>NC_088703.1:17561663-18874521 GCF_028017835.1 Emys orbicularis | reverse complement strand
TTTAGTCTGTAGAAGAGAAGACTGAGGGAGAACACGGTAGCAGTCTTCAAGTACATAAAATGTGTTTTTAAAGAAAAGGGTGATAAACTGTTCTCCGTACTCCTGGGGGAATTCTGCGCCAAAAATTCAAAAATTCTGTGCACAATATTTTAAAATTCTGCATATTTTATTTGTCAAAAATAACACAATATAATCACACCAGTTTAAATTATTTTTGGTCATTTATTTCAAAATATCTGTCAGCAAGTATGTCTGTAACAATACAGACAAAAAAAAAGATTCAGGAAATGTTTTTTGACAAATAGATTCCTTCCTAGGCATATTAATACAGAATTCTGAGTTATAATTCATTTAACCTACAATACAGACCAATATTTCCCACACCCCTCAGAAGCAGTGCAAAGGCTTGGGGGAGTCAGGGGTAATGGAGGAGCTGAGGGAGAGGGAAGTTAATTGCTGGGAAGGGGCTTGGGTGTGAACTTGGAGGGTTGTTGGGTGTGGGTGGGAAAAGTATGGAACAGTTTTTTTGGGGGGGCAGGGAAGGATTGTTAGAGAGCGTCCCCATGTAGACCTTGGCTGACTCCTAGCCTCTCCCATTCAGTTAGGCACATCTGCCCCTGTCCCCATGTGCCCACTCTCCCCATCCCCATGTGGTCTTGCACCCCTTCCCCATCCCCATGTGTCTCTGTGCCCCTACCCAGCCACTTCTGTCCCTGTGTCCCTGTGCCCCCTCCCGAATCCCCATCTGGCTCTGTGTCCCCACCCAGCCACTCCCCATCCCTATGTGTCCCTGTACCCCCTCCCCCATGTGTCTCTCTGCCCCCACCCAGCCACTCCCCTGTCCCTATGTGTCCCTGTACCCCCTCCCCAATCCCCATGTGGCTCTGTGCCCCCACCCAGCCACTCCCCATCCCTATGTGTCCCTGTACCCCCTCCCCCATGTGTCTCTGTGCCCCCACCCAGCCACTCCCCTGTCCCTATGTGTCCCTGTACCCCCTCCCCAATCCCCATGTGGCTCTGTGTCCCCACCCAGCCACTCCCCATCCCTATGTGTTCCTGTACCCCCTCCCCCATGTGTCTCTGTGCCCCCACCCAGCCACTCCCCTGTCCCTATGTGTCCCTGTACTCCCTCCCCAATCCCCATGTGGCTCTGTGTCCCCACCCAGCCACTCCCAATCCCTATGTGTCCCTGTACCCCCTCCCCCATGTGTCTCTGTGCCCCCACCCAGCCATTCCCATGTCCCTATGTGTCCCTGTACTCCCTCCCCAATCCCCATGTGTCTCTGTGCCCCCACCCAGCCACTCCTCTGTCCCTATGTAGCTCTGCACTTCTCCCCCATCACCATGTGGTCCTGCACCTCCCTCCCACCTGTGGCCCTGTGCCTCCACTCCCTTTCAGCCCCTGCCCCAATCTGTCCTCCCCACTAGCCCTTATGAGCCCCTGTATGACCCCACCCCCATCCCACACTATCTGTCTCCCCATAGCCCCTGTCTCCTGACCTTGCCTGACAGGTACAGCCAAGAAGGCTCTGCAGGCTCTTTCCTAGCTGGTGGGGAGTTGCTGCTTTGTTCTGTCGACACAGTGCTCTCTGGTGGGCAAATGGTGGAACTGCAGACATTATTTTCTGCTGGGAGCTGCTGCTGTTCTTATGCCACAGCACCCCCTGGTGGTCAAAAGGAGGAACTGCAGCAACATTTTGGCAGCAGTATTTTTCTGTGAAAAAAATGAAAAATATGCACAGCTCATTAATTATGCACATGTGCAATAGCGCAGAATCCCCCTAGGAGTACGTCTCCTTAACCTCTGAGGACAGGACACAAAGCAATGGGCTTGAATGGCAGCAACAGAGGTTTTGGTTGAACTTTAGGAAAAACTTCCTGTCAGGGTAGTTAAGCACTGAGACAAATTACCTAGGGAGGTTGTGCAATCTCTGTCTCTGGAGGTTTTTAAGAACAGGTTAGACCAGTGGGTCTCAATCTTTTTTGGACCAGGACCTATCTGTAAACATTGATGGCCAGTCCTGACCCAGTAAATAGCTCAAGTAGAAAACACACAAGTATTTTCTCCCCAAAATACGTATTATGCAGCACAATCACCCCCTCCCACCTGCTGCCTTGCACACGCAGCCTTAGCCCTGGCACAGACCCTGCAATCTCTGTAGCCTCTCTTCCGTTTACTTCCTCACTCATGGCTTGGCACTCCGTGCAGCCTCGCTACCAGCCCACAGCAGAGTGCAGCCCTGGAGCCTCTGCAGTGCTCCCTACCGCCTCCCGCACTCTGCGGGGCCCTGTGCCCCGCTCACCCCAAGCTGCCCACCTCTGCCAACTTCTTGGAAAGGCCGAACATGGAGTTCCCAACCCCTGGCTCCCAATTGAGCCCCACCCAGCCCCCAAGTGAGCTCTGCAGTGCTACCAGTGGTGCCAGCAGGAATACACTATGCATAGCCAGCCCGCGGCTCTGCCGTGAGCACCCAGTGCGCCGGGCGAAGTTTGCACAGGCCCATGCGGGGCGCCGTGGGCCAAGCTGCTCGCAGAGCACCAGGTACAGTGGCTGCAAAAGCACTCCACGGGGACTGCCCCCTTCCCACAGCTTCCCAGAACTCCAGTATCCCCCCTCCTACCCTTCCCCCAGTGTTTACCAGCTCTCCTAGGCTGGGAATGGGCTGCTTGGCCACCCTCCCTCTTGGGACTGGTGCAGCCCAAGGCCGGGTGATGAACCCAGGGCACTGAAAGTTCCCCAGGGGCATTCAGGAATGGGGCTGGGGCTCGGCAGGAGACCAGGCAGTTCCCTCCTGCCAAACTGCACTCGCTTTCCTTGCCTGCAGATCTCCACCTCCTGCTCGCTCACCTGCCTCCCCACTGGATCTGCCACACGTCACCCGAGCAGCGCAGCGGGCTGCTTCCAAGGCAGCGGAGTGCCAGCAGAGGCCACCGTGCACATGGCAGATGTAGGCGGGCAGGACAGTACTATCCACCACCTCCCTTCTCTTTTTCAATCACTCTCTGTTTAACCTCAATGAACATTGTGAACTGGATTAAGAACGGCACCTGTACTCCACCATGGAATGATGAGCAACCTCCACTGGGGAAATTCCAACCAATCGTATCCAAACCACTGCACCCTCCAGTCGTTCTGTAAGAAGGTGCTGCCTGGTTTCTTGAGAGAACAAGCACATTGCTGGGTTTCAAGGCAGAACTCCACTTTGTTGTTTTTTGTTTTTTTTGCACACATTAAAAATCTTGTTTCCCAGGGAGTGATTGGCTGTGTGCCACCATTCCCCCAGCCATTCCCAGGAAGAATAGCCAAACACAGCTGGAGCTTTCCAAATAACTATATAAGAAAGTGCCACTGTGTTTGGATGTTCTTTCTGGAGTTGACTCCTTCAGGGGTTCCACCCCTTGCCTTCCTCCAACCTCCAAGAGACTCTGGGTTTTGAGAAATGTTTCCTAGTGGTGAGAAGGCAAACCCAAACCATCCAAATGGACCTTCATTGACCTACCACCCCAATGGGAGCACTTGCTGGAATATTGAGAGAGATACATGCTCTCCCGCTGAGGCATCAATCAAGTAAAAAAATATCCAGTATTGTCTCCGCACAGCACAAATGATGATGCTCACTGATATTGTTCCTCTCGCTCAAGTTTTCTCTCTCTGTTTTCCCTTTACATTGACTGTATGTATGAATTCAAAGCTCATTTTGAACTGCAGGTTGTCTTACCCTAAGAGAGGATAAAGAACTGCACCTGTACTCCAGCATTGAATGATTAGCAACCTCCACTGGGGAAATTCCAACTAGTCATATTTAAAAGACTACACTCTGGGGTCATTCTGTAGGAGTTGCAGTCTGGTTTATATCTGGTTTCTTGAGAGAAGGAGCGCATTGCAGGGTTTCAATGCAGAACTCCTACTTTTGTTTTTTGAGGGTTTTTTTTTTGCACAGATTAATGCTATTATTCTAGAGGAAGATTTCCCAAGCAGGGATTGGTTGCATGCCACCTTTCCCCCAGATATTCCCAGGAACAATGGCCAAAGACACCAGGATATTCCTGTATAAATAAGAAAGTGCCAATGCATTTGGATATTTTTTCTGGAGTTCATTCCTTCTGGGATTCCATCCCTCGCATTCCCCCATTCTCCAAGAGACTTTCTGGTTTCTGAGAAATGTTTCCTATTCATGAGAAGTCAAATCCAAACCTTCTGAATGCAACTTCACTGACCTACCACTTGCTGGAATACTGAGAAAGGTAAGTGCTCTCCTGTTGAGGCATTGGTCAAATTTTCCCACATAGCACAAAACGATGACACTCATTCATACGTTTCCTCTCTTTCTCAAGTGTTTTCTCTGTCAGTTTTCCCTTTTTCATCGACTCTGTGTTTAAATACAATGATCATTGAGAACTGCAGGTAATCTCCACCTCCTGCACTCGCTTTCCTTGCCTGCAGATCTCCACCTGCAGAGAGGATAAAGAACTGCCTCTGTACTCCAGTATTGAATGGTTAGCAACCTCCACTGGGGAAATTAACACCAATCATATCTAAACCACTGCACTCTATGGTTGTTCTGTAGGAAGGTGCAGCCTGGTTTGGGTCTGGTTTCTTGAGAGAACAAGCACATTACTGGGTTTCAAGGCAGAACTCCGATTTGTTGGTTTTTTATTTGTTTTGCACAGACTAATGCTCTTTTTCCCTACAGGAAGATTTCCCAGGCAGGGGCTGTTGGTCTCCGAGCATTTCACCAGACATTCCCAGGAAGAATACCTGAACACAGCTGGAGCTTTTTGAATAACTGTATAAGAAAGTTCCATAGTGTTTGGATGTTCTTTCTGGAGCTGACTCCTTATGGGATTCCACCCCTCGCATTCCTCAAAGTAGAGATCATGTTTTTGTTTTTTGGGGGGGGGAATTGCTGGGACATATGCAGGGCCGGCTCCAGGCACCAGCTGAGCAAGCTGGTGCTTGGGGTGGCAGATTGTTGGAGGCGGCATTCTGCCCCATCCTAGGGCGGCACGGCCGCTTTTTTGTTGTTGTTGTTCTTGTTCCTTTCCAGCCGCCCTGTAGGGGGCGGCGGCGCGGAGAACCAGAGCGCCCTGCAGGGCAGTCCTCTTCCTTCCCTCCCCGCCAACCGGAGCGTAGCCCTCGCGGCAGGCGGCAGGAGGCGGCGCAGCGGGAGGGGCCGTGTGGTAGCGCCCCTGCTGTAGCCCTGGCCACCCCCTTCTCTCTCTCTCCCGCCCGCTCTCTCCCCCTCCCCCCCACAGCCGGTCCTCCTGCACCCGCGCTCCGGCCACGCCGCAGGACATATGCCCTCCCAAATTTGCTGTTTGGCTTGCACTAAGAATGCTCACATGGACTTTGCATGCTTAGTAACACTGCTGAGGCTTGGTGCTCTCACGGAGCTCCCCCACTATCGCGAGGCACAGATCTTCAGGGGACTGTGCTTTCTGAGAACTTTTCCTTTTCATGTGAAGTCATATCCAAACCATCCGAATGGACCATCACTGACCCAGCACCCCAACGAGACCACTTGCTGGAATATTGAGAAAGGTAAGTGCTCTCCTGGTGAGAGATAGTTCAAGTGAAAAATTACAGCATTGTCTCCACACAGCACAAATCCACAAGGCTCATTTGTATGTTTTCAGGCTGTTTCTCGCACTCAGTTTCCTCTTCTCCAATTACTGATCGAATAAATGCAATTATTATTGTGAACTGCAGACTGTCTCATTCTAAGATATGACAAAGAACTGCACCTGGCCTCCAGTGCTGAATGCAGAACAACCTCCAAATAGGAAATTCTAACCCATCCTGTCTTAACCACAGCACTCTCTGGTCATTCTGTATGATAGTGCTGCCTTGTTTGGATCTGGTTT
The DNA here is from genome assembly GCF_028017835.1 of Emys orbicularis. Classification (NCBI taxonomy): domain Eukaryota; kingdom Metazoa; phylum Chordata; order Testudines; family Emydidae; genus Emys; species Emys orbicularis. The sequence goes on along the minus strand of NC_088703.1, from coordinate 18,868,656 downwards.
CTTGGGAAACACAAGCACATAGCTGGGGGTTCCATGGAGAACTCTTCCTTTGTTTTGCACAGACTAATGTTGTCTTTTCCTAGAGAAATCTTCTCCTGGACGTGGCTGGCTGGCACCCACCATTTCTGTCCAAAATTCCCAGGAACAATATCCAAACACATCTGGCACTTTCTGAAGAGCTAAATAAGAAAGTGCTGCTCTCTCTGGGCATTGTTTTTGCAGTGGAGTCCATACAGGATCCTCTCTGTCAGACGCTTCCAACCTCCAAGAGAGTCCCTGATTTCTGAGAACATTTCCCAATGGTCAAACAAGGAACCTATAGAATCATAATGGAGCTTCACTGACTTTGCACCCCAACAGAAGTACTGGCTGGAATATTGATGAGGGTAAGTGCCCCATGTTGAGGCCTAGGTTAAGTGAAAAAAATACAGTGTTTTCTCCGCACAGCTCAAAACGATGACTCTCATTCATATCTCTCCTCTCTCTCGAGTGTTTTCTCTCTGTTTTCCCTTTTCCATCGACTGTTTAAATTCTCTGATCATGGCGAACTGCAGGTTGTCTTACCCTAAGGCAGTTTATAGAACTGCACCTGTACCCCAGAGTTGAATGATTAGCAACCTCCACTGGGGAAATTCCCACCAATCATATCTAAACCACTGCAGTCTCTGGTCGCTCTGTAGGATAGTGCTGCCTGGTTCGGATCTGGTTTCTTGAGAACAAGCACATTGCTGGGTTTCAATGCAGAACTCCTATTTCTTGCTTTTTGTTTTTTTTTGCACAGACTAATGCTCTTTTTCCCTAGAGGAAGATTTTCCAGGCAGAGGGTGGCTGCCTGCCCCCATTTCCCGAGACATTCCCAGGAACAACAGCCAAACACAGCTAGAGCGTTCTCAATAACTACATAAGAAAGTGCCAGTGCATTTGGACGTTCTTTCTGGAGTTGACTCCTGGGATTCCAACCCTCTTCTTCCTCAAACCTCAAGAGTAAAATCTTTATGAGCAAGTACACAACTTAGGAGCCTACAGATATTTCCACACTGCATTCACAGGATGTGTGATTACAATATATAGATAGCTTTAGTCCTATTTTAACAACTTGTTAATTATCTGGGTTCCAGAATCTAGGGAAATGCAGGGACTAAATTAGAGTTAGGATAATAAAGGGATGGCTTAACTGGAGAGAGAGAGAGATGTGGTGTACTATGTGAGAGGAAGATATGAATGAGATTAAAAGGAAAGTCTATAAAGCCCAGGCCCAGTGGAAGGCCTTCTCCACCTGTGCCTTCCACCTGGCCGTGGTCACCTTGTTCTACACCACGTGCATGTTCAATTATAACCGGCCCAGCTCCGGACACCCCTTGTATGTAGACACCCTGGCTTCTGTTCTCTACAATGTTGTCATGCCCATGCTGAACCCCCTCATATACTGCCTGAGGAACAAGGAGGTAAAGGCAGCTCTGAAACATGCAATAGGGCAAAAAAATTCCTCTCTGAAAACGCGAAAGTCCTAAGGGACAGGGGAATGTCAACACTGGGCCCATCCAAGCCTTGAACCATGTCCCTTTCCCCACTTCATCCCCTTCCTTAATGGACCTTGTGGAGAAGAGAATTGTCTACATTTCCCTTAACACTTGTAGTTGTATCATGATAATGACTAGACTTTGTAGAATTTGATTTTTAATTTGTATAATTTCGATGGAAGCTGCTTTTTAAATCAATATTTATTTATTTAAATGTTCACAGTGGCGGGAAATTATGTGAGTGGTGATCAGCAGCGGGTCAGACAATAACTTCAGGACTGAAGCTGATCTCTTTCTATTAGAGTCCAAACTGCGACCTAATGTGAGAGGCAGATTATCCTCCATCTGCTAATAGACGGCTCCTACACCTCTCTTTGCAGCACCAGGGGCTGGTCCCTGTCATAGACAGGATCCTGGGCTATCGTACTTTGGGTCTGGTCCAGTCTGGCAATGCCTATGATCTTGTGCCTGTTGGTCTAAAGGGTGTGGGAGTGAACTCTTTGTTACTGAAAGTGGTTAGGGGCTTCAGAAACCAAAAATATGGAGTTTAATTAGGCTGGTACTAGGAGACCGAACACAGGAACAGGCATCAGGACTCCTGGATTCTATCCCTGGCTCTGGGAGGACAGTGGGGTCTAATGGTGAAAGTGGGAGGGCTGGGAGTCAGGACTCCTGGGTTCTAACTCTGGGAGGGGAGTGGGGTCTAGTGGGTTAGAGCATAGGACTAGGTATCAGGACTCCAGGGTCCTAATTCCAGTTATGCCACTCATTCTTTGTATGACCCTGGGCAAGTTACTTTCCTTCTCTGGGCCACAGTTTTCCATCTGGAAAATAGAGGGATAATAATATATACAGAGCAACCTCATATGGAATTAATAGATTAGATTTATGCAAAGTTTAATAATTGGTAATAGTTCCGTAGTCAGAGCAAGATTTTAAAACACTGTTACACACACACACACACACACACACACACACACACACACACACACACCATTTTATTAGGATAGTTTCATTGCTGAACTTGTATTTAAAATCCACAAGATTTTCAAATTATATTTATGTCATAAATATACAACCTGTTATAAATACAGGATCTGTCACATGGGATGTTGCTTGTATTTCTTTTTAAGTAAAAATAGTATCATTTATCATTATTTAGAAAGTCAGTGAAAACTGCTGGTTATTTGACATTTGGAAAACACCTTCATTCCCACATATTGAAGAATATTTCTATGTGAAACCTCCCATACACAGGAAAGACTTTGGCTCAGAACTGTGCTGTTTGGATGGGCTCATCCCTGTGGCATCAAATTTTGGAATTTTAACCTCTTTTAACCACCCCAGTCTCTAAATTGCATCCAATTCTAACTTGGATTTGAATCCATACCCCAGTGACTGAAGTTGTTGACTGAGCGGGAGTTAACACCCCATTGAAGAGGATTAATCAACAGTTCAGTTTCACACTCCTTTGATATGGCTGGATAGAGAAAGAGCTATTGTTCCCCTCCTGGCAATAAAGAGCTTTTGGCAACTGCCTCTGGTGATTAAAGACCCCAGGGGAATTAGAACAGAGAAGGCTAGTCTGCTCACAAATTTTTTACCTGTACAGATAGGAAGCTGAAGTCAGGCTGCCATCCTCACCCCAGAGATCCCCAGGAACTTTATCCAAACAACCACACACAGCCATGCACTCATACACAAATATACAGTCAAACACACACAGAATCATGCATTCCCACATGTAGAAACACAGAGTAACACAAACTCACATATATACACAATCAAAGAAACACACAGCCCACAAACACAGGCTTACACAATTAATGTCCAAAGAGTACATGAGCTCTACTCATATACAAACACACAAAAAACAGAGAGACACTCACACACTCAATGTCCAGCCAACGGTATTCAAACACTCAGATACAAACACACAAACATGCACTCTTGTGTGTCTTAATAAGAAAGGGCTTCTCTGTTTATATACTGTCCCTGGAGCAAAATTCATCCCGTGAAACTAGAGTAATAGAATCACAGGACTGGAAGGGACCTCACAAGGTCTTCTAGTCCAGTCCCCTGCACTCCTGGTAGGACTAAGTATTATCTAGACCATACCTGACACTCCAGGTGTTTCTCTAACCTGCTCTTAAAAATCTCCAACGATGGAGATTCCACAACCTCAATAGGCAATTTATTCCAGTGCTTAACAATCCTTACAGTTAGGAAGTTTTTCCTAATGACCCACCTAAACCATCCTTGGTGCAATTTAAGCCCATTGCTTCTTCCCCCATCCTCATCCCAGAATGCCCCAGGAACTATATATAAACAACCACACACAGCCATACTCTCATACACAAATGAGTATATATAAACAATATATATATAAACAACCACACACAGTCAAACACGCAGAGAGACTCATGTACTTCCACATGTAGAAAAACAGGCATGCTTGCTACATAAGGAAATTAACTGGTAGAGCTACAGCAAAACGGTTATGGCTCAATGGGGAGTAGGTCAAGAATTACTCCCCATAAGCTATGATGGTATAACAGTCCATGTGGACCCTCTATGCAGGAACAAAAGTGAAGCAGAGTAATTATTCCAGAATGAAGTTCTTTTTTAGTCAGGAATAGTGTGTCCATGTGAGGAGTTATACCAGCATAATAATTACACTGCTCTACAGCCAAAATGCTTCTGAAATAAATGTAGTCAAACTTTACTAATTCTGGGTCACTCAGAACGAAAATGATGCTTAAAATTGTTGATTGGCTCTAGTTTTCAAGATATGCTATTGGGTCAGTATATACCACCCTTGACTTGGGAATGGCGGAGGATAAGTGAGTTATAAAGGGAAGGGATCTCAATTTAAACCAGAAATGACTAAAATACATCTTTGACTGGATCTATGAATAAATCTATGACTGGGTTTGGACAGTACTTGCTTTTTAGGCAAAACAATGAATGATGCAATCTGAAGCTGGTATTGCGTCATACATGATATGAATTGCATCATGTTATTCCTCGAAGTCATGGATGATGCAATCATAACGAAGCTTACATCACTCTGCTGAACAAATTGCCCTATATCAGCTCCAGAAATCATTCAGTGTCGTGCTCTCTTATTTGTCAGTGTTTGATTTTGCAAAGGGACACATTTCTGTTTAGCCAAAGTGAGCAGAGATGCCTCGTACTTGTGTGAACAGTGCAGATAATTTCTGCTATGTTTGTGGTGAAGTGACTTTTGCATCACAAAAGCGCAGTATAACCACTATGGTTAAGAAAGCCTATCACCTTTATTTTGGCTGCAAAATTGGAGATCAGGACAAGAGGTGGGCCCCACACATATGCTGCAACACTTGTGCAACAAATCTTCGCCCGTGGTTGAACAGGAAAAGGAAATCTATGCCTTTTGCAGTGCCAATGATTTGGAGAGAGCCAACAGATCATACCAGCAAGTGTTACTTCTGCATGGTGCCTCCAGTTGGGAAAGGTGTGTCAAAGAAGAAAAAGTGGACTGTGCATTATCCAAACATTCCATCAGCTATACGCCCAGTACCCCACGGAGAAGGACTGCCGGTTCCTGATGCACCAGAATCATTCTCACTTGAGTCAGACGAGGAAAAGGAGGAAACTTCTGGTCCTGAACCATCAATGTCACAGGACCCACATTTTCTCCCATCCTCCTCCTCCTCTGAACCACACCTCATAACACAAGGTGAACTGAATGACCTTGTCAGGGATTTGGAACTACCCAAGAGTAAGGCAGAGCTGTTGGGCTCCAGACTACAGCAGTGGAATCTCCTGGCAGGTGATGTTAGGGTTTCCATGTTCTGTGACCGTCAAAAGGATCTTGTCCCATTCTTCTTCATGGAAGGTGATCTTGTAGCCTGCAACAACATGGATGGTGTGATGGCAGCCCTCAGCATCGTTCACGATCCAGATGAGTGGAGACTGTTCATTGATTCATCGAAGACGAGTCTTAAAGCTGTTTTACTTCATAATGGCAATGTTTTGCCATCAATTCCAGTTGGTCATGCAGTCCATATGAAGGAAACCTATGACAACATGAAACAACTTTTGAGGTGCATAAACTATGACCAACATCAGTGGCAGCTTTGTGGCGATTTGAAGGTTGTTGCTCTCTTGCTTGGTCTGCAGACTGGATACACAAAGTACTGCTGTTTTCTCTGCGAATGGGATAGTCGTGCAAGAGATTCCCACTACATCAAGAAAGATTGGCCACTCCGACAGTCATTGGAGCCTGGGAGGAAAAGTGTTCAGCATCCGCCACTTGTTCAATCAAGGAAGATTTTGTTACCACCCTTACACATCAAGCTGGGTCTGATGAAGAACTTTGTCAAGGCCATTGACAAAACACAAGCAGCTTGCAAGTACCTCCGTGGAAAATTTCCAAGGTTAAGTGAAGCTAAGATAAAGGAAGGTGTCTTTGTTGGTCCTCAGATTCGTGAACTTCTTCGAGATGATGCATTTGACCATGCACTGCGTGGCAAGGAAAAGACGGCATGGAAAGCCTTCCAGTTAGTGGCAATAAATTTTCTCGGAAACAACAAGGCAGACAACTACAGGTTGTTGGTGGAAAATCTCCTCAAGGCATACAAAAGCCTTGGTTGCAACATGTCACTAAAGATACATTTTTTTTGCACTCTCATCTAGATTTTTTTTTCCACCGAACTGCGGAGCAGTGAGCGACGAGCACGGCGAGCGATTTCACCAGGACATTGCAACAATGGAGAAACGCTATCAGGGCAAATGGAGCCCATCAATGCTTGCAGACTATTGCTGGACAGTGACAAGAGATGCTCCATTTAATGAATACAAGAGACAAGCCAAGAAGCGCCGAGTAGACACTGAATAGGACTAAACTATGTACATAATAGTTTTTTGCCTTTTGTTTCATAATAAATTTTATTTATATAACCCTTTTGCTGATTTTTAAAGTGTTACATAAACAGGACAGTTGAAATATTATCATGTAAAGCAACCATAAACACATGAAAAGACCTAGGTTTACAATTTATGATTAAAACTCTACTATCTACACAATATACATAGACATAAAATGTAAAAACTTAAATATCTTAGAAACAGTAGCCAATCAGTTGTTTTAATTGTCATATTTGAATTCAGCACATCAAAATACATAATAAATAGCACATTTTATCTCTGAAGCAGACGACTTCTCAAAAATTGTAGACCAGTGTTATTCCACTTTAGTTTTGCTGGCCGATTTTCCTTCATAGATAGGCACTTACACTCCTTAGACTGCAGAGTTAGGTCAATGCAAGGCAGCTTACATTGACCTAGCTATGGAATTGTCTACACTTAAATTTTGCTGCCACTGACGTAATTGCCCAGCTACACTGATTTAATAACTCCACCTCCATGAGCGGCATCGAGTCAAGGTTGATGTAGTGAGGTTGACACATAGTGTTGGTGTAGACACTGCATTGCTTATGTTGACTATTACTGGCTTTCAAGAGTCTTCCCCACACTGACAGTGCAATGGATACAGGAGCTTCTGGTGATGACATACACCACTGACACAAGGAGCAAAGTGTTGACACACAAAAGCGATGTAATTACTGCAGTGGTTGTATGCTGATGCAAGTTAGGTTGACTTAATTTTGTAGGCAGCAGGTTTAAAACAAACAAAAGGAAATATTTCTTCACACAATGCACAGTTAACCTGTGGAACTCTTTGTCAGAGGATGTTGTGAAGGCCAAGACTATAACAGGGTTCAAAAAGAGCTAGATACATTCATGGAGGATAGGTCCATCCATGGCTTTTAGACAGGATGGGCAGAGATGGTGTCCCTAGCCTGTGTTTGCCAGAATCTGGGAATGGGTGACAGGGGATGGGTTACTTGATGATTACCTGTTTTGTTCATTCCCTCTGAGGCACCTGGCATGCATTGGCCAGTGTCGGAAGACAGTTTAATGGGCTAGATGGACCTTTGGTCTGACCCAGTATGGCCGTTCTTATGTAATGTAGACCTGGCCTCAGTCCCTTTGGAGTGTTTGAAAAGAGCTCTTCTCCCAGCCTGGTGTTTATCCCTTTGATGTATTTTCAGAGAAGAATCAGATCCTCTCTCAGCTTTCTGCAAATTTTATAAAACGTTATTGCTTTTTAAACACATTTATATATGCATCCTTTCATTGCTGAACTCTCATGTTAGGCATGTAAGTGTCCTTAGCCTCTGTTCGTCAGAGGATGGAGATGGATGGCAGAAGAGAGATCACTTGATCATTGCCTGTTAGGTTCACTCCCTCTGGGGCACCTGGCATTGGCCACTGTCGGTAGACAGATACTGGGCTAGATGGACCTTTGGTCTGACCCAGTACGGCCTTTCTTATGTTCTTCTTATGTTCTTATGTTCTCATTTTGCATTTGTCTGTATTTCTTTTTAATTAACAATTTTTATTATAGTTTTGTAGAAAACTAAGTCAATGAAAACTGCAAGTGCATTTGGCAATTTGGCTTTCATCTTCACACATCAGTATGAAATCTACATACACAGAAAAGACTGTGGCTCAACACTTTGCTGTTGAGATAGGTTTCTCCTTATGCCATCACATTTTGGACTCTTCCCCATTGCAGGATTTAAATTGAATTTGCATCCAGTTCTAACATGGATTGGAGTCTAATCCCCAGTGATGGAATGAGCTGGTTGAGAGGGAGTTAGCACCCCATTGAAGGTTAACCAGCAGTTCAATTTCACACCCCTTTGACCTGGCTGGCTATGCCAAGCAACGAAGAGCATGTGGCTACTTCCTCTGCTGAATAAAGACCTAAAGGGAGACATACTGACCAGAACAGGTCTACACACAGATTTTGTACAATTGCAAATCAGAAGGTGATGTCAGTCTGCCAGTGCAAACCCAGAGATTCCCAAGAACTATACCCAAACAACAACACACATGCACGTGCGTACACACACGCATTCATATAAACATTCACACACAAACTCCACAAACCACACACTCACAGATCCTAATAAGGACACTCTTAGTGTCTAAATAATACAGGTGTGACACTCTGTACCTCAAAGTAGCACCCTGGAACCTCCATATTCACCACTATGATATGATTATGATATGTTTTGCACAATGCATGCCTTGTGAGGTATCATTTGAAGTCTTGATCTGTTGAACAATAATAACCTGTTGTATGTGCTCTCATTGTTTGTAAAGTTATTAAGTATTATTATATGTGTTACTGAAATATGTTCTGAGGCTGGGAACAGCCACAACCAGCCTTTCAGTTACAACAAAACAATAGCCATCAATATCCACATGGGCATTAATGGCTCATTGTCACGGAGTCCCCGGGTGATGCTCTGGAACTGCTCCCCACAAAGCCAGTCAGGACTTTGGGGAGCCTCCTCTCCCTTGGAGCAGACTGTCTTCAGGGCAAGAAGCTCATACGTCTTCACCTCATGGGTCTCTCCTGGGAGCATTCAGCATATGCCCCTCCATGTGCTTCCCACAGCGAGTCCGCCCAGGCGGGGTCCTGGGGAAGCCAGAAGACCTGCACGCACCCCCACTTTGCAGTCAGACATGACTCTCAGCCAGCCAGTAAAACAGAGGTTTATTAGATGACAGGAACACGGTCTAAAACAGAGCTTGTAGGTACGGCGGCGAACGGGACCCCTCGGCCGGGTTCATTTTGGGGTTCAGAGAGCCAGACACCCACGTCTGCCCTCACTCCTCATCCCCAGCCAGCTCCAACTCTCCAACCCCCTCCAGCCCCTCCTTCTCTCGGCTTTGTCTCTTTCCTGGGCCAGGAGGTCACCTGATCTCTTTGTTCACCTTTAGCTATTTCCTTGCAGGGGGGGAATGGGCCCTGGCCATTTGTTGCCAGGGAGACAGAGTGTCAGTGATTTATGCACACTGGCCTTTCCCCACCACCTAGAGACTTAAGAAATGCATAGGGGAAACTGAGGCACCCACACAGTATTCAGAGGAAACATTAAGAACAGTCCCACTCATCAACACACACACAACCCACTATCCCAGAGACTTCTGGGTGGAGGCACATAATCCATGGGGACAGAGTAACCCACGTCACAGGAAAGATCTTTTCAGTGAGCTGGAGGAAAGTATAAAAGAGAGACAGTGGCATCATCACTGCACCCCGGGAACCCCGTCACAACAGTGATGCTTGGTTTGGGCTCCGTTCCTTGAGAAATATTCACTTAACTAAAGCAGAACTACCGGTAAGGTACAGACACTCACATACACATCAACACACAGCAACGCACGCTCCTATACACAACATGTAGTGAAACGCCTACAAACATGCCTTCGTACCCAAACACAGTCTCTCCTGGACACGCTAACAGTGACTCAAACACACAGCCATGGGCAGATTCACACACACAATCACATGGACAGAAACACAAACATAAACAAACAAACACACACATACACACAAAGGGCTTCTCCACACTTACAAGTTTGCAGCCTTGACAACAAGACCTTCTGCCACTCAAGCTTATTCCCATTATGGGCTTTAGCCCGAAATTCTGCTTCTGAGGTGGTTTTGTCCTTATGCCCATTCCATTTTGGACTCTTATCCCCCTTCTCCATTAAAGGACTGGTCTAAACCATATACTGGCATGGCTACATCGGAGAGGGCTGTCCTTCTTTTATAGCTCTGTCAGTATAAGCTGTAGAGTAGATGCATTTATACCAGTCCTACCCATTTACAGCTAAACCAGCCTTAAACATGGGGCCACGCCGAGGCCTGGTGTTATGGTTTGCTCTGTGTCTGAGATAATGTAGTGTAGACATTATTACAGTAATGGAGCGGTTCTTCTGTCACTGTCGTAAATACACCTCCTGGAGAGGCGATAAGATCAGTCGATGAAAGAACTGTTCCTTAGACCTAGTGTTGGCTACACTGGGGCTCAGGTCAGCCTAACTGTGTCTCTCAGGGGTGTGAATTGGTCGCTGTAGCTATCTCTCGAGTAAACTGGGCCAGCAGAATAACTATGATGCCATTACAAGCTGTGTCTGCATTAGGAGTATTTGCCTGTGTAGCTGTACCAGCAAACTTTCCTAGTGCAGACAAGTCCTCAGTCTGTAAAATGTGTCCTTTTCGAGTGTGGGGTTCAGTCTAAGCCAGCAGGGATGGAATGGGGGAGCTGGTGGGGAGTTGACACCCCAGTGAAGTGATTGGGGTCTTAGAGGGGTCCGTGCTCTTACTGCTGCTGTTTTCCGGTGGAGAACATTATTGCAGAAGCAGAGCAGAGCGGCCTGGTGTTGAAGGCTGGTAGATGTGTAAACGTACAGCAATCTATACACAGAGCACAGAACAGGACCCCAAATTCCTAACCACATGGCTTCTCTCTCTGCTGCCTTTGCAACCAAGCCGCTAGTCCTGTATCAGCAACATCCCGGCGGATGAGGCTAATGTCATATAGGCTTAAATCAAATGTAACTCAATTACTCTTGCACCAGCATAAATTGGTGCAACATGGCCTATAGATGCATGGAATGCAGCATGCCAACACAAACATGAAAACAATTGCACATACACACACATGCCCAAACAGACAAACAGAGGGAACCAGAAAACCACCCCAGTCCAGCAGGCAGATAGAGTCACCAAAAAATGTGCTCAGGTACGCATGATGCTCTAGTGCAGAAACATATACACTCGCACACAGAATCAAGGACACACTTGCATGAATAGACACTAAAATACCACACAGAGATGTGTATGGCCTTCTGCTATCACATTTTTCGACTCTCAACCCCATTCCCCAGCTCAGTAGCTAAACTATATTAAGTTCTAGCATGGATATGAGTCTACAGCCTCATGGCCAGGCTGGGGGAGAGGAAGGCTAAAAACCCAGTGAGCTGGAATAGCCCCTGTTGGAGTCTGGTTTATGTCAAAAAGTCCAGAAGTGTGTGCCCAGAGCCCAGAACAGGACCCCACATTCCTATCCACATGGCTTCTCTTTCTGCTGCCTTTGAAAACCATTTGCTAGCCCCAACCCATAAGGTTCTCTGTGGGTGAGGCTTGTGTCCATTCAAAGTGGGGGTTTTCTTGGACGTTTGCAATATCAGCTGATTTAATCACCAGCTCAGCCTGATGCTCCTTTGATGTGCCTGGCTATTGTTCCCTGCAAATCCATGAATACCATGTGGCGACTCCCTCTGATGATTAAAGGGTGGGGAATGACTTGGGAGGGAGACACTGGCCCCAGCATATAAGAGAGGCTGGGAAGGCTCAAGGCCAGGAGACACTACAAGCCCTGGGAGAGACTGTGCCTTTGAGGCCCAGCTTTGCCAGAGCCCCTGACAAAATGATGCTTTGCCTGGAGATATCTCAGCCAGCCTGGACCTGGGGAGAATGAGACTCACACTGATGGGTAAGTCCTGCTCTGCTTTGCAGACCTGACACTTGATTTTTTGAACCATAGCAGCATCATTTGGGTAAAAACACAGGTGCTTCTCCTGGGAAAAGGAAGCCACAGGACACATTTAGTTATCTGCTGTTGGCCACTGTAAGCAGGAAATTAGACTAGAGGGACCATAGATCTGTTTGTGTCTGGTAATTCCTAGTCCCAATCTTTTTTCTCAGCATCTCTCTCCTTATATCTCACTCATCTTTCTTTGTCTTTTGCTTTCTCTCCATCCAGCCTTCTGCCTGTCCACCTTTCACTCTTTCCCTGTCTGTTTCTCTGACCGTTTTGCTCCATGTGTTTAGCAATAGTTTTTAAATGGAAGGTGCTGCTTAGTTTGGATCTCGTTGATAGAGACAAACTTCAAAGCACATTGCTCGGTTTTCCAGGTGAGATCCTCCATTTAGTGGCTTCTACTGAAAATTGCCCTGGCAAATAATTTTTCTACATTTGATAGAAAAGCCAGTACAGGAGGTCACCTTTCCCAAAGAAGTATGTTTAAGCCAGACTGGAAGTACATTAGTTCTATACTTGTGTCTATGTGTAGAATATTTTCTTCTTGGGTTTCCTTTCAAAATCAGAGACATTTTCATTCTCTCTCTCTTTCTTTTCACTCTCTCACTCTCCCTCTTCCCCTGTGCCCCAGGAGGCGCTCTGGTTTCAGAAAACTTTTCCCATTCATGAGAAGTCATATGCAAAGTATCCAAATGGTTCATCACTTACCTACCGCCCCAACAGGAGCACTTGCTGGAATATTGAGAAAGGTAAGTGCTCCTCTGTTGAGGCATAGGTAAAGTGAAAAAAATACATCATTTTCTCTGCACAACATACAACGGAGACTCTCATTCATATGTTTCCTCTTTCTCTGTTTTTTCTCTCACTGTTCCCTTTTCCATTGACTGTATGTTTAAATTCAGTGATGATTGTGAATTGCAGGTAGTCTTATCCAAAGACAAGTTGAACTGTACCTGAATTCCAGCATTGAAAGATTAATAGCCACCACTGGGAAAATTCCCACCAATCATATCTAAGCCACTGCACTTTTTGGTCTTTCTGTAGGATAGTGCTGCCTGGTTTGGATCTGGTTTCTTGAGAGAACAAGCACATTGCTGGGTTTCAATGCAGAACTCTGTTTTCTGTTTTTTTGCACAGACTAATGCTCTTTTTCTCTAGAGGAAGATTTCCCAGGCAGAGGCAGGTTGGCTGCCACCAGAAAAGGGGTTCCAAAGAGGATGGATCTAGACTGTTCTCAGTGGTACCAGATGACAGGACAAGGAGTAATGGTCTCAAGTTGCAGTGGGGGAGGTTTAGGTTGGATATTAGGAAAAACTTTTTCACTTTGAGGGTGGTGAAGCACTGGAATGGGTTACCTAGGGAGGTGGTGGAATCTCCTTCCTTAGAGATTTTTAAGGTCAGGCTTGATAAGCTCTGGCTGGGATGATTTCGTTGGGAATTGGTCCTGCTTTGAGCAGGGGGTTGGACTAAATGACCTCCTGAGGTCCCTTCCAACCCTGATATTCTATGATTCTATGATTTCCCCAGACTTTCCCTGGAACAATATCCAAACACAGCTGAAGCTTTCTGAATAACTAAATAAGAAAGTGTCAGTGTGTTTGGACATTGTTTCTGGAGTTGACTCCTTCAGGGATTCCACCCCTCACCTTCCTTCAATCTCCAGGAGAATTTCTGGTCTCTGAGAACTTTTCCCATTGGTGAGTCATAAAATCCAAACCATCTGAATGAATCATCACTGCCCTACCGCCCCAACGGAAGCACTTGCTGGAATATTAAGAAAGAAATTGCTTCCCTCTGAGGCGTAGGTCAAGTGAGTATATACAGTCTTTTCTCCACATAGCACAAAAAAAGGACTCTGATTCACATGCTCCCTATCTTTCTCAGGTGTTTTCTCTCTCTTGTTTTCCCTTTTTCAATGACTCTTTGTTTTAATTCAATGATCATTGTAAATTGCAGATAGTCATATCCTGAGACAGCATAACGTCCTGGACCTGTACTCCAGCTTCAAATGACTAGCAAACTCCCCTTGGGAAATTCCCACCAACAATATGTAAAGCACTGCACTGTCTGGTCATTGTGAAGGATAGTACTGCTTGGTTTGGATCTGTTTCTTGAGACAACAAGCACACTGCTGGGTGTCCATGGCTAACTCCTCCTTTGGTTTGCATTGGTTTATGCTTTCTTTTTCTAGAAGAGTGACCTGGATATGGCTGGCTGGAAGCCACTATTTCCCCCCATCCCCTCCAAAAAATTCCCAGGAACAATATCCAAACACAGCTGGCACTCCTCTGGAGAGCTGAATAAGAAACTGCTGCTCTGTCTGGGCATTGTTTCTGCACTGGAGTCCATATGGGATCTTATCAAATGGATTCTTCAAAGCTCCAGGAAAGTTCTTTATTTCTGAGAACATTTCCCAATGGTCAGAAGAGGAACCCACAGAATCACAATGGAGCTTCACTGACTTTGCACCCCAGCAGGAGCACTGGCTGGAACATTGACAAGGGTAAGTGCTCTCCTGCTGAGGCACTGGTTAAGTGAAAAAAAAAATCCAGTGTTTTCTCTGCACAGCACAAAAGGATGAGGCTCATTCATATATTTCCTCTCTCTTGAGGGTTTTCTCGCTGTTTTCCTTTTTTCCATTGACTGTTTAAATTCAATGATCAGTGTGAACTACAAGTAGTCCTACCCAAAGACAGGGTAAAGAAGTGCACCTCTACTCCAGTGTTGACTGAATAGCAACCATCACTGGGGAAATTCCAACCAACCATATCAAACCACTGCACTCTTTGGTCGTTCTGTAGGATAGTGCTTCCTGGTTTGGATCTGGTTTCTTGAGAGAACAAGCACATTGCTGGGTTTCAATGCAGAACTCTCGTTTGTGGGTTTGGGGTTTGGTTTTTGGCACAGACTAATGCTGTTTATCCCTAGAGAAAGGTTTCACAGGTAGAGGCTGGCTGGCTCCCACCATTTCCCCAGACATTCCCAGGAACTATAGCCAAACACAAGTGGGGCTTTCTGAATATAAGAAAGTGCCAATGTGTTTGGATGTTCTTCCTGGAGTTGAGTCCTGGAATTCCACCCCAACTTCCAGGGGAATTTCTGGACTCTCAGAACTTTTCCTAAATGTCCAAACCAACCAAATGGACCATCACTGACCTACCACCCCAATGGGAGCACTTGCTGGAATATTGAGAAAAGTAAGTGCTCCCCTGTTGAGGCATAGGTCTAGTGAAAAAATCCATCATTGTCTCCATACACCCCAAATCCACAAGGCTTCTTAATATGATTTCAGGCTCTGTCTTGCTCTTGGGTTTCCTCTTCTCAATCACTGATTGTTTCTCCACACAGCACAAAATGATGATGCTCATTCATATTTTTCCTCTTGAACTCTCTCTCTTGTGTTTTCTGTCTCTGTTGCCCTTTCCATTGACTGTTTGTTTAAATTCAGTGACCGTTGTGAAATACAGGTAATCTTACCCAAAAACAGGATAAAGAACTGAACTCCACCTTTGAATGATTAGCAACCACCACTGGGAAAATTCCCACTAATCATATCTAAACCACTGCACTCTCTGGTTGTTCTGTAGGATAGTGCTGCCTGGTTTAGATCTGGTTTCTTGAGAGAACAAGCACATTGCTGGGTTTCAAGGCAGAACTCCAATTTGTTGGTTTTTCTTTTTGGGCACAGACTAATGCTCGTTTTCTCTAGAGGACAATTTCCCAGGCAGAGGCTGGTTGGCTGCCACCATTTCCCCAGACTTTCCCTGGAACAATATCCAAACACAGCTGAAGCTTTCTGAATAACCAAATAAGAAAGTGTCAGTGTGTTTGGACATTGTTTCTGGAGTTGACTCCTTCAGGGATTCCACCCCTCGCCTTCCTCCAACCTCCAGAAGAATCTCTGGTCTCTGAGAACTTTTCCTATGGTATGAATGGACCATCGCTGACCTACTGCCCCAACGGGAGCACTTGTTGTAATATTGAGAAAGGTAAGTGCTCCCCTGTTGACTTATCGGTCAAGTGAAAAAACTACAGAATTTTCTCCACACAGCATCAATCCGCAGTGCCTATTTCTATGTTTTCAGGCTCTGTCTTGCTCTAGGTTTCTTATTCTCCAATCACTGAGAATGTAAATGCAATAATCATTGTGAACTGCAGGCTGTCTCAGTCAAAGATATGACAAAGAACTGCACCTGACCTAGAGCACCAAATGCGGCACAACCTCAAAATAGGAAATTCTAACCCATCCTCTCTGAACTGCACCACTTTCTGGTTGTTCTGTAGGATAATGCTGTCTGGTTTGGATCTGGTTACTTGAGAAAATGAGCACATTGATGGGTTTCAATGGTGAACTCCAAATTATGTTTTGTTTCACACAGGTTAATGCTTTCTTTTCCTAGAAGAATTGTCTCCTGGATGTGGCTGGCTTGCAGCCACCCTTCCCCCGCCAAATTCCCAGGAACAATCTCCAAACAGAGCTGGCACTCTCTGAAGAGCTGAATAAGAAAGTGCTGCTCTGTCTGGGCATTGTTTCTGCAGTGGAGTCCATACAGGGTCCTGTCCATCAGATGCTTCAAACCTCCAAGAGATTCCCTGATTTCTGAGAACATTTCCCTATGGTCCAAAGAGGAACCCACAGAATCACAATGGAGATTCACTGACTTGCACCCCAACAGGAGCACTGGCTGGAAAATTTACAAGAGTAAGTGCTCCCCTGTTGAGGAATAGATCAAGTGAAAAAATACAGCGTTTTCTTCACACAGCACAATGGTGACTCTCATTCATATGTTTCCTCTCTCTCAACTCTTCCCTCACTGTATTCCTTTTCCATCAACAGTTTAAGTTCAATGATCATTGGGAACTGCAGGTACTCTTGCCCTTAGAGACTCCTCATGGATTTCCACCCCTCACCTTCCACCAATCTCCAGGAGAATCTGTGATCTCCGAGAACTTTTCCTATTGGTGAGAAGTCAAATCCAAACCATCCAAATGGACCATCACTGACCTACCGCCCAAATGGGAGCACTTGCTGGAATATTGAGAAAGGTAAGTGCTCCCCTTTTGAGCCATTGGTTATGTGAAAAACCGCAGCATTGTATCCACACAGCACCAAACCACAAGGCTTAATTGTATGTTTTCAGTTTCTGACTCGCTCTCAGTATCTTCTTCTCCAATCACTGATTGTTTAAATGCAATGATCCTTGTGAACTGCAGGCTGTCTCACTCTAAGATATGACAAAGAATTGCACCTGGCTTCCAGCGCTGAATGCGGAGCAACCTCAAAATAGGAAATGCTTCCAACATCCAAGAGAGTCCCAAAATAGGAAATTCTAACTAATTATGTCATCAGCACAGCACTCTCTGGTCCTCTGTGGGACAGTGCTGCCTGGCTATGATCTCATTTCTTGTGAAACATAAGCACATTGCTGGTGTCCATGGAGAACTCCTCCTTTCGTTTTGCATTGGTTAATGCTTTTGTTTCCCAGAGTAATGTTCACCTGTTCCTGGCTGGGTAGAAGCCACAGTTTCCCCCCCAAATTCCCAGGAACAATATCCAAACATAGCTGGCACTCTCTGAAGAGCTAAATAAGAAAGTGCTGCTCTGGTTGGACTTTGTTTCTACAGTGGAGTCCATACGGGATCCTGCTTACAACGTCCAAGAGAGTCCCTGGTTCCTGTGAGCATTTCCCAATGGTCAGAAGAAGAATTCACAGAATCACAATGGAGCTTCACTGACTTTGCACCCCAACAGGAGCACTGGCTGGAATATTGACGAGGGTAAGCACTCTCCTGTTCAGGGATTAGTTAAGGGAAAAAAATACAGCATTTTATCTGCGCAGCACAAAACAATGACAGTCATTCATATATTTCTCTCACTCTCTCTCTCTCATGTTTTTTCTCTCTTTTCCCTTCTTTGTTATCTGATTGTGAACTGCAGGTAGTCTGAGTCTAAAACAGGATAAAGAACTGCACCTCTACTCCCGCGTTGCAGGATTAGGAACCTCCATAAGGGAAATTCCCACCAATCATAGATAACCCACTGCACTCTCTGGTCGCTCTGTAGGATAGTGCTGCCTGGTTCGGATCTGGTTTCTTGAGAGAACAACCACATTGCTGGGTTTCAATGCAGAACTCCGATTTGTGGGGAGGGAGGCGGTTGTTTTTGTGGGGTTTTTTGTGTGTTATTTTTTTTTTTGCACAGACTTATGCACTTTTTCCCTAGAGGAAGATTTCCCAGGCAGCGGCTGGCTGGCTCCCGCCACTTCCCCCAGAGATTCCCAAGAAGAATAGCCAAGCACAGATGGGGCTTTCTGAGTAACTCTATAAGAAAGTGCCAATGTGTTTGGACGTTCTTTCTGGAGTTGACTCCTTCGGGGATTACACCTCTCGTGTTGCTCCAACCTACACAAGAATCTCTGGTTTCTTCTGAGAAATATTTGCTATTGGTGAGTAGTCAAATCCAAACCATCTGAATGAACCATCACTGCCCTATCACCCCAACAGGAGCACTTCCTGGAATGTCAAGAAAGGAAAGTGCTCTTCTGTTAAGGCATATGTTAAGTGAGTAAATACAGGATTTTCTCCACAGAGCACAAAGCCAGGATTCTCATTCATATGTTTCCTATCTCTCTCTCTGTTTTCTCTCTCTGTTTTCTGTTTTCCCTCAACTCTTATGTTTAAATTGAATGATCATTGTAAACTGCAGGTAGTCATGGCCTAAGACAGGAAAAAGAACTGCACCTGTCCTCCAGCATCAAGTGACTCACAACCGCTACTGGGGAAATTCCCATCGATCATATTTATACCACTGCACTCTCCAGTCATTGTTAAGCATAGTACTGCTTTGTTTAGATCTGGTTTCTTGAGGGAACAAGCACATTGCTGGGTGTCCATGGTGAACCCCTCCTTTGCTGTGCATTGCTTTCTTGTTCTAAAAGTACATTGACTTGGAAAATTCCCAGGAACAGTATCCAAACACATCTGGCACTCTCTGAAGAGCTATAGAAGAAAATGAAGCGCTGTCCGGGCACTGTTTCTGCGGTGGAGTCCGTCAGATGCTTCAAACCTCCAAGAGAGTCTCTGATTTCAGAGAATGTTTCCCTATGGTCAGAAGAGGAACCCACAGAATGTCAATGGAGCTTCATTGACTTTGCACCCCAACAGGATCACTGGCTGGAATATTTACAAGAGTAAGTGCTCCCCTGTTGAGGCCTAGGTCATGTGATAAAACGCAGCATTTTCTCCGCACAGCACAATGGTGACTCTCACTCATACGTTTCCTCTCTCTCAACTCTCCCCTCACTGTATTCCTTTTCCATCGATAGTTTAAGTTCAATGATCATTGGGAACTGCAGGTACTCTTACCCTTAGAGACTCCTTATGGGTTTCCACCCCTCACCTTCCTCCAGCCTCCAGGAGAAGTCAAATCCAATCCATCCGAATGGACCATCACTGCCCTACCGCCCCAAGGGGAGCACTTGCTGGAATATTGAGAAAGGTAAGTGCTCCCCTGTTGAGGCATAAGTCAAGTGAAAAAGTACAGCGTGTTCTCCCTCCTCCCCCCACTGCCCAGCGCAAATCCACAAAACTAACTTTCAGGCTCTGTCTTGCTCTCAGTATTGTCTTCTCCAATCATTAATTGTTTAAATGCAATGATCATTGTGAACTGCAGGCTGTCTCACTCAAAGGTATGAGAAAGAACTGCACCTGGCCTCCAGTGCTGCATGTGGAGTAACCTCAAAATAGGAAATCCTAGTGAAAAATCATGTCATCACCACAGCACTCTCTGCTCGCTCTGTAGGACAGTGCTGCCTGGTTTGAATGTGGTTTTTGTGAAACACAAGCACATTGCTGGGTCTCCATGGACAACTCCTCCTTTTGTTTTGCACAGGCTAATGTTGTCTTTTCCTAGAGAAATCTTCACCAGGATGTGTCTGGCTGGCAACCACCATTTCCCTCCAAAATTCCCAGGAACAATATCCAAACACAGCTGGCACTCTCTGGAGAGCTACAGAAGAAAATGCTGCTCTGTTTGGGCATTGTTTGGGCTGTGGAGTCCTTACGGGATCTTATGAAATGGATTCCTCAAACCTCCGGGAGAGTCCCTTATTTCTATGAACATTTCCCAAGCGTCAGAAGAGGAATCCACAGAACTGCAATGGAGATTGGCTGACTTTGCACCCCAACGGGAGCACTTGCTGGAATATTGACGGGGTAAGTGCTCTCCTGTTGAGCCATTGGTTAAGTGAAAAAAATACAGTGTTTTCTCTGCACAGTACAAAACAGTGACTCTCATTTTTTCTCACTGTTCCCTTTGCCATCAACTTTATGTTTAAATTCAGTGACCATTGTGAATTGCAGTTAGTCTTATCCAAAGACAAGTTGAACAACTGCACCTGAACTCCAGCGTAGAATGATCAGCAATCTCCACTGGGGGAATTCCCACCAATCATATCTAAACCACTGCACTCTCTGGTCTTTCTGTGGGATAGTGCTGCCTGGTTTAGATCTGGTTTCTTGAGAGAACAAGCACATTGCTGGGTTTCAAGGCAGAACTCCAATTTGTTGGTTTCTTTTTTTATGCACAGACTAATGCTCTTTTTCTCCAGAGGATGATTTCCCAGGCAGAGGCTGGCTTTCTGTCACCATTTCCCCAGACATTACCATGAACAATAGCCAAACACAGCTGGAATTTTCTGAATAACTCAATAAGAAAGTGCCAGTGTGTTTGGACATTGTTTCTGGAGGTGATTTCTTAAGAGATTCCACCCCTCGCCTTCCTCCAACTTCCAGGAGAATCTCTGGTCTCTGAGAACTTTCCCTATTGGTAAGAAGATAAAAATCCAAACCATCCAAATGGACCATCACTGACCTACCACCCAAATGGGAGCACTTGCTGGAATATTGGGAGCAGTAAGAGCTCCCCTTTTGAGGCATTGGTCATGTGAAAAACTGTAGCATTGTCTCTACACAGCACCAATCCACAAGGCTTAATTGTATGTTTTCAGGTTCTGTCTGACTCTTGGTTTCCTCTTCTCCAGGCTGTGTCACTCAAAGATATGACACAGAACTGCACCTGGCCTCCAGCGCTGAATTCAGAGCAACCACAAAATAGGAAATCCTAGCAAATCATGTCATAACCACAGCACTCTCTGCTCGCTCTGTAGGACAGTGCTGCCTGGTCTAGATGTGGTTTTTGTGAAACACAAGCACATTGATGGGTCTCCCTGGACAACTCCTCCTTTTGTTTTTCAGAGGCTAATACTTTCTTTTCCTAGAGGAATGTTCACCTGTGTCATGGCTGGCTGGAAGACACAGATTACCCCAAAATTCCAGAAACACTATCCAAACACAGCTGGCACTCTCTGAGGAGCTAAAGAAGAAAGGGGTGCTCTGTCTGGGCATTGGTCCTACAGTGGAGTCCATACAGGATCCACTCCGTCGGATATGTCCAACCTCCAAGAGAGTCCCTGATTTCTGAGAACATCTCCCAATGGTCAGAAGAGGAACCCACAGAATCACAATGGAGCTTCGCTGACTTTGCACCCCAGCAGGAGCACTGGCTGGAATATTGACAATGCTAAGTGCTCTCCTGCTGAGGCCTAGGTTAAGTGAAAAAAAATACAGAATTTTCTCTGTGAAGCACAAAATGGTGACACTCATTCATATGTTTCCACTGTTTACATTCAGTGACCATTGTGAATTGCAGGTGGTCTTACCCAAAAAACAGGATAAAGAACTGCGCCTGTACTCCAGCTTTGAATGATTACCAACTTCCATTAGGGAAATTTCCAGCAATCATATCTAAACCACTGCACTCTCCGGTCATTCTTAAAGGATAGTGCAGCCTGGTTTGGGTCTGATTTCGTGAGAGAACAAGCACATTGCTCGGTTTCAATGCAGAACTCCGATTTGTGGGGGGTGGTTGATTTGTTGTTGTTTTATATTTTGTTTGGTTTTTTTGCACAGACTAATGCTCTTTTTCCCTAGAGGAAGATTTCCCAGGCAGGGGCTCTCCGGCTCCCACCATTTCCCCCAGACATTCCCAGGAAGAATAGCCAAGCACAGATGGTGCTTTCTGAGTAACTATATAAAAAAGTGCCAATGTTTTTGGACGTTCTTTCTGGTGTTGGCTCCTTCTGGGATTCCACCCCTCACATTGCTCCAACCTACATGAGAATTTCTGGTTTCTGAGAAATATTTCCTACTGGTGAATAATCAAATCCAAACCATCCACCCCAACGGGAGCACTTGCTGGAATATTGAGAAAGGAAAGTTCTCCCCTGTTGAGGCATATGTTAAATGAATAAATACAGCGCTGTCTTCACATAGCACAAAACGAAGACTCTCATTTCCTATCTCTCTCGAGTGTTTTCTCGCTCTGTTTTCCCTTTTTCATTGACTCTTATGTTTAAATTGAATGATCATTGTAAACTGCATGTAGTCATACCCTAAGACAGGATAAAGACCTGCACCTGTACCCCAGTGTTGAATGATTAGCAACCTCCGCTGGGGAAATTCCTACCAATCATATCTAAACCACTGCACGCGCCAGCCGTTCTGTATGAGGGTGCTGCCTGTTTTGGATGTGGTTTCTTGAGAGAAGAAGCACATTGCTGGGTGTCCATGGTGAACCCCTCTTTTGGTTTTCATTGCTTTCTTTTTCTAGAAGAACATTGACCTAGATGTGCCTGGCTGGCAGCCAAAATTTCCTTGCAAAATTCCCAGGAACAGTATCCAAACACAGCTGGCACTCTCTGTATGAGCTAAATAAGAGAGTGCTGCTCTGTCTGGGCATTGTTTCTGCAGTGGAGTCCCTGTAGGGTCCTATCCGTCGGATGCTTCAAACCTCCAAGAGAGTCCCTGATTTCTGAGAACATTTCCCAATGGTCAGAAGAGGAACCCACAGAATCGCAATGGAGCTTCGCTGACCTTGCACCCCAACAGGAGCACTGGCTGGACTATTGACAAGAGTAAGTGCTCCCCTGTTGAGGCAAAGGTCAAGTGAAAAAACACAGCTTTTTCTCTGCACAGCACAAAATGAGGACTCTCATTCATGTGTTTCGTTTCTCTAGTGTGTTTTCTCTCTTTTTTTCCCTTTTCCATTGACTATATGTTTAAACTCACTGATGGTTGTGAACTGCGGTAGTCTTACCCTAAGGCAGGATAAAAAACTGCACCTGGACCCCAGTGTTGAATGATTAGCAACCTCCGCGAGGAAATTCCAAACAACCTTCTCTTAAACCACTGCACTCTCCGCTCGGTCTCCTGGCAGCGGCGGCTCCAGGCACCAGCGCTCCAAGCGCGTGTCTGGGGCGGCAAGCCGCGGGGGGTGCCCTGCCGGTCCCTGCGAGGGCGGCAGTCAGGCTTCCTTCGGCAGCATGCCTGCCGGTCCCACGGATTCGGCGGCAATTCGGCGGCGGGTACGCCGAATCCGCGGGACCGGCGGACCTCCCGCAGGCACGCCGCCGAAGGCAGCCTGCCTGCCGTGCTTGGGGCGGCAAAAAGGCTAGAGCTGCCCCTGTCTCCAGGATAGTGCTGCCTCATTTGGATCTGGCCGGGTCCAACCCAGTAAACCGATTAAGTAGAAAACACACAATACTTATTACCTACTACGCAGAACCATCATCCACTCCCCCCCCGGCATAGGCGGCGAGTTCCATACCCACGTGGTGCTCAGGCACCAGCAATATTCAGAGCCGGGGGCCCAGCTCCACCTGTGGCCCCCCCGAGTGTCCCGTGGCCCCGACTTGCTGCCCCCGCTCGCCTTGCCCAGGCCCCGGAGCAGAGCATCTCTGTCTTTGTCTCCTCCAGGCTGCTTCCCTGCAGCAACTGCTGCCGCGGGGTCCTAGTGCCCCCCTTCTCCACTGCCAGGGGAGACTGACTCTGAGCCTGCCCTTCCCCCTCAGACCCTTCCCTTTTCCGGCAGGACCCTCCAGCAGCACAGCCCCCCCCCCCGCCCACAGTCACTGTTCCTGCCCCATGCTGGGCAAGGAGGCAGCCCCATCCCTCACCCCCAGTGAGGCTACAGTCAGGGGCAACAGCAGGGGAGGAGGCGCATGCAGCCCCCCACGGCACACACTGGGGGGGGAGGGGAGGGAGATTCCTGGACCTGAGAGGGGCCCTAGGAGCACATGCAGTGACAGTGTGCTGCTGGGGGGGGGGGCAGGAAAGGGGGGCTCCTCCCCCAGAGCTTGCTGCTGCCAGCAGGGAAAGGGCTGGGGGGCTTCCTCTCTGGCCCCTGCCCCGGAGCAGCCTGCCTGCACCCCAAACTCATCCCCAGCCCTGCCCCACCCCAGAGCCCACACCCCCATCAGAGCTTTCACCCCCCCACCACACCCTCAACCCTCTGCCCGAGCCCTGAGCCCCTCCAGCACCCCAAACACCTTATCCCCAGTCCCAGACAGAGCCCTCACCCCCCACACTCCTACTCTCACCCTGGGCCCCTCCCACACCCCAACCCCCCCATTACCAGCCCCAGACAGAGCCCTCACCTCCTATACCCCTACTCTCGCCCTGAGCCCCTCCCACACTCCAAACCCTTCATCTGCAGCCACAGCCCTCACCCCTGCACCTCATCCCTCTGCACCCCTCCCACCCCCAAACTCCCTCCCAAAGCCTGCACCCCAATCCCCTGCCCCAGCCTAGGGCCTGCACCCCAGACCTCCTCCCTCACCCAAACTCCCTCCCAGAGCCTTGGGCAGGTGTGTGTGGGGGGGTGGAGTTTGGGCTGGGGCAGGTTCTGGGCACCACCAAAATTTCTACAAACCTGCCACCCCTGCCCACCCACTGCCTGGCACACACAACCTTATCCCTGTCACGGATCCCACAATCTCTGTAGCCTCCCCCCCATTTACTTCCTCACCCATCACTTGGCTTTCTTTCCTGGCTCCAGCCCCCTGCGGAACGCAATTCCAGGGCCTCTGTCTCTGCCCGCTACCACCTCCAGTGCTCTGTGGGGCTCTGTGCCCAGCTGCCCAATTCTGCTAAGTTCTTGGGAAAGGCTGAACACGGCGTGCCCAGCCCCTGGCTCCAGAGGTGAAAGTAAGCCGGTCCGGTATGGTACGGTGTACTGGCAAGAGCCAGTATGCCGTGCCGGACCGCACCAGCTTCCGCGGCCAGGATTAAAAGGGCTCAGAGCTCCCCACCACTGCGGAGAGCCCCAAGCCCTTTAAATCCCGCCTGCAGCTCCGGCGGCAGGGCTGGGGCTGGGATTTAAAGGGCTCGGGGCTCCCCTTTAAATCCTGGCCCCAGCCCGGCAAGGCTCAGGGCTTCCCGCAGCTGCGGGAGCCCTGAGCTCTTTAAATCCCAGCTGGAGCTGCGGTGGGGATTTAAGGGGCCCAGAGCTCTGTGGTGGCCAGAGCCCCAGGCCCTTTAATTTGCCCGTGAACCCCGGGGGCTCCCAGCCACCTCTGCAGCTGGGAGCCCTGGGTTGATTTAAAGGCCCTGGGGCTCCCAGCCACAGCTGGTGCCCCAGGGCCTTTAAATCCCAAGAGGCTCTGCCTCTTCCAGTTGATGCCACACCTTTTCCGGATGAGGCCACGCCCCCCTCAGGACTCTGGCAGTACCGCTAAGTCCTGTAAGTTACTTTCACCCCTGCCTGGCTCCCAAGCGAGCCCCAACCAGCCACTCAGTTTGCTCTGCGGTACTACCAGCGGTGCCGGAAGGGGCACATCGTGCACGGCCAGCCCCTGGCCCTACCATGAGCTCCCAGCACATTGGGCAAAGTTTGCACAGACACATGCATGGCACAACAGTGGCTGCAAAGGCACCCCATGTGGACTGCCCCCTTCCTACAGCTCCTCTGGCACTCCAGCCCCCCGGGACTCTGGTCTCCACCACTGCTTTACAAGGCGGGAATAGTCTCCTTCCTACTCCTGCTGCCCCGAGTTGGGAAGGAGCTGCTCCAGGGCGCCCTCCCTCTTAGGACTGCTGCAGCCCAAGGCCGGGTGATGAACCCAGAGCACCGAAAGTTCCCCAGAGGCACCCGAGGATGTTGCTGGGGCTGGGTGGGAGACCAGACATCTTCCTCCCGCCGAGCTGCACTTGCTTTCCTCGCCTGCAGATCTCCACCTCCTGCTCTCTCACCTGCCTCCCATCATGGATCTGTCACATGTCACCCAAGCAGCCCCGTGAGCCGCTTCCGAGGCAGCTGAGTGCCAGCCCAGGCCACCACGCACAGGGCAGAAATCGTCCCCGCCGTATCCCATCCCGAGGCATTCAGCTGGGGGACCTGGGATGCGAGACCCCCCCACTCACCAGCGCAGTTTTCCCCATAACTCTTAGTACTTTGCAATCGACTGGCTACTCGGTGGCACCTGCATGTTCAAGACACTTTATTGGTATTCACAGTGTTAACCTACGGTGAAGCACAAGAGGTATCTATTTTTAAAAGGCTGTATGCAAAATAGGATCTCTTTATAGGTTAGTATATTAATTATCTCAAACTCATTAGCATATATGTCACTTAGTTACCATGCAATTCTGTGGTTAAAGTGTGTGCTAATGGCCCTATCCTAAAATTATAAATGATCTGGGGAAAGGGGTAAACCGTGTGGTGGCAAAATTTACAGATGATACAAAACTACTCAAGATGGGTAATAAGCAGGAAGAACTGGAAGTGCTAATAAATAAATACAACTATGACATTGTTGGCATCACTGAAACTTGGTGGGATAATACACATGATTGGAATGTTGGTGTGGATGGGTACAGCTTGCTCAGGAAGGATAGACAGGTGAAAAAGGGAGGAGGTGTTGCCTTATATATTAAAAATGTACACACTTGGACTGAGGTAGAGATGGACATAGGAGATGGAAGTGTTGAGAGTCTCTGGGTTAGGCTAAAAGGGGTAAAAAACAAGGGTGATGTCATGCTAGGAGTCTACTACAGGCCACCTAACCAGGTGGAAGAGGTGGATGAGGCTTTTTTTAAACAACTAACAAAATCATCCAAACCCCAAGATTTGGTGGTGATGGGGGACTTCAACTATCCGGATATATGTTGGGAAAATAACACAGCGGGGCACAGACTATCCAACAAATTCTTGGACTGCATTGCAGACAACTTTTTATTTCAGAAGGTTGAAAAAGCTACTAGGGGGGAAGCTGTTCTAGACTTGATTTTAACAAATAGGGAGGAACTCGTTGAGAATTTGAAAGTAGAAGGCAGCCTGGGTGAAAGTGATCATGAAATCATAGAGTTTGCAATTCTAAGGAAGGGTAGACGGGAGAACAGCAAAATAGAGACAATGGATTTCAGGAAGGCGGATTTTGGTAAGCTCAGAGAGCTGATAGGTAAGGTCCCATGGGAATCAAGACTGAGGGGAAAAACAACTGAGGAGAGTTGGCAGTTTTTCAAAGGGACGCTATTAAGGGCCCAAAAGCAAGCTATTCCGCTGGTTAGGAAAGATAGAAAATGTGGCAAAAGACCACCTTGGCTTAACCACGAGATCTTGCATGATCTAAAAAATAAAAAGGAGTCATATAAAAAATGGAAACTAGGACAGATTACAAAGGATGAATATAGGCAAACAACACAGGAATGCAGGGGCAAGATTAGAAAGGCAAAGGCACAAAATGAGCTCAAACTAGCTACGGGAATAAAGGGAAACAAGAAGACTTTTTATCAATACATTAGAAGCAAGAGGAAGACCAAAGACAGGGTAGGCCCACTGCTTAGTGAAGAGGGAGAAACAGTAACAGGAAACTTGGAAATGGCAGAGATGCTTAATGACTTCTTTGTTTCGGTCTTCACCGAGAAGTCTGAAGGAATGCCTAACCTAGTGAATGCTAATGGGAAGGGGGTAGGTTTAGCAGATAAAATAAAAAAAGAACAAGTTAAAAATCACTTAGAAAAGTTAGATGCCTGCAAGTCACCAGGGCCTGATGAAATGCATCCTAGAATACTCAAGGAGCTAACAGAGGAGGTATCTGAGCCTCTAGCTATTATCTTTGGAAAATCATGGGAGACGGGAGAGATTCCAGAAGACTGGAAAAGGGCAAATATAGTGCCCATCTATAAAAAGGGAAATAAAAACAACCCAGGAAACTACAGACCAGTTAGTTTAACTTCTGTGCCAGGGAAGATAATGGAGCAAGTAATTAAGGAAATCATCTGCAAACACTTGGAAGGTGGTAAGGTGATAGGGAATAGCGAGCATGGATTTGTAAAGAACAAATCATGTCAAACCAATCTGATAGCTTTCTTCGATAGGATAACGAGTCTTGTGGATAAGGGAGAAGCTGTGGATGTGGTATACCTAGACTTTAGTAAGGCATTTGATACGGTCTCGCATGATATTCTTATCGATAAACTAGGCAAATACAATTTAGATGGGGCTACTATAAGGTGGGTGTATAACTGGCTGGATAACCGTACTCAGAGAGTTGTTATTAATGGTTCCTAATCCTGCTGGAAAGGCATAACGAGTGGGGTTCTGCAGGGGTCTGTTTTGGGACCGGCTCTGTTCAATATCTTCATTAATGACTTAGATATTGGCATAGAAAGTACGCTTATTAAGTTTGCGGATGATACCAAACTGGGAGGGATTGCAACTGCTTTGGAGGACAGGGTCATAATTCAAAATGATCTGGACAAATTGGAGAAATGGTCTGAGGTAAACAGGATGAAGTTTAACAAAGACAAATGCAAAGTGCTCCACTTAGGAAGAAAAAATCAGTTTCACACATACAGAATGGGAAGAGACTGTCTAGGAAGGAGTACGGCAGAAAGGGATCTAGGGGTTATAGTGGACCACAAGCTAAATATGAGTCAACAGTGTGATGCTGTTGCAAAAAAAGCAAACATGATTCTGGGATGTATTAACAGGTGTGTTGTGAGCAAGACACGAGAAGTCATTCTTCCGCTCTACTCTGCTCTGGTTAGGCCTCAGCTGGAGTATTGTGTCCAGTTTTGGGCACCGCATTTCAAGAAAGATGTGGAGAAATTGGAAAGGGTCCAGAGAAGAGCAACAAGAATGATTCAAGGTCTTGAGAACATGACCTATGAAGGAAGGCTGAAAGAATTGGGTTTGTTTAGTTTGGAAAAGAGAAGACTGAGAGGGGACATGATAGCAGTTTTCAGGTATCTAAAATGGTGTCATAAGGAGGAGGGAGAAAACTTGTTCACCTTAGCCTCTAAGGATAGAACAAGAAGCAATGGGCTTAAACTGCAGCAAGGGAGGTCTAGGTTGGACATTAGGAAAAAGTTCCTAACTGTCAGGGTGGTTAAACACTGGCATAAATTGCCTAGGGAGGTTGTGGAATCTCCATCTCTGGAGATATTTAAGAGTAGGTTAGATAAATGTCTATCAGGGATGGTCTAGACAGTATTTGGTCCTGCCATGCGGGCAGGGGACTGGACTCGATGACCTCTCGAGGTCCCTTCCAGTCCTAGAATCTATGAATCTATGAATCTATAGTTAAGTCCCAGGCAGACTGCGAAGAGCTACAAAAGGATCTCTCAAAACTGGGTGACTGGGCAACAAAATGGGCGATGAAATTCAATGTTAATAAATGCAAAGCACTGCACATTGGAAAACATAATCCCAACTCTACATACAAAATGAAGGGGTCTAAATTAGCTGTTCCCACTCAAGAAAGAGATCTTGGAGTCATTGTGGATAGTTCTCTGAAAACATCCACTCAGTGTGCAGCGGCAGTCAAAAAAGCCATCAGAATGTTGAGAATCAATAAGAAAGGAATAGATAATAAGACAGAAAATAACATATTGCCTCTATATAAATCCATGGTATGCCCACATCTTGAATACTGCATGCAGATGTGGTCATCCTCACCTCAAAAAAGATATACTGGAATTGGAAAAGATTCAGAAAAGGGCAACAAAAATGATTAAGGGTATGGAATGGCTGCTGTAAGAGGAGAGATTAATAAGACTGGGACTTTTCAGTTAGGAAAAGAGACGACTAAGGGGAGATATGATAGAGGTCTATAAAATCATGATTGGTGTGGAGAAAGTAAATAAGGAAATGTTATTTACTCCTTCTCATAACACAAGAACTAGGGGCCACCCAATGAAATTAATAGGCAGCAGGTTTAAAACAAACAACAAGAAGTATTTTTTCATACAATGCTCAGTTAACCTGTGGAACTCCTTGCCGGAGGCTGTTGTGAAGGCCAAGACTATAACAGTGTTCAAAAAACCCTAGATAAATTCATGGAGGATAGATCCATCAATGGCTATTAGCCAGGATGGGCAGGGATGGTGTCCCTAGCCTCTGTTTGCCAGAAGCTGGGAATGGGCGACAGGGGATGGATCACTTGATGATTACCTATTCTGTTCATTCCCTCTGGGGCACCTGGGATTGACCACTGTCGGAAGAAAGGATACTGGGCTAGATGGACTTTGCTCTGACCCAGTATGGCTGTACTTATGTACTCAAACTGATATCAGCTTCATTCCTGTGATTACTATTCAGCATTTTATGCACAATCTCTGCAAAATTATGTCATTGAGAAATTATACTATATGCCATTTTATGTCTTTGGGTTGCTGCTGGTCACTTTACCTCTGCTAATTTAATAGGCCTAATTTATGCTACATTCTTAAGCTAATGTCTTTTAGGTTTGGTCTTCTTGCATTACTTCCTTATCCCTAATTTTATTAAATACTAAATACTTATTCGTATAGTCTGACCCCATAGGATACACTGGGTCTCCTGCTTGCTAGATGAATTCCCCAACTAGCTTTCAGCTATTTTAGGGTGGGACACATGTTTTCACAAAAGACATTGGAAGGTCGTTGGTGTACCCTGCTGTGGAACGGGAAAAAAAAGTCAAAATCATGAAAATTGGGGGGGGGGGGGTAAATGTGCCTGTATGTGCAGCATGTCTCTGTGTGTGTGTATGCATGAGTGTGTATGAGTATATGCATGTGTGTGTGTGTGTGTTTAGGTGTGTGTGTGTTTAGGTATGTTCAAAAACTAAATATTTTATTCAACCCAAACCAAATTTTTTAACCAATTTTGCTGAACTGAAAAAAAAAAAAAGTCAAGTATTCAGTCAGCTCTTCTCTAGGTTAACGTGTAACTTTCAGTGTGACTCCATCTATCCTAAAGAGGGACACAATAGTGCCTGCTAAGTGGTGGGGTTCTCAACAAGTTCATTTAAGTTCCTCTGTTGAATCCGGAAATACCAGGTATGGCAAGCACAGAGACCTGGAAAAGGGAATTTCCATCCCAGGGGAAATTCCAGCATCTCAAAATATATTTTCATCACAAATTAGAATAAAGAGTCAAAATTTGGAAATGTTCACGAACTGGAAATTCTGAAAAAAATTGATTTGGAAACGGGGAAATGACCCTATTCAAATGCTTCATGTTGATAGTGTTGAAAGTGTAATTTTATTAATATATTATTATATTAATATGGAAAAGTCAAAATGAAACCAAAGGGAAATCCTCCGGTTCGCTTTTGAATTGTTTCAAAAGTTTTCTGTCCAAAATATTGTCAAAATCCCAGCTAGGGTGACCAGACAGCAAATGTGAAAAATCGGGACAGGGAATGGGAGCCTATATAAGAAAAAGACCCAAAAATCAGGACTGTCCCTATAAAATTGGAACATCTGGTCACCCTAATCCCAGCAAATAGTTCAATTTTGACAAAGCATCATTTTTGTTTGGAAAACTGTTTCATCAGGGTTGGTTGTTTTTTTTTTTGACCAGCTGTAGTGGGAAGAAACTTAATTTAATGCCAAACAACTTAATTGACTGGGATTTGTGTTACTTTCAGACACACTGAAATAATGATCAAAATGTTTCTGGCCTCTGGTGCACCTGTCTGTGCCACAACCAGGGACTCGTGGCACTCTGGGTTCAATCAAAGAACACAATTCTTTTCTCACATTTGTTTTTTGTTTGTGAACATAATGAGCCCTGTGTGATTCAACCCCAGTGGTGCCCAGTGTGTTTATATCCTGCTCCCTAAGCCGTTGCAAAGAGCTGGTGGTTTACAAGAACTTTTGATATGTAACAAAATTAGAATCAGTCCTGTGCAGATCTGTTTTCTTTTGTACATTGCAGATTATTTTGTGCAAACTGTCTGGAAATAGGCATTTTGTCAACACTGTGAGAGTTACTGGTAAATTTGGATTATCTATCTATCTATCTATCTATCTATCTATCTATCTATCTATCTATCTATCTATCTCCACACCCCAGCCCCATTCCCTCGGTCCCCATTTTAGGATTTTCTATACCACCCATTATGATATTATCTAAACTCCCATAGGCTCCGCATTTGTGGATACCTAGCACTGTACATCTGAAAATCAGGCCCCTCGGATCCCAAACCGGCCATTCAAAAACAGAGCCCTTCTCAAATTAGTGGGTACTTCAGCCCTTAATTATTTTATCAAGACAAAGAGAGGAAGAAAACAATCATCATAAGCCACCTGAAGACTGCATGTTGCACTTTGGTAAGTTTCCTTTACTGCTCTGTCTTTATTCAAGATGATTTCAATGTTGTTAAGCTCAAGGGTAAAATCTTTATAAGCATATGAGTGACTTAGGAGCCTACGGGTGTTTCCACACTGCAATCACGGAATGTGTGATTGCAGTGTAGAGATACCTTTAGTCCTATTTTACCCACTAGTTAATTATCTGGGTTCAAGTATCGGGGAATGGATGGAGGATGAAATTAGAACTAGAATAGTAAAGCCCTGACTTAAATGCAGAGAGAGAAGTGGTGTACTATGTGACAGGAAGATACTAATGAGATTAAAAGGGAAAGTCTATAAAAAGGTGCTCCATCTATTTTTAATGTATGGTGCTGAGTATTGGGCAACAAAGAAGACCCAAGAGCAAGTGATCTGTTCCATAGGAATGCGAGTGTAGTGATGGGTGAGTGAGGAATGCTTAAAGTAATACCAATAAATGGAAGTCACTGGTCAATATTGTCTTATTGTTTTCTGGTACTTCCCTGTACAATGTTGTTAAATGCAAAGTAACGCACATGGGAAAACATAATTCCAACTATAAATACAAAATGATGGGATCTAAATTAGCTGTTATTAGTCAATTGTGGAGTCAGTGTGGAGAGTTCTCTGAAAAGATCCACTCAATGTGCAGCAGCCATCAGGAAAGCAAACGGAATGTTAGGAACCATTAGGAAAGGGATAGATAATAAGACAGAAAATATCATAATGCCACTATATAAATCCATGGTACACCCACTCCTTGAATATTGAATGCGGTTCTGGTTTCCCCATTTTAAAAAGATATATTAGAATTTGAAAAGATACAGAAAAGGGCAATGAAAATGATTAGGGGTTGGGAAAGAGCTTCCATATGAGGAAAAGATTAAAAAGACTGGGACTGTTCAGCTTGGAAAAAAGACGACTAAGGGGGCATATGATGGAGGTCTATAAAATCATGACTAGTGTGGAGAAAGTGAATAGGGAATGTTACTTACCCCTTCACATAACACAAGAACCCGTGGTCACCCAATGAAATGAATAGGCAGCAGATTTAAAACAAACAAAAGGAAGTAGTTCTTCACACTACGCACAGTCAATAGGTGGAACTCATTGCCAGAGGATGTCGTGAAGGCCAAAAGAATAAATGGGTTCGGAAAAAAATTCAGGAAGTTCCTGGTGTATAGCCAAGATGGTCAGGGAGGCAACCTCTAGGTCAGGGGTTCTCAAACTTCATTGCACCACGTCCCCCATCTGACAAAAAAAATTACTACAAAACCCCAGGAGGGGGGACTGAAGCCTGAGGCTGCCCGATCCCTGCCATCCTGGGTGTGTGTGGGGTAAAGACAAAGCCCCACTGCCACCGGGGGGGGGGGGGGGGGGCTGAGCAGAGAAAAGTGTTGTACCAATAAAAACCAGCAGGATCTTATTAAGAGGGATAAGGCAAAGATGCCACATTTATTGTAAATATAATAATACTATAAAAGATAACAGTAAATAACGTTGTTTGGCTACTTATTTCTGTTACTACTTATTTCTTATACACACACATTATACCTAATACCTATACACTTACACACACATTTACACACACACACATCCATCAGATGTTCTGCAGCTGCTGCATAGTTACCAGTACTGCTTGAGTCTGTGGCTTGAGTTTGCAGCTTGGGTTCGTAGCTTGTGGCGGCTAACTGGCCAGGAGAGCCGGGCACAAGGACGAGCTGGGTCTCTGTTGGGCATGCACCGATACCCTTCCATGTTGGCAGCAGAATGTTACCCTTCTCCCAAAGTTTTTTATCTCACCCATCCTTTTTGTAGGCTTTAGTTTGAATCCAGAGTCTATAGGTCTTGCTGTGTCACGCTGCCTCTGGGTTTGGTGATTGATCACCCGTCAATTGCAGACATGACTTTCAGCCTGGGACCGGGCTTTGATTTTTCTTCTATTGTACCTTTTCTTTTTAGGGTGGATTCTTCTTACTTTGTTAGGGCTCTTGTCTGCAGCTTCAGCCGTTGATGTTTGAACTCTATTTAATCAGGACAGGCTGGGGCTGGAGGTTGATTCCATCATTCATACATACCTCATTCACACATTTAAACTAAACTAATAAGATTACACCAGGGTTTGCAAAAATGAAGGTTGCAGCAAGCCCTTACAAAATGGAGTAAGCATTTTAAAATGGGGTTTGAATTACAATATGGCAAATAGTGAACAGAAGTTACAATATAGACAAGTATAGTAAATGGTGAACAGAAGTTACACTACTGAAACAGTGCAAGTCTCAGTGATTTAAGCAGGAATTGGATTGATAGTGAAACTTACAGAGGCAGCTGACTGAACAGCTATGGCTCTTAACAGGCATCTGAATTGTTATTTAGCCAGTTATTGGGGTAACCGGTTTTATGAATGAATATTGTTTCATTCATAAAACTTTACTTATGAAGTTGCATTAATAAAGTGAACAATTAAAAACAATTTCATTCATCAGTCCTACAAAAGCTGAAGCCAAAGGGCTACAACTCCAGGCAGGGGGCCTGTAATCTCAAGCCCTTTAAAAGGTGTCTCAAAAGTTGGGCACCAAAGTCACTCATCACTTTTGGAAGATCTATTTGGCTTCTTGAAGCGATGCACTAAATTAATAATTCATCCTCTTCCCTTGCAGATGCAGCCGAGCAGGAGATGGGGAATTGGACAGCTGAGCTGGGTTTCACGCTCCTGGGCTTCTCTACTTTCCCAGAACAGCACAAATTGGTCTTTGTGGCACTCCTGGCTGTGTACCTCACAGCTCTGGTTGGCAATGGGATGATACTGATCATTGTTCGGCTAGACTCTGGCCTCCAAACCCCTATGTACTATTTCCTCCAGAACTTATCCTTCCTAGACATCTGCTACATCTCTGTCACACTGCCCCAGATGCTGAATAACCTCCTGGAAGAGGAGAAGGCCATTTCCTTCAAGGCCTGCTTTACCCAGCTCTTCTTCCTCATCACCTTCGTGGGAGTCGAGTGCATCCTCCTAGCCATCATGGCCTACGACCGCTACCTGGCTATTTGCCACCCGCTGCGCTATGCCGCCCTCATGAGCAGAAAGACTTGCCTGCAGCTGGCGGTGGCCTCCTGGACCTGCGGCCTTCTCAACTCGGCCCTGCATACGGGCCTCACCTCTGTCCTGCCTTTCTGTGCCTCCCACCACATCACCCATCTGTTCTGCGACATCCCCCAGCTCCTGAAACTCTCCTGCTCGGACACCTCCCTCAACAAGGTGGTGCTGCTGGCCGTGACAGTGCTGCTTGGCGCCATTCCCTTCCTCTGCATCGTGGTGTCCTACGTGGCCATCGCCAGGGCTGTCCTACAGATCCGCTTTGCCCAGGCCCAGCGGAAGGCCTTCTCCACCTGCGCCTCCCACCTGGCCGTGGTCACCTTGTTCTACACCACGTGCATGTTCAATTATAACCGGCCCAGCTCTGGACACCCCTTGTATGTAGACACCCTGGCTTCTGTGCTCTACAATGTTGTCACACCCATGCTGAACCCCCTCATATACTGCCTGAGGAACAAGGAGGTGAAGGCAGTTCTGAAACATGCAATAGGGCAAAAAAATTCCTCTCTGAAAACATGAGAGCCCTAGGGGAATGTCAACACTGGTCCCATCTACACCTTAAATAACAAAGATAAATTATGGAGATACGCCTATCTTGTAGAAGTGGAAGGGATCCTGAAAGATCATCAAGTCCAGCCCCCTGCCTTCACTAGCAGGACCAAATACTGATTTTGGCCTAGATCCCTAAGTGGCCCTCTCCAAGATTGAACTCACAACCCTGGGTTTAGCAGGCCAATGCTCAAACCACTGAGCTATTCCTCCCCCCTATTGGGAATTGTGTCCCTTTCCCTCATTTATCCCCTTCCTTAATGGACCATGTGGCGAAGAGAATTGGCTACATTTCTCTTAACACTTGTAGTTGTATCATGATAATGATTAGACTTGGTAGAATTTCAGGGGTGACCAACCTGTGGCTCCAGATCAGAGGTTAATACGCAGCTCCTTGTACAGGCACTGACTCTGGGGATGGAGCTACAGGCACAAACTTTCCAATGTGGTGGGGGGTGCTCACTGCTCAACCCCCTGCTCTGCCCGGCCCTGGCCCTGACCCCACTCCACCCCTTCCCCCAAGACCCCCGCCCCTTCCCCTGAGCCTGCCGTGCCCTCGCTCCTCCCTCCCAGAGCCTCCCTTGCACTGCAAAACAGTTGATCCTGGTGGGTGGGAGGCACAGGGAGGGAGAGGGAGGTGCTGACTGGCAGGGCTGCCAGAGGACGGGAGGCACTGGGGGCTTATGGCAGGGAGAGCTGGTGAGCTGATGTATTACTGTGGCTCTTTGGCAATGTACATTGGTAAATTCTGACTCCTTCTCAGGCTCAGGTTGGCCACCCTTGGTAGAATTTGATTTTTAATTTGTATAATTTCAATGGATGTTTATTTCTAAGATTTCCCCCCCATAATTATAGATTTTGACAGTGATGGGAAATTATGTGGGTGGTGAACAACAGAGGGGCAGACAACAACATCCCGCAGCTGTTAAAACAGAGATTGTCAACAGCACATGTCAAAATGCACAAATTCAATAGCCTTAAATCAAACGCTAAGATCTCAAGCAGAATTTTTCTCACGTTGTTTATCTGTACATTTAGATTATTATTGATGGAAATATTTACCAATGAAAATCCCAGCCTAATAATGACCAATCCAATCTCATGCTTCAGGGTCTCATATGGGGTCAGGAAGGATTTTTCCCAATCTGAGCAGGTGGGTGCAGGGCTCACCTTCCTGCAAAGCATCAGAGAGCAGACACAGCTGGAGACAGGATAGTAGTTGGGGTGGACCCATGCTCTGGGGTAGGAAGGAGAATCCTCTGTTTTCAGTGGTGGGTAGGTGTGTCTTGCTCATGTGCTCAAAACTCAGATTTGGGGTCAGGAAGGCATTTGCCCCCAGGTCAGATTGGCAAGGAACTTGGGGTGTGGGATGCTTGCTGGCATTAACTGGGCCTACCCTAGCTCATCATTTCTGCACTGTTGAAGGATCTTAGTCATTAAGTTGTGCCTCCAGAGTTATCAAACAGTCTGGTAGGGATATGAAACCTCCTGCTTCAGGGCTGAAGCTGATCTCTTTCTATTAGAGACCAAAGTGAGATTAACTGGGGGGGGAGGAGGATTATTTCCCATCTGCTACTTGATGGCTCCTACTCTCCTCTACACCACCTGGGGCTGGGACCTCTCATAGACAGGATCCTGGGCTATATGGACCTTGGGTCTGGTCCCATCTGGCAATGCCTATGATTTTGTGCCCGTTGGTCTAAAGGGTGTGGGAATGAGATGTTTATTATTTAAAGTGGTTAGGTGCTTCTGGAACCAGAAATATGGTGTTTAATTAGGCTGGTACTAGGAGACTGAACACAGGTGCGGACATCAGGACTCCTGGGTTCTGGCTCTGGGAGGACAGTGGGGTCTAATGGTTAAAATGGGAGGGCTGGGAGTCAGCACTACTGGTTTCTATTGCCATCTCTGGTGGGGGAGTGGGGCTTAGGGAGTTAGAGAATTGGGGGCTGGGTTCTATTCCTAGCTCTGGGAGGGGAGTGGGGTCTAGTGGGTTAGAGCATAGGACAGGACTTCAGAGTTCTAATTCCACGTATGCCACTCGTTCTTTATATGACCCTGGGCAAGTTACTTTCCTTCTCTGGGCCACAATTTTCCACCTGGACAATTGAGGGAAAATATAATATGTATAGAGCAGACAACTCATATGGAATTAATAGTCAGGACAGATTTCTGCAAAGTTTAATAATTGGTAACATTTCTGTAGGCTGAATGGAGTGATATGCTCAGAGCAAGATTTTATAACATTATTATTATTTTTAACATGCACACTCACAGTTTTACTAGGACAGTTTCATTGCTGAACTTGTATTTAAAATACACAAGGATTTTCAAGTTAAGTTAATGTCATAAACATAACAACCAGTTATAAATACAGGATCTGTCACGTGGGATGTTGTCTGTATTTATTTTTAAGTAAAAAGAGTGATATTTATAATAATTTAGAAAAGTAAGTCAGTGAAAACTGCTGGTTATTTGGCATTTGAATTTCACCTTCACACACTTCAAGAAACCTCCCATGCACAGGAAAGACTTTGGCTCAGAGTTGTTCTGTTCAGAGGGGTTGGTCCCTGTGGCATTACATTTTGGAATCTTGATTTCTTTTACCCACCCTAGTCTCTAAATTGCATCCAATTCTAACATGGATTTGAGTCCCTCCCTCAGGGACTGAAAGAGCTAGCTGAGAGGGAGTTAACACCCCATTGAAGTGGATTAATCAGCAGTTCAGGTTCATGCTCCTTTGATATGGCTGGATAGAGACAGAGCTATTGTTCCCCTTCAGGCAATGAAGAGCATTTGGCAACTACGTCTGGTGATTAAAGACCCCAGGGAAGTTAGAACAGAGAAGGCTAGTCTACTCATAGATTTTATACCTGTACAGAGAGGAAGCTGATGTTAGCCTGCCATCCTTACCCCAGAGATACCCAGGAACTTTATCTAAACAGTGTCACACAAAGACACAGTCAAACACACACAGAGTCATGCACTCCCACATATAGAAACACCATGAACCACACACTGACATAGAAACATGCACTTGCTGAGTGGCTAAGAGCAATACAAATCCTGGGTTGGATTCTGCTCCTGGAGCTGTATAATTGGGGTGGCATGAGGGGACTTAAAATAGGAGTAGGCAATATGATACCTGGGTTCTATCCCAGCTCTGGGAGGGAAGGGAGTATCTAGTGGTTAGATTGACGTGTCTGGGAGCCAGGACTCCTGGGTTCTATGCCTATCTGTGTGTGGTCTTGGGGTTTATAGCAGAGGGGTCTGGGTCTTATCACTAGCTCTATTTGGTGAATAGACTTCATTGGTTAGATGGAGATGGGCTGGGAGCTGGGGCTTCTAGCCCTGGCTCTGGCTGAGGTGTGGTATTTAATGGGTTAGAATGAAAGGGCTGGCTGTGAGGAATCCCTGGTTCTGGGAGGAGAGTGGGGTGTAGAGAACAGTACTTGGGATCACACCTCCAAGGTTATAATTTAAGGTATGCAGCTGGTTCTTTTTGGTGTGATCTTGAGCAAATTACTGTCCATCTCTGTACAGCAGTTTTCCATCTTGACAATAGAGGGATAATAATATGTACAGAGAAACCTCATCTGAAAATTAAAAGGTAATATTTCTGCAAAGTTTAATAATCAGTTAATAGTTCTGTACAGGGGCGGCTCTAGGCACCAGCAAAACAAGCAGGTGCTTGGGGCAGCAAATTACCAGGGGCGGCATAATGCTGGGGCCCCAACTCCGTCCTGAGGCAGTGTCCTAGGCTGGATCCTGACTGCCCTGTTGTTCTCTGACTGGGTGCCGCCAAGGCTGTGCATCAGGACAGGGGGAGCTGGCTCAGTGGGGAGCATGTCCCCGCCGCTCTCCCACGGGCAGCACCCCCCAGGCAGGAGCCGGTAGCACGGCCCTGCCCCAGTCGCGGAGAGTAGGGGGTGGCAGTGGAACATGGTGGCCGGGCGGGCGGGCCGCTCCTCCAGCGCCGGCTGCGGGCTCCTCCTCGGCTTGTCCCTGCCTCCGCCTCCTCCCCCCTGCACTGCCTCCTGCCCGGGGAGGGAAGGGGAGCGGAGTGGCAGCCTGGGCTGAGCCAAACTCGTGCTGCTGCACAGGCTGAGCCTGCGGCCAGCTCGTGGGGGTCCCGGGGAGCGGGAGGCCTGGGCATGCTGCCCTGTGATCACCAGCCGCTGGCTGCTCTGCCCTGGGCCCCGGCAGCCGAACCCCACAGCTGCCCCAGCTCGCTCCGCATGAGAGCTACAGGTGGTGCCCCCCGCCCGGCTGGCTCTGTCCCCAGCCACGCCACGGGGTGACCGCCCGGGACTCTGGGGTGTTGCTGAGGCTGCCCCAAGCCAGGCTCCCCGGGGTCCGCTGCCCCTCCAGCCACGGGGGCCCTAGGCCAGTGTGGGAGCCGGGCCACAGCCCTGCTCTCAGAGCCTCCTCCCCTCCCCGCGCTGCATAGCAAGATGTGGGACCGTGGGCAGGGCTGCTACAGCCATTTCAGACTGGGATTGGCGCCGGGGGAGCGGAGGTGATTGTGGCCTGGCTGGAGGGACTGGGCAGCCCTCTCCCCCCCCCCCCAACACCCGCTGCTTGCTCCTGCCGGCACGGGGCTGCGACACCCAACTCTGGAGGGCAGCAAAAAAACTAGAGCCGGCCCTGGTTCTGTAGGGATAGTGGTGAGATTGTTATTACTTATTAAACACACATACCTATGTTTGGATTGTTTCATTGCTGATCTTGTATATACAATCACAACAATTTTCGATTTATGGTTATGTCATGTCCTAAATAAACAATCTGCCTAAAAATACAGAACTGTCATGTAGGATGTTGTCTGTATTGCTATGTAAAAATAGTGTCATTTATCAATTTTTAGTAAAGTCAGTGAAAACTGCTAGTTTATATGATCTATATGGTTTCACTCTGGGAAACAAATATACAAGAACCTTTCTACCTGAAAGCTTCCCTAGAAAGGAAGTCTTTGGCTTCAAAATTGTTTTGAGATGTATTTGTATTTGTGGAATCACAGTCTGAAGTCTTAGCCCTTCATCTCCATACCAGTCTCTAAATTGCATCCAATTCTAACATGGATTTGATTTCATCCTTCAGTGACTGAAGGAGTTGACTGAATGGGAGTTAATACCCCATTGAGGTGGATTAATCTGCACTTCAGTTTCACACGCCTTTGATGAGGTTGGATAGAGACAGAGGTCTTGTTCTCCTCCAGGCAAAGAAGAGCATTTGGCAACTGCCTCTAGTGATTAAAGAGCCAAGGGGAGTTAGAAAACAGACACTCAATCATTAGGCCTGTTTTACTCACAGATTTTGTACCAGTAAAGGCAGGAAGCTGATGTCAGGTTGCCATCCTCACCCCAGAGATCCCCAGGAACTAAGTCCAAACAACCACACACAACCCTATGCTTATACACAAATGCATAGTCAAACACACAGAGAAGAATGCACTACCACATGTAGAAACACAATCAGGGGTCACCAAATGAAATTAATAGGCAGCAGGTTTAAAACAAACAAAAGGAAGTATTTCTTCACACAACGCACAGTCAATCTGTGGAACTCCTTGCCAGAGGATGTTGTGAAGGCCAAGACCATAACATGGTTCAAAAAAGAACTAAATAAATTCATGGAAGATAGGTCCATCAATGGCTATTAGCCAGGATGGGCAGGGATGGTGTCCCTAGCTTCTGTTTGCCAGAAGATGGGAATGAGTGACAGGGGATGGATCACTTGATGATTACCTGTTCTGTTCATTACCTCTGTGGCACCTGCCATTGGCCACTGTTGGGAGACAGGGATAGATGGACCTTTGGTCTGACCTAGTATGGTCATTCTTATGTTCTTATGTAATCAGAAAAAAATACAGCCCACAAAAACAGGCTCACACAATCAATGTCTAAAGAGTACACAAGCTCTCATATGCAGTCACACAACTAACAGATAGGCACTCACACACTCAATATCCAACCAACAGCATCCAAACACTCGGGCCTGGTCCACACTAACCCCCCACTTCGGACTAAGGTACGCAAATTCAGCTACGTTAATAACGTAGCTGAATTCAAAGTACCTTAGTCCGAACTTACCGCGGGTCCAGACGCTGCAGGCAGGCTCCCCCGTCGATGCCGCGTACTCCTCTCACTGAGCTGGAGTACCGGCGTCGATGGCAAGCACTTCCGGGATCGATCCCGGATCGATTTATCGCGTCTAGACAAGACGCGATAAATCGATCCCAGAAGATCGATCGCTTACATCCGGACCAGGAAGTAAGTATAGACGTACCCTCAGATACAAACACACAACCAGGTACTCTCGAGTGTCTAAATAAGAGAGGGCTGCCCTGTTTAGATACTGTCCATGGAGTAAAATTCAGCCTGTGAAAGTAGAATCATAGTATTGTAGGACTGCAAGGGGCCTCCAGTGGTCATCAATTCCATTCTCCTGTACTCAAGGTGGTACTAAGTATTATCTAGACCATCCCTGACAGGTCTTTGTGCAACCTGCTCTTAAAAATCTTCAATGATGGAGATTCCACAACCTCCGTAGACAATTTATTGCAGTGCTTAACCACCCTGACATTTTCCCTAATATACAGTCTAACCTGCCTTGGCTTCTATTTAAGCCCATTGCTTCTTCTCCTGTCCTCAGAGGTTAATAAAAACAATTTACCTGGCTCCTCCTTGTAGTAACCTTTTATGTACTTAAAAACTCTTACCATGTCCCCTCTCAGTCTCCTCTTGTCCAGACTAAACAATCCCAATTCTTTCAATCTTCCCTCACAGTTCATGTTTTCTACACCTTTAATCATTTTTGTTGCTCTTCTCTGGACTTTCTCCAATTTGTCCACACTTTCCTGAGATGTGGCGCCCAGAACTGGACACAATATTCCAGTGGAGGCCTAATTAGGATGGAGTAGAATGGAAGAATTACTTCTCGTGCCTTGCTTAAACACTCCTGATGATACATCCCAGAAAGATGTTTGTTTATTTTGCAACAGTGTTAGACTGTTGACTCATATTTTGCTTGTGATCCACTACAACTGCCGGATCCTGTTCCACAGTACTCCTTCCTAGGCAGTCATTTCCCATTTTGTACATGTGGACCTGATTGTTATTCCCTAAGTGGAGCACTTTGCATTTGTCCTTATAGAATTTCATTCTATTTACTTCAGACTATTTCTCAAATTTGTCCAGATCGTTTTGAATTGTAATCCTATCCTCCAAAATTCTTGCGGCCCCTTCCAGGTTGGTATTGTCTGCAAACTTTATAAGTGTACTCTCTATGCCATAATCGCAATCATTGATGAAGATATTGAACAGAACCGAACCCAGAGTTGCTTCCTGTGGCATCTAAACGAGTTTTAAATCACACCTTTAATTAAATAGGTGGATCTTTGTGCATAGGCTACTGGAATTTCTCTCCAGCCCTTAGCCTCATGGATCCCAAGAATTCAGCTCTAATTAGGACTCATCACTCAGGTTTTTTTACTGGCGTATACTAACACTTACACAGATCTAATCGGACTTATGTGGAGGGGATGGTTGAGGGATATAGCCCAAATTCAAATAATATTGGTTACTTTATATACAAATGTGACCCTGTGCATGAGTCTTCCAATCTACATATTTTCATGCACTTTATGAGTGGTCAGGTTACTTTAGAACCAGTTCCTGTTTGTATCATGCCCTGTTGATGTGTCACATGTACAGAGCCTATTTGGTTAGTTCCCGCCTTGTATTTTGTTAGTTTTCTCCCTCTCTACTAAGTCTCCTTCCACATGAACTTTGCCATAGCTGCCCACCCAATTATTGCTTGAACTTGTTTTTACATAGCTTATCTCTTGCCTTGTCCCTTGACTACGGGGCCCACCCAGACCAAGTGAGGCCTACAAGGGCCAGATCTAATAGACACACATACAGCATACATCTTGCATCTGAAGAAGTGAGGTTCTTACCCATGAAAGCTTATGCTCCCAATACTTCTGTTAGTCTTAAAGGTGCCACAGGACCCTCTGTTGCTTTTTACAGATTCAGACTAACACGGCTACCCCTCTGATACTTGACATACAGCATACAGATACACTAACACACAACTATGCAGAAATCAAATAAATATGCTCAAACAGAAAACACCATGAACCACACACTGACACTGAAACAGGCACTTGCTGAGTGGCTAAACAAGAAAATACAGCTTAGTTTGGATTCTGTTCCTGG
Organism: Emys orbicularis; assembly: GCF_028017835.1. Classification (NCBI taxonomy): domain Eukaryota; kingdom Metazoa; phylum Chordata; order Testudines; family Emydidae; genus Emys; species Emys orbicularis. The sequence goes on along the minus strand of NC_088703.1, from coordinate 18,824,378 downwards.
AACTTTGTAATTGGGGTGGTACCAGGAGACTGAAAATAGAAGCAGGCATTATGACTCCTGGGTTCTATCCCAGCTCTGGGAGAGAAGTGGGGTCTAATGATTAGACTAAGGCATTAGTCTAGAACCAGGACTTCTGGGTTCTATGCCTATCTTTGTGTAGAGGGTGGGGTTAGAGCAGAGGGGGCTGGGAGCTAGGGCTTGGGTTCTTCACTGATTTGGGGAGGGGAATAGGCTTCACTGGTTAGATGGAGAGGGGCTGGGAGCCAGGACTTGCAAGTTCTAGCCCTGGCTTTGGGTGAGGAGTGGTGTTTAATGGGTTAGAGTGAAAGGGCTGGGAGCTAGGAATTATGGGTTCTGTTCCTGGTTCTAGGAGGAGTGTAGGTTGTAATGGATTGGACTTTGGATCATGACTCCAAGGTTATAATTCAAGCTATGCCACTGGTTCTTTGTGTGACCTTGGGCAAGTTATTGTCTGTCTCTGCCACAGATTTTCATCTAGAAAATGAGTAATAATAATAATATGTACAATGCAACCTCATCTGAGAAATAATAGGCCATATTTCTGCAAGGTTTAATAATCAGTTAATAGTTCTGTAAGGATAGAGGTGAGATCGTTATTACTTTTTAAGCACACACACACACCTATATTTGGACTGTTTCATTGCCAATCTTGTAGATAAAATCACAATAATTTTCAAGTTATGTTTATGTCCTAAATAAGCAATCTGTCATGTAGGATGTTGTCTGTATTTCTAAGTAAAAGTGGTGTCATTTATCATTTTTAGTAAAGTAATTCAGTGGAAACTGCTAGTTTACATGGTATTTGGCATTCATCTTGAGAAACAAATATAAAGGAGAGTTTCTACCTGAAACCTTCCCTAGACAGGAAAGTCTTTGGCTTCAAAATTGTCTTATTGAGATGTGTTTGTATTTGTAGAATCACATTTTGAAGTCTTAACCCCTCATCTCCATCCCAGTCTCTAAACTGCATCAAATTCAAACATGGATTTGATTCCATTCTTCAGTGATTAAGGAGCTGACTGAGTGAGAGTTAACACCCCACTGAGGTGGATTAATCAGCAATTCAGTTTCACACTCCTTTGATGAGGCTAGATAGAGACAGAACTATTGTTCCCCTACAGGCAAAGAAGAGCTTTTGTCAACTGCCTCTCTGGTGATTAAAGAACCAGGGGGAGTTAGAAAAGAGACACTCATTAGGCCTGGTTTGCTCACAGATTTTGTGCCACTACAGGTAGGAAGCTGATGTCAGGCTGCCAGAGATCCCCAGGAACTAAGTCCAAATAACCACATGCAACCCTGTGCTCATACACAAATGTACAGTCATACACACACAAAATCATGCACTCCCACATGTGGAAACACAGAGTAACGCAACTCTCATTTATATACACAATCAGAGAAACACACAGCCCACAATACAGGCTCACACAATCTATGTCCAAAGAGAAAACAGGTTCTCATATCCAAACACACAATACACAGAGAAGCACTCACACACTCAATAGCCAACCAATAGCATCCAAACACTAAGATACAAAGACACAAACATGTATTCTCTAGTGTCTAAGGGGGTGGGGGGAATGCCCTGTTTGGATACTGTTCCGGGAGCAAAATATACCCATGAAAGAAGAATCACAGAATTGTAGGACTGGAAGGGATCTCAGGAAGTCATCTAGTCAAATCCCCCACAGTGAAGGCAGGACTAAGTATTATCTAGACCATCCCTGACAGGTGTTTGTATAACCTGCTCTTAAAAATCTTCAGTGATGGAGATTCCACAACCTCCCTAGACAATTTATTCCAGTGTTTAACAACCCTCACAGTTAGGAAGTTTTTCCTAATGTCCAACCTAAATCACCCTTGCTGCAATTTAAGCCCATTGCTTCTTCTCCTGTCCTCAGAGGTTAATAAAAACAATTTACCTGGCTCCTCCTTGTAGTAACCTTTTATGTACTTAAAAACTCTTACCATGTCCCCTCTCAGTCTCCTCTTGTCCAGACTAAACAATCCCAATTCTTTCAATCTTCCCTCACAGGTCATGTTTTCTAGACCTTTAATCATTTTTGTTGCTCTTCTCTGGACTTTCTCCAATTTGTCCACATCTTTCCTGAAATGTGGCGCCCAGAACTGGACACAATATTCCAGTGGAGGCCTAATTAGGATGGCGTAGAATGGAAGAATGACTTCTCGTGCCTTGCTTAAACACTCCTGATGATACATCCCAGAAAGATGTTTGTTTATTTTGCAACAGTGTTAGACTGTTGACTCATATTTAGCTTGTGATCCACTACAAGACCCTGTGCATGAGTCTTCCAAACTATATATTTTCATGCACTTTATGAGTAGTCAGGTTACTTTAGAACCAGTTCCTGTTTGTATCATGCCCTGTTGATGTGCCACATGTACAGAGCATATTTGGTTAGTTCCCTCCTTGTATTTTGTTGGTTTCCTCCTTCTCTGCCAAGTCTCCTTTCACATGAATTTTTTCCATAGTTGCTGACCCAATTATTGCTTGAACTTGTTTTTACACAGCTTATCTCTTGCATTGTTCTTGACTACTGGCCCTACTCAGACCAAGTGAGGCCTAAATGGGCCATGTCTAAAAGACACATAGCACTCAGCTACACTTACAAGTAACCATGCATAAAAGTAGAAAGGCAATAAAACATGGTCACACAGTAAACACCGTGAAACACACACTGACTCAGAAACATGCACTCGCTGAGTGGCTATACAAGAAAACACAACTCGGTTTGGATTCTGTTCCTGGAGCTGTGTAATTGGGGTGCTACCAGGAGACTGAAAATAAGGGCAGACTTTATGACTCCTGGGTTCTATGCCTGTCTCTGAGTGGGATATGGGGTCTTGTGGGTTAGAACAGAGAAGTCTAGGAGCTAGGACTTCATGGGTTCTATCACTGGTTCTGGTAGAGGAATTGGCTCTACTGGTTAGATGGAGGGGTGCTGGGAGGTAGTACTCCTGATTTCTGGGTCTGGGTGGGGACTGGTGTTTCTGAGTTGGAGTGGAAGGGCTGGGAGTTAGAAATCCTGGGTTTTATTCCTGGTTCTGGGGGGAAGTATGGGTTGGAGAACATAGGACTTGAGATCACGACTCAAAGGTTATAATTGAAGCCATGCCATTCATTCTTTGTGTGACTTGAGCAAGTTACTATCTGTCTCCATGCCACCATTTCCCATAGGAAAACCAGAGGGATATTAATATGTACACAACATGAGAATTAATAATTAGGTCATATTTCTGCCTGATTTGATAACTGGTTAATATTTCTGTAGGGATAGTGGTGAAATGTTAACAGGAAGATTTTAAAACATTGTTATTATGTTTTAAACACACACACACACACACACACACACACACACACACACACACACACACACACACACACACACACACCTATATTTGCATTTGCTTCAAAAATTTGTTATTGTGATGGGTTTGTATTTGTGGCATCTCATTTTGGAGTGTTAACCCCTTTCCCCATCCCACTCTCTAAATTGCATCCAGTTCTAATATGGATTTGAATCCATCCCCCAGTGACTGAAGAAGCTGACTGAGTGGGAGTTAACACCCCATTGAGGTGGATTAATCAGAAGTTCAGTTTCACACTCCTGTGATAAGGCTGGACAGAGACAGAGCTATTGTTCCCCTCCAGGCAATGAAGAACATTTGGCAACTGCTTCTGGTGATTAAAGACCCGAGGGAAGTTAGAACAGAGAAGGCTAGACTACTCACAGATTTTCTACCTTTACAGATAGGATGCTGAATTCAGGCTGCCATCCTCACCCCAGTGATCCCCAGGAACTATACCTAAACAGTCACACACAATTGTGCCCTCAAACACAAATACACAGTCAAACACACACAGAATCATGGACTCCAACATGTAGAACCACAGAGTAACACAAACATGCTTATATAATCAATCAAAGAAACACACAGCCCACAAACACAGGCTCACACAATTAATGTCCAAAGAGTACACAGGCTCTCATATCCAAACACACAATACACAGAGATCAGAGGGGTAGCCGTGTTAGTCTGGATCTGTAAAAGCAGCAAAGAGTCCTGTGGCACCTTATAGACTAACAGATGTATTGGAGCATGAGCTTTCGTGGGTGAATACCCCCTTCGTTTGAGGCATGTACACAGAGAGGTACTCACACACTCAATATCCAACCAAAAGCTTCCAAACACTCAGAAACAAACACACACAACATATACTGTCGAGTGTCTAAATAAGAAAGGGCTGCCCTGTTTGTATACTGTTCCTGGAGAAAAATTCACCCTATGAAACTAGAGTTATAGAATTGTAGAACTGGAGGGGACCTCAAGTGATCATCTAGTCCAGTTCCCTGCACTGAAGATGGTACTAAGTATTATCTAGACCAGTGGTTCTCAAACATTTGTAGTGGTGACCCCTTTCACACAACGAGTGTATGCGTGCGACTCCCCCTTATAAATTAAAAACACGTTTTTTTATATTTAACACTAGTAAATGTTGGAGGTGAAGCAGGGTTTGGGATGGAGGCTGACAGTTCACGACTACTCATGTTACAACCTCATGACCCCCGAGGGGTCATAAGCCCCACTTTGAGAACCCCTGATCTAGACCATCCCTGAGAAATGTCTGTTTAACCTGCTCTTAAAAATCTCCAATGATGGAGATTCTACAACCTTGCCAGGAAATCTATTCCAGTGCTTAACCACCCTGACTGGAAATTTTCCCTAATGTCCAGTCTAAACTGCCCTTTCTCCAATTTAAACCCATTGCTTCTTGTCCTGTCCTCAGAGATGAAGGAGAACAATTTTTCTCCTTTCTCCTTGTAACAACCTTTTAGGTACTTGAAAACTGTTTTCATGTCCCCTGTCAGTCGTCTCTTTTCCAGACTAAACAAAACCAATTCTTTCAATCTTCCCTCACAGGTCATGTTTTTTAGACCTTTAATCATTTTTGTTGCTCTTCTTTGGACTTTCTTCAATTTCTCCACATCTTTCCTGAAATGTGGTGCCCAGAATTGGACACAATACTCCAGTTGAGGCCTAATCAGTGAGGAGTAGAGCGAAATAATTACTTTTTGTGTCTTGCTTAAAACAGTCCTGCTAATACATCCCAGAATGATGTTTGCTTTTTTTGCAAAGCGCTACACTATTTGCTCATATTTAGCTTGTGATCCACTATGACCCCCAGATCCCTTTCCGCAGTACTCCTTCCTAGGCAGTCATTTCCCAATTTGTATGTGTGCAACTGATCATTATTCCCTAAGTGGAGTACTTTGTATTTGTCCTTATTGAATTTCATCCTTTTTGCTTCAAATGATTTCTCCAGTTTGTTCAGATCATTTTGAATTTTAATCCTATCATCCAAATCACTTGCAACCCCTCCCAGCTTGGTATCGTCTGCAAACTTTATAAGTGTGCTCTGTAGGCCATTATCTAAATAATTGATGAAGATATTGAACAGAAATGGACCCAGAGCTGCATCCTGTGGGGTATAAACTAGTTTAAAATCACACCTTTAATTAAATAGATGGATCTTTATGTATAGGCTCCTGGAATTTCTCTCAAGCCCTTAGCCTCTTGAATCCTAAGAACTCAGCTCTAATTCAGACTCATCACTCAGGTTTCTTATTGGCGTACACTAACACTTATAGAGAACTGATTGGACTCATGTGAATAGGGATGGTTGAGGGGTATAGCACAAATTCAAAGAATATTGGTTACTTTATAACAAATGTGACCCTGCATACGTGTCTTCCAATCTACATGATTTTATGCACTTTATAAGTGGTCAGGTTACTTTAGAACCAGTTCCTGTTTGTATCATGCTCAGGTGATGTGCCACGTGTACAGAGCATATTTGGTTAGTTTCCTCCCTGTATTTTGTAGTTTGCGCCCTGTCTGCTAAGTCTTCTTCCACAAGAACTTTGCCATAGCTGCCCACCGAATTATTTCTTGAACTTGTTTTTACACAGCTTATCTCTTGCCTTGCTCTTGACTACTGGCCCCACTCAGACCAAGTGAGGCCTACATGGGCCAGATCTAAAAGAAACATAGACACACAATCACGCATAAAAGCAGAAAGGCAAATAAACATGGTCACACTAAACACCATAAACCACACACTGACTCAGAAACATGCATTCGCTGAGTGGCTAAGGAAGTAAACACAACTCGGTTTGGATTCTGTTCCTCGAGCTGTGTAATTGGGGTGCTACCATGAGACTGAACATAGAAGCAGGCTTTATGACTCCTGACTTCTATCCAAGCTCTGGGAGGGAAGTGGGATCCAGTGCTTATATTGAGGTGTCTGAAAACCAGAACTCCTGGGTTCTCTACTTATCTCTAGGTGGTCTTGTGGGTTAGAGAAGAGGGGTCTGGGAGCTAGCACTTAATGGGTTCTATCACTGGTTCTGGGAGGGGAATAGGCTCTACTGGTTAGATGGAGGGGTGCTGGGAGGCAGTACTCCTGATTTCTGGGTCTGGGTGGGGACTGGTTTTCCATGAGTTGGAGTGGAAGGGCTGGGAGTTAGAAATCCTGGTCCCGGGGGGAGTGTGGGTTGTAGAAGATAGGAGTTGGGATCACGACTCCAAGGTTATAATTGAAGCCATATCATTGATTCTTTGTGTGACTTGAGCAAGTTACTATCTGTCTCTGTGCCACAGATTTCTATCGGAAAAAAAGAGGGATGTTAATCTGTACACAACATATGAGAATTAATAATCATATTTCTGCCAGGTTTGATAACTCATTAATATTTCTGTAGGGATAGTGGCGAGATGTCAACAGGAAGATTTTAAAACATTGTTATTACTTTTTAAACATACCCACACACCTATATTTGGATTGTTTCAATGCTGAATTTGTAATTAAAATCACAACCATTTTCAAAAAGCAACAGAGAGTCCTGTGGCACCTTTAAGACTAAAAGATGTATTGGAGCATAAGCTTTCGTGGGTGAATGCCCACTTCGTTGGATCCAATACATCTGCTAGTCTTAAAGGTGCCACAGGACTCTCTGTTGCTTTTTACAGATCCAGACTAACACGGCTACCCCTCTGATACTTGAAACCATTTTCAAGTTATTTTTATGTCCCAAATAAGCAATCTCTCTGTAAAAATAGGACCTGTCATGTAGGATGTTCTCTGTAATACTTTTTAAGTAAAAATAGTACCATTTATCATTTTTTAAATAAAATAAGTCAGTGAAAACTGGATTTATTTGGTGTTTGGCTTTCACCTTGAAAAGCATATAAGCAAGAACGTTTCTACCTGAAACCTTCCCTATACAGAATCATAGAATCATAGAATATCAGGGTTGGAAGGGACCTCAGGAGGTCATCTAGTCCAACCCCCTGCTCAAAGCAGGACCAATTCCCAACTAAATCATCCCAGCCAGGGCTTTGTTTGGAAAGTGTTTGCTTCAAAATTGTGTTATTGTGATGGGTTTGTATTTGTGGCATCTTATTTTGGAGTGTTAACCCCTTTCCCCATCCCACTCTCTAAATTGCATCCAGTTCTAAAATAGATTTGAATCCATCCCCCAGTGATTGAAGAAGCTGACTGAGTGGGAGTTAACACCCCATTGATGTGAACTAATCAGAAGTTCAGTTTCACACTCCTGTGATAAGGCTGGACAGAGACAGAGCTATTGTTTCCCTCCAGGCAATGAAGAATATTTGGCAACTGCCTCTGGTGAATAAAGACCCAAGGGAATTTAGAACAGAGAAGGTTAGACAATTCACAGATTTTCTACCTGTACAGATAGGAAGCTGAATTCAGGCTGCTATCCTCACCCCAGCGATCCCCAGAAATTATATCTAAACAGTCACACACAACTGTGCCCTCGAACACAAATACGCAGTCAAACACACACAGAATCATGGATTCCAACATGTAAAACCACAGAGTAACAGAAACACGCTCGCGTGGCAGCGCTTTGGAGTTTCGAGTGTAGCCAAGCCCTAGAATTATAGAATTGTAGGACTGGAGTGGACCTTGAGTCCAGTTTCCTGCACTCAAGATGGGACTAAGTATTATCTAGACCAGTGGTCCTCAAACATTTGTAGTGGTGACCACTTTCACACAACAAGTGTATGCGTGTGACTCCCCCTTATAAAATAAAAACACCTTTTTTTATATTTAACACTAGTAAATGTTGGAGGTGAAGCAGGGTTTGGGATGGAGGCTGACAGTTCACGACTACTCATGTTACAACCTCATGACCTCCGAGGGGTCATAATCCCCACTTTGAGAACCCCTGATCTAGACCATCCCTGAGAAGTGTCTGTTTAACTTGCTCTTAAAAATCTCCAATGATGGAGATTCTACAACCTCGCTAGGCAATTTATTCCAGTGCTTCATCACCCTGACTGGAAGTTTTTCCTAATGTCCAACCTAAATGGTCCTTTCTGTAATTTAAACCCATTGCTTCTTGTCCTGTCATCAGAGATTAAGAAGAAATTTTTTTTGTCCCTCCTCCTTGTTACAACCTTTTAGGTACTTGAAAACTGTTTTCATGTCCCCTGTCAGTCGTCTCTTTTCCAGACTAAACAAAACCAATTCTTTCAATCTTCCCGCACAGGTCATGTTTTTTAGACCTTTAATCATTTTTGTTGCTCTTCTTTGGACTTTCTTCAATTTCTCCACATCTTTCCTGAAATGTGGTGCCCAGAATTGGACACAATACTCCAGTTGAGGCCTAATCAGTGAGGAGTAGAGCGAAATAATTACTTTTTGTGTCTTGCTTAAAACAGTCCTGCTAATACATCCCAGAATGATGTTTGCTTTTTTTGCAAAGCGCTACACTATTTGCTCATATTTAGCTTGTGATCCACTATGACCCCCAGATCCCTTTCCGCAGTACTCCTTCCTAGGCAGTCATTTCCCAATTTGTATGTGTGCAACTGATCATTATTCCCTAAGTGGAGTACTTTGTATTTGTCCTTATTGAATTTCATCCTTTTTGCTTCAAATGATTTCTCCAGTTTGTCCAGATCATTTTGAATTTTAATCCTATCATCCAAATCACTTGCAACCCCTCCCAGCTTGGTATCGTCTGCAAACTTTATAAGTGTGCTCTGTAGGCCATTATCTAAATAATTGATGAAGATATTGAACAGAAATGGACCCAGAGCTGCATCCTGTGGGGTATAAACTAGTTTAAAATCACACCTTTAATTAAATAGATGGATCTTTATGTATAGGCTCCTGGAATTTCTCTCAAGCTCTTAGCCTCTTGAATCCTAAGAACTCAGCTCTAATTCAGACTCATCACTCAGGTTTCTTATTGGCGTACACTAACACTTATAGAGAACTGATTGGACTCATGTGAATGGGGATGGTTGAGGGGTATAGCACAAATTCAAAGAATATTGGTTACTTTATAACAAATGTGACCCTGCATACGTGTCTTCCAATCTACATGATTTTATGCACTTTATAAGTGGTCAGGTTACTTTAGAACCAGTTCCTGTTTGTATCATGCTCAGGTGATGTGCCACGTGTACAGAGCATATTTGGTTAGTTCCCTCCTTGTATTTTGTTAGTTTGCACCCTGTCTGCTAAGTCTCCTTCCACATGAACTTTGCCATAGCTGCCCACCTAATTATTGATGGAACTTCTTTTTATACAGCTTATCTCTTGCCTTGCTCTTTACTGCTGGCCCCACTCAGACCAAGTGAGGCCTACATGGGCCAGATCTAAAAGACACACAATCATGCATAAAAGCAGAAAGGCAAATAAACATGGTCACACGCTAAACACCATAAACCACACACTGACTCAGAAACATGCATTCGCTGAGTGGCTAAACAAGAAAACACAACTCGGTTTGGATTCTGTTCCTGGAGCTGTGAAATTGGGGTGGTACCAGGAGACTGAAAATAAGAGCAGGCATTATGACTCCTGGGTTCTATTCCAGCTCTGGGAGGGAAGTGGGATCCAGTGCTTATATTGAGGTGTCTGAGAACCAGGACTCCTGGGTTCTCTGCTTATCTCTAGGTGGTCTTGTGGGTTAGAGAAGAGGAGTCTAGGAGATAGCACTTAATGGGTTCTATCACAGGTTCTGGGAGAGAATAAGCATTACTGGTTAGATGGAGGGGTGCTGGGAGCCAGGACTCCTGAGTTCTATCCCTGGCTCTGGGTGGGGACTGTTGTTTCTGAGTTGGAGTGGAAGGGCTGGGAGTTAGAAATCCTGTGTTTTATTCCTGGTTCTGGGGGGAGTGTGGGTTGTGGAAGATAGGACTTGGGATCACAGCTCCCAGGTTATAATTAAAGCCATGCCATTGATTCTTTGTGTGACTTGAGCAAGTTACTGTCTGTCTCTGTGCTGCAGTTTTCAATCGGAAAAATAGAGAGATATTAATATGTACACAATATATGAGAATTAATAATCAGGCCATATTTCTCCCAGGTTTAATAACTGGTTAATATTTCTGTAAGGATAATGGTGAGATGTTAACAGGAAGATTTTTAAACATTGTTATTACTTTTTAAACACACTCACACACCTATATTTGGATTCTTTCATTGCTGAACTTATATTTAAAATCACAACCATTTTCAAGTTATGTTTATGTCACAAACAAGCAATCTGTCTATAAATACAGGACCTGTCATGTAGGATGTTGTAGGTATTTCTTTTTAAGTAAAAATAGTACCATTTATCATTTTTTAAATAAAATAAGTCAGTGAAAACAGTGGATTTATTTCGTGTTTGGCTTTCACCTTGAAAAACATATATGCAAGAACGTTTCTACCTGAAACCTTCTCTAGACAGGAAAGTCTTTGCTTTAAAATTGTGTTATTGTGATGGGTTTGTATTTGTGGCATCTCATTTTGGAGTGTTAACCCCTTTCCCCATCCCACTCTCTAAATTGCATCTGGTTTTAACATGGATTTGAATCCATCCCCCAGCGATTGAAGAAGCTGACTGAGTGGGAGTTAACACCCCATTGAAGTGAACTAATCATCAGTTCAGTTTCACACTTCTTTGGTAAGGCTGAAGAGAGAGAGAGCTATTGTTCTCCTCCAGGCAATGAAGAGCATTTGGCAACTGCCTCTGGTGATTAAAGACCCCGGGGGAGTTAGTAAAGAGATACTGATTAGGCCTGGTTTGCTCACAGATTTTCTACCTGTACAGATAGGAAGCTGAATTCAGGCTGCCATCCTCACACCAGAGATCCCTAAGAAATATATCCAAACAGCCACACACACCCATGTGCTCATACACAAATATGCAGGTAAACACACACAGAGACTCATGCACTCCCCCATGTAGAAACACTGGCCTGTTTGCTACATAAGGAAAATGACTGGCACAGCTATAGTGGTCATATAATATGGCTCAATGGGGCCCTGGTCCAGAACTACTCCCTATATAACTACTATGGCATAACAGCCCATGTGGACCCTCTATTCTGGAACAAAAGAGAAGCAGAAGTAATTATTCCAGAATGAAGTCCCTTTTATTCAGGAATTGTGTGTCCATGTGGGGCATTACACCAGCATAATCATTACTGTTTTAGTTCTGCTGACCAATTTTCCTTTGTAGACAGGCCCTTACACTCCTTAGACTGCAAAGTTAGGTCAAAGCAAGGCAGCTTACAATGACCAAGCTATGGAATTCTCTACACTTAAATTTGGCTCCCAGCGATGTTACTGTCAAGCTACACCAATTTAATACTCCACCTCTGTGAATGGTGTAGAGTCAAGGTTGATGTAGTGAGCTTGACACATAGTGTTAGTGTACACACTGCATTGCTTATGTCGACTGTTACTGGCTTTCAGGAGTCTTCCCACAATGCCCCACACTGACAGAGCAAAAGATGAGCTTCTGGTGAGGATGGACACAGCTGACAAGGAGCAAAGTGACGACACACACAAGCGTTGAAATTACTGCAGTGGTTGTATGTGGAAGGAAGTTAGGTCAAGGTAATTTTGTAGGCAGCAGGTTTAAAACAAACAACAGGAAGTATTTCTTCACACCACTCACAGTCAACTTGTGGAACTCTTTGCCAGAGGATGTTGTGAAGGCCAAGACCATAACAGGTTTCAAACACGAACTTAATAAATTGATAGAGGATAGGTCCAGCAATGGCTATTAGCCAGGACGCGCAGGGATGGTGTCCCTAGCCTCTGTTTGCCAGAAGCTGGGAATGGGTAACAGGGGATGGATCACTTGATGATTACCCATTCTGTTCATTCCCTCTCAAGCACCGGGCATTGGCCACTGTCAGAAGACAGGATACTGGCTAGATGGACCTTTGGTCTGACCCAGTATGGCCGTTCTTATGTTCTTATGTAGCGTAGACATGGCCTCAGGCTCTTCTCCCAGCCTGCTGTTTATCCCTTTGATGTATTTAAGAGAAGAATCAGATCCCCTCTCAGCTTTCTGCAAAGATTATACAAATTTATTGCTTTTTAAATGCACACATATATGCATCCTTTCATTGCTGAACTCTCATTTGAAATCCACATTCTAGATGATCAACAAGGAGTCTGGTGGCACCTTAAAGACTAACAGATTTATTTGGGCATAAGCTTTCGTGGGTAAAAACCTCACTTCTTCGGATGGGTTTTTACCCACGAAAGCTTATGCCCAAATAAATCTGTTAGTCTTTAAGGTGCCACCAGACTCCTTGTTGTTTTTGTAGATACAGACTAACACGGCTACCCCCTGATTCTAGATGATATTGAAGTTATGTTTCTGTCATGAATAAACATGTCTATAAAAACAGGGTCTGTCATTTTTGCATTTGTCTGTATTTCTTTTAAGTAACATCTTTTATTCTAGTTTTTAGAAAACTAAGTCAATGAAAACTGAAAGTGTCTTGTATTTGGCTTTTATCTTCACACATCAATATGAAATCTTATTAAGATGATGTTTAAAAAAAGTGAACGGTACAGAGTAGAAGTTTCTGGTTATCAGGGAATAACGTACAGATTATCAAGGGGTGCGAAGTTCGGTTTAGGATCAGATGGCATAAGGAATACATAATCTGCAATATCCCCAGATGGGGGTAAAAGGTTAATGGGTCAAAGTACAGACATCGAGATATGAGGGTATGTTGTTCATATGATTACTATGTTCAGGTGTGGAGTATAATGAGTGGATACGATGATGAAAAAGCTACATACATAGAAAAGCCTGTGGCTCAACAGTGTGCTATTGAGATGGGTTTCTCCTTGTGCCATCACATTTTGGACTCTTCCCCATTGCAGGATCTAAATTGAACTTGCATCTAGTTCTAACATGAATTGGAGTCTAATCTCCAGTGATTGAATGAGCTGGTTGAGAGGGAGTTAGCACCCCATTGCAGGTTAACTAGCAGTTCAGTTTCACACCCCTTTGACCTGGTTTGCTATGCCAGGCAATGAAGAACATATGGCTACTTCCTGTGCTGAATAAAGAAAGACCTAAAGGGAGTGATACAGACCAGGACAGGTCTATACACAGATTTTGCACAATAGCAGATCAGAAGGTGATGTCAGTCTGCCAGTGCAAACCCAGAGATTCCCAAGAACTATACCCAAACAACAGCACATGTGCATATAATCATTTACATACAAACTCCACAAACCACACACTACCAGACCCTAACAAGGACTGTCTGAGTATCTGACTAATACAGGTGTGACACTCTGTACCTCAAAGTAGCACCCTGGAACTACCATATTCACCACTGTGACATTATTTTGACATGTTTTGTATGCCTTGTGAGGTATGATTTGAAAATCTTGAACTACTGAACAATAATAACCTGTTGTACTGTTTGTGTGTACTATCATTGTATGTGAAGTTATGAAGTACTGCTATATGTGTCACTGAGATATGTTGTGAGGTTAGGGACACCCACAACCAGCCTTTCAGTTACAACAAAGGAGTAGGCATCAAGGGGCAGACGGGCATAAATGGCTTGTCTACACACAATCCAGTATCCTAGAGACTTCTGGGTGGAGGCACGTACGAAATGTGGGGGCAACTAACCCATGTCACAGCAAGGATCTTTTCAACAGCTGAAAGAAAGTATGAGAGAGACAGTGGCATCATCACTTGGCCTCTTCCCCCCGCCCCAACACTGGAGGGAAAAGACTTTGAACTTGGGGAAGGGTGGTCCCAGACTGGAAGGTAGTTCCCGCCTATGTATTGAGGAACTATCACCTGCTTGTGCCATCAGTTGGAGTGAGAAAAGCTGTTTGCGTCAACTCCTCTGAAACTAAAAATAAAACTTTAGAATGTGTGTTTACTTTTCATTTTTTTAAGGTAACTTTTATGCCTACCACTTAAATCACTTAAAATCACTCATTCTGCAGTTAATAAATCTGTTTTATGTTTTACCTGAAGCCGTGTGTTTTGGTTGAAGTGCTCGGGAAATCTCTGCTCAGGTTAACGAGGGCTGTTCCAGGTCCACTACCCTTTTGTCGGAGTGCCAAGCTGGGTAATGAGCTAACATTGGCCAGGTTTCTGACAATACAGGTCTGGGGTGCAAAGCTGGGGAGCCGGGGGGAATTGGCTCCCTATAGATGGTTCATGGGTGGCTGGGAAATCTTTCATGTAACTCAGTTGGGTGGGTCCCTGCCTCTGGATGTCTGTGTACGTGCAGAGGCTGTCAGAGGTTTGTAGCTTGGCATCAGCATCACAGATTGAGAGGCAGCTCAGATTGGTGCGTTCGGAGGGCTCAGTGGCCCCACAGCCCAGGCTGCACCCCAGAGACCCCATCACAACATTGCTGCTCTGTGTGGACTCTGTTCCTTAAGAAATATTCACCTAACTAAAACAGAACTACGTGTGTGGAACAGACACTCACATACACATGAGCACACAGCAACGCATTCTCCTATACACGACATGTAGCGAAACGTCTACAAACATGCCTTCGGACCCAAACAAATACAGTCTCTCACGCACACGCTAACAGTGACTCAAACACACAGCCAGTGGCAGATTCACACACTCAGTCAC
The DNA here is from genome assembly GCF_028017835.1 of Emys orbicularis. NCBI lineage: Eukaryota > Metazoa > Chordata > Testudines > Emydidae > Emys > Emys orbicularis. The sequence goes on along the minus strand of NC_088703.1, from coordinate 18,809,373 downwards.
ATGGACAGAAGCACAAACACACACACACAAAAAGGGCTTCTCCACACTTACAAGTTTGCAGCTTTGACAACAAGACCTTCTGCCACTCAAGCTTATTCCCATTATGGGCTTTAGCCCGAAATTCTGTGACTGAGAAGGTTACGTCTTTATGGCCATCACATTTTGGACTCCTAACCTGCTTCTCCATTAAAGGACTGGTCTAAAACATACACTGGCGTGGCTATATCAGAGCGGGGTATGATTCTTATATAGAGATAGCTCTGTCAGTATAAGCTGTAGAGTAGATGCACCTATACCACCCTACCCATTTACAGCTAAACCAACTTTAAACATGGGGTCACTCTGAGGCCTAGTGTTAGGCCCTGCTCTGTGTCTGCAGTGATGTAGTGAAGACATTATTACAGCTATGGAACGGTTCTTCCATCACTGTACTAAACACACCTCCCGGAAAGGCGAGAAGATAGGTTGATGGAAGAATTCTTCATTACACCTAAATGTTGGCTACGCTGGGGCTCAGGTCAGCCTAACTGTGTCTCTCAGGAGTGTGAATTGGTTGCTGTAGTTGATATCTCTTGAATAACTGGTGTAAACTGGGCCAGCAGATTAGCTACGTCAATACAAGCTGTGTCTGCATTAGGAGTGTTTGTCTGGGTAGCTGTACCAGCAAAATTTCATAGTGCAGACAAGTCCTCAGCCTGCAGAATGCATCCTTTTCGAGTGTGGGTTTCAGTCTAAACAGCAGGGATGGAATGGGGGAGCTGGTGGAGGGCTGACACCCTCGTGAAGTGTTTGGGATATTAGAGGTGCCAGTCTCTTATTGCTGCTGTTTTCTGGTGGAGAACATTATTGCAGACACAGAGCAGAGCAGCCCCGTGTTAAAGGCTGGTGGATCTGTAAACATACAGCAATCTATACACAGAGCACAGAACAGGACCCCAAATTCCTAACCACATGGCTTCTCTCTCTGCTGACTTTGCAACCAAGCCGCTAGGCCTGTATCAGCAATATCCCAGCGGATGAGGCTAATATCATATAGGCTTAAATCAAAGGTAACTCAGTTACTCTTGCACAGAAGTGTGGAGCGCCCACACACAAACATGAACACAAGCGCACATACACACACGCATGCACAAACAGACAAACAAACGAAGCAGAAAACCACCCCAGTCCAGCAGGCAGATAGTCACACAAAAAATGTGCTCAGGTACACATGATGCTGTAGTGCAAAAATATATACACTCCCACATGGAATTAAGGACACACTTGCATGAATAGACACTAAAATCCCACACAGAGGTGTGTATGGCCTTCCGCCATCACGTTTTTTGGACTCTCAACCAGCAGTGATGGAATGTAGCTGAACGGTATCAGGGCCTGGATATGAGTCTACAACTTAATGGGCAGGCTGGGGGGCGGGGGGAGGCTAAAAACCCAGTGAGCTGGAATAGCCCCTGTTGGAGTCTAGTTTATGTGAAAAAGTCCAGAAGTGTGTGCCCAGAGCCCAGAACAGGACCCCACATTCCTATCCACATGGCTTCTCTTTCTGCTGGCTTTGAAAACCATTTGCCAGCCCCAACCCATAATGTTCCCTGTGGTGAGGCTTGTGTCCATGCAAAGTGGGGGTTTTCTTGGACGTTTGCAACATCAGCTGATTTAATCACCAGCTCAGCCTGATGCTCCTTGGATCTGCCTGGCTATTGTTCCCTGCAAGTTCACGAATACCACGTGGCGACTCCCTCTGATGATTAAAGGGCGGGGAGGGACTTGGGAGGGAGACACTGAACAGGGGCCCCAGTATATAAGAGAGGCTGGAAAGGCTCAAGGCCAGGAGACACCACAAGCCCTGGGAGAGACCGTGCTGCCTCTGAAGCCCAGCTTTGCCAGAGCCCCTGACGAGATGATGCTTTGCCTGGAGACCTCCCAGCCAGCCTGGACCTGGGGAGAATGAGACTCACACACTGATGGGTAAGTCCTGCTCTGCTTTGCAGACCTGACACTTGATTTTTTGAACCGTAGCAGCATTGTTTGGGTAAAAACACTGGTGCTTCTCCTGGAAAAAGGAAGCCACAGGACAGATCTAGTTATCTGATGTTGGCCACTGTAAGCGGGACATTAGACTAGATGAACCATGGGTTTTTTGTGTGTGTCTGGTAATTCTATTTCTTCTGTTCCCCATCTTTGATCTCAGCATCTCTCTTCTTATGATCTCATTCATCTCTTTCTCTGTCTTTGGCTTTCTCTCCATCCAGCCTTCTACCTGTCCTCCTTTCATGCTGTCCCTGTCTGTTTCTCTATCTGTTTTGCTCCATCCGTTTACCAGTAGTTTTGAACTAGAAGGTGCTACCTAGTTCGTATCTGGTTGATAGAGACCAGCCCCAAAGCACATTGATTGGTTTCCCTGGTGAGTTCACAGTGCTCCTACTCAAAATTCTCCCGGCAAATCGCTTTCCTACATTGGGTAAAAAAGCCAAGACAGGAGGTGCCCTTTCCCCAAAGAACTATGTTTAAGCCTGACTGGAAGGGCATTAACTTTATACTTGTGTGTAGAACATTTTCTTTGTGTGTTTCCTTTGAAAATAAAAGATATTTTCATTCTCTCTCTCTCTCTCTTTCTTGCTCTCTCACTCCCACCCCACCCCACCCCAGGAGGCTCTCTGGTTTCAGAAAACCTTTCCCATATATAAGAAGTCAAATACAAAGCATCCAGATGGGCCATCACTGACCTACTGCCCCAACGGGAGCACTTCCTGGAATATTGAAAAGGGTAAGTGCCCCCTGTTGAGGTATAGGTTAAGTGAAAAAATACATTGTTTTCTCCACACAGAACAAAACAGTGACTTTCATTCATAGGTTCCTCTCTCTTGAGTAAAAAGCAACAGAGGGTCCTGTGGCACCTTTAAGACTAACAGAAGTATTGGGAGCATAAGCTTTCGTGGGTAAGAACCTCACTTCTTCAGATGCAAGACTTGCATCTGAAGAAGTGAGGTTCTTACCCACGAAAGCTTATGCTCCCAATACTTCTGTTAGTCTTAAAGGTGCCACAGGACCCTCTGTTGCTTTTTACAGATTCAGACTAACACGGCTACCCCTCTGATACATGATAATAATAATAATACTCTGATACTCTCTCTTGAGTGTTTTCTATTTCTATTTTTCCTTCCCCATTGACTGTATGCTTGTGACCACTGTGAACAGCAGGGAGTATTACCCTAACATGGGATAAAGAACTGATCTGGGCTCCAGAGTTGAATGATTAGCATCCTCCACTGGGGGAATTCCCACCAATCATAGATAAACCACTGCACTCTCTGGTCGTTCTGTAGGATAGTGCTGCCTGGTTTGGATCTGGTTTCTTGAGAGAACAAGCACATTGCTGGGTTTCAAGGCAGAACTCTCATTCGTGGTTTTGGGTTTGGTTTGGTTTTTGGCACAGACTAATGCTGTTTATCCCTAGAGAAAGGTTTCACAGGTAGAGACTGGCTGGCTCCCACCATTTCCCCAGACATTCCCAGGAACTATAGCCAAACACAAGTGGGGCTTTCGGAATACCTAAATAAGAAAGTGCCAATGTGTTTGGATGTTCTTCCTGGAGTTGAGTCCTGGAATTTCACCCCAACTTCCAGGGGAATCTCTGGACTTTCAGAACTTTTCCTAAATGTCCAAACCAACCAAATGGACCATCACTAACTTACCCCACACAATGGGAGCATATGCTGGAATATTGAGAAAGGGAAGTGATCCCCTGTTGAGGCCTAGGTCCAGTGAAAAAATCCATCATTGTCCCTACAAACTCCAAATCCACAACACAAACACTCTTGGGTTCCTCTTCTCCAATCACTGATCATTTAAATGCAAATAACTTTGTGCACTGCAGGCGGTCTCATTCTAACATATGACACAGAACCACACCTGGCCTACAGTGCTGAATGCAGAGCAACCCCCAAATAGGAAATTATAACCAATCCTGTCTTCACCACTTAAGTCTGGCCATTCTGTAGAATAGTGCTGCCTGCTTTGGATCTGGTTTCTAGAGAGAACAAGCAAATTGCTGGGTGTCCACGGCAAACCCCCCCCCCCTTTGTTTTGCATTGGTTAATGTTTTTGTTTCCCAGAGTAATGTTCACCTGGATATGGGTGGATGGCAGCAACCATTTCCCCCCCAAATTCCCAGGACCAATATCCAAACAGAACTGGCACTCTCTGAAGAGCGAAATAAGAAAGTGCTGCTCTGTCTGGGGATAGTTCCTGCAATGGAGTCTGTACAGGATCCTATCGGTCCAATGCTACAAGCCATCAAGAGTCTCTGATTTCTGAGAACATTTCCCCATGGTCAGAAGAGGAACCCACAGAGTCACAATGGAGCTTCGCTGACCTACCACCCCAACGGGAGCACTTGCTGGAATATGGAGAAAGGTAAGTGCTTCTCTGAGGCATAGGTCTAGTGAAAAACTACAGCATTGTCTCCACACATCACAAACCCACAAGGCTTATTTGTATGTTTTCAGGCTCTGTCTTACTCTCAGTTTCCTCTTCTCCAATGACTGAATTATGTTAGTGAACTGCAGGCTGTCTCACTGTAAGATATGACAGAACTGCTCCTGGCCTCCAGCACTGAATGTGGAGCAACCTCCAAACAGGAAATTCTAACCCATCCTGTCTTAACCACACCATTTGCTAGTCATTCCATAGGATAGTGCTGCCTGGTTTGGATCTGGTTACTTGTGAAATGCAAACATGTTGCTGGGTGTCCCTGGATCACTCCTCCTTTTGGTTTGCACAGGCTAATGCTTTCTTCTACAAGAACACTGACATGGACATGGCTGGCTGGCAGCCACCATTTCCCCCCCAAATTCCCAGGAACAATCTCCAAACACAGCTGGCACTCTCTGAAGAGCTGAATAAGAAAGTGCTGCTCTGTCTGGGCATTGTTTCTGCACTGGAGTCCATAGGGGATCCTGTCTGTTGGATGCTTCAAACCTCCAAGCGAGTCCCCGATTTCTGAAAACTTTTTCCAATGGTTGGAAGAGGAACCCACAAAATCGTAATGGAGCTTCGCTGACCTTGCACCCCAACAGGAGCACTGGCTGGAATATTTGCAAGAGAAAGTGCTCCCCTGTTGATGCATAAGTTAAGTGAAAAAAATACAGCTTTTTTCTTTTCAAAGCACAAAAAAGTGACTCTCATGTTTCCTCTCTTTACCTGGACATGGCTGGCTGACAGTCACCATTTCCCCCTCTCACCCCACCCCCCAAAAAAATTCCCTGGACCAATATCCAAACACAGTTGGCACTCTCTGAAGAGCTAAATAAGAAAGTGCCGCTCTGTCTGGGCATAGTTCCTGCAATGGAGTCTGTAGGGGATGCTTTCGGTCCAATGCTACAAACCATCAAGAGTCGCTGATTTCTGAGAACATTTGCCCATGGTCAGAAGAGGAACCCACAGAATCACAATGGAAAGTGAAACAAAATCCAGTGTTTTCTCTGCACAGCACAAAATGATGATGCTCATTCATATATTTCCTCTCTCTTGAGGGTTTTCTCGCTCTTTTCCTTTTTTCCATTGACTATTTAAATTCAATGATCAGTGTGAACTACAAGTAGTCCTACCCAAAGACAGTGTAAAGAAGTGCACTTCTACTCCAGTGTTGACTGAATAGCAACCATCACTGGGGAAATTCCAACCAATCATATCAAACCACTGCACTCTTTGGTCGTTCTGTAGGATAGCGTTGCCTCCTTTGGATCTGGTCTCTTGAGAGAACAAGCACATTGCTGGGTTTCAAGGCAGAAAAGTCTGCTTGGTTTTTTGTTTTTTGTTTTTGTTTTTTTGTTTTTTTCACACATTAATCCTCTTTTTCCTTTAGAAGATTTCTCAGGGAGGGGCTGGCCGGCAGCCACCATTTCCCCAGACATTCCCAGGAACAGCAGCCAAACATAGCCGCACTTTCTGAATACCCAAATAAGTAAGTGATACTGTGTTTGGATGTTCTTTCCGGAGTTGGCTCTTTATGGGATTCCACCTGTCACGTTCCTTCACTCTCCAGGAGTATCTTTGGTCTCTAAGAACTTTTCCTTTTTGTGAGAAGTCAAATTCAAACCAGCAAAATGGACCATCACTGACCTACCACCCCAACGGGAGCACTTGCTGGAATATGGAGAAAGGTAAGTGCTCCTCTGAGGCATAGGTCTAGTGAAAAACTACAGCATTGTCTTCACACATCACAAACCCACAAGGCTTATTTGTATGTTTTCAGGTCCTGTCTTACTCTCAGTTTCCTCTTCTCCAATGACTGATCATTTAAATGCAATTATCTTAGTGAACTGCAGGCTGTCTCACTGTAAGATATGACAAAGAAGTGCTCCTGGCCTCCAGCGCTGAATGCGCAGCCACCTCCAAATAGGAAATTCTAACTAATCGTTATCACCACAGCAGTCTCTGGTCGTTCCATAGCATAGTGCTGCCTGGTTTGGATCTGGTTACTTGTGAAATGCAAGCATGTTGCTGGGTGTCAATGGATTCATAGATTCATAGATTCTAGGACTGGAAGGGACCTCGAGAGGTCATCGAGTCCAGTCCCCTGCCCGCATGGCAGGACCAAATACTGTCTAGACCATCCCTGATAGACATTTATCTAACCTACTCTTAAATACCTCCAGAGATGGAGATTCCACAACCTCCCTAGGCAATTTATTCCAGTGTTTAACCACCCTGACAGTTAGGAATTTTTTCTTATGTCCAACCTAAACCTCCCTTGCTGCAGTTTAAGCCCATTGCTTCTTGTTCTATCCTTAGAGGCTAAGGTGAACCAAGTTTTCTCCCTCCTCCTTATGACACCCTTTTAGATACCTGAAAACTGCCATCATGTCCCCTCTCAGTCTTCTCTTTTCCAAACTAAACAAACCCAATTCTTTCAGCCTTCCTTCTTGTTGCTCTTCTCTGGACCCTCTCCAATTTCTCCACATCTTTCTTGAAATGCGGTGCCCAGAACTAGACAGAATACTCCAGCTGAGGCCTAACCAGAGCAGAGTAGAGCGGAAGAATGACTTCTCGTGTCTTGCTCACAACGCACCTGTTAATACATCCCAGAATCATGTTTGCTTTTTTTGCAACAGCATCACACTGTTGACTCATATTTAGCTTGTGGTCCACTATAACCCCTAGATCCCTTTCTGCCGTACTCCTTCCTAGACAGTCTCTTCCCATTCTGTATGTGTGAAACTGATTGTTCCTTCCTAAGTGGAGCACTTTGCATTTGTCTTTGTTAAACTTCATCCTGTTTACCTCAGACCATTTCTCCAATTTGTTCAGATCATTTTGAATTATGACCCTGTCCTCCAAAGCAGTTGCAATCCCTCCCAGTTTGGTATCATCCACAAACTTAATAAGCGTACTTTCTATGCCAATATCTAAGTCGTTAATGAAGATATTGAACAGAGCCGGTCCCAAAACAGACCCCTGCGGAACCCCACTCGTTATGCCTTTCCAGCAGGATTGGGAACCATTAATAACAACTCTCTGAGTATGGTTATCCAGCCAGTTATACACCCACCTTATAGTAGCCCCATCTAAATTGTATTTCCCTAGTTTATCGATAAGAATATCATGCGAGACCGTATCAAATGCCTTACTAAAGTCTAGGTATACCACATCCACAGCTTCTTCCTTATCCACAAGACTCGTTATCCTATCAAAGAAAGCTATCAGATTGGTTTGACACGATTTGTTCTTTACAAATCCATGCTGGCTGTTCCCTATCACCTTACCACCTTCCAAGTGTTTGCAGATGATTTCCTTAATTACTTGCTCCATTATCTTCCCTGGCACAGAAGTTAAACTAACTGGTCTGTAGTTTCCTGGGTTGTTTTTATTTCCCTTTTTATAGATGGGCACTATATTTGCCCTTTTCCAGTCTTCTGGAATCTCTCCCGTCTCCCATGATTTTCCAAAGATAATAGCTAGAGGCTCAGATACCTCCTCTATTAGCTCCTTGAGTATTCTAGGATGCATTTCATCAGGCCCTGGTGACTTGCAGGCATCTAACTTTTCTAAGTGATTTTTAACTTGTTCTTTTTTTATTTTATCTGCTAAACCTACCCCCTTCCCATTAGCATTCACTAGGTTAGGCATTCCTTCAGACTTCTCGGTGAAGACCGAAACAAAGAAGTCATTAAGCATCTCTGCCATTTCCAAGTTTCCTGTTATTGTTTCTCCCTCTTCACTGAGCAGTGGGCCTACCCTGTCTTTGGTCTTCCTCTTGCTTCTAATGTATTGATAAAAAGTCTTCTTGTTTCCCTTTATTCCTGTAGCTAGTTTGAGCTCATTTTGTGCCTTTGCCTTTCTGATCTTGCCCCTGCATTCCTGTGTTGTTTGCCTATATTCATCCTTTGTAATCTGTCCTAGTTTCCATTTTTTATATGAGTCCTTTTTATTTTTTAGAACTCCTCCTTTTGGTTTGCACAGGCTAATGCTTTCTTTTTCTGCAAGAACACTGACCTGGACATGGCTGGCTGGCAGCCACCATTTCCCCCCCAAATTCCCAGGACCAATCTCCAAACACAGCTGGCACTCTCTGAAGAGCTAAATAAGAAAGTGCTGCTCTCTCTGGGCATTGTTTCTGCACTGGAGTCCGTAGGGGATCCTGTCTGTTGGATGCTTCAAACCTCCAAGCGAGTCCCCGATTTCTGAAAACTTTCCCCAATGGTTGGAAGAGGAACCCACAAAATCGTAATGGAGCTTCGCTGACCTTGTACCCCAACAGGAGCACTGGCTGGAATATTTGCAAGAGAAAGTGCTCCCCTGTTGATGCATAAGTTAAGTGAAAAAAATACAGCATTTTTCTTTTCAAAGCACAAAAAAGTGACTCTCATGTTTCCTCTCTTTACCTGGACATGGCTGGCTGACAGTCACCATTTCCCCCCTCTCCCCCCACACCCCCAAAAAAATTCCCTGGACCAATATCCAAACACAGCTGGCACTCTCTGAAGAGCTAAATAAGAAAGTGCCGCTCTGTCTGGGCATAGTTCCTGCAATGGAGTCTGTAGGGGGTGCTTTCGGTCCAATGCTACAAACCATCAAGAGTCGCTGATTTCTGAGAACATTTGCCCATGGTCAGAAGAGGAACCCACAGAATCACAATGGAAAGTGAAACAAAATCCAGTGTTTTCTCTGCACAGCACAAAATGATGATGCTCATTCATATATTTCCTCTCTCTTGAGGGTTTTCTCGCTCTTTTCCTTTTTTCCATTGACTATTTAAATTCAATGATCAATGTGAACTACAAGTAGTCCTACCCAAAGACAGGGTAAAGAAGTGCACTTCTACTCCAGTGTTCACTGAATAGCAACCATAACTGGGGAAATTCCAACCAATCATATCAAACCACTGCACTCTGGTCGTTCTGTAGGATAGTGTTGCCTCCTTTGGATCTGGTCTCTTGAGAGAACAAGCACATTGCTGGGTTTCAAGGCAGAAAAGTCTGCTTGGGTTTTTTTGTTTTTTGCTTTTTTGTTTTTTTCACACATTAATCCTCTTTTTCCCTTAGAAGATTTCTCAGGGAGGGGCTGGCCGGCAGCCACCATTTCCCCAGACATTCCCAGGAACAGCAGCCAAACACAGCCGCACTTTCTGAATACCCAAATAAGTAAGTGATACTGTGTTTGGATGTTCTTTCTGGAGTTGGCTCTTTATGGGATTCCACCTGTCACGTTCCTTCACTCTCCAGGAGTATCTTTGGTCTCTAAGAACTTTTCCTTTTTGTGAGAAGTCAAATTCAAACCAGCAAAATGGACCATCACTGACCTACCACCCCAACGGGAGCACTTGCTGGAATATTGAGAAAGGTAAGTGCTTCTCTGAGGCATAGGTCTAGTGAAAAACTACAGCATTGTCTTCACACATCACAAACCCACAAGGCTTATTTGTATGTTTTCAGGTCCTGTCTTACTCTCAGTTTCCTCTTCTCCAATGACTAATCATTTAAATGCAATTATCTTAGTGAACTGCAGGCTGTCTCACTGTAAGATATGACAAAGAACTGCTCCTGGCCTCCAGCGCTGAATGCGCAGCCAACTCCAAATAGGAAATTCTAACTAATCGTTATCACCACAGCAGTCTCTAGTCGTTCCATAGGATAGTGCTGCCTGGTTTGGATCTGGTTACTTGTGAAATGCAAGCATGTTGCTGGGTGTCAACGGATTCATAGATTCATAGATTCTAGGACTGGAAGGGACCTCGAGAGGTCATCGAGTCCAGTCCCCTGCCCGCATGGCAGGACCAAATACTGTCTAGACCATCCCTGATAGACATTTATCTAACCTACTCTTAAATATCTCCAGAGATGGAGATTCCACAACCTCCCTAGGCAATTTATTCCAGTGCTTAACCACCCTGACAGTTAGGAACTTTTTCCTAATGTCCAACCTAGACCTCCCTTGCTGCAGTTTAAGCCCATTGCTTCTTGTTCTATCCTTAGAGGCTAAGGTGAACCAAGTTTTCTCCCTCCTCCTTATGACACCCTTTTAGATTCCTGAAAACGATATCATGTCCCCTCTCAGTCTTCTCTTTTCCAAACTAAACAAACCCAATTCTTTCAGCCTTCCTTCATAGGTCATGTTCTCAAGACCTTTAATCATTCTTGTTGCTCTTCTCTGGACCCTTTCCAATTTCTCCACATCTCTCTTGAAATGCGGTGCCCAGAACTGGACACAATACTCCAGCTGAGGCCTAACCAGAGCAGAGTAGAGCGGAAGAATGACTTCTCGTGTCTTGCTCACAACACACCTGTTAATACATCCCAGAATCATGTTTGCTTTTTTTGCAACAGCATCACACTGTTGACTCATATTTAAATTGTGGTCCACTATAACCGCTAGATCCCTTTCTGCCGTACTCCTTCCTAGACAGTCTCCAATTTGTCCAGATCATTTTGAATTATGACCCTGTCCTCCAAAGCAGTTGCAATCCCTCCCAGTTTGGTATCATCCGCAAACTTAATAAGCGTACTTTCTATGCCAATATCTAAGTCGTTAATGAAGATATTGAACAGAGCCGGTCCCAAAACAGACCCCTGCGGAACCCCACTTGTTATGCCTTTCCAGCAGGATTGGGAACCATTAATAACAACTCTGAGTACAGTTATCCAGCCAGTTATACACCCACCTATAGTAGCCCCATCTAAATTGTATTTGCCTAGTTTATCGATAAGAATATCATGCGAGACCGTATCAAATGCCTTACTAAAGTCTAGGTATACCACATCCACAGCTTCTTCCTTATCCACAAGACTTGTTATCCTATCAAAGAAAGCTATCATATTGGTTTGACACGATTTGTTCTTTACAAATCTATGCTCGCTATTCCCTATCACCTTACCACCTTCCAAGTGTTTGCAGATGATTTCTTTAATTACTTGCTCCATTATCTTCCCTGGCACAGAAGTTAAACTAACTGGTCTGTAGTTTCCTGGGTTGTTTTTATTTCCCTTTTTATAGATGGGCACTATATTTGCCCTTTTCCAGTCTTCTGGAATCTCTCCCGTCTCCCATGATTTTCCAAAGATAATAGCTAGAGGCTCAGATACCTCCTCTATTAGCTCCTTGAGTATTCTAGGATGCATTTCATCAGGCCCTGGTGACTTGCAGGCATCTAACTTTTCTAAGTGATTTTTAACTTGTTCTTTTTTTATTTTATCTGCTAAACCTACCCCCTTCCCATTAGCATTCACTAGGTTAGGCATTCCTTCAGACTTCTCGGTGAAGACCGAAACAAAGAAGTCATTAAGCATCTCTGCCATTTCCAAGTTTCCTGTTACTGTTTCTCCCTCTTCACTAAGCAGTGGGCCTACCCTGTCTTTGGTCTTCCTCTTGCTTCTAATGTATTGATAAAAAGTCTTCTTGTTTCCCTTTATTCCTGTAGCTAGTTTGAGCTCATTTTGTGCCTTTGCCTTTCTAATCTTGCCCCTGCATTCCTGTGTTGTTTGCCTATATTCATCCTTTGTAATCTGTCCTAGTTTCCATTTTTTATATGACTCCTTTTTATTTTTTAGAACTCCTCCTTTTGGTTTGCACAGGCTAATGCTTTCTTTTTCTGCAAGAACATTGACCTGGATGTGGCTGGCTGGCAGCCACCATTTCCCCCCCAAATTCCCAGGAACAATCTCCAAACACAGCTGGCACTCTCTGAAGAGCTAAATAAGAAAGTGCTGCTCTGTCTGGTCATTGTTTCTGCACTGGAGTCTGTAGGGGATCCTGTCCACTGGATGCTTCAAACCTCCAAGAGAGTCCCTGATTTCTGAAAACTTTCCCCAATGGTTGGAAGAGGAACCCACAGACTCACAATGGCGCTTCGCTGACTTTGCACCCCAACAGGAGCACTGGCTGGACTATTTACAAGAGAAAGTGCTCCCCTGTTGAGGCCTAGTTTGAGTGAAAAACATACAGCGTTTTCTCCACATAGCACTGAAAGTAGACTCATTCATACGTTTCCTCTCTCTCTAGTGTTGTCTTGCTATATTCCCTTTTCCATCGACTGCTTAAATTCAATGATCACGGTGACCTGCAGGGAGTCTTATCCTGAGACAGGATAAAGAACTGCATCTGTCCTCCAGCGTTGAATGATTAGCAGCCACCACTGGGGAAATTCCAACCAGTCATATCTAAACCACTGCAGTCTCTGGTCATTCGGTAGGATAGTGCTGCCTGGTTTAGATCTGGTTTCTTGAAAGAACAAGCACATTGCTGGGTTTCAATGCAGAACTCTTGTTTGCTGGCTTGGAGTTTGGTTTGGTTTGGTTTTTGGCACAGACTAATGCTATTTATCCCTAGAGAAAGGTTTCACAAGCAGAGGCTGGCTGGCTCCCACCATTTCCTGAGACATTCCCAGGAACAATAGCCAAACACAGCTGCACTTTCTGAATACCTAAATAAGAAAGTGGTAATGTGTTTGGAAGTTCTTTCTGGAGTTGGCTTCTTCTGAGATTCCACCTGCTGCATTCCTCCATGCTCCAGGAGAATCTTTGGTCTCTGGACTATCCCTGACATGTTGCCCCAACAGGAGCACTTGCTGGAATATTGAGAAAGATAAGAGCTCCCCTGTTGAGGCATAGGTCAAGTGGAAAAAAATCCATCACTGTGTCCACACACCCCAAATCCACAACACTTATTTGTATGTTTTCAAGCTCAGTTTCACTCTTGGGTTCCTCTTCTCCAATCACTGATGGTTTAAATGCAATTATCCTTGTGAACTGCAGGCTGTGTCACTCAAAGATATGACACAGAACTGCACCAGGCCTCCCGCACTGAATGCAGAACAACCTCAACATGGGAAATTCTAATCCATCCTGTCGTAACCACTTAAGTCTGGCCATCCTGTAGGATAATGCTGCCTGGTTTGGATCTGGTGTCTTGAAAGAACAAGCACATTGCTGGGTTTCAATGCAAAACTCCAGTTTGTTGGGTTTTTTTAGGGTCCCCCCCCCCACAAACTAATGCTGTTTATCCCTAAAGAAAGGTTTCCCCGGCAGAAGCTAGCTGGCTGCTCCATTTCCCCAGACATTCCCAGGAACAACAGACAATCACAGCTGCACTTTCTGGATACCTAAATAAGAAAGTGGTAATGTGTTTGGATGTTCTTTCTGGAGTTGGCTCCTTATGGGATTCTTTTCCTATTTATGAGAAGTCAAATTCAAACCATGACCATCATGACGTACCACCCCAACAGGAGCACTTGCTGGAATATTGAGAAAGGTAAGTGCCCCCTGTTGAGGCATAGGTCTAGTGAAAAACTACAGCATTGTCTCCACAGAGCACAGCATTGTCTCCACACCGCACAAACTCACAAGGCTTATTTGTATGGTTTCAGGCTATGTCGTGTTCTCTTCTCCAATCACTGATCATTTAAAGGCAATTATCCTTGTGAACTGCAGGCAAGATATGACAAAGAACTGCTCCTGACCTCCAGCGCTGGATGTGGAGCCACCTCAAAATAGGAAATTCTAACCCATCCTGTCATAACCGCAGCACTCTCTCGTCATTCTGTAGGATAGCGCTGCCTGGTTTGGATCTAGTTTCTTGTGAAACACGAGCACGCTGCTGGGTGTCCCTGGAGCACTCTTCCTTTTGGTTTGCACAGGCTAATGTTTTCTTTTTCTACAAGAACACTGACCTGGACATGGCTGGCTGGCAGCCACCATTTCCCCCCACTCCAATTCCCAGGAACAATCTCCAAACACAGCTGGCACTCTCTGAAGACGTAAAGAAGAAAGTGCTGCTCTGTCTGGGCATTGTTTCTGCACTGGAGTCCATAGGGGATCCTGTCCGTTGGATGCTTCAGACCTCCAAGAGTCCCTGATTTCTGAGAACATCTCCCAATGGTTGAAAGAGGAACCCACAGCCTCACAATGGAGCTTCGCTGACCTTGCACCCCAACAGGAGCACTGGCTGGACTATTTACAAGAGAAAGTGCTCCCCTGTTGATGCATAAGTTAAGTGAAAGAAATCCAGCTTTTTCTTTTCACAGCACAAAAAGGTGACTCTCATGTTTCCTCTCTCTCTAGTGTTGTCCTGCTGTATTCCCTTTTCCATCGACTGTTTAAATCCAATGATCATTGTGATCGGCAGGTTGTCTTATTCTAAGACAGGATAAAGAACTGCAACTGTACTTCAGTGCTGAATGATTGGCAACCTCCACGGGGCAAATTCTAACCAATCATACCTAAACCACTGCACTCTCTGGTCGTTCTGTAGGATAGTGCTGCCTGGTTTGGATCCAGTTTCTTGAGAGAACAAGCACATTGCTGGGTTTCAAGGCAGAACTCTCATTCATGGTTTTGGGTTGGGTTTGGTTTTTGGCACAGACTAATGCTGTTTATCCCTAGAGAAAGGTTTCACAGGTAGAGGCTGGCTGGCTCCTACCATTTCCCCAGACATTCCCAGGAACTATAGCCAAACACAAGTGGGGCTTTCGGAATACCTAAATAAGAAAGTGCCAATGTGTTTGGATGTTCTTCCTGGAGTTGAGTCCTGGAATTTCACCCCAACTTCCAGGGGAATCTCTGGACTTTCAGAACTTTTCCTAAATGTCCAAACCAACCAAATGGACCATCACTAACTTACCCCACACAATGGGAGCATATGCTGGAATACTGAGAAAGGGAAGTGATCCCCTGTTGAGGCCTAGGTCCAGTGACAAAATCCATCATTGTCCCTACAAACTCCAAATCCACAACACAAACACTCTTGGGTTCCTCTTCTCCAATCACTGATCATTTAAATGCAAATAACTTTGTGCACTGCAGGCGGTCTCATTCTAACATATGATACAGAACCACACCTGGCCTACAGTGCTGAATGCAGAGCAACCCCCAAATAGGAAATTATAACCAATCCTGTCTTCACCACTTAAGTCTGGCCGTTCTGTAGAATAGTGCTGCCTGCTTTGGATCTGGTTTCTAGAGAGAACAAGCAAATTGCTGGGTGTCCACGGCAAACCCCCCCCCCCTTTGTTTTGCATTGGTTAATGTTTTTGTTTCCCAGAGTAATGTTCACCTGGATATGGGTGGATGGCAGCAACCATTTCCCCCCCAAATTCCCAGGACCAATATCCAAACAGAACTGGCACTCTGAAGAGCGAAATAAGAAAGTGCTGCTCTGTCTGGGGATAGTTCCTGCAATGGAGTCTGTACAGGATCCTATCGGTCCAATGCTACAAGCCATCAAGAGTCTCTGATTTCTGAGAACATTTCCCCATGGTCAGAAGAGGAACCCACAGCCTCACAATGGAGCTTCGCTGACCTTGCACCCCAACAGGAGCACTGGCTGGAATATTGACATGGGTAAGTGCTCCCCTGTTGAGGCATAAGTTAAGTGAAAAAATATCCAGTGTTTTCTCTGCACAGCAGAAAATGATGATGCTCATTCATATATTTCCTCTCTCTTGTTTTCTTGCTGTTTTCCCTTTTTCCATTGACTGTTTAAATTCAATGATCAGTGTGAACTACAAGTAGTCCTACCCAAAGACAGGGTAAAGAAGTGCACCTCTACTCCAGTGCTGACTGAATAGCAACCATCACTGGGGAAATTCCAACCAATCATATCAAACCACTGCACGCTTTGGTCGTTCTCTAGGACAGTCCTTCTCAAAGGCGGTCCGCACATTAATCCTCTTTTTCCCGAGAGGAAGATTTCTCAGGGAGGGGCTGGCTGGCTCCCACCATTTCCCCAGACATTCCCAGGAACAGCAGCCAAACACAGCCGCACTTTCTGAATATCCAAATAAGTAAGTGGTACTGTGTTTGGACGTTCTTTCTGGAGTTGGCTCTTTATGGGATTCCACCGGTCGCATTCCTTCACTCTCCAGGAGTATCTTTGGTCTCTGAAAACTTTTCCTTTTTGTGAGAAGTCAAATTCAAACCGTCCAAATGGACCATCACTGACCTACCACCCCAACGGGAGCCCTTGCTGGAATATTGAGAAAGGTAAGTGCTTCTCTGAGGCATAGGTCTAGTGAAAAACTACAGCATTGTCTCCACACATCACAAACCCACAAGGCTTATTTGTATGTTTTCAGGCTCTGTCTTACTCTCAGTTTCCTCTTCTCCAATGACTGAATTATGTTAGTGAGCTGCAGGCTGTCTCACTGTAAGATATGACAGAACTGCTCCTGGCCTCCAGCACTGAATGTGGAGCAACCTCCAAACAGGAAATTCTAACCCATCCTGTCTTAACCACACCATTTGCTAGTCATTCCATAGGATAGTGCTGCCTGGTTTGGATCTGGTTACTTGTGAAATGCAAACATGTTGCTGGGTGTCCCTGGATCACTCCTCCTTTTGGTTTGCACAGGCTAATGCTTTCTTCTACAAGAACACTGACCTGGACATGGCTGGCTGGCAGCCACCATTTCCCCCCCAAATTCCCAGGAACAATCTCCAAACACAGCTGGCACTCTCTGAAGAGCTAAATAAGAAAGTGCTGCTCTCTCTGGGCATTGTTTCTGCACTGGAGTCCGTAGGGGATCCTGTCTGTTGGATGCTTCAAACCTCCAAGCGAGTCCCCGATTTTTTCCAATGGTTGGAAGAGGAACCCACAAAATCGTAGTGGAGCTTCGCTGACCTTGCACCCCTACAGGAGCACTGGCTGGAATATTTACAAGAGAAAGTGCTCCCCTGTTGAGGCATAAGTTAAGTGAAAAAAAACACAGCTTTTTTCTTTTCAAAGCACAAAAAAGTGACTCTCATGTTTCCTCTCTTTACCTGGACATGGCTGGCTGACAGTCACCATTTCCCCCTCTCCCCCCACCCCCCAAAAAAATTCCCTGGACCTATATCCAAACACAGTTGGCACTCTCTGAAGAGCTAAATAAGAAAGTGCCGCTCTGTCTGGGCATAGTTCCTGCAATGGAGTCTGTAGGGGATGCTTTCGGTCCAATGCTACAAACCATCAAGAGTCGCTGATTTCTGAGAACATTTGCCCATGGTCAGAAGAGGAACCCACAGAATCACAATGGAAAGTGAAACAAAATCCAGTGTTTTCTCTGCACAGCACAAAATGATGATGCTCATTCATATATTTCCTCTCTCTTGAGGGTTTTCTCGCTCTTTTCCTTTTTTCCATTGACTGTTTAAATTCAATGATCACTGTGAACTACAAGTAGTCCTACCCAAAGACAGGGTAAAGAAGTGCACTTCTACTCCAGTGTTGACTGAATAGCAACCATCACTGGGGAAATTCCAACCAATCATATCAAACCACTGCACTCTGGTCGTTCTGTAGGATAGTGTTGCCTCCTTTGGATCTGGTCTCTTGAGAGAACAAGCACATTGCTGGGTTTCAAGGCAGAAAAGTCTGCTTGGGTTTTTTTGTTTTTTGCTTTTTTGTTTTTTTCACACATTAATCCTCTTTTTTCCCTTAGAAGATTTCTCAGGGAGGGGCTGGCCGGCAGCCACCATTTCCCCAGACATTCCCAGGAACAGCAGCCAAACACAGCCGCACTTTCTGAATACCCAAATAAGTAAGTGATACTGTGTTTGGATATTCTTTCTGGAGTTGGCTCTTTATGGGATTCCACCTGTCACGTTCCTTCACTCTCCAGGAGTATCTTTGGTCTCTAAGAACTTTTCCTTTTTGTGAGAAGTCAAATTCAAACCAGCAAAATGGACCATCACTGACCTACCACCCCAACGGGAGCACTTGCTGGAATATTGAGAAAGGTAAGTGCTCCTCTGAGGCATAGGTCTAGTGAAAAACTACAGCATTGTCTTCACACAGCACAAACCCACAAGGCTTATTTGTATGTTTTCAGGTCCTGTCTTACTCTGTTTCCTCTTCTCCAATGACTAATCATTTAAATGCAATTATCTTAGTGAACTGCAGGCTGTCTCACTGTAAGATATAACAAAGAACTGCTCCTGGCCTCCAGCGCTGAATGCGCAGCCACCTCCAAATAGGAAATTCTAACTAATCGTTATCACCACAGCAGTCTCTGGTCGTTCCATAGGATAGTGCTGCCTGGTTTGGATCTGGTTACTTGTGAAATGCAAGCATGTTGCTGGGTGTCAATGGATTCATAGATTCATAGATTCTAGGACTGGAAGGGACCTCGAGAGGTCATCGAGTCCAGTCCCCTGCCCGCATGGCAGGACGAAATACTGTCTACACCATCCCTGATAGACATTTATCTAACCTACTCTTAAATATCTCCAGAGATGGAGATTCACAACCTCCCTAGGCAATTTATTCCAGTGGTTAAGCACCCTGACAGTTAGGAACTTTTTCCTAATGTCCAACCTAGACCTCCCTTGCTGCAGTTTAAGCCCATTGCTTCTTGTTCTATCCTTAGAGGCTAAGGTGAACCAAGTTTTCTCCCTCCTCCTTATGACACCCTTTTAGATACCTGAAAACTGCCATCATGTCCCCTCTCAGTCTTCTCTTTTCCAAACTAAACAAACCCAATTCTTTCAGCCTTCCTTCATAGGTCATGTTCTCAAGACCTTTAATCATTCTTGTTGCTCTTCTCTGGACCCTTTCCAATTTCTCCACATCTTTCTTGAAATGCGGTGCCCAGAACTGGACACAATACTCCAGCTGAAGCCTAACCAGAGCAGAGTAGAGCGGAAGAATGACTTCTCGTGTCTTGCTCACAACACACCTGTTAATACATCCCAGAATCATGTTTGCTTTTTTTCCAACAGCATCACCCTGTTGACTCATATTTAACTTGTGGTCCACTATAACCGCTAGATCCCTTTCTGCCGTACTCCTTCCTAGACAGTCTCTTCCCATTCTGTATGTGTGAAACTGATTGTTTCTTCCTAAGTGGAGCACTTTGCATTTGTCTTTGTTAAACTTCATCCTGTTTAACTCAGACCATTTCTCCAATTTGTCCAGATCATTTTGAATTATGACCCTATCCTCCAAAGCAGTTGCAATCCCTCCCAGTTTGGTATCATCCGCAAACTTAATAAGCGTACTTTCTATGCCAATATCTAAGTCGTTAATGAAGATATTGAACAGAGCCGGTCCCAAAACAGACCCCTGCGGAACCCCACCTGTTATGCCTTTCCAGCAGGATTGGGAACCATTAATAACAACTCTGAGTACGGTTATCCAGCCAGTTATACACCCACCTATAGTAGCCCCATCTAAATTGTATTTGCCTAGTTTATCGATAAGAATATCATGCGAGACCGTATCAAATGCCTTACTAAAGTCTAGGTATACCACATCCACAGCTTCTTCCTTATCCACAAGACTTGTTATCCTATCAAAGAAAGCTATCATATTGGTTTGACACGATTTGTTCTTTACAAATCCATGCTCGCTATTCCCTATCACCTTACCACCTTCCAAGTGTTTGCAGATGATTTCTTTAATTACTTACTCCATTATCTTCCCTGGCACAGAAGTTAAACTAACTGGTCTGTAGTTTCCTGGGTTGTTTTTATTTCCCTTTTTATAGATGGGCACTATATTTGCCCTTTTCCAGTCTTCTGGAATCTCTCCCGTCTCCCATGATTTTCCAAAGATAATAGCTAGAGGCTCAGATACCTCCTCTATTAGCTCCTTGAGTATTCTAGGATGCATTTCATCAGGCCCTGGTGACTTGCAGGCACGAAAGCTTATGCTGAAATAAATTTGATAGTCTCTAAGGTGCCACAAGTACTCCTGTTCTTTTAACTTTTCTAAGTGATTTTTAACTTGTTCTTATTTTATTTTATCTTCTAAACCTACCCCCTTCCCATTAGCATTCACTATGTTAGGCATTCCTTCAGACTTCTCGGTGAAGACCGAAACAAAGAAGTCATTAAGCATCTCTGCCATTTCCAAGTTTCCTGTTATTGTTTCTCCCTCTTCACTGAGCAGTGGGCCTACCCTGTCTTTGGTCTTCCTCTTGCTTCTAATGTATTGATAAAAAGTCTTCTTGTTTCCCTTTATTCCTGTAGCTAGTTTGAGCTCATTTTGTGCCTTTGCCTTACTAATCTTGCCCCTGCATTCCTGTGTTGTTTGCCTATATTCATCCTTTGTAATCTGTCCTAGTTTCTATTTTTTATATGAGTCCTTTTTATTTTTTAGAACTCCTCCTTTTGGTTTGCACAGGCTAATGCTTTCTTTTTCTGCAAGAACATTGACCTGGATGTGGCTGGATGGCAGCCACCACTTCCCCCCCAAATTCCCAGGAACAATCTCCAAACACACCTGGCACTCTCTGAAGAGCTAAATAAGAAAGTGCTGCTCTATCTGGGCATTGTTTCTGCACTGGAGTCTGTAGGGGATCCTGTCCACTGGATGCTTCAAACCTCCAAGAGTCCCTGATTTCTGAGAACATTTCCCAATGGTTGAAAGAGGAACCCACAGACTCACAATGGCGCTTCGCTGACTTTGCACCCCAACAGGAGCACTGGCTGGACTATTTACAAGAGAAAGTGCTCCCCTGTTGAGGCATAGTTTGAGTGAAAAACATACAGCGTTTTCTCCACATAGCACTAAAAGTAGACTCATTCATACGTTTCCTCTCTCTAGTGTTGTCTTGCTATATTCCCTTTTCCATCGACTGCTTAAATTCAATGATCACGGTGGCCTGCAGGGAGTCTTATCCTGAGACAGGATAAAGAACTTCAACTCTGTGCCAGCACTGAACGATTAGGAGCCACCACTGAGGAAATTCCAACCAGTCATATCTAAACCACTGCAGTCTCTGGTCATTCTGTAGGATAGTGCTGCCTGGTTTAGATCTGGTTTCTTGAGAGAACAAGCACATTGCTGGGTTTCAATGCAGAACTCTTTTTTGCTGGCTTGGGGTTTGGTTTGGTTTGGTTTTTGGCACAGACTAATGCTGTTTATCCCTAGAGAAAGGTTTCACAAGCAGAGGCTGGCTGGCTCCCACCATTTCCTGAGACATTCCCAGGAACAATAGCCAAACACAGCTGCACTTTCTGAATACCTAAATAAGAAAGTGGTAATGTGTTTGGAAGTTCTTTCTGGAGTTGGCTTCTTCTGAGATTCCACCTGCTGCATTCCTCCATGCTCCAGGAGAATCTTTGGTCTCTGGACTATCCCTGACATGTTGCCCCAACAGGAGCACTTGCTGGAATATTGAGAAAGATAAGAGCTCCCCTGTTGAGGCATAGGTCAAGTGGAAAAAAATCCATCACTGTGTCCACACACCCCAAATCCACAACACTTATTTGTATGTTTTCAAGCTCAGTTTCACTCTTGGGTTCCTCTTCTCCAATCACTGATGGTTTAAATGCAATTATCCTTGTGAACTGCAGGCTATGTCACTCAAAGATATGACACAGAACTGCACCAGGCCTCCCGCACTGAATGCAGAACAACCTCAACATGGGAAATTCTAATCCATCCTGTCGTAACCACTTAAGTCTGGCCATCCTGTAGGATAATGCTGCCTGGTTTGGATCTGGTGTCTTGAAAGAACAAGAACATTGCTGGGTTTCAATGCAAAACTCCAGTTTGTTGGTTTTTTTTAGGGTCCCCCCCCCACAAACTAATGCTGTTTATCCCTAAAGAAAGGTTTCCCCGTCAGAAGCTAGCTGGCTGCTCCATTTCCCCAGACATTCCCAGGAACAACAGACAATCACAGCTGCACTTTCTGGATACCTAAATAAGAAAGTGGTAATGTGTTTGGATGTTCTTTCTGGAGTTGGCTCCTTATGGGATTCTTTTCCTATTTATGAGAAGTCAAATTCAAACCATGACCATCACTGACGTACCACCCCAACGGGAGCACTTGCTGGAATATTGAGAAAGGTAAGTGCCCCCTGTTGAGGCATAGGTCTAGTGAAAAACTACTGCATTGTCTCCACCGCACAAACTCACAAGGCTTATTTGTATGGTTTCAGGCTATGTCATGTTCTCTTCTCCAATCACTGATCATTTAAAGGCAATTATCCTTGTGAACTGCAGGCCAGATATGACAAAGAACTGCTCCTGACCTCCAGCGCTGGATGTGGAGCCACCTCAACATAGGAAATTCTAACCCATCCTGTCTTAACCGCAGCACTCTCTCGTCATTCTGTAGGATAGCGCTGCCTGGTTTGGATCTAGTTTCTTGCGAAACACGAGCACGCTGCTGGGTGTCCCTGGAGCACTCCTCCTTTCGGTTTGCACAGGCTAATGCTTTCTTTTTCTACAAGAACACTGACCTGGACATGGCTGGCTGGCAGCCACCATTTCCCCCCACTCCAATTCCCAGGAACAATCTCCAAACACAGCTGGCTCTCTCTGAAGACGTAAAGAAGAAAGTGCTGCTCTGTCTGGGCATTGTTTCTGCACTGGAGTCCATAGGGGATCCTGTCCATTGGATGCTTCAGACCTCCAAGGGTCCCTGATTTCTGAGAACATTTCCCAATGGTTGAAAGAGGAACCCACAGACTCACAATGGAGCTTCGCTGACCTTGCACCCCAACAGGAGCACTGGCTGGAATATTTACAAGAGGAAGTGCTCCCCTGTTGATGCATAAGTTAAGTGAAAGAAATCCGGCTTTTTCTTTTCACAGCACAAAAAGGTGACTCTCATGTTTCCTCTCTCTCTAGTGCTGTCCTGCTGTATTCCCTTTTCCATTGACTGTTTAAATCCAATGATCATTGTGATCGGCAGGTTGTCTTATTCTAAGACAGGATAAAGAACTGCAACTGTACTTCAGTGCTGAATGATTGGCAACCTCCACGGGGCAAATTCTAACCAATCATACCGAAACCACTGCACTCTCTGGTCGTTCTGTAGGATAGTGCTGCCTGGTTTGGATCCAGTTTCTTGAGAGAACAAGCACATTGCCGGGTTTCAATGCAGAACTCTGCTTTGTTTTTTAGATTTTTTTCTCCCCACAGACTAATGCTGTTTATCCCTAGAGGAAGTTTTCTAAGGCAGAGGCTGGCTGGCTGCCATCATTTCTCCAGACATTCCCCAGAACAATGGTCAAGCAGAGGTGGGGCTTTTTGAATAACTGTATAAGAAAGTGCCAATGTGTTTGGATGTTCTTCCTGGAGTTGACTCCTTCTGGGATTCCACCACTTTCTTTCCTCAAACCAGAGAAAGACACATCTGATACTTTGTACACTATCTTAAATAGAGATAAATAAAAATAAATAACATCTGCTTCCTTTCTCTAACAGACACACTCTGTGTTACTGCCATTATTCAATTGCCTTTCACTAAAAGAGTAATTATAACATGTGATTAAGGTTTTATTCCTTTTTGTTAAGAAAGGGAATTCATTTTTCTAATTATTTTGGCATTTATGTTTACTGAACACAATCATGCATGTGACTCACTAACATTTGTCTCAGTCATTGCAATTGGTATCATAGTTGGAACTGCATTTATTTTCATGCACATTTTAAGTTATTTTACAGATATAACTACAAATACAATTTGAAAATAAGCCACCTTCATCTGCCCAGTGTCTGAAGTTATGTGTTTAGCTAATGGTTTTTTAAACTGGCACTTCTAAGGTTAGTACAAGCTAAAGTTATATTCTAGGAGGACTGTACTACTTTAAATAATGAATGACAAAGCACAATATGATAATAAAAGCAATAATGATAATTACTCCAGCCAGAACAGGTTACGCGGTTTAGAACTCTCTACTCAAAGAATTATACATGGATTGGTTGACAAACGCAGTGGTGTTTGAAACAGTAGAGGATGTAGCTCAGTGGTTCTCAACCAGGGATACACGTACCCCTGGGGGTACTCAGCAGTCTTCCAAAGGGGTACATCAACTAATCTAGATCAGTATTTCTCCGCCTGGGGGTTGCAGCTCCCAGAGGGGTCATGGGACATGTTTGGGCAGGTCACAAATTCAGGGCTGGCATTAGGAGGGTGGCAAGCAGGGCACCTGACCGGGGTTCCACACCACAAGGGACCCTGTGAAGCTAGGATTTAGGTGATCACAAGGATCCCTTCTATGAATCTCTGCACAAAGAAAAAGCCCCCAAAGCCCCCGAGTTTTGACCATCTACACAGACCTCAAAATTGCTAAACATAAACCCTGAAAAATGAAATTAATAACAACCCCTGAATGGAAGCCCCCCTCCCAAGCTAACTCAGCTTAGCACAGTATTGCTTGCTACTCCCCTCCAGGGGCTAGGACACAGAGAGGTCAATGATTCTGCTAGCAATGACTGAGCCAGCAGGCAGTAATAACAATGATACACCTAGCTCTTATCGAGCACTTTTCAGCAGCAGACGGCAACGTGCTTTAACACAGCGACAGCAGGCGGGTGGCAGAACAAAAGATTCCAGATTCGGGCACTACCTGCTAGGTGACCTGTAGCCTTGCTGATAGTGTGATTGCTTGATTTAGTGCTCGATTTGTATGATTATTCCCATTAGAATGAGAGACCCTAGAAGCATGTGAGAAACCCTTGCATTTTATCACAAGTCCCCTTATTAACAAATCCACTGGGCAGATAAACATTCCAATCCCCACTGAAAGGCAAAGGCAGCCAGAGAGAGTGTGGAAAATCTTTAGCCCTAGCACGGGCATCACTCATGTCTCACATCTCCTGAGGGGGGACCCAGGACCATCAGTCATTATATTCCTCCTCATCATATCACCCTGGGTGTCATCCTGGCATCCCCCCATGTGTTCTTCCCCCCAGCATGGTGGGGGGGGGCAACATCTTTTTATTCTGAGTTAGTTTTATTCCTACTTTTTTTTTATGCCATACCCCCACTCATTTAGGGTTACCCCATTTCTCAGGTCCCCTCATCTCATGAATGCATTCCCATAGCAACTTGGCATTATGACAGAAGCCCCCGAATTGTCGCTATCGGGCATCTTGCGGTATTAACTGACACATGGCAGCATATTTTCCAGCCTATAGCTGCACTGTTTCCAGATTATCGGCAGTTGACACGTCTTTTACGGGAATCTTACACACTACAGGGACAAAGCTATGTTTCAGTCAACTAGTCGTGCCCACCCTGTTTTAGGACTAAGGCCTTATGGGGCTGAATATCTTACAGGCCCTGTAGGGCTGCCAACTTTCTGACTGAGCACCCTTGCCTTGCCCCTTCTCCGAGGCCCCACCCCACTCCCTCCATCCCCCTTCCCTCCATCTCTCGTTCTCCCCACCCTCACTCACTTGCTTATTTTCACAGGGTTGGGGAGGGTCCCTTTTCGACCGGGTGTTCAGTTGAAAACCGGACACCTGGCAACCCAAGCCACCTGCAGGCCCTATGTTACAACATGAATATTTATATTTCACCTCTATGTACTAAGTCTACTTAATATATTTTATTCTTGGCTCCACGCTCCTGTCTCTGCTTTCCACGTAAAACTCCTCTCGGCCTTTGCTATGGAACAGTGAGCAGGGCTTGTATAACCACTGCTGAGCGGTATGATTAGGGGTATGGAACGGTTTCCATATGAGGAGAGATTAATCAGACTGGGACTTTTCAGCTTGGAAAAGAGACGACTAAGGGGGGATACGATGGAGGTCTATAAAATCATGACTGGTGTGGAGAAAGTGAATCAGGAAGTGTTATTTACTCCACTTCCAGGCCGCAGGGGAGAACAGTCAATGGGCCCAACGAGCTGTCAGCTGCGCTGCTGGGGGCGCTCTTCCGGCATAGCCAGGGCTTCCACATGCCCATCCGGCTGCCTTAACCGCCACCAGTACCAGCCCATGCAGGCCTCGGCGCCGACTACCAGATTCCCTGGGGGGTGTTTGAGCCCTCACTCTGTCATAGGCCCAGGGCGGGACCAGCAGGACAAGGAGCCCCACAAACTGTTGGAGGGAGCCAGTGGGAGTCCGGCTGGGAGCGCGAGCCTCTGCCTGCAGCACCCACAGCTGGTTTCTTACCAGTACACACCACCTTTGAGGGTAGGGTCACGTGTCCCGTCCCCCCTGCTCAGTCCAGGGCCATCACACTCTCCCTGCCCCATGTTACCTGCATCCTGTCCCCCCCCCCCCCCGGCATGTTCTCCCCCTCTCCTTGGTGGGCAGGAGCCAGGCAGGGGAGCAGGAGGGAGCCGCTTTTAACGCCGGCCCCTCCCGGTCGCTGCTTTGCAGCCATGCCCGGCAGCTGCCTGGAGAGCCTGTCTGGGCAGGAGGTGGCTTCTGCTCCCCTCCTGGCTACCAGGGACCCCAGCACCCGTGCCCAGGCAGGGAGCTGAAGTCACCTCCCCAGCCAGGCTGTCTCAGGCAGCCGCCGCGCAGGGCTGAAGAGCAGCGTCTGGAAGGGGCTGGTCCTTCCTGTAGTAAGAGGAGGCCCTGAGATATAAACCCTTATCAGAGGCCCAGTACGAGGCCTGAGGCCTGAACTAAAGTAATGGTCAAGACTTTGCTAACATAAAGCAAAGTTAAGCTGTGAGCCAGAGGCAGGCCCTGCTCACAGAAGCTGGCAAGGAAAGGGCTGATGCTGCAAAAAGATACATACCTAAAAAGTACTGAACACCAGATATCAGAACATTCGCATACTTGTACATTCCACACACAACAAGGAACAGGCTGACCCATCCCAATGACAGGGCCAAAAGGGGAATATGATGGATAGAGTTGTTTTGTTCGAACCAACATGTAC
Source organism: Emys orbicularis (assembly GCF_028017835.1). NCBI lineage: Eukaryota > Metazoa > Chordata > Testudines > Emydidae > Emys > Emys orbicularis. The sequence continues at coordinate 18,782,327 of NC_088703.1, read as the reverse complement.
AAGGTGAGAGGCGGCACCTTACTACGTAGAGGGGCTGTACCTTGCTGCGTAGAGGGGTTGCACCTCAATACGTCAGGAGTGATGTGTAACTTGTTTGTATCTGTGTATAAGAATGCATCCCTGAGTGGATATCTTTGTCCGGCCGAGGGGGCAGTGGAAAGTCCCGCCACTGACTGAGCCGGGTCCATTGCCAAGAGGCACTTTCTCGTAGTATGCCCTGAGTTAGGCTAAGAAACCTACAGGGAACTGCTATTGTGTCCAAGATCACAATAAACCTAGTCAACGTGACTTTGCTTCTTACTAGACTCTGTGGTTATTGGGGGTTCTCTTCTGGTCTGCTGGGTCAGCTATCTGCGCAGAGCTGGGGCAGCACACAGAGGGAACACACGCACGCAGCCGAGTGATATCAGCATTGGAGAAAGCAGAGCACCACAGAGCCCCCCCATGAGCCCTGGCCCAGCAGTGGTCCGGGTCTTAGGCGGTGGGGGGCCCTTCAGTGCTGCCGAAGACGCGGAGCGACTGAAGGGCCCCCTGCCGCCGAAATGCCACCAAAGACCCAGACCACCGCTGGGTGAGTACACGCGCCGCAGCTCCCCCGCTTCGCCCCAGGCCCCCTGAATCCTCTGGGTGGCCCTGTTCCCCCCCGCTCCTCTCCCTCCCCCCAGTGCCTCCAGCGCACCACCAAAGAGCTGACGGCAGTGGGCGGGAGGCACTGGGGGGGGGGGACGAGCTGATCGGTGGGGCCTGCAGCTGGCGGGAGGGTGAGGCACTGGTGGATGCCTCCTCCTTCTCATAACACAAGAATTAGGGGTCACCAAATTAAATTAATAGCCAGCAGGTTTAAAACAAACAAAAGGGAGTATTTTTTCCACACAACGCACAGGCAACCTGTGGAACTCTTTGCCAGAGGATGTTGTGAAGGCCAAGACCATAACAGGATTCAAAAAAGAACTAGATAAATTCATGGAGGATAGGTCCATCAATGGCTATTAGCTAGGATGCAGAGGGATGGTGTCTCTAGCCTCTGTTTGTCAGAAGCTGGGAATGAGTGACAGGAGATGGATCACTTGATGATTCCCTGGTCTGTTCATTCCCTCTGAGGCACCTGCCATTGGCCACTGTCAGAAGACAGGATACTGGGCTAGATGGACTTTTGATCTGACCCAATATGGCCGTTCTTATGACTGTGTGTTATGACTTTCTGCACTCTGTGCTTCTCTACAGAATAGATGAGTCCATCTATATAGCTCAGTGGTTTGAGCACTGGCTTGCTAAACCTAGGGTTGTGAGTTCAATCCTTGAGGGGGCCACTTAGGGATCTGGGGCAAAAATCAGTACTTGGTCCTGCTAGTGAAGGACTTTTTGAGGTCCCTTCCAGCTCTATGAGGTAGATATATCTCCATATGTTATCTCAGCCCCCAACAAAGAGCTGTTCTTCTCTAGCTCAGCCTGTAGAGACTCGCAGATTTAGCTCTGAGGGTCCCATCTTCAGGTCTCCCTGCACTGGCCACGAGGGCGGCCTGTCATACTCCCATAATGGAAATGAGTCAATATTTTCTGAAAAATAATATCCAATGTTTATTGACAGAACAGTATCCAATTCCTTCCTGGCCTTGTTTCTATTTAAAAATGATCTGTTTTCTGTCTCCAATCCAGAGCGAGTTTATTTCCTTCGGGAAAGCCTGTCCATCGGGGAGTAAAAATCCCAGCAACAATTATTAGTTGATATCTCTGGGGCCGTTTGGAAGCAATTATATTCCTCTTTCCTTGGCAATGTCATTTATTTCTTTTCTAGAGGTTGGAGGGACCAGGAGCCCTGTCTGATGCCAGGTACGTACCGGCAGATATGAGATCTTGGGATCTTTATTCGTGTGGTAGGGTTTCTCTTCCTTTCTATTCAAGCTTCCTTTACTGGGAATATCGGGTTTGTGTTCACAGCACCCACAGCTGGCCCATGCCAGATGGCTTGTGCTCATGGGGCTTGGGCTGCAGGACTGTTTCATTGCTGTGTAGATTTCTGGATTTGGGCCGGAGCCCGAGCTCGGGAGACCTCCCACCCCGCAGGATCCTACATCCCAGACTCCAGCCAGAGCCTGGAAATCTACACAGCAATGAAACAGCCCCACAGCCACAGCCCCACAAGCCTTGGCTGGCACATGCCAGGTGCAGCTTTTCCTTCGCTGTGCAGACACACCCACAGGGACTACAGTGCTGGAACAGACCCGGTCCTATGCCCTGATGCGTTAGAAGTGGGTGAAAACACAGAACCTTTTGGGGTCTTTCGTGATAGTTTGTTTATGGCCTGAGACTGAGCGTCATTAACATAAACATTTTCATCAAGGACTGGGAAGAGCCCATAAAATCATCACTGAAAAAGTTTGCAGATGACACACGACTTGGGGGAGTGGAAAATAATGAAGAGGACGGGTCAGAGTGATCCAGATCGCTTGGTAAAGTGGGAGCAAGTAAATGGTGTGTGTTTTAATCTGGCTAAATGCAAATCTATACATCTAGGAACCCAGAATGCAGGCCATAGGTACAGAATGGGGGACTTCACCCTGGGGAGAGCTTGCAGTCAAACCTCCCTGTCCCCACCTTCGAGCCTACGCACCGCAGCCTCATGCCAGGTATCCAGCTCCCTGGGCCCCAGAGTGATTCACAAACTGGGGTCAGACGGGTGTTCCTCGGCCTAACACATGGGGGGGGCCCAATTCTGCAAGTGTGCTCTGAGCTCACCCACCGGCTCGGGCCCCTGTAGGGGAGCTTACTCATAATATGGGGGAGGTTCTGCCTTATAACTTGTAACCCAGTGGTTAGGGCTGGCTCAAGTCCCCGCTCCACCTGCAGGGGGAAGAAACGGTCTGAATGCAAGGGACTGGACTAGTGGACCTCTCGAGGTCTCTTCAAATCCTACACTTCTACGAGTCTGCAAAATGCCCTTTTATAACACTGTGGTATAGGCACCAATTCCTGGAGCACCCATAGAAAAAAATTAGTGGGTGCTCAACACCCACTGACAGTCAATCTCTCCCCCCCAGCACCTCCCATCCACCGGCAGCCCCCCCAGTCCACTCCTCCCCTCCCTCCCTCCCTCCCTCCCTCCCTCCCAGCACCAATCAGCTGTTCCGTAGAATGCAGGAGGCGCGGGGGGGGGGGAGTGGGAACACTCGGGGGAGGGGGTGGAACTGGGTGGAAGAGGAGGGCCAGGTGTGGGAGCTTGGGGGAAGGGGTTGGGTGGGGGCAGAGCTCCCGCTGGGGGCCCAGAAGAAGCCGGCGCCTGTGCACTGTGCTCTACCCTGGTGCCAAAAACTTATTTCCACGTTGTTTTTTTCCCAGTAGCTAGCGTCCGGGACCAGAACACAGGCCAACTGGGTCCTACTGAGGAAAAGCACTAGGTATTGTTATTATTACCTTGCTGTCGTTACAGATCAGCCCAGTGGGGGACATGGAAGCCTCCAACGAGACATGGGAAGCGGAGTTTTTCCTGGTGGGGTTCCCAGATCTCGAGCGCTTTCACCTCCTGCTCTTTAGCCTCCTGTTGTTCACCTACTTACTCATTCTTGGAGGCAATGCTGCCATTCTGATGCTTATCCGGGCCAACCCGCATCTTCATGTCCCCATGTATTATTTTGTGGCCATCCTGTCTTTCTTGGAGGTGTGGTACACCACAGTGACCATCCCCAAGATGCTGGCCAACCTCCTGGACAGCAGGAAGCCCATCTCCTACAGGGGTTGTCTCCTGCAGGTGTATTTCTTCCATGCATTGGGCATTACAGAGGCCTGTTTGCTCACGGCAATGGCCTACGACCGATACTTGGCCATCTGCAAGCCTTTGCACTACCCATCTGCCATGACCCCCAAGATTTGCCTGTGGCTAGCGGCAGGGTGCTGGGCATGTGGCTTTATGTGGCCTGTGCCAGAAATCATCCTGCTCGCCACGTTGCCCCTCTGCGGGGCGCACCGCATAGAGCACCTCTTCTGCGACTTCCCCTCGCTGTTCAGCTTGGCCTGCGCTGATGTGTCCACCAGCACCACCATAGACTTCGCCCTCCACTCCTTCGTCATCCTCGGCCCGGCCACCCTCATCCTCTTCTCTTACGTGAAGATTCTGAGCGTCATCATCAAGATCCAGGGCTCGGAAGGGCGGCGAAAGGCCTTCTCCACCTGCGCCTCTCACCTGACCGTGGTACTGGCCTTTTTCGGCACCACTGGTTTTATGTACATCCGCCCGGCACAAAGCCGACCTTCATACCACGACAGGGTGGTGGCGATGGTCTATGCGGTTCTAACCCCTCTCTTCAACCCGCTAATCTACAGCTTGAGGAACAAAGATATTCGGGAAGCAATCAGCAATCTCATGAAACCCCAGTGGGTTTCCCCTGTAAGCAAAGCAGAGAAGGGCTTCTGATTGTAAACGCTCTGCCACCGATTTCTGGTGTGACCTCAGGCTAGTCACCTAGCCTGGGATTTTCCCAAGAGCCTCTAGGCACCCAAAGTAGAAATAGGGTGGCTAACACCCTCAGGCCTTGTCTAGACCCAAAAGCCTTGGATCTGGATTATGAGGCTCACAAGCCCCCCCACAGTGTGGACACAGTTATATAAGTATACAGTGCTTTATACTGGGATGGTTATTCCCATGCAGGAAGGCGAATAAGCTATACCAGTATAAGGCACCTTTATCCCAGTATAATGGCATCCACACTAGGGTTTATACCATTATAACTATTGGAGCCCAGGGACCCTTTGTTGCCAGCTGGCAGAGGGCCTGGGGAGTGGGGGTGCACAGACTTTTACAGGGATCTCCTGGGCCAGATATATGCATCATGAGTCACCAAAGGGTGGCATGTGAGGTCTCTACTGAGAGCCAGAGGCCCCGTGGTCATCATAATCATTGTGAAATGTGTGTAAGGATAATATTTAAGGCGTCATGTATCTGTACTGAAAATTATGTTCTTAAGGTAAACACGTCACCATGTCTCGGACCGGTTGCTTTCCGGCGCGGGTAACTAACGCTTCTCTCTCTGCTCATTGTGTATGGTCCGCTTCACAGTGGCGGTCTGTTTGCACAGTGAGCCTGATGCTCATCGAAAGAGTGTGACACTTACAAGAGGGAGAAGCTACAGGCATAGGTGCTGGCTCAGCATCCACCGGCAGCCCCGCCGCTCAGCTCCTAGTCCTACCCCTCCCTCCCAGCGCCTCCCGACTGCTGCAATCAGCTATTCAGTGATGTTCATGAGGCACTGGGAGAGGTGGGGAAGGAGTGGGGGCAGGAAGAGGCGAGGTGGGGGTGGGGGTTTGGGTGGAGTGGGGATGGGGCCTTGGGCAGAGTGGGGGGTCAAGCACCCCCCGGGAACTGGGAAACTTGGCACCTCTGCCTAGAGAAACAAAACAATCGACAGGGGGTTGACTATGATCAAAGAATTAGCCTGGTCTACCAGGTAATGCAAGAAACCACACAGCGTCTTCCGTCATGGGGGCACGACCTGTCCCACAAATGGAAGCTCACAGCCAGGCGGGGCTGTGAAATGGTGGAGGGACTTTATATGAGGCTTGCTCATCAAAGTATCTCCCTAAATAAGTCTAGGGTCTAGAATGCATATTGTGATTTTATTTTATATGTCGCCATCTGTTTTCTATACTTGCTACTGGTAGAATCTCCATCCCTTTGTTCAATAAATGTATACTTGGTTTCACTACAAACATGCTGACATGCTGTGTGATAAGCGGCGAGGTGGAACTAGTAAGTGGGAGGGCACTGTTCTTTTGGGACCAGCGAGTCTGTGAATAACGTGAGCATCCAGGGGAACAGGGACTGGGCGTTCCAGGGGGATGCTTGGAGGACTCGAGGGTCGGAGTGTGCTGACTGCCAACCTGCAGAGAGACAGCAGGGTCTGTGTAGGCTGAGAGGCGAGTGCTTGGACTGCCAGTGAAATTAGGGAGCTGACACCCATTAGGCATACACAAGCTAAAGGCCGGTGGTTGAAAAGCGCCTCACACCTGCGGTGTCCCTGGGAAGTGTCACAACCGTATCACTAAAAAAAAATCACATGCCCCTAACCAACATAGTTATATCAAGACAAAATCTGAAAAGCCTGAATCACTTTGTGCCTCATTAGTGCAGGGGATAATTCTAGGCAGCGTCACCGACTCCCATCATAAGCCTAATGCAACTTTCTTAAACCCCCAGCTTCTGGAATCACGTGTGTGGCATTTTCTCTCCCAGATCATTACTCTCACCAATATTTGCAGCAGTTTCACCATGGTCATAGTGTGGGTCAGGTCCTGGGTTCCTTATTCTGGGTGCCTCCACTCAGGGTCACAGACCCAGGAGTGCTGTCCCGTGAGAAATCAAGGACAATCCAACTAGTTGGCAAGGACTGTAAAGCCCTGTACACAGGGGACAGTAAAGTCCATAAAACAAACTCCAGCCAAGAAATGATTTATCAGGAATAACAGCGTAACACTGGGGGAGAGGAGACTTTTTGAGAACAGGAAAATAGGATCTGGGGAAGGCAGGGGATAAGGTTCATTAATCATTATTGAGAAATAAGCCAGTCTCCTACCATCTAACACGCACAAGCTCCTCCCATACCAGCTCCCTCCCCGGTGCCTTCCTAAGGCAGATGGTATGCTGACGCTGCGTGTCCTGAGATGGTGTGTTGTGGTGACAGTTGGCTTAAACAGAAGGCTCCTTGTTACGGATCCACAGGATTCGGGCTACATCCCAGCTTTTCCAAAGCCCCTGCAGTGGGCCTGACCCAGGAGGGGTCCCACTCTTCCTTCAGGGGAGGCCCTGTGGTCTCCATGCTTCCAAGACTGAGCCCCTGGCTCCTGCCCTCCTGCTCAGCGAGTCCTCCTGAGATAGACGGCTGGTCAGAGACTTGTTCCCTCTTCAGGGCCCGTTGCCCCTCCGTGACTATTTGCAGCAACACCAGGCAGCCTCTTCCAAGCAGAGTGGGGTTTATTAGTCAGCCAGGACCCAGCATTGGGAAGTCCATAACTTAGCACAGAGGAGCAAATGTTCAGCTAGTGTCCAAATCAGCCAAGTCAGGGCTATCGTACGCCGTGCCGCTAAAGAAACCATCTTGGCTTCCTCCCTTTGTTGCCCAGTCCCAGGGGAGCTCCCCGACCTCTACAAAAGCCAGGTCTTATTCTAGCCTCCTGTCACCCCTCGGTCCATTGTCCTCGTACTGCAGACCCCTGCTGAGTTCCAATGCTCCGCCTGCTGGAGTTTCCCATTGTTAGGTGTCAACTGTTCCATTGTCTCCATCGGTGTGAGTCGGTTTCAGCCAGCCCTTTAATGACCTGCTCATTGCACCCCAGACACTCACGTGACCCGCACACCTCAAATCCCCCATTCTACCCCATGAGTGGCTCTTTAACTTTTTCACTCCCCGTTTTGTAGCAATTCCTAGCCAAGTCCGTCCCTGCCAGGCATCTCACGCAAAAATACTACAGAAAATTCCCACTTCCTCACACTCCTTTCTTTATCTCCACCCCTGGGTGAGAAGGTCTTCTGACTCCAACCAAGCTCTCTGGTTCCCCCGGTCTGAACTCCTCCGGGGGGCTCAGTGGGCTCTCAGCAGCCGGTACTGGTGCCTGAGCACTTTGGGAGGTGAGTGATTGTGCAATACGTCCCCCGAACTGCCCCACTAACGCAGCCCCTCAACAGTGACCCCTCTGCTTGTATCTGTGTTACAGCAGCCCGTCCCACAGCCACAAACTGCATGCACTGGCACCACTCTCGTGCCCGGATCCAGTAGAGGTCCCTGTCGGTTCAGCCTTCCCTGCAGGTTCGGTGGAGCTGGGGATGGATTGTTCTTGGGTGTCCGTTGGCGAAGGCCGTGAAAGGCGAGTTTTGGGCAGCCTTGTGGGCAATGGGAAGGTGGAGAGGGACGCTCAAGTCTTTCCCTGTCACTTCCTAATTGTGCGATTGGACGATCCGTGTAATTTTCCATTAAATAGAATTCGTTCTGATTGCTACAATCCCTTCCCTGCGCATTGCCCAGATTTTAAAGCTTTATTGAGCCGCCTTCATGGAACAGAAACCTGTTTCTTCTCCTCTGAATTGTCTTATGAAGCTCGGGCTTTAGCGACAGGCACCTGACCCTAGCCGTGGCCTTTGTCACACACCTGTCCATGTCAGCGGATCCCGGCCTGGTTAAGAAGCAGGTGAATCTGGCTCAAGGAGAGAAGCTGAAGAAACGAACAGGCATGTACGACTCACCAAGCCAGGGCAGGCCCAGGTTTCTGTCTAACCGGTTCTCCTGCCCCCTGTTCCCGTCCCCCATCCCCAGCGCAGCGCCTCAGAGCCTCCAGCCACTGACTGGAACCTTGTCCCGTCAGTCCGGGGAGCTGCAGGTCCCCGCGGAGTGATGGGGCACCTACACGTCCCACTGCAGGTGGACGTGCGCCCAGTGCTGGAGCCAGAGCGCTTTGCCCAGCAGTTCTCGTGGTGCGGCGCGTGCGGGCCAATCTCATGGACCCGCCCAGAGCACACAGGGCAGATCTGCCCCGACCCCCTCTCAGCCCCCGCTGAGCTTCCCTCCCGTCTGATCCAGCTAGTCCGGGGCTGGCAGGAAACATGCAAACTGGGGTCTGCCCATTTGTCATGTGTCTACCTTCACATCACCAGCAGATGGCAGCACATGGCCAGGTTCATCCATAGCGAGCTGGGTGTCTGGCAAAGGCTGCCCAGCCTCACTCCCAATGGGGTGACTATGTGCCAGGGGTCTGGGCTCAGGCAAAAAGTGGGGGCCCAGGCCTGGCCCGAGGAAGGGGGCACTGCCAGGGAGACTGGGGGGCCTCCCACACTGTGTAAAGTCCAGACACACGGACAGAGAGGAGGGAGACAGACACAGGGACAGAGACACGAGACCCCAGGATGCTCCGACACTTTATTGGTGTTAATCATTCAGGATGGGGGGACTCTGCAAAATCACAGGCCTTGCAAGAAGAAATGTCCCACCCCCTGCATCCCCCCATGTCCCCGAACCCTCCAGTGGTGCCTGCTGCTCCAAACCCTGACAGTAACCCCTGCCCCGACGGTGCCCCCTGCCCTGCCATCTCCCCTCCCTCTGACGGTGCCCCCTGCCCTGCCTTTCCCACTGCCTCCTACGGTTTCCCCTGACCTGCCATCCCCCCAACCCTCCAATGGCTCCCCCTGCCCCACCATCCCCTAGCCTCCAAGCGCAGCCCTGCGCCGCCATCCCTCACGCTGCCCAGGGCATCCCATGCCCTGCCATTCCTCCAATTCTCTGACAGATCCCCCTGCCCCGTCATCCCCACCAATCCTCCAACAGTGCCCCCTGCCCTGCCATCCCCCCAAAGGTGCCCCCTGCCAGGTGGGTGCAGCGGCTGCCTCATGGCTCGCATCTCGTCCAGGCAGGCATTGGTGTCGGTGTTGGGGTCGTTCCCTCTGCAGTCCCTGCAGCCCTTGGTGTCGCAGCGGGAATTTACACACATCCCCTTTGCCACCCCATGGGCCATTCATTGCAAGGTCTGGGGCAGCAAGACCCGCCCTGGGGCAGCATGAGCGCCCCGCTGTGCCCCCTGCTGCCCAGTGGGGGATGTGTAAACAGGGCCAGGGGAGGTGCACGGATCCCCAGCCTGTGGAGCTGGGGAAGCCTGGGCCAGAGCCCGTGGGGGTGACTGGCCCAGCCCCGCCTGCTTGGCCGCACTGACGTCAAGGGTCCGGCCTGTGCGGGGTTGGGCCCTCCCTGCTTGTGAGCCCAAGGAAGCATCCCCTGTGTGCTCTTCCCCCGCTGTGGGGGACACATAGGCCCTTGGGTGGGTCCTGCACAGTCTGTCCCTTTCTGCAGGGCCGGAGGGCGGCCATCTTTGTTGCCATCGCTCACAAGGCTCGATGTCCCCGTCACTGACCCCAGCGGAGGGGAGCAAACCCTGAGGCGCTGGGGAGGCAGCTACAGGTCCAGATGGGGGAGCACAGCCCTCTCAGACCAGCAGACACCCCCAGGGTGTGGCCCAGTGGCAGGGCGGGCTGTGGGAGGGCTCTGACATGGCACTGGCCCCAGGGCATGTGGGAACTGGGCTGGGTGACCCGCAGGGGGCTGCGTGGCTCTGTGGGGTCCCAGCTATTCTGGGGCGGGGGTTGGAGAGCCGGGACCTGATGGGAGCTCCGGGGGGTGGGTGTGTTGGGGGAACACAATGTGCTCTGGGGGGATGTCTTTGATTAGGAACCCCCATTCCCAGCTCCTTTTGACCCATTGTGACTTTGATCAAATTTCCCCCAAATGACCTGGGACTTTGGGTGCCCAACTTGAGACGCCTCAGCAAGGCCGGACTGACAGAAAGCGCCACCTTGGCCTGTGACATAGGACATCTGGGTTCTGCTCCCAGCTCTTCTACCCTCCCGCACTGGTTGGGCAGGGTCGTGTCCCTTCCCCTGGCCGTGCCTCAGTTTCCCCTTCTCCCTCGTGTCAGTCTGGTCAATTTGGATTCTGAACTGCTTGGGTCAGGGCCTGTCTGTCGTCATGGGTCTGTGCAGCGCCTGGCGCTGTGGGTCCCGGATCTCAGCTGGAGCCCTGGATGCTGCCGTGTCTCACGTTGGGCTCCCAGGATCCCGAGTCTCGGCCGTAGCCCCTGGTGCCGGGCTGTAATTCCCCCGGGGTGGGGCTCCCCGGACAGGCCGAACACCACACTAATGCAGCCTCCCTTTGCTCTGGCTCATTACAGATGGGCACCCACCCAATGCAGTGGAGACCCCAGCCCTGGCCTTGATCCCCCGGCCTTTCTCCAGAGCTGGCAGGCGGGGAGCAGAGCAGGGCTGGAGGGGGAGGAAGAGACGCTGGGCGAGAAGATCCACAGGCCAGACAAGATCCAGCCATTAACACGCGTGCTGTGGCTGCATGGCTACTCCAGAGGCCCCCTCCCCGCACCCGGAGCCATGAAAGCCTAGAGAAAAGGGTGTTAAAATCCAGCCCCTCGCAGCCTGCATTTTGCTGGGCTTTGCTCCTGTCCCCGGCTCTTTACCTACATCCCGCACAACCCAGTCCTGCTCCCCCTGGCAGCCACACGCCCCCTGCACCCAGCTCCCGTGCTCACACAGACCCTCGGTGCCCCCCGCTCTATGGACAGCTGGGCCCTGCCTGGGCGTCTGGGGACCTGGCTCTGCCCGGGCAGACCTGAGGGCACTGTGAGGGGCTGGTGTGGACTGAATTGTGAACTCTGCTACTGCACTGGCACTGCCATGTTGAGGGCCCGGCTGATCATCCCGGCTCCCTCCGGCCCTGGGGCCTGTCCTGGGAATTCACCTGCCCCCGGGTGGGGTGTGGGGTGGGGCTTTGAGTCACCGGTGGCTGCGTCACGCTCTGCTCTGCTTCCCTCGGCCATTCACAGCAAACGTCTCTGGCTGGCGGCACCTTTGCTCTGGCCCCGGCTGGTGTCGGCCCAAATCGCGTCCCAGAGCGATACCCGCGCAGAGATGGTTTGACTTGATTTAATGCAGGTGTCGCCGGCCGGGCTTTGCCGGTGGTTTGGGGCTGGGCTGGTTGGACCCTTCGTTAGCTGGGGAGGGCTTGCAGGATGAATAAAATCTCCAGCGCACACGGCGCCGCTTGGCTTCATAAGCAATTTGGGTTGGAACCAGAGAGAATCTTCGGCACGTTGCAGTCGACTCGGCAGCCCAGAGATTCCCCCCCAGCTCGCCTCCAAATTGACCATTTGATTTTAACTGCTTGTCCAGGCCAGGATGTCCCTGAATGGTGTCTCTGCCCCAGTGCAGGCGTAACCTCTGGCCTGGCCCCGTAGCACAGGCAGCCCCGTCCCACACACAGTTAAGCAAGCGGCACCTGGAACCCAGTTCTAAGTTGGCAGCGTCTGTCCAGCGCCGAGTGCACCTGTTTCAGGAGCAGGATGGTGAGCGACCTGGGGACTGGCCCAGCTCACAGCTCCCGTCAGACGGGGGATCTGGTGTCACGGCACCGTGTGTTCCTCCCTCATCTCCTGCCGTGTTGCTTTGATTTGTTGCATGTGGCCACTAGGGGGCCTCCTGGGCACAGGGGTTCACTCCAGTGGAGCGGGGCTGATTTACACCCACAGGGGCTCTGGCCCTGGCTATGTAATACCTCTGCTTCTCCCCAAACCAAAGGGGTGCGAACTGAACACAGACACAGCCCTGGCCTTCAGGAACACCAGTCCCCAGCGCTGCCCCTCCCCACGTCCCACAGATGATGCCCTGAGGCGGGGACCAGGGGGCCCATCCCACAGGAACCGCACTTTGTCCCCTGCTGCCCCACAGCCCCAGGCAGGAGCCCTCGCTCCCCGGGCAAAGCCCTGCGAGTGTTACGGGTTCAGGCTCTGGGCCCCGATCCTGCGCTTGGGGAATCGGAGCAGGTCAGTGGGAGTCACTGGGGCGAGGAACATTGACCCAGCCCAGGATGGGCCCACGGGGAGCAATGGTGCGTGAACGGGGCTCGCTGGGAATGAGAGACCCCGCCCCTGGGAGTGCAGAAAGTGGGGTCCTTTCTCAGGGGTTCAGGGGGCCCCTATGGGGGCACCATTCCCTATGACAGGGGCTCCCAAACTTTCCCCCCAGTTAATGAAACTGAAAATCATCCGTGTGTGTTCAAAAGCCGTGTGAAAAAGCGCAATTCCCGCTCTCACCACATGGGTGCAGCCCAGCTCCAGGACCCAGGTCATGCTCTGGGTCGTTGTGAGCGTGCAGGCAAACTTTGCCCAGTGAAATCTGGGGGGGTTCAGCACCCGCCGCACCCCTAGTTCCCGCACCTCTGGCACCCTGGCTGCAGACTCCTATTGTGCACTGGGTTCCTGGCTGGGATGGGGAGGGACAGGACGTCTCCTCTTCCCCTGAATGGGCTGCACCGGAGCTGGGTCAGACCCACCCCCGGGGACCTTCCTCCAATTGCAGGCCGCTTGGCAGCTCCCACCCAGGCTGCCATTTTCCCTCAGGCCGGGCCGAGGCAGATGCTTGGGCCAGGCCCAGCCATTACCTTGATGGTCCTGATCACCAACCGCCAAGTCCCGATCATAGATTCATAAATTCATAGATTCTAGGACTGGAAGGGACCTCGAGAGGTCATCGAGTCCAGTCCCCTGCCCGCATGGCAGGACCAAATACTGTCTAGACCATCCCTGATAGACATTTATCTAACCTACTCTTAAATATCTCCAGAGATGGAGATTCCAGAACCTCCCTAGGCAATTTATTCCAGTGTTTAACCACCCTGACAGTTAGGAACTTTTTCCTAATGTCCAACCTAAACCTCCCTTGCTGCAGTTTAAGCCCATTGCTTCTTGTTCTATCCTTAGAGGCTAAGGTGAACAAGTTTTCTCCCTCCTCCTTATGACACCCTTCTAGATACCTGAAAACTGCTATCATGTCCCCTCTCAGTCTTCTCTTTTCCAAACTAAACAAACCCAATTCTTTCAGCCTTCCTTCATAGGTCATATTCTCAAGACCTGTAATCATTCTTGTTGCTCTTCTCTGGACCCTCTCCAATTTCTCCACATCTTTCTTGAAATGCGGTGCCCAAAACTGGACACAATACTCCAGCTGAGGCCTAACCAGAGCAGAGTAGAGCGGAAGAATGACTTCTCGTGTCTTGCTCACAACACACCTGTTAATACATCCCAGAATCATGTTTGCTTTTTTTGCAAGAGCATCACACTGTTGACTCATATTTAGCTTGTGGTCCACTATAACCCCTAGATCCCTTTCTGCCGTACTCCTTCCTAGACAGTCTCTTCCCATTCTGTATGTGTGAAACTGATTTTTTCTTCCTAAGTGGAACACTTTGCATTTGTCTTTGTTAAACTTCATCCTGTTTACCTCAGACCATTTCTCCAATTTGTCCAGATCATTTTGAATTATGACCCTGTCCTCCAAAGCAGTTGCAATCCCTCCCAGTTTGGTATCATCCGCAAACTTAATAAGCGTACTTTCTATGCCAATATCTAAGTCGTTAATGAAGATATTGAACAGAGCCGGTCCCAAAACAGACCCCTGCGGAACCCCACTCGTTATGCCTTTCCAGCAGGATTGGGAACCATTAATAACAACTCTCTGAGTACGGTTATCCAGACAGTTATGCACCCACCTTATAGTAGCCCCATCTAAATTGTATTTGCCTATTTTATCGATAAGAATATCATGCGAGACCGTATCAAATGCCTTACTAAAGTCTAGGTATACCACATCCACAGCTTCTCCCTTATCCACAAGACTCGTTATCCTATCGAAGAAAGCTATCAGATTGGTTTGACATGATTTGTTCTTTACAAATCCATGCTGGCTGTTCCCTATCACCTTACCACCTTCCAAGTGTTTGCAGATGATTTCCTTAATTACTTGCTCCATTATCTTCCCGGGCACAGAAGTTAAACTAACTGGTCTGTAGTTTCCTGGGTTGTTTTTATTTCCCTTTTTATAGATGGGCACTATATTTGCCCTTTTCCAGTCTTCTGGAATCTCTCCCGTCTCCCATGATTTTCCAAAGATAATAGCTAGAGGCTCAGATACCTCCTCTATTAGCTCCTTGAGTATTCTAGGATGCATTTCATCAGGCCCTGGTGACTTGCAGGCATCTAACTTTTCTAAGTGATTTTTAACTTGTTCTTTTTTTATTTTATCTGCTAAACCTACCCCCTTCCCATTAGCATTCACTATGTTAGGCATTCCTTCAGACTTCTCGGTGAAGACCGAAACAAAGAAGTCATTAAGCATCTCTGCCATTTCCAAGTTTCCTGTTACTGTTTCTCCCTCTTCACTAAGCAGTGGGCCTACCCTGTCTTTGGTCTTCCTCTTGCTTCTAATGTATTGATAAAAAGTCTTCTTGTTTCCCTTTATTCCCGTAGCTAGTTTGAGCTCATTTTGTGCCTTTGCCTTTCTAATCTTGCCCCTGCATTCCTGTGTTGTTTGCCTATATTCATCCTTTGTAATCTGTCCTAGTTTCCATTTTTTATATGACTCCTTTTTATTTTTTAGATCATGCAAGATCTCGTGGTTAAGCCAAGGTGGTCTTTTGCCACATTTTCTATCTTTCCTAACCAGCGGAATAGCTTGCTTTTGGGTCCTTAATAGTGTCCCTTTGAAAAACTGCCAACTCTCCTCAGTTGTTTTTCCCCTCAGTCTTGATTCCCATGGGACCTTACCTATCAGCTCTCTGAGCTTACCAAAATCCGCCTTCCTGAAATCCATTGTCTCTATTTTGCTGTTCTCCCTTCTACCCTTCCTTAGAATTGCAAACTCTATGATTTCATGATCACTTTCACCCAAGCTGCCTTCTACTTTCAAATTCTCAACGAGTTCCTCCCTATTTGTTAAAATCAAGTCTAGAACAGCTTCCCCCCTAGTAGCTTTTTCAACCTTCTGAAATAAAAAGTTGTCTGCAATGCAGTCCAAGAATTTGTTGGATAGTCTGTGCCCCGCTGTGTTATTTTCCCAACATATATCCGGATAGTTGAAGTCCCCCATCACCACCAAATCTTGGGCTTTGGATGATTTTGTTAGTTGTTTAAAAAAAGCCTCATCCACCTCTTCCACCTGGTTAGGTGGCCTGTAGTAGACTCCTAGGATGACATCACCCTTGTTTTTTACCCCTTTTAGCCTAACCCAGAGACTCTCAACACTTCCATCTCCTATGTCCATCTCTACCTCAGTCCAAGTGTGTACATTTTTAATATATAAGGCAACACCTCCTCCCTTTTTCCCCTGTCTATCCTTCCTGAGCAAGCTGTACCCATCCACACCAACATTCCAATCATGTGTATTATCCCACCAAGTTGCAGTGATGCCAACAATGTCATAGTTGTATTTATTTATTAGCACTTCCAGTTCTTCATGCTTATTACCCATACTTCTCGCATTTGTATATAGGCATCTAAGATACTGGTTTGATCTTTCCTCCCAGTTTTGTCCTGACCCTCCTTTCTCTCTGCCAATATAGCCCATACTCCCGCTCGTTTCCGACCCATCTCCCAGGTCTCCATGTTCCCCACTTACCTGCGGGCTTTGCTCACCTGTCCCCGTCGAACCTAGTTTAAAGCCCTCCTCACTAGGTTAGCCAGTCTGTGTCCAAATAGGGTCTTTCCCCTCCTCGAAAGGTGAACGCCATCTCTGCCTAGCAGTCCTTCCTCAAATAGCATCCCGTGGTCTAGGAAGCCAAAGCCCTCCTGGCGACACCATCTTCGCAGCCAGGCATTCACCTCCGGGATGCATCTGTCTCTGCCCGGGCCCCTACCTTTGACAGGAAGAATCGAAGAGAATACCACCTGCGCTCCAAACTCCTTCACCCGTACTCCCAGAGCCCTGTAGTCACTCTTGATCCGCTCAGTGTCACACCGCGCAGTATCATTTGTGCCCACATGGATGAGTAGCATGGGATAGTAGTCAGAGGGCTGGATAATCCTCGACAATGCCTCCGTAACGTCTCGGATACGGGCTCCCGGCAGGCAGCATACCTCCCGAGATGAAATGTCAGGGCGACAGATGGGCGCCTCCGTCCCCCTCAGCAGAGAGTCTCCGACCACCACTACCCTACGTTTCCTATTCGCAGTGGTGGCAGCAGACCTCCCAGCCTTAGGGGTACGAGGCTTCTCCTCCTTTACTGTAGGGGGTGATGCCTTCTCTCCTGTATCAAGAAGAGCATAACGGTTACCTATTACCACAGCGGGAGGGTTCGGAGCAGGGGTGGAGCACTGCCTGCTGCCAGAAGTAACCAGCTGCCAGTATCCACCCTGAGCCATCTCCTCCACCAGTGGTGTATCAGCAGTCCTGTGTACTGGGACAGCTGCCTCAGCTGTCTCCACATGGACACTGTCCAGGAATTGCTCGTGGATCCGGATGTTTCTCAACCTAGCCAGGGGCCCCTACAGCAATGGCTCCTGGGGTGCGGCGGTTTGGAGCGGGAATGGCTGTGAACCATCCAGCCTCCTCCAGCCACCCTGGGAGCAGCCGGCCCTCGAGGCCGGCCTTTCCTCCACGCCCTCTGCCCATCACCCGGCAGCTCTGATTTGCCCTCTGCCACCCACTGGGGGCACTGGGCTCCTCCAGCCCTGGGTGGGGGCTGTTGCCAGTCACCACTCTGCCCACGTATACAGTTTGGGGGGTGTCAATACCCCCCATGTAGCCCCCAACTCTGCCCAGGACTGTGTTGCAGCCCACAGTTTGGGAACTCTGGCCACACGGGATCCTATAATGGGGGCACAATTCCCTACAGATCCTATAGGGGGCACTATTCTTGGTGGGATCCTGTAATGGGGGCACCATTCCCTTGGGATCTCATGGGGAGGTTTCCCTTAGAGCTCGTCCCCACCGTGGAACAGGCAGCCGGACCCAGAACTGGTGCCGGCCGGCTGGAGACCTGGGTGCTGCCCTGAGTGACCCCAGCTGAGCCATGCCGTGGGAGTGGTACAAGCCACGGCTCCTCCAGCTGCCCTTGCCCCCAAGGGGGGAGCTCTGGGTACGTTATCTGTCTCTCCACTCAGGACGGCATCCTGGGCTGCTGCACTGCAGCCGCTGGCCCTAACGCTGCCCGTTTTGGACGCAACTGCAGCAGGTGCCAGGCCCAGGGTTGTTACTGAGACAGAGCTGCTTGGGCACAGAGCTCGCTGGAGGCGCAGGCATGGGGATTTCACAGCCAGGAAGCTGCCTGCTGCTGTTTGTTTCTTTGGGGTCAGGCAAACGGGACGTGACACACTTTGGTGAGTGAGCACGATCGCACTGAGAATCTCCCTGACGCATTTCTCCTCCTGACAGAAACACCCTGCAGTGCCTGGATATTGGTGCACCACTTGGGCCAAAGGCCAAGTGCTCACAGCTCGGCCCGGAGGTTTGTTTCTTCAGAGTTAATCAGACTCATTTTCTGTTTGGGTGTCGCGGTGGCTTGAAACCCTGGTGCCCAGAGCGATCCCCTTGCAGACTCCATCGCCCCTTGTTACTGAGCAGCGACTGCCCCGTGCCCATGGCCCTGTCTCCCCAGGGCGGAAGGAAGGCGGGGCCTGCTGAGATGGTGAACAGAAGCCGCCCTGGATAGAAACGAAGCGAAGAAACTACTCGGAAAGAGCCTTTATTTTCATGGGCAGTGACAAGTGGGAAACGCACCAGGCCGTCCAGCCACAACCAGCATGAAGCGCTGATCACACAAAACAGCCCCGGACGGGTCTCAGGATTTGCAAGCCAGCGTCGGGATTTTGGGCACCCACATTGTGTCACCTTAAAGGGGCAGCTGCTCAGCACCTTAAACAGACCCTGATCTTCCACAAGCGCTGAGCACCTGCCCTTTGAAGGCATCTCCAGATGGGCCCCCAAAATCACTCGTCGCTTCTGAGAATCTTGGCCTGGGTTTTTATCCAGGAGCTCCCTCCGTCGAAGTGATGTCGCGGGACAACGGCTCTGGCACTGCCCCTCTCTTCGGCTCCTCCTTCACCCTCCTCAGTCAGGACAGAAAACCCACCGGCGGTCCATGCAGTAGCTGTCAGTGGTGGCACACCAGAACCTCCCGAAGAGATTGTCAAACTTGCTACAAGCAGAGAAGCGTTTGCCCTTGTAGGTGAAAGGGAAAACACACACTTCTCCATTGTTGTAATCTGCAAGAGACAGAAACACCGACTGTTACCATGGCCAGGGGGAGATTTCAGCTCAGCTAGGAGAGGAATCAGAGGGTTTTTCTGCTAAGGACACGTTCTGTTCATTGACTGTGAAGGAGCTGCGCTGGGGGAGAGTTTATTTTACCCCTCCCCCTTCAATTTCAACTGCCATCATTAGGTTTCAGAGTCAATTGCCCTTTAGATGGATGGGGCAGTGCCCCTCCCCCTTCAGAGCCATGGTTCCAGGCTCTCTTCAGACGCAGGCAAGCAGCACTGTACTGCTGACACTCGGGTCCCCTTTTTAAATGAGAGCTGAGAGTCCAGAGCACAGTTCTGCGGCGGCGGGATCTTGGAGCCAGGAGGCCCTGCTAAGAACTCAGCCACAGAACGCAAAGTCACAGACCGGAGCCGGGGCAAATGGGCTCTGTCCTTCATTGGACTCTTAATGCTTTAGAAGCTCAGCACCTTGCACATCATCACCTACATCCTGTGCCTGGCAAATATCTCCGGCATGGTCGCGGTTGGTCAGTTTCCCTGGGTCACCTCCGCGCATCATTTTTCCTCCACCACGCAGCGTGGCTAGTGGCTCCCCACGGCGCAGTGCACAGAGACATGGGCTGACATAACTTAAAAAACCCAACCCCTGAGTATCCCAACATTCCCAGTCCGTGAAGATGGGGAGTCTTCCCCCGCCTCGTCCTCCAGCTGGAATTGCTTTAGCAATTCCACCCCCCCAGTCCCCTCTCCCACACCCTCCGCTCCGATCTCTCTTCCAAAATGCAGGCAGTGTAGTTGTTCCCCAAGGAGGCTGCAGCCGTTGGGTCTACAGGCAGGAAGTTTTCGCAGGCAGAGATAGGAAGGCTTGGACCAGCCTAGGGTGGGAGATTCAAAAGTGCCTCCATGACTGAGCAGCAGAATCCCAGGGAAAGTCACCCTCCCAATCAGTACAAACTCTCAGAAACGTCCCTAAAATACCTCCCACCAAACGTGTAGCTCCTACACGACACACAGGACTGGGAGGAGAGGTTCTGTCAGCATGAATTTGGGGTGAAAAACACCTTTCCCTTTCTGGAATAATAATAGCTGTACATTATTTATTAGGGGTATTATGGTAGCACTAGGCACCCCCATCATAGCCAGGACCCCATTGTGCTAGGCACTGTACGTTATATATTAGGGTGTAACACTGACCCACCCAACGGTGTTGGCAGTGGGGATCAAACCTGGGACTTTCTACTGCATGAGCTGAAAGACATCTGTCTCTTAGCCAAGGCAATAGCAGGCTCATCATTCTGTAGGGGGCCTAGCCACCACTAGACGGGGATAGAGCGCCACTCCGAGCAAGCAGAGCCTCACAAGGGGTATTACGGTAGCACTGGGAGCCCCAGTCATGGCCCAGGACCCCACTGTGCTAGGCACTGTACCTTATATATTAGGGGTATTACGGTAGCACTGAGAGCCCCCGTCATGGACAGGACCCCACTGTGCTGCACAGACACAGATGTGGCCAAGTCTAACCCATGTGGATGAAGCCTTTATAGAGCCCTAGATTTGAAGGCCAGAAGGGGCCGTTGGCCCAGATCCAGAAAGGGATGTGGGCACCTAAACCCCAGTGTTAGGTGTCACCGTGGCCCCCCCCGCCTCCTGCCTGCCTAGGCGCCTGGCCTCGCTCACCCCCAGCGTCTGCACTGTGAAGGCTGCCCAGGCGCTCCCGGCTGCCTCTGGGCCTGCACATGCCGTCTCCCTCCAGGCGCCCGGCTGCCTGTCCCCCCCTGCCCCCAGTGGGAGATGGGCCAGCCCCAGGCCGGTTTGCCCTGAGGCCCGATCCGCTGGGTGTGCTGGGCCCCATTCAGAGCCCAGCTGGAGAAGGCGGTGGGGGGTGTCTCCCTCATAACGTTTAGCCCTGGGTTTCGAGCACTCACCTGGGACGTGGGAGACCCGGGTCCAATCCCCCCTCTGTGTGAGCGAGAATGGACTAAACCAGGGGGAAGGAGGGCTGTGTAGCCTTGTGGTTAGAGCACCCCCAGGGGGAGACTCAGGGTCCGGTCCCCCTGCTGCAATGGCATTTTATTTCCAGTCTGAATTTGTTTAGCTTCAACTTCCAGCCTCTGGCTCTGCCTTTGTCTTCTAGTGTCCCAGGGCCTTATTTCTTAATATTTTAACACTGACTTATAGCACACGACATCGCAGCACGTGTCCTCTCTCGTTCCCGCCCCGTGTGCACGTGTGTGTGTTTTCGGGACACAAGTTTGTGGCATTGTGAGAGCACCGTTGTGTCACTGGGCCGAGCCAGTGCGGATTTTTGCACATGAAGGATTGTTAAATCAAACGCTCCCAGGAGGGAATTAACTGGCATCTCAGAAAAGTTTGCCCAGCGGATTTGAAGCTGGGTCATTCCCTTGCAGTGAGTGGGGGCTGCTGCCCTGGCTGAGCCGAATGGTCGCTGTGCCACGCAGGGGAAGGGTGTAAGAGGTGAAGCCTGCTAGCACTCACCCGTCATGCTGCAGTACCTCCACCTGCCGTCCGTGTTGTAGCTCATGGTGGTCGCACACCAGCGCAGTCTGCTTCTGGTCCCATCCCGGGTGCAGGCCGAGTACGATTTCCCCTTGTAAATAAAGGGGAAGGCGCGGGGGGAGAGACTGAGACGGAAAGTGAAACGGGGAGAGATCGAGAGAGATAAATCACAACCATGATCGATATAAATTGGCACCGCGCCATTGGAGTCAATGGATCAGATCCCCAAGTGGTGTAATTCTGCCTTGCTTCAATGGAGTCACTAGGCCAGAATCCCCAGCAGGTATAAATTGTCCTGGCTTCATGTATGTCTGAATGGTACAGCATCGTGGGAACGCCGTCGTCTGATTGCACTGGGTGGGAGCGACAGATATTCGTGCAAATGGAGAGAGGGAGAGAAGGTGAACGATCCTTAAACCCAATGCTGCTAGGAGA
This sequence comes from Emys orbicularis, assembly GCF_028017835.1. NCBI lineage: Eukaryota > Metazoa > Chordata > Testudines > Emydidae > Emys > Emys orbicularis. The sequence continues at coordinate 18,760,811 of NC_088703.1, read as the reverse complement.
GGATTAACTGGTGCCCTGGGAAAGCTTGGCCAATGGATTTGGAGCTGGGGCCATTTCCTTGCAGCGAGCGGGGCTGTTTCCCTGGAGTTACCGCGGTGCAGAATGATGCAATGACCCTGTGCCCTGCAGGGGAAGGGAGCAGGAGGTGCGGACTGTGGTGCGGCAAACCAGCTCAGGATAAAGTTAACAGGCTGATTCACCAGTGTGTGTAATCCTTAAAGGCAGGCCAAGAGGCACTGTGACGTAATCCAGCCCATTCATCAGTGCTGATAAGAATCAAGAGTAGGTGCTAATTGCATTTGTCTGTATTCTCCCACTTCCTGTGTAACGTACCCTGATGTCACTCTGCAGTTACTGCTACATCACTTATGCAGCTGTCTAATCGTCATTAGATCAAAGGCCTGCACTTATCAGTTAGATGAAGTTTACTAGAATGAGGATGTTATTGTCTTCCAGTGGTTCTCAACCTGCGGCCTGTGGTTCGCTTGCGGCCCACTCAGCACACAGCTGCGGCCCATGTGACATCCTCAGGGCCATACAGGTGATATATATATTGTGGGGATGCGGCCCACATAACCCACAGAGAGCTGCACACGCGGCCCATAATGATAAGTAGGCTGAGAACCACAGTCTTGGTCTACATGAAACATGTGATTTACATTGAAAAACCACCTGCAAACCAGCGTTGTAGTTTGAATGGCTGCATGAATTGGATTGAACAGATGCATGAGTCATGGCATTGACCAATGGGAACTCAAGCTGTGTGCACTGCTGCCTTCCTCATCAAAGCAAGTTGATGATAATGGTCAGCTTGTTAACCTGCTTCAACTATAAAAGAGAAGCCTTGGACACGTTTCTGCCATCTCTGCTAACATCTGAACAGGGAGAGTTTGAGCTATTGGACTGAGATCCCGTGTGATGGGGCATGTGCTCCACACTGGCAGGAAAGGGGTTAAAAGGGAGGAGGGATAGCTCAGTGGTTTGAGCATTGGCCTGCTAAATGCAGGGTTGTGAGTTCAATTCTTGAGGGGGCCATTTGGGGATTTAGTTGGGGATGGGTCCTGCTTTGAGCAGGGGGTTGGACTGGATGATCTCCTGAGGTCTCTTCCAGCCCTATGATTCTATGTGCTAAAAGCAGCCCTAGGGAGGCTGCACAGGAGGCAGCCAATCAGAGAAGGGCTGAGGGGAACAGCCAATCAGGGCAAAGCAGGCCTATATAAAAAGGGAGCTGCAGGGTAGAGGCAGCAGTTCTCTGTTGGGAGCCCAGGGAGGAAGGACTGTGTCTGTGGAGGGCTGAGAGACCTGCCAGCACCCTGGACAGAGCAGTGCTGCTAGCAGGAACCAGAGGAGCGAGAGACAGCTGCTGCTGGGGTTTGCAGGCTGAGGCCCTGACACAAGAGCAAAGAGGGTGCTGGTCATGCGATGGCCCAGCCTGTGCTGCTTTCCGCAGCTCCCAGTGGCTGGGAACAGCGAACCGTGTGGTGGCCAGGGGAGGTGCAAGGATGTTTTGCGCCCTAGGCGAAACTTCCACTTTGCACCCCCCCCCCCCCGAACCCTGTGGTGCCCCCCCGCGGCAGCTCCGCCCAGCCCGGGGAGCCGTGCGGAAGCTCCCTGCCCCAGCCCACCTCTGCTCCGCCTCCTCCCCTGAGCACGCCGTCGCTGCTCCACTTCTGCTGCCTCCCAGGCTTGCGGCGCCAATCCGCTGTTTGGCGCCGCAAGCCTGGGAGGGAGAGAAGCAGAGCAGGGCGGCGTGCTCAGGGGAGGAGGCGGTGCAGAGGTGAGCTGGGGCGGGGAGCAGTTCCCCTGCGGGCCGCCCCCCCTTACTTGCTGCAGGCGGCCTTCCCTGCGCCGCCCCAGCTCCCTCCACCTAAATGCTGACGACGACCGGGGCAGCCGAAGATCCGGCCGCTGCGGTTGCCGCTGCGGTTGCCGCCGAAGGACCCGAAATGCCGCCCCCCAAATGCTAGTGCCCAAGGTGACCGCTTAGGTCGCCTAATGGGTTGCACCGGCCCTGGTGGTGGCCCAGCTCGTGCTGCTTTCCGTGGCTCCCATTGGCCGGGAACGGTGAACCGCGGCCACTGGGAGCTGCGAGCGGCTGTACCTGCCAATGCTCAGGTAAACAAAGCATCTCGTGGCCTGCCAGGGGCTTATCCTGAAGAAGCCGAGGCCCAAGGTTGAGAACCCCTGCACTAGGCTACATAAAAAGCACCAGCAAAGTCAGTACAAACTACAATTTCATACAATGACTTGTTTATACTGTGTACACTGAAATGGAAGTACAGTATTTATATTCCAATGGACTTATTTTATAACTATATGGTAAGAAACAAGAAACGAAGCCAGTTTTTAGTAACAGTGTGGCTGTGACACTTTTTGTATTTTTATATCTGATTTTGTCAGCAAGTAGTTTTAAGTGAGGTGAAACTTGGGGGTAAGCAAGACCAGTCAGACTCCTGAAGGGGGTACAGTAGCCTGGAAACGTTGAGAGCCACTGGCTTACATCATAAAGTCCAGCTTGCCTGGGTGATAAACAGAGGCTGGAATGTCAAGGGGATTGTCTGTATTCTGTGGTAAAACTAGCCTAGTGATCCAGGCATGCTCCTTTATTCCTGGCTTGGTGAATCTAATGAGAGAATAGCCCACCAGTTTGGGGTGTCTGCCCTGTTCTCTGGCGATCTGTCCAGAGTCTGGGCGTTCTCAGCTGCGACCCGCTCTAGGCAGCGCGACACAGAGCGCAAGGACTCGCCCTTCCGGATGCAGAACTTCCATTTGCCGTCCTTGTCGTAGTCGCTGGTGGTCGCGCACCAGAGCCGCTTGTCGGTGCTTCCATCCCTGGTGTAGGCCAAGGACGATTTCCCCTTGTACTTAAAGGGGAAGGTGCAGGGCAGAGAGTCTGGACCTGAGCGCGAAACGGGGAGAGAGCAAGGAAAGGCAAGTGACTATCAGCAGTGGCCATTGAGGCCTGTGGCCAGATGCCAGCTGGCGTAAAGCAGCTCAGATCCAGTGAAACCCATGGAGCTATGCCAATTTGCACCAGCTGAGGATCTGGCCCTAGGTAACACAGGGGCGGGGATGTGTGTGTGGAGGGCGCGGGGGAGAGGAACCAGCTTGATCCTCAGAGACAGCTACACTGCCACTCACAGGGAGTTCTCCATTCTCATTTAAGAATTGATCTGACCCCCAACTCCTCTCTGTCCCATGCCAACTGGCTTTGATTGGGTTTGTTAGCGCAGATTATCTACCCCAGGGATTTAACTGCAGCTTGGCACAAGGGGCCAGATGCTGAGCGCAGTGACTCTAGAATCAGTTTGCAGGCACCCCTGACTGCAATGGAGTCAGACCCACATTCTGATCTCAGGATTTATTATTACTGTCCTCCCTCTCCCCCCACAGCAGGGCCGACAATGGCTTTTTGGTTCACTGGCAGCTCTGAAAATGTTTTGGAAAAGTTTCCTTTTGGGTCGCACCCAAACCAACATGTTTCAGATTTTTCATCAGCCTGAAAAAAGTGGAGAAAGTGAACAGGAATGAAATAGCCAGAGCGCGGCCTCGAGTGTCCCCCAGCCTTGGCGAGCGCCCCGGTACCAGAGTCATTCTCGCGAGCTAATCACAAATTTATTAAATGGTTTTGGGTCAGCTGATGCTGCTTTTTTTTCCAGCAACTAAACTATTTACCAGGAAACTCACTCAGCTCTGTCACCAGCCAAGATCAGGGCCCCACTGTGCCAGGCACTGCCCAGACACACAGGGAGAGAGAGTCAAAGCTCACAATCAAATCAGGTTTGACAAAGACTGGGAGGGGAAACTGAGGCACAGGATGGGGCGGTGACTTACCCAGGGTTAGAAAGGAAGCCACTGAGTCAGTTGACCCGGGTTCTGAGACTTGCTGCTGTGGTTTTTGTGTGTGTGTTTTTTTTTTTTTTTTTGCTGGGTAGACGTACCCACAGCATCTTAGGTGTGTAAGTCCCATTCTCCAAGTCATCTAGACCCAGATTTTTAAAGGCATTCAGGCATTGCTGCGCTCAGTGTTGCAAAGCCAACTGTGGTGAGAGACTAAATCTCATTTTCCAAAGGGATTTAGGCACTTAGATGAAAATCGCATTGATTGTCAATGAGATTTTGGCTCCTAAGGACCTAAATGCATTTTGAAAATGACATTTAGGCTCTTAAATCAGTTAGCCTTGCAACACCAAGGCAGTAACCGCTAAATATCTTTGAAAATCCAGGTATTAGGTGCCTGGGGCTAAATTTTCAAAGGTCTTTAGGCTCACAGAGACGCAGGCAGGTGTCTAAGGAGCGTTTCCCAAGGCGCCTCTCTCCAGCTGGAAGTTATGGTCTCAGAAAAGTCTGACCAGTGAATTTGGAGCTGGGACGTTTCCTTGCAGCAGATGGGCCGGCTTCCCTGGCCTTAGGGCCCAGTGGAATGGCTGCTGTGCTGGGCAGGAGAACGGAGCGAGAAGCGAAGGCAGCCAGGCCTCACCCATGGGAGAGCAGAACCTCCACCAGTCGTCCTTGTCATAGTTGTCGGTGGTTGTCCACCAGAGCTTCTTGTCCCTTTGTCCATCTGTGGTGCACGAGGAGTACAATCGCCCCTTTTAAATAAATGGGAAAGTGCAGCAGGGAGAGGCTGAGCCTGTGAGGGAAGCAGACAGATCGAGGAACAGACAAACGAGGCTCTCTGCTGTCATGAAGGCTCAGACCAGCTTTCTGTCTAAAACTTGACTCTAATTATGCTAAAATCCGCAAGATTACTCTGATTGCCTTGAAACTTGGTGTGTCTCATGGGGACAGGGGGCTCGATTTCTCATCCAAATTTGGTCCCATTCGACCAAGGGGTCCCCAAGTTACAGCCCCCCTGAAAAAAACAGCTTGGCTTAAAGTTGACTTTTTTTTTTTTTTGCATGTGGCTAGAGATGAAGCCGGGGCCCAGACCATCACACCAGGGCCTCAGCTGCTTTAGGCTCACTCCCAACCGAGGGCACGGCCCCACTTAGCCCTCTGGGGAGAAATCAAATTAAAGTGTCATTAGCCAAAGTTTGGATCTCCAGTTAGTCGCGGGCCGAGCAGCTTTAAGGCTCATGCACAGAACACTTTGCACTGTGTGTGAATAGCTCAGCATGGACTAAAGCAGCCACTGGACCAGTATAACACAGAGTTAGCACCGTGCGTTCAAACCCAACCTCAGGCAGAAATCGGAAATTAAACAAGGCATCTTTTTGCTACGTGCTGCCCCTGCCACAGGGGAAATGAAATCTGAGCACAGCCGAATACCCAGGCAGAGCTGTACAGAGAATAAATTATAGGTGCAAATCCTCACTGGGAGGGGAGGGTGTTGGGGTGGAAAAGTAGGCAGGAATAGGGAGTGGAGGGGGGATTGTGGGGAGGAGAGAGTTGGGGGGTCAGGTGGAGTGGGACATGGTTTGAGGGACTGGGGGAGAATAGGGGCTGTCTGCCAAGATCTGGGGGGGTCTGATCCTCTCTCCCTACCTTTGTGTGCATGTGTTCAAACATGGGAGGCCCCCTGTCCCTCTCGGAGGGTCTGAGCCCCACTGTCTGCCCCCTTTTGTGTGCCAGACTCTGAGCACCCTTGTCCATCTAGTGGAGTCTGACCACCAACTGCTCTCCCCTTACGGAGTTGCCAGGTGGGCTGCCCCCCAGAGCCACCGGCTAACAAGGGGGTTTCACAGCTGCCCGGCTGCCCATTGTTTCTGTTCCACCCACCCAGATGTGCGGGGAGAGGCAAATCCTCCTGAGGCTGACATCTGGCCCTGGCCCCTGCCATTGATAAACTGCCCCGCTCCAGCTGTGCAGCCCAGACTCAGCCACATGCTCTGATTCTTGTAACTTTGTAGAAGCCGAGCTGGGGAATGGGGGCGGGGGAGGGGGGTATGAAGAGGGATGGGGGGGGGGCTCTGGAGCAGCGCTCAGGTGTGGAGGTTGGTGCAGGGTGGGATCTCTCCCCCTTGGTCAACCTTCATCCCACTGGGCCATGCTCTGGCACCAGGACCTTTATTCAGCGGAAGGGACCATCCCAGCAGCTCGGTTCTGAAACACCCAGTTCAACGGCTGCAGCTTTGCCCAGGAACTGGGTTTCCAAAACTGCCGTTTTTCTACGATCCCTCAGTGAACAAGGGCCCATCCTCAATGGGCTCTTTGCTCCATGCGCTCCGACATGCTGATGGAGTAGATCCAAAAGGGGGGAAGATGGGCCCTTTCCCCTCATGTGATGGATTTGAGGGAAGGGAGATGGAGCCAGCTCAGACCCCCATCTCCCTCCCTCCCCATTGTCCCACAATTCCTCTCCATTGCTGCTGCCCCAGGCCAAGGTAGGGGGCTCCAGGCTCCCCCTGGATGGAAAGGGGGGGCCAGAGCAGTGCAGGTCTGTGAGAGTTGGGGCCAGGAGGCCAAAGCAGTGCAGCTGGAGATGAAGGGAAGGTTTTAGTTCGGCTCCACCTACCCCCACATCCATGCCCCCCATTTGTGACCCCCCCAAAACGTGCCCCCTGCTGACTCCACATCAGTCGCAGCCCTGCTCCTGCATCCTCCCCCAGCTCCTGGACTGTGGGGCCCCAGAGGACCTCCACCCCTGAGTGAGGCGCAGGCTGGGGAGGGCAGAGTGGGCTGGGCTGGGCAGGCAGAGATGGGACACAAGGAGATGGTGTCGGGGGAGCAAAGGGACTCGCGTGCGGCCAGGGCCTGCTGAGCTGGGCTGTGGGACCTGGGGGAGCTGAGGGGAGATTTGCAAGAAACCCAAGGAAATGAACTGCCCATAAACGTCGTTAGCCCAGCTGGTGTGAATGGGCGCGGCTCAGCTGAACCATACCTGGTAAATTCCCACACAACGATGCCAGCACTAAGCGGGGGGTTCTTCACTGTCGTCCTCTACAAACTGGCCCTGAGCTGGTTTGTTTTTGCAGATTATTCACCCCAGAAATGCTGAGGCCTTTAACTGCAGCGGGGCCCAATGGGCCAGGTTCTGACCCCAGATTCTGGGCCCTGTTAGCAGGGCTGGCTCCAGGGTTTTGGCCGCCCCAAGCAGCCAAAAAAAAAAAAAAAAGCCGCGATCGCGATCTGAGGCGGCAATTCGGCGGGAGGTCCTTCGCTCCCAGGCGGAGTGAGGGACCGTCCGCCGAATTGCCGCCGAATACCTGGACGTGCTGCCCCTCTCCGGAGCCGCCGCCCCAAGCACCTGCTTGAGAAGCTGGTGCCTGGAGCCGGCCCTGCCTGTTAGGGGTGAATCTGAAGTCAACCCCAACAGCGGCAGAGTGAGGCTCCGAGCTTCTATTAATTAACCTGGCCACCTGCTGCCATCTGCTGGTGAACAGGAGGAGGACACGTGACTAATGCAAGGAGCAGACCCTAGTTTGCACGTTCCCAGCCAGCCCCACACTGGCTGGATCAGACGGATGGAAGCTCACAGAGCAGCACCTCCAGTCCAGACCCCAGTTTCACACTGGACAGTTTAAGGGCTCCAGGCAGGGCTGTGGGTCAGGCAACCAGTGGGGAGCAGGCGGAGCCAGGGACAGTGAGTTGGTGCGAGTGGGGCTGCACTGCCAGGTTCCGGCTACAGGGCCTGGAAAGCAACACGTCTGCTGTGCCCCATCCGATAACATGTGTCGTGTTGTACACACTGCTGGGAGTCCACATGTGTGTCTGTCCCCCCATCATATTAATAATGGAAACCTCCACCAAAACGAGCAATCTCGTGATCACGTTCCAGCATCAGGTGATGAAATTAATGCACATCAGTAGATCTGGTCGGTAAAAATTGCCGACCGAATGAGTTTTCCATCAGAAAATGCAGGTTCGGCAAAAAGTGGTGTTTTCGAGGTGTTGATTTCAATGAGATTTTACATGGGAAAGGTGGAAAACAAGTCACTTTTTGGTTCTCAATTCACTGCAATGATGCTGAAAAGTTTCCTTCCCATGAGGGAAAAACATTTCAGTTTGAATTTATCATTTCAGTTAATTTCATTTTGACTTTAATTACATTGTAATATTACAATGTGAATTTTAATATGTTATATATATATCATGTTTTATTTGAGTTTATATTTGATATTATAGTTTAAAGTTTCAAAATGATCAGAGTGAAGCATTTTACCTTCAACAAAATATTAATGTTAACATTAATATTATAGTATATAGTATATATTTTATTTTATAATATAGTATAATGTTTTGAAATTATTGGACAGAAACATTATACATTATTACAAAATATTAATTAATTATCCAAATGAAACATGTAACTTTACTTCAAACTATTAATTGAAATGTTTGCTTCTGATGAGGGGAAAACGTTACATTTGGAATTTATCATTTCAATTCTTTTCATTTCAACTTTTATATTGAAATCAGGAGTTTAATATTATTGTAAATATATTTTATATATTTTATTTTATATTGTAGTTTAATGTTTCAAAATGGTCAGAATGAAGCATTTTACCATACTGAAACAAAATATTAATAAAAAGCAACAGAGGGTCCTGTGGCACCTTTAAGACTAACAGTTTGTTAGTCGTAGGCTACATCTACACTACGGGGGGGGGTGTCGATTTAAGATACGCAAATTCAGCTACGCGAATAGCGTAGCTGAATTCGACGTATCGCAGCCGACTTACCCCGCTGTGAGGACGGCGGCAAAATCGACCTCCGCGGCTTCCCGTCGACGGCTCTTACTCCCACCTTCGCTGGTGGAGTAAGAGCGTCGATTCGGGGATCGATTGTCGCGTCCTGACGGGACGCGATAAATCGATCCCCGAGAGGTCGATTTCTACCCGCCGATTCAGGCGGGTAGTGTAGACCAGGCCTTAAAGGTGCCACAGGACCCTCTGTTGCTTTTTACAGATTCAGACTAACACGGCTACCCCTCTGATACTTGACAAAATATTAATGTTAATATTATAGTATATACTATATATTTCATTTTTTATTAAAGTATAATGTTTTGTAAATATTGAACTGAAACATTTTATTACAAATGTTACTTTATTACAAAGTATTAATTGAAACATTTCCTTCTAAGAAGGGGAAAATGTTTCATTTTGAATTTATGGTTTCAATTCTTGTCATTTCAACTTTTATATCATATTGATATCTGAATTTTAGTGTTATGGTATCTATAATATTATATATATATATATATAACAAATCAGAATGCAACATTTGAAACTATTGAAGACAGCTGGTAGTTTTTCAAAGAGATATTATTAAGGGCACAAGACCAAACTATTCCACTGCATAGGAAAGGTAGGCTGTATGGCAAGAGACCACCCGGGCTTAACCAGGAGATCTTGAATGATCTAAAAATCAAAAAAGAGTCCTACAAAAAGTGGAAACTAGGTCAAATTACAAAGGATGAATATAAACAAATAACACAAGTATGTAGGGGCAAAATTAGAAAGGCCAAGGCACAAAATGAGATCAAACGAGCTAGAGACATAAAGGGTAACAAGAAAACATTCTACAAACACATTAGAAGCAAGCAGAAGGCCAAGGACAGGGTAGGTCTGTTACTCAATGAAATGGGAAAAACAATAACAGAAAATCTGGAAATGGGAGAGGTGCTTAATGACTTCTTTGTTTCGGTTTTCACCAAGAAGGTTGGTGCGATTAGACGCCTAACATAGAGAATGCCAGTGAAAATGGGGAGGTTCAGAAGCTAAAACAGAGAAAGAACAAATTAAAAATTACTTAGACAAGTTAGGTTTCAGAGTAGCAGCCGTGTTAGTCTGTATCAGCAAAAACCACTAGGCGACCTATGGCACCTTAGAGGCTAACAAATTTATTTGGGCATAAGCTTTCGTGGGCTATAACATGACATGCATCTAACGAAGTGGGTTATAGCCCACAAAAGCTTATGCCCAAATAAATCTGTTAGTCTTTAAGGTGCCACAGGTCTCCTCATTGTTTTAGACAGGTTAGATGTCTTCAAGTCACCAGGGCCTGATGAAATGCATCTAGGATACTCAAGGAGCTGACTGAGGAGATATCTGAGCCATTAGCTATTATCTTTAAAAAGTCATGGAAGACAGAAGAGATTCCAGAAGACTGGGAAAGGGCATATATAGTGCCAAACTATAACAAGGGAAATAAGGGCAACCCAGGCAATTACAGACCAGTCAGCTTAACTTCTGTACCAGGAAAGATAATGGAGCAAATAATTAAGAAATCCATTTGCAAACATCTAGAAGATAATAAAGTGATAAGTAATAGTCCTGTCAAACCAACCTGATAGCTTTCTTTGATATGGTAACAAGCCTTGTGTGTAGGGGGGAAGCTGTAGATGTGGTATATCTAGACTTTAGTAATGCTTTTAATACAGTCTCGCATGACCTTCTCATTAACAAACTAGGGAAATACAACCTTTATGGAGCTACTATAAGGTGCGTGCATAACTGGTTGGAAAACCATCCCCAGAGAGTAATTATCAGTGGTTCACAGTCATGCTGGAAGGGCATATCAAGTGGGGTTCCACAGGGATCAGTTCTGAGTCCGGTTCTGTTCAATATCTTCATCACTGGTTTAGATAATGGCATAGAGAGAACACTTATAAAGTTGGCAGATGATACCAATCTGGGAGGGGTTGCAAGTTCTTTGGAGGACAGCATTAAAATTCAAAATGATCTGGACAAACTGGAGAAATGGTCTGAGGTAAATAGGATGAAATCTAATAAGGACAAATGCAAAGTACTCCACTTAGGAAAAAACAATCAGTTGCACACAACAAACTGGGAAATGACTGCCTAGGAAGGAATACTGCGGAAAGGGATCTGGGGATCATAGTGGACCACAAGCTAAATATGAGTCGTCAGTGTAACACTGTTGCAAAAAAAGCAAACATCATTCTGGGATATATTAGCAGAAGTGTTGTAAGCAAGACACGAGAAGTAATTCTTCCGCTCTACTCCACGCTGATTAGGCCTCAACTGGAGTATTGGGTCCAGTTCTGGGCGCCACATTTCAGGTAAGATGTGGACAAATTGGAAAAAGTCCAGAGAAGAGCAACAAAAATGATGAAAGGTCTAGAAAACATGACCTATGAGGGAAGATTGAAAATAACTGGGTTTGTTTAGTCTGGAAAAGAGAAGACTGAAAGGGGACATGATAACAGTTTTCAAGTACCTAAAAGATTATTACAAGGAGGAGGGAGAAAAATTATTCCCCTTAACCTCTGAGGATAGGACAAGAAGCAATGGGCTTAAATTGCAGCAATGGCGGTTTAGGTTGGACATTAGGAAACACTTCCTAACTGTCAGGGTGGTTAAGCACTAGAATAGCTTGCCTAAGGATGTTGTGGAATCTCCATCATTGAAGATTTTTAAGAGCAGGTTAGACAAACACCTGTCAGGGATGGTCTAGATGGTGCTTGATACTGCCATGAGTGCAGGGGACTGGAGTTGATGACCTTTTGAGGTCCTTTCCAGTCCTATGATTCTATGATTTTGTTAATTTTAATTGCTGCGATATCTGTAGTTGAAATTGCAGTATAATTATGAGAAGGATTTTGATTATATAGAAATGAATTTCTGTGCCGTTCTTGAGACAATCTGACATTATGCAAACGTTTCACTGCTCCTGCTTTGACATTTTTCAGCATGTCCATTCCAAGACAAGTTTGAAACCCCGGCTTTTCATTCGCATTCAGACTGACAACAGATTCCGGAAATGTCACGTTTCCCGTGGAGTGGCCATACCGCTTTCCGTCTGTCTCTGCATGTAGAGTCAGAGACCCTGAGGCCAGAAGGGACTGGGGTGACCTAGGCTGAGCCCTGTACAGCACAGGCCAGGGAACGTCCCCAAAACAATTCCTAGAGCAGATCTTTTAGAAAAACATCCAATCTTTGTTTTAAAATTGCCAGTGATGGACGGGGTGGCCCCGTTCCTCTCGCTGTCCTGGAGCCAGCCCCAGTTGGTAGGGGTGCCAGTACTGGGGCCCATCTGGCAGCACGGTTACCAACCCGCTTGTGGCCAAAGCCCTTGCCGGTGTGTCGGTCCCTGCGGCGCGTGGGAAGCCCACTGGCTCACACTGCTCTGATTTCCGGGCTGTTAGCAATGTCCAGCCTCCATGGGGCCCACGGCAATACCAGCCTCCGAACCCCCCTGGCCACAGCACCCACAGGGGCCCTGCCAACACCAGACGGGCTAGTCACAGACCTGTGGGGCTGAAGAGGCCTCAGCCTGACCCCAAACCCTTTGGGGCTGACTGGCCCAGTGTCTCCCGCCTGGCCGCACTGATGTCCAGAGTCCAGCCAGTGTGGGGACGGGCTGACCTGCTTGGGGGCCCAAGAGGTCAGGGATGGGGGTTTGGGCTGAGGCCAATCTGGGGCCTCTGTCACCCTGGGCTTCAAGCCATTATTATTGCATATCTCCCTTGCCCCCCCATCCTGCTGTGGGGCTGATCCTGTGGCATCTGGGGGGTGAAGGAGCCCCCTGTGTGGGCCCCACACAGTCTGTCCCCCACAGGGGGAGGAGGCAGCCATCTTTGTCACCATGGCTCACAAGACCCAGTGCCCCCTCACTGGTGCAAAGGGAGGTGATCAAACCCTGAGGAACTGGGGCAGGGGAGAGGGTTATGGGTCCGGATTGGGGGGGGGGCTCCCTGAGCCTGCTGGATGCCACCTGAGGGTGTGGCCCTGTTGGGGATGAGGGTCCAGGGGCAGGGCACAGTGAGGTTGGGGGATCCTGGGGAAGGGACTGTAGTTGAGGAGCGGGTCCCAGGCAGGGGTCAGAGTCTGCGTGGGGATAGAGTTCCTGGGGCAGGGGGCACAGTCGGGGGGAGGGGGTCTCCAGGCAGGGGGGTGAAATTGTGGTGGTGGTCCTGGGGAAGAAGGTGCACCTGAGGCAGAAGTCCATGGGCAGGACTCACCGTTGGGTGGGGGGTCCCAGAGCAGGGGGCAGCATCGGGCTGGGGGGGTCTCAGGGCAGGTGTTCCATCAGGTTGGGTGTCTCCAGGCAGCAGGTGCAGTGGGGTTGCTGGTTCCAGGGCAGAGGGTGCAGTCGGGTTGGGGGTCTCTGGGGCAGGAGAGGTGCAGTCAGATTGGGGGTCCCTAGGGCAGGAGGTGCAGTTGGGTTGGGGGTCCCTGGGGCAGGGGGTGCAATCGGGGTAGTGTCATGAGAAGTTTCCGTCACACTCTGTTCATTAAACATGTGATGAAGTTGCTGATTCTCTGCTGGGCAACGGAGGCCAATAAAGCTCCCATGGTCCCAGCACCTGGCATCTCTGCCCGGAGGTTGGATGCCAGGACATCTTCATCCAGCTCTGCCCAGAAAATCTCTTCCCGGGCTGGCTCCCAAGTGACAGCAGCTTGTGCCTGTAGTATAGGAGGCCCCGACTCAGCCCCTGGCACGGCGGCCGGGACAGCAGCCGGGACAGCAGCACCTGGCCCAATAGACCAGCTCCTGTTTATGATCCTGGGGTTGGTTCAGACGGGTACGTGCTGTGTGAGACGCCCGTTACTTGTTCCCTGGTTCTGACCCAGGCCAAAGACTGTTCCAGCTGGATTCCTCTGGAGGGGGTAGGGTGAGCAGATGTCCTGATTTTATAGGGACAGTCCCGATTTTGGGGGATTTTTCTTATATAGGTGCCTATTACCCACCGCCCCCTGTCCCGATTTTTCATACTTGCTAACTGGTCACCTTAGGAGGGGGCCAGGGGCAGAGAGGTCCCTTTACCCCCACAGAAAGAATGAGGGACTTGGGAGGGAGGCCCTCGTCCGCTCCCCACTCCCTGCCACAGACAAGGTTGTTAGGATATAGATATGCAGGCCTGCCTATAAAGGCCTAGACTTTAAGAACTTAGGTGTATTTTTATCACTTAGCTAGTTACAGGGGTATAAAACAAGAATCAAAATCACAGTCTGCCTGTGCATGGGCCTTCGCTCACTAGGAGAGTCTGAGGCCTGGTTTGGCTAAGCCGCAGAGGCAGCCATAAGCTGGGAAGCGAACGGTCACATCCTCACATCCCAAACTAGTCACATTGAAATAAGGTGCTGTTGGGCTGTTAGGAATACAATCCTGTCCTGATAGTGCCCATCACTACCAGATAAAGATGGTTAAAGAAAACTTACTTTGATAACATCCTGTCTGGCAAGAAATCACTTATCAGTGGTTGTGGTTGTGAAACCCTCATTTCTGTATGTTTTATCTTTATGGCCCCCACTTTTCTATTGTTAATCTGTCTGGTTCTCTAATTGTTTCTGTCTGGTGTGTAATTAATTTTGCTAGGTGTAAGTTAATTAAAGTGGTGGGATATAATTGGTTAGAGAATTATGTTACAATATGTTAGGATTGGTTAGATAGATTTCAGTAAAATGACTGGTTAAGGTATAGCTGAGAATATTACTATATAAACTAGGGGCAAACAGGAAGTAAGTTGGGATTCAAAAATAAGGAAAAAGGAACTTGGATTTAAGCTTGCTGGAAGTTCACCCCAATAAACATTTAATTGTTTGCACCTTCAGACTTCGGGTATTGTCGCTCTCTGTTCACGTGAGAAGGACCAGGGAAGTGGAAGGGTGAAGAAATAAGCCCTCTAATAAAGCCGGGGGTGCAGGGCCTTGTCGCCCCCATACTCCGTGACACCTTCTAACAAAGTTAACCAGAGTCTGGTCCCTCAGGGGCTGGAGGCTGCCGGCCCCACGGCTCTTGCGCCACCAGCATGGCCACAAGGGCCGTTTCTTTCTCAAACCAAGGTTAGGCCACAGGGGAAGCTCGGCTAGGGCTGAGGCGAGGGGTTGGCGTAAGGCTCAGGAGCGAGGCCTCCTGGCCACACAGCTCTTGTACCACCGTCACCACCGCAAGGGCCGTTTACTTCCCAAGCCGCATTTGCGACAGCGGGGGGAGCTCGGCCAATGGGACCGCCCTGTGCCGGGCACGGTGCGGTGAGGGGGGGTCTCAACCAGCCAGTCTGGGCCATGAATCCCTTTGTCAGGACGAGCACCCCCCCAGGACAGGCCCCAGCCCTGCCAACAGGTGATATGAACCTCCCTGCCTCATTGTCCCAGTTGGGGGCCCAGCTCCCACCCACAGTCTCCCTGGGGTGGGGGCACCGGTTGGGTGCAGATGGGAGATGCAGCCCGATGGCTTCCCGGTGGTTAGAGGTTCAGTGCCTCCCTCAAGGCACTGTCCCCACGAGGCCGTCATTGGCAGGGATGGCACCGGGAGCTCCTGGAGTGTGGCGGGCTGGAGGGGGTAGCCCAGCCAGCATCCTGCTCTCAGCTCAGGGTTCACAGCCAGGACAGGGCTGGGACCATCCAGCCGGACTTCTGCATCCCAGTCCTGCCTCCCCTGCATCCAGCCCAGGCCTTGGACACAGCCAGAGCGAGAGCAACATGGAGCAACAGCAACAGGGAATCGCCCCATCCCTCCGGGGAGCCACCCCAGCCCCGATTCCTCCCGCTGGCCCCTGCGCATCTGGCTCCACAGGGACTCGAGTGCCCTGGGGCCTTGCTCCGGCTGGCCGGGGGAAGGGATCCTCAGGGGTCACAGCTCCTCTCCTGGGAAGGGGCATCCAGGCTGGGAGCCAGGGACCAAGCTGAGGGACTACAGGGCAGACCGAGCAACACCCACATTTCCTGCTCTCCTCCGTGCCCCCTACTCTGCCCCCAGCCTCCTGCTCTCCCCCAAACTGCCAGAAATACCTTCTCCGCATCCCCCTGGAGGCCCCCTCACCGTGCTGCTCTACCCCTCTTGTCCAGACTACTGGGGATCGTCGCTCCGCCCTGTTCCCTCTTTCTCACTCGCATCCCGGCCACATTCTCCTGGGGGTCACTTTGTCCCCAGAGGAAGGGTGAGGGGATCAGGAGGGAGGCCCTGGCCTGCAGCCCACTCCCTGAAACAGACAAGGCCACCAGCGGCTGGTCCCTCAGGGGTGGAGCCTGCCAGCCCCACGGCTCTTGTTCCATCACCATGGCCACAAGGGTCATTTATTTCTCAAACTGCGGTTGCGCCAGCAGGGGCAGCTTGGGCTGGGGCCATTGGCAGCTCGGGGTCTGGAGGGGGGCTTCCCACTAATCCAGGCAGGGCCATGAAACCCCTTCCCAGGGTGCACACCCGCATTGCCCAGGCACCAGCACAGCCACCAAGGGGCATGAAATGCCCTGTCCCATAGTCCCTGCGGGCACCACTTGGGCGGAGAAGGGGCGGGCAGACAGGGGGTTTCCTCAGGAGTATTAGACATTCAGTGGGTCCCTCCCATGCCCGGATGGCTGTGTGACCCCCAAACACCCCGCCCCAGCTGTGCCTTCAGTCCCATTGCTATGGAGCCATTGCTCGTTGGACAGCGCTGGGAGCCGCTGAAGGACAGGGGGTTGGGAACCTGGCCCCAAATGTGATCCAAGCTGGCCCTTCCTGTTCTCTTACCCCTCCTGGCATCTAGAACCCCGCGTTAGAACAATAGTGTGCCCGTTTGGGGCCCAATCCCTGTGTGCCGAGCCCCTTTGGCCAGCCAGGTGCTGGACAGAAGCAGCTCGGTCTTAGTGCAGGCCGTCTTGTTGTGCCCCCTTAGGGCCAGGTGTGGCACTGTGGGTGATCCCTGCCTCAGTTTCCCCTCACCTGGGAAGCAGACTTTCCGGTTCCAAACAGCAACCCCTTTGGACGGGACCATCACAAGTCAAACTCCATCCCAATGTCCCTAGGAGGCTGTAGGGGGTGGAGATGCTGCTGGCGTGGGGCTCTCGGTTACATTTCTGTGTCCCGGACCCACCCCAAACCTCCGTCAGTCCTGGATCCTAGTGAAACGCCGTCTGGTTTGGCAAAGGCGGTGCTGCGTTTCTGCCAGTCCCTGCAGGGCATGGTGTGCTTTCTACAGGGAAAATCTGCCCCTGCTGAGCACCAGTATGGAACCCGCATGTATGTGCCAGGCTCCAATCTAGGACCCCCTCCCCCCTGAGTGCATAACAGCTGCCAGTCTAGAAACCCTGCCCCTCCTGAGTGTGGGCCTGGTTCCGATCTAGAACCCCCAGCCCCTGTGTGCACGTGGCTCCTATCTAGAACCTCTGCCCCATCCAGAGTGTGCACCTGGCTCAAATCTAGAACCCACACCCTGTCCTGACTCTGCTCCACATTCCAATCTAGAACCCTTCCCTCACTACTTAGCCACCTCTGTGCTTCGGTCTAGAACCTCTGCCGCTTCCCCGAGCAAGTGTTGAACTCCAGTCTAGAACCCCCACCCCGAGCACACTCTAAGCTCCCCGCTAGAACCTCTCCCCACCCCGGGGTGACCTTGGAGAGAGGATTCCCAGCTGGAGCAGCTCCACTGATGTCAGGGCCAACTGGCACCCGCTGGGACCTGTCCCATTGTCTCCAAGTTACACGAATTCTTCTCCCAGCCACTCATGAACCAACAAAAGAGAGGATCCAGCCAAGTCCCCCAGCTCTCCATCCTTGGATCCCAGGGCAGTACCATCCTGCCCCAGTCAGAAGCCTGGCCAGTGTAAATTTATAACCCCGTCCATTCCTCCCTCAAGGTGGAGAGGACAAGCACCAGCTTGAGTACACTGAGCAGATTCCCCAAGCTCTTCAACCAAAACACACTGTTTTAGGTAAAATATAAACCAGATTTATTAACTCCAGAAAGTCAGATGATAAGTGATTACAAGTAGCGAGTGTAGAGATCAAAGTTGGTCACCTAAGAAATAAAATTAATTTGCAGTCTTAGTTCTAAAAACTAAACAGGATTTGAACCAGGCATTGTCTGACCCTGTGTAGCCTTTTATTTCTATTTTACGTTGATCATGTTTCCCTGAGCTTAGCTGTGGCGGCTACAGTTTTAAGTTCAACAGAGTAATCTCTGTTTGTTCTACATCGGGAGCCCATAGGAACCCAGGAAACCATAGGCAAGTAACACATACAATTACATACTTTTAGCCATTTTATTAACGTTGGCAATAAAATCATAAAAGTTACAGCACATCTAATTCCAAATCAAGATATGTGCCATGCACTAATTATAACTATAGACATAATTCCATCCTCCTAGGCGGTGTTAGAGTCTGTCGGCCCTCTCAAAGTCTGTCTGTCCTCGCATGGATTGATTGTTAATATGGGAGTGGTTCCTGCTGGAGTTTCCCATAGAAAGCTCAATTTGCCTACTTTGGGCATCCTTTTTGATACTGTGACTCTGTCTATACCTACATTCTGCACATGTACATGACAGCATTGTCCCTCTCTTTCTTATTGGTCTATGTTCCCTGGAGACACAAGGGACCCCAAATTCTATAGGCTGGGTAGGTCGATGTACCGCCTTTGTCTTGCGGTTTAAGGCACGTGTTATAAGCACATTTTGTTGTTACAGCATTTTTATGATTTAAATTTAACTTTCCCACTTTTACTTTCTCAATATTACCAGTTTCTGCCTCTTTTCTTAGAATTTTAGGGGATCCGGTTATTTTTAGGTTACCAACTTAATGTTATCTTATTATCAAGTGATGATTAGATTATAAGTGCCCTGTCACATACATATGACAGAATATAACAATGATTAAGACAATAACATACATATATACTTGATAGAACATTCAAATTTTATAGAATCATAGAATCCTAGGACTGGAAGGGATCTCAAGAGGTCATCTAGTCCAGTCCCCTGCACTCGTGGCAGGACCAGCACCATCTCTAGACCATCCCTGACAGGGTATTTGTCTAACCTGCTCTTAAAAATCTCCAGTGATGGAGATTCCACAACCTCCCTTGGTGATGTATTCCAGCGCCTAACCACTCTGACAGTTAGGAAGTGGTACATAGTTATGGGCTGCTTTTGGAACTTGATGTGGACTTATGCTTTGCATTACCTTATAAGTATTAACATTCTTGTATTCTTTTTTTTAATTCTTTTTGGTTGTTGCTGGTGTTGTGACAGTTGACCACAGAGGTAACGGAATAGGAAGCACATGCGGTAAAGGGTTTTTCGCCTTCCTCCGCAGCGTGGGGCACGGGTCACTTGCTGGAGGATTCTCTGCATCTTGAAGTCTTTAAACCATGATTTGAGGACTTCAGTAGCTCAGACATAGGTTAGGGGTTTATTACAGGAGTGGGCAGGTGAGATTCTGTGGCCTGCGTTGTGCAGGAGGTCAGACTAGACCATCATAATGGTCCCTTCTGACCTTAAAGTCTATGACTCTAACCCTTTGTGCACGTATTGCTTTAAGCTTTCCTTCCATACAACATAAGGCAAAGATGTTGCACACAGTAAGGATATAATGGCCAATAATTTATCCTTTTTATCCAATTCCCATTTTTTCAGGTGTACTGTTTTGTGAATGACCACTATTTAAAATTTTAATTAATGCTTGATTTGCTTTGTTCCTGTTATTGCTAATTTCAATTAAATGTGAATTCTTTCTTTTTTTACAATTGCTTGAGCTGTAAGGTTGGGGGTGATATAAATTGGAGTACTTTGTCTGACCAAATTCTGATAGTTAGGGTTACTAAGAATAACAGTTTGATTTTTTAAAAGTGGGTATCGGAAATATTGTTGTATGACCAATTGTTGTGGGTGTCAGGGAAGTCACAGGTTCGGTGCTCTGGAATCAAAACCAGGCAGGATCCTCTTTAGCGTGACTCCCCTCAGGGCACACACTGCTAGGGGAAGCCTCCTTGGCTTCGACGCCTCCTGCGACTGACCTCGGAGCATTCAGCACCCCTGTTCTCACCGTGAGCTCCCGCAGGGCCTGCACCCCAAACTCGCAGTCAGCAGTGACTCTCAGCCAGCGCTATAAAACAGAAGGTTTATTAGGCGACAGGAACACAGGGTAGAACAGATTTTGTTAGCACAGGAATCGGACTCTCAGCAAAGTCCATCTTGGAGGAGGGCATCCAGAGCCCAGAGCCCTGGAGCCATTTTCCCCCTGAGTCCCCAACCGGAGCCTGACTCGTTTCCCCTAGCCAAGCCTCAGTCCCCTTCTAGCCCCTTCTCTGGCCTTTGTCTCTCCCCGGGCCAGGAGGCACCTGATCTCTTTGTTCTCCAACACCTTCAGTTGGTACTTGCAGGGGAGGGGCCCAGGCCATCAGTTGCCAGGAGACAGGGTGTTGGCCATTCTCTGTGCAGATGGCATCACACTGGCCCTCTGGGGCTCTGCAACAATCACATCCCCTTCTCCCACCACCTAGATCAGTGGTTCTTAACCTTTACTGCAGCCTGCACCCCTTTGGTTCTCAAAAGATGTTCTCGCGCCCCTGATCAAACATCGTTGAAGTAGGTCAGTTCTTTAAACCTAGATATATTTTTTGTTTTTATATTACAGTAATCATTAAAAAATGTATAATGTTAATAAAAACATAGGTTTGATGAAACATAGTACACCTCTACCCCGATATAACATGACCCAATATAACACAAATTCAGATATAACGCGGTAAAGCAGTGCTCCAGGGGGGGCGGGGCTGCACACTCCGGCGGATCAGAGCAAGTTCGATATAATGTGGTTTCACCTATAACGCGGTAAGATTTTTTGGCTCCCGACGACAGCGTTATATCGGGGTAGAGGTGTAGTTGTACTTACGTGCCTGTGCTTAATTTGTGTTTTCGATGATTTACCATCTAAAAAAATCTGGCATGTCTCGCACCCCCAGAAATGGCATCTCACTCCCCCAGGGGGTGAGTGCACCCCAGGTTAAGAACCACCGACCTAAATACTTAAGAAATGCATAGGGGAAACTGAGGCACCCACACAGTATTCAGAGAAAACATTAAGAACACCCCCACTTTGTCACAGTGGGCATTTGTGGTTTAAAACAAAAATTTGGATTTGTGACCATACATCTGCATTGACCATGACAGAATTCTTTCTGATTGGGTACTACACAATACCCAATAGCTCAGTGGTTTAAGCATTGGCCTACTAAACCCAGGGTTGTGAGTTCAATCCTTGAGGGGGCCACCTAGGGATCTGGGGCAAAATCAGTACTTGGTCCTGCTAGTGAAGGCAGGGGGCTGGACTTGATGACTTTTCAAGGTCCCTTCCAGTTCTAGGAGATAGGATATCTCCATTAATTTAATACTGTTTCTTTCCTGCATGGGCTATTTGCTTCATGGGAGATTTCCATGCAATTAGTTGTACTGGACATGATACTTGTGTTACATTTACTACCAGTAAGTTTTGTTGGTACCAGCTGACCACATAGTGGAGTTATTCCCTTAAACCTGTTACACCCACAGATCCATTGATGCCCCTTTTGAGAGCAACAAGTTATTTGTGGGCAGAGGTGAAAGTAACTTAAATTTCTTTCAGGTACTGTCCTGTTACAACCCCGCCTGGGGGGGATCAGGGCAGGGGATCGGGGTGAGGGGGGGGTTGCAATACGACAGTACCTGTTAGAAATTTAAGTGTGGGGTGCAGGGGGCTGGGGGCTGGGCTGTGTGTGGGGGATCTCAGGGCAGGGCGTTGGGGTTTGGGGGCTGTGGGGGGCTCAGGGCAGGGGGTGGGGATGTGGGAAGGCTCAGGGCAGGGGGTTGGGGGCTGTGGAGGGCTCAGAGCAGAGGGCTGGGTGTGTGTGTGGGGGAGCAAGAGTCAGGGGAGGAGGCTGGGGGTGGGGGCTCAGACAGGGCCGGATTAACCTTTTGGGGGCCCGGTGCCAAACATATTTGTGGGCCCCCATGGAGGCAATGGAGTATGGTGCGGGGAGGTCAGTCCCCAGAGCGAGGGGCCAGCCAGGGACGGTGGGGAGTGGCATGGCAGGGGCGGCCCCGCTCCGCCCAGCCCAGTGCGAGGGCACTATTTATATACCGGCAGTTGCCAGCCACACAGTGGCCTGCCCGGGCCCTGTGCTGCCAGCGTGCCCCTTCCCCTCGGGGGTGGGCCCATGCCACACCACACAGCCTCCTCCGCCCATCACCCCCCGACTCCTTATGTCCAGTGCCCCCCCAGACCCCTCTACAAATGCCCAGCACCCTGCACAACACCACCCCTGCCCAGCGCCCCCCTGCCCACAACAACTGCCCAGCACCCCCCACAGAACCTCCATTCCCTAGGGCCCCAACACACACATCTTCCCCGCCCCCTCACAGCCCAGCACCCCCCCAGACCGCTAAGAGACCCACTCCCCCACACCCTGCCTCCCGGACGCACTCACCGGCCCTGCTGGTAGGCGTCTGTCTGCCAGGCAGAGCTGGCAGCGCAGCCAGAGCTGGTCCTGGGGCCGGGAATCGCTCCAGCCCCTTGGGAGTGGCGCCATCAGCCAGGCCACTGGCTGGGGTCCCTGAGGACCCACTCGCCTGGAGAGGCCCAGCCAAGCCCCCACCTCCCCCCACTGTCGTCCCCCCACACCAGCTGAGACCTGAGACGGGCCAGGCTTCTGCACCAGTCCCAGGCGGCTCAGCTCCGGGGAGACAGGTGGGGCCCCACAGGTGGTGGGAAGCAGAGACTGCCCGGAGCCAGAGGTGCACTGGGGTCCGGCCAGGGGGCAGAGAGAAGCAGAGGGGTGGGGACGGGAATGGAGAGGAGCCCTCAGCCAGCCAGTGGGCAGGCTGAGAGGAGCAAGTGGTGGGCGGGGGGAGCCAGCGGAGCCCCTTTTGAGCATGGGCCAAGCTCCATAGAGCCACTGGAGCCATTGTAAACCCAGCACTGGGCTCAGGGAAGGGGGCTGTGTGTGTGTGTGGGGGGGGGGTGTAGGAGTCAGAGCAGGGGGTTTGGGGGCTGTGGGAGGCTCAGGGCAGGGGGCTGGGGGGCGGGGGCAGGGTGTGTGTGGGAGTCTAGGAGTCAGGGAAGGGGGCTGTGTGTGGGGGGTGTGTGTGTAGGAGTCAGGGCAGGGGGCTGTGGGTGTGGAGGGCTCAGGGAAGGGGTTGGGGTGTGTGTATGTAGGAGGTCGTGCATGGGGGGAGACTCAGAGCTGGGGCAGTCCTGGTCGTGGCCGGGTTACCTTACCTGGCTGGTGGACGGGTCCCTGCCCCGCTGCTCCTGTTTGCTGCCGAGGGAGCTGTGGGCCGGCTGTGGGGGAGCACATCTGCTGCAGGGCAACGGGTGGTGGTGGACGTGAGAGACCCCCCTGGCCTGCCGCTCCCTTCCCCTGGCTTCTTCCCAGGGGCTGCCGGCAGCAGTGCATGCCACAGGCACTGCAAAGGCGCTGCCTGGCATCCAGCGAGAGAGGGGAGAGAGGGGCAGCAGGACAGGCGCGGACACCCCACCAGGAGCCCGGCTTATTTTCTGGAGTACATCATTATCGTGCTTTCTGATTTTGTTAACATTCACCTTACTTTCAATTGACATTTCTGTACCAAACAATTCTGTAATGCTGCTTAGAATTTCCAGTGGACTTGTTTTTTGTTTTTTGGGGGTTTTTTTTTAGGCGCATAGAGATCACAGAATCATAGAATCATAGAACTGGAAGGGACCTCGAGAGGTCATCAAATCCAGTCCCCTGCACTCATGGCAGGACCAAGTACCATCTTTAGACCATTCCTGACAGGTGTTTGTTTAACCTGCTCTTAAAAATCTCCAGAGATGGAGATTCCACAACCTCCCTGGGCAATTTATTCCAGTGCCTAACCACCCTGACAGTTGGGAAGTTTTTCCTAATGTCCAACCTAAACCACCCTTGCTGCAATTTAAGCCCATTGCTTCTTGTCCTATCCTCAGAGGTTAAGGAATCATTTTTCTCCCTCCTCCTTGTAACAACCTTTTAGGTATTTGGAAACTGTTGTCATGGTAAACAACCCCAATTCATTCAATTATTATTGTGTCTTTTTAAACCCAAATTAGCTCTATCCTGCACCCGTTGTTGATAAGTGGTAATCTTATCCCTAAGGATTACTGAGAGGAAAGATGCCATTTTGGTGTCCGCAATAACTGAATTTTCTCATTTGCCAATTAGACAAATTTAACACAACAGGGATATGTATGAATTGTACCTGATTAATTAATACCCCTGGCACAGGTGTGGCAGTGAGACCACTAACAGAGCCTTCTTGCAATTTCGGACATTTTACTGAGTTTTGGGGCTTATGGTTCTTTTTAACTATTATTGTCTGTACCTTTACTTTAACTACTGCTTTTTAACTATTATTGTCTGTACCTTTACTTTAACTACTGCTTTATCAGAGGCTCCTTGAACAGTTGCTATAGGAGGATGATTTCTCTTGGGATTTTTTGGTTGGGTTTGAATATAACTCTAAGCTTTAGACAATTAGTCCAGCACTTCTGGAAGAGTGCTTCCAGGGTTAACATGCATTATTACTTTACCCCGAACTGCTGGTAAAGAATTGTTAACAAACAAATTAATACATTGTGGGTTTGTTTCCTGGCCAGGCATTTCATTAGAGAGCCAAGCGGCTGAAAGTCTATTGTGAAATGTATGCGGTGACTTGCCTTCCCGTTGCTTCATGTAAGCTACCAAAGTCACTCCTGCCTGGCCTGGGGACATGTTGCTTTTTAACAACCCTACGGTGTCTTTAAATGACTTGTCTTGTTTTGAAACTTTGGGGGCAGTGTATGTCATAAAGCCCCGTCTGCAGTTAACTGTAAAATCTTAACCTTGTCTTCTTCATCTAACTGAAACAATTTGACTACAGTTTCTAAATGTACTGTGTGAGCAGCCACTAGATTCCCCCCCCTTTTTTTTATTGGCTCCTCCATTTTTACAATCTCTTCTAAGTAGGGTGACCAGATAGTAACTGTGAAAAAACAGGACAGGGGGTGGGGATGGGTAATAGGCGCCTATATAAGAAAAAGTCTCAAAAAACAGGACTGTCCCTTTAAAAACGGGACATCTGGTCACCCTACTTCTAAGGTTTTTATACTTGTTACTGTGGCTATTGGAGAGACTGTTACTGGGGTCTATTGATTCCATATTAGAAATTGATTCTTTTTTCTCTTTTACAGTTACATTGGGGAGTCTGGGTTCCTCTTCCTCTAGAGGAATTGGTATCTGCCAAGTTTGGGCAACTTTAATGGTAGACAATTTAGGTAGGGAATTTTGCTGGAACCCTTTACATTTTCTTTTGGCGGGGGTAGGTGCCTGCATCTCAGAAAAGTCCGGCACTGGCATGGGTTTCTGTGGAGGCTCTGGTTTGGGCTCTAAAGTCTCTTGGGGTACACTGAGCATGTTAGATTTAAAATGAATGATGCCACTTGTTCTTTTTATTATGGCTTCTGACTTGATTGGCTTAGAGATATTAAAGTTACTTTTAGATTGCAAAGCCTTTTGTCTTTCTTGAGAGATACTGATATCCAGAATTTCAGCAACTTCTACAGTTCCCTGAGTTTCTTGCAATAAACGACCCCATTGTGGATGGGCTTCCAAGATATTTGGCTTACCCATTTTTTTTTTCTTCCTCCCCTCTTTCATGATAGATACTAATTGCCGTTAGCTTCATTTTCTGGTTTAATCCTTTAATACTTAATTTTTGATCAAAACTTTCACTAACACTGGCTGTGACCTGCTTTTTTTTCCCACTAACAGCTTTTTTAGATCCCCCCCCCCCCGCCCCAAAAATTTTTTTGGCAACTGTGTTTGCATCTGATACTTTCTCTATTCCTAACTTTCCAGATTTCAGGCTGATAAGTGGGGGTGAGATTCTACCGCCGCTTGCTGTGGGTTGGTCATTTCCAGGTTCCACCACAGCCACTGGAACATCTGGAATTATATTTACAACACATACAGGTGGCAACTTCATCTCCATGCACTTATCCTCCACATTTACTTGAGGGATCTGTCCATTTTCCCCTTCACTATCAATTACCTGTTGATACAGATCCTCCGGAATGTCACAAGTTTGCTTTAGTGCCTGCGTTTTGTGAGATACCTCTACTATTTTTACTTCTTGCCCAATCAAATGTTTTTGCCCCGTGTTTTCTTTTTTCACATCATAATTTTATAACCAGCCTCTTGCAGATATTGCTTACTATAGCTTAAGTCTCTTGCCAAACTGTTCCTTGATTAAGGAGTACAGGATTTACCTCTCTTACCCTACTAAGTTGTTTTTTCAATGTGTAACTAGTCTTCTGCTCTTTGCATAAGGCTTGTTTTGCCTTCTCCAGTTTTACCTTTCTTTTAAAACTTTTCCATAGGATATTACATGCTATATGTACACAACCCAGGGCTATTTCTTTCATCTCTTAAGCCTTTCCCCCCCCATCTTTTCCTTTTCAAAGAGGAAATACAGTAAATTTCAGGGATCTCTAGGGGCCCCAAGCACTACAGTCGCTGGTTTTAATTAACCCTCCCCCATGGGCTTTAATGTAGTCTCGCACAAAGGCCTCCCAGGACGTTTGTGGAGTTGGAATTGTTGCAATAAATGCCTGAATGGGTAACTTATTTTGTTCCCTATTTCTTTTGGAAAAGTGGCCGGCGTCCCTTCCTTGCTCCTAAAATGTTTACAGGGATTTTATTTTATTTTTTAAATTGAGAAGGGCTTGTGGTGCTCACTTCTCCTTCAGCTGTTTTACAGCTGGAGCACACCGAGAGGAGGAGCAGTGACCAAGGCAACCCCACAAAGATTTCCTCCATCGGTGGTGTAGTCCAGAGGAGTTTAAAGTTTGGGGAGCTTATTAACTAATATGGGGGGGGGCGCTTGTTGCTTATTATTGACAAATGACAGCGAAGTGTCCGAGCCACTCTGCCACGCCTGATAGGGGGCTTTTACCCATACATGAGTTCAAGGATCTGTTACACAATTGCAATTCCTATTTTCTTCCCCTGAGCTCAATGTTTACAACATTACCCAGACAGACAAACATAGAATGCAAGCAGGCATAAGCAAAAGCAGGATGTCTCCCAGTATGACTTTTGACCTAGAGATATTATTTTTTTCTTAAAACCTTTGTTTCTTATTGGGTTTCTGTGTTTACTATGGTTCCACGTGCTCTTTATGGTTTCATGCATTTTCTACGGTCCTGGGTTTCGGCACCAAATCTGGAGCCTTTCATTCTATTTAACATCAATCACATTTCCCAGGCTACAGTCTTCTCGTGTTTCAGCTTGTCTGACTTATTACCTAGTTCCTCGAAATATTGCTTAATCTTATACTATTATAATCCTATAAATCAATTCTGATGAACATATAATGAGTATATAGAATGTAATCGTAACATCACACGATAAATGAATACCAAACTAAAATCATTGGCTACAGCTGATAGATGGTCGAGTTCCTCACTACATAGGCTGGGATTCTCCTTTGCAGCCTGGAACCACCTCCCCTGTCCATAGTCTTGGTTCTCCAGACGTGCTCCCAGATGTTGAGCTGTGGGGGGCGAGAGGCCAAAAGTCACTTCCCATCCTTTATAGGCTCTTCCAGCTTGCTGGAAAGATCTTTTGTTATGACATGAGTCAAGCTGTGTCCATCGTCTATGGGCTCCCTCTGAGAAGCCTTCAGTCCCTGGGAGTGTGCATTCCCCTTAATGGGCCATCAGCACTGTCTGGCTTCTCCACTGTTGTACGTGAAAGACTGGTTGTGGGTGTTTCCAACCTCACAACATCTTCCAGTGACACACACCAACCACAACTTCGTAACTGCCCATACAATGACAGCACATACAATCCACCAGGACATTAATGTTCAACAGATGAAGCCTTTTCGAATGATACCTCACAAGACACACTGTGTACACAACATAGCAGAATTATATCACCATGGTAAATATGGGGGTGCCAGGGAACTGCTTTGGAGCACAGAGGGTCACAGCGCCAGACACAGGGACAGAGATGTGAGGCCCCAGGCCTTGCTCATGAGGAGGAGAATCAGGAACTTCACCCTGTCACCACCAGCATGAGACAAACCAACCCCACCCGGACGGGGCCAACGCTCCAGCCTGGAGTCTGCCCTGGCCGGCCTTCACCACCTCCCATCCCCCACTGCTGTGTGCCCTGGCCCTCACTATACCCCATCCCTCAGCTCCATCTCCCCTAGTCCTCATCACTTCCCATCTCCTGCCCCATCTGCCCCAGTGCCCTTGCTACCTCCCATCCTCCACCATGTCTGCCCTGCCCCTTGCCACCTCCCATCCCGTTCCCCCGTCTGCCCCACCCCTCCTGGCTCAGCCCCATGGAGTTTCCTTTCAAGGCAATATTGAATGAAGTAGCTAAGTCCCACCTAGTGCCACCTCCCCTGCCCCTGGGCTGGTCACGGGGAGAGCAGGAGTGGGCACCACCCCTCTGCAGCATGTGGGGGAGAATGGAGCTATAAGAAGAGGGGCTGGGAGCTGAGAGCCCATCACTGGGGATCTGGTGAGAGCATCTGTCAGTGAGAGACGGCACCTCCTGCTCCTGCCCCATGGAAACCATGGTGAGTCCCTCCCGTCTCCTCCTGCCCCATGGAAACCCTTGTGAGTCCCTCCCACCTTGTTCTGCCCCATGGAAACCCTGGTGAGTCCCCGCTGCCCCTCACCTCGTGCCCCATGGCAACCCTGGTGAGGCGTCCCCCCAACCTCCTGCCCCATGGCAACCCTGGTAAATCCCCACCGCCTCCTCCTGCCCTATGGAATCCCAGGTGAGTCCCCCTTGCCCCCCACTCCTGGCCCATAGAGCCTCATGGAAGACCTGCCTGCCATTCACACCCCACCCCATCAATCTCCAGGGGGTTATCCCCTGCCCCCTCTCCTGTCGGTAGCACAGCAGGGGTTAGGAGATGTGGGTCGGGGGGCTCTGGGTCTGTGCCCAGGCTCGGGGGTGCTGACACTGCAGGGTCCTGTGCAGGTGCCGGGACGGATGCCCAGGGCTGGACTCCTGCTGCTGCCCCTTCTCCTCTGCTTCGGGCCAGAGACCACCGGGAGCATCGACCCGGCCGCGCTCAGAGAGATTGGGGATCATGTGAACAAGTGAGTGAGACCCCAGTGGGGCATTTCCCATCTGGCTGGGACCCCTCTGCCCTCCCCGGGTGGTAAATGAAGGAAAAAAGGGGGGAAGATGCTTCACATTTGCCCTATGTGGTTTTCTATGGCACAGGTGGCTCAGTGCATGGCAGAGCTGGGAGGGGTGATTCTGGGGTGCAGGGGGAGCTGGGGCTCGGAGCTGGGAGGGGTGATTCTGGGGTGCAGGGGGAGCTGGGGCTCGGAGCTGGGAGGGGTGATTCTGGGGTGCAGGGGGAGCTGGGGCTCGGAGCTGGGAGGGGTGAT
This sequence comes from Emys orbicularis, assembly GCF_028017835.1. Classification (NCBI taxonomy): domain Eukaryota; kingdom Metazoa; phylum Chordata; order Testudines; family Emydidae; genus Emys; species Emys orbicularis. The sequence goes on along the minus strand of NC_088703.1, from coordinate 18,731,760 downwards.
TCTGGGGTGCAGGGGGAGCTGGGGCTCGGAGCTGGGAGGGGTGATTCTGGGGTGCAGGGGGAGATGGGGCTCGGAGCTGGGAGAGGGGTAATTCTAGGGGTGCACGGGGGTGGGGGGTGGGTCTCATTACTATTTTGAAAAACTGGTTGGAAACTGGAATTCCAATTCCCTTGGAAATTCTAAAATTTCTATTTTCTTTTCAGTCCGAATTAGTACTAAACTTTGAAAACTTCCATGGAATGGGAATTCCAAATTTTGTTTTGGAAAAATTAAAAACAGATTTCAGTTGGACCATATCTGAATATTTCATTTCAATAAGATCAAAATATTTCCATTTCAGCTTTAGCAACTTGAATTTCCTGCTTTATAATATAATATAATATAATATAATATAATATAATATAATATAATATAATATAATATAATATAATATAATATGAAAGTCCAGATGTTTCCACCTGTATATTATAAACAGTAATATAACGTAACAAAAGTTAAAAAAAATAAAGGCATAACCAAATGTTTCAATCTAAACAAATTGTTCTGATAATTTTTCATCAGAAAATTACACAAAATCGATGTATTCCCTTGGAACGTTTAGATTTTGTAGAATCAGCCTTTCCCTAAGGAAAACTGTTCTGTCAGAAAAATTTTGACCAGCAGTAGTCATGTGCTTGCTGGAATAAATGAGGACCAGATACCTTGCACCCAGGACTCTTAAAAGAACTGGCCTGTAGGATAAGTGGCCCCCCCTCCAGTATTATGAGGGTGAGGAGGTTAGATTTGGGCATGGGAGGCTGAGCATTAGCATGACTATTCACGATAGCGCTCAGGCCCTATAATAGGACAAACCACCATGAACCCGGCTTCATACCCACCCCCTGCTCCAGAGGCTGGGGGCTGTAGAGGGAGGGGGAGCTCAGCTTAGAAGATGAAGGGTCTGCAGGGCTCACCCTGCCCCCACAGGTGACACCTGTGCTCCCCCAAGCCCATGCTGTGTCCACCCGGAGCAAGATTCCCTCCCAGTAGATCATAGCTAAGGTGAAGGTGCACTGGGCTGGGAGCCAGGAGCTCTGCTCCCATGTCTGCTGTCTAGTGCTCCTCACAGCCCTTGTTACTGATTTGTTACCTGCACACTCCACCCACCTTTACCCGTCCGTGGGCTCAAGGCGTAACCCGGTTCATTTAGGCACCCCCGCGCTTTCCCAGTTCCTAGGGGTCAGGGAGTAATTTTCTGCAGGTTTGTGGGGCCTTTTACCAGTGAAAGAGCCTTGTACAGTCATATCCTTAACCTCTATTACCAAAACAGAACACACAGGGGAAGCAGACAATGCTCACCGCTCCCAATAAGGCAGACGGACTTTTCCTGGGGGCCAGCCAGTGTCAGGTCATCTGGGGCTCCAGCTGCTGCATTGAGGGCTGGCAGGGTGCTGAGGTCTGGCAGCTCTGATCTTGGGCTGTGCCCTGGAGTTAGTGTCCAACGAACTTCCTTCCTTTTGGACCCCAGTTTCTATAGTGAAACTTGAGTCCTGCTTAGCTGTACCTGACCCAATCATTGTAAACTGAAATCCTACAACATCGTGTTTTTCACCAATCCTAGCCCATTACAAAACAATTCTTTACCCAATCGTACCCCGCCACCTTAGTTGATTTAAATCTTGCACAATTAGTTACGCAACTGACAGAAACAATCAAAGAACCAGGCAAAGTCCATCTAGATAAACAGTAGAGAAGTGGGGGACTATAAAGGCAAAACAATAGAAGTACAGATTGAACAATGACAACTGCTGATAAATGGTTTCTTGCCAGACTGCTGAATGCTGTCAAACAGTTTTCTTTAAAGATGTAAGGCCTGGTGATGGTGGGGACTGTTAGGACAGAAGCGCCTCCTTAACAGCCCGATGTTGCATTGTTTTTTATAATTTAGAGGGAATGTGATTCTCTGTTTCCTGGCTGCCGCTGCTTATTGCTGAAAAAGGCCTCAGACCTTACAGATTAGTGCCCTGTCCTCAGTCAGTTATGACTCCCCAGTTCAGTTGCACAAGGCCACTTCGGGCAGAAGTGAGATGAGAACCCAGCTCTCTAACGTAGCAGACACAGAGCCTTTCACACTGAATGTGCTACATATATGTGCCACTGTTATCCTCCCTTTAATCAGAATCACAGTCCCCTCCCAGAACTGGGGGGAGAAATGAGGAGCCCCGATCTCCAGTATTCTTCAGCTCTCCAGCAAATCACTGTGTATCCCGTGGCCAACTGTGTGTCACGTCCCTCTCTTGGGGTGGCTCCGCGTAAAAGCTCCGGCTTGCTCCTGGAGCTCAAGCGGTAACACTCAGCCCTGTGGCACTGAGAGACCAAAGCTCACACCGGGCTGATGATCCCTGGGGGCACCTGTGGCAGTTTCTTCTTAAAACCACCCTCCACGTTTATTTCATTCTCCCAGGGCGCAAACATCCCTTGACCCAGGCTGGAGCCCTGAGAGTCTAGAACCGGCCAGTGACGGCGCCATGTGCGACCCAGCCCAAGTTTGCCGCTCAGGGCTGGGGGCAGAGCAGTTCAGAGCCCCGCGTCCCCTCACTGCCCTTTGCTTTGCCTTCCCTTAGGGATGGGTTGGCTGTTGAATACGCCTTCGCCGTCAGCCTGGAGAAAGCCAGTTGTGAGAACCCATCTGGTCTGGAACAGGTGCTGCCCAGGAACAAACTGCAGGACATGCAGGCGGCCATTAACCCAGAGGGCGTCCTGTACGACCCAGACGAAGGGCCTATTGTGGCTGCCCGGATGAAGCGCCTGGGCAGGGGAGGGGAACACGCCGAGTGGCGTCTAATCCAGGGCGACCAGAACAGCCCCGTGCAGAAGCTCCTAGCCCGGCCCTACAACGAGAGAAGCTGCCTGATCTTCTTCACGGTCCGCTCGCCCTGCGCGGGGACGTGCCTGCTGGTGAAGAGGCCCCACAACATCCTACAGATGGTGAGCGACACCTTCCGCCCCATCGACCACAACTACAAGGCCTTCGTCTTCCGGCAGATCTACCGGCAGGACCGGGACTTGGATCCCCAAAGCCTGCTGGAGACCTGGCACCGGCTGCCCGACGTTCCCCTGCTGCGCTGTGACACCAAGGGCTGCAGGGACTGCAGAGGGAACGACCCCAACACCGACACCAACGCCTGCCTGGACGAGATGCGAGCCATGAGGCAGCCGCTGCACCTACCTGGCAGGGGGCAGAGGGGAGAGCAAGGGGTAGAGGGGAGAGCAGAGGATATAGGGGAGAGCATGGGGCACCTTCAGAGGGCTGGGGAGATGGTGGGGCAGGGGGCACCACTGGAGGGCTGGGAGGACAGCGAGGCAGGGGGCGACATCGTAACATTGGGGGGATGGCCGGACATTGGGTTCCGTCGGAGGCATGGGGGAGGGTGGGGGAGGGGGCGCCGTGGGGGACGGTGGGGTGGGGGACGCCGTGGGGGACGGCGGGGGGGCGGGCGCCGTGGGGGACGGCGGGGCGGCGGGCGCCGCGGGGGACGTGGGGGACGTGGGGGACGTGGAGGGCGTGGGTGATGGCGGGGCTGAGGGCACCGCTGTAGGGTTGGGGGGATGGCGGGCCAGTGGGCACCGTTGGGGGAGCGGGGAGGGCAGGGCATGGGGCACCATCAGAAGATTTGGGGGATGCAGGGGGTGGGACATTTCTTCTCTCAAGGCCTGTGATTTTGAATGATTAACACCAATAAACTGTCGGAGCCTCCTGGGGTCTCGTGTCTCTGTCCCTGTGTCTGTCTCCCTCCTCTCTGTCCGTGCATCTGGACTTTACACAGTGTGGGAGGCCCCCCAGTCTCCCTGGCAGTGCCCCCTTCCTCGGGCCAGGCCTGGGCCCCCACTTTTTGCCTGAGCCCAGACCCCTGGCACAGAGTCACCCCCTTGGGAGTGAGGCTGGGCAGCCTTTGCCAGACACCCAGCTCGCTATGGATGAACCTGGCCATGTGCTGCCATCTGCTGGTGAGGTGCAGGTAGACACATGAAAAACACAATGGGCAGACCCCAGTTTGCATGTTTCCTGCCAGCCCCGGACTAGCTGGATCAGACGGGGGGGGGGGAGCTCAGCGGGGGCTGAGAGGGGGTCGGGGCAGATCTGCCCTGTGTGCTCTGGGCGGGTCCATGAGATTGGCCCGCACCCGCCGCACCACGAGAACTGCTGGGCAAAGCGCTCTGGCTCCAGCGCTGGGCGCACGCCCACCTGCAGTGGGACGTGTAGGTGCCCCATCACTCCGCGGGGACCTGCAGCTCCCCGGACTGACGGGACAAGGTTCCAGTCAGTGGCTGGAGGCTCTGAGGTGCTGCGCTGGGGATGGGGGACGGGAACAGGGGGCAGGAGAGCCAGTTAGACAGAAACCTGGGCCTGCCCTGGCTTGGTGAGTCATACATGCCTGTTCGTTTCTTCAGCTTCTCCCCTTGAGCCAGTCTCACCTGCTCGTTAACCAGGCAGGGATCCGCTGACATGGACAGGTGTGTGACAAGGCCACGGCTAGGGTCAGGTGCCTGTCGCTAAAGCCCGAGCTTCATAAGACAATTCAGAGGAGAAGAAACAGGTTTCTGTTCCGTGAAGGCGGCTCGAATCAAACACAAGAGAAACCTGATAAAGCTTTAAAGTGTGGGCAATGCGCAGGGAAGGGATTGTAGCAATCAGAACGAATTCTATTTAATGGAAAATTACAAGGAAGTGACAGGGAAAGACTTGTGCGTCCCTCCCCACCTTCCCATTGCCCACAATGCTGCCCCAAACTCTCCTTTCACGGCCTTCCCCGACAGACACCCAAGAACAGGGCCGGCTCCAGGCACCAGCTTAACAAGCAGGTGCTTGGGGCGGCCAAGGGAGAGGGGCGGCACCTGCGGCAATTCGGGGGCGGCAGGTCCCTCACTCCCTCTAGGAGCGAAGGACCTGCCGCTGAACTTCCGCCGCCGATCGCAGCTTTTTTTTTTTTTTTTTTGGCTTGGGGCGGCAGAAATGCTGGAGCCGGCCCTGCCCAAGAACAATCCGTCCCCAGCTCCACCGAACCTGCAGGGAAGGCAGAACCAGCAGTGACCTCTACTGGGTCCAGGCACGAGGATGGTGCCAGTGCATGCAGTGTGTGGCTGTGGGATGGGCTGCTGTAATGGAGATATAAGCAGAGGGGTCACTGCTCAGGGGCTGTGTTAGCCGGGCAGTTTGGGGACGTATTGCACAATCACTCACCTCCCAAAGCACTCAGGGAAATTGGCTGTGGCCAGGAGCAGCTGGGCCTGTGTCGTACCAGCCGATCTGCCCGGGCTCTCCCCCTGCCCTCCTGCATGAACCAAACCTCACTGCCATGGAGCAGGCTGACAAGGGACACCTGCCAGGGCTGGCTGCCACCGTGGCCAACGCTAGGGACTGGACCAGCAACGCCAGGCTCCCAGGCCGAGCCTTGTCACAGACTCCCCGGATCTGTGTGGGGGGCAGGAGGCCGATCACAGACCCACGCCGGGGCTTCCACAGGCAAAGCGTGCGACAAACACCTGACGTGTGTGTGTCAGGGATTCACACCATAACTGACCCAGCCGGAGAAGGACGTGAGCAGTGCTGTCTCAGTGGGTTACCCAAGCATTCACTTGTCAGCAGTAGCATGTTGGCACCCAGGAATCCTGGCTTCTCCCTGCAGCTTTGTGTGAGTGTGGCATAGTGGTTAGAAATCTCAGCCTCCACCTTGGATTGGTCACTCTGACAGACAGGGTGGGGCAGTAGCAGATCAGAGGGGCTTCTGTCATCTTAGAGACCTAGGGCTTGGACATTTGGCAGCTTCAAACTGAGGCACAACATTTACCATGATCAGTTTAAAGTATAAAAAAAAATCCACACAAGTACCTAAAAATGGTATTCTTGGAGACCATAGATCTGGTCTGTGAACTAGGATATCTGCAAATGTCACACACACACACACACACACACACACACACACACACACACACACACACACACACACACACACACACAGTCCATCACGGGCCAAAAAGTACAACCCAGGGTTTGTTTTATTAGAACTCACTCAACAACACGAGATATTCAACCATCCTTGCCACTGCCCAAACACAAACGTGTTGCACACAACCCTAGCTCTGGTGTCACTGCCGCTGCACCTCATCCAGACAGATTCCAGCCCCTGGTTACGTTTTGCTTTTTGAACTTGTTCAGGCCACTGACCAGACACCGGCCCTTCCGCTGCAGAGGGTGGGAAGAATGATTCTGGGGGTGACACCTGGGTCCGGGTGCTAGGACGCCTGGGTTCCAGCCTTAGCTCTGTGCCTGTCTTTGGCAGGTCCCCTCCTGTCGGGGTGCCTCAGTTTGCCCCTCTCTAAATTTGGATCTATAACATTTGTGAGGTTTATAAGGGAGTTAATAACCAGCACAAATCTGAAGGCAGCCACGGAAATGACACCCCACCAGTGTGTGCACAGAGCCAGTGCCCACACGTGACTGACGTGACAGGTAAGTGTCTGCACAGCAACTGCAGGGTTGCCAACTTTCTAATAGCAGAAAACTGAACCCCCTGCCCTGCCCCATCTCCAAGCTCCTGCCCCCACTCACTCCATCCCCCTCACTCGCTCTCCCCCACCCTTGCTCACTCGTTCATTTTATCCAGGCTGGGGTAGGGGCTTAGGGTGTGGGAGGGGGGGTTGGGGAGCGGGCTCTGGGGTGGGGGCAGTGGGTTGGGGTGTGAGAGGGCGTACGGGCTCTGGCCTGGGGGTTTGGGCTCTGGGGTGGGGGCAGTAATGAGGGGTTTGTAGTGTAGGAGAGGGCTCCGGGCTGGAGGTTGGGGTGCGGGAGGGGGTTCGGGGAGCGGGCTCTGGGTGGCACTGACCTCAGGCGGCTCCCAGGAAGTTGCGACATCTTCCTCCAGCTCCTAGGGGGTGGCACGTCCCAGGGGCTCCACGTGCTGCCCCTGTCCACAGATCCAGTGGTCGTGGTTCCTGGCCAATGGGAGCTGTGGAGCCAATGCTTGGGGCAGGGGCAGCGTGCAGAGCCTCCATATCCGCCCCTGTGCCTAGAGTCCACACCCTGCAGGGACATGTCAGCTGCTTCCGGGAACTGCACAGAACCGGGTAAGGAGCCTGCCTGCACCAGCAACCGGACTTTTAACGGAGCCACCAGGGTCCCTGTTTGACCAGGTGTTCTGGTGGAAAACCAGACACCTGGCATCGGGCAGCCCTAACTGGGAGGCGTGACTCTCAGCTCATGTAGAGGGACCCGTGCTAGTGCCTGTAAACATCCCAGCAGTGACAGTTGTGTGATGAGTGCTTGGCCCAGCTGTACAAGTAATCGATCACTGTGGTCAGACATCCCCTGTCACCAGACACATCCCCCTCCTACTCTCCTCTGTCGCATCCCCCCCTTCCCCCAGCCCAGGTTATTCCCCAGCCCCACTTCCAGAAGAAAAGACTTTCCTGGTTTTCGGTTTCCAACAAGGGTTTTAGGTGAGAATTTTCCGCTCACAGTGATGGGGCCTCCCCCACCCCCAGGCCCGGCCCCATGTTTCAGATCACAAGCCATGAATGGCAACAGAAGGCCCCTCGTAGCTCCAGATGTCTCCAGTTCAGAGCAGGAAGGAAACTGAGGCAGGGGTTGGGTAGGGAGGGGAGTGTAGATCTGTGTCAGACCTCTGTGCACAGTGTCTGTGCTGCACCTCCCAGGGGGGACGATGAAGCGGGCCCTTCGCGGGCTCCCACCTTTTGGTGGAGCTCTGCCAGGGGGGTGATTAAGCTACAGGAGACTTTGAGGGGTCACCCCTGGTTGCAGGGGCTGGGCAGGGCGCCATGTGTCTAAGCCGTCAGGGCAGGTGCTAGGCAGTGGGTCTGCACCCCAAGAGTGTGCCCGGGGACCCCAAGACAGAGCCCGGGCCTGGGCTCTGTTCAGAGTCCCAGATCCAGTGGCTGGGTCCCCTCACAGCATTCTGGTGAGTGGCCAAGAGGGGGCGCTCGTCTGCCACTCGCTGCCAGGCTAAGGGAGGTGGGGTGCAGGGGTAGCAGGGGGAGAAGCCAGGTTTCTGCTGACACAGGCTGGCACCAGCATAAATCAACTTCACTCCGTTCAGTTACTGTTTAACCTCCGGCCAGTCTGAGTTCTGGAGAGCTCGATCCGGCTGTGGAACTGGTCCCACAAGCCAGAGAGGTTTTACTGCCTGGCGCCCCCCGCTCTGCCCCCCACAAGGGCGGAGGCCCAAAGCCTAGCACTGGCAAGTCGATGTTTGCAGAGCAGGGCGATGGCACAGGCGGTAAATCCAGGGCACCCAGCTCAGCCTGCACTCTGGAGAACGCCGTCTGCTTGTGGGTCCAGGCCAGAGACAGCCGAGAATTGGCTCTCGCCCAGTGAATGCCTGGGGAACTTGCAAGGGCTTTGCTGAGTAATTCCAAAAAAAACCCAATGGTCCTGGGCAGCGGCCAGCTGGAGAGATGGGCCCAGGCATGGAGAATGGAGAGGAAGGGGGTGAACTGTTTCTGTCACCGCCTGGGCCAGGCCTGGGCCAAGCATCCTGACCCCAGGACGTGTTGTGTGTTGGAAGGGAGTTTGACCGTGTCTGAGCAGCCGGCCAGGAGGCCAATCCCAGATGCCTGCCAGGGGCACTTGGCATCTCAGCAAGGACTAGTGTGGGGAGAGCCAGCGAGCCGGCACGCATGGGCCGTGGCTCTGGAAGGAGGCTCCGCTGCTGGCCCATCCCCTCTGGAACGAGGGTGTCTGCATGTGAGACTGGCCTAGCCAGGGGCAGGGAGCTTCTGAGTGGGGCCATGGGGCAGAGACAGACCCCTATTCCTGGGGGAGTTCTGCTCTGGGGGTCCAAACACCCCCACAAGCCAGAAGACCGTGTTGGGGAGACCGGGGCAGCGGCAGGGAAGCTGCATGTCCTGAACACGGGCAGAACTTGGGTTCACTGAAGGGGGAGCTCGGTGGGATAAAGGGGAGCAAAATCCCAGTTCTGTATTCACTGCTGATCCGGTAACGTCAGCCCGGGGCCTGGCCCGTTGCCGGAAGTCAGAGGCCCCTTCCCAGCTCTCGCAGGCATGTGCCACGTTGACAGGCACAACCTGGAGTCGTTGTCAGACACGTCTGTGGTGGGGCTGCCAGGACGTGCCCTGCTTTGCATGTTTCCTGGGGGGGTGGGGTGCATGGAAGTCTGTTTGTTCTGCCTGTCCTGGGCCATAAATCCATCCTCATTGGGGAGAGAAGGTCCTCCAGGGTTGAGCACCTTCCAAATGTGCAATAGGGCGAGCCAAGGCCAGATACCTCGGGTATGTAGTTGAAAGGGGCCTGATGAAACCCCAATGGAACAAAGTGGAGGCAATACAGGAATGGCCCATCCCGATCCGCAAGAAGCAAGTCAGAGAGTTCTTAGGGATAGTGGGGTACTATTGCCGGTTCATCCCTCACTTCACCACGAGGGCAGCGCCTCTGATGGACCTGATAAGAGCTCGGGGGCCAGAGATAGTTAAGTGGACCAAGGCGGTGGATGAAGCTTTCACAGACCTAAGGACAGCCCTTTGCAGTCATCCGGTGCTCACAGCCCCAGATTTCAAGGAGAAATTAATTCTACAAACAGACATCTAGGAGGTAGGACTTGGGGCGGTCCTTTCACAGATGGTGGAGGATGAGGATGTCACGGAGTATGGGGGGACTCAGGGCCCTGCACCCCCGGCGTCCTGCGATTCACCATGACTCTCAGCCAGCCAGTAAAGCAGAAGGTTTATTTAGACGACAGGAATACAGTCCAAGACAGGTCTTGCAGGCGCAGACAACAGGACCCCCTCAGTTAGGTCCATCTTGGGGTCCCCGGGCACCCTAGCCCCCCTGGGAGGTCAGAGCCCCGTCTGCCTCCCAGCCATGGTCACTAGCCAGCTCCTGAAACTCTGCCTTCAGCGACCCCTCCCACAGCCTTTGTTCAGTTTCCCGGGCAAAGGTGTCACCTCGCCTCTAACCCCTTCCTGGGTTCTCATGTTACATGCTCAGGTATTCTCCGTCGGTCAGTCTCCCATCCCCCAATGCAGACTATCCTAGCCACACTCCCCTGTCAGCATTCAAAGCCCACCGTAAGAACAGTCCCAGTTCGTCACAGAGGAGCACCCAATCCTTTACCTCAGCCAGAAGCTCCTGCCCAGGGAGCAACGGTACGCCGTAGTAGAAAAGGAGTGCCTAGCGGTTAAATGGGCCATGGAGACGCTATGGTACTACCTGCTTGGGCAGCGGTTCACCCTTGTGACGGACCACGCCCCACTCCAATGGATGCACACAAACAAGGAGAGGAATGCACGAGTGACTAGATGGTTTCTATCCCTAGAACCTTTCCACTTCCTGATCCAGCATAGAGCCAGAAGCCAACACGGCAATGGGGATGGCCTGTCACGACAACACTGTCTCTCGTCCCAAGTAGCCCAACCCAGGGGGCGGGGCGGGAGAGGGAGATGTGTGATACAGCAGGGCCAGAGAGCACTGGGAGAGTGCTAGAGGGGAGATATAGTCTATTTAAGGGTGGCTCCCTGTAGACTAGGGAAGGCTACTACAGGCTAATTGAAGCAGTTGTAGCCAAGTAAGACCCAGTCAGGAACCTAATGTCACACAGCAGCCTAATTAAGGCATGGTTCCCTGTAGGTGAATTGAAGTGTCTGTAGCAAATTTAGGCCCTGTCAGGAACCTAATAACCCCCCCTTGCTCCCTGCTTCAGGCAGACAGGGGGAGTGAGGGAGGAGACAGGACTGGAATTTGGAGGTGTGTTGCTGAGATTTGAAAGACCAGAGAATTGGAGGAAGGGAGACCCTGTCTCAGCAGAGCAGGGAGACTCCCTCCCCCAGCGTCAAGGACCGAGGGTCACCCTAATCGGGGGGAAGAGGGTTAGAAACCTGCAGGGGTTGAGAGGGGCTGGGGCTCAGACCCAGATCCCTTCCCTGTTTCCCTTCTCTACCACCTTCCTGGGCCACTAGCGGGGCCCTCGGTGCCCCAAGAGCAGGGACAAGGAATGATGCCCTAGCCTGCTGCAAGAAAAGCGCGGGACCCTGTAACGATGCGGTTCTGGCGGGACCCAACTGAGAGTGCCAATTCAGGACAAATTGCTTAAACAGGGCAGTTACAGCCCAAGGCTGGGGGTTTTCCACCTCTAAGGCAAACTAAACCAGCCAGACAAAGAGGACTTTGGTCTCACTCCACTGGCTAACCACAAGTCACACAAGCAATTCCCTTAGCCGCTCCAGTTTCCCAGTATCACCACCAGTGCCTCTCATTATGGGGACAAATGGTTATGAAAACAAATACCCCAGTAAAAGAAGAAAGCTTCTTCTGATCCCATAGGACCAAGCCCCAGACCCAGGTCAATATACAAATCAGATCTTACCCACAAATCACGCTGTTGCCAATCCTTTAGAATCTAAAATCTAAAGGTTTATTCATAAAAGGAAAAAGATAGAGATGAGAGCTAGAATTGGTTAAATGGAATCAATTACATACAGTAATGGCAAAGTTCTTGGTTCAGGCTTGTAGCAGTGATAAAATAAACTACAGGTTCAAAATCAAGTCTCTGGAGTACATCTACAGCTGGGATGGGTCATTCAGTCCTTTCTTCAGAGCTTCAGTTTGTAGCAAAGTCCCTCCAGAGGTAAGAAGCAGGATTGAAAACAAGATGGAGATGAGGCATCAGCCTTTTATAATCTTTTCCAGGTGTAAGAACACCTCTTTGTCCTTACTGTGGAAAATTACAGCAAAATGGAGTCTGGAGTCACACGGGCCAGTCCCTGCATACTTTGCTGAGTTACAAGGCATATTTGCCTTCTCTCAATGGGTCAGTTGTATAGCTGATGGTCCTTAATGGGCCATCAAGCAGGCTAGGCAGAGCTAACACCAACTTGTCTGGGATGTTTCCCAGAAACATAGCATAAGTTTGAAATACAGACAGTACAGAGCCAATATTCATAACTTCAACTACAAAATTGATACACACATATAGACAGCATAATCACAACCAGCCAATCATAACCTTGTCTTAGACACCTCATTTGACCCCCTTTATACAAGATTTGGTGCCACTACAGGACTTTGGTTGCAACCATGTTCTATATGGTCCCAGATTATGTCAATAACGTCACAGACCCACCATACCAACATCAGCCATTTTGTCACAGTGCTTTTAGTAAAAGTCATACACAGGTTATGGGGAAATTCATGGTCCGTGACCTATCTATTGCCTTTATTGCCACCCCTGACTAAACTTTACCTGGGGGGCCCCTGGGACTGCTGCTCCGGGGGACCCAGGGGCAGCCCCACTGGCCACTGCTCCATCTGTCCATGGGGCTAGCTGCACCAGCTGCTGTTTGGGCATCACCAGCAGCGGCTGCTCCAGCCACACAAGCCGCTGCTCCCCATCTTTGTCACAAGACCCAGTGCCCCCTCCACTGATGCAAAGGGAGGTGATCAAACCCTGCAGCGCTAGGGCAGGGGAGAGGGTTATGGATCCAGATTGGGAGAGCTGCTCCCTGAGCCCGGTGGATGACACTTGAGAGAGAGGCCATGTTGGGGATGAGGGTCCGGGGGGGGGGGCAGTCAGGTTGGGGGGTCCTGGGGAAGCAGCTGCAGTTGAGGTGGGCATCCCAGGCAGGGGTCAGAGTCTGCGTGGGGATAGAGTTCCTGGGGCAGGGGGCACAGTCAGGGAGGCCTCCGGGGAGGTGGGGGGGGGTCTTCAGGCAGGGGGGTGAAATTGGGGTGGGGGTCCTGGGGAAGGAGGTGCACTTGAGGCAGAAGTCCAAGGGCAGGGGGTGCAGTCAGAGTGGAGGTCCCTGGGGCAGGGGGTGCAGTTGGAATGGAAGTCTCCAGGGGCAGGGGGTGCAGTCAGGGTGGAGGTCCCCGGGGGCAGGAGGGGCAGTTGAGATGGGGGTCCCCGGGGGCAGGGGTGCAGTCGGGGTGGGGTCCAAGGCTGTGTCCATCTCCTGGCTTTTACACATGTTCCCCATGGGGGCTCACAAATAGGTTTGGTGCCAGGCCAACAAAAGGTTAATCCAGCCCTAGCCACAGGCAGAGCAGTCCCTTCCCCCACAGAAAGGGTGAGGGGCTCGGGAGGGAGGCCCTGGCCAGCTCCCTGCCGGAGATGAGGCTGCCAGCGGCTGCTCCCTCAGGGGCTCAGGCCGGGGGCCCTGCAGCTCTTGTGCCACCAAGGCTGCAAGGGCCGTTTATTTCTCAAGCCGCGGTTGTGCCCATGGGGGAAGCCCAGCCAAGGCTGAGGTGACTGGTAGGTGTGAGACTCAGGAGCGAGGCCTCCCGGCCCCACAGTTCTTGCACCACCATCACCACCACAAGGGGCCGTTTATTTCCCAAGCTGCATTTGCAACAGCGGGGGGAACACGGTCAGCAGAGATGCCTGTGCCTGGCATGGTGGAGGGTGGGGGGGACCTTGCCCAGCCAGGCTGGGCCATGAACCCCTTTGCTAGTGCGAGTGCCCCACAGGGACAGGCCCCAGCCCTGCCCCCGAGTGACACGACCTCCCCTGCCCCGTCGTTCCCAGTGGGGGCTTGGCTCCCACTCGCAGTCTCCACAGGGCGGGGGCGCTGGTTGGGTGCAGATGGGACACTCAGCCTGATGGTTCCCTGGTTGTTAGGGGCTCAGCGCCTCCCGCCCAAGCCCTGACCCCAAACGCATATCCTGCCCATCCCCAAGTGGCTGTTGCTGGCAGGGACGGCACCGGGAGCTCTTGGAGGGCGGGGGGCTGGCGGGGAGCTCAGCCAGTGTCCTGCCTTCAGCGTGGGGTCCACAGCCAGGATGAAGCTGGCAGTGTCCAGCCAGACTCCTGCGTCCTGGACCTGTGCCCTCTGCCTCCAGCCCAGGCCTTGGGTGCAGCCGAAGTGAGAGCAACATGGAACCTCAGCAACAGGGAATCGCCTCATCCCTCCAGGGGAGCCGCCCCAGCCCCGATTCCTCCCACTGACCCCTGGGCACCTGGCTCCCCAAGGACTCCAGCGCCCTGGAGCTCTGGCCAACGGCTGTGACCCTGCTCCAGCCTGGCACCTTCCCTGGGCTGAGCTGTGGGGCTGTAGGGCAGACTGAGCAACACCTGTGCAGCCTGCTCTCCCCCATGCCCTGTGCCGCGCCCAATGCCCCCTCCTCTCCCCCATGACCCCTGCTCTCTCCTGTGCCCCCTGCTTTCCCCTGCATCCCTTATTCTCCCCCACCCACCAGAGACACCCTCTCCGCTCCTCTCCCGGAGACGCCCTCGCCGTGCTGCTCCACCTCCCTCCTGCCCACTGGAGACCCCGGCTCCGCCCTGCTTGGCGCCTCGTTCTAACCTGGATGCCAGCCGGATTCTCCTGCGGGGTCACAGGGCTGGGGCCAGAGGAAAGGTGAGGGGCTCAGGAGGGACGGAGGCCTCCGCCTGCTCTCCACTCCCTGCTGGAGATGAAGCCGCCAGAGGCTGCTCCCGTGGGGGCTGGAGGCTGCTGGCCCGCGGCTCTTCCTCCACCATCACGGCCTGAAGGGGCCATTTATTTCTCAAGCCACGATTGTGCCAGCCCGATGGGCTGGGGTGGGGGGGGAGGGAGCGTCACGCTCAGCCAGGTTGGGCTATAAACGTCCTCTCCAGTGCGAGCGCCCGCAGGGCCCAGACACCAGCACAGCTGCCAAGGGGCACGACCTGCCCTGCCCCATAGTCCCCAGGGGAACCACCTGGGTGCAGAAGGGGCACGCAGACCGGCGGTCTCTCCTGATGGCTGTGTGACCCCAAACACCCCCCAGCTGTGCTTTCAGCCCCCTCACTATGAGGCCTTTGCTCGCTGGGCAGCACTGGAGCCCCCAAAGGACGGGAGGGGTCTGGGAGCCTGGCCCCAGCTGTGATCCAGGCTGGTCTTGCCTGTGCTTTTACCTCTCTCGGCACCTACAACCCGCCCCCATTAACCCTGCGTTAGAACAACAGTGGCTGCGTGCCGAACCTGTCGGGCACTGGAGAGAAGGGGCTCGGTCATAGCGCAGGCCATCCCAGAGTGCCCTCTTGCAGCCAGGCGTGGGTGAGGCTGGCCTGAAGTTATCCCTAGACAAGTGCCTTCTCTGCCAGATGTCCATAGGGTACGCGGGACCAGGGCCGGCTTTAGGCCGATTCAGCCGATTCGGCTGAATTGGGCCCCGCACCTAAAAGGGACCCGCAGCTGTCCACCCCTCCCCCAGCTCACTTCCCCCTTCTCCCCTCCCCTGAACGCTCCGCCCCCCTGCTCCTCCCCCTCCCCTGCTTCCCACGAATCAGATGTTCGCGGGAAGTCTGAAAACAAGCAGGGGCAGGCGGGCAGCAGCAGGTAAGCTGGGGTGGAGGAGAACGCGAGGAGGAGGGCTCCGGGGAGGCGCGGCACGGCCCAGTCCAGCCCTGGCCGAGCGGCTCCCTCCGGCCCCGGGCCGGCCAAGCGGCTCCGGCCCCGGCCCGGGGCCGGGCCCCAGGGCACTCGCACCGGTTCCAGCCGAGCGCGCCAGCCCCGGTTCCGGCCAAGCGCGCCGGCCGTGCACCCCCAGCCCCGGCGGCTCCAGTCATGTCCCTTCCGGCCCGGCTCGGCTCGGGCCCCGGGGCCCCGGCCCTGGCTGAGCAGTGCCGGCCGAGCACCCCCGGCCCCGGCGGCTCCGGCCCCCGCCCCGGCCCCGGCGGCTCTGGCCTGGCTCGGGCCCTGGGGCGCCGGCCCCGGTTCCGTCCGAGTGCGCCGGCCCCGGCCCCAGCAGCTCCGGGCCGGCGGTTCTGGCCGAGCGCGCCGGCCCCAGCGGCTCCGGCCTGGCTCGGGCCCCGGGGCGCGGGCCTCGGTTCCGGCCGAGTGCGCCGGCCCTGGCCCCAGTGGCTCCGGCCTGGCTCGGCTCGGGCCCCGGGGCCCCGGCCCTGGCCGAGCAGTGCTGACCGAGCACCCCCGGCCCCGGCGGCTCCGGCCCCGGCCCCAGCGGCTCCGGCCCGGCTTGGGCCCCGGGGCGCAGGCCTCGGT
Source organism: Emys orbicularis (assembly GCF_028017835.1). NCBI lineage: Eukaryota > Metazoa > Chordata > Testudines > Emydidae > Emys > Emys orbicularis. Next base: position 18,715,791 of record NC_088703.1, on the reverse strand, counting down.
TCCGGCTGAGCACACCAGCCCCGGCGCCAGCGGCTCCGGCCCGGCTTGGGCCCCGGGGCGCGGGCCTCGGTTCCGGCCGAGCGCACCAGCCCCGGCCCCAGCGGCTCTGGCCCGGCCCCAAGCCCCACGACCGCAGCCGGAGCTCCAGCCGGAGCGCAGCCCGATTCCTGGGGGCGGGAATCGGGGCCCGCTCTTGCTAAAGCCGGCCCTGCGCGGGACACAGTTCCTGCAGACGGTGTAGCTGCGGACCAGGGAACAGGAAGGCGTCACCATCCGGCTGAGGCCCACAACCCTCCAGGAATCACCATTGTTTCTGGGATTCTGCAGATGTCACCGCAGGTTCATAAGGAATTTTCTCCACGTCTTGCATATGGTCACGGAGCTCCCTAAGGCATACCCCCCCTGAAAATAAGAAGCAGGGGAACCCACCGCAGAGTAGAACTTCCATGCGGGAGCAGCTTTCAGGAAGCCGTGGACCGCCGAGAGCGAAGAAACTTTCTGGAAAATCATTTGACAGCTCCACTCACTCGGCCCCAATGACCCTGGGGCTCAAAAAGCCGCCCGCCAGCCCTCAGCGTCAGAACCAGTCGCCCGCATGCTGCTCAACATGCTGGGAACCCCGGAGCCTCCGCGGAGGAAATGTGGGTCCTTGTCCATAACAGCATTTGGCATGATGCAACGGGGCACACTCCAGAGAGGCTGAAGTTTGGGCAAGACCCCGGTTCCTGGTTGAGCTCTGTTGCGGGTGTCTTCAGCTCCCTGAACCTGTATGTGGGGCATGGGACTCGCCTGAGGGATCGACCGAAGGAGGCAGATGGGATGAAGTGAGTCTCGGTCGCCAGAACCAGCAGGCCAAAGCCCGACATGGCTGGTGGGTGAGGCTTGGCCACTGAGTGTGGGCTGGAATTTTGGCTCACAGGGAAACCGGACGTTGCCGCTTACTGGGAGTCATCTGTGACCAGCAGGACAAGGATTGTTCCCCGACAAGGATCTTTCTGCCAATCCTGAGCTTCTCGCTACCGCGCGTCGGACACTCTCCCATCGCCCCCTGCTCCCCTGCAGCTGCCAGAGACACCCGCTCCACCCTCGTCCTGCTCTTCTGCCCCGCTGGGGACCCCCCCACACTTCTGCCCTGCTCCTCGTTCTAACCCGGATCCCGGCCTGATTCCCCAGGGGTCACAGGGCTGAGGCCGGGGGCAGGGAGGTGCCTTTTCCCCCAGAGGAAGGGTGAGGGGTGTGGGAGGGAGGCCTCCGCCCGCTCCCCACACCCTGCCAGGGACAAGGCCACCAGGGGCTGGAGGCTGCCGCCCCCCCGGCTCTTGTGCCACCACTACGGCTGCAAGGACCGTTGATTTCTCAAGCTGTGGTTGTGGCAGCGGGGAAGTTGGGCCGGGGCCGTTGGCAGCTTGGTGCGGGCGGGGGTGGGGTGCCTGGATCCTAAGGGGGTGACGTCTGTGCCTGGGCTTGTGGGGGGGCCCAGAGAGAACTGGGCAGATGGAGCCAGAGGGCCCTGTCTGGGGTCGGGGAGTCACGTGGGTCACCCTGGCAAAAAGAAGGAGGCCCAGGCCTGGCCTGGCCTGATGAAGAGGGCACTGGCAGGGAGACTGGGAGGCTTTGTGCGCCCTGGAAAGCTGAGACACATGAACAGAGACGAGGGCGCCAGATGCACGGATGCGAGGACCCAGGATGATCTGACACTTTATTGGTGCTAATCGTATGGGGTGAGGGGGACTCAGCAAAATCACACATGTGCAAAAAGAAAGGGCCCTCCACCCTGACAGCTCACCCACCCACCCACACTATGGTGTCCCCTCCTGAGTCTTTGTCAGCCTCTTATCTAGAACCCCACTCCTCCGAGTATGTGACAGCCTCCAATCTAGAACCCTGCCCCTCCTGAGCGCGTGACAGCCTCCAATCTAGAACCCCACCCCTCCTGAGCGTGTGACAGCCTCCGATCTAGAACCCCACCCCTCCAAGTGTGTGACAGCCTCCAATCTAGAACCCCGCCCCTCCTGAGTCGTTGTCAGCCTCCAATCTAGAACCCCACCCCTCCTGAGTGTGTGACAGCCTCCAATCTAGAACCCCACCCCTCCTGAGCATGTGACAGCTTCCAATCTAGAACCCCACCCCTCCAAGTGTGTGACAGCCTCCAATCTAGAACCCCGCCCCTCCTGAGTGTGTCATAGCCCCCAATCTAGAACCCCGCCTCTCCTGAGTGTGTGTCAGCCATGGCTCTAGAACCCTGCCCCCGAGTGTGTGAAGGCCTCCAATCTTTAACCCCACCCACCCTGGCATTAGAAAAGCTTCAGAGAAGGGCAACTAAAATGATTAGGGGTTTGGAACGGGTCCCATATGAGGAGAGATTAAAGAGGCTAGGACTTTTCAGCTTGGAAAAGTGGAGACTAAGGGCGGATATGCTAGAGGTATATAAAATCATGAGTGGTGTGGAGAAAGTGAATAAGGAAAAGTTATTTACTTGTTCCCATAATATAAGAACAAGGGGCCACCAAATGAAATTAATGGGCAGCAGGTTTAAAACAAATAAAAGGAAGTTCTTCTTCACACAACGCACAGTCAACTTGTGGAACTCCTTGCCTGAGGAGGTTGTGAAGGCTAGGACTACAACAGGGTTTAAAAGAGAACTAGATAAATTCATGGAGGTTAAGTCCATTAATGGCTATTAGCCAGGACGGGTAAGGAATGGTGTCCCTAGCCTCTGTTTGTCAGAGGGTGGAGATGGATGGCAGGAGAGGGATCACTTGATCATTGCCTGTTGGTCCACTCCCTCTGGGGCACCTGGCATTGGCCACTGTCAGTAGAGAGGACACTGGGCTGGATGAACCTTTGGTCTGACCCAGTCTGGCCGCTCTTACGTTCTTATGGCATGTGCACCTGCGTCAGCCTAGAACCTCTGTCCCATCCCTGGGTGAGTGTTGAACTCCAGTCTAGAACCCCCATCCCTGCGTGTGCTCTAAGGTCCCACCTAGAACCTCTCCGCAGCCCAGGGTGAGCTTGGAGCGAGGATTCCCAACTGGAGCAGCTCCACTGACGTCAGGGCCGATTGGCACCCGCTGGGACCTGCCAAATTGACTCCAATGGCTCGGGGCCGATTGGCACCCACTGGGACGTGCCCAATGTCCCATTTCATTGCACAGTGCTGCTGGCACAGACAGTGGCAAACCGATCTTTCTGAGCGACAGATGGGCACGTTCGGCCTCCTGCCCCGTTGGCTGGCTGGACAAGGTGGGAGAGGGCCGGACACATGGACAGAGATGTGGGCACTGGACATAAGGACAGAGATGTGAAGCCCCCTGGTTGTGGTGAAGCTTTGTGGCCCTTGCTCACATGGTGGAAAATCAGCAACTTCACTCCATCACCCCCAGCATCGGACAAACCAGGCCCACCCGGATGGGGCCAGTGCTCCAGCCTGCAGTCTGCCCAGCCCTCACCACCTTCCATCCTCCAACCCTGTCTGCCCCAGCCCTCAGCACACCCCATCCCCCATCTGCCTGGTCCTCGCCACACCCCATCTATCTCGGCCTCATCACCTGCCATCCTCATCCATTGTCCAAGACATTCCCTCCCAGACTAAGTAAATCCCCTCGTGTGATGGATGCAGCGATGCTGCCAGAGTCTGCAGAGAGCCTGAGCCAGTCACTGGGAAAGGGGGGAGCTGTGTTTAAGTGGGCACTGTCTGCCAGCCCTGCCCCAGCAGTTAGATCCTGGCAGCTGGGGATTATGCTGGGGCACCCCCTGTCATCCTGGGGGGTTGGGTCCCCGCTGCTGTCTCCTCCACCCCTCCTGGCTCAGCCCCATGGAGGTTCCTTTAAAGGCAATACTGAATGAAGCAGTCGAGTGGCACCCAGTGCCGCCTCCCCTGGGCTGGTCACTGGATAGGAGAAGCGGGCACTGCCCCTCTCCAGAATGGGGGAGGGAGGGAGGGAGGATGGGTCTATAAAGAGAGGGACTGGGAGCTGAGAGCCCATCACTGGAGATCTGGTGTGAGCCTTTGTCAGTGAGGGACGGTACCCCGAGCTACTGCCCCATGGAAACCCTGGTGAGTCCCCGCTGCCCCTGCTCCTGCCCCATGGAAAACCTGGTGAGTCATCCTTACCCCCCCACCTCCTGGCCCATGGAGCCCCAGGGGTGATTCCTCTGCCCACCTGCCCCCTGCCTCATGTGGGTCCCCTCTGCCACTCACCTACCCCCCACCCCATCTGTGACGAACTGGGACTGTTCCTACTGTGGTCTGTGAGTGCTGACAGGGGAGTGTGGCTGGGATAGTCTGCACTGGGGGATGGGAGACTGACTGAAAATACCTGAGCCTGTAACATGAGAACCCAGGAGGGGGCTGGGGCGAGGTGACACCTTTGCCCGGGAAACTGAACAAAGGCGGTGGGAGGGGTCGCTGAAGGCAGAGTCTGGGAAGCTGGCTGGTGAGGTGGCTGGCAGGCAGGGAGGGCTCTGACCTCTGGAGGGGGGCTGGGGTGCCCGAGGACCCCAAGATGGACCTAACTGAGGGGGTCCTGTTGTCTGTGCCTGCAAGACCTGTCTCGGACTGTATTCCCGTCATCTAAATAAACCTTCTGCTTTACTGGCTGGCTGAGAGTCATGGTGAATCGCAGGAAGTCGGGGGTGCAGGGCCCTGAGTCCCCCCTTACTCCGTGACACCATCAAGCTCCAGGGGCTAGGGGATGTGGGTTGGGGGGCTCAGGGTCTGTGCCCAGGGCTCGGGGGCACTGATGCTGTGGGGTCCTGTGCAGGTGCCGCCGGGACGGATGCCCAGGGCTGGACTCCTGCTGCTGCCCCTTCTCCTCTGCTTCGAGCCAGAGACCACCGGGAGCATCAGCCCGTCCGCGCTCAAAAAAATCGTGGATCATGTTCATAAGTGAATGACCAGCCTGGTGTGTGTGTGTGTGTGTGTGTGTGTGTGTGTGTGTGTGTGTTTTGGGCCTGCCCCACTCCCCTGGCCATGAAGGGAGCAGCAGGAACCTCTTGTGTCTGCTGGTATCACAGGGTTACCTAGAGCCACTGCCTCAGCACCGGTGATTCTGTGGGTGCAGGGGGGAGATGGAGCCCTGAGCTGGGAGGGGTGATTCTGGGGGTGCAGGGGGGAGATGGGGCACAGAGCTGGGGGGGTGATTCTGCAGGTGCAGGGGAGAGATGGGGTCCGGAACTGGGAGGGGTGATTCTGGGGGTGCAGGAGGGACATTGGACCCCAAGATGGGAGGGGTGTTTCTGGAGGTGCAGGGGGAGGATGAATGTTTGTGGGCTGTGCAGGTGTTTGCACAGTTCACGCTCATTAACCCCGTGCTAAGTGTGTGATTTCCCCTGGGCTCACGCTCGCCCTGCCCCCTCTCCCCCAGGTATCACCCTGTCACTGCTCCCGCCCCCACCGATCAGTACGCGGTGACCGTCTCCTTGCCGCAGTCTGTGTGCAAAGGCACCAGCCCAAATGATCTGGAGAGGCACCTGCCCATGGCCAAGCTCCAGGCGATGAAATCCAAGCTGGAGACGGACCTTCTGTACGAGGGGAATCACACTGTTGCCGCCAAACCCGACAAAAATGGCCAATGCTCCCTGCATTCCGAGTGGCTGATGCTTCGCCTGGACTAGAATGGGGTGAATCCCGTCTCCCGCCTCCTGGACAAGGCCCGGGGCCAGACCAAGTGCCAGGAGACCCGTGACTTGGAAGAATGGTTTGGTAGCAACCGCTACACCGGGTGGTTTCTGAACAACCAATGCGGCTGGAACCGCTGCTTTGTCTTCTTCACCTATTTTGCCCCCTGCCTGGGCACCTTCCTCAGCTTGAAGGATGACCACTGCATCCAGCAACTCATGGACGGGATCTTCGGCGCCATAGATGAAGACCGCTGCGCCTTGGCCTTCAAGGAGGTTTTCGGTCAGGACAGAAATCAGGGGAAGCAGCTTGTATGGAACTCATGGCAAACGCTCTGTAATGTGCCCATGTACCAGTGCGATGACCAGGGCTGCCAGATCTGCGAAGAGAAGGACGTCAACAAGAACTCCTGCCAAACAGCAGTGAAAAACCCAGCCACGCCAGCCCCGAAAGCAGTCCATGGGGGCGGACGCCAAGGTGAGAGGAGATTGTAAGCTGCGATGCAATCAATCAACAACCAATCCATCCATCCATCAACCCATCCGTCCATCTGTCCTTCAACCCATCCAGCCATCGTCCTTCAACCCATCCATCTATCCATGAACCCATCCGTCTGTCAACCCATCTATCCGTCCATCGATATGTCCATCAACCCATCCATCCATCCATCCATGAACCCATCCGTCTATCTATCTGTCAACCCATACATCCATCAACCCACTCATCCATCAGCCCATCCATCTCTCAGCCCATCTGTCCATGCCTCTCACATATGTCTCCTTCTATTTCGCTCTCTCATTTCAAGGTGCCCATCCCCCAGGTGTCTGGGCACTGGGATTGCCCTGTGATCTCCCCTCCCTCTCTCTCTGTATCTCATTTCCAGGGTGCCCACACCCCTGGGATCTGGGCCCTGGGTTTCCCCTGCAGCTTTGCCCCCCTTCATAGTCCAGCAGACGCACTCCCTCCTTCAGTCGTGGAGTAGGGGGTGGCATTCCGGTCTGGAGCATGGCGTGCAGGATGGGGGCATGGGGTGTGGGGGTGGGGGTGGTTGTACCAGGGCAGACGCCAGGGCCCATGCTGGGAGTCAGGTTTGGCTAACTCTGTGCCTGACAAACCCAGTTTTGGTCATTCTCTGCCCTGTGATCGACACCAGTAAAGCTTCAGAGCAGCCCTTAGCCTCATGTCTCTGTCCGTGTGTCTGTCTCCTTCCTCCCCAGAGGGGCCGGCTCCCCTGGGATCACCCTCTGCGGGCAGTGTCACCTCCCCACCCCACCCCAAACTGCAGCCCCTCATGCTCCCTAAGCCTTGATAGAGTGTCACTTCTCCAGTGACACCTCACATGACATACTCTGTACAAGATTCGCTGCAATTGTATAGCAGTGGTAATATCAATGAATAAATGGTCATATTCAATCCTACAGCATCCCAGGTGCCTTTTGCACTGCTGTGCTATGGTAGCTACCACTCCTGGTCTGCTCACACCCAGCCTCCAGCAGGTAAATCACTCCCAGTTATATTGTGTGAGTGCTGCCAGACACTCCTGGATTACACTGCAGAGTGACACCAGCAAACTCCCAGTCCCAGACTTTCCCCAGAAATGTGTGTCTTGTACTGCCTACCTCTCTTCTGGACAACACAAGTTTGTATAAAGTCTGTCATTCACACCTGACACGCTACTCTAACAAGCTTTGTAAAAGTTTGGCTTGTAAGGACTCCTTTGAAAATTCATAAGTTGTTGGTCATTACTATCCTGGTAAAATATGTGTGGCAACATGGTATGTGAAGTTAGACCTGTATGGTGTTATTAACACATGTGCCAAACCCCAGAGTCCCAGGCAGACAGTCGGCAAACAAGTCTGTCCTAAGCAATGGAATGTGTGTGCTGCTTAATTTGCACTGAAGCAGTAAACAGAATCATCAAGCAAGAAGGGAAGACAAAGTCAGGTCAAACAGGTGGGGAAAAAAACAGCAGGAAACATCCTTCCACACAGATTTTTCATCTCCTAGTGCGCAGCTGCAAATGTTTTTCAAGAGGGGGACAGAAACTATAAAAAGGAGGGAGAAACTCCCCAAGGCACCCAGCTCTCTCTCCCTGCCCATCGCATTCACGGCACCGGAAGTGACAAAGGAAGCATTTGTTGGACTTTGGGAGAGGGATCCTGACCGGGGTTTGGGTCAGTAAGACTGCCGAACGCATGCGGGGAGAAACTTTGCTTGAACCGGATATAGTTTGTTATGTTAGGGATCAGTAAACGTCTTATCTTTAGTTTTCTTGTGTCCATGTCTGACTTGTACATCTCTCTCTTTGTAGTTAATAAACTTTATTGTTTTAGCAGATCCAGTGTGTTTAAACTGAAGTGTTTGGGAAACTCCATTTGGGGTGACGAGTTTGTGTGCATATTATTCTCTGAAAGGAACAATGGACTGAATAGAACTTGTATTGTCCAGGAGAGGGCTGGGCAGCACAGGGGGAAATATTGACTAGGGGTGTGTTGGAGTCAACCTGCAATATAACCCAGGCTGGTGAGAACCAGGGTGTTGCTGGCAGTTTGCAGTTACACACAGACACAGGGTGGGGCTTGCACGCTGGAGGCTGTTCATGAGTGACCTGTGTGGGAGCTATTTCAGCAAGGCATTGTAAGGCACCCAAGGGTGCAGAGCAGGGGTGACACAGCTGCTCATTAGTCTGGATTGTACTTTGGTATGTCACAGCCCCCGAAGGACAGGGCGGTGCCAGGGAGCCCGGCCCCAGCTGTGGTCCAGGCTGGCCCTTCCTGTGCTCTTACCCTTCCCAGCACCTACAACCTGCCCCACATTAATCCTGCGTTAGAACAATAGTGTGCCCGCTTGGGGCCCGATCCCTGTGTGCCGAGCCCCCATGGCCAGCCAGGTGCTGGAGAGAAGCTGCTCGGTTATAGCACAGGCCGTGCCAGTGCAGACCCCTGTGGCCAGGCATAGAGCCATGGGTGAGCCCTGCCTCAGTTTCCCTTCACCTGGAAAGCAGACCTTCAGGTACCAAACAGCGGCAAACTAAACCTTTGCCCCAGTGTCCCCCAGAGATGAGACATTGCCAGCCTGGGGCTCTCAGTTACGTGTCCCTGTCCCAGACCCACCCCAAGCCCCCTTCAGTCCTGGATCCTGGTGACTGATAAACGCCGGCTAGATTGGCAAAGGCTGTGTCACTTCTCTGCCCAGTCCCTGCCGGGCACATCGCTCCCAAGGGGGTGACGTCTCGGCCAGAGGTCTGGAGCAGGGGATCCACGGGAGTCACTCTGGCAAAAAGTGAGGGCCCAAGCCTGGCCAATGAAGGAATCCAGCGGAGGGCAACGAAAATGATTAGGGGGCTAGAACACATGACTTACAAGAAGAGGCTGAGGGAACTGGGATTATTTAGTCTGCAGGAGAAAAGAATGAGGGGGGATTTGATAGCTGCTTTCAACTACCTGAAAGGGGGTTCCAAAGAGGATGGATCTAGACTGTTCTCAGTGGTAGCAGATGTCAGAACAAGGAGTAATGGTCTCAAGTTGCAGTGGGGGAGGTTTAGGTTGGATATTAGGAAAAACATTTTCACTAGGAGGGTGGTGAAGCACTGGAATGGGTTGTGACGGTGCCCCCCATATGGCTTTATGGAATATGCTTATGAATGTATATGTGACATAACTGGAATATGTTTTGGGCTACATATGCCATGTAACATATCTATGTAAAGGCTATGATCTACTTAATGTATTCATCCTATTTGTATGCATGTATCATTTTTTGTATTCGAGGTTATGAATATTGGCTGTGTGCTGGCTTGATTTTCACTAGCCTAGTAGAGCATTCGGTCAGCTTCTTGAGAAAAGTGCAAATTAAGTGCCCAATCAAAAACCATTTAAGCCAACAATGAACTTGAAGATGCCAATCCACATCTGAGCTTTCCCAGGAATGTGGCTTGGCTGGTAAAAACTGAGTCATGCATGGACATGTGACTTGCCCATGTGACTCTAAAACTCCATCTTGGAGCTGGACTTTACATAGGAGAGAGGAGGGGGTCTCCACCCGCAAGAGAAAGTCTATTTAAACCCCTGGAAGACCCCTCCATTTGGTCTTCAGCTGGCTAAAGAGAGAGCCTCTCGACCCCCAAAGATACCTGAAAGAAACTGGGACAAAGGACAGTAACTACAGGGGGTGTGAGTGATTGCTGGATCCAGACTAGCAGGAGACTAGTCTGTAAAAGGAAGCTTATTGGAACTGGTGAGATTTTATCTGTATTCAGTTTTATTACTGTATTAGACATAGACTTGCATGTTTTATTTTATTTTACTTGGTAATCCACTTTGTTTTGTCTGTCACTACTCAAAACCACTTAAATCCTACCTTCTGTATTTAATAAAATCACTTTGTACTTATTAATTAACCCAGAGTATGTATTAATACCTGGGGGGGGGAAACAGCTGTGCATATCTTTCTATCAGTGTTATAGAGGGCGAACAATTTATGAGTTTACCCTGTATAAGCTTTATACAGGGTAAAATGGATTTATTTGAGTTTTAGACCTCATTGGGAGTTGGGCATCTGAGTGTTAAAGACAGGAACACTTCTGTAAGCTGCTTTCAGTTTAGTCTGCAGCTTTGGGGCATGTGGTTCAGACCCTGGGTCTGTGTGGGAGCAGATGGGCGTGTCTGGCTCAGCAAGACAGCGTGCTGGGGTCCTGAGCAGGCAGGGAAAGTTGGGGCAGAAGTAGTCTTGCTACATCAGTTGGCAAGTCCCAAGGGGGTTTCTGTGATCCAACCTGTCACATGGGTTACCTAGGGAGGTGGTGGAATCTCCTTCCTTAGAGGTTTTTAAGGTCATAGAATCATAGAATATCAGGGTTGGAAGGGACCTCAGGAGGTCATCTAGTCCAACCCCCTGCTCAAAGCAGGACCAATCTCCAACTAAATCATCCCAGCCAGGGCTTTGTCAAGCCTGACCTTAAAAACCTCTAAGGAAGGAGATTCCACCACCTCTCTAGGTAACCCATTCCAGTGCTTCAGCACCAGGGGGCAGGGGCCACAGGGACCAGAGCAGGCAGTGAGCCTGCCTTAGCCCTGCTATGCCGCCAATCAGGAGCCACTCGAAGTAAGTGCTGCTGAGCTGGAGCCCACATCCCTCACCCCGTCTCGCACCTGAACCCTCTGCCCCAGCCTGGAGCTCCCTCCTGCATCCAAACTCCCTCCCAGAGCTCGCACCCTTCACCCCCCATCCCCTGCCCCAGCCCTCAGCTCCCTCCCAGAGCCAGCACCCAATACCCTCTCCCACACCCCAACCCTCTGCCCCAGCCCAGAGCCCCCTCCTGCACCCAAACTCCCTCCCAGACTGAGAGAGAAGGCTGCAGAGTCAAACCCTCCAGTGCCCCCTTGTGGACATGCATTACAACACCATCCTTTCAGTGCATGATCACATACTAATTTTACATACATGGGTCATCAGCCACTTGAACCCAGGGGTCGAAAAAGGGGTGGAATTTTCATGGAAATCATGGTCAGTAGAAGATTGAAGACCAGACCCTTTGGTCTCCTGGCTCCCAGACCAGTGGCCCTTCTCCAAGGCTGCAGGGTACATTGAGGGTGGCTTGTCCCCCCTCCCCACAGCTACATGGACAAGCTGCAAGCTGCATGATGATTGGCCAGGCTGACGGTCCCAGGGTTTCCTGAGGTTTGCAAAAACATCTGCTTACTTTGACCGCACTAGATTTCGCCTGCAGATTAGAGACAAGGTGTGATGGATGCAGGAAGAGACAAGCCATCATTGGCTTCCTGTAGCTGGAGCCACCAGCTGAGTTCCTTATTTGGGGCTTGGTGGAGCTGAGTGAGGGGCATCTGTTCTCATCCTCTTCCTCGGTGAGTATCGGAGACAGCCAGGGCATGTGTCCATGGGAGGGGGGGAAGCTGAGACCAGGGTATGTGCCCCCAATAAAACTTTTAATTTGAATAAACAGTTTACTGTTTCAGAGTAGTAGCCGTGTTAGTCTGTATCCGCAAAAAGAACAGGAGTACTTGTGGCACCTTAGAGACTCTAAGGTGCCACAAGTACTCCTGTTCAGTTTACTGTTGTACAGTTAGAACTGTTAGCCTATAACTTCGATGCCTCGTGTACTGAAACGTGTTCTGAGACAGATTGTCGTTTTCTTCCTATTTTAGTGTGTCAGATCTTTAACACATTCTCTGCTAGCAGCTTGAAATGTGTCCGTGGTGGACGTGTGAGATTCATTGGTACGTTCAGATGCGAACGCGCTTCAGAGCTTGCGTGCGCACCTGTTTGGTTATTGAGTGTATCAGGTAATCCATAGCCTTACTTCAACCGGCAGCTCTGCATATCCACACAGACTAATGTCTTATCATAGGACAGATCTCTCAGGCAATGTGTACTGTATTTTCCTAATAAAACTAGCTACTTTTTATATAGTTGAATAATGTAAAAGAAGGGTGAAAATTGGAATAAACCGCATTTTTGTAAAACCCGGGATTTTTTCCCATAAAAATCAGTTTAAATTGAGAACGAAGGGGCTTAGATGTGTTATACTCACCACCGGGGTGCCTCCTTGCAGCTACGGCTGGGGATTAGCTCATATCCTGTCCGATGCCCCCTCCTTCAGTCTCTCACCCTGGGGTCTTACACTCGCTGCCTAGAGCCCAGCTGCTCCCTTTGCATCATGCAGGGTACCCCATCTCTGGGGCTTGGCCTCTGGCTAGTTGCTCTGGTCCTCCCCATCTGGGGTATCAAACTCCCATTGGGTGACTGGTCCAGGCAGGCTCCTGCTTCTCTGCCGGCTCTGTGCCATTGCCCCCGTGGCTGGTAGGGGAACTGCAGTCTGCCTGCCACTCCAGGGTCCAGCCCAGAGACCTACAACCACCAGCCAACCTTTGTCCCATCCCAAACCTGGGCTGCTTCCTCTCCATCAGGGTCCTCCTCCGGAGCCCCTTCCCTTGGGGCCAGCACTCAGGGCATCTGTTCTCCTTGATTTCCTCCCTCCCTCTCTAGACCTGGAGACCTTCACCCACCAACCCCTGTCTAGCTCCTGCTTTTCCAGCAGCTCAGCCTGCCCCGTGCCCAGCCCGGCATCACCATCAATTCAGAGCTGATCAGCCCCGACTCCCCCCAGGTGCCGCCTGCCACGAGGTTCATGGGCCCTTTCTCTGGACTTGGGTCCTTAAAGAGATGTGGGGAGGGAAATTGGCTTCACTGTCGTGGCTGCCACCCCCCATCTCCTGGGCCCTCCGGGCCGTCCGGACCCTGCTCCGCAGAGACGTCCTGAGCAGAGCGGCCGGAGAGAGGGACCCTGACGCCATCGCCCTCCCCCCGGCCAAACCCCCAACCCGGGAGGAAACCGGGTTGGACTTTAACAGCAGCCGCGGTGACGCCGGCTCCAGCCCAGCTCCACCGGCTCCTCTGCCCCCCCAGGACAGTCGCTAGCGTCTCCGGGGCCAGCGGGGAGACACCCAAACCCGGGGGATTTTCTGGCTAGAGACTCATTCCAGTGAACGGGGCCGGAGCTGGAGCAAACCCCTTGTTTCACACAGCGCCTGCCACGGCTCCCCTGGTCCCTGCTCTGCTGTGTCTGTAACAGCCGGTCCCAGGGGTCAGTGGGGGGTTTGCTGTGGGGCTGAAGAGGCCGAGGGCTCTGGACCCCGCCCCCGGCCTCTGTTTAACCTTGTACAGTGTGGGGCAGGGGCTGGGGCGTGTTCGCACCTTAAGCCAGTAGCTCTCAAACTATCGTGTTGGTGACCCCTTTCACATAGCAAGCCTCTGAGTGCGACCCCCCCTTATAAATTAAAAACACTTTTTTATATATTTAACACCATTATAAATGCTGGAGGCAAAGCGGGGTTTGGGGTGGAGGCTGACAGCTTGCGACCCCCCATGTAGTAACCTTGTGACCCCCTGAGGGGTCCTGACCCCCAGTTTGAGAACCCCTGCCTTAGGCCCTTTATTGCGTCTCCATGAACACAACAGGGTGCAGAGGGATTTAGCCCCTGGCGCTCCTGAGCTCCCACATGGCGGATGTTTGGGGGGAACTGGATGGGGGAGCCGGGAGTTTGAGGGAAGTAGGTCGGGGGGTTTGGAAGGGGGGCTGAGGGGAGAGGGGCCAGGATGGAGTTTGAGAGCAGCCAGGCTCCCCTCCTCAGAAGGTCAGAGCCAGGGGGCAGGATTTTTGGGGGGGGGTTGAGGAGCAAGGAGGGAGCCGGTGCCCCCAAGTTCCCTCTGGGCTCCCATTTCTACCCCCAGCAGCCTCCCCTTTCACTGCCCCCTGCTCAGCCCCAACCCCAGCTCCAGCCCCCTCAGCCTCAGGGTCCCTCATTTTTTCTGTCCTCTCAGTCCCTCCCCCACATCCCTCCTGCCCCACCTTCCGTGCCCCGTAATGCCCCCAACCCCACAGTCACTCCTCCCTGCTCCTATAGACAGTCCGGGGGGGGGGGAGAATTGTTCCCCACCCCCAGGCTGAGGTGTCGGCCATCTTAGCCAGGGGGCAGCATGACTGCCCTGCGATGGCTGCAGGGGGTGACAGGGTGGCCATGGTAACTGAGGGCAGCCAGGGTCCCTTCCCTTGGGGAGCAATGGGAGATGGCGGCCATGGCTAGCGGGGGCTGAGGGGGGACAGATCGGAGATGCTGGGAGATGGGGGGGGAAGGGGCCAGTGGTCCGTGAGGGGACACGGGCCAGGGGGCACAATGTGGGGAGGAGGGGTGTGGGGTGACACAGGGTAAGCTGGGAGATTCGGTGGGTCAGGCCGGGGGAGGGGTCAGGCTGGGTGGGGAGGTCAGGCCGTGTGTGTGGGGGAAATGACTCTGCTTCACAATGAATCTGCTGCCTGTCTGCCTCCTGCTCCGGGGCTGGGGGCTAAGTCTCCCAGGGAGCTGGTGAGCAGGGGGGTCGGGGCCCTGGGACGAGGGGGCTGATTGAAGAAGGCCCGGCCCAGCGCTGTGAGCAAGCCCCGGAGGGGGACACCATGACGGTGACACCAGGAGTCCTGACCCCAGCTCCACCCCCCGGCTCTAACCACTAGTCCCCACTCCCCTGCCAGAGCCGGAAACAGAGTCAAAGCTTCCTGACCCCCAGCTTCCTCCTGCCCTCTAGGCAATGGCGTATAAACAAAGCCGGTGTCATGTCCCTCTCCAGGGGCCTGGCCACATAACCACTGACAGTGTCTCCTCCAACTCGGGGGCAGGGTCTCTGCGGGGGCATTAGCAGGTCCCTGGGTCTCTCCCAGCTGAGGGCCTGGGATGGAATTTCTCTTGCTCCAGTTTTCCTTTGAACCTGGTTTGTTTAATTCACACGCTGAGAAAAGACCCTTTGAACCAGGCGTTGCAGTGTAAAGCCGTCCTCACTGCTCAGCTATGGTGCAAGGGGCAGCAAACCCAGGTGTTCCCCATCACGCTCGCTCCTCACACGTGGGCAGGGTTGCAGGCTGAGCGAGAAGGCTGCAGAGTCAAACCCTCCAGCACCAGGAAATGCCACAGTTACAGTTTCCTGAACAACCTTAACTCTGCCCCCTCGTGCACATGCACATGCATTACGACACCATCCTTTAATGGCATGATCATGTATTAATTTTACCTACATGGGTCACCGGTGTGGTTTGATTTCAGAATGTAAGAAAGGACAGGATGGGAGGGCGGAATCAGCATGGAAATCGTGGTCAGGTGAAGATTGAAGATTAGACTCTGTGGTCTCCTGGCTCCCAACCCGGTGCACCTTCCCCAAGGCTGCAGGGTACATTGAGGGTGACCTGTCCCCCTCCCCACAGATACGAACAAGCTGCGAGCTGCATCATGATTGGCCAGGCTGAAGCTCTCAGGGTTTCCTCAGTTTTGCAGGGCCTGCTGCTTACTTTGGCTGCGTTAGATTTCGCCGGCAGATTAGAGACAAGGTATGATGGACGCAGGAAGAGACGAGACATCGTCAACTTCCTCTAGCTGCAGCCACCAGCTGAGTTCCTTATTTGGGGCTCGGTGGAGCTGGGCACTGGGGTGTTGGTGGCAGCTCTGAGGGGCCCCCTCACTTCCCATCATGGTCTCTGCTCTCACCGTCCTCTTCCTCGGTGAGTATTGCAGACAGCCAGGATGTGTGCCAATGGGGGGATCTGAGACCAGGGCGTGTGCCCATGGAGGGGATCTGAGACCAGGGCATGTGCCCACTGGGGGGATCTGAGACCAGGGCATGTGCCCACTGGGGGGATCTGAGACCAGGACGTGTGTCCATGGAGGGTATCTGAGACCAAGGCATGTGTCTATGGGGAGGGGGGATCTGAGACCAGGGCATGTGCCCATTGGGGGGATCTGAGACCAGGGCGTGTGCCCATGGAGGGGATCTGAGACCAGGGCATGTGCCCATGGGGGGGATCTGAGACCAGGGCATGTGCCCATTGGGGGGATCTGAGACCAGGATGTGTGCCCATGGAGGGGATCTGAGACCAAGGCATGTGTCTATGCGGGGGGGGGGGGGGATCTGAGACCAGGGCATGTGCCCATTGGGGGGATCTGAGACCAGGACGTGTGCCCATGGTGGGGATCTGAGACCAGGGCGTGTGCCCATGGTGGGGATCTGAGACCAGGACGTGTGCCCATGGTGGGGATCTGAGACCAGGGCGTGTGCCCATGGTGGGGATCTGAGACCAGGGCGTGTGCCCATGGTGGGGATCTGAGACCAGGGCGTGTGCCCATGGTGGGGATCTGAGACCAGGGTGTAGGATCCAGTCGCTCTGGGATCTGGTCCCTAACAAGCCGTCTCCTCCCCAGGCTGCTGGCTGGCTGGGCGGAGCGAGGTGTCTGGAGGTGAGTATCTGTGCTGCTCAAGGCTAAGTGTTAAGGGGGGCGGGGGGGGAGGTGGAGGGGAAAAGAGCAGCTGAGCCCTGAACCTTCCCCCAAAACTCAGCCGGGGGTGACTCCGGATTGATCGTGGGGGGCTGAGATCAGAACCCTGCCCTGCCCCCAGTGCACTCAGGGGTGACTCTGGATTGATCCAGTGCAGCTAAGATCAGAATCCAGCCCACAGGTTCCCTGTGGATGCAGTGAGGTGTCTGTTATCCTGGCGTTGTCTCTGGGGCTGGGCGCTAAGGGCAGGTTACAGACACATGGGGAAGGGTTTGTGTCTCCCCATCTCACTCCTGTTTGTGTGTGAACGCAGAGCTGGGCCAGCGGGGAGATGCCCAAACCCAGGGGATTTTCCGGCTAGAGACTCGCTCCAGCGAACGGGGCTGGGGCTGGAACAAACCCCTCGTTTCACACGGCGTCTGTCACGGTTCCCCTGGTTCCTGCTCTGCTGTGTCTGTAACAGCCGGTCCCAGGGTCAATGTGGGGTTTGCTGTGGGGCTGACCGGGCTGCGGGCTCTGGACCCCACCTGACCTGTGTTTAACCCTGTTCAGTTTGGGGCAGGGGCTGGGGCGTGTTCGCACCTTGGGCCCTTTATTGCATCTCTATGAACAGGGCACAAAGGGATTTAGCTGCCGGCACTTCTGCCCCCCCCCAAGGCAGGCATTTGGGGGGAGCTAGATGGGGGGAGCCAGGAATTTGAGCGAAGTAGGTTGGAGGGTGTTGGGAGGGGGGCTGAGGGCAGAGGGGCTGGGATGGGGGACAGGAGTTTGAGGGCAGACAGGCTCCCCCCGCAGAAGGTCAGAGCTGGGGGGGGGCCAGGATTGTTGGAGGGTCTGAGGACGGGGGGAAGGCAGCACCCCCTGAGTGCCCTCTGGGCTGCCATTTCTATCCCCAGCAGTCTCCCCTGTCACTGCCCCCTGCTCATCCCACCTCTCAATTCCAGCCCCCTCAGCCTCAGGGTCCCCCATTTTGTTTTCTGTCCCCTCAGTATCCCATCCCCCTCCACCCCCAGTCACCCCTTCTCCTCTGTAGTGGTGGTCCCGGTGGGAGCCAGCTGAGGTCACTCAATTAGGGTGAACTGCAAACAGAACGGGGCAGACAAACCCCACAAGCTGGTGGATATTCCAAGATTTAGATTTCCCAAGCCAGCACAAAACAGCTTCTGTAGTACCTCACTGGTTACTCAGAAGTCCAAACAACGCAGTTCCCCTAAAGTACCCAGGCTCAGGCCTCTATCCAGTACCCACGTCAACATACGATGATGATTACTGAAAATCTTATTTCATCATATAAAAGAAAAGGTTCTTCTGATCCCAAAGGATCAGCCACATACCCAGGTCAATGTATAACTTAGATCTTATCCCAAATACACGCTTATAGCCAATTCTTATTAACTAAACTAAAATTTATTAAAAAAGAAAAGAGAGTGAGTGTTGGTTAAAAGATCAATATTCGTACAGACATGAGCTCAATTCTTGAGGTTCAGACACACAACAGAGATGGTGGGCTTGTTGTTGCAGAGTTCTTTTAGAAATAGTCCATAGGTTATAGTCCACTGTCCATATTCAGGGTGGTTCCTATCTCAGTCCTTATGGCCTAAGTTTCCCCTGTATGAAACCTGAAGCAGATCTGAGATAAAACAGGATCAGGTCCCAAGGCTTATACATTTCCAGAAGCCTCTTGACCATTCAGTCCTGGGTGAACAATAGTCTCCTATTCACCTGCACATATACCAATGTGATAGATGTCGTCATGTGCCAGCAATGCCCCTCTGCCATGTGCATTGGCCAAACCGGACAGTCTCTACGCAAAAGAATAAATGGACACAAATCTGACATCAAGAATTATAACACTCAAAAATCAGTCGGCGAACTCTTCAATTTCCCTGGACCCTCAATAATAGACTTAAAAGTGGCAATTCTTCAACAAAAAACTTCAAAAACAGACTCCAACGAGAAACTGCAGAACTGGAATTAATTTGCAAACTGGACACCATCACATTAGGCCTGAATAAAGACTGGGAGTGGATGGGTCACTACAAAAACTAATTTCCCCCTGCTGATACTCACAGCTTCTTGTCAACTGTTTGAAATGGGCCACCTTGATTACATTGACATCATTAGCACTGACCCCCCACTTGGTAAGGCAACTCCCATCTTTTCATGTGCTGTGTATTTATACCTGCTACTGTATGTTCCACTTCATGCAGGGCCGGCTCTAGGCACCAGGAAAACAAGCTGGTGCTTGGGGCGGCACATTTCTATGGGCAGCATTCTGGCGCCAGCCATGCCGCCCCTAAAAATGTGCCCCGGCCGCCCTAGCTCACCTCCGCTGCTGCCGCTCACGCACCACGGCGCGCGAAACAGCTGATTCGCGCGCCGCTGCTCGCCCTCCCTCCCAGGCTCTCAAACCTGGGAGGGAGGGGGAGATCCCGAGTGGCCGCAGCGTGCAAAACAGCTGATTCGCGCGCCGCTGCTCCCCCTCCCTCCCAGGCTCTCAAACCTGGGAGGGAGGGGGAGATCCCGAGCGGCCACGGCGCGCGAAACAGTTGATTCGCGTGCCGCTGCTCCCCCTCCCTCCCAGGTTTGAGAGTCTGGGAGGGAGGGGGAGACCCCGAGCGGCCGCGACGTGTGCGTTGCTGCTCCCCCTCCCTCCTAGGCTTGAGAGCCTGGGGGGAGGAGGCAGGGCTGGGGATTTGGGGAAGGGGCGGAGTTGAGGCGGGGCCGGGGGTGGGGTAAGAAAAAAATGGGGTGGGTGGCCAAAATTGTTTTTGCTTGGGGCGGCAAAAATCCTAGAGCCGGCCCTGACTTCATGCATCTGATGAAGTGGGTTATATCCCATGAAAGCTTATGCCCAAATAAATTTGTTAGTCTCTAAGGTGCCACAAGGATTCCTCTCTAGATGTTCCTCCAGGTGGGGGGAAGAAAAGCTAAGGGATGATGTCACTTCCCCTCTTTTATATTTTCTGCCAGCTTCCTGGAAAGATCTTTGCTGGGACCCGGGGATCCGGCAGTGCCCATTGGTCAAGCAATCTCCATTGTACACAGTCTCTGAGATAGTGGATTCTTTCCTCCATGGGTGTGGATGAGTCATTGACACTGGCTGGCTGGTCCTTTTCTGCAGTTGAAAGGGTGGCTGTGGGCATCTCCCAACCTCACAACACATTTCAGTAGCACACACAGCAATGCTTCATAACTTCCCATACCAGGATAGCACATACAATCCAACAAGATAGTCATGTTGAACAGATCAAGACTTTTAAAACGATGCCTCACAAGGCAGACTTTGTACCCAACCTATCATCATTCCGTCATAGTGGTGAATACGAGGGCTCCAGGGTGCTATCTTGAGGTACAGATTGTCACACTGTGGTATCAATGCAGCACGGCCAGGGCCTCGGCAGGAGGCCTGGGAGGTGTGAGGAACAGACTGTGAACTTCCTTTCCCATGCAGAGGCAGCTATTTGTGGTGTCCCCATGCCCGCAGGGCGGGGTAACTAGTTTCCTTTCATCTTCCCCATTTTTACTGATTTTTTATTTGTTGCTGTTTAATAAATTGTACGTACTCTGAACTCTATGTAACGATCAGTGGGTCAGGGAAGTGACCTGCCCTAAGTGACCACAACAAGACTGGGGGTTGAGCTCCTCAAGGAATCCTGGGCCCAGCCTTGCCGGGGTTATGAGGACTCTGCCGCACGGGAGGGAGGAAGGGGAGCCCTCGAGGTCAGGCAGGCCTCTGGGTAAAGGGAGTGGGAGCAAGGACTCAGATCCTTTCACTAGCAAATTCCACCAGGGCATGTATAAGCCAGGAAAGTTCCCCACAATAGTGGGACCATTCTCCCGCTTACAGTAGGAGCGGGGTCAGCAGCCTCCCTGCCCGTCCGTCTGGAGAGTGAAATGAACCGGTTCCACCCCCCAAAGCCCGTCTGTTCTGGAAACAAGCGGCTCTGCTCCGGTGACTCCCGAAGGAGTGAGACTTGGAGCCAGTCTGACTCCAGCTGTTGGCCGCAGTCGCTCAGCCCCCGTTTCAATAGACAGGCCGGGTGTGACTCCTTGTCCATGGGTTTAACCCGAAAGCTTTGCCTTTGAACGGCTGCTGCTGGGGGTTTGCCCAGGAGCTGAGTAGAACCAGGGGCTCGGTTTGAAATGAGCCCCGGCCCCCGGCCTGTGTAACGCTGGTGAGGGAGAGAGTTTCCAACCCCACTGAGCCCTCAAGGCCTGGGAGACCCTCTGCAAAGAACAGCCAGGATGGGGGAGTTTGGGGCACAGGCTGAGGATGGGGGGGAGGATTAGAGGGGAGATGAGCTGAGGTCAGGGAGGGAGTGGGGGGCAGGAATTTGAGGGGAGACAGAAAGAGGGCGGGTGGGTGAGTGTTGGAGGGGAGACATGACAGGCATTGGAGGGGAGACACACTATGGTCGGTTGGTTGCAGTGGGGCAGGACGGATTGAGGGGAAATGGGGATAGGGGTTGGAGTGGGGATGGGGCGGGGGGGAGATGGGCTGAGGTCAGTGCTGGGTGGGAGGGACAGAGGTTTGAGGGGAGACAGGACAGGGCAGAAAGGAGATGGGATGGCTTTGTGGGGGGCAGAAGTTTGATGGGAATGAGCAAGGGCGGGGAAGGGCTCCCCTCACACACAGTCGGGGTCAGGGGGATGGGGGGGACTATTTTCCTGCCAAAACTCTGGCTGAGCTGGGGCACCTCTGGCCAGGTGGGGAGGGAGCGAAGGGCAGGCGACGCCCCCCATGGCCATGGGGGAGATACACCCTGAAATGCTCACGAGTGGGGAACCCAGGCACCCCCCAACCACTGGGGGCAGCTTTCATTGTCCCCCCTCCCCCACCACTGTCCTGCCTCCCCCGGCCCCCTAATGTTCTCTCACCCCCCATATTCCCCTGCCCCCCACAGCCCCTCCTCCCAGCCCAGGTAGGTGCCATTTCCCCTAGGGCAGCCTGGCGCCAAGCCCACCAGGGGCTCTGCGAGATGGTGGCCATATTAACTGAGGACGGCGATGGGCATTAGAGGGGAAATGGAGCAGGGGACGGGTGTGTGAGGGGGGATGGGCCGTGTTGGGGGAGGGTGTGAGAGGGGCAGGCTGGGGGGAATTGAAGAGGGCAGGATGGGAGATGGGGGGCAAGCGGGTTTGGGGGGTGTTAGTTGTGGGCAAATCTGCTGCTCGTCTCCCTCCTGCTCCGTGGGTCTGGGGGAAGCTGAGGGGGGAGGCTGCGGGTAGGTTGGGGGATGGCTGGTGAGCAGGGGTG
The DNA here is from genome assembly GCF_028017835.1 of Emys orbicularis. NCBI lineage: Eukaryota > Metazoa > Chordata > Testudines > Emydidae > Emys > Emys orbicularis. The sequence goes on along the minus strand of NC_088703.1, from coordinate 18,694,076 downwards.
TCGGGGATTTAAGAAGACCCTTTGGGACCATCTGGCTGGGCTCCTGAACCCTCTTCTAAAGTTGCCCCGAGTCGCGGTGCCCCCGACAGTGCCCAGCGCTGGGTCAGAGCAATTCACGGTTGACGGCGCGACCATCACAGCTGGGTCCTGCTCCCAGCCCCCGGGTCAAGCCACTAGTCCCCACTCCCCTCCCGTAGCTGGGAACAGAGACCCCTGACCCCAGCTTCCTGCTGCCCTCTAGCCAATGGATGTACAAATAAAGCCTGTGTCACATCCTTCTCTAGGGGCCTGGCCACATAACCACTGACAGTGTCTCCTGCAGCTCAGGGCACAGGGTCTCTGGGGGGCATGAGAAGGTCCCTGGGTCTCTCCCGGCTGGTGACCCATTGGGCGCCCGGGATGGAATTTCTCTTTCTCCAGTTTTCTTTTGAACCTGGTTTATTTAATTCACATGCTGAGAAAAGCCCCGTAGAACCAGACATTACAGTGTAAACCCGTCATCACTGCTCAGCTGTGGCGCAAGGCGGAGCAAACCCAGGCATCCCCCATTGCGCCCGCTCCTCACACAGTGCCATGGCTCATGTCGCACATGGGCAGGTTGGCAGGCTGAGAGGGAAGGCTTCAGAGTCAAACCCTCCAGCACCAGGAAATGCCACAATTATAGTTTCCTGAAAAACCTTAACTCTGCCCCCTCATGCACATGCATTATGACACCAGCCTTTAATTGCATGGTCATGTATTAATTTTACCTACATGGGTCACTGGCCACTTGAACCTAGATTGAAAAGAGGGCAGAATTTTCATGGAAATAGTGGTCAGTCGAAGATGAGGCATTTGGTCTCCTGGTTCCCAGCCCAGTGGACCTTCCAGAAGGCTGCAGGGTACATTGAGGGTGACTTCTCCACACTCCAAAGAGACACAGACCAGGTGCAACCTGCATGATGATGGCCAAGCTGACAGTCCCACAGATTCCTGGGTTTTGCAAAGACCTCTGCTTACTTTAACTGCACTAGATTTTCCTGTAGATTAGAGACAAGGTGTGATCGACGCAGGAAGAGACGAGCCATCGCCAGCTTCCTGTGTCTGAAGCCACCAGCTGAGTTCCTTATTTGTGGCTCAGTGGAGCTGGTTGAGGGGCTCCTCACTGCCCCATTATGGCATCTGCTCTCATCCTCTTCCTCGGTGAATATCGGAGATAGCCAAGTGTGTGTCCATGGGGTGGGGTGGGGTGGGGTGGGGGTGGGGGTGGGGGAATCTGAGACCAGAATGTAGGATCCAAGTGCTCTGGGATCTCGTCCCTAACGACCCGTCTCCTTTCCAGGCTGCTGGCTGGCCAGAGCAGGTATTGGGATGTGAGTATCTCTGGGGCAGGGTAAACTTTAGTGTTAAGGACCGGGGAGGGAAAAGAGGAGCTGAACCCTGAATCTTCCCCCCACAAATTCTAATCAATTCCCCTGAATTTACCTAGTGGAGCTGAGATCAGAACCTGGCCCTGCCCCCAGTGCAGTTGAGGGTGACTCCGGATTGACCCCAGGGGGCTGAGATCAGAACCCAGCCCTGCCCCCAGTGCAGTCAGGGGTGACTCCGGATCCACCCCAGAGGGCTGAGATCAGAACACAGCCCAGCCCCCATTGCAGTCAGGAATGATTCTGGATCAACCACTGGGGGTTGAGATCAGACTCTGATGGGTGTGGTTCACAGAGGCAGCAGACCGGAAATGCCCTGCTCACCCTGCTTTGTGATTCCCAGGGGCTGTGAGGACAGGATGGTCTCTGGACACCCAGGGGCTGGGCCGGGGCAGAACAGACAGACAGACACCAACAGGGCAGGGCTGGCACCTGCCCCACTGACCTCCTGGTTCTTTCTTAATCCAGAGAGAAAGTTTCCCAAACCCTCCCTGTCCGTGAGACCCCGGGGGGTGACTGAGCCGGGGCAAATGTCACTCTGGTGTGGGCATGGGCAGCCAGGCATGAGGTTTGTTCTGAATAAAACTGGAGCCCATATAAAGACGCGGGACCCTTCTGGGAATGAGGCTGAATTTCCCCTCACCAGTGTGGGACGGGGCGATGGAGGGAGTTACACCTGCCAGTATCACATCATATCAAAACACCTGACTGGTCTGAGCCCAGCGACCCCATGCAGCTGGTGGTAGGAGGTGAGGGGCCCAGCTCAGCGTCCCTCCTCCCAGCCCCACAGCCAGCTGGACACTCAGGGGGGCTTGGACCCAATGAGACCCTCAGAGCCAGACTCTGCCCTGAGCCCTGGGCCCAGCAGAGGGGACGCCCATCTGGGGAGCAGGGACGGAGTCACTGGGGGGTTCCCAGCCAGTGGAGATTTGGGGACAAGGGACAGGGGAACCCAGCCCCCAGGGGACCCTCAGGTGTTACTTAACCTGCCTGTGCCTCCATTTCCCCTTGTACGAATGGGGGATAATCATCCTTCCTGCAGCTGGTGGCTGGTTAGACAGTCAGGGCTTGGCTTTAGGCCGGGGGCTTTTTCTCACTGGGTCTGAGGAGCCACCAGCACCTCTGACTTCCAGCCCCTCCCCCCAGTCTAACCACTAGACCCCACTCCCCTCCCAGAGCTGGGGAGAGAACCCAGGAGTCCTGGCTCCCAGCCCTGCTGTTCTAAACCTCTAGTGGATCTCCATCCTCTGCTGTAGCCACTAGTCCACCAACCCTCCAAGGCGCTGAGCCAGGCTGACATCCCCTGGGTGACCATGTGGTCTAGTGGGTAGAGCGCTGGGGCTGGGCCTCAGGAGACCTGGCTGCCATTCCTGGTACGGCCGTGATTTTCTGGGGGACCTTGGCTGACTCTCTGTTCCCCCCTCTTTGCCTCAGTTTCCCCCTCAGTAAAATGGGGCTGGTTCCCCTGCCCCCCTCTGTGAAGCACTGTGAGATCTGGGGGTGCAAAGCGCTGGGGAGGAGCCGGGTGTTGTTGTACCAGACACAATCTGGTCCTGCCCAGTGCCACCAGCCTGAGAGCGGCAGGTTTCCAGCCCCTGCCAGAGACTCAGCAGCTACTGGCGACTGCTGGGTACAAGACAGCGGCTGCGAGGGCCTGTGGGTCTGATCTGGGGGGAGGATACTGGCTAGATGGGCCCAGGGGTGTGATCCCATGGGGCAGGGTTGGGGAGCAGGGACACCGGGCTGGGGGGCCCATTAGGTAGATAGACGGGTACAGATTTTTTGTTCCATTACAAACTCAGTTCCTCTCTAGGCTGGAATAAAGGCAGGTCAAATATTTCCCACCGAAACTTTATTTCGATGGAAAATTGGGTTTTTAACCAAACAAAAACTGTACCACAAAGCGTCAGTTCTCCTGGAGATTTTTTTGATATTTGTTCAGAAAACTAAAACTTTTTGCCAAAAACGCTCAGCCTCATAGTTACCAAACCTGAACATTTTGGCTGAAAACCCAAAATGTTCCATTTTCTCAAGAAAAATAAAATAAAATAAAATAAAAATTGTGGAAAGCTAAAACGTTGTGTAGCCCAGTGTGCCTGGGGCAGCCCTCACTGGAAATGCCAAGGGCAGGGCAGGCTGCAAAAAGGAGAGCAGATATTTCCAAGACAGGTGGGTAACACTGTAGTTAAATCTCCCAACCAGGCACAAACTGTACATCTGATCCCCCATCCTGGTTATCAAGAACCAAAAAGGGAACCACACAGCCCCCTTTATTACATTCCTGTCTCTGGCTCCCAATCAGCACCTAGGTCCTGTATAGTGAGAAGTTATTTAAAAACTCTGCTCACTCTACAAAATGTTCTTTTGACCCTAAAGTGTCAGCCATATCACCAGAGGTTTGGATCTTACCCAACATACTGCCCTGCCAGCCAGTCCTTCAGTGTCTAAAACTAAAGGTTTATTATAAAGAAAAAAGAAAGAACAAGAAGAGAGCTGTTAAATGGTAAAGCAATCACATACATACACAGACTTCAAAGTCCATGAGGTTCCTATCTGTACTGGTGAGTTTGCTGGCTTGAAAGTCCACTCTGGAACAGATCCCCAGCTTGGATGGGTCGCTCAGTCCTTTATTCAGAGCTTCATTTGTAGAACGGTTCCTCCCGAGGTACAAAGCTGGACTGAAGACAAACAGCAGAAGCTGAAGCTGCCTTTTAGTCTTTTGCCATGTGGCCTGCACTTCCTTTATCCCAAACACAAGCTGCCCAGCACATGGCCTGGAAGTCTTAGAGTACTGTCCAGAGGCATGTCTCTGCCTGCCTGGCTGTGTCATAAGGTGTATCTGCCTTCGCTCAATGGGTCAATTGTATAGCTGATGGTCCTTAATGGGCCATCAAGCAGGCTAGGCAGAGCTGATGCCAAACTGTCTGGGGGTGTCACCCAGAAGCATAGCACAAGTTCTGTAATACAGACATAGATACATATCTATAACCCACAATACAAAGGTGATACAAACAAGCTTATCATATTTGGCAAATTATAACATTTTTGCAGATACCTTACATGGCATATCTGGCAGTGCAATTTTATAATACTGGTATTCATAATATCCGAAAGTGTCCCGCAAATTCTATACAGCGTCACATGTTGCATGAAAAATATCAGTTAGATGAAAACCCAGTTTTCCATAGAAAAATGCAACTGTGAGACTGATAAAGCTGCGAGAGCGAGAAGTTTCTCCTTTCGCTCAAGCTGTAGCAGCTTTCTCGAGTCCCTGGTTCAATGTCAAGTGGGGGCCAAATGATCATTTAATGTTGTTGCTCTCTTTTAAAATTGCCGTGGTCCCCAGGACCCCCAGCCATGGACCGGAACCCTGTTGTGCAAGGTGCTGTACATTATTTATTACGGCAGCATCTAGAAGCCCCAGTCATGGCCCCATTGTACTAACTGCTGTACAAACCCAGGACAATTAGTCCTTGCCCCATAAAAATATGAACTAGAGGGTTCTCCATTCCTATCCACTCTAGCAGTTCCTGTGGTTTCTAATCTCCCACAATGCACTGCTGCTAGCTTCTGAGCTAGGCAGTGTGGTTCAGGTACCCAGAGAACATTGCAACAGAACTGGACCAGGACAACGCAGGGCAGACTTGCACTTGTTTTGGCACTGATCAGCGTGGCTTGGAATTGTTCTGGGGGCACGGGGGCGGTGGAGGGGTCAGCATGGCTGCAGTGCACTCAATGAACCTTCTCTGCATCAGATGACTCGTTACCAGCCTTTCAGTGCCAAGCGGTTCGATTTTCCATTGCTTGGACTCCGCTTACTCCGCCTTGCACATCTGCTGCGAATTCAACTCAAAAATTGACACCAGGCTCAGGCTAATTGCTTCTTTGGGATTCAACCCCCCTGGAGAATCAGTTTGTGAATCGTCTCATTATGCCCAAGATCCTACGCTTAGAACCTTTGTCAGGTGTATAAAGATCTCAAGAAAATGTAACTTTCTTCTGGTTCAGCTGAGCTCCCCAGTTCTCTGCAGGTTGAGAAAATGAACGAACCCCCCGCTAAGCATAGTGGCTAGAAGGTGTCTCAGACCTGTCTCCTCTGATCTAACAGGATGCTTTCTGTGTCATTTCCTTATCCAGTCATTCTCTGCCCTTCCATTTCCAATGTGCATGCCATCTGGACAAGCCCAGGAGTTTGAGTCCTTGTCTAGGACTCGCAGAAGGCACTGGAATTCGCACACATGAATGGGGTCTGGAATAGAGGCTAAATTATACGGAGAATCCTCCTGTTAAAGTGATCAGCCAGAATTAATTTGATCAGCAATAGAAATATTTTTTGGTACTTAAAGTAATCATCTCTGGCTTTAACCCCCCCAAAACTGATGGTGTTCCAAGCACCTTAGTTCATTGGGGATGCATTCTTCCAATGACAGCCCTGAATTGCCTCAATATTGCCCGGCTTTCACATCTGGAAAGATAAATGACTCTTTAGACATCTTAATTTCACTCTCGCTGTCACTGGCACCAAGTCCCAGAAACCTGAAAATTTTTCATCTTTTCCCAGCCCAAGTTTTCTCAGGACTCTTCCTTGTGATTCTGCAGGACGCAAATTCCCGGGACATGCTTCTGCCGATCTCCTGGCTGCTGTGAATCCTGGAGCTATGGAATGAGGTGAGTCACTGGGATTTTTCCTTCACTCCATGTGCAGAACTGCCCCTGTTTGATCCCGTGTATATATTTTTATTCTGGTTTTCTCTTTTTCCATTCCTACGTAGATCAAACAGGCATTTTGGTACACTTAATTCGAAACTATTTATTATTATTTTATTTATTAAATATGATATTATTATATTTAACAGAACCTCATGACAAATGCTGTAAGGAAGTCTCAGTATATCATCTCATCACCGCTGTCTTTATCAACCCTACTTGTGGTCCCATCAGTAGAATCATGTAGGACTGGAAGTGGCCTCCATGGGTCATCTAGTCCAGTCCCCTGTACTCAAGGCAGGATTACATGCTTGTTCGATTGGGCCTATTTTTCTTAAAACCATGTTGGCTGCCATTAATGATGCTACCATTTACAATTTCTCTACTGGTTGCACAATGAGAATATGGATTTAGAGGCTCGATTTCTGGTCAGTCACAATCTACACTCACCTACCTGGGGAGGAAATATCTGATCATCAACAGCTTTTCCAGCAGAAAAAGGCATCAAGAGATGTGATGGTTGGAAGCGGAAATGAGAAAAATTCAGCCTTGAAATAAGGCACATATGTTGAACCGTGAGGCTGATTGATCTGTGGGACAATTCACTAAGGGACAAGGGGGATTTTCCATCGCTTGAAGTTTTTAAATCAAGACTGGCCTAGCTTGATCTGGTCTGGGTTTAAAGCAGGGATGACCAGGGAAATTCTCAGGCTTGTGTTATACAGGGGGCCAGTCTAGATGATCAAAGTGGTCCCTTCCAGTCTGTGTGTTGGGTGAAGAAACACTTCCTGTTGTTTGTTCTAAACCTGCTGCCTATTCATTTCATTGGGTGACCCCTAGTTCTTTTGTTATGAGAAGGAGTAAATAGCACTTCCTTATTTACCTTCTCCACACCAGTCATGATTTTATAGACCTCTATCATATCCCCACCTTAGTGGTCTCTTTTCCAAGCTGAAAAATCCCAGACTTATTAATCTCTCCTCGTATGGCAGCCGTAATCATTATCCCTAATCATTTTTCTTGCCCTTTTCTGAACCTTTTCCAGTTCCAATATATCTTTTTTTAAGTGGGGCGACCACATCTGCACACAGTATTCAAGATGTGGGTGTACCATGGATTTATATAGAGGCAATATGATATTTTCTGTCTTATTATCTATCTCTTTCTTAATGATTCCCAACATTCTGTTAACTTTTTTGACTGCTGCTGCACATTGAGTGGATGTTTTTGGAGAACTATTCACAATGACCCCAAGATCATAGAATCATAGAATATCAGGGTTGGGAGGGACCTCAGGAGGTCATCTAGTCCAACCCCCTGCTCAAAGCAGGACCAATCCCCAACTAAATCATCCCAGCCAGGGCTTTGTCAAGCCTGACCTTAAAAACCTCTAAGGAAGGAGATTCCACCACCTACCTAGGTAACCCATTCCAGTGCTTCACCACCCTCCTAGTGAAAATGTTTTTCCTAATATCCAACCTAAACCTCCCCCATTGCAACTTGAGACCATTACTCCTTGTTCTTTCTTGAGTGGTAACAGCTAATTTAGACCCCATCATTTTGTATGTATAGTTGGGATTATGTTTTCCAATGTGCAGTGCTTTGCATTTATCAACACTGAATTTCATCGGCCATTTTGTTGCCCCATCACCCAGTTTTGAGAGATCCTTTTGTAGCTCTTCGCAGTCTGCTTGGGACTTAACTATCTTCAGTAGTTTTGTTTCAGGTGCTAGTGCAATATAAACAACTGTACTCAGTACATTTCAGTATTGTGCACAGCATTGTGTAGGCTATTGCGGAAAACTGTCCAGTTGCACATAATGCCCAGCTTCGCTGACTTTGCATATCATGACGTCTCTGCTGTTGTCAGCCCTCAATGTAGTAACCATTCCTCCTGTCTCTTGGCAGATGAGCCCTGGACCGTGGTACCATGGAAGGAGACAATGACTCTGTGGTGACTGAATTCATCCTGGTAGGAATTTCTGGTGGCCCTCATGTGAAGTTCACGCTCTTTGGCTTCCTTTTTGCAATCTACCTACTGACCCTGGTCGGAAACACACTCCTGATCCTGCTCACCAGAGTGGACCTCCGACTCCACACCCCCATGTACTTTTTCCTCAGTAACTTGTCCTTCTTAGATATCTGCTATATCACCATCAACGTCCCTCAGTTGATGGTCCACTGCCTCTCCAAGAGACCCTCCATCTCCCTGGGCAGGTGCTTGGCTCAGATGTACATCTCACGCTTCTTGGGGATAACCGAGTGCCTTCTGCTGGCTGTGATGGCTTATGACCGCTGGGTGGCCATCTGCAAGCCACTGCGCTATACCCTTGTAATGAGCAACAGGGTCTGCCTCCAGCTGGCGGCCATGTCGTGGAGTGGCAGTTTCCTCCTGTGCCTGTCCGATTTCCTGGCCAAGCAACCTCGCTTTTGCGGGCCCAACGTCATCAACCACTTTGCTTGTGAGCTCCAGGCCATGCTGAAGCTGGCCTGTTCGGACACCCGCAACAACCAAATCGTGATGGTCAGCACCAGCGTCCTTGTCCTGTTGGTGCCCTTTTCCTTCATCCTTGTGGCCTACGTCCACATCATTGCGGCCGTGCTGAGGATCCACTCCACCCAGGGCAGGACCAAGGCCTTCTCCACCTGTGCCTCCCACATCACCGTGGTAGCCTTGTTTTACGGGACGGCCATCTCTGTGTATCTGCGGCCTCAGTCCAAATCTTCCCCAGATCAGGACAAGTACATTTCCCTCTTTTATGGAGCAGTCACTCCGGTTCTAAATCCTCTGATCTACAGCTTGAGAAACAAGGATGTGAAGGAGGGCCTGAAGAAGTTGGCAGGACCGAAAATGAATTGCTGAGAGCTTCCGAGAGCTTTGATTCCTTTCTCCTATGTGTGCTTCAGAGCCTTCTTCATGTGCCTCCTGACTTAACAACGTAGAGACACTCAGGATAGAGAGGGGTAGAGGAACCTGATTCCTGACCTAAACGACATTGGATGGTGAAGGAAGGATTCCAGTTTCACAGACTGAGGCAGACTTTATTTGTTAAAGTTTCACCTCCCATCTCTTTCTGTAGTAAACTATAAGTGAGTAGAATAAAGGAAGATGGGAATAAAAAGTCAAAATATTTTTTTTTCTCAGAACAGGAAATCTTTTGGTACAGAAGTGTCAAAATGTTATGTCTGACATTAACCTGTCTTCCCCTGAGCACTACTGTTAATCATGGGGAAATACTTCTCTGTGGGCTAAAATATATTTCCCCAAGGTGCATACTAGTCACATGTTGTGATGGGTTCAGTCACAGAGACCCTGTAGCAAGGCCGAAGACTCACCGGCACGGCGCCTCCTGCTGGTCGTCTGGGAATTAGCTCTTTTCCAGTCTCAGAGAGCCCTCTGCTGGCCGGTGTCTCGCCTACCTCAGGTCCTGTGTCCCTCCCAGACCCCGGTGCCCTTTATCTCGGGGTTCTGCCCCAGAAGTCCCCACACTCTGGGTCTTCCCTCCCAGGGGAATCCTCCAACCCTCTACACCCACTTTGCTTCAGTGGCTACTGCCAGTTGTCAACTAGCCCCCATTCACTAGGGCAGACTGCAGTCTGTAAGGGCCACATATCACTGGAAAGGGGGTTGGACCAGCTGCCTAGCCTGGGCTACATGTCTGCTGCCCCAGTACCTCTTTAGGCCCCCAACAAGGCCTGCAGGGGAGTTGCCAGGGTGGAGCTCCCCAGATCCTCTTGCCCTTCCTCAGCACTGCTCTGCTCCAGGTACTCTGTGCTCCCAGGCAGCTAGGCCCTTCTGACTCCAAAGCTAGAGTGAGACTTCTTCAGCTCCTGGCCCCCCCAGCCCTCTAATCAGGGCCAGCTGGGCCCTAATTGAGCTGGTCACAGCTGTGGTCAGTAACTCCCTCAGCTGCTCTCACTCCTTGTCCCAGCCGCAGCCCTCTCCAGGGCTGCTTTTAACCCCTGTTCTGCTGGAGTGGGGCAGCTGCCCCACTACAGACACCCTTGGGACTGTCACCTGATGTGCTGAGATTACCTCTGAGCCCATTTTTTCTGCCAGTTTGGGCCTCCAGAACCCTGCCTTGTTGCGCCAGACAAGCTAGCCTGCTGCAACACAGACCCAGGGTCCAAGCCACGCCCCCAAAGCTGCAGACTTAACTGAAAACAGCTCAGCAGGTCACCTATCTCCAGCACCCAGACACCCAGCTCCCAATGGGATCCAAACTCCAAATAAATCCATTTTACTATGTATAAAGCTTATATAGGGTACGCTTATATAGGGTACACTTATAAATTGTCCTCCCTCTATAACACTGATAGAGAGATATGCACAGCTGTTTGCTCCCCCAGGTATTAATTGCTTACTCTGGACAATTAATAAACAAAAGTGATTTTATTAAGTATAAAAAGTAGGATTTAAGTGGTTTTAAGTAATAACAGACACAACAAAGTAAGTTACCAAGCAAAATAAAACAAAGCAAGTCTAAGCCTAATACATTTAAGAAACTGAATACAGGTAATATCTCACCCTCAGAGATGTTCCAATAAGCTTCTTTCACAGACTAGACTTCTTCCTAGTCTGGGCCCAATCCTTTCCCCTGGTACAGTCCTTGTTAGTTCCACCTCAGGTGGCAACTAGGGGACTTCTCATGACTGGCAGCCCCTTTTGTTCTGTTCCACCCCCTTTTATATCTTTGGCACTAGGTGGAAATTCTTTGTCTCCCTCTGGGTTCCCACCCCTCCCTCTAAATGGAAAAGCACCAAGTTAAAGATGGATTCCAGTATCATGTGACATGTAAGTCTTCATTACTCACTGGCTGGCACCCATGTATACAGGAAGGTTTGCAAGTAAACAGAGCCATTTACAAGTCATTGATTCTGAAGCACCCTTAATGGCTTCCACTTAATATGTTTACATCAGTAATACAAGTTTATATTTTATTCTCCTAACTCCAGACATAGAAATCCATGCAAACAAATGGGATGAACACACTCAGTGGATCCTAAGCTTTGTAATGATACCTTACAAGAGACCTTTTGCATAAAGCATATTCCAGTTACATTATATTCATACTTATAAAGATATTTTCATATGGAGTGCAACATCACACATGTTTCCTAGGATATACTGTAATCATTCAATCAGAGGGGAAACAGCAGTGCATCTTGGGAGTTGTAGTTTGGGTGTCTTGTTCCACCATTCTCTATGGTATGGATTATATCTCCCATGATGCACGGTGGTCACTATGTTTCCCATGATATACTGCATCAGTTCAACCAGAGGCAGCACCATGGTGGATTTGGTCCAGCTTTGGAAATATTTAATTTTTATTTTCCCAATGGGAAATGGAAACAAGTTGCAGACATTCCATTTTCCGTCCAAAAAAATAAGTTTCGACAGAAAATTCCCAACCCTCTCTATAAATGAATTAATAAAATTGGTCTTGAAATAATGCATTTTGGCTTTTCTACCTTGGCACTGAAAAATCAGGCTTTCACCAAGCGTTCTGCCATTAACAGGACCCAGTTCCCCTCTCAGTGTATAACTAGCTGATCTTGATTCAAAGAATCAGACCCAGCATCCGAAGAAGTGGGCTATAGCCCATGAAAGCTTATGCTCAAATAAATTTGTTAGGCCTGGTCTACACTAGGCGTTTATGTCGAATTTAGCGCTGTTACATCGAATTAACCCTGCACCCGTCCACACCACGAGGCTATTTAGTTCGACATAGAGGCCTCTTAAATTCGACTTCTGTACTCCTCCCCAACGAGGGGAGTAGCGCTAAATTCGACATGGCCATATCGAATTAGGCTTGGTGTGGATGGAAATCGACGCTAATAGCTCCGGGAGCTATCCCACAGTGCACCACTCTGTTGATGCTCTGGACAGCAGTCCGAGCTCGGATGCTCTGACCAGCCACACAGGAAAAGCCCCGGGAAAATTTGAATTCCTTTTCCTGTCTGGGCAGTTTGAATCTCATTTCCTGTTTGGACATCGTGGCGAGCTCAGCAGCACTGGCAACGATGCAGAGCTCTCCAGCAGAGATGGCCGTGCAATCCCAGAATAGAAAGAGGGCCCCAGCATGGACTGATCGGGAAGTCTTGGATCTCATCGCTGTGTGGGGCGATGAGTCCGTGCTTTCCAAGCTGCGCTCAAAAAGACGGAACGCAAAGATCTATGAGAAGATCTCTAAAGCCATGGCAGAGAGAGGATACAGCCGGGATGCAACGCAGTGCCGCGTGAAAATCAAGGAGCTGAGACAAGGCTACCAGAAGACCAAAGAGGCAAACGGACGATCCGGATCCCAGCCCCACACATCCCGTTTCTACGAGGCACTGCATTCCATCCTAGGTGCGGCCGCCACCACTACCCCACCACTGACCGTGGACTCTGAGGATGGGATATTGTCCACGGCCGGTTCCTCGGACATGTTAGCGGATGGGGAAGATGAGGAAGGAGATGAGGAGGACGAGGCAGTTGACAGCGCTTACCAAGCTGATTTCCCCGACAGCCAGGAGCTCTTCATCACCCTTACAGAGATCCCCTACCAACCCTCCCCAGCATGTAACCCGGACACAGATTCAGGGGAAGGATCAAGCGATAAGTGCTTTAAACATATAAACCTTTATTTTTTACAAAACTGGAATATTAAGACTAAGAACAATGTGTGATTCATGATTTCTTCCCCCTGGGTGCTTAAGTAATCAGTTCCAACTATTTAAAAAAAATCAAACAGTGTCCGGTTGTGCATGATTCTGCTGCCCAAGCTGCTCCACTCTTTAGTCCCTGCTACTGCAGCTATATTAGAATCCTGTCTATATGTCCGGGGATAGAGCCTGTTCATCAGGTTCCTGGGGAGAGCGGCCTTACTGGGTCTTCCGAAGTACGAGACGTTCCCGCGCCAGGAGACAAGCAAGTACTCCGGTATCATTGCCTTGCACAGCATGGCGGCATAGGGCCCTGGTCTTTGCAGGCTTTCCCGAAGCATCCTTTCCTTCTCGCTGTCCGAGATCCTCATGATAGTTATGTCGCTCATGATGACCTGCTTTGAATTAGGTAGGGGACTGTTAGTATTGGGACTGCTTGCCCGTTCCTTTACAGAACTGTAACCGCTGGTTTACAGCCACGCGGTGGAGGTGGGAGAGGGGCAGCATACAGGGATCTTTCCCTGGGACATCCGCGAGGGGGTGGGACAGGGACAGAGTTCATGCTTGGCCGATTGCTGGCAGCAGAGACTGGCATTGCTTTCAATGTGAAAGGAGGCCACAGCAGGGCACACACACAGTGCAGTGAGTAGTTACCCTGGTCAGTCTGGGAGCTGGTTTTCATGTTCTGTGCGTGGGGGGGTGGGTTGCTCTGTGACTTTGTGGCGGGGGAGGGCAGTTACAGATCTTATGCAGCGGTCCTTGTCCTGGATCACAGAGCCACGCAGCAGGGGATCTGTAACCCTCCTCCCCCTGCCATAAAGTCACATAGCCCCCACATACACGCAGTCCCGCTCAGGAGGGCTGGCAGGCTCCGTTGAAACAACCAGTCCGCCACTGCGAATCCTGTCATTCCTGGAGTTTAGAAGGATCATTTGCATCAGTACACTACACCCGCTCCCCACCACATTCTGCGTCCCAGGTTTAAAACATTCCCGCGAAAACAGTAATAAAGACAACGGTGTTCATTAACAAAATAAAACTGATTTTATTTTTTTGGAAGGGGGTGAAGGGGGTCTGTAACTGGAGAGGATAGTCAACAGTAACTGGGTAAAGAAACGGGGGCAGGTTCAGCTTCTCTGTACAGAAACTTTAAAGTCACTGGTTACCCTGCTCACTGTGGAACCTAGCTGTCAAAGCCTCCCGGATGCACAGCGCGTCCCGCTGGGCTCTTCTAATCGCCCGGCTGTCTGGCTGGGCGTAATCAGATGCCAGGCTATTTGCCTCAACCTCCCAACCCGCCATAAAGGTCTCCCCCTTGCTCTCACAGAGATTGTGGAGCACACAGCAAGCTGCTATAACAATGGGGATATTGGTTTCGCTGAGATCACAGCGAGTCAGTAAGCTTCTCCATCTCCCCTTGAGACGGCCAAAAGCACACTCCACCACCATTCTGCACTTGCTCAGCCGGTAGTTGAACAGTTCTTTTTCAGTGTCCAGGGCGCCAGTATAGGGCTTCATGAGCCAGGGCATTAGCGGGTAGGCTGGGTCCCCAAGGATCACTGTAGGCATCTCCACATCCCCAAGAGTTATTTTGTGGTCCGGGAAGTAAATACCTTCCTGCAGCCGTCTAAACAGACCAGAGTTCCTGAAGACGCGAGCGTCATGAACCTTGCCCGGCCATCCAACGTTGATGTTTGTAAAACATCCCCGATGGTCCACCAGTGCTTGCAGCACCATTGAAAATGTACTGGCTGGCCTGGTGCTGCGGTCCCAGGATAGGGATGTGAGTTCCATCTATAGCCCCACCGCAGTTTGGGAATCCCATCGCGGCGAAGCCATCTATGATGACCTCCACGTTTCCCAGGGTCACTACCTTTGAGAGCAGTACCTTAACGATTGCGTTGGCTACTTGCATCACAACAACCCCCACGGTAGATTTGCCCACGCCAAACTGGTTCGCGACAGACCGGTAGCTGTCCGGCGTTGCAAGCTTCCAGAGGGCTATGGCCACTCGCTTCTGGACAGTCAGGGCTGCTCGCATCCGGGTGTCATTGTGCTTCAGGGCAGGGGACAGCAACTCACAAAGTTCCAGGAAAGTCCCCTTCCGCATGCGAAAGTTTCGCAGCCACTGGGATTCATCCCAGACCTGCAGCACTATGCGGTCCCACCAGTCCGTGCTTGTTTCCCGTGCCCAGAATCGCCGTTCCACAACATCCACATGACCCATTGTCGCCGTGATGTCCTCGGCGTTGGGTCCCGTGCTTTCTGACAGGCCTGTGCTACTCTCAGACTTCAGGCCCTCACCGCGGTGCCGTAGCCTCCTCGCCTGGTTTATCTGCATCTGCCTCTGGGAAAGGTGGATGATAACCTGCGAGGCGTTGACAAGGGCCACAACTGCAGCGATGGTCACAGCGGGATCCATGCTCGCAGTGCTGTAGCGTCCGCGCTGTCACTGACCAGAAAAGTGCGCGAACTGATTTCCCGCCGGCGCTTTCAGGGAGGGAGGGAGGGCGGTAGTGACAGACGGATGACGACAAGTACCCAAAAGCACCCTCGACCCTTTTTTTTTACTCAGAAGGCATTGGCGGCTCGACCCAGAATTCCAATGGGCAGCGGGGACTGCGGGAACTGTGGGATAGCTGCCCACAGTGCACCGCTTCCAATGTCGACGCTTTCCCCGTTAGTGTGGACTCACAAAGTCGAATTACTGTCCTTAGTGTGGACACACACGTTCGACTTTGCAATATCGATTCTACATTTTAAGAGAAATCGAACTACCCTCGTAGTGTAGACATACCCTCAGTCTCTAAGGTGCCACAAGTACTCCTGTTCTTTTTGCAGACCCAGCAAAGTTTGTACATCTCGCCCAGCACATGGCTGTTGCCACCCCTAATTTTTAATTACTTTGACAAGACTGAGGTTAGAACATAAGAACAGCCATACTGGGTCAGACCAAGGGTCCATCTAGTCCAATATCCTGTCTTCCGACAGTGGACAGTGCCAGGTGCCCCAGAGGGAATGAATAGAACAGGTAATCATCAAGTGATCCATCCCCTGTCACTCATTCCCAGCTTTTGGCAAACAGAGACTAGGGACACCATCCCTGTCCATCCTGGCTAATAGCCATTGATGGACCTATCCTCCATAAATTTATCTAGTTCTTATTTTGAACCCTTTTATGGTCTTGGCCTTCACAACATCCTCTGGCAAGGAGTTCCACAGGTTGACTGTGCGTTGGGTGAAGAAATACTTCCTTTTATTTGTTTTAAACCTGCTGCCTATTAATTTCATTTGGTGACCCCTAGTTCTTGTGTTATGAGAAGTAGTAAACAACACTTCCTTATCTACTTTCTCTACACTAGTCATGATTTTATAGACCTCAATCATATCTCCTCTTAGCCATCTCTTTTCCAAGCTGAAAAGTCCCAGCCTTATTAATCTCTCCTCATACGGCAGCCGTTCCATACCCCTAATCATTTTTGTTGCCCTTTTCCAATTCCAATGTATCTTTTTGGAGATGGGGCGACCACATCTGCACACAGTATTCAAGATGTGGGCATACCATGGATTTATATAGCGGCAACATGATATTTTCTGTCCTATTATCTATCCCTTTCTTAATTATTCCCAGCATTCTGTTTGCTTTTTTGACTGCCGCTGCACATTGAGTGGCTGTTTTAAGAGAACTATCTACACTGACTCCAAGATCTCTTCCTTGAGTTGTAACAGCTAATTTAGACCCCATCATTTCATGAAAACAAAGATAGAGACACTAAATAGATTACAGGAGCTCCTGAAGTGCTGTAAAACCTCATGCTTTAGAGCATAAACCACCCTATAATTAGGCTTGGCAGAATGAGAGTTTTTATTGTTTTTTTAATCATTTCAACAGATAATATCAATGTTTATTTTAAATAATTTTTTCCCCCAATTTTTATCTATTTAAATTTTCACAGTTGTGCAAATTATTTAGTGACAGTTGACTTTGAGATTCAAAAATTATACCCATTAAAACGCAAATTGTCAACATCACATATCAAAATTCACGGAGTAAAGGTCTGTAAATCAAACTCTCCTATGTTCTCAAGCAGCATTTCTCTTCCTTTGCCAATCGGGAAATTTATATTATTTTCAATAGACATATTTTTTCATCAGTTTGCAGCTGTACAGTGAAATCGATGTTTATTGACATTTACCGATAAAAAAACCCAAAAACCTAACCCTTCCCAGTCTATAGAGAATTACAGTGGGACAAAATATGAAATATCCATTTTGGGGGATATTCCAACATTCTGATCATTGTTTTCTTTCCAAAATGGGAAGAAAATAAATAAATAAATAAATAAATAAATAAATTTCCTGTAAAACAAAATTTAAAACAATTCACTTCAGAAAAATCTAAATTTTCCACTGCAGATTTTCAAATTGGCAGAAGCGGCTTTTTCCAAGGGAAAATCATTTCAATGCAGAATCCCTGAGCAAAGTTACCAGAGGAAAGATTAAAACAAATCATAAGAACACAAAGTGGAACACAAGAGTTTCTGAAGGGCTCTAAAGACCATAGGCACCGACTGTCCTGCTAGCAGAGTCCTAGGTCCCAGCTCTGGCCACTTGGGGAGGTGGCGTTACTGTGTCGGCGTAACAGGACACTTACAGTGGTGGGAGATCACTAGACACCACTAGACTGGTGCAAGCTGCCTTGTGTCGACCCAATCACGTAGCCTCGGCCAGGCCTCAGTGTGCCGTGTAGACATACCCAGAGTACACGTGTCCCTTCACCACCACCTGACCTCCCAACCCTGTCTTCTTTCCATGAAAACCCAAGGAAAGTTTGTTTGCTTGTGTAATAATTTGCATTCTAGGTCTGACGAGGGGTATATGTGGACCTGAGCTAAAGAAGCATTTGGGAATGTATCTATCTAGGTTTTATACCAAGTTCATTACTATGATCCCTGGACACCTACTTCAGAGACAAAGCAGTTGGCCGAGAAGGTGGCATTCAAGCCCCAGGACTCATCTACACACAGAAGCGGGACCGCTGTTACTGTCCCAGCATACGCAGTGCAGTACAGGGCCCCCGTGTGGATTTTTGAGGCCATGTCTACACTACAGCCACTGCACTGGTTCTGTAGCTGGCCGCTGTAGTGCCGTAGTACAGGGTTTCCCCGTCAAATGTCATTAATCAGGACGCCAGAACAGGGGGGGGCCAGAGGGGCCCTCCCATTTTTTACTGATCACAAGGGCAAGCAATGGGAGGGGAGGGGGCAGAGATGAGCAAACGGGGGCAGGGTTTGGGGGGGAAGAGGTGGTGCAGGAGCAGGGCCTCAGGGGAATGTCTAGGTCGACGTAACTACAGTGCTCAGGGCACAACTCTTCACAGCCCTGAGTGGCGTAGGTAGGTCAATCTAATTTTCATCTGTAGTCCAGGCCTTAACTCTATTGGGGGAGGAATAGCTCAGTGGTTTGAGCATTGGCCTAGTAAACCCAGGATTGTAAGTTCAATCCTTAAGGGGGCCACTTAGGGATCTGGAGCAAAATCAGTACTTGGTCCTGCTGGTGAAGGCAGGGCGCTGGACTCAATGACCTTTCAGGGTCCCTTCCAGCTCTATGAGATAGGTATATCTCCATATATAATATATTGCTAAAAAGGTGCATCATAGCAGTGTAGCTATTCTTGCATGGAAGGGAAATAAATTATTCCAGTAGAAGGCACCTTTATACTGGTTCTAACTGTGTCCACTCTAGCTGTTGCACTGGTTTGAAAATCACACCCCTAACCACGAGGTTTCTACAGCACCAAATCCATGTGTAGACCAGGCCTGACTTGGCAACGGCTCCACTGCTGGTGTGTTGAGCCCACTGGCTATCAATTGACCAGTGGTCCATCCGCCATCAATATAATTTTGTAGTAATGACATCTGCGACTTGGAGAAAGTTTCAGAAGCAATCCTGTCTGGCCATAATCATTGCCGAAGGAGAGCTGCCATGTGAGCGTGTGTCTCCGGAGGGGGGCCAAGTTAGCAGCCCCAATGTAACTTTTAATGGCTCAGCTAAATCGCACTGGGCATCATTAAAAGAGTGCATTGTACTGTGCATTGCGGTGTGCGGAGAGCTTACTCGGGGCATTGGGTCTGATCGCTACAGCAACGAGGGATCACGCAACTGTTAAACAGATCTTTAATGAAACCCTTGGGGATGCGCCAACTTTCCCAACATTTCTGTAAGTGGCAGTCGTTTTAATTGGTGTAGAGCGGAGAGACACGGTGCCACATTCATTTCCCATCTATCAGCCCTTCACGCAAATAGCAACTTCGGTGCCATAGGCACAAGCCGAATTTGACAAATAAGTTTCGGCCATTAAATGACAGGTTTAGAGACAGCTACTGGTGGTGATAGTTATGGTCATTGAGGCTCCAAATATAAGAAATACACAAGCCAGAATCTCCTTGGAATGTCTTACAGAGGATGTTTCACTTCTTTTGCCATTTTGGGGCAAATCCCCCACTGGTATAAATTGTCTATAAACACCCCGGCTGCAGGGTACGAGCTGACCTCTAACTAATTGGGGCTCAGAAGAAATTTCCCATAGCAGCAGGTTACGCTATAGAATCACAGAATCACAGAAATGCAGGACTGGAAGGGACCTCAATTGTCCATCCAGTCCAGCCCCCTGCACTGAGGCAGGACTAAGTATTAGCTAGACCATCCCTGACAGGTGTTTGTCCAACCTGCTCTTAAAAATCCCCAATAATGGAGACTCTACAACCTCCCTGGGCAATTTATTCCAGTGCTTAACCACCCTGACAGTTAGGAAGTTTTTCCTTATTTCTAACCTAAACTGCCCTTGCTGCAATGTAAGCCCATTGCTTCTTGTCCTATCCTCATTGGATAAGAAGAACAATTTATCATCCTCTTCATAACAACCTTTTTCATAGAACCATAGGGTTAGAAGGGACTGCAAGGGTCATCTAGTGTAACCCCTTTTATGTACTTGAAGACTGTTGTCATGTCCTCCCTCAGCCTTCTCTTCTCCAGACTAAACAAACCCAGTTTGTTCAATCTTTCCTCACAGGTCATGTTTTCTAGACCTTGAATCATTTTTGTTGTTCTCCTCTGGACCTTCTCCAACTACTCCACATCTTTCCCAATGTGTGGTACCCAGAACTGGACATGATACTCCAGTTGAGGCCTTAACAAAGTAGAGCGGAAGAATTACTTCTCGCGTCTTGCTTACAACACTGCTCCTAAAACATCCCAGAGTGACGTTTGCTTTTTTGACAACAGTGTGACATTGTTGACTCATATTTAGTTTGTGATCCGTTCTAACCCCCAGATCCATGGTCCTTAGTTGCTAGGTACCAAATGTCTGGGCCATCGCAGTAGATGGGACACGATCTCAATGATTCTGTATCTGGGCAGCATCCGGCACGATGGGGCCCCGATCTTGGTGACTCTGTGTCTGGGCAGCGCCCGGCGCGATGGGGCCCCAATCTTGGTGACTCTGTGTCTGGGCAGCGCCCGACCCGAGGGGGCCCTGATCTCAGTGACTCTGTGTCTGGACACTCCCCCGACACACATTCTGTCTCTCTCTCTCTCTCTCTCTCTCTCTGTCACACACACGCACACAGACACACACTTGTATTGTTGTTGTTATTATTGCTTGGTACTTCATTTCAAAATGCGCAATGCACATATATTCTCTGTAATTTTATTCTTTCAAAGTTCGTTAAGGATTACCGTGCTGTTATTTTAGTGTTTTGACTGGTCTATGCATTTCATAATTTAATTTCTCTTATGCTTAAATTTAATTCTTTGAGTAGAGAGTTCTAAAATGCCTAACTTGTCCTGGCTGAAGTAATTATCATTATTACTTTTATTGCATATTGTGCTTTGTCATTCATTATTTAAAATGGTATAGTCATATAATAGTATCCTTCTAGAATGTAACTTTAACCTTGGCAATTCCCGTTTAGCTAAACAAACACATAACTTTAAACACTGGGCAGATGAAGGTCACTTATTTTCAAATTGGATTTTTAGTTATATCTGTAAAATAACTTAAAACTCGTATGAAAATAAATGCAGTTCCAAGTACGATGGAGTCAAATGTGAGCGAGTCATGTACGTGATTGTGCTCAGTAAACATAAATGCCAAAATAATTAGAAAAATAAATTCCCTTTCTTAAAAAAAGAGAAAAAAAAAAAACCTTAGTCCCGTGTGTTAAAATAAGTAAATACTTTTGTAGTGGAGTGAAAACCAACTGACTAAAATAGAGCAGATAATAGCAGTAATACAGAGTGTGTCTGTTAGAGAAAGTAAGCAGTTTTTATTTATTTTTATTTATCTCTACTAAAGGTGGTGTAAAAATAAGCCCCTTTGTTTTCAGTTTAAACTGATTTTTACCAAAAATTTCTCAGGTTTTACAAAACTTATTCAGTTTTCTCTGATTTTCACCCTACTTTTGTATCATTCAAATATATATAAAAAAAACTTGTTTTACTAGGAAAATACAATCCATTGCATGAGAGAGCTGTATTACGTGAAGACATTAGTCTGCATACGCAGAGCTGTGTGTTGAAGTAAGGCTATATTAGTCTAGAAGATACACACAAGGAACAAACAGGCATGCACACAAGGTCTGAATCTCATATCCACCACGTACATATTTCAAACTGGTCGCAGAGAATGGTTTAAAGGTTTGACACACTAAAATGAGAAGAAAATGACAATCTGTATCAGAATATGGTTCAGAACACAAGGACTTATTCGAAAGTTTAAAAAAAACAAAAACAGGAGAAAAGGCTGAAGTTGAGTGTGTGCGCTGCAAATGGTGTGGCCCAATTATTAAATGTAAATATTTGTAAGCAGAGTCTGGATGAGCTCTCCCCCACCATCTAGTGGTGAGCTGTGGAAAAAGACCTCAGAAGCTGATCTCGTTTGCATGGACACACCTGCTTAGGTGCTCAGCATGATGGGATTGCTTCCACAAATGATCACTTGTGGCTGGTGTTGGATCCCCAGTCTCCTTGTTATTGGGGCAGGAGTAATAAAGGGATGCTATCCTTTTTGTGTGAATTGAGGGCAGCAGAATTGTACCTGGCATACCCCAATGGAGAGACTCACCCTCAATGGAATGGCACTCGCTAGGCAGGGGCCGTGGGTTCCATAGCCCTATGAGTTGAGAAAGGGTGGGAACAAGTATGTATGCTGGGTAGTGTGGGCCTTGTAGTGGGGAAGCTGCCCCACTCCAATAGACAGGGATTAAAAGCAGCCCTGGAGAGGGCTGTGGTTGAGAAAAGCAGTGAGAGCAGCTGAGTGGGTAGTTGGCCCTGATAAGAGGTCTGGGGGCCAGGAGCTGGAGGAGTCTCTCTCTAGCCCTGGAGCAAGAAGGGCTGGCTGCCTGAAAGGAAGGTACCTGAACTGGAGCAGTGCTGGGGAACAGGGCAAGGGAGCTGGGGAGCTCCAGCCTGGTAAAATCCCAGACTGCAGGCCTTGTTCAAGGCCTACAAAGGTACTGGGGCTGCAGAGATACAGCCTGGGAGTAGACAAAGGCAGCAGGTCTTAATCCCTTGCCAATGATGAGTGGCCATTACAGACTGCAGTCTGCCCCAGTGAGCGGGGGCTAGATGATGACTGGCATCAGCCACTGAGGCAAGGTGAGTTTAGAGAGTTGGGGGTTCCCCTGGGAGGGGAGACCCAGAGCGAGGGGGTACTGCTGGGGCAGAACCCCGAGGTAAAGGGGTCCAGGAGGGACACAAGGCCAGCAGCAGGTGAGACACCAGCCTGCAGAAGGCGCTCCGGGGTGGACAAGAGCTAACTCCCAAGACAACCAGCAGGAGGTGCCGCGCCGGTGAGTCTCGCTTCGCTACAGGCCTAGATACTATTTGGCCTGTCCTCTCTCCACGGTATAACAACAGAGCTAATTTAGACTCCATTGAGAGTCTTGTTACACGCTGCAGAGCTGAAATCACTGATACCTCTGTCTAAATATTAGTCCTGCTTTGGGACAGTGTCTCTATTGCAAGAGACTGACCTGTGTGTGCACCAGCAGTGAGGCCCCCCCACTAGCAGCTGAAATCACTGAGAGCCGTGTTGAGGGGGAGTGCCTGAAGACATCTTGGTGAGCAGATGGCTAGCAGGGTGGCTGGTGGAGAGGGCCAGAGCAGAGTCCTGCAGAGGCGTGGCAACTGGCCATTGGGGCAATGAGCGAGTGCCTGAGCAGGGCAACGTGTAAGGTGCCTCCTTACCCCCCCTCCTCACCCCCTGCCTTCCACACAGGGTGGGAGGTGAACTCTGCGGATGAACCTCTGAACTCTGGGGCTGCACTGGCCAAGGACAGCAACTGAGAGTGGGGTACAGAGAAGGGACGGGCATGTTAAAGGGACTTTTGGGTTGCTGGACTTAAAACCGTGAGGGGAAAAGGACACTGCCCAACTTACTTGGGGTGGGTCTTTTGCTCATGGTTTGTGTTTATGAGCCCTAGTTGCGGTGTTTTCCCTAATTAATGCTGAGTTAATTCCCTCCTTTTATTACAAGTTTTTGCTACACTCAGACTCTGTACTTGCGAGAGGGGAAGTTTTGCCTCTTAGAGGCGCCCACGGGGTGGTGTGTAATTGTCCCATGTCACTGGGTGGGGGCTCAAGCCGGTTTCGTGTTGTATTGTTGAAAAGGAACCCCTAGATCCTGAACCCGGCCCTTGTTGCTGCTGGCTCCACTGCCAGAAGGGTCACGTATTTATAAGCTAATAGTTCTAAGTCTACAACAGTAAACTATTTCTTCAAATGAAAAGGTTTATTTGGGGATTAGGGATGTATTGTTTTCTAACTCCGAGGTGGCCTAGTGATTTGAGTTCTGTTTTAGTTCTGCAGCAAACCACACTGACTTCCATTCATCAAAGCATCAATCTACTTAATACTTTTTTCCCACTGTCCTTCCGTCCACCCTGATATTTACCCAGAAAAATGATTAATAGTTTTTGCACCAAATGTGTACGTTGTGGTGGTATTAAACACTGATAAATTCCCAGGAAAAATTAAATAAAATAAAAAACGGAAAACGAAGGGCAGGAACCGTACACTGTGGTGAGTTCTTTGTCACGGACACTTTCTTCCTGAGCACCAGCCGCCAGCCAGCCATTCCCTGGAGCCTCCTGGGGGGAGGGCGCCGGGGCGGAGGGTGGCCAGAGCGCCGGGGGGAGGGCGGCGAGCCCGGCCGTGGCCCCGCTCTCCCCGGCGGCCGGAGCTCCGCGCCGCCCCCTCCAGGTGCCGCCCCAAGCACAAGCTTGGTGGGCTGGTGCCTGGAGCCGGCCCTGGTGACAGGGCTGAGCTCTGGCAGTTCTTTCAATACAAATTAAACACTGGGGGAGGCAGTGGGGCCCAGCGGTGATGGGAGGGGGAGTGAGCCCAGGGAGCCTGTGGGGGCCAGGAGTGATGGGCGGGGGCACCAAAATCCAAGTTCATCCAGGGAGACATTTTCCCAGCCCTGCACAGCCCCTGCTATCTCAGCCCTGCTCCCCCCACACTCCAGCTGTTATGTCTCTCAGGGTATGTCTACACTACGGGATTACTCCAATTTTACAGAATTCGATTTTTAGCAACAGATTGTATAAAGTCGAGTGCATGCGGCCACACTAAGCACATTAATTTGGCGGTGTGCATCCATGTATCGAGGCTAGCGTCGACTTCCGGAGCATTGCACTGTGGGTAGCTATCCCATAGTTCCCGCAGTCTCCCCCGCCCATTGGAATTCTGGGTTGAGATCCCAATGCCTGATGGGGCAAAACACAGTGTGACGGGTGGTTCTGGGTACATGTCATCAGGCCCCCCTCTCCCTCCCTTGCTCCGTGAAAGCAACGGCAGACAACCGTTTCACGCCTTTTTTCCTGAGACGCCATACCAAGGCAAGCATGGAGCCTGCTCAGCTCAACACAGCAGTCATGAATATTGTAAACACCTCGTGCATTATCGTAGAGTTTATGCTGAACCAGAACCTGCAAAACCAGGCGAGGAGGAGGTAGCGACGGCAGCGCGGCGACGAGAGTGATGAGGACATGGACACAGAATTCTCTCAAACCGCGGGCCCCAGTGCTTTGGAGATCATGGTTTTAATTAGGCAGGTTCATGCCATGGAATGCCGATTCTGGGCCCGGGAAACAAGCACAGACTGGTGGGACCGCAGAGTGTTGCAGGTCTGGGATGATTCCCAGTGGCTGTGAAACTTTCGCATGTGTAAGGGCACTTTCATGGAACTTTGTGACTTGCTTTCCCCTGCCCTGAAGTGCCAGAATACCAAGATGAGAGCAGCCCTCACAGTTGAGAAGCGAGTGGCGATAGCTCTGTGGAAGCTTGCAACGCCAGACAGCTACCGGTCAGTCGGGAATCAATTTGGAGTGGGCAAATCTACTGTGGGGGCTGCTGTGATGCAAGTAGCCAAAGCAATCACTGAGCTGCTGCTACCAAAGGTAGTGACTCTGGGAAATGTGCAGGTCATAGTGGATGGCTTTGCTGCAATGGGATTCCCTAACTGTGGTGGGGCGATAGAGGAAACCCATATCCCTATCTTGGCACCGGAGCACCAGGGTACCCACTACATAAACCACAAGGGGTACTTTTCAATGGTGCTGCAAGCACTGGTGGATCACAAGGGACGTTTCACCAACATCAACGTGGGATGGCCGGGAAGGGTTCATGACGCTCGCGTCTTCAGGAACACCAATCTGTTTAAACGGCTGCAGCAAGGGATTTACTTACCAGACCAGAAAATAACCGTTGGAGATGTTGAAATGCCCATAGTTATCCTTGGGGACCCAGCCTACCCCTTAATGCCATGGCTCATGAAGCCATACACAGGCAGCCTGGACAGGAGTCAGGAGCTGTTCAACTACAGGCTGAGCCAGTGCAGAATGGTGGTAGAATGTGCATTTGGACGTTTAAAGGGTCGTTGGCACACTTTACTGACTCACTCAGACCTCAGCCAAACCAGTATTCCCATTGTTATTGTTGCTTGCTGTGTGCTCCACAATCTCTGAGAGAGTAAGGGAGATACGTTTATGGCGGGGTGGGAGGTTGAGGCAAATCACCTGGCCACTGATTATGTGCAGCCAGACACCAGGGCGATTAGAAGAGCACACCAGGAAGCGCTGCGCATCAGAGAAGCTTTGAAAACCAGTTTCATGACTGAGCAGGCTACGGTGTGACAGTTCTATTTTTCTCCTTGATGAAAACCTGCCCCCTTGATTGACTCATTCCCTGTAAGCAATCCACCCTCCCCCCTTCGATCACAGCTTGCTTTCAAATGAAATGAAGTCACTATCATTTAAAAACCATGTATTCTTTATTAATTGATTATAAAAATAAGGAGAGAACTGACAAGGTAGCCCGGGTGGGGTGTGGGAAGAGGGGATGAGGGAAGGAAAAGGCCACTTCAAAACTTGTTGAATGACAGCCTTTTGCTTGGGCTGTCCACTGGGGTGGAGTGGCAGGATGCACAGAGCCTCTCCCCCCCCCACCGCGTTCTTGGGCGTCTGGGTGAGGAAGCTATGGAACTTGGGGAGGGGGGAGGGCGGTTAAACAGGGGCTGCAGCGGCACTCTGTGATCCTGCTGCCATTCCTGAAGCTCCACCAGATGCCGGAGCATGTCCGTTTGATCCCGCAGTAGCCCCAGCATTGCATCCTGCCTCCTCTGATCTTCCTGCCACCACCTCTCATCTTGAGCGTCCCTCCTGTCCTCACATTCATCCCTCCTGTCCTTACGTTCGTTGGCCGCTTTCCTGTACTGTGATACTGTGTCCTTCCACTCATTCAGATGAGCTCTTTCACTGCGGGTCGACTGCATGATCTCAGAGAACATTTCATCTTGCGTGCGTTTTTTTCACCGCCTTATTTGAGATAGCCTTCGGGACGGAGGAGGGAAGCTTGAAAAATTTGCAGCTGCGGGAGGGAAAAAAGGGAGAGAAGTATTTAAAAAGATACATTTTACAGAACAATGGGTATACTCTTTCACAGTGAACAACACTATTCACATTACATAGCCCATGTGATTTCGGTACAAGGTCGCATTTTGCATCTTAATATTGAGTTCCTGCGGCTTTGGTGTTAGAGATCACAGACGCAGGGCTGGGCAACAGAATTCGGCTTGCATGCGGCCATGGTAAGCCATTGTCTTTCGGCTTCTGCAACCTTCATAAAAGCAGTGCCCTCCTTTCCCATACCAAGCAAAGCCCGTTGAGTGCTGCGGTTTTTGTGTTAACATGCAGCAGCAGAAACCAAACTAACCCCCCCCCCCCCATCCACTTCTCTGGGATGATCGCTTTACCTCTCCCCCCACCGCGTGGCTGGTATCAGGGAAGATCCCTGCTAGCCAAACGCGAACAGCTCAGTGCCAATGCCCCCCCCCCCCACCGCTTGGCTAACTGCAGGGAAGGATTTCTTTTCAGCCACAGGCAAACAGCCCAGTAGGAATGGCCACCTCTGTCCCCTTAATTAAATTCCCATATTTCAACCAGGTTACCACGAACGATATCACTCTCTTGAGGATAACACAGCGAGATAAAGAACGGATGTTGCTTGAATGCCAGCAAACACTGGGACCATACGCTGTCAGGCTTTGTCATGCAATGATACCAGATTACTTGCTACTAGCATGGCGTGGTAAAGTGTCCTACCATGGAGGACAGAATAAGGCTGCCCTGCCCAGAAACCTTCTGAGAAGGCTTTTGGAGTACCTCCAGGAGAGCTTCATGGAGATGTCCCTGGAGGATTTCCGTTCCATCCCCAGACACGTTAACAGACTTTTCCAGTAGCTGTACTGGCCGCGAATGCATCCCAAGTCTTCAGGGAAAATTAATCATTAAAAAAAGCTTGCTTTTAAACCATGTTTTATATTTACAAAGGTACACTCACCAGAGGTCCCTTCTCCGGTTTCATGGTCCGGGATACTGCCTTGGGAGGATTGGGAGGCTATTTCAGTCAGGGTGAGAAAAAGATCCTGGCTGTTGGGGAGAACAGTGTGCTCTCCTCAAGCTCGTCCTCCTCCTCCTCATCATCTTCCCCGTCCGCAAAATCCGCAGGCATGGTTGAGAGTACCCCCTCCTTGGAATCCACGGTCGGGCTGGGGTAGTGGTGGCAGCCCCCCCTAGAATTGCATGCAGCTCAGCGTAGAAGCTGCATGTCTGCGGCTCTGCCCTGGACTGTTCATTTGCTTCTTTGGTTTTCTGATACACTTGTCTGAGCTCCTTAACTTTCACGTGGCACTGTCGTGAGTCCCTGTTGTGGCCTCTCTCCATCATGCCCTTGGAGATTTTTTCAAATGTTTTGGCATTTCGTCTTTTGGAACGTAGTTCTGCTAGCACGGAATCCTCTCCCCATATAGCGATCAGATCCAGTACCTCCCGTACGGTCCATGCTGGAGCTCTTTTTTGATTCTCGGACTGCATGGTTACCTGTGCTGATCAGCTCTCCACGCTGGGCAAACAGGAATGAAATTCAGAAGTTGGCAGGGCTTTTCCTGTCTACCTGGCCAGTGCATCCGAGTTCAGATGCACTCCTCGCAGCGGGTCCATCTGGACGGGACCTCTGGGGAAGCCAGAGGGGCCCTGCACCTGGACTCCACAGTCAGTCATGACTCCCAGCCAGTGGGTAACACACATTTAGGTTTAGTAGTCGACAGGAACACAGCATAGAACAGAGCTTGCTAGCACAGAAAGCAGGAACTTTCAGCAAAGTCCATCTTGGGGGACTCTGGGGGGTGACCTGGACTCTCCCCCTCTGAGTCCCAAACAGGAGACTGACCAGTTCCAGCGACCCGACCTCCGACACCCCCGTTGCTCCTCCTCCTGGTCTTTGTCTTGCTTCCTGGGCAAAGAGACACCTGGTCACATCCCCCTCCTGGGTCTCAGGTTACGAAGGGTACCGTCCATTGCCTACGTGGAGGCAGCTGGATCCGCCTCACCTGCCCCCGAGGGTCTCAGTGAAAGTCACACACCTTTATCCCTACCACCTAGGCATTGGTGTAATACACTGGGAAACTGAGGTACACACAGTATTCATGCACAACAGTAAGACTCACATAGAACATAATAAGGCATGAAAACCCCCACTTTGTCACATCTCTCTAGGGTTGCCAACCCTCCCGGTTTGGCCAGGAGAGTCCCGGAATTGGGCTTGATCTCCTGGAGACTACTGAAGCCAATCTGGGAGATTTTAGGCTGCTAAGAGTCCGATGGTGCCCTGCCTGCCCTGACTCCGCGCTGCTCCCGGGTTCAAGTTCACATTTATCATAGACTCTATCATAGAAATGGTTCCTGATTTTGATTGTATTTTTTGTGTATTATTATTGAAGATCGCCTCATCCAGGGGGCAGAAAAGAACTGCCCCGGCTTTGGTCATCCCCCCTCCCCCAACAACCGTGAGTGAAATTAACAAGGATGCCAGAAATAGCCCCGAATCCCGTGGTTCAGACTGCGGAGTGAACAGCTAAGTTTAAACTATTTCTATGCAGGCAGCAGGCATCCTGGGGAGGCTTCTCCCTCATCCAGTCCCTCTGCTCCCTGCTACAAGCTAGAGGGGAGCCCCTGCTGAGTGCGGGGGTCGGGGGAACGTGGAGCCTAGCCTCATCGGGCAGCCTGGCTGGAGGAGGAGGAGGGAGGACAAGGAGAAAAATGTGACAGTGAGTTTTCAGTTTTTCAGGCTTATTCCAGACAGTACTGGTAGTAGTAATAGTAGCTTTATTTTCTATATCTAAGTCATGCAATGGGAGAGATCCATGAAGTATGTAGAAGAGGTGGGTTGCTTGTGTTTGGACTGTACGGGTAAGAAATGTAATTTACTTCCACCGCTGGCCCCGCCCCTTCTGTCTGAGGCCCCGCCCCTTCCGGGGTGGGGTGGGGTGGGGGAGAAGTGGTACCCGTACCGGTAAGAGCTGTATTTTGCTTTCACCCCTGGTTAACGTGTCTGGGGATGGAGCGGAAATCCTCCAGGGACATCTCCATAAAGCTCTCCTGCATGTACTCCCAAAGCCTTTGCAAAAGGTTTCTGGGGAGGGCTGCCTTATTCTGTCCTCCATGGTAGGACACTTTACCACGCCAGGCCAGCAGCACGTAGTCGGGAATCATTGCAGAACAAAGCATTGCAGTGTATGGTCCCAGTGTTTGCTGGCATTCAAACAACATCCGTTCTTTATCTCTCTGTGTTATCTTTAGGAGAGTGATATTATTCATGGTCACCTGGTTGAAATAGGGTGGTTTTATTAAGGGGACATTCAGAGGTGCCCGTACTTGCTGGGCTGTTTGCCTGTGGCTGAACAGAAATGTTCCCCGCTGTTAGCCACGCGGTAGCGGTGAAGCCATCAAAATGCGACCTTGTAATGAAAGCACATGTACTATGTAATGTTAATAGCAAGGTTTACCGTGAAAGAGTGTACCCATTGTTCTCTAAAATGTGTCTTTTTAACTACCACTCTCCCATTTTTTCCCTCCACCAGTTGCAAATGTTTCTCCTTCACAGAGGCTAGCGAAGATTAGAAGGCAAAAAAAACCACACTCGGGATGACATGTTCTCGGAGCTCCAGATGTCGTCCCACGCTGACAGAGCACAGCAGAATGTGTGGAGGCAAACAATGTCAGAGTGCAGGAAAGCACAATATGAATGCGAGGAGAGGTGGCGGGCTGAAGAGAGTAAGTGGTGGGCTGAAGATGATAGGTGGCGTCAGCTTGCTGACAGAAGGCAGGAGTCAATGCTCAGGCTGCTGGAGCATCAAACTCATATGCTCCAGCGTATGGTTGAGCTGCAGGAAAGGCAGCAGGAGCACAGACCGCCGCTACAGCCCCTGTGTAACCAACTGCCTTCCTCCCCAAGTTCCATAGCTTCCCCCAGATGCTTCCCCCAGAACGCGGTGAGGGGGCCTCCGGCCACCCAGCCACTCCACCCCAGAGGATTGCCCAAGCAACAGAAGGCTGGCATTCAATAAGTTTTAAAGTTTTAAAGTGCAGTGTGGCCTTGTCCTTCCCTCCTCTCCCACCCCACCCGGTGCTTCCCATGGTGATGTTGGTGAAACGGCCCTTGTGATCCACCAGTGCTTGCAACACCATTGAAAAGTACCCCTTTCGGTTTATGTACTCGCTGGCTTGGTGCTCCAGTGTCAAGTTAGGGATATGGGTTCCGTCTATCGCCCCACCACAGTTAGGGAATTCCATTGCAGCAAAGCCATCCACTATGGCCTGCACATTTCCAAGAGTCACTACCCTTGATATCAGCAGCTCTTTGATTGTGTTGGCTACTTGGATCACAGCAGCCCCCACAGTAGATTTGCCCACTCCAAATTGATGCCCGACTGACCGGTAGCTGTCTGGCTTTGCAAGCTTCCACAGGGCTATCGCCACTCACTTCTCAACTGTGAGGGCTGCTCTCATCTTGGTATTCTGGTGCTTCATGGCAGGGGAAAGCAAGTCACAAAGTTGCATGAGTAAGGGCACTTTCATGGAAAAGTTTCTCAGGCACTGGCAATCGTCCCAGACCTGCAACACTATGCGGTCCCACCAGTCTGTGCTTGTTTCCCAGGCCCAGAATTGGCATTCCACGGCATGAACCTGCCCCATTAACACCATGATGTGCACATTGCCAGGGCCTGTACTTTGTGAGAAGTCTATGTCCATGTCTATGTCCTCATCACTCTCGTCTCCGCGCTGCCGTCGCCTCCTCTCCTGGTTTCACTTTTGCAGGTTCTGGTTCTGCATATACTGCAGGATAATGCGCGTGGTGTTTACAGTGCTCATAATTGCCTCAGTGATCTGAGCGGGCTCCATGTTCCCAGTGCTATGGCGTCTGCCCTGAAAAAAGGCGCAAGACAATTGTCTGCTGTTGCTCTGACGGAGGGAGGGGCGACTGATGACATGGCTTACAGAGAATTAAAATCAACAAAGGTGGCTTTGCATCAAGGAGAAACACAAACAACTGTCACACAGAATGGCCCCCTCAAGGATTGAACTCAAAACCCTGGGTTTAGCAGGCCATTGATTTCACGGAGGGAAGGGAGAGCAAATGAATACAAAACAAATCTGGTCTATTTCTTGTTTTGATCCACTCCATCTAGCTTATGCATCTTAGGCTGGCAGCAGACGGTGCAGTACGACTGCTAGCCATCGTCATCTCCTGGGTGCTCGGCAGAAGATGCTGCATTACGATTGCTATCCATCATCATCTCCTGGGTGCTCGCCAGAAGACGGTGCAGTACGACGGGAATGACCTGGCTGAGTCACTCCCATGTCTGCACAGGCGCCCCTGACCGACCTCACTGAGGTCGGCTAAAAGAGCACCCAGGAGTACGACGACGATGGCTACCAGTCATAATGCACTGTCT
Organism: Emys orbicularis; assembly: GCF_028017835.1. Classification (NCBI taxonomy): domain Eukaryota; kingdom Metazoa; phylum Chordata; order Testudines; family Emydidae; genus Emys; species Emys orbicularis. Next base: position 18,661,961 of record NC_088703.1, on the reverse strand, counting down.
GCTGCCAAAAGGCAATGAGCTGCTGCTGTGTAGCAATGCAGTCCCACGTCTGCCAGCACCCAGGAGACGTATGGTGACGGTGAGCTGAGCGGGCTCCATGCTTGCCATGGTATTGCGTCTGCACAGGTAACCCAGGAAAAAAGGTGCGAAACGATTGTCTGCCGTTGCTTTCACGGAGGGAGGGAGAGGGGGGCCTGATGACATGTACCCAGAACCACCCGCGACACTGTTTTTGCCCCATCAGGCATTGGGATCTCAACCCAGAATTCCAATGGGCGGCAGAGACTGCGTGAACTGTGGGATAGCTACCCACAGTGCAACGCTCTGGAAATCGATGCTAGCCTCTGTACTGTGGACGCAGTCTGCCGAGTTAATGCACTTAAGAGCATTTTGTGTCTTAGAGCATGATGAGCCCAAAGTAATCCTGAATGTAAGTGAGGCCCATAAAAAGTCTGTTGTTGCTCAGGAAAGTGTTCCTTTAGAGCAAGCCCTAGGTGAAGAGGGCAAGGGCAGAATTTCTGTTAGGGGTGAATTGTTGCTTAGGCCTTGGCTATACTTGTGAGTTACAGCGCAATAAAGCCTCCCAAAGTGCTGTACCTCACTCCCCATCCACACTGGCAAGGCATGTACAGCGCTGTGTCTCCGCGGCTACCATGCTGCTGGTACTCTACCTCCCCGAGAGGAATAACAGCTGTTGCGTATTGGCTGAGACGCTGCTGCTCCAGTGTAAACGGGGAGTAACATTATTACACACGGATTGACCTCCGGAAACTCCCCGTAATCCTTTTAACTGAAGTGTCCTCTCTTGTTTTGTTGTGAACTCCGGACGCGGAAGTGCCCTTTCAAAGCTCCGTTTCGGGGGCTGCTTATCAAAAACCAAACACAGCTACTGTTTGCTTTGAATGAGTGAGAGGCAGGCAGGGGGGCTCTGTTTGGAGTGCCGACAGCTAACGTTTGCTTGAAGAGAGAGGCGGTGCAGGGGGGAGGGGGGTTGGGGTCCATTTCAATGAGCAGCTGCTTATTTGGTCTATGAGAAACAGCTGCTGTTTGCTTTCAGTGAGTGAGAGAGGGGTGGGGGAGGGACGGGGGGTCTGAACATACAAGACAGCATACTGACACTCTCAGCACCCCAAAAACCCACTCTCTCTCCCGCCACGCTACCTGTCACACTCCACCCCAACCCATTTGAAAAGCACATTGCAGCCACATGAATGCACCGCTCCCAGTGCAGCTGCAAATGTGGCCATGACAGTGCGCTGGCAGCTGTCAGTGTGGACAGACTGCAGCGCTTTCCCTACTCAGCTGTACGAAGGCGGGTTTAACTCACAGCGCTGTACAGCTGCAAGTGTAGCCAAGGCCTTAGAGAAGCTCCCAGAGAAAGGAATCCTCCTGGTAATCTGTGCAAGCAGTTTGCTGTAGCTGAAGGGTCTAGAAGGGATTCAATCAAGGAAGTTTCAGTTCCTAACAGCCAGAAATTTTCTGTTGTGAATGGATCCACTAACTTTCCTTTTGAGAGATCCAGTGTGGATAGAAGGTCTCAGATGGAGTAAAAGCTGTTAAGAAAATTGAACAGCCCTGTAACCAAGTGGCTGGGCTTGACCCGCTTGTTGGGGAGACAATGTTGTTGAGAGAGGAATGGCTCCAATGCAGATTCTGTAAGTGAACAGTCTGTGTCTCAGGTTCAGAGGGAAGACTGGGTAGCTGAGACGGCAGAGCAGAACAGCTGCGTAGTTAATCTCTCGAGAATGCAGGGCATGGCAGGTAAACTCTCGTCTCTAGACACTTTGGATAGGACTTGTAGTCTCTCAGTGGACTTAACATCTGATTCCATGTGGAAGCAGAGGTTGGTAAGGGAAGGACAACAGAACTTTGAGTCTAGCTTGCTAGTACAAATGGACGGCAATCTCTTTAAGACAAAGTCCAGCCTTGGAACTGGTAGAAGTTAATGATCTGAAAACTGGTAAACAGGCTCCTGTCTGTGTTAATGCAAATTACCTGGCTGACAGAGGGAAGAAATTCTTGTTAATAGCTGTTAGCAAAGAGAGCATACCCAATCAGCCAGTGAATTCTCTTAAGCCAGAGAAGTCAGGGTTTGATTCTTCAGGACAAGGAGGAAAGAGAGAACTTAATTTTGCAAAGGAAAGCCACAGGGTAACCCTAAAAGGCCCAAACCCCAATGGTATTGAGCCAAAGGTGGGGCATGACAAACATGATGGTAGATGGATACTTGCAATGGATTTGTTGTTATTGCTAATGGTAATTTTTGTAACTAATGTGTTGCTATTACCAAGAATTGTAAAAATGTACAATGTGCCTAATCTATTGGAAAAACCCTTGAACATGTTAAAAGAAATACATGAAAACACACTTTATGTTAAAAGGTCTTGTTTTACTGATGTTTCACAGTTAATGCCTGTAAATAGTATTGAAACTTTTCACAGGGGAAAAGACATTCCAGACCTAATGTGCTGTATGAAAAGGGAAACTGAGGCTGTCATAACTATAAAGGGAAGGGTAACAGCTCTCCTGTGTACAGTACTAAAAATCCCTCCTGGCCAGAGACTCCAAAATCCTTTTACCTGTAAAGGGTTAAGAAGCTCGGGTAACCTGGCTGACACCTGACCCAAAGGACCAATAAGGGGACAAGATACTTTCAAATCTTGGGGGGGGGGGGGGAGGCTTTTGTGTGTGCTCTGTTTTAAGGGGTTGTTCGCTCTTGGGACTGAGAGGGACCAGACATCAATCCAGGTTCTCCCCATCTTTCTAAACAAGTCTCTCTTATTTCAAAATTGTAAGTAAAAGCCAGGCAAGGCGTCTTAGATTTACTTTGTTTTCTCAACTTGTAAATGTACCTTTTACTAGAGTGCTTATCTTTGTTTGCTATACTTTGAACCTAAGACAGAGGGGGGTCCTCTGAGCTCTTTAAGTTTGATTACCCTGTAAAGTTATTTTCCATACTGATTTTACAGAGATGATTTTTACCTTTTTCTTTAATTAAAAGCCTTCTTTTTAAGAACCTGATTGATTTCTCCTTGTTTTAAGATCCAAGGGGGTTTGGATCTGTATTCACCAGGAGTTGGTGAAAGGAAGGAGGGGGGAAGGGTCAATTTCTCCTTGTTTAAGATCCAAGGAGTTTGGATCTGTATTCACCAGGAAATTGGTGAAAGGAAGGAGGGGGGAAGGGTCAATTTCTCCTTGTTTAAGATCCAAGGAGTTTGGATCTGTATTCACCAGGAAATTGGTGAGAGGTTTTCTAAAAGCTTCCCAGGGTAGGGAATGGTGGCAGCGGACCAGAACTAAGCTGGTAGTTAAGCTTAGAAGTCCTCATGCAGGCCCCTACATTTGTACCCTAAAGTTCAAAGTGGGGATACAGCCTTGACAGAGGCACACTACCAGATTACTTTTACGGCTAAATGCCAAGATTCCTATGCTATGGACAACATTAATATCTACATTGTCTTGATAGTAATTGGGTTCCAAACATTTGCCAGAGCTTGTATGGATAAAGTAGCTATGTTCTTTACCTCTTGGCAAAATCACATGAGACATACAGGAACCATGCTGCAAGAGCAGATCCAATCCGCTATTGTTCTAACCAAGTCTTACCTTGAGTTTGTAAAGAGATTCAATCATGTTATTAAACATGACTTTGATAAACCATTTCTGTTATACACTGGTACGGCTTCTAACCCAATACTAGCAGGAGCTCTTGGGATGCAGTCAGTGATGTTTGTGTCATCCCTTCCTGCATCAGTTTTGCATTGGAGGTGTGAGGTTACTGACATAACCTGTGACCGTTGTGATGGACTTAGACCAGAAGAATATAAGAGAGTAGTCCTATTGGGTACTGGGAAGTGGGTGGGCGGAAGCCCGCCCACAGCTAAAGGCCCCTCCCCCAGCCTGGGGAGGAGCTACTGAGCCCAGACCTCAATTAAAGTCATGGGACAATGAAGGAAAAAATGGGACAGGTATGGGGGTCAAAGGGCCATAACTAGGGAACTGGAAGGGAACCCCAGACAGCGCCCATTGCTCTTCAAAAGCATCCAAGGAGCCAGCGGACACCAACCAAAGGAACTCTGCCCAGATGCGTGAACGGATGAAAGAACGAAAACAGGCCCCAGAGTCGCAGGGCCCCCCCAGCCAACCTCCTCTCCCTGGTGTTATAAATGGCCCCTTTGGCCAGAGCTAGGAGGAGGTTGATGAGGAGGTCCCACAACTTCGTGGGGCCATGGATGGGGTGAGCATATAAAAAAAGGTGCCAGGAAAAGTGCAGCCAGAACCTCAACAAGAGGTTCTGGAGGAGCCGGAAGAGGGGCTGCAACCTGGCGCACTGCAGATAGACATGCGCCAGAGTCTCCCTCACACCGCAAAAAGGGCAGGCATCGGGAAGAGGGGTGAACCGCACCAGGTACACGCTGGCGCTCACGGTTCCATGAAGGAGCCGCCAACTAATGTCCCCAGCGGGCTGTGGAACCAGGATGGAATACAGGCTGGCCCACCGGGGCCCCCACCCTCTGCAGCTGGTAAAAGGTCCCGCCACTTAGTATCGGGGCGGGACGTGAGGGTGGGGAAATGAAGAGTGTGGAACACGAGCGTGTAAAGATGGTCCCGTGGCGCGGTTCGGAAACAAACCGGCTGCAAATCGCGCAGTCGGCTCGGGGTACAAAGTGGTGGGGATCTTGAAGGCTCAGGGGGCAGGGGCCCGATGAAGAGATCCGGAGGGCCCTGGGTAAGGGGCGGGCTGGGAATACCCTCTCGCAGGACATGCTTGAGGAAAAAACGAGAAGTGGGCAATAAGGCTGACTCCAGCTCCCGAAGTATGCGCCGGGGGTGCCAAGGGCAGAGAGCCCCATGCGCCTACCAAGTGCATAGGGATCCACCCAGTACCCCCGGTCATAGTCCAGGAAGTCTCTGATCCTGGTAGCTTCCACCAGGACCAACCTCTGGCGCACCGAGGGGGACTCCGCCACCTGCACACGAAGATGGGGATTGTGTAGCAGGGGCTCCGCGAGGAGATCTCCCCCCCCCGGTGGCCGCCACAGACCTGGTCACCAAGACCAGCTTCCAGGTCCGGAGGAGGTCCTGGTAGAATACCGGCAGCTCAGAGAGGTCTTGTAGAAGACCTCTCGGGTGGAGATAAAAGACCTGCCAGTCATATCGGAGCCCTCGGAGGCAGCAGAGGAAGGCGTGCGCCAACGTGCTCCATGCCAAGCTACCTGCACCATAAAGGAGTCGCTGCAGGGCCTAGAGGTCAAAGACATGGACCTGCGTGCACAAGCACGTCAGGCCCTGTCCTCCCTCCTCCATAGGAAGATACAAAGCACCCACAGAGACCCCGTACAGCCCTGGCCAAAAGAACTCCAGGACCAACTTCTGGAGCCGGACCAGGATCCCCGGAGACGGGCTTAGGGTGTTGAGTTGGTGCCCGAGCATGGACAGGACTCGCTGATTAAGCACCAGTGCCCACCCCCGAAGGGAGAGGCACCGGAGCAGTCCTGCCCACCTCCACTCAACCACCCTGGCCTCCAAATTGTGCCAGTTCTCCGGCTGAGAAGGATGCGTGGCAGAAAGATAAATGCCAAGATAGAGCAGCGGACCCGCGCCCCACCGAATGGCCTGAAGCGTCGGTGGGAGGGAGCTCGCCTGCCACCCAGCCCTGACCATCAGGCCAGAGCTCTTGACCCAGTTGACCCAGACGGAGGAGGCTGCTGAGTACACAGCTTGGCAGGCCTCCACCCAAACCAGGTCCCCCGGGTCCTGCACCACGAGGAGTATGTCATCGGTGTACACTGACAGGACCAGCTGCATCCCTGGCTCACGCAACACCAACCCTGTCAGCCTCTTCTGGAGGAGACAAAGGAAGGGTTCAATGGCCAGAGGCAGCCTTGACACTCCTCGCCCGAAGCTGACCGGCTCGGTCAGGGTCCAGTTGAGCCTGACCAAGCACTCCGTGGAGGCGTACAGCACCTGGAGAAAACCCACGAAACGGGGCCCGAAGCCGAATGCCCACAGAGTGCCCAGGAGATACCCGTGGTCCATCCGGTTGAACGCCTTCTCCTGATACAGGGAAAGGAGGGCGAACGACAGACCATCCCTACACCCAAGCTCAAGGAGATCCCAGACCAAATAAATATTGTCGAAGATGGTATGGCCTGGGACAGTGTAGGTCTGGTCAGGATGGACCATGTCTGCCAGCATGGACCCCAGTCACAGCAAGATGGCCTTTGCCACGACCTTATAGTCCGCACTGAGGAGCAAGATGGGACGCCAATTCCTAAGGTCGCGGAGGTCCCCCTTCTTTGGAAGCAAGGCGAGCACTGCTCACCTGCATGACAGAGGGAGGACCCCGCTCCCCAAGGACTCGGCCCAGACGATGGCAAGGTCCGGGCTGGAGACGTCCCAGAACACGCGGTAGAACTCCATGGTCAGCCCGTCCATGCCCAGAGACTTATTAGTGGGCATGAGATGGAGGGCTTCCAAGAACACAGCCAGAGTGAGGCAGCTCTAGCCGGTCCCGGTCGCCCATGCTGACCGCTGGGAGTTCGTCCCAAAGCACCCCACAGGCATTGGCTTTGGTCAGATCTGGGGGGAAAAGGCCAGCGTAGAAGGCCCTGGCCCTCTCACACATCTCCACCAGATCCATGAGGGGGGTGCCGTCCTCCGTGACAGGGCAGAGGACGTGCTTTTTCACCCCCCTCTTTTTCTCCAGGGCGTAGAAGAAGCGGGAGCTGCAATCCATCTCCCGCAGGAGATGGATGCGAGATCAAACAAAGGCACCCCGGGCCCAGAGATCGTCAAGGGCCTGAAGCTCCTCCTGCTTCTCCCAGCACGCTCCACAGAGGGATGGATCCCCAGGGCTGGTGACCAGACGCCTCTCCAGCTCTAAGACCTCCCGTTCCAACTGCTCTATCGCCACATCCCTCCGCTGGCTGGCCCCCCAGGTGTAGCTACGGCAGACTCTTTCCCACATCCCACCACCATTGCACCAAGGGAAAGGCGCGCCACTGCCCCCACCAGGTCAGCCAAAACTCCCGGAAGGACACCTCGAAGCCCACATCCTGCAGCAAGCTGTTATTAAAGTGCCAATAGGCCGGTCCTGGCCTCTCTAGTGTAAGAGAGGCCTTCACGGTCACCAGATGGTGGTCCAAGAACGGGTCTGGCCGGACGCTGGAGGAGTGGGCCCACGAAAGATGGTGACTAGATAAGTAAATGCGATCCAACTGGGAGTGGCATGACTGATCAACCTCCTCCCGGATGTACGTAAAGTTGGAGTCATCATCCGGGTGGTAATCGCGCCAGACGTCCACCAGGGAGTGATGATCTATAATCTCCCGGAGGACATCCGCGGCAGCCTGGCACTGCTCAGTCCCCATGCGGTCCCGCTCCTTGAGGGTAGCGTTAAAATCCCCGCCCAGGACCAGACACTCGTGAGGATCTAGAGAGCCGAGGAAGGCGGACGCCTGCTGGAAAAAATGCACCTGCTCTGGGCCCAATGTCGGGGCATAGACGTTGACTAAGTTCAATGTCAGCCCCTTCACCCGGGCCTGGAGGTGCAGCAGGTGACTCGGCACAACCTTGGCTGTCCCTAGCACCTCAGGCTGTAGGTCGGGGGAGAACAGGGTAGCCACCCCAGCCTGACAAGCCAAAAGGTGGTTATAATACACCCTGTCCCGCCAATCCAGCTGACAGCTAGCTTCGGCGGCCAGATCCATGGGGGTCTCTTGCAGGAAAACTACCAAGTACCCCTGTCATAACTATAAAGGGAAGGGTAACAGCTCTCTGTGTACAGTACTAAAATCCCTCCTGGTCAGAGACTCCAAAATCCTTTTACCTGTAAAGGGTTAAGAAGCTCGGGTAACCTGGCTGACACCTGACCCAGAGGACCAATGAGGGGACAAGATACTTTCAAATCTTGGGGGGGGAAAGGCTTTTGTGTGTGTCCTTTGTTTAAGGGGTTGTTCGCTCTTGGGACTGAGAGGGACCAGACATCAATCCAGGTTCTCCCCATCTTTCTAAACAAGTCTCTCTTATTTCAAAATTGTAAGTAAAAGCCAGGCAAGGCGTCTTAGATTTACTTTGTTTTCTCAACTTGTAAATGTACCTTTTACCAGAGTGCTTATCTTGTTTGCTATACTTTGAACCTAAGACAGAGGGGATTCCTCTGAGCTCTTTAAGTTTGATTACCCTGTAAAGTTATTTTCCATACTGATTTTGCAGAGATGATTTTTACCTTTTGCTTTAATTAAAAGCCTTCTTTTTAAGAACCTGATTGATTTCTCCTTGTTTTAAGATCCAAAGGGGGTTTGGATCTGTATTCACCAGGAGTTGGTGAAAGGAAGGAGGGGGGAAGGGTCAATTTCTCCTTGTTTAAGATCCAAGCAGTTTGGATCTGTATTCACCAGGGAATTGGTGAAAGGTTTCTCAAGGCTTCCCAGGGAGGGAATTCTTAAAATGGTGGCAGCGGACCAGAGCTAAGCTGGTAGATAAGCTTAGCAGTTTTCATGCAGGCCCCTACATTTGTACCCTAAAGTTCAAAGTAGGGATACAGCCTTGACATGGTGGCAGGAGTGGGATCGTTTTAAACCCAAAAGCCAGTAAGAGATTTTTTTTTCCTTCTAGCTGCTTGGAGAGCAGAGCTGAAGGTAGATGCATATCTTATCTCTCCTTGCCTGAAGGCAGAGGTGTTAAGTTTTTTTAACAAGGTCCTTTGTTAAGAGAAGGGTTCAATTAATGAGCAAACAACTGGTAAAGATAATTTACAAGCTGAATTGTGTTTTTTTTCTTTTTTACATCCTCGGAAGTAGCTAGTTAGAAACTCTCTGTTAACTCAGCAGCACTCAGCAGGAGCCTGAGCTAAATACATCCCAGTTTCAGTCAACTGCAGAGGGTGAGACCCAGCACAAGAAAACCAGGAAAATGACTACCAGTGAAGCAGCTAGCAAACTAGAACTGGCCAGACTAGAAGCAGAAGAAAATGAGAAAAAACATCAGAGACTACTTCAAATTAAAAAACTCGAGGAAAAAGCCAAACAGGAGGCCCATGAAAGAGAGGAGAAAGCCAAAGAGGAGGCCCACAAGAGAGAGATGGAGCTGGAAAAAGCCAAAGAGGAGGCGAGAGAAAAAGAAAGGAAGCATGAACTGGAAGCAGCAAGTGCTAAGCAGGATGCATCAGACCATCCTAACAATTCCTCTCCAAGTACCACTTCCCATCCCAGGAAATTCCCCACCTACAAGGCAGGCGATGATACTGAGGCCTTCTTAGAAAATTTTGAAAGGGCCTGCCTTGGATACGACATCCCTCCAACCCAGTACATGGTAGAGCTGAGGCCGCAGCTCAGTGGACCCTTAGCAGAAGTGGCGGCTGAAATGCCTAAGGAACACATGAACAGTTATGAACTTTTTAAAAACAAGGCCAGACTCAGAATGGGGCTAACACCCGAGCATGCCCGTCGGCGGTTCCGAGCCCTAAGGTGGAAACCAGATGTGTCATTTACCCGGCATGCCTATCACATTGACAAAAATTGTGATGCCTGGGTATCAGGAGCAAATGTTAAATCTTTGGAAGATCTGCTTTCCCTAGTAAAAATGGAGCAGTTTTTAGAGGGTGTTCCTGAGGAAATAGAAAGGTACATCCTAGATGGGAAGCCCAAAACTGTAACCGAGGCGGGGGAGATTGGAGCCAAATGGGTGGAGGTGACAGAAAAGAAAAAAGCTAGTAGCAGTTGGAGCGAATATCAGAAGGGGCAAGCTGAAACAAAACCTTATCACCGGGGACAACCCAAGACCCCACCCACATCCCAAGGGAAACCCCAGACGCCTTCTCACCCCACCACACCAGTCTCCAGCAACCAACATCGCCCCGGTGATACCTTAGCAGGGCGATGTTTTAAATGTAATGAACTGGGGCACATAAAGGCTCACTGCCCCAAGAACCCCAACCAATTACAGTTCATTACACCCCAATCACACCAAAGAACCCCAGACCCAGATGCCTCTCTCATACCCTCGGAGCGAAGGGAAACCTTGAGAGTGGGCGGAAAGAAGGTTATCGCTTGGAGGGACACTGGGGCACAAGTGTCAACTATCCACCAATCCCTAGTGGACCCCAAACTCATCAACCCTGAGGCTACAGTGACAATTCAACCCTTCGTGTCACAGTCTGTAACCTTGCCTACAGCCCAGTTGCATGTCCAGTACAAGGGCTGGTCAGGAATGTGGACTTTTGCAGTCTATGACAATTATCCCATTCCCATGCTGCTGGGGGAAGACTTGGCCAACCATGTGAAGCTAGCCAAGAGGGTGGGAATAGTCACCCGCAGCCAGGCTAAGCAAGCTTTCACCCCCATCCCTGTTCCTGAGCCGTCCACCAGGGCCCCGTCTGTGTTACCGGAGACCCAAACACAGGTGGTGGAACCGGATCCCCTGCCAACGACTGCAACAGCCGTAGTGGATCCAATCCCAGAGACCCAGCCAAAGCCAGTCCCGGAACCGGAACTGGCAACGCACCCAGCACCAGAACCATTGCCAGCACTGAGTCCAGCGCTTGCAAGCCCGTCTACAACTCCAATGCCAGAGGGCACCAGCGAGTCTAAACTGGTGGAAGCAGCAGATAACCCTACCCAAGAGGCTCAGCCAGAGCCTGAAATACCACATAGTGCACCAGCGGACAGCGGTTCACAGTCAATAAAAACAGCCCCAGCACCTGCATCGCTTCCAGAGGGACCAAGCCTCAGTCCACAGGCCAAGGAGGAACTGATGTCTCCAGCATCAAGGGAACAGTTCCAGGCCGAGCAGGAAGCAGATGACAGCCTTCAAAAAGCTTGGGCGGCGGCACGGAGCACCCCACCGCCTCTCAGCTCTTCTAACCGATCCCGGTTTGTTGTAGAAAAAGGACTTTTATACAAGGAGACTCTTTCTGGTGGGCACCAGGAAGACTGGCATCCTCAAAGACAGTTGGTAGTTCCCACTAAGTATCGGGTAAAGCTCTTGAGCTTAGCCCATGATCATCCCAGTGGCCATTCTGGGGTGAACAGAACCAAAGACCGGTTGGGGAAGTCCTTCCACTGGGAGGGAATGGGCAAGGACGTTGCTAATTATGTCCGGTCTTGTAAGGTGTGCCAACGAGTGGGAAAGCCCCAAGACCAGGTTAAAGCCCCTCTCCAGCCACTACCCATAATTGAGGTCCCATTTCAGCAAGTAGCTGTGGATATTCTGGGTCCTTTCCCAAAGAAGACACCCAGAGGAAAGCAGTACGTACTGACTTTCATGGATTTTGCTACCCGATGGCCGGAAGCTGTACCCTTAAGCAACACCAAGACTAAAAGTGTGTGCCAGGCATTAGCAGACATTTTTGCCAGGGTAGGGTGGCCCTCCAACATACTTACAGATTCGGGAACTAATTTCCTGGCAGGGAACATGAAAAACCTGTGGAAAGCTCATGGGGTGAATCACTTGGTTGCCACCCCTCATCACCATCAAACCAATGGTCTGGTGGAGAGGTTTAATGGAACTTTGGGGGCCATAATATGTAAATTCGTAAATGAACACTCCAATGATTGGGACCTAGTGTTGCAGCAGTTGCTTTTTGCCTACAGGGCTGTACCACATCCCAGTTTAGGGTTTTCACCATTTGAACTTGTGTATGGCCGCGAGGTTAAGGGGCCATTACAGTTGGTAAAGCAGCAATGGGAGGGGTTTACGCCTTCTCCAGGAACTAACATTCTAGACTTTGTAAGCAACCTACAAAACACCCTCCGACACTCTTTAGCCCTTGCTAAAGAAAACCTAAAGGATGCTCAGGAAGAGCAAAAGGCCTGGTATGATAAACATTCCAGAGAACGGTCCTTCAAAGTAGGAGACCAAGTCATGGTCTTAAAGGCGCTCCAGGCCCATAAAATGGAAGCGTCGTGGGAAGGACCATTCACGGTCCAGGAGCGCCTAGGAGCTGTTAACTATCTCATAGCCTCCCCCACCTCCAACATAAAGCCTAAGGTATACCATGTTAATTCTCTTAAGCCCTTTTATTCTAGAGAATTAAACGTTTGCCAGTTTACAGCCCAGGAAACTGATGACGCGGAGTGGCCTGCAGGTGTCTACTATGAAGGAAAAAGGAATGGTGGCGTGGAAGAGGTGAACCTCTCCACGACCCTGGGACGTCTGCAGCGACAGCAGATAAAGGAGCTGTGCACAAGCTTTGCACCGATTTTCTCAGCCACTCCAGGGCGGACCGAACGGGCATACCACTCCATTGACACAGGTAATGCTCACCCAATTAGAACCCCACCCTACCGGGAGTCACCTCATGCCCAAGCGGCTATACAAAGGAAGATCCAGGACATGCTACAGATGGGTATAATCCGCCCCTCTACCAGTGCATGGGCATCTCCAGTGGTTCTAGTTCCCAAACCAGATGGGGAAATACGCTTTTGCGTGGACTACCGTAAGCTAAATGCTGTAACTCGTCCTGACAACTATCCAATGCCACGCACAGATGAGCTATTGGAAAAATTGGGACATGCCCAATTCATCTCTACTTTAGACTTAACCAAAGGGTACTGGCAAGTACCACTAGATAAACCCGCTAAGGAAAGGTCAGCCTTCGTCACCCAGGCAGGGGTGTATAAATTCAATGTACTCCCTTTCGGGTTGCGAAATGCACCCGCCACCTTCCAAAGACTTGTAGATGGTCTCCTAGCAGGATTGGGAGAATCTGCAGTTGCCTACCTCGATGATGTGGCCATTTTTTCTAATTCATGGACAGAACACCTGGAACACCTGAAAAAAGTCTTCGAGCGCATCCGGCAGGCAGGACTAACTGTTAAGGCTAAAAAGTGTCAAATAGGCCAAAACAAAGTAACGTACCTGGGGCACCAGGTGGGTCAAGAAACTATAAATCCCCTACAGGCCAAAGTGGATGCTATCCAAAAGTGGCCGGTTCCAAAGTCAAAGAAACAGGTCCAATCCTTCTTAGGCTTGGCCGGATATTATAGGCGATTTGTACCACACTACAGCCAAATCGCCGCCCCGCTAACAAACCTAACCAGAAAGAAACAGCCAAATACAGTTCAGTGGACTAATAAGTGTCAAAAGGCCTTTAACCAGCTTAAGGCAACACTCATGTCTGACCCTGTGCTAAGGGCCCCAGACTTTAACAAACCGTTCCTAGTAACCACAGATGCTTCCGAGCGAGGCGTGGGAGCAGTTTTAATGCAGAAAGAACCAGATCAAGAATTCCATCCTGTCGTGTTTCTCAGCAAGAAACTGTCTGAGAGGGAAAGCCACTGGTCAATCAGCGAAAAGGAATGCTACGCCATTGTGTACGCGCTAAAAAAGCTACGCCCATATGTTTGGGGACGGCGTTTCCAACTACAAACTGACCATGCTGCGCTACAGTGGCTTCATACCGCCAAGGAAAATAACAAAAAACTTCTTCGGTGGAGTTTAGCTCTCCAAAATTTTAATTTTGAAATACAACACATTTCGGAAGCTTCTAACAAAGTGGCTGATGCACTCTCCCGGAAAAGTTTCCCAAAGTTAACTGGTTAACAATTGTTTTTGAAATGAAACATATTGTTAGTTTTTATATAATCAGTAGTATGTCTAAAGGTACGTGTGTCTTATTAACTCTGTTTTCTCCTAGAGCTCCAGGAAAAAAATCACAGCCAGTGTGGAACCAAACGTCCAACACTATCTGTAATTTGGGGGGCGTGTCATAACTATAAAGGGAAGGGTAACAGCTCTCTGTGTACAGTACTAAAATCCCTCCTGGTCAGAGACTCCAAAATCCTTTTACCTGTAAAGGGTTAAGAAGCTCGGGTAACCTGGCTGACACCTGACCCAGAGGACCAATGAGGGGACAAGATACTTTCAAATCTTGGGGGGGGAAAGGCTTTTGTGTGTGTCCTTTGTTTAAGGGGTTGTTCGCTCTTGGAACTGAGAGGGACCAGACATCAATCCAGGTTCTCCCCATCTTTCTAAACAAGTCTCTCTTATTTCAAAATTGTAAGTAAAAGCCAGGCAAGGCGTCTTAGATTTACTTTGTTTTCTCAACTTGTAAATGTACCTTTTACCAGAGTGCTTATCTTGTTTGCTATACTTTAAACCTAAGACAGAGGGGATTCCTCTGAGCTCTTTAAGTTTGATTACCCTGTAAAGTTATTTTCCATACTAATTTTGCAAAGATAATTTTTACCTTTTGCTTTAATTAAAAGCCTTCTTTTTAAGAACCTAATTGATTTCTCCTTGTTTTAAGATCCAAAGGGGGTTTGGATCTGTATTCACCAGGAGTTGGTGAAAGGAAGGAGGGGGGAAGGGTCAATTTCTCCTTGTTTAAGATCCAAGCAGTTTGGATCTGTATTCACCAGGGAATTGGTGAAAGGTTTCTCAAGGCTTCCCAGGGAGGGAATTCTTAAAATGGTGGCAGCGGACCAGAGCTAAGCTGGTAAATAAGCTTAGCAGTTTTCATGCAGGCCCCTACATTTGTACCCTAAAGTTCAAAGTAGGGATACAGCCTTAACAACCCCCCTTTCCAAAGGAAGGAGAGTACCTGACACCTGTGGAGACCCACCCTACAGCCCCGGGTGTCCAAAGTGGCAAAGATGGTCATCGGCATAAGGAGGGATGGGGAAGAGTCTCATGGGCAGGCACGTTAGCAGTCCCCATTGGTCCCCGCAGCAAACTGTGACTGATCCCAAAAGCCATCAGGGAGTCACGGAAGCAGTGGGTCTGCTGGTAGGCCGCAGGGTCCTGCCTCCCAGTCCCTTTGCCCTCCCCTAAAATGGCCCTCACGGCCCAGAGAACAAGATGAAAGTCCCCCCAGTGCTGGAGAGCAAGCTGCACCCTATTTCTGGAACCACGGGTATCCAGTAAGAAAGAGTGCAGCGTACGCCCTGGGGGCCGAGGGAGCGGCACCCCCAGAGCTGGTGGAGGGAACAACAGGCAAGGGAGAAAGGGGAGCTGTGGCCATTGACGGGGCTGCGGCGGGAGAAGAAACCACTGTCACCGGGTGTTTCACCTTCCGGGCAGGGCCCTTGCCCTTTTTCGACCCCCGGCCCTTCCCACCGGCCAAGGGAGCGGTCTCAGAAGTGGAGGCGGCTGAGGTCACGGCAGCAGCAGTGGAGTCTCGGGACCCTTATGCGTGCCTGCCGGTGCCTCAATGGCAGCGATGGCATGCAGCCCGGCAGCGGCAGTCAAGGCGGCCATCACAAGGGAGGGTATGGGGAGGGGGACCGGAAGGGAACTGCAGGGGCGTCCAGGGAAGTCCCACCCCCTGAATCACCCACCACAGAAAGGGAGGGAAGGGGCCAGCCGCTAGGGCAGGGAAATAGAAGGAAGGAGAGGGAGGAGTGGGAGGGAAGGGAAGGGGGAGGGGAACGGCTATCACACCCCACCCGCTAGGCTGAAAGCAGGGTGGAGGGGCGCCAACAGGAAGGGACAAAGGAAGACAAGGAACACAATTCCAGCACAAGATGAAAAAGAAACCAGCTCCCCCAGCTGCACTAAGGAAAGGAAGGGAAAATTAAGACATCATGGGGGAGTGTGCGTCAGTGAAGGAACCAATGAAAAAAAAAAGGGGGGGGGGGAAGAATCTCAAACGCCAACAGCGGAACGTGGGCACGCAGGCAATAAGGGCTGACCTGGAGGGAGGGCAAGAAGCTTGGGGGCGGAATGCAGGGGAGGGCTAAATCAGGGGTGCCTCAGGCATGGAAAAAAGACCAGGGTGGGTTCAAAAAACAACCAAACTAAAAGAGGGGGAAATGGGGCTGGCAACCACGCCTGCACCATGGGACAAGGGCGGGGCAAACAAAGTAATCAAGGACCAAAAAACAAAACAGGGCAAACCAGAGCAAACAGGGCAGTAGAAGGGGGACGGGCGGGGCAGGCAGCAAAGCGAAAGGGGACAAGCAGCTGCAAGAACAGGGCAGTGGACAAGGCAGAGGAAAAGGGGGCCCACCGGCCAAATGCAGCAGGGGAGAGAGGACAAAGCCAAGGGAGGGGAAAGGAAATGAGCACCCACGGGCGTCTGAAATAGAAATGCCCATTCGCTGCCACTACGGTCTCTGGATGGTTAGAAGGGCAGAGCAAACCGCTGGGCCGGGGAACAGAGAACAGAGCCAGAAGGCAGGTGGAAAGGTGAAGGGGGCAGTGGTGGTGGCAGTAGGGGAGCGGGTGGACTAGGGGGAGGGCTCCAGGCCACTCCCCCAGCTCCCCACGACAAAGGCACCTACCACCACAGAAGCAAAGATGTTACAAACCCCCTCCACAAAACAAGGCCTCCTCTACTCCCTCCTCAGCTCCAGCAGCAGTAACAGCTCCCCAGCGGCAGCAGCAACCCAGCCAGGGGAGGCCCCAAAAATGATGAAAAAAGTGGGGCCTCGCACTCCCCTCTGAGGGTCACACCAGCAGGGTCGTCCACACAGCAGCAGCCGCTGGGGGGGCAACCGGCCAGCAGAACAACCTCAAAAGAGTGGAAGGCAGGTAGATCAGCCCCAGAATGAGCAGGCCCCTGTTCCCTGGATAGCCAAACAAAGGCTACTCCAGGCCAATCAAGACACCTGACCCCAATTAACTGGCAAAGGGTCAGTTAAGGCCATTAGGCTAATGGAGACAGCTGGAACCAATGAAGGTCCCACTCATACTGCTTAAAAGCTCTCCTTTCCAGCTCTCTCAGGAGAGCCCAGGTGAAAGGAGCTGGAGGAGAAGAAGCATTGCTGAAGCTTAGGGTAAAGGTGAAGCTGGGAAAAGGGGACCACGTGGAAGTGGCACAAGGAATCAAAGCAGTGTCAGTGGTGAAGGGAAAGCCACCAACAGCTTCTACCCTGGGCCGGAACCCGGAGTAGAAGGTGGGCCCGGATTCCCCTCTCCCCCCATACTCTACGGCAATCTTCTTGAGAGGGGAAGCAGGACTTGGTTCAGGCAGGAGGCCGAACTGCGCCCACTGAGCTCTACAGAACAACAGAGACTATGAGGTAATCCCCATTCCCATCTCCCATACTAGCTGGTGATGAAAGTAACTCAATAGGCTGTGACTCTTACTGCTACACTGAGAAACGGAGGTCACATTGGGGTCTTATCGAGTTTCTGAGGCCACTGAATCTGCCCAGAAGCGTGGGACCAACAATACAGGCTTGGAACTTTGTCACACCATATAGATCATTGTTGTAACCACTGTTATATATTTGCAGCAAATATTGTACAAAGGTTGTCGTGTGAGGTGTCTATGGAAAGATGTGATTTGCTGGGTATAATTATGCTGTCTGTATGTGTGTATCATTTTTGTAGTTGAAGTTATGAATATTGGCTCTGTACTTGTATCTCAATGTGTTTTGATTCTAAGTAGCTTCAGTGAAGCATTTGGTCAGCTTCTTGAGAAAGGACTATTTTCAGTAAGTGTCCAATCAAGAAACACTTAACTGACAATGGACTTTGGGAGACGCCAGTCCACATCTGAGCTTTCCTGGGAACGTACAAACTAACGTGTAACCAATGGCAGCGGCCTGTAAAGAACTGAGTCATGCATGGACTTGCCCATGTGACTCCAAGCGCCATCTTGCTGCTGTGATTTTCCACAGTCAGAACAAAGAGGTGCCCTTCCACGGGCAGAGGATATAAAAGGCCCTGAAAAGCCCTCCATCTGTTCTTCAATCCTGCTTCTTGCCTCTGGAGGGACTTCGCTACAAACTGAAGCTCTGAACAAAGGACTGAATGACCCATCCCAGCTGTGGATGTACTCCAGAGACTTGATTTGAACCTGCAGTTTATTCTATCACTGCTACAAGCCTGAACCAAGAGCTTTGCCATTACTGTATTAATTCCATTTAACCAGTTCTAGCTCTCATCTATATTTCTTTCTTTTTATGAATAAACCTTTAGATTTTAGATTCTAAAGGATTGGCACAGTGTGATTTGTGGGAAAGATCTAACTTGTATATTCATAGAAGCATAGAATATCAGGGTTGGAAGGGACCTCAGGAGGTCAGGGCTTTGTCCTTTGGGATCAGGAGAACCACTGCCCTGTCCAGACCAGCTTGTCTGGCTTACCCTTCTTGCATAGCTCAGTGATGGGAGCTGACACACAGCTAAAGTGGGGCACAAACCTCCAGTTGTGCCCCGCCAACCCAATGAAAGCCTGGATCTGTTTCTCGGTTTGGGAAGTGGGCCAATTTCTGATTGCCTCCATCTTGGCCGGCTCTGGCTTTAGGCAGCTGCTCTCCACCTTGTGGCCCAGGTACAACACCTCTGCCATCCCTATTTTGCACTTTCCTACTTTTATCATCAGTCCTGCATCCTGGAGGCAACCCAGCACCCTCTTCACCTGGGACACATGTTCTTCCCAGGTCTGGCTAAAGACCCAGATATCATCAATATACGCTAGACCAAAGTCCTCCATTCCCCTCAGTAACTGGTCCAGGTGCCCCCTTGAGGCCAAAAGGTAGGACCAGGAAATCATAGAGCCCCAGAGGTGTGATTTAAAAGCAGATTTCAGCCTGGTCTCTGGATCCAAAGGCACTTGCCACTAGCCTTTGGTGAGATCCATGGTAGTGAGGTAATGAGCCCGCCCCCCCCTCCCCAACTTGTCTAGGATCTCGTCAGTCCTAGATATGGGGTGGGCATTGGACACGGTGATGGCATTGAGCTTCCGATGGTCCACACAGAACCGGATCGACCCATCCTTCTTGGGGACCAGCCCCACTGGCGAGGCCCAGGGGCTGGAGGATGGCTAGATCACCCCTAAAGCCAGCATGTCCTTGACCTCTCTCTCCAGGTCCTGGGCTGTTTTTCCCCCTGACTCTGAATGGGAACATCTGACAGGAGGGTGGGCTCCTGTCTCCACCTGGTGGACAGCCAGGTTAGTGAGCCCAGGCCAGTTGGAGAACAGCTGCCTGTATGAATGCAGCACCTCTTGTTTCTCTGCCTGCTGGGCAGGGGTTAGCTGGTCTGAGAAGGGAATTGATTCCAGCATGAGGCCGTCTCCTGTCTCAGGGAAGAGACCCACCAGAGGATCATCCCCCTTCTCCTCCCACTGGCCACACACAGCCAGTACCAACTTCTCCCTGTCCCAGTATGGTTTTATCATGTTGACATGGTACACCTGTGAGCCCAGTTGGACAGTTTCACTACATAGTTCACCTCATTTACCTGTCTGATGACCTTAAAGGGCCCATCCCAGGCAGCTTGTAGTTTTCTCTTTCTCACGGGAACGAGAACCATCACCTGGTCTCCAGTGGCGTAGGTGCGGGCCCACTCCGTGCAGTTGTACCAGACCTTCTGCTTCCCTTGGGCTCTGGCGAGGTTCTTCCTGGCCAAGCCTATGAGCTCAGCGAGCTTTCCCCAGAAAGTCAGTACATACTTCACCACTGATTGTCCATTGGGAGAGGTCTTCCCCTCCCACTCATCCCTCACCAAGTCCAGGGGTCCCCTCACTCTCCTCCCATACAGCAACTTGAAGGGGAAACCCCTGTGGATTCCTGGGGCACTTCCCTGTATGCGAACAGGAGGTGGGGTAAATACTTGTCCCAGTCCTGCGGGTGCTGGTTCATAAACATTTTCAGCATCATCTTTAGGGTCCTGTTAAACCTCTCCACCAGCCCGTTGGACTGAGGGTGATACGCCGAGGCCCAGGTGTGCCAGACCCCACACGTCTCCCACAAGCACCAGAGCAAGGTTGACATGAAGTTGGTCACTTGCCATCAGCACCTTGGCTGGCAAATGATAGTGAACCCCCACATCTTTGAGGCCCACCTTGGCCCCCCATTTTAGACATATCCACACCACGGGTACCTTAATCAGGGGTCTGCACATGCCTGTCAGGGTCAGGTAGGTGTTGGGCACCACCTGGTTCCGGGCCACCACCTTGGGCCGGGCCAGCGTCACCTCAGCACCCAGGTCCCAGTACCCTGTGACCTGCTTCCCATCCACCTCCAGGGGAATGAGGCATTCGCTCCTCAGGGACCACCCCATGCCCACCCAGTAGACTGAGAGTCCTGAAACTGGAGCATCAAGCCCCCAGAAGGAGCTGGCCTAGGAGACTCCTCTTCCCTCCGGAGCTGGTGGTACACTGCCAGCCACACTCATCTGGGGAGCCTGTCCCTATTCTGACTGGTCCCCCACCCAATTAATCCTTTGAAGGCTCGGCTTGCTCAGCTTGTCCCTGAGCTTTTGGCATCGGGCCCATCTGTGGTCCCTCTGCCCACAGAAATTACACCTCAGGTCCCATTGATCCCCTGGGGTTGGCCGATCAGCTCTAGAATTGCCTGACCCCTCAGGAGGGTTTATCCGAGCCCATGGGTTACTCCCCTTTTGCACCCCCAGTGTGGGCCCATCTCCCTGGGAACTCGTTCCATATTCCAACCTGCTGTCCACAAACTCATCAGCCAGCCGCCCTGCACTCTGCACGTTCTTTGGCTTCTTGTCCACCAGCCACATTCTCAGGTCGGGGGACTGTGCTTGTATAGTTGTTCCTGCCTCACCAGCTCAAATATGTCCTCCCTGGTCAGGGTCCTGGCCCCAGTCCCCCACTTGCGGATGTATTCCCCCATCTGGGTGGCTAGTTCCAGGTAGAATAACCATTGGACCTTCTGCAAACTCCAGAATCTTTACCTGTATGCCTCGGGGGTCAGCTCAAACTTAAGCAGCAGGGCTCGTTTGAACAGTTCGTAGTTCCCTGCTTCCACCCCATCCATCTGGCTGAGCATCCCTCAGGCCCTGGGGCCCAGTAAGGGGTGAGATGCCGAAGCCTGTCTGCAGGGTCAACCTGGTTCAAATCGCAGGCCTTCTCAAAAGCAGTGAGGTAAGTGTCTATCTCGGGGGTAGGCAATCTACAGCACGCGTGCCAAAGGCAGCACCTGATCTGATTTTCAGTGGCACTCTAGGGGATGGATTGGATGGGTTGGATCACAGAAACCTCCCTGGGAGCTGCCACCTGATGTGCCAAGACTACTTCTATCCCTGCTTTCCCTGACAGCTCAGGACTCCAGCACCCTGTCTTGCTGAGCCAGACACTCCCATCTGCTCCAACAAAGACCCAGGGTCTGAATTACTTGCCCCAAAGCTGCAGGTTTACCTGAAAACAGCTCACAGAAGTGTGCTTGTCTTTAGCACTCAGATGCCTAACTCCCAATGGGGTCTAAACCCAAATAAATCCGTTTTACCCTGTATAAAGCTTATGCACGGTAAACTCATAAATTGTTTGCCCTCTATAACACTGATAAAGAGATATGCACAGCTGTTTGCTCCCCCAGGTATTAATACATACTCTGAGTTAATAAGTAAAAAGTGATTTTATTAAATACAGAAAGTAGGATATAAGTGGTTCCAAGTAGTAACAGACAGAACAAAATCACCAAGCAAAATTTAAAAAAAAAATGCGCAACTCTATGTCTAATCAAAATGAATACAGATAATCTCACCCTCAGAGATGCTTCAGTAAGTTTCTTCCTCAGACTGGACACCTTCCAGGCCTGGGCACAATTCTTTCCCCTGGTACAGCTCTTGTTCCAGCTCAGGTGGTAGCTAGGGGATTCTTCATGATGGCTCTCTCCTCTTTTGTTCTGTTCCACCCCTTTATATATCTTTTGCATAAGGCAGGAATCCTTTGTCTCTCTCTGGGTTTCCACCCCCCCTCACTGGAAAAGCACCAGGTTAAAGATACTTGTAAACGCCCATCTGTGATTAAAAAAAATGTGGTATTAATGTTAAGTTTTGGGGATAAGAATTTTGATACGGATATTAAACCTTATGATATGGTACTTTTCAATTAATACCTGTAAACAGGCTTAAAGCTTTTCACAGCAGAGAAACCATAAAAAACCTGGTTTGCTGTGTGTGAATGGGGAAACTAAGGCATTAATGGCTGGATGCCAACAGAACTATAACAAAAACTGCCTTTGAGCTAGTCAGTGACTAACCCCCTTCCAGTAAACTAAGGGGAAAGGTGTGACACTCTGTATCTCGGGAACACCCAGCACCCCCATGTTCATCCTTGTAAAATGATTGTGTGGTATCCAATGCAAAGTTTGTCATGTCGGGTGTCTTCGGAAGGCTCATGATGCTCAGAGATGCTATAGTAATTGTTGTTACAGTGATGTTATAGTAATGTTATAGGTTGTAATTTCATGTATATAGTTATGAGGCTGAAAATATATCTTCATGGCTTAAAATAAGCCCAGGCAAAAACTCCCTAAGAGCAGAGGTTCACACTTCATCAGGGCATATATGGGACAAACCCAGCCCAGCCTCACAGGAATAAAGGATGCTGGCCTAGGCAGCAACAAAAGGATCTGTTGGACTCTCGAGAGAGTCACCCCCTTCCTTTGGTCAGTTTGGCACTGCGATGAGGTACTACTCACCTGACTCTGAAGGGGGGGGGGGGCTGAAGCCAAGGGTGAAGAAAGAACATGATAAAAGGGAGAGACATTTGCCAGGCTCTCCCTCTTTTCCACCTCCATCTACAGACCTCACCACCAAGCGACTAAAGTGCTGATCAAAGGGGAGAGCCTGGCTGAAGGGCAGCCAGCCAGCCTGTGGTGAGAAGTATCTAAGTTTGTAAGGGCACTGAAAGTGTTAAAATCAGCGTAGAATGTGTTTTGCTTTCATTTCATTTGACCAAATCCAACTTGTTAATCTTTGACTCATAATCACTTAAAATTTTTCTTTATAGTTAATAAATCTGTTTGTTTGTTCTACCTGAAGCAGTGCGTTTGGTTTGAAGCGTGTCAGAGACTCCCTTTGGGATAACAAGCCTGGTGCATATCAAATTCTTTATTAAATTGACGAACTCATATAAACTTGCAGTGTCCAGCGGGCATAACTGGGCACTGCAAGATGGATGTTCCTAGAGTAGAGCGGAAGAATTACTTCTCGTGTCTTGCTTACAATACTCTTGCTAATACATCCCAGAATGATGTTTCCTTTTTTTGCAGCAGTGTTACACTGTTGACTCATATTTAGCTTGTGATCCACTATGACCCCCAGATCCCTTTTTGCAGTACTCCTTCTTAGCCAGTCATTTCCCATTTTGTATGTGTGCAACTGATTGTTCCTTCCTAAGTGGAATACTTTGCATTTGTCCTTATTGGATTTCATCCTATTTACTTCAGACCATTTCTCCAGTTTGTCCAGATCATTTTGAATTTTAATCCTATCCTCCTTGCAACCCCCTCCCAGCTTGGTATCATCCACAAACTTTATAAGTGTACTCTCTATGCCATTATCTAAATCATTGATGAAGATATTGAACAGAACCGGACCCCGAACCGATCCCTGTGGGACCCCACTCATTATGCTGTCATAGGTTTCACCCCCACTCTGAACTTTAGGGTACAGATGTGGGGACCTGCATGTGAACCCCTAAACTCAATTAACAGCTTAGATCTGGTCTGGCTGCCACCACCCAAATAGTTTGAGTCATTTGGGAAACTCTGTCTTCCCCCCAAAAAAACCTTTCCCTCCCTGGGTAGCCTTGAGAGACTCCTCCACCAGTTCCCTGGTGAACACCGATCCAAACCCCTTGGATCTTAAAACAAGGAGGAATTACTCATTTCCCCCCCACCAATCCCTGGTGAATCCAGATCCAATTCCCTTGGATCTAAAAACAAGGAAAAATCAATCAGGTTCTTGAAAAAAGCCTTTTAATTAAAGAAAAGAAAGGGAAAAGAAACCCTCTGGGAGATAGCATACCAGCTGATCTCACAGACAACAGATTCAAAACACAGAGGATGTTCCCCTGGGCAAAAAACTTAGTTACACAAAAAATACCCAATTTGATTATTCCCTAATGCCCAAGACAAGTTACAAAGAAATAAACATAAACCTACTTATTTCCTTTACTAATACTTACTACTTGATAAGAGGCTGAATTTTGGAGCTTTTTCACGCTGGTCAAAACTTAAACTGAACTAAACAAAGGAAACTTCCCTCCTTCCTTTTGAAACATCTTATCCCCCCATTGGTTCTGTGACGTTGTGCAGTCTACATGGTTTTATAAAAACATGACAATAAGTGAATATAATGTAACTGGGATAGTTTTATAAAAAATTTGATAAGTGACTATAATGCAAATGGGATATGCTTTGTGCAAAAGGTCTCTTGTAAGGTATCATTACAAAGCTCATAATCTACTGAGTGTGATCAACCTATTTGTAGAAATGTACCACTCTTGTATCTAAAACTAAAAATATAAAATGTAACTCTGAGGGCCTATTGTAATTATGTAAAGTGTGGGCCATTAATGATGGTTTGGAATCTTGATGACTCCCATTGTCTGCAGATGGCTGTTTACCTGTGAGTTTCCCTGTATATGTGTGTGCTGGCAAGTGAGTAATGAAGTCTTGCAGTGACATGTGATCATGTCACCTAAACTGGAATCCATCTTTAACCTGGTGCTTTTCCAGTGAGGGGGGGGGTGGAAACCCAGAGGGACAAAGGGTTCCCGCCTTATGCAAAAGATATATAAAGGGGTGAAAGAGAACAGAGAGGGAGAGGAGCCATCATGAAGAATCCCCTAGCTATCACGTGAGCTGCAACAAGAGCTGTACCAGGGGAAAGAATTGTGCCCAGGCCTGGAAGGTGTCCAGTCTGAGAAAAACTTACTGAAGCATCTCTGAGGGTGAGATTATCTGTATTCAGTTTGATTAGGCATAGATTTGCGCATTTTATTTTATTTTGCTTGTGACTTACTTTGTTCTGTCTGTTACTACTTGGAACCACTTAAATCCTACTGTCTGTATTTAATAAAATCACTTTTTATTTAGTAATTTACTCAGAGTGTGTATTAATACCTGAGGGAGCAAACAACTGTGCATATCTCTCTATCAGTGTTATAGAGGGCGAACAATTTATGAGTTTGCCCTGCATAAGCTTTATGCAGGGTAAAATGGATTTATCTGGGTTTAGACCCCATTGGGAGTTGGGCATCTGAGTGCTAAAGACAAGCACACTCCTGTGAGCTGTTTTTGGGTAAACTTGCAGCTTTGGGACAAGTGATTCAGACCCTGAGTCTTTGTTAGAGCAGACTGAAGTGTCTGGCTCAGCAAGACAGGGTGCTGGAGTCCTGAGCTGGCAGGGAAAACAGAAGCAGGGGTAGTATTTGCACATTAGGTGGCAGCTCCCAAGGGGGTTTCTGTGATCCAACCCGTCACAGGTTCCTCTGGTCAGGTGTCAGCTAGGCTAGGTGAACTTTTTAACCCTTTACAGGTAAAAGAGGCATTAACCCTTAACTATCTGTTTATGACATATGCCCTTCCAGCATGACTGTGAACCACTGATCACTACTCTCTGGGAATGATTTTCCAACCAGTTACGTACCCACCTTATCGTAGCTCCATCTAGGTTGTATTTCCCTAGTTTGTTTATGAGAAGGTCATGCGAGACAATATCAAAAGCCATACTAAAGTCAAGATATACCACATCTACCACTTCTCCCATCCACAAGGCTTGTTAGCTTTCTTTCACAGGGTATCAGGTTGGTTTGACACGATTTCTTCTTGACAAATCCATGCTGACTGTTACTTATCACCTCATTATTTTCTAGGTGTTTGCAAATTGATTTCTTAATTATTTGCTCCATTATCTTTCCGGGTACAGAAGTTAAGCTGACAGGTCTGTAATTCCCCAGGTTGTCCTTATTTCCCTTTTTACAGATGGGCACTATATTTGCCCTTTTCCAGTCTTCTGGAATGTCTCCCGTCTTCCATGACTTTTCAAAGATAATTGCTAATGGCTCAGATATCTCCTCAGTCAGCTCCTTGAGTATTTTAGGATGCATTTAATCAGGCCCTGGTGATTTGAGGACATCTAACTTGTCTAAGTAATTTTTGACTTGTTCTTTCCCTATTTTAGACTCTGATCCTACCTCATTTTCACTGGCATTCACTATGTTAGATGTCCAATTGCCTCCAACCTTCTTGGTGAAAACTGAAACAAAGAAGTCATTAAGCACCTCTACCATTTCCACGTTTTCGGTTATTGTCTTCCCCCCCCCATTGAGTAACGGGCCTACTCTGTCCTTGGTCTTCCTCTTGCTTCTAATGTATTTGTAGAATGTTTTCTTGTTACCCTTTATATCCCTAGCTAGTTTGATCTCGTTTTGTGCCTTGGCCTTTCTAATCTTGCCTTGAGATAGGAGTTGAGGCAATCTGCAAGTGTGCGCTCATATATTATACTCCCACCATGCCCAGTAACACTTTAACTGCTCTTATCTGTAACAAACCCATCTGGCCAGGCAGAAGCAACATACACAATCTGTTTGTCCTTTGTTCACATATATTAGTAAGCATGTAAAAATTCAAATAGGCAAACGAGACCCAAAGTTCAGGAGAGTCTCCATCTGCCAGCTGCCCCACACAGAACAGCCCCCACCTGGCCCTTCCTCAGTCCTTTGGTCTTCCCGGGCAAACCCGGCCGGCTTCCTGCAGCGGGATGGGCCAGCCATGGTTCTTAGTTGCTAGGTACCAAATGTCCGGGCAGTTGGCCTGACCATTGTCTTCGTGGACTCTCCATGGCCGTGGGGCCCAGGACCCAGCCAGCCAGGCGTCTGGCACACCTGGGTCTCAGGGTCGGTGCAGAGAGTAACCAACCTTTTCCCGCCACTTAGTTAATGTCGCATACAGGGGAAACTGAGGCAGGCAGGCTATTCATACAAAAAATTACAGGAAATCCCATCTTCGAAACCCCCGTCCCTCCCGCATGGATCCAGCTGGGTTCTCTGTCAGGTTCTTCAGGTGGGGGTGGGGGGTACATATATCCCATCAGCCCCAGCAGTGCTCCCCCTATGTGGGTGGGCTTTGAGAGAGCTGATTCTACTCTTTTAGCAAGTCACTGTGTGACCGTGAGCAACTTATCTGGCTCCAGATCCCCAAAGGGAATTAGGCACCTGGATTGCATGGAAACCAATATGACTTAGGTACCTAAGTGCCTTGAGTATTGAGGCTGCGGTATGCCTCAGTTTCCCCCACAGGAAGAATTGGCTCCTTGGTTTGTGATGTAGAAGATCAGGTCTCAGCTCCCAGCACCGCCAGACCCGGACAAGTCCCTCCACATCTCCATAGCCCCTGTTCTTCAACTGTAGCAGGGGAGGAGTTTTCCTTTCACCCTATGTGCTGCCCATTAAAACTGTGAATTTATGGGGTCAGGGACGGTCTCTTATTCTGTGTCTGTCCAGCACTTAGCATGATGAGGCCCCGATTTTGGTGACTGTGTCTGGGCAGCGCCTGGCATGATGGGGCCCCAATCTCTGTGACTGTGTGCCTGGGCAGCTCCCTCCCCCGCAGCTCTACCACGATTGCCCTTCAACCCCAACCTACAGCCCCTGCTGTCCCAGCCCTGCTCCCCACACCCCCAGCTGTGGCAATGTCTCTTGTTCTATCTTGTAGCCTCCCTGGTACCCTGGTCCTGGTCTCCTCCCGCTCCCCTAACTCCACCGGTGCTTCTCAATCCTGACCTGCAGCCCCCTCCCACTGCTTTTCCTAGCCCTTGGTGGCAGGAACTGTACACTCCCACCATGCTGAGTTCATTGATGAGTTCATTGTCACAGACAGTTTCCTCCTAAGTGTAAGCGGGAGAATGGTCCCGCTATTGTGGGGAACTTTCCTGACTTATACACTACCCTGGTGAAATGGGCTAGCAAAAGGATCTGAGTCTTCGCTCCCACTTCCTTTACCTAGAGGGCTTCCCTTCCACTCTCCTGTATGGCAGAGTCCTCATAACCCCGACAAGGCTGGGCCCAGGATTCCTGGGAGGCTCGACCCCTAGTCTTGTCATGGTCACTTAGGGCAGGGGCTAGGGTGTCCCCACTCCGGGGTGCTCTCTCTGCTCTGGATGCTTCCCTGACCCACTGATCATTACATACAGTTCACAACAAATACAATTTATTAAACAGCAACCAATTTAAAAAAAACAAGGAAAAAATGGGAAAGGTTAAAGGAAAACCCGTCACCCCACTCTGTGGCATGGGGACGT
Organism: Emys orbicularis; assembly: GCF_028017835.1. Lineage (NCBI taxonomy): Eukaryota > Metazoa > Chordata > Testudines > Emydidae > Emys > Emys orbicularis. Next base: position 18,634,007 of record NC_088703.1, on the reverse strand, counting down.
CAGAACCAGCGTCTCTGGGATGTCAGGGCAGTTCAGTCTGTTCCTCACAAGTCCCAGGCCTCCTTCTCAGGCCCTGGCTGTGCTGCAGAGACGCTGCGGGTTGGACACTTGCTCTGGCGGTGGCCACAGGCTCTCAGGCTCAAGGTGGCAGGACCCTTCTTCCCAGCATCACCCCCACCCTGTCAGGGTTACGATCCCCCTCCAAGTCTGGCCTGCAAGTCGTCTTGGCTGGGGGCGTCTCCCTGCGCTGGGCCCACTGCCCAGGGTCCCCCCTCGCTCTCCCCAGCTGCTCACCGCACATGGCTCTGGACTGCTCCAGCCTCAGCTCCACCACCCTGCCTCAGCACGGCTGCTGCTGCTGCTCTGCCTTCAGCTCCCTGGGCTGCTTCTCTGGCCTATCTGGCTCTGGTTGCTGCAGCTCCCCACCGCAGCACAGGTCTGCTCTGCAGGCTGCTTCTGTGACTCTGCTCCCAGTTCTGACCTGCTTCCCGGGCTGCTGTTCTGGCCCCTCTGGCTCTGGCCCAGCTCAGCTTGGTCCCCTGCTCTCTCCTTAGCTTGGCCCCACTCTGTCTGCCCCAGGCAATTCCAGCTCACACGGAGGACGGGACCCCCCCCGGCCTCCTGACTCCCTGATTAGCCTGCCCGCCCTGTCAATCAGGCTGACCTGGAGCATTGGCCTCTCCCCATTGTTGCTGGGGACTGTCAGTTTCAGGGTCCTGATTTCCCATCGACCCTTCCCCTTTCTTTTAGTACTGGGAGCTAGCCAACCAATCACCCCCACTGAATGTTAGTATAAGCACCAGCCGACAGACACCAGCTGCCAGGTTTGCTTGGTAGAAAGTAAATAAATATACTCAGGAATTAGTAGGTGGCATGTAAACAGACCTAGGCAGGGCTCGTGTTCCTCAGAATTGTCTGTTTGCCGTGGAATGGTGCCAACTGCACCAGGGCCCTGAATTCTGGGGAGGAACCTGTGAAAAGGGTGTGATCCAGGAAGGAGTGGCTCCTGGGGATAAACTGATTGCCAGAGATGCTGAAAGCAGCATCAGTTGACTTTGACGAGCTGCTGATTTCATGTAGGGGTATGGACAGCGGGTGGCATTCCCCCTTTAGGGCTGGAGAGAGGATAACAACCTACTACAGCAGAAAGCTAACCATGCTTCCCCCTCCCCAGTGAACTACAGGAGCACATGGCTCAATATAAAACTGCTGAGGACCAGGGAGGGGGCAGGGATCCATGGTTGTTATATAGATGTGGTGCAGGAGTAGAGGTGGGAAGGCAATGGATTTCCCCGCTGTGAAAATTGTCAATATTTTGACAAAATTACCCATCCTGAAAAGTCAAAATCTCCCAAATACCCCATCCTGCAAAGGCACCATCTCAGAACTATTTCCATCTAAAAAACTGAAATCTTGAAAAGTTCCCAGTCCCCAAAAGTTGAAATCTCACAAATGTTCTCACCCTGAAAGGTGAAATCTCAAACATTTTCCATCACGAAAAGTCAATATCTTGAAAATTTCCCAACCCAACTAGTCAATTTCTCAATTTTATCATCACGAAAAGTCAAAATCTGACAATTTTCCAACACGGAAAGGTGAAATTTCAATGATTTCCCATTGCGAAAAGTGAAAATCTCAAAAAATTTTCCTGTACTGAAATCTTAAATTTACTCATTACAAGAAGTGAAATCTCAAAAATTTGCCATCACCAAAAAGTCAAAACCTTGAAAATTTTCATGCATGAAAAATAAAAAACAAATTCCATACGAGTCAATCATTGCAACCATTTTGAATTGTTTTGTTTCAGTTTTGATCTATTTTTTGTTATTTTCTACTTTTTCCTCCCCTTACAAATTAACTGAAACTTCAAAACAAAAAAACCCATTCCAAACCAGAACTTTTCTGTGTCCAAAGTCTCCAAACCGGGATGGTTGGGACTACCCATAAATTACAGAACGCATTAGGGGGCTGGGTGGACCTTTAATTTTGCATGATTGTTTCCATGTTGCAAGGGTGGATGGGTTTTGACAATTCCCCAAAACTGTCCTGGGATTTCTGGACAGCCCCTTTCAACAATTTCAGACTTTGCTTGTCTTGAAAAAGGAATGTGTTAAAAGCCACTTTTCCCCATGTGCTGTTTCCCTTGCACAGGAACTGCATTTCCACCTGGAAATTCGTGGCAAAAATTCCTGGCTGCAGTATCCAGAAGGGATTGAATCTCTCCCTTCTGTTGATCCACATGGGTATTTAAGCACCTAATTTCCACTGGTTTTGAATGTCTTTGTCAGGATCTGGCCCCTGGGCTTTAGGGGAGGCTTTGTGGGGGACAATGAGACAGTCTGGCCAAGGAGTGACATGTGGGCAGGGGGGCTCAGGTTTCAGGAAGCAGAGAGCTGATAATTTGCCATTGGTGTGGCAGGCAGGGTGGTGAGGTGGCAAACCATCTGGCAATCCCCTGGGGGGTGGCCAAGGGGAGGAGCCCTCAAGGGAGGCTGTATATATGGGGCTGGGGCTCCAGGGCCAGGACAGTGAGGACGGGACAATGGCTTCATCCGCAGCCACGTGCGTCCTGGCCTGGGCCCTGGCACTGCTCTGCAAAGGGACCCAGGGTAAGGGAGGCAGGGGCTGTCTCAGGTCGGTGTGTGTTGATGTGTAGTGTGGTAGAGTGTGTGGCTGTGCAACAGGGTCTTGGTGTGCAGCAGAGTGCATGTTCTGGAGTAGTGTGCTGTTGTGTTGTGGAGCAGTGTGCTGCTGTGTTGTGTACTAAAATATGTGTTGTGGAGCAGTGTGTTGTAGTGCAGTGGAGTGCATGTTGGGGAGTGGTGTGTTGTATAGTGGAATAGAGTGCGTGTTGTGGAGCAGTGTGTCGTGTTGTGGAGCAGTGTTTTGTGGAGCAGGCTGTTGTTGTGGAGCAGGGCTGTTGTGTTGTGTAGTAGATTCTGTGCCATGGAGCAGTGTAGGAGAGTGTGCAGTGAGGAGCAGTCTGTCGTTGTGTAGCTGTGTGGTGTGAAGTGTAACAAACTATGTTGTGGAGCAGCAGTGTGGTGCTCTTCAGGGTACTGTTGTGTTGTGGAGTGTAATACACTGTGGGCAGTGGAGCAGCGTGTTGCTGATTAGTGGTGTGGCATGGGGGCTGTGGTGTAGTGGATGCCGTTTGGCAGTGTGCAGTGCAGTGGGTCATTCTGTCATTGTGTAGAGTAGCACAGTGTGTTTTGTGAAGTAGTGCATGACATAGCGGGGGTCGGAGAAGGACAACAGGAGTTTCTCAACCCGCCCTGCTCTGACCATTACACTCCACTCCCTTCCCAGAGACGGGGAGAGAACCCAGGAATCCTCGCTCTCAGCCCCCCCACTATAACCCCCTCCCCTCTCCTCCCAGAGCCAGGGAAAGAACCCAGGCATCCTGACCGCCAGCCATGGGCTCTTCCTTGCTAGTCTTTGAGGGGCCCCTTGGTGGCCATCATCCCCTTTTCTGATCTCTGTCCCTTGTTCATGGCCAGGTGCCGACTCTGCCCCCTGCGTCTTCCCCTTCACCTACAATGGCACGGTCTACACGGCCTGTACAACCGAGAACAGCGACCGGCTCTGGTGCGCCACCACCGCCAACTACGACCGGGACAGGGCCAAGAAGTTCTGCTCCCAGGAGGGTGAGCACCTGGGGGTGGGACAGGATGGAGGGCAGCCGGGGGGTGGGACGGGGGCAGGGACCAGCCAGGGGATGGGCGAGGGGCAGCCAGGGGATGGAGAAGAAGCCAGGGGACGGGCGAGGGGCAGCCAGGGGTGGGAACAGGGACAGGACAGAGGCAGCCAGGGGATGGGATGGGGACGGGGGGGAAGCTGGGGCTGGGGGATGGGGGGCAGCCAGGGGGCAGGATGGGGATGGGGAAGAAGCTGGGGGATGGGATGGGGATGGGGGGCAGTGCCGGGCAGCACAGATGACCGTCGTGTTCCCCACTTGTGATCCCACATGCCTGGAGCTGCCAGGTCTGGCCCATGACCAAGCATTCAGTCACCGCCTTCCTGGCACCCACCCCAACAATGCCTCCAGGGCTGGGTGGGGCAGAGCCACCCAGTCCGTCTGTCTGCCTGTCTAGCCAGGGGTTGGTAACCTTTCAGAAGTGGTGTGTCGTGTCTTCATTTATTCACTCTAATTTAAGGTTTCGCGTGCCAGTAATACATTTTAACGTTTTTAGGTCTCTTTCTATAAGTCTATAATATATGACTAAACTATTGTTGTATGTAAAGTAAGTAAGGTTTTTAAAATGTTTAAGAAGCTTCATTTAAAATTAAATTAAAATGCAGAGCCCCCCGGACCAGTAGCCAGGACCCGGGCAGTGTGAGTGCCACTGAAAATCAGCTCGCATGCCACCTTTGGCACTCATGCCATAGGTTGCCTACCCCTGGCTAGCCCCATACATCCCCCTCTGTCTGTCTAGCCCAATACACCCCCGCCTGTCTATCTGTCTGTCTATGGGTCAGACCCTTGCAGGGTGGCAGCAGGGTCTCTGTCGGTCCTTATCCTCCCCTCCAGGCTCTCCCCAGGATGGGGTGAGGGGTCCGCACCCATCTGCGCTGCCCCCAGGGCACCCTACAACCTGACGGTCCCTGTCTGTCTCCCCCCAGCCTACGGTGGGAATGCGGGTGGCGAGCCCTGCTTCTTCCCCTTCGTGTACGGGGGCCACACGTACCATGCCTGCACCATGGTGAACAGCCACCTTCCCTGGTGCGCCACCACAGCAAACTACAACACGGATGGACGCTGGAGCTACTGTCCTGACACATGTACGGTGCCTTCGGGGGATCCCCGGCCAGGAGACATGAGCATAGGGACACAGACAGGCCCAGGGTCCCCCCATGCACCCAGCTCAGCCAATGACCCTCAGCCCGATCCGCAGCCCTCTGCTAGCCCAGCCCTGGTCTCCCCGTACTGTTGCCAGTTTTTGACAAGAACGCCTTCGAAAAGGGACCCTGGCAGCTCTGTAAAAGTCCAGTTTCTGACAGAGCAGGGCTAAGGCAGGCTCCTTGGCTGGCTCTGCGCAGTTCTCCGGAAGCGGCTGGCACGTCCCTCTGGCTCCACAGGTGTGGCCCCAAGCATAGGTGCCAACTCTGTGGGTGCTCTGGGGCTGGAGCACCCACGGGGAAAAATTGGTGCATGCTCTGCACCCACTGGCAGCTCCCCTGCCCCAGCTCGCCTCCACCTCCTCCCCTGAGCGCACCACGTCTCTGCTTCTCCCCTAGCTCCCAGCACTTGCCGCAGTGAAACAGCTGTTTCGTGGCAGCAAGCACTGGGAGGGAGAGGGGAGAAGGGGGAACGCGGCACGCTCAGGGGAGGAGGTGGGGAAGAGGCGGGGCCGGGGCAGGGATTTGGGGAAGGAGTCCAATAGGGGCAGGGAGGGGGCAGAGTTGGGGCGGGGACTTTGGGGAAGGGGTTTGAATGGGGGTGGGGCGTGGGTGGGAGGGAGCAGGGCAGGGGTGGAGTCGGGGTGGGGCCGGGGGCGAGCATCCACCAGTGCTGGGAAAAGTTGGCGCCTATGGCCCCAAGCACTGGCTCCGCAGCTCCCATTGGCCAGGAACCGTGGCCAATGGGAACTGCTGGGGCAGCACCCAGAGCCCCCTGACCACCCCTCTGCCTCGGAGCCAGAGGGACATGTCGCTGCTTCCCGGGAGCTGCCTGAAGTCAGCACTGCCTGCAGCCCGCACCCTGAACCCCTGCCCTGAGCCCCCTCCCACACTCCAAACCCCTCATCCCCAGCTGCCCCCCCAGCCAGAGCCCTCTTCCCCTCACACACCCCAACCTGGTGCAAATGAGCAAGTGAGTGAGGGTGAGGGAGAGTGAGCGATGGAGGGAGGGGGGATGGAGTGAGAAGGGCGGGGCCTCGGAGAAGGCCTGGGGCAGGGGCGGGGCCTCAGGGAAGGGGCAGGCAAGGGTGTTTGGTTTTCTGTAATTAGAAAGTTGGCAACCCTAGCTCCCCCATAGGTCTGCCAGTGCCCCATAATCCTGACCCCCATTCCCTGCACTACCCTGGAGTGGTTGGGGGGGCAGTGGCCAGGCTGCTGGGGGGCTCAGGGTTTTATTTACCTGGAAACTGGCTCAACGTGGGGCGATTCTGGTATGGGTATGAGCCACATTACCTAGCATGCTCTCTGTCTCTCATGTCCCATCTCCCTCCCCCGTCCCATCTCTCCCAGTACTTGGCGGGAACTCGGAGGAGTCCTGTATGTTCCCGTTCAGCTACAAAGGCAAGGAGTACACAGCTTGCACCTTGGTCGACAAGAGGCGGCCCTGGTGTGCCACCACAAGCAACTATGAAGCAGACCATAAATGGAGGTACTGCGGCACGGCAGGTACGTGGGGCCACGAGAGACACAAGGGGTGGGTGCACTTTGCAGCTGGTATGTGCAGCGCCCGGCCCGATGGGGCCCCGATCTCGGCGACTCTGGGTCTGGGCAGTGCCCGGCCCGACGGGGCCCCGATCTCGGCGACTCTGGGTCTGGGCAGCGCCCGGCCCGACGGGGCCCCGATCTCGGCGACTCTGGGTCTGGGCAGCGCCCGGCCCGACGGGGCCCCGATCTCGGCGACTCTGGGTCTGGGCAGCCAATTGAGACATTGGACCTGGGAGGGAGTCTTTTTCCTACACTCGAAATATTTTGGGGGAGTTCAACATTTTTCCTGTCTTTGATTGGAGGGGGGAAATGATACCTCAAAAATATTCATGAACTGAAAAAGCCGAACTCTCTCTCAATTCAGCTCAGTGGAAACATTTCTTTTCAATCATTTTGAAATGTTCTGCTTCCGTTCCCATCTTTTTTCCTTTTTCTTAACTTCTTTTTATCACTCTAATTAGCTTAAATTTCAAAACAAAGCACACTCCCAACCGGGAACCCAGCATTTTTTAAAATTTGCTAAACTGTTCAAACGCTTTCGGTTCCCATGAATTGGCATTTTCCCCTCATTTAAAAAATCGTTTTGTTGGGAAAATTCACACCCAGTTCTCCCAGCAAATTGCCTGTTCTGCCTCCTGCCCTGTTTTTAACCCTTTCCTCCCTTGCCTCTTTCTCCACCAGCGTTGGGAGGCAGTTCAGACAGCTCCCCTTGTGTCTTCCCTTTCATCTATAAGGGTAAGACCCACCACAGCTGTACGGCAGTCGATGACAAGATGGGAAGGCCCTGGTGTGCTACCACTCCCAACTATGACAAAGACCATCTCCGGCGCTTCTGCTTTAGTGAGGGTGAGTCCCAGCTGTGATCAGAGCACTCTGTGTAGGCACAGAGGTAAGAGTTTGTGGAGGATGTGCTGGTACGTCCCATCTTCCTCCCCTAGCACAGGGAGTTCTGTCACCCGGTCTTGCAGGCCAAATGGAGCTCGCTGGAGGGACTGTGTGCTACAAATGGCTTCCCCTGTGCAGCCAAGTTGCCTAGCAACTCCTTGTGATGTGGCTGCCAGAGGCAGGAGAGCAGGCTAGATGGACTGACCACAATGCCATTCATCCATTGTAAAAAATTATCTTTGGCTTTCACCACAGCAGTGAGATCACACACACACACACACACACGCTTTTCTTTTTTGCTAAGAAAACTCTTCAGCGTTCCTGCTGTTCACGCTGCTTTGCTCCTTGCCTTTGCAGCCTACGGGGGGAACGCCAATGGCCAACGCTGCACGTTTCCTTTCACCTACCAAAAACAGCTATTTTACACCTGCACCAACGCTGGAGACAAGATGGGACATTTCTGGTGCGCCACAACCCACAACTATGACCGGCATAAGCTATGGAGCTACTGCCCCGATACAAGTAATGTATCCAGTCTGCTTCGTATGTTCTCTCAGTTGGGAAAATAAATAATTTGTGGCTTGCTGATGATTCTGAAAAATCAGGGGGGAAACTTGTGGGTTGCCATGAAAATGAATTTTTTTGAAATTATCAGTGAATCCAGTAACCGGAGGGAAAACATCATTTCAGGTGGATCATGAAAGTCCTTTTTTTTTTTTTTTTAATTGTCATTGCATTGCAAAGTCAGGAAAATGGTTTCGAGTGGATTCCTAAAATGAAATATCTGAAATTTTCAGAGTCAAAAAATTACAAAAATGTTTGTCTTGGGTTATCCAGAAAAAGGAATTTTTTTAAATTTTCATTGAACTGAAAATTTAAGGGGAAAAAAATCTATTTAGGTTGAATGGAACATTTCATTTCAAGTTTGAGCATTTTTTAAACTTTCTAAATTTGAGGTTTAAGAGAATAGAAGGAAATTTTGAAAGCAAAAGTCATTTCCAATTGAAGCATCGACTTTTTCTCAATGTTTCTGGTCATTTTTCAGACACGAACAATCCGACAAAACTGACACAAATTGACAACACATTTTGGTTTCACTGAATCTCTGCTGTGCTCCTGAGCCAATGAGGAGTTGTGACGCTTGGATGCCAATGGGAGTTGGGCAATGGGAGTCTACCTGATTGATGGGTGGGATTGTGGCTTTCAACACGCCCCTCCCACCAGCTGAATGAGCCTCTAAGGATTCCTTCAGGAAAGGTTCAAGGCCAGGGTCTAGGAGCAGCCATAGAATCAGACCCAGAACCGATAGAGTCAGTGGGTTTTGGGAAGCCAGGTTCCTGTTGGCCCTCCTGGAAGATGCTTTAGCCATGATGATGTCTTCAAATCCAGACCAGATGCCGTTCTAGAAGATACTTTAGTGAAACCCAAGTTATTGGGTTCAACACAGAGAGAATCGGGGAACATTCACTGGCCTGTGTTCCACAGGACTTGATCCCAGTGGACCCATCTGGTCATGGAATCTATGAATCCATGAAATCTTACCTGAGATTTCTTGGCTGTTGGTGATGGGTGGCTGGGTCATAGTGAGATGTGGGAGCTGTTAGTCCATAGACAGATGAACGTGTTGGCGGTGTCTATAACCACCTCCCTTTGCATCCCTAGTCCTGGGTGGGAACGCGCCAGGAAAGAGCTGTGCGTTCCCCTTCCTCTACAACAAACAAATGCACTACACCTGCATCAGCGACGGGGACAGCTCGGAAAAACTGTGGTGCAGCACCACCAGGAATTACGACGTGGACAAGAAGTGGACTTACTGCTCCACGCCAGGTAGGACAGGGGACGGAGGGAGCTGAGCCTTGTGGTTAAGGTGTTTGGCTCACTAAGGCCGGGTTCAATTGCTGGCTTTGCCATAGATCCTTGGGTGAGTCACCTAAGAGCAGGTTGGTTGGTTTTTTGGTCCCCACCCCCGGCCCCTTAGGAAAAGCTGAAGTTCATGGGTAGCAGCTGTTCAACAGTTCTTAATACCATCCCCCAAATTGCCCTAGAGTTGTGGAGCTCCTTCTATTGGCTGTTTAGATTGGCTGAGCTTTGAGACAGGGATTGTCCATCTCTGTCTGTCTGGGTAGCGCCTGGCACAACCCCGATCTCAATGCCTGTTTCTGGGCAGCATCCAGTGCAACAGGGCCCCAATCTCAGTGATTGTGTATCCAGGCAACGCCCCGCGCAACAGGGCCCCAATCTCGGTGACTCTGTGTCTGGGCAGTGCTCGACGCGATGGGGCCCCAATCTTGGTGACTGTGTGTCTGGTCAGCACCTGGCAGGATGGGGTCCTGATCTCAGTGACTCTGTGGCTGGTAAGTGCCTGGGGCCCCATTCCCAGTGACTCTGTGTCTGGGCAGCACCCAGCACAATGGAGCCCCCCGATCTCAGTGACTCTGTGTCTGGGTGGCACTCAGTGGCCCGATCTCAGCAACTCTTTACCTGGGCAGCGCTCAGCAAAAGAAGCCCCAGATCTCACACGAGTATCTAGAGGCCTTGACTAATGCACATAATAACCACAAAAAGAACAGGAGTACTTGTGGCACCTTAGAGACTAACAAATTTATTAGAGCATAAGCTTTCGTGGGCTACAACCCACTTCTTCGGATGCATATAGAGTGAAACATATATTGAGGAGATATATATACACACATACAGAGAGCATGAACAGGTGGGAGTTGTCTTACCAACTCTGAGAGGCCAATTAAGTAAGAGAAAAAAAACTTTTGAAGTGATAATCAAGATAGCTCAGTACAGACAGTTTGATAAGAAGCAAGTGTGAAAATACTTACAAGGGGAGATAGATTCAATGTTTGTAATGGCTCAGCCATTCCCAGTCTTTATTTAATCCTGAGTTGATTGTGTCTAGTTTGCATATCAATTCCAGCTCAGCAGTCTCTCGTTGGAGTCTGTTTTTGAAGTTTTTCTGTTTTAAGATAGCCACCCGCAGGTCTGTCAAAGAATGGCCAGACAGGTTAAAGTGTTCTCCCACTGGTTTTTGAGTATTATGATTCCTGATGTCAGATTTGTGTCCATTAATTCCTTTGCATAGAGACTGTCCGGTTTGGCCAATGTACATGGCAGAGGGGCATTGCTGGCACATGATGGCATATATCACATTGGTAGATGTGCAGGTGAACGAGCCCCTGATGGTATGGCTGATGTGATTAGGCCCTATGATGATGTCACTTGAATAGATATGTGGACAGAGTTGGCATCGGGCTTTGTTACAAGGATAGGTTCCTGGGTCAGTGTTTTTGTTCAGTGATGTGTGGTTGCTGGTGAGTATTTGCTTTAGGTTGGGGGGTTGTCTGTAAGCGAGGACAGGTCTGTCTCCCAAGATCTGTGAGAGTAAAGGATCATCTTTCAGGATAGGTTGTAGATCTCTGATGATGCGCTGGAGAGGGTGGCTATCTTAAAACAGAAAAACTTCAAAAACAGACTCCAATGAGAGACTGCTGAGCTGGAATTGATATGCAAACTAGACACAATCAACTCAGGATTAAATAAAGACTGGGAATGGCTGAGCCATTACAAACATTGAATCTATCTCCCCTTGTAAGTATTTTCACACTTGCTTCTTATCAAACTGTCTGTACTGAGCTATCTTGATTATCACTTCAAAAGTTTTTTTCCTCTTACTTAATTGGCCTCTCAGAGTTGGTAAGACAACTCCCACCTGTTCTTGCTCTCTGTATGTGTGTATATATATCTCCTCAATATATGTTTCACTCTATATGCATCCGAATAAGTGGGTTGTAGCCCACGAAAGCTTATGCTCTAATAAATTTGTTAGTCTCTAAGGTGCCACAAGTACTCCTGTTCTTTTTGCGGATACAGACTAACACGGCTGCTACTCTGAAACCTGTCATAATAACCACAGAGGATGTACCCCAAAAACACATCTGGGGTATGTCTGTGTCTAACCACCTGTGCCTGTATAAACTGGCTAAATGCACTTCCCCATGGACCCACAGATGACTAACATGTTTCACATACACAACCCCCAACAGCACAGACATTTATTGCCTGTCCCCTTGGCATCTTTGGCTCGTTTGCTCCATGTTGCAGAAGTGGGGAAACTGAGGCATGGAGCTGGGCTGTGCCTTGCTAAAGGTCACACAGCAGAGCCAGGCATAGCACCCAAGTCTCTCATTGCTCTGCCCCTGTCACAGAGCCGCGCTCTCTCCTCTAGCCCTAAGCTGAGGAGAGAACTATCTAACAAAGTGTTTGCTCATGGTCTGGTGCCACCTACATTTGCTTTGCGCTGCCTGTGATCCTGGCTATGGTGTTCAACCACTGTCGGTGTGTTTTCCCTGCAGTCTACGACCGTCCCTCCCATGGCAAGCCCTGTGTCTTCCCCTTCATCTATAGAAATTTTAAATTCTACACCTGCACCAACCTGGCGGAGGGCAGCGGGAAGTTCTGGTGTTCCAGCACAGATAATTACGACCGGGACCATCAGTGGAGCTACTGCCCTTCCTGAGACAGGTAGGACAGGGCAATGGGATTGCCTCTGTTTATAGCATCTCTATATGGACTAGGGGGGAGATCCTCCTTCTTTTGTCTACTTACACTGGGAACTCTTCCAGGCAGGGATCGTCTGCAGCACCCAGTGCAAGGGGACCCCGATCTCTGTGACTGTGTGTCTGGGTGGCGCCTGATGTGATGGGGCCCCAATATCGGTGACTCTGTCCATAGAATCATAGAATATAAGCGTCGGAAGGGAACTCAGGAGGTCATCTAATCCAACCCCCTGCTCAAAGCAGGACCAATTCCCAACTAAATCATCCCAGCCAGGGCTTTGTCAAGCCTGACCTTAAAAACCTCTAAGGAAGGAGATTCCACCATGCATCTATCACCACACACATCTATCCATCAATCCCCATACACACCCATCCATCCATTCCCATACACCTCCATCCAGCCACTCATAAATCCCTATCCACAGCCATCCATCCAACCATCCCCCAACCACCCAACTATGGAATCGTAGTGATATAAGGCTGGAAGGGACCTCAAGAGGTCATTTCATCCACCCACACACACCCCTCCCGCCCCACACTGAGGCAGGACCAAATATACCTAGACCATCCCTGACAGGTGTTTGTCCAACTTGTTCTTAAAAGCCTCCAGTGACGGGGATGCCACAACCTCCCCTAGTTAACCTGCTCCAGGGACGAACTATCCGTAGAGCTACCAAGTTTTTCCTAGTATCTAACTTAACTCTCCCTAGCTGCAAACTCAGCCAATTCCTTCTTGTCCTTCCCTTGGTGGCCGTGAAGAACAATTGTTCTCCATCCTCTTTCTAGCAACCTTTGGCATATTTGAATACTGTTATGAGGTCCCCCTCAGCCTTCTCTTCTCAAGACTCAACATGCCCAAGTTTTTCAACCTTCCTGCCTAGGTCAAGTTTTCTAAACCTCTAATCATTTTTGATTGCTCTTCTCCGGACTCCCTCCATTTTGCCCACATCTTTCTTAAAGTGCAGTACCCAAAACTGAACACTGTCCTCCAGCTGAGACTTCACTGATGCCAATTAGACCAGGACAATAACCTCCCATGTCTGACATACGACAGTCCTGTTAATACACCTCCAAATTATATTTGTCTTTTTCACAATTTCACCACACTGTCGACTCATACTCAATTTGTGCTCCACTCTAACCCTCAGATCCTTTTCTACCATCCCGCTGCCTAGCCAGTGAAGTGGCGCTGAAGATCTGTCCTCCTGTCCTTTTCAGGTGACAGCCCCAGAGCTGGGAGGAGACAGAACAATGATATTTGAAATTAAATGAAAGTTGTTAGCCCCACTCTGGACACCTCTGCTCTCCCAACAAAGATCGCTTCTGATCAACAGATGCTGGTGGCATAATCAGCCTTGAATCTAAACGCAAATGTGCTCATTTCTCTACTTGATTTTAGTATATTCAAATAAAGCATCTTTTGAAACATGGCATCTGCAAGTTCTGTGTCCAGGCAGAGGGCAATAATTGACCCATTTCCCTGGGACTCTGATGCATATTGGACACTTCCCAATGAACATGGCTTATTGGAAGGGTTATAAAGCCTCATGCTTCAGGGTTGAATATGATCACTTAGTGATCAGGAAGAGAGACAGATTACCCCACATTTCTCCAGTGCCTCCTCTGAAGATTGTCATCCTTCCATTGCCAGAGATACTGAACTAGACAGACCTTGGGTCTGGCCTGGCCAGTTTTATGTTCATGGTCAACGCATTGGAGGGAAATGACCTAAAATGCCCAGTGGAAATGGCTCTGTGTTCTTCGTGAGGTTGGGTGAAGTCCTGGCTCCATTGACATCAATGACAAAGCTCTGGTCAAGTTTTCACCTTTTATTTCTAAGGTGACAATAACACACGATCTGAGTTTTCAGCAGCGCTCAGGTCCTGTCATGAATCTTTAGGTGACTTAACTGATCATTTCCATGCTTGCGAATGGCAAGGGGGCCAGATCCCCGGCTGGCCTCAGTGGGTGTGGGTCAGTATTTAAATGATGGAGTGTTGCCAACTTGACTGCAGTAATGGAACAGCACCCATTGACACCAGCTGGGGATCTGGCCCTATTGACTCCAATGCAGCTGCAGCTGGTTTAAGTCCAAATGTTCATAGATCCCATAGATTTGAAGGCCAGAAGGGGCCATTATGATCATCTAGTCCGACCTCCTGTATAACACAGGCCAGAGAACTTCCCCGAAACAATTCCTGTCTGAGCTAGAGCAGATCTTTTAGAAAAACATTCAGGTTTGATATAAAAATCCCCAGTGATGGCGAATCCACCGTGACCCCTGGTAAATCATTCCAATGGTTAATTACCCTCCCTGGTAAAAATGTGCGACTTATTTCCAGTCTGAATTCGTTTAATTCAACTTCCGGCCATTGGATCTCGTTAGAGCTTTGTCGGCTAGACTGGCGAGTCATAGAATCATAGAATATCAGGGATGGAAGGGACCTCAGTAGGTCATCTAGTCCAACCCCCTGCTCAAAGCAGGACCAATTCCCAGCTAAATCATCCCAGCCAGGGCTTAGTCAAGCCTGACCTTAAAAACCTCTAAGGAAGGAGATTCCACCACCTCCCTAGGTAACCCATTCCAGTGCTTCACCACCCTCCTAGTGAAAGTTTTTCCTAATATCCAACCTAAACCTCCCCGACTGCAACTTGAGACCATTACTCCTTGTTCTGTCATCAGGTACCACTGAGAACAGTCTAGATCCATCCTCTTTGGGACCCCCTTTCAGGTAGTTGAAAGCAGCTATCAGATTCCCCCCCTCATTCTTCTCTTCTGCAGACTAAACAATCCCAGTTCCCTCAGCCTCTCCTTATAACTCATGTGCTCCAGCCCCCTAATCATTTTTGTGGCCCTCCTCTGGACTCTTTCCAATTTTTCCACATCCTTCTTGTAGTGTGGGGCTCAAAACTGGACACAGTACTCCAGGTGAGGCCTCACCAATGTCGAATAGAGGGGAAGGATCATGTCCCTCGATCTGCTGGCAATGTTCCTACTTATACAGCCCAAAATGCCGTTAGCCTTCTTGGCCACAAGGACACACTGTTGACTCATATCCAGCTTCTCGCCCACTGTAACCCCTAGGTCCTTTTCTGCAGAACTGCTGCCTAGCCATTCGGTCCCTAGTCTGTAGCAGTGAATGGGATTCTTCCGTCCTAAGTGCAGGACTCTGCACTTGTCCTTGTTGAACTTCATCAGATTTCTTTTGGCCCAATCCTCTAATTTGTCTAGGTCCCTCTGTATCCTATCCCTACCCTCCAGCATATCTACCACTCCTCCCAGTTTAGTGTCATCTGCAAACTTGCTGAGAGTGCAGTCCACGTCATCCTCCAGATCATTAATGAAGATATTGAACAAAACCGGCCCCAGGACCGACCCCTGGGGCACTCCACTTGAAACCGGCTGCTAACTAGACATGGAGCCGTTGATCACTACCCGTTGAGCCCGACGATCTAGCCAGCTTTCTATCCACTGTATAGTCCATTCATCCAGCCCATATTCTTTAACTTGGTGGCAAGAATATTGTGGGAGACAGTATCAAAAGCTTTGCTAAAGTCAAGGAATAACACATCCACTGCTTTCCCCTCATCCACAGAGTCATTTATCTCCTCATAGAAGGCAATTAGGTTAGTCAGGCGTGACTTGCCCTTGGTGAATCCATGCTGACTCTTCCTGATCACTTTCCTCTTCTCTAAGTGCTTCAGAATTGATTCCTTGAGGACCTGCTCCATGAGTCCATTATTTAATATTTGTTCCTCGTGTAGGTACTGATCCTTCCCCCTCTACCTCCTCTGAGTTAAAATAAACAAACTCAGCTCCTGGAGTCCAAGTTTTCCGGTCCTTTAATCATGCTTGCAGCTCTTCTCTGAGCCCTTTCCAACTTCTCAGCCTCCTACTTTGAATTCTGGCCACCAGGACTGGACACAGGACCACAGCAGCGGTCGCCCCAGGGCTAAATGCAGAGGGCATGTAACCGCTCTGCTCCTCCTTGAGATCCCCATGTTTATCCATCCCAGGATCACATTAGCCTGCTAGTTATTCTCAGTGGTCAGCGTGGTGGTCTTGGCCCAGGGTGGGGCAGGGAATATGCCAGGAAGGGCCTTGAAAGTGAAGACCAAGTAAGTCTGATGTGCTAGAGAAGAGGCAACCAGTGGAGGGATTCAAAATTGAGGGAGAGGGGTGATCTCTTTGCTTGAACTGGCATCCTGGGTGCTGAAAACCAGGGCTGAAATGTCTGGAGGTGGTCACGAAAACACCAGCCAAACCCAGAGGCCACATCTGGCCATGCTGATGCCAGGCCCAATGTAGAGTCTAGAAGCAGACTCAAAACTCCCTCCCCTTGGGGGAAGACGTGCACCTTGGCTGCCTCATTAAAGGTGGGTAACTGAAGCGAATTCCACCGGGGCTTGTTAAAAAGGAAGCGCGAAGTGGCTCTGCTGGGCATCGATAATGGTCGTGCCCGGGGGATTACGAGGAGACGCATGCAGCAGATAGACAACAATTAAATTAATTGGAAAAAAGTGGTTGAGAGTGAGGCGAAGGTGGTTTGATTTGTTTTCGGGTGACGCTGCAATATCCCGGTCAGTGTGGGAGTTGGGTGGCACTGTGTCACAGACGGGTCAGGGCTGGGGTAAGACCACGTTCCATGAGTTTTTTGGGCTTTTTTGCAGCAAAAATTTCCTTCGGTGCCTATGTTTCTTCCTCCGGGCCTGCGCTTTGCAGCCCCCCGCACCAGGAGGCCTGTCTCCAAGAGCTATTCACTGCCTTGCGGGGCCCAATGCGGTGGGCGTGTGCAAAGGCCACCCACTGGCTTGGGAATCTCGGGCAAGTTCGTGCAAGGAGGGGCTCCCATAAAACTCTCCCACAGTGCAACTCGCCGCAGGGCATTTTGGGAAGGGTTTGCAATGCCTCATGGGACCAAAACATTGTTGCAGGGGAGAATTGGGAACATGGGAGTTCTCCAACCTCTGGGCTCATAGTTATGAGAGAGCCGCTGCCTGGTCTACACTAGGAGGTTATATCGAATTTAGCAGCGTTAAATCGAATTAACTCTGCACCCGTCCACACAATGAAGCTATTTAGTTCAACATAGAGGTCTCTTAAATTCGACTTCTGTACTCCTCCCCAACGAGGGGAGTAGCGCTAAATTCGACATGGCCATGTCGAATTAGGGTAGGTATGGATGGAAATCAACGCTAATAGCTCCGGGAGCTATCCCACAGTGCACCACTCTGTTGACGCTCTGGACAGCAGTCCGAGCTCGGATGCTCTGACCAGCCACACAGGAAAAGCCCCGGGAAAATTTGAATTCCTTTTCCTGTCTGGCCAGTTTGAATCTCATTTCCTGTTTGGACATCGTGGCGAGCTCAGCAGCACTGGCAACGATGCAGAGCTCTCCAGCAGAGATGGCCGCGCAATCCCAGAATAGAAAGAGGGCCCCAGCATGGACTGATCGGGAAGTCTTGGATCTCATCGCTGTGTGGAGCGATGAGTCCGTGCTTTCCGAGCTGCGCTCCAAAAGACGGAATGCAAAGATCTATGAGAAGATCTCTAAAGCCATGGCAGAGAGAGGATACAGCCGGGATGCAACGCAGTGCCGCATGAAAATCAAGGAGCTGAGACAAGGGTACCAGAAGACCAAAGAGGCAAACGGACGCTCCGGATCCCAGCCCCAGACATGCCATTTCTACGAGGCACTGCATTCCATCCTAGGTGCGGCCGCCACCACTACCCCACCACTGACCGTGGACTCTGAGGATGGGATATTGTCGACGGCCGCTTCCTTGGAGATGTTCGCGGACGGGGAAGATGAGGAAGGAGATGAGGAGGACGAGGCAGTCGACAGCGCTTACAACGCTGATTTCCCAGACAGCCAGGATCTCTTCATCACCCTCACAGAGATCCCCTACCAACCGTCCCCAGGCGTTAACCGTGACCCAGAATCAGGGGAAGGATCAGTCGGTAAGTGTTTTAAACATGTAAACATTTATTTTGAACAGAACATTAATATTAACAGTGGGTTTTTCATGATTACTTTGCCCTAGGCGCTTAACGTTTTAGTCCTTGGCAGTGCAACTACTGCAAAAAAATCTAACAATGTCCGGTTTATCATGATTGGTTTGCCCTAGGCGCTCTACTGTTTAGTCCTTGCCAGTGCAGCTACAGTAAAATTCGGTCTATATGTCCGGGGATAGAGCTGAAATCCTCATGGGACATCTCCATGAAGCTCTCCTGGAGGTAATTGGAAAGCCTTTGCATGAGGTTCCTTGGGAGAGCGGCCTTATTGTGTCCTCCGTAGTAGGAAACGTTTCCGCGCCAGGCTAGCAGCAAGTACTCTGGGATCATTGCCTTGCAGAGCATGGCGGCATACGGCCCTGGTTTTTGCTGGCTTTCACGCAGCATGCGGTCTTTCTCGGTCTCAGAAATCCTCATCAGAGTGATGTCGCTCATGGTGACCTGCTTAGAATTAGGGGAATGTTACTATTGGGACTGCTTGCCTGTTCCTTTACAGAACTGTAACCGGCGGTTTACAGCCATGCGGTGGAGGCGGGAGAGGGGCAGCATACAGGGATCTTTCCCGGGGACAGCCGCGAGGGGGTGGGACAGGGGCAGAGTTCCTGCTTGCCGGATTGCCGGCAGCAGGAACTGGCCAACGCTAGGAGCATTGCTTTGAACGTGAAAGGAGGGCAGTGCTATTATTAAAGTTTTAAGCAGCCACAAGTCCACGGCTTACCATGTCAGCCTGCTACCCAAATTCCGCTGTCCTGCCCCGCTTGTCTGATCTCCACTGCAAGACCCCAGGCACTGAATGCGAAGGCCGAAAATTCGACCTTGTCCTGAGTGCGCATGTGATAGGTGCTGTGCATGGTCTTGTTCACAGAGAGAGACTGTTCTTTGTTCACAAAAAAATTTATCTTTCTGAGGAATTCACTCCCTTTTTCCCATCCCACAGCTGCAACTGTCTCCCGACCTACCCTGGCATCACACTCCCAGAGGCTGGCGCAGATTAGGCGTAGAAAGAAAAGGACACAGGACGACATGTTCTCAGAACTTATGGGCTGCTCCCGAGCCGAGGCAGCCCAGCAGACCCAGTGGAGGGAGAACATGTCCCAAATCCATCAATCACACATTGAACGGGAGGAGAGGTGGCGGCAGGAAGACCAGCAGGCGACTCAAAGGCTGCTTGGACTAATGAGGTAGCAAACGGACACGCTCCGGCACCTTGTGGATGTTTTGCAGGACCGGAGGCAGGAGGACAGAGCCCCGCTGCAGTCTATCTGTAACCGCCCTCCCCCGCCACAAAGTCCCATACCCCCCTCACCCAAAGTCCCAAGAAGGAGGGGCGGCAGAGTCCGTGAAAATGTCACTCCACCCCTGCAGACTGCTCAAGTAGCAGAAGGCTGTCATTCCCCAAAATTTGATAAGTCCTTTCCTTCCTGCCTCACCCAAGCCCCTGTCCCAGTTTCATCCCCTAACTGTGTAGTTGCTAATAAAAAATACGTTTCTGTTAATTACTGTTTCCATCATGTTCTTTTAGAGGAGAGTGTGTTTGAAGGGGAGGAAGGGGGTTGGTAATTGGACAGGACAGTCACCTTTACCAGGGTACAGACACAGGGGGAGGTTCAGCAGCAGGTCACACACACATTGCAGTCACTAGGCACCCTGGTCAGTCTGGGAGGTGGTTTTCATGTTCTGTGTGGGGGAGGGGCTATGTGACTTTGTGGCGGGGGAGGGCGGTTAGAGATCTTATGCAGCGGTCCTTGTCCTGGATCACAGAGCCACGCAGCAGGGGATCTGTAACCGTCCTCCCCCTGCCACAAAGTCACATACCCCCCACACACAGAGTCCCGAACAGGAGGGGTGGCAGGCTCCGTTGAAACAACCAGTCCACCAGTGCGGACCACTCTAGGAGCAGGAGCCTGTCATTCCTCGAGTTTAGAAGCGTCCTTTGCATCACTACACTACACCCGCTCCCCACCACAGTCTGCGTCCCAGGTTCAACTCTTTACCGTGAAAACAGTAATAAAGAAAACGGTGTTCATTAACAAATTTCCAGTGATTTTATTTTTAAACGTGTGTTGGAAGGGGGGTGAACGGGGTGAACGGGGTATGTAACTGGAGAGGATAGTGAACATTCACTGGGTAAAGAAATGGGGGCAGGTTCAGCTTCTCTTTAAACAAACTTAATAGTCACAGGTTACCCTGCTCACTCAGGAACCTAGCTTTCAAAGCCTCCCGGATGCACAGCGCGTCCCGCTGGGCTCTTCTAATCGCATGGCTGTCTGGCTGGGCGTAATCAGCAGCCAGGCTATTTGCCTCAACCTCCCACCCCGCCATAAAGGTCTCCCCCTTGCTCTCACAGAGATTGTGGAGCACACAGCAAGCCGCAATAACAATGGGGATATTGGTTTCGCTGAGATCAGAGCGAGTCAGTAAGCTTCTCCATCTCCCCTTGAGACATCCAAAAGCACACTCCACCACCATTCTGCACTTGCTCAGCCGGTAGTTGAAGACTTCTTTTTCACTGTCCAGGGCACCTGTATAGGGCTTCATGAGCCAGGGCATTAGCGGGTAGGCTGGGTCCCCGAGGATCACTATAGGCATCGCCACATCCCCAACAGTTATTTTGTGGTCCAGGAAGTAAATACCTTCCTGCAGCCGTCTAAACAGACCAGAGTTCCTGAAACCACGAGCATCATGAACCTTGCCCGGCCATCCGACGTTGATGTTTGTAAAATGTCCCCTATGGTCCACCAGTGCTTGCAGCACCATTGAAAAGTAGCCCTTTCGGTTAATGTACTGGCTGGCCTGGTGCTCCGGTCCCAGGATAGGGATGTGAGTTCCATCTATAGCCCCACCGCAGTTTGGGAATCCCATCGCGTCAAAGCCATCTATGATGACCTCCACGTTTCCCAGGGTCACTACCTTTGAGAGCAGTAGCTCAACGATTGCGTTGGCTACTTGCATCACAACAACCCCCACGATAGATTTGCCGACGCCAAAGTGGTTCACGATTGACCGGTAGCTGTCTGGCGTTGCAAGCTTCCAGAGGGCTATGGCCACTCGCTTCTGGACAGTCAGGGCTGCTCGCATCCGGGTGTCCTTGCGCTTCAGGGCAGGGGACAGCAACTCACAAAGTTCCAGGAAAGTTCCCTTACGCATGCAAAAGTTTCGCAGCCACTGTGATTCATCCCAGACCTGCAGCACTATGCGGTCCCACCAGTCCGTGCTTGTTTCCTGGGCCCAGAATCGCCGTTCCACAGCATCAACATGACCCATTGCCACCATGATGTCCATGGCGCGGGGTCCCGTGCTTTGTGACAGGTCTGTGCCACTCTCAGACTTCAGGTCCTCACCGCGCTGCCGTAGCCTCCTCGCCCGATTTCTCAGCATCTGCCTCTGGAAAAGGTGGATGATAAGGTGCGAGGTGTTGACAACGGCCATAACTGCAGCGATGGTCACAGTGGGCTCCATGCTCGCAGTTCTGTGGCGTCCGCGCTGTCACTCACCAGAAAAGAGTGTGAACTGATTGCCCGCCAGCGCTTTCAGGGAAGGAGGGCGGGAGTGACGGTTGGATGACGACAGTTACCCAAAAGCACCCTCGACACATTTTTTTCCCCAGCAGGCATTGGGGGCTCGACCCAGAATTCCAATGGGCAGCGGGAACTGTGGGATAGCTGCCCACAGTGCACCGCTTCCAATATCGACGCTTGCCCCGTTAGTGTGGACTCACAAAGTCGAATTACTGTCCTTTGTAATATCGATTCCACATATTCGATTTAAGTGAAATCGAACTACTCTCGTAATGTAGACATACCCTTAGGCAGCTCCCCGCCTAGTGTGTTGGCTCTGGCCGTTCTTATTCTCTGGCGCCTTTCTCCCTGCATTCATTGTGCAGCCACCTAGGCGCGGTGCTCGGGCTTTGTGAATCGCACCGCGTTCCTGTGATCTTCGAGGACCCACAGCGTAGGTCCTGCAATGCTCAGCACTGCAACAGTTAAATCCCTCTGTACCTCCAGACCTATAGTGCCTAGCCCTTAATCCAGCCCTGGGCATGGGCCTAGAGTGCCTGCGGAGTCGGAGACTATGAAGTAAGAGGGGACCATTGTGATCATCTACTCTGACCTCCTGTGTGACACAGGCTTTAGAACGTCCCTGTATTAATTCCCGTTTGACCGAGAGCCGATCGTTTAGAAAAATGGCCCGTCAAGCTTTCAAATGACCAGTGATAGAGAATTCCTCCGCCCAGCACTTTGTAAAGTGTTCTGATGTTTAATTACCCTCGCTGTTATTAATTTACACCTTATTGCCAGCGTGAATTTGTCTAGCTTCAACTTCCAGCCACTGGATCACGCTGCCTGGCGTGGCCTCGGCTGATCCGGCCCCGGGCTGTCCCCCAAGGCCACGAGGGGCTCAGCAAGAGGAAGATGCTGTCACCGTGGTTTATGGTCCAGTCCACGGATGTCCTGGTGAGGCCAGGGGCTGCGCGGCATGTGAACGCCCACGTGTGGAGCAGATCCCAGCAGCCCGCGGCGTACACTGTCCCGCAGCACAGTCTGAGCCAGGGCAGGTGGGAGCGACGCCCTCAGACCCCGCACCCTGCTCCCACCAGGGCTGGAGGTGGGGAAAAGGGAGCAGAGCGGAGGGGTGAGGCGGACCGAGCCGTGCCCAAAGGAGGGGCAGAGTGGAGGGGGTGGGCACTGGAGTGGAGAGCGGAGTTGGGGGGAACCCGATGCCCGGCGGTCTGAGCGGACGTATCAAGCAGCTGAAGGCACCCTGACCCCCAGAAATATTCCACGCCTGTCCGATTGCAGCCAGCAGGAGGCAGCGGGCTCACACCCACGCCCCTCGGCCTAACAAATTCTTCATTCTCCTGCATGTGTTTGGTGCTCAGAATAAATTCCTTGTCAGCCTCTGGAGGTGGGACCCTCCTGCGCCCAGCCTTGTAGCAGCTCACTGATTGGCCGTCTCATGTGCTCGTTGCCCGACTGCTCGGTAGTTTCACCCTTTTGGTTTTATCCATGTATTGGTTTATTTACTACCCCCTGCTGGGGAGAATCAGACCAGTTTCCCCCCACTCCATCCCACCCTGCCCCCGGATGGGTTCAATTCACTCAGAGCGAGTCCAGAGCTGGAAAATAAGGCCAGGTGCTGCTGAACGGTAGCCGTGAGTTGATGCACAGTTGTGGATAACAACGCCCGTCTCCGTAGGGTGAGCGCTGTAAAAACCAGCATGGCAACAGTCCGGGCCCCGAAGTGCCTGCAATCTGAAGTAGACACTGGGAGCTATTGGTTGCCTGCTTCCTCCTAGCACAGGGCATTTATTCCTCAGGTGATCAGCGGAATTACACTGATAGCACCTTTTGGGCTCTTCTGCTTTTACAGGAGATTTGGGATGAGGGTTAGCAGTAGAGGAATGGTTTTGGGTAAGAGAATGTTTAGGCTCCCATCCCCCCTTCTCTCTTCCCAGGGGAAAAGTGGGATACTCCCTTCCCACCAGTTTTAACCCGCTCTTTCTGTGGCCTCCCCTTAATAGATTCCTGATTCTGCTGTTCAAAAGCATCAGCTAAAAAAGCCACCTCATTCACAGACTTTACATTTTTGTCCCATAGACACTGCTTTACATCAGCCTTACATATGCTTAGGAAATGCTCTTGAGCAACAAGATCCAACATCCCCTCAAAACTTGCCACCTCTTTACCCCTCAACCATTTTCCCAACAAATCTTTCATTTTGTTTACATATTCCCCATTACTCATCCCAATATCCCTCTTAATATTCCTAAATTTAACTCTATATATTTCAGGGGTAATCTGAAAACTTCGCAAAACAGTGTCTTTAAATTTACAATAGTCTAAAGCATCTTCAATAGGCATTCCATTGATACATTTTGAGCTTTACCAGTTAATTTCGCAATCAGGGTAGGAACTCTCTTATCAGGGATTTCATGTATTACACACAGCCTCTTGAAGGTAATCAGATATTCAGTAATATCATCCTCTTCACGGTATGCAGGACATAAGTGTTTCCATTTGTGGATTTTTGGAGTGATGGGAGTCATTGGGGTCAGGGGGTTCTGGTTCTGCTTGTCTAGCAGGTCCAGCTGGTGTTTTCTCTCTCACACACTTCCTCTTTCTTCTCTCTCTCTCTCTTTTTCTTCCATGGCCCTTCTCTGTGCAGCCTCCTCTCTGGCTGATCTTTTTCTTTTTCTTCTCTCTCTCTCTTTTTCCTTTATCTCCAGTTCTTTCAGTTGCAGTAATCTCTGGTGCTCCCTTTCCTTTTCTGCAACCTAAAAAGCTCCAACTTTGCAATCACTACACTGCTTTCACTCATTTTCCTGCTTTCCTGTTCTTACTTCCCTTTCCCGAAATAAACAAACAGAAAATAACAAAACTGTGACCTCCTCCTGACTGTTAGCCACTGCACTTAAGACTCACTTAAAATCACAAATACCAGTGTTTAAAGTGTGAACTCCAGTTGGAGTAACGAGCTGCACATACACCCTGCTCGCTGTGCCGCTGTGACGTTCCCCTCTGGTGTTATCTGGACCGACCGGTGATCTGCTAGGTCACTCCAATCCTTGACTCTGGGAGCCAACCTTACCCTGCTCTGCTGTGAGAACCCCCACTCCCGGGCTGTTCACACACAGCCTCTGGCATGTAAGCTGCTTGGATTGTGCAACCAAATGACACTAGCCAATATCTCCGGTCTCAGCCCTGGTCTACACTATGAGGTTAGGTTGAATTTAACTGCATTAGGCTGATTTTATAAGCAATGAGGCTACACAACCAACCCCGTTCTGTCGACCTAAAGGGCTCTTAACATCAACTGCTATACTCCTCCCCGGCGAGAGGAGTAGCACTAAAATCGACCTTGCTGGGTCGAATTTGGGGTAGTGCAGACGCAGCATTGTGTAATTCGATGGAATTGGCCTCCAGGAGCTATCCCAGAGTGCTCCAATGTGACCACTCTGGACAGCACTTTCAACTCCGATGCACTAGCCAGGTACACAGGAAAAGCCCCGGGAACTTTTGAATTTCATTTCCTGTTTGGTCAGCGTGGCGAGCTCCGCAGCACAGGTGACCATGCAGTCCCAGAATCGCAAACGAGCTCCAGCATGGGCCAAAAGGGAGACACTGGATCTGATTGCTGTATGGAGAGAAGAATCTGTGCAGGCAGAACTCCGATCCAGCAGAAGAAATGCTGATATACATGTCGAAATCTCACAGGGCATGGTGGACAGAGGCTACAACAGGAACACACAGCAATGCCGCTTGAAAGTTAAGGAGCTCAGGCAAGCCTACCAAAAGACAAAGGAGGCAAACGGTTGCTCCAGGTCATAGTCCCAGACTATGATCAGCTGCATGGCATTCTAGGGGGGGACACTACCACTACCCCACCACTGTCTGTGGACATCTGCCAGGGGGGAGTCTCACACAACAGGGAGCAGGATTTTGTGGAAGAGGAAGAGGAGGAGGAGGAGAATGCATAGCAGGCAAGCGGAGAATCTGTTCTCCCCGGCAGCCAGGACCTTTTCATCACCCTGGAGCCAATACCCTCCTAAGGCGGGTTCCCAGACCCTGAAGCCAGAGAAGGCACCTCTGGTGAGTGCACATTTATAACGACACTACCGGGGTTAAAAACAATTGTGTTTAATGTTTGATTTGCCCTGAACAATTGGGATGCATTTGCAGCCAGTACAGCTACTGGAAAAGTCTGTTAACATGTCTGGAGATGGAGCGGGAATCCTCCAGGGACATCTCGATGAAGCTCTCCTGGAGGTACTCTGAAAGCCTTTCCAGAAGATTTCTTGGGAGGGCTGCCTTATTTCATCCTCCATGGTAGGACACTTTACCATGCCAAGCCAGAAGCAAGTAGTCTGGAATCATTGCACCACAAAGCATGGCAGCGAATGGTCCTGGGTTTTGGTCGCATTCATGCAACATTCAGTCTTTATCTTTCTGTGTCAGCCTTAGGAGAGTGATATCATTCATGGTCACCTGATTGAAATAGGGGAATTTTTGTAAGGGAACAGTAATGCCCTCTGTTTGGTGATCCCCGGCACATTAGACCCCGGTCATGCTGGGCTGTTTGCGCTTGGCTAAAAGGGATCATCCCGGAGAATAGCCACTCGGGGGGGGGGAAGAGGGGGAGAGGGGTGTGCTGCACATCCACCCCAAAACTGCAGCCCCTCCTTTTAAACAGCAAATCCAACCGGCATTGGTTGCTATGGGAAAGGAGGGTGCTGCAATTTGAAACCATTCCCACATGTTATGAACGCGGAAGAAGCCAACCCCGCGTACTCTTTGGCTTACCATGGCTGCTTGGAAACCGAATCCTGTTGCCCAGCCATTTGTGATGTGTCACCATACCGGCAGGTGCTCAATATAAAAGGCAAAATGCGACCTTGTACCTAAACCACGTGCTGTCTGCTGTGAATTGCTTGATTCACTGTGAAAGAGTCTCCCTTTTGTTCTCAGAAATGTATCTTCTTAAATTCTACTCTCCCTTCCCCCCCCCTGCAGCTGCAAATGTTTCTATGCTCCCCGTATCAACTCCGTCCCTGAGGTTATTGCAGATTAGAAGGCAAAAAAACACACTTGAGACGACATGTTTTCAGAGCTCATGCAGTCCTCCCGCATTGATAGGGCCCAGCTGAATGCATGGAGGCATTTGGTGGCAGAGGCCAGGAAAGCATACAGTGAGTGGGAGCGGAACACGCAGCAGGCAATGCTGAGACTAATGGGGGAGCAAACGGACATGATCAGGCATCTGGTGGAGCTGCAGGAAAAGCAACTATAGTACAGATCCCCGCTGCATCCATTGTGTAACCGCCTGCCCTCCTCCCCAAGTTCCATATCCTCCTCACCCAGATGTCCCAGAACGTGGGGGGGGGGGCCCTCTGGGCACCCAGCCACTCAACTCCAGAGGATGGCCCAAGCAACAGAAGGCTGTCATTCAAACAGCTTTGATTTGTAGTGTGGCTACAATAAGCAATGTGGCCTTGTCCTTCCCTCATCCCCCACCCCACCTGGGCTACCTTTTACTGGTCAGCATTGTCAGTGATCTCAAGTTTTTTTAAATAAATAAAGAATGCATGGATTCAAAACAATAGAGACTTTATTTCCTTTGCCACCTGTGGTGGAAGTGGGGAGGGGGATTGGCTTACAGGGAAGTACATTTACCAAAGGGGGCAATTTTGCATCAAGGACAAACAAACACAACTGTCACACCGTAGCCTGATCAATCATGAAACTCTTTTTCAAAGCCTCTCTGATGCCCTGCTGTGCTCTTCTAATTGACCTCGTGTCTGGCTTTTCAAAATCTGCTGCCAGGCGATTTGTCTCAACCTCCCACCCCACCATAAATGTCTCCCCCTTACTCTCACAGATATTGTGGCGCACACAGCAAGCAGAAATAACAATGGGAATATTGCTCTCGCTGAGGTCTAACCTACTCAGCAAACAGCGCCAGCACCCTTTTAAATGTCCAAAGGCACATTCTACCACCATTCTGCACTTGCTCAGCCTATAGTTGAACTGCTCCTTACTGCTGTCCAGGCTGCCTGTGTACGGCTTCATGAGCCATGGGATCAAGGGGTAGGCTGGGTCTCCAAGGATAACTATTGGCATTTCAACATCCCCAATGGTAATTTTCTGGTCTGGGAAGAAAGTCCCTTCTTGCAGCTTTTCGAACAGCCCAGCGTTCTGAAAGATGCGAGCGTCATGCACCTTTCCCAACCACCCCACGCTGATGTTGGTGAAACGGCCCTTGTGATCCACCAGTGCTTGCAACACCATTGAGAAGTACCACTTGTGGTTTATGTACTGTTTGGCAAGGTGGTCTGGTGCCAAGATAAGGATATGTGTTCCATCTATCACCCCACCATAGTTAGGGAACCCCATTGCAGCAAAGCCATCCACTATGACCTGCACATTTCAACTATATTTGCCTTTTTCCAATTGTCTGGGGCCTCCCCCGATCGCCACGAGTTTTCAAAGCCAATGGCTCTGCAATCACATCAGCCAACTCCCTCAGCAGCCTTGGATGCATTAGATTTGGACCCATGGACTTGTGCATGTCCAGCTTTTCTAAATAGTCCTTAACCTGTTCTTTCACCACTGAGGGTTGCTCACCTCATTTGCATCAAAGATGGAACAAGGAGGCATCTCTATTAGCATACAGAATGGAGAACAGAAATTCCAAGGCAAGAACCGCACTGAACTCTGGGACCAGGAAAGCAGGGAAGCACTGCATGATGGGGGATCTCTGCTCCAGATGTTAATGAACCCACACCTGCCCACCCCCAGCTCAGTAATTATCAGGCCAAATCTAGTAATAAATCCTCTATTTGTATCCAAAATACTGAAGCTGCCTAATTGCATTGTGAGCTCCCTTGAAGGAACACCGCCCATAGCCAGGAACGATCAGTTCTTGCTTGAAGGGGAAGAATCCAGTAGATGACTGGGGAATGTCTCATATCGCAAACATCAGGTACAGTAGAAGGGTATCCCAGTCTTTTCCATCTTGGGCCACTACCTTTCGGATCATGCTTTTGAGAGTGTGGTTAAATCGCTCGACCAGACCATCTGGTCATGCCAGCTGCTTCCGGAAGCAGCATGGGGCCAGGGCAGGCAGGGAGCCTGCCTTAGCCCCGCTGCACCGCGGACCGGGATCCACCTGAGGTAAGCGCCCCACACCCCCTCCCACACCCTAACCCCCTGATCCAGCCCTCAGACCACTCCCAGAGACTGCACCCCAAACCCCCTCCCACACCCCAACACCGTACCCTGGTTCTGAGCCCCCTCCTGCACCCAAACTCCCTCCCAGAGCCCACACCCTCTCCTGCACCCCAACCCCCTGCCCCAGCCCAATGAAAGTGAGTGGGGGTGGGGGATGGAGGGAGCTGGGTGGGGCTTGGGAAGGGAGGGGCAGGGAGCAGGGCAAGAGTGTTTGGGTTTGTGTGATTAGACAGTTGGCATCCCTTGTGTCACCTGCCCCATCCCCCTTCCATCCTCAGCCCCCATCCCCTTCCTGTCTCCTGTCCCATCCCACCCTTCCCCCATCCCAGCTTATTCCCCTTCCCCAAGAAAAGACTTTTCTGGGTTGTCTCAGGTGTTTGGTTTCTAACAAGGGTTTTAGGTGAGAATAAGCTGTTCACAGTGATGGGGCCTCCCAGGCCTGGCCCCACTGACCCCATGGGGAGGGTGCTGGCTCCTGCCAGGCCTGGCCCAGCTCTGGGGTGAGGGGCCCAGCCCCACTGACCCCATGGGAGCAGTGCTGGCTCCTAGCAGGTCTGGTTTTGGGTGGATCTGCCCTTTTTGTAAGGGGACTATTGGCCCCTTACTAACCGCAGTGCAGTTTTTGGTTTTGTAGCTCCCAGTACCAAGGGGAAGGGTCGATAGGAAATCAGGACCCTGAGTGTGACAATCCCCAGGGGCAATGGGGAGAGGCCAATGCTCCAGGTCAGCCTGATTGACAGGGCAGGCAGGCTAATGAGGGAGTCAGGAGGCAGGGAGGTCCTGTCCTCCATGTGAGCTGGTGGAGCCACCTGGGCCAGAACAGGGCAGAGCTACGGAGAGAAGGAGCCTGTGCTGGGCTGAGCTGGGAGCAGGGCCGCACCAGCCAGGGAGAACCAGAGAAGCAGGCCAGGGAGCAGATCTGTGCTGGGAGGAAAGCTGCAGCACTGCTGGGGCTGCAGCAGTCCAGAGCTGGGTGCAGGGAGCAGCTGGGGAGAGCGCGGGGGGACACGAGCAGAGGGCCCAGTGCAGGGAGACTCCCCCAGCCAAGAGACCTTGCAGGCCGGACTAGCACAGCATTATGCCAGAGAACTCTGCCTATGTGCCAAATATTGTTGTAGGTGAGACATGAGGTTCTGTATTAAAACAGTCTTGCTGATTGGTCAGTGTTCGAGGCTGGGAGTCGGGACTCTTGAGTTCTCTAACTAGCAGTGATACTTGATTCACTTTGTGCGTGACTGTAAGCAATTCACTTGACCTCTTGGTGTTTCACTCTTACCAGGTGTACAATGTGGGGGGGAGAGGGACTCAGGGGGACAGCGCCACATGGGAGGGCAGGGGGAATAGTCTCACCCTACCACAGAAGAGGAGCAGGGTGGTGGGGTTGGAGTTCCGGCCTCTGGGAACCCCCCCCCCCGCCCCAATTGGTCAGGGCCCATGGCCACAGGCCCCTTCAGACCACGGTAATCCAAACACATCCATCTTGCCATGAGTTTAAAATGTGCATCAATAAAGCACACGTTGATTTTTGTTCAAGTCTTTTATTTACACCTTTAGCCACTTGGGCCTTCTTTTTTTCCAGCAGGTACATTTCTAAAAGGGAATGTTAAAAAGTGATGACCATTATTTATTGTGCTGCTTATAAATTTAGCCTGCAAAATAAAAAGTACCTTTTTATCACATAACTTGTTTTGGTTTGGGTTTTACTTCTGCAAGAGAACCAAATCAGGAAAGTATAAGGTCTACAAATTACACAAAACTAAAGGTTCTACAGTGCCCTGTGACACTACACGCCATTCTTCATAGTGGTATGATTATGATATAATTCTGACATCATTATGTAGCATCTTGTACAAGATGTCTTGTCAGGTGTCTACATAGAATAATAGAATATCCGGGTTGGAAGGGACCTCAGGAGGTCCTCTAGTCCAACCCCATACTCAAAGCAGGACCAACCCCAACTAAATCATCCCAGCCAGAGCTTTGTCAAGCCTGACCTTAAAAACCTCTAAGGAAGGAGATTCCACCACCTCCCTAGGTAACCCATTCTAGTGAAAAAGTTTTTCCTAATATCCAACTTAAAATTCCCCCACTGCATCTTGAGACCATTATTCCTTGTTCTGTCATCTGCTACCACTGAGAACAGTCTAGATCCATCCTCTTTGGAACCCCCTTTCAGGTAGTTGAAAGCAGCTATCAAATCCCCCCTCATTCTCCTCTTCTGCAGACTAAATAATCCCAGTTCCCTCAGCCTCTCCTCATAACTCATGTGTTCCAGCCCCCTAATCATTTTTGTTGCCCTCCGCTGGACTCTCCAATTTTTCCACATCTTTCTTGTAGTGTGGGGCCCAAAATTGGACACAGTACTCCAGATGAGGCCTCAACTATGTTGAATAGAGGGGAATGATCACGTCCCTCGATCTGCTGGCAATGCTCCTACTTATACAGCCCAAAATGCCGTTAGCCTTCTTGGCAACAAGGGCACACTGTTGACTCATATCCAACTTCTTGTCCACTGTGACCCCTAGGTCCTATGCTGCAGAACTGCTGCCTAGCCATTCGGTCCCTAGTCTGTAGGAGTGCATGGGATTCTTCCTTCCCAAGTGCAGGACTCTGCACTTGTCCTTGTTGAACCTCATCACGTTTCTTTTGGCCCAATCCTCTAATTTGTCTAGGTCCCTCTGTATCCTATCCCTACCCTCCAGCGTATCTACCACTTCTCACAGTTTAGTGTCATCGACAAACTTGCTGAGGGTGCAATCCACACCATCCTCCAGATCATTAATAAAGATATTGAACAAAACCGGCCCCAGGACCGACCCTTGGGGCACTCCGCTTGATACCAGCTGCCAACTAGACATGGAGCCATTGATGACTACCCGTTGAGCCCAACGATCTAGCCAGCTTTCTATCCACCTTATAGTCCATGTAGACACACCTGGGTGACACCCAGTAGGCGAGATGCTTCCAGTCTAGACAGCTGGTTGTGAAGGGCCTATTCAAGGTAACGGTTCATTAGGGGAAACAATAGGCCTTTGAAGAAGCTTATACCGCACCTGGTGAGCCTTCCTGAAAATGCTCCAGACAGCCTATGGATAATGGCTGCTATGACATGCAAGGGCATTTGACCAGCCCACATGACACTAAACTCCATTTTGGTACCCGTATTTTTCCACAAACTGGATTGGGAACTGAGTTTGGAACAAAGGGTTCCTGCCATATGGAAAATCTATGGAAGGCTGGATGTGACATCATCTCAGGGCCTCACTCCCCACACAAAAGAACTCCTGGAAACACCTGAGGACCAAAGACTGAACTGGGGGAAGTGCTGGTCGCAGGCTAAAGGGATTTCTAGCCTGTGTATGAAAACTTCGTGGACTGCTTGTATCATTAGTCAGGGTGAGAAACTGCTAATTCAAATCCTATTGATCTAGTATCTTAAGATTAATTGGCATTTTTTGTTTGTTTGGTTTTTTGCTAGATAATCTGCCTTGATCTGTTTGCTATCACTTAAAATCTATTTTTCTATAGTTAATAAACTTGTTTTATGTTTTCTCTTTATCAATGTGTTTTGAATGAAGTGTCTGGGGAAAATCTCAGCTTGGTTAACACAAGCTTGTTGTGTATATTTTTCCCACATTGAGGGAACTATAGAGCAAACTATACTACATTGTACAGATCTTTGTTCAGTGCAAGACAGTCTAATTCTGGGTTTATACTCCAGCAGGGGTGCAAGGCTGGGAAGCTTGGCTGTATGTCCTGGAGTGGTTTAGGTAAAGCACTCAGTTAACTCAGTTGGGCTTGTGGCACCACCTGCTGTCATGTTGGGTGATAGGGCCTGGGGAGGCTGAGTGTATCTCCAGCAAAGCCCACAGTGGTTCCTGAGTGTACAGCACTCACTTTATATTATTATTTTTCTTACAAATATTTGCACTGTAAAAATGACAAACAAAGAAATAGTATTTTTTAGTTCACCTCAAACAAGTACTACAGTGCAATCTCTTTATCGTGAAAGTGTAACTTACAAATGGGGGGGGGGGTTTATTACGTAACTGCACTTAAAAACAAAAGAATGTAAAACTTTAGAGCCTACAAGTCCACTCAGTCCTATTTCTTGTTCAGCCAAGAACTAAGACAAACAAATTTGTTTACATTTACGGGAGATACTGCTGCCTGCTTCTTATTTACAATGTCACCTGAAAGAGAGAACAGGCGTTCGCATGGCACTTTTGTAGCTGGCACTGTAAGGTATTTACATCCAAATATGCTAAACATTCGTATGCCCCTTCATGCTTCACCCACCATTCCAGAGGACGTACTTCCATACTGATGATGCTCATTAATAAAAATGTGTTAATTAAATTTGTGACTGAACTTCTTGGGGGAGAATTGTATGTCTCCTGCTCTGTTTTACCCACATTCTGTCATATATTTCATGCTATAGCAGTCTCGGATGATGACCGAGCACATGTTGTTCATTTAAGAACACTTTCACTGCAGATTTATCAATACGCAGACCGTACCAATGTGAGATTTCTAAAGATCGCGACAGCACTCGACCTAAGGTTTACGAATCTGAAGTGCCGTCCAAAATCTGATCGGGACAGGGTGTGGAGCATGCTTTCAGAAGTCTTAAAAGAGCAACACTCCGATGCTGAAACTACGGAACCCGAACCACCAAAAAAGAAAATCAACCTTCTGCTGGTGGCATCTGACTCGGATGATGAAAATGAACATGCGTCGGACCGCTCTGCTTTGGATCGTTATCGAGCAGAACCCGTCATCCGCACGGACACATGTCCTCTGGAATGGTGGTTGAAGAATGAATTGACATGTGAATCTTTAGCGCATCTAGCAGGTTGATGTTGCAAAAATACACGTATCTAAAAGGTACTGGACACTAGAGATATATCCATGTGCCAGAGAGGTACCAGAACACTCCGATACTTGCACATTCCACACAGATAACCAGGAGAGAGGCAGCACCCTAACGCATAGAGGGGTTGTACCGCAATGCATCAGGAGTGATATGTAACTTGTTTCTACCTCTGGATAAGAATGCACCCCTGAGCGGATGTCTTTGTCTGGCCTAGGGGGCAGTGGAAAATCCCGCCACTGACTGAGCCGGTCCATTGTCAGGGAGCACATATGTACTAGCAGAACTGCAGACGTCTGATCCCAGGAGCTAGAGACTGTGCTTCGTTTGACAATAAACGTGGCCGGGTGCCTTCGTGCCTTATCGGAGTCTGTGGTCATTGGGGGTTCTCTCGGGGTCAGCTGTGCCAGGTATCTGTGCAGAGCCGGGGCAGAACACAGGGAGAACACACACATGCAGCCAACTGTTATCAGCATTGGGCAGAGCAAAGCACCACACCGGTGATGTCTGACAACACCTGGTATCCCTGCAGGCCCTGGCAGTCGGTGACTCCCCAGAAAGGCTGGGACTGCGAGAGACAGGGGACAAGTTGCTGGGACTGCTTTGATACAGGAAATAGGCAGGTGGCAAGAAGAGACCGGGGAAGGGACTGGCCCAGGGGCCCAGAGCTGGTCAGTGGCAGAACTGAGGAAAGAACCCAGGTGTCCTGACTCCCAACCCAGCATGTTTGGGGTCTAGACCCACCCTTGAGACCCCTCCCAGCTCTTGCTATCCCATGCTGTCTCTGTGCTTCTCTGGCTGAGAGGTCCAGGATCTCCCATGTTCCCGAAGCCCGTCATTCACACACAAGGTGCTCAACCCTGGAGGCCCTTCTCTCCCTGGTGCGGATGGATTTATGGCCCAGGACAGGCAGAACGAACAGATGTCCGTGCACCGCCCCCCCCACCCCCCGGCCAGGAAACATGCAAAGCAGGGCACGTCCTGGCAGCCCTACCACAGACCAGGACCGCTGGGCAAAGCCCTTGCAAGTTCCCCAGGCATTCACTGGGTGAGAGCCAATTCTCGGCTGTCTCTGGACTGGACCCACAAGCAGACGGCGTTCTCCAGAGTGCAGGCTGAGCTGGGTGCCCTGGATTTACCGCCTGTGCCATCGCCCTGCTCTGCAAACATCGCCTTGCCAGTGCTAGGCTTAGGGCCTCCACCCTTGTGGGGGGCAGAGCGGGGGGCACCAGGCAGTAAAACCCCTCTGGCTTGTGGGACCAGTTCCACAGCCGGATCGAGCTCTCCAGAACTCAGACTGGCCGGAGGTTAAACAGTAACTGAACAGAGTGAAGTTGATTTATGCTGGTGCCAGCCTGTGTCAGCAGAAACCTGGCTTCTCCCCCTGCTACCCCTGCACCCCACCTCCCTTAGCCTGGCAGCGAGTGGCAGACGAGCGCCCCCTCTTGGCCACTCAGCAGAATGCTGTGAGGGGACCCAGCCACTGGATCTGGGACTCTGAATAGAGCCCAGACCCAGGTTCGGTCTTGGGGTCTCCGGGCACACTCTCAGGGTGCAGACCCTCTGTCTAGCACCTGCCCTGACAGCTTAGACACACAGCGCCCTGCCCAGCCCCTGCAACCAGGAGTGACCCCTCAGAATCTCCTGTAGCTTAATCACCCCCCTGGCAGAGCTCCACCAAAAGGGGGGGAGGGCTCTTCATCAGCTCCCCTAGGAGGTGCAGCACAGACACACAGACACTGTGTACAGACGTCTGACACAGATCTACACACCCCTCCCTATCCAACCCCTGCCTCAGTTTCCTCCCTGCTCTGGACTGGAGACATCTGGTGCCAACCAGGGGCCTTCTGTTGCCATTCATGGCTTATGATCAGATACATGGGGCCGGGCCTGAGGGTGGGGGAGGCCCCATCACTGTGAGCAGAAAATTCTCACCTAAAACCCTTGTTGGAAACCAAACACCTGAGAAAACCAGGAAAGTCTTTTCTTCTGGAAGGGGTGGGGGTTGGGGGGGAATAACCTGGGCTGGGGGAAGGGGGGGATGTGACAAGGGAGAGTAGGAGGGAGATGTGTCTGGTGACAGGGGATGTCTGACCACAGTGATCGATTACTTTGGCGTCTGGGCCAAGCACCCACCACACAACTGGTGCTGCCGTGATGTTTACAGGCACTAGCATGGGTCCCTCTACATAAGCTGAGAGTCACGCCTCCCAGTCAGTGTTGCCCGATGCCAGGTGTCTGGTTTTCAACTGGGACACCTGGTCGAATAGGGACCCTGGTGGCTCCGTTAAAAGTCCGGTTGCTGGTGCAGGCAGGCTCCTTACCTGGCTCCGTGCAGTTCCCGGAAGCAGCTGACATGTCCCTGCAGGGTGCGGACTCTAGGCACAGGGGCGACCATGGAGGCTCTGCAGCTCCCATTGGCCAGAAAGGATGACCAATGGGGTCTGTGGGGGCAGCGCTTGTGGACAGGGGCAGCATGTGGAGCCCCACGGTCGTGCCACTGCCTAGGAGATGGAGGGAGATGTCACAACTTCTTCGGAGCTGCCTGAGGTCAGCACCTCCCAGAGCCCGCTCCCCAAACCCCCTCCCACACCCCAACCTCCTACCCCAGCCCGGATCCCCCTCCCACACTCCAAACCCCTCATTACTGCCCCCGCCCCAGAGCCCAAACCCCAGGCCAGAGCCCGTCCCACCTCCCACATCCTAACCCACTGCTCCCACCCAGAGCCCGCTCCCCAAACCCCCTCCCACACCCCAATCCCCTACCAGCCTGGTGAAAATGGGCAAGGGTGGGGGAGAGCGAGTGAGGGGGATGGAGTGAGTGGGGGCAGGAGCTTGGAGAAGAGGCGGGGCAGGGGCTGGGTCAAGGGTGTTCAGTTCTCTGCTACTAGAAAGTTGGCAACCCTGCAGTTGCTGTGCAGACACTTACCTGTCACGTCAGTCACTGGCTCTGTGCACACACTGGTGGGTTGTCATTTCCGTGGCTGCCTTCAGATTTGTGCTGGTTGTTAGCGCCCTTAGAAACCTCACAAATGTAATAGATCCAAATTTAGAGAGGGGAAACTGAGGCATCCAGACAGGAGGGGACCTGCCAAAGACAGGGACAGAGGTAAGGACACAACCCAGGTGTCCTGGAACCATAGGCGCCGACTCCGTGGGTGCTCCAGGGCTGGTGAGCCCCAGGAAAGTTGGCACCTATGCTTAGCACCCAGACCCAGGAGTCACCCCCAGGATCATTCCCACCCTCTGCAGCAGAAGGGCCAGTGTCTAATCAGTGGCCTGAACAAGTTTTAAACAGCAAAACATAACCAGGGGCTGGAATCTGTCTGGATGAGGTGCCGTGGCAGTGACACCAGAGCTAGGGTTCTGTGCAGTACGTTTGTGTTTGGACAGTGGCAAGGATAGTGACCATGATGGAGAGAGAGTGTGTGTGTCTATGTGTGTGTTTGTCATTTGCAGATATCATAGTTCACAGACCAGATCTATGGTCTCCAAGAATACCATTGTTAGGTACTTGCATGTAGGTTTTTAAAAATACTTTAAAGGGATCATGGTAAATTTGGTGCCTCAGTTTGAAGCTGCCAAATTTCAATTTGATGACAAAAATGTGGTGTGTGAAAAATGGCAAAAAATGTCCAAGCCCCAGGTCTCTAAGTTGACAGAAGCCTCTTTGATCTGCTGCTGCCCCACCCTGTCTGTCAGAGTTTCCAATCCAAGGTGGAGTCTCAGATTTCTAACCACTAAGCCACACTGCCCTCCCAGAACCCAGGGTGGGGAGAGAATCCAGGATTCCTGGGTGCCAACTTCCTACTGCTGACAAGTGAATGCATGGGTAACCCACTGAGACAGCATCGCTCACGTCCTTCTCCGGTGGCTGTTTGAGGAAGGGGCTAGTAATTACTCCTGGAGCTCAGAGAACAAGCTGGGGATCTGAGCGATTGAAACCCTGCTGCTGATCTATGTGGGGGCTGAGTGTCTTTTCCTTCTGGGTTTACAGCGCCTAGCACGATGGGGCCTAGTCCAGGACTGGGGTTCTAGGCGCTGCCACGCTCTGGTTTCATACAATTCATGCAGTGAAAAGCCCCCTTGAAAACAGGTTTTGTGCTTCACAACTCTGACGCTGGGTCAGTTACAGTGTGAATCACTGACACACGCACGTCAGGTGTTTGTCGCACGCTTTGCCTGTGGAAGCCCCGGCGTGGGTGTGTGGTCGGCCTCCTGCCCCGGGCCCCACACGCAGACCCGGGGAGTCAGTGACAAGGCTCAGCCTGGGAGCCTGGAGTTGTTGGTCCAGCCCAGTGGCAGGTGTCCCTCATTAGCCTGCTCCAAGGGGGTGAGGTTTGGTTTCCACAGGAGGGCTGGTGCCGCGCAGGCCCAGCTGCCTCTGGCCACAGCCAATTTCCCTGAGCGCTCTGGGAGGTGAGTGAAGATTGTGCAATACGTGCCCCAAACTGCCCGACTAACACAGCCCCTGAGCAGTGACCCCTCTGCTTATATCTCCGTTACAGCAGCCCATCCCACAGCCACACACTGCATGCACTGGCACCATCCTCGTGCCTGGACCCAGTAGAGGTCACTGCTAGTTCTGCCTTCCCTACAGGTTCAGTGGGGCTGGGGACGGATTGTTCTTGGGTCTCTGTCGGGGAAGGCCATGAAAGGCAAGTTTTGGGCAGCATTGTGGGGCAATGGGAAGGTGGGAGGGACGCACAAGTCTTTCCCTGTCTCTTCCTTGTAATTTTCCATTAAATAGAATTTGTTCTGATTGCTACAATCCCTTCCCTGCGCATTGCCCACATTTTAGAGCTTTATCAGGTTTCTCTCGTGTTTGATTCGAGCCGCCTTCCCAGAACAGAAACCTGTTTCTTCTCCTCTGAATTGTCTTATGAAGCACAGGCTTTAGCGGCAGGCACCTGACCCTAACCGTGGCCTTTGTCACACACCTGTCCATGTCAGCGGATCCCTATCTGGTTAACAAGCAGGTGAATCTGGCTCAAGGAGAGAAGCTGGATGAAACGAACATGCATGTATGACTCACCAAGCCAGGGCAGGCCCAGGTTTCTGTCTAACCGGCTCTCCTGCCCTCTGTTCTCGTCCCCCATCCCCAGCGCAGAACCTCAGAGCTTCCAGCCACTGACTGGAACCTTGTCCCGTCAGTCCGGGAAGCTGCAGGTCCCTGTGGAGTGATGGGGCACCTACACGTCCCACTGCAGGTGGAGGTGCACCCAGCGCTGGAGTCAGAGCGCTTTGTCCAGCAGTTTTCAAGGTGCGGCGCGTGCCAGCCAATCTCATGGACCCGCCCAGAGCACACAGGGCAGATCTGCCCCTACCCCCTCTCAGCCCCTCTGAGTTCCCCCCCGTCTGACCCAGC
This sequence comes from Emys orbicularis, assembly GCF_028017835.1. Classification (NCBI taxonomy): domain Eukaryota; kingdom Metazoa; phylum Chordata; order Testudines; family Emydidae; genus Emys; species Emys orbicularis. The sequence goes on along the minus strand of NC_088703.1, from coordinate 18,595,189 downwards.
CAGTGCGGGTCTGGCAGGAAACATGCAAACTGGGGTCTGCCCATTGTGTTTTTCATGTGTCTACCTCCACCTCACCAGCAGATGGCAGCAGATGTGCAGGGTAATCCATAGCGAGCTGGGTGTCTGGCAAAGGCTGCCCTGCCTCACTCCCAAGGGGTGACTCTGTGCTGGGGGGGGGGTCTGGGCTCAGGGGGAGCCCCAGGCAAAAAGTGGGGGCCCCGGCCTAGCTCGATGAAGAGGGCACTGCCAGGGAGACTGGGGGGCCTCCCACACTGTGTAAAGTCCAGATGTACGGACAGAGAGGAGGGAGACAGACACATGGACAGAGACATGAGACCCCAGGAGGCTCCGACAGTTTATTGGTGTTAATCATTCAGGGTGGGGGGGACTCTGCAAAATCACAGGCCTTGAGAGAAGAAATGTCCCACCCTCTCCACCCCCTGCATCCCCCAACCCTCCAAAGATGCCCCCTGCTCTCCCCTATATCCTCTGCTCTCCCCTCTGCCCCCTGCTCTCCGTCCTGCCCGCTGCCAGGTGGGTGCAGCGGCTGCCTCATGGCTCGCATCTCGCCAAGGCAGGCGTTGGTGTCGGTTTTGGGGCCGTTCCCACTGCAGTCCCTGCAGCCGTTGGTGTCGCAGCGCAGCAGGGGCACGTTGGGCAGCCGGTGCCAGGTCTCCAGCAGGCTGTTGGGATCCAGGTCCCGGTCCTGCTGGTAGATCTGCCAGAAGACGAAGGCCTTGTAGTTGTTGGCGATGGGGCAAAAGGTGTCGCTCACCATCCGTAGGATGTTCTAGGGCCCGTTCACTGGCAAGCATGTCCCCGCGCAGGGTGAATTGAGGGTGAAGAAGATCAGGCAGCTGATGTTCTTGTAGGTCTGGTCCAGGAGCTTCTGCTGAGGCTCTTCCGTTTCTCGTCACTGTGGAGCAGGTGCCGCTCGGTGTGTTGCTGTTTCGTTTAGGTACTTCACCGCGGCAGCCACGATGTGCCCGTCAGCAGAGTCATACAGACCAGCCATTTGGCTAGTTTGCGTAATGGCATGGTGCATGTGTCAGGGCTGATTCCCCACTCCGGCACTTCGAGTGCAGAAGGTGGGGCCCGCAAGGATTCTAAAAATTAATACTGGCCACTCCAGGCTTGTATTACACTCCCAAGGTTACAGCTTCTCTCTGACCTTGGCTTGGTAAACGCTGCCACCATCCAAATGCAAAAGAACCCCTTGGCCACAGGAAGGAGCACTTAGGAATTCCTTCCTGTGGGGTACCCTCATGCCCTTTCACCTCCCCTCCGGGGAAGAGCTGAGAAAGGAAACAAAGGAAATTAGCTGTTGCCACCAGCTAATCAAACTCCAATCCTGTTCTTAAAAAAGGTAAATGTTATTAAAAAATAAAAAGGAAAAAAATACATCTGGAACTTAGGCTTTTGATAGATTTTAAAAGAGCAATTCCCAAAATTAAGCACCCAAAATAGCTTTCTTGGGGGTTCAGCTTACAGGTTACAAGCAAACCAAAGCATCTGGGGTTAGCACAGAGGAGATTCACAAGCCAAAATAAAGAAATAAACCTGATTGTGTCTAACTAAACATTCCCTCTCCAAATAATTTCTTCTAGGTACGGAAGATACTTTTTCAAACCTGGTTCAAACCTTACCTGGCATTCCTACTTATAGCATTGCTGCTCCATGTCCCTGCAGCCCAGAGAACAACAGACAGAGGGAAAGTTTCTTTCCCAATTTTTAAAAAGTTCTAGCCTTCCCATTGGCTCTTTTTGTCAGGTGCCCACTTTTTTTCTTTACCCAGGGGACTTTTTAACCCTTTACAGGTAAAGCAAGTAGAGAACAGCTACCAAGAAGCAGGGGTAGCTCTAGCTTTTTTGCCGCCCCAAGCACGGCAGGCAGGCTGCCTTCGACGGCGTGCCTGCGGGAGGTCCGCCGGTCCCGCGGCTTTGGCATATCCACCACCGAATTGCCGCCAAATCCGCGGGACCGGCGGACCTCCCACAGGCATGCTGACGAAGGCAGCCTGACTTTCGCCCTCGCAGGGACCGGCAGGGTGCCCCCCGTGGCTTGCCGCCCCAGGCACGCATTTGGAGCACTGGGGCCTGGAGCTGCCACTGCCAAGAGGGATTGTACAGCTAACTGGCTGGCTGGGTGTCCATCAAAAGGAGCTACCCTCCCCCCCCTTCATTTATCACAGCCTGCTCTTCAGCTTGTCCTCAGGCAGCTCCTGTTCCAGATCAGATGGGTTCTGGCAATAGGTTCTGCTCAGGTTGACAGCGAAGAAGTATTGAGCCCTCACCCCAGACCTAAGGGAAGGCAAAGCAAAGGGCAGTGAGGGCCCATGGGGCTCCAGACCACCCTGCCCCCGACCCTCAGTAGCAAATGGCTGCAGCGCAGGACACTTGGGTTGGGTTGCACATGGCGCCGTCACTGGCCGGTTCTAGGCTCTCAGGGCTCCAGCCTGGGTCAGGGGATGTTTGCGCCCTGGGAGAACGAAATACACTTGCAGGGTGGTTCTAAGAAGATCAGAAACTGCCACAGGGATCATCAGCCCAGTGTGAGCTTTGATCCATCAGCTCCACCAGGCTGAGCATTACCACTGGAGCAAGTCAGAGCTTTTATGTGGAGCCACCCCAAGAGAGGGACGTGACACACAGTTGGCCCCGGGACACACAGCGATTTGCTGGAGAGCTGAAGAATACTGGAGATCGGGGCTCCTCATTTCTCCCCCCAGCTCTGGGAGGGGACTGTGACTGTGACTGTGATTAAAGGGAGGCTAACAATGGCACATATATGTGGCACATTCAGTGTGAAAGGCTCTGTGTCTGCTACGTTAGAGAGCTGGGTTCTCATCCCACCTCTGCCTGAAGTGGCCTTGTGCCGCTGATTTGGAGAGGGTTGGGGACTAATAGCTGGCCACCAGCCTGGGGTACAGGGCCCTGCTCAGTAACATGGGCTGTGATGTGCACTAGACAGCAGACAGGGGAGCAGAGCTCCTGGCTCCCAGCCCAGCAGGGCTGGCTCCAGGCACCAGCTTAACAAGCAGGTGCTTGGGGCGGCCAACGGAGAGGGGCGGCATGTGCAGCAATTCGGTGGCGGCAGGTCACTCCCTGCCGCCGAATTGCCGCCGCCGATGCGGGTTTTTTTTCTTCTTCCCCCAAATTGCCGCCGCTGATCGCGATGGCAGCTTTTTTTTTTTTTTTTGGCTGGAGCCGGCCGTGCAGCCCAGTGCACCTTCACCTTAGCTATGATGTACTGGGAGGTAATCTTGCTCTGGGTGGACACAGCATGGGCTTGTGGAACTACAGGAGTCACCTCTGGGGGCAGAGTTAGCCCTGCCGACCCTCCCCCCCCTCGCTTCAGCCCCCAGCCTCTAGAGCAGGCATCTGGGAGAGACGGGGGCACCAGGAGTGCCTGCAATGCCCCCCCACCCCCGAGAGCTCAGCTATTCCTGGGGCGTGGGCCCCTCCGGCCGAGGGAGCGGGGAGGCAGAGGCAGGGGAGGCAGCTCTAGGCCTTAGAACTGGATCCATGCACCTGGCCAGACGGCAACGGTCAGTCGTCCATGTGATGTGCCCGGGACAGAGGAGAGTATGAGACACAACTGCCCCCAGCTGGAGGGGCTGAGCCCTGCTCAGTGTGCATGTGAGATGGGGGCACAGGGCACCTCCCTGGGCTCCATGGGGCAGGAAGGAAGCGGGGGGCAGAGGGAGCTGTCCTGGGGCTCCATGAGGCAGGGTGAAGGTGGGGGAAGAGGGGCAGGAGGACTCACCATGGTTTCCATGGGGCAGGAGGAGGTGGGGGGATGACTCACCAGGGTTTCCATGGGGCAGGAGCAGGGGGTGCCGTCACTCACTGACAGATGCTCATGATGAATCCCTAGTGATGGGCTCGCCGCTCCCAGCCCCCTTCTTATTGCTCCATTGCCCCCCACACATGCTGCAGAGGGGCGGTGCCCGCTCCTGCTCTCCCTGTGACCAGCCCAGGGGAGGTGGCACCAAGTGGGACTCAACTGCTTCATCCAATATTGCCTTTAAAGGAAACTCCATGGGGCTGAGCCAGGAGGGCTGGGGCAGACAGGAGACAGGATGGGATGTGGCGAGGACTGAGGCAGATGGGGTGGGGGATGGGAAGTGTCGATGGATGGGGCAGACGGGTGAGGGTTGGGGCAGACAAGGCTGGGGGATGGCAGGTGGTGAGGGCACTGGGGCAGACAGGAGACGGGATGGGAGGTGGTGAGGGACAGGATAGATGGGTGGATGGGAGGTGGTGGGGGACGGGGAAGATGTGGCGGGGGATGGGAGGTGGCGAGGGGCAGGGAAGATGGGGTGGGGGATGGCAGGTGGAGAGTGACGGGGAAGATGGGGCAGGGGGTGGGAGGTGGCAAGGGGCGGGGGATGGGAGGTGGCGAGGGGCAGGGAAGATGGGGCGGGGATGGGAGGTGGCGAGGTGCGGGGAAGATGGGGCAGAGGGTGGGAGGTGGCGAGGGGATGGGTGGTGGCAAGGGGCGGGGAAGATGGGGCAGGGGGTGGGAGGTGGCGAGGGGCGGGGAAGATGGGGCGGGGATGGGAGGTGGTGGGGGCGGGGAAGATGGGGCAGGGGGTGGGAGGTGGCGAGGGGCGGGGAAGATGGGGCAGGGGGTGGGAGGTGGCGAGGGGTGGGGGATGGGTGGTGGCGAGGGGCAGGGAAGATGGGGCGGGGGGTGGGAGGTGGCGAGGGGCAGGGAAGATGGGGTTGGGGATGGGAGGTGGCTGGGGGGCAGCCATGTTTCTCGCCATCGCTCACAAGGCCTGATGTACCCATCACTGACCCCAGTGGAGGGGAGCAAACCCCAAGGCATTAGGGGAGGCAGCTACAGGACCAGATGGCGGGGGGGGGGTGCACAGCCTTCTCAGATCAGCAGACACCCCCGAGGTGTGGCCCAGTGGCAGGGCAGGCTGTGGGAGGGCTCTGACTCGGCCCTGGCCCCAGGGCATGTGGGAACTGGGCTCGGTGACCCGCAGAGGGCTGCCTGGCTCTGTGGGGTCCCAGCTATTCTGAGTGGAGGGTTGGAGAGCTGGGGCCTGATGGGAGCTCCGGGGGTTGGGTGTGTTGGTGGGCGGCACAGTGTGCTCTGGGGGGATGTCTTTGATTAGGAACCCCCCTTACTGGCTCCTTTTGACCCATTGTGACTTTGACCAAATTTCCCCCAAACGACTCGGGATTTTGGGGGCTCAACTCGAGACGCCTCAGCGAGGCCGGACTGACAGAAAGCGCCGCCCTGGCCTGTGACATAGGACATCTGGGCTCTGTTCCCAGCTCTTCCACCCACCCGCACTGGATGGGCAGGGTGTGTCCCATCCCCTGGACGTGCCTTAGTTTCCCCTCCTGCCCAGTGTCAGTCTGGTCAATTTGGATTCTGAACTGCTTGGGTCAGGGCCTGTCTGTCGTCATGGGTCTGTACAGCGCCTGGCGCTGTGGGTCCCGGATCTCAGCTGGAGCCCCGGATGCTGCCGTGTCTCACGTTGGGCTCCCAGGATCCCGAGTCTCGGCCGTAGCCCCTGGTACCGGGCTGTAATGCCCCCAGGGTGGGGCTCCCTGGGCAGGCCAAACACCGCACTAATGCAGCCTCCCTTCGCTCTGGCTCGTTACAGATGGGCACCCACCCAATGCAGTGGAGACCCCAGCCCTGGCCTTGCTCCCCCCACCTTTCTACAGAGCCGGCAGGCGGGGAGCAGAGCAGGGCTGGAGGGGGAGGAAGAGACGCTGGGCGAGAAGATCCACAGGCCAGTCAAGATCCAGCCATTAACTCGCGTGATGTGGCTGCGTGGCTACTTCAGAGGCCCCCTCCCCCCTGCACCCGGAGCCATGAAAGCCTAGAGAAAAGGGTGTTAAAATCCAGCCCCTAGTGACCTACATTTTATTAGGCTTTGCTCCTGTCTCTGTCCCCTTTGCCTACATCCCGCACGACCCAGTCCTGCTCCCCCTGGCAGCCACACGCCCCCTGCATCCAGCTCCCGTGCTCACACAGACCCTCGGTGCCCCCCGCTCTATGGACAGCTGGGCCCTGCTGCCTGGGCATCTGGGGACGTGGCTTTGCCCGGGCAGACCTGAGGGCACTGTGAGGGGCTAGTGTGGACTGACTTGTGAACTCTGCTACTGCACTGGCACTGCCATGGCGAGGGCCCGGCTTCCCCTGGCCCTGGGGCCTGTCCTGGGAATTCACATGCCCCTGGGTGGAGGGAGCTTCGAGTCACCGGTGGCTGCGTCATGCTCAGGGCCAGTGGAGATTGCACATCTCTGCCTCTGCTTCCCTCGGCCAGTCACAGCAAAGGTCTCTGGCTGGCGGTGCCTTTGCTCTGCCCCCTGCGAGTGTCGGCCCAAATCCCGGCCCAGAGCGATACCCGTGCAGAGATGGAGGCCAGCCGGCAGCCGGCTCCTGCCAAGAGACCAGTCGGCAGAGTGGAGAGAGTGAGGCACCGAGACTGGTCTAGACTCAGACTGAGCCCTCTGCAGTGACCAAGGGGAGAGGGAGGCTCCGGTTGGTGACGTCTGTCCTGTGATTGCGGGGGACCGATCAGCCCCCCGGCTAACAGGGACAGAGGAAGCAACAATTGCCCTCTGCGATGGGCGTGTAGACAGGCATAACCCAATGTGGTTTCTGTGCTAGTCCATCTCCCCTGCGGCCGTCAGTGTCGCTGCCTTGGGGTGTGGCCAGCCCCCTTTGGACTCCCGTTTGCCCATTAAGGAACCGGCCCTCACGCATATTTACCCCGTGGTTTGACGTGATTTAATGCAGGTGTCGCCATGCACTTGTGTTGCCGGCCGGGCTTTGCCGTTGGGGCTGGGCTGGTTGGACCCTTTGTTAGCTGGGGAGGGTTTGCAGGAGTTTCCCCTCTGTGCCGTGTCCTTCGGATTTGGTTTTTCTTTGCTTGTTAGCTGAATAAAATCTCCAGCGCACACGGCGCTGCTTGGTTTCATAAGCAATTTGGGTTGGAACTAGAGAGAATCTTCGGCACGTTGCAGCCGACTTGGGAGCCCAGAGATTTCCCCCCAGCTCGCCTCCAAATTAACCTTTTGGTTTTAACTGCTTGTCTGGCCCAGGACGTCCCTGAACCACAGTTATGCCCCAGTGCAGGCGTCCCTCTGGCCTGGCCCCGTGGCACAGGCAGCCCCGTCCTGCACACAGTTAAGCAAGCGGCACCTGAGACCCAGTCCTATGTTGGCAGCGTGTGCCCAGTGCCGAATGCCCTGCACCTGTTTCAGGAGCAGGATGGTGAGCAACCTGGGGACTGGCCCAGCACCCGTCAGACTGGGGATCTGGTGTCATGGCACCGTGCGTTCTTCCCCCCCTCCCACCGTGTTGCTTTGATTGTTGCATGTGGCCACTAGGGGGCCTCCTGGGCATGGAGGGTTCACTGCAGTGGAGTGGGGCTGATTGACACCCGTAGGGGCTCTGGCCCTGGCTATGTAATACCTCTGCTTCTCCCCACACCAAGGGGGTGCGAACCAAACACAGACACAGCCCTGCAGTGACCCCAGTCCCCAGCACTGCCCCTCCCCACATCCCGCAGATGATGCCCTGAGGAGGGGAGCTGGGGGCCCATCCCGCAGGAACCGCACTTTGTTCCCTGCTGCCCCACAGCCCCAGGCAGGAGCCCTCCGCTCCCTGGGCAAAGCCCCAGTGAGAGTGATGGGTTCAGGCTCTGGGCCCCAATCCTGCACTTGGGGAATCGGCACTGGGGAGAGGAACATTGACTAAGCCCGGGATGGTTCCACGGGGAGCGATGGCGAGTGAACGGGGCTCGCTGAGAATGAGACCCCACCCCTGGGAGTGCAGAAAGTTGGGTCCGTGCTCAGGGGTTCAGGGGACCCCTATGGGGGCACCATTCCCTATGACAGGGGCTCCCAAACTTCCCTTCCAGGTAATGAAACTGTGTTCAAAAGCCATGTGAAAAAGCTCAGTTCCCGCTCTCACCACACGGGTGCAGCCCAGCTCCGGGACCCAGGTCATGCAATTGTTGTTCTGAGCATGCAGAGGCAAACTTTGCACAGTGAAACCTGGGGGTGTTCAGCACCCACCGCCCCCCCAGTTCCTGCACCACTGGCACCCTGGCTGCAGGCTGGGTTCCAGCTGCTGGTCCTGGCTGGGCTGGGGAGGGACAGGACGTCTCCTCTTCCCCTGGATGGGCTGCTTCCAGTCGGGTTCTGTAGTTACCGCATCAGAGTGTTGCTCTTTTAAAGACTTCTGAAAGCATGCTCCACACCCCGTCCCGATCAGATTTTGGATGGCACTTCAGAGTCGTAAACCTTAGGTCGAGTGCTGCAGCTATTTTTAGAAATCTCACACTGGTACAGTCCGCATTTTGTCAAAACTGCAGTGAAAGTGTTCTTAAATAACATGTGCTGGGTCATCATTCGAGACTGCTATAACATGAATACATGGCAGAATGTGGGTAAAACAGAACAGGAGAAATACAATTCTCCCCCAAGAAGTTCAGTCACAAATTTAATTAACACATTTTTTTTAATGAGCATCATCAGCATGGAAGCATGTCCTCTGGAATGGTGGGTGAAGCGTGAAGGGGCACACGAATGTTTAGCATATTTGGATGTAAATACCTTACAACGCCGGCTACAAAAGTCCCATGCAAACACAGTCCTCACTTTCAGATGACATTGTAAATAAGAAGCAGGCAGCAGTATCTCCCGTAAATGTAAACAAATTTGTTTGTCTTAGGCCTGGTCTACACTAGGCTTTTATGTCGAATTTAGCGCCGTTACATCGAATTAACCCTGCACCCGTCCACACCACGAAGCTATTTAGTTCGACATAGAGCTCTCTTAAATTCGACTTCTGTACTCCTCCCCAATGAGAGGAGTAGCGCTAAATTCGAAATGGCCATATCGAATTAGGCTAGGTGTGGATGGAAATCGACGCTAATAGCTCCGGGAGCTATCCCACAGTGCACCACTCTGTTGACGCTCTGGACAGCAGTCCGAGCTCGGATGCTCTGACCAGCCACACAGGAAAAGCCCCGGGAAAATCTGAATTCCTTTTCCTGTCTGGGCAGTTTGAATCTCATTTCCTGTTTGGACATCGTGGCGAGCTCAGCAGCACTGGCAACGATGCAGAGCTCTCCAGCAGAGATGGCCGTGCAATCCCAGAATAGAAAGAGGGCCCCAGCATGGACTGATCGGGAAGTCTTGGATCTCATCGCTGTGTGGGGCGATGAGTCCATGCTTTCCGAGCTGCGCTCCAAAAGAAGGAATGCAAAGATCTACGAGAAGATCTCTAAAGCCATGGCAGAGAGAGGATACAGCCGGGATGCAACGCAGTGCCGCGTGAAAATCAAGCAGCTGAGACAAGGCTACCAAAAAACCAAAGAGGCAAACGGACGCTCCGGATCCCAGCCCCACACATCCCGTTTCTACGAGGCACTGCATTCCATCCTAGGTGCGGCCGCCACCACTACCCCACCACTGACCGTGGACTCTGAGGATGGGATATTGTCCGCGGCCGGTTCCTCGTCGGAAATGTTAGCGGACGGGGAAGATGAGGAAGGAGATGAGGAGGACGAGGCAGTCGACAGCGCTTGCAATGCTGATTTCCCCGACAGCCAGGAGCTCTTCATCACCCTTACCGAGATCCCCTACCAACCGTCCCCATCCGTTACCCCGGACACAGAATCAGGAGAAGGATCAAGCAGTAAGTGCTTTAAACATCTAAACATTTATTTTTAACAGAACTGGAATATTTATAATATTAACAATGGGTTTTTCATTAAGTCATTTAAACATGTAAACTTTTATTTTTAACAGAACTGGAATATTTATAATATCAACAATTGGTTTTTCATGATTTCTTTGCCTTAGGCGCTTAACTATTTAGTCCCAACTATTTAAAAAAAATCTAACAATGTCCGGATTTTCATGATTTTGGTGCCCAAGACGCTCCACTCTGTAGTCCCTGCCAGTACAGCTACACCAAAATCCGGTCTATATGTCCGGGAATTGACAGGAAATCCTCATGGGAGATCTCAACGTAGGTCTCCTGGAGGTAATGTTCAAGCCTGTGCATCAGGTTCCTTGGCAGGGCGATCTTATTAGGTCCACCATGGTACGACACGTTTCCACGCCAGGACTCTATCAAGTACTCTGGGATCATTGCACGGCAGAGCATGGCGGCATACGGCCCTGGTTTCTGCATGCTCTCCCTAAGCATCCGTTCCCTGTCGCTCTCCGAGATCCTCATCAGGGTGATGTCGCTCATGACGCCCTGCTTTGAATTAGGGAGGGGAATGTTAGTATTGGGACTGCTTTACAGCCACGCGGTGGAGGCGAGAGAGGGGCAGCATACAGGGATCTTTCCCTGGGACAGCCGCGAGGGGGTGGGACAGGGGCAGAGCTCATGCTTCCCTGATTGCTGCCAGCAGAGACTGGCAGCAATGCGAAAGGAGCCCAGTGCTACTATTAAAGTTTTAAGCAGCCACAAGTCTACGGCTTACCATGTTTGCCTGCTACACAAGTTCAGGTGTCCTGCCCCGCTTCTCAGATCGCAACTGCAAGACCCCAGGCACTGAAGGCGAGGGCCGAAAATTCGACCTTGTCCTGAGTGCGCATGTGAGAGGTGCAGTGCATGGTCTTGTTCACAGAGAAAGACTATGTTCTTTGTTCACAACTTCATTTATCTGTCTCAGGAATTCACTCCCTTTTTCCCATTCCCACAGACACATCTGCGACTGTCTCCCAACCCAGCCTGGCATCACACTCCCAGAGGCTAGCGCAGATTAGGTGGAGGAAGAAGAAGACGCGTGAGGACATGTTCTCAGAACTAATGGACTGCTCCAGAGCCCAGGCAGCCCAGCAGACACAGTGGAGGGAGAACTTGTCCCAAATGCACCGAGCAATCATGGAACGGGAGGAGAGGTGGCGTCAGGAAGACCAGCAGGCGACTCAAACGCTGCTTGGACTAATGAGGGAGCAAACGGACACGCTCCGGCGCCTTGTGGATGTTCTGCAAGACCGGAGGCAGGAGGACAGAGACCCGCTGCAGTCTATCTCTAACCGCCCTCCCCCGCCAACAAGTCCCACACCCCCCTCACACAAAGTCCAAAGAAGGAGGGGCGGCAAGGGCCGTTAAAACTTTCAGTCAACCCCTGCAGACTGCTCTAGCACTAGAAGGCTCTCATTCCCCAAAATTTGAAAAGTCCTTTCCTACCCACCTCACACAAGCCCCCGTCCAAGTTTCACCCCCCCCCCCCCCCCGTTTCATGTGTGGTTCATAATAAAATATTCGTTTCTGTTAATTACTGTTTCCATGATTTTCTTTTGGAGGAGACTCTGTCTGAAGGGGGGGAAGGTGCTTGGTAATTGGACAGGACAGTCACCTTTAGCAGGCTACAGAGGCGGGGGCAGGTCCAGCATCAGGACACATACACAGTGCAGTCACCAGTTGCCCTGGTCAGTCTGGGAGGTGGTTTTCATGTTCTGTGGGGGGTGGGGGGGGTTGATCTGTGACTTTGTGGCGGGGGAGGGCAGTTAGAGATCTTATGCCGCGGTCCTTATCCTGGATCACAGAGCCACGCAGCAGGGGATCTGTAACCCTCCTCCCCCTGCCAGAAAGTCACATAGCCGACACATACACGCAGTCCCGCCCAGGAGTGCTGGCAGGCTCCGCTGAAACAACCAGTCCACCACTGCGGAGCCTGTCATTCCTGGAGCTTAGAAGCATCATTTGCATCAGAACACTAAACCCGCCCCCCGCCACAGTCTGCGTCCCCGGTTTAAAACATTCCCGCGAAAACAGTAATAAATACAACGGTGTTCATTAACAAAACAGAACAGATTTTATTTTTTGGGAAGGTGGTGAAGGGGGTATGTAACTTGGAAGGATAGTCAACATTAACTGGGTAAAGAAACGGGGGCAGGTTCAGCTTCTGTGTCCACAAACTTAACAGTCACTGGTTACCCTGCTCAGTCTGGAACCTAGCTTTCAAAGCCTCCCGGATGCACAGCGCGTCCCGCTGGGATCTTCTAATCGCCCAGCTGTCTGGCTGGGCGTAATCAGCAGCCAGGCTATTTGCCTCTACCTCCCACCCCGCCATAAAGGTCTCCCCCTTGCTCTCACACAGATTGTGGAGCACACAGCAAGCTGCTATAACAATGGGGATATTGGTTTCGCTGAGATCACAGCGAGTCAGTAAGCTTCTCCATCTCCCCTTGAGACGGCCAAAAGCACACTCCACCACCATTCTGCACTTGCTCAGACGGTAGTTGAACAGTTCTTTTTCTGAGTCCAGGGCGCCAGTATAGGGCTTCATGAGCCAGGGCATTAGCGGGTAGGCTGGGTCCCCGAGGATCACTGTAGGCATCTCCACATCCCCAAGAGTTATTTTGTGGTCCGGGAAGTAAATACCTTCCTGCAGCCGTCTAAACAGACCAGAGTTCCTGAACACGCGAGCGTCATGAACCTTGCCCGGCCATCCGACGTTGATGTTTGTAAAACGTCCCCTGTGGTCCACCAGTGCTTGCAGCACCATTGAAAAGTAGCCCTTTCTGTTAATGTACTGGCTGGCCTGGTGGTCCGGTCCCAGGATAGGGATGCGAGTCCCATCTATAGCCCCACCGCAGTTTGGAAATCCCATTGCGGCGAAGCCATCTATGATGACCTCCACGTTTCCCAGGGTCACTACCTTTGAGAGCAGTACCTTGACGATTGCCTTGGCTACTTGCATGACAACAACCCCCACGGTAGATTTGCCCACACCAAAGTGGTTCGCGACTGACCGGTAGCTGTCCGGCGTTGCAAGCTTCCAGAGGGCTATGGCCACTCGCTTCTGGACAGTCAGGGCTGCTCGCATCCGGGTGTCCTTGCGCTTCAGGGCAGGGGACAGCAACTCACAAAGTTCGAGGAAAGTCCCCTTCCGCATGCAAAAGTTTCGCAGCCACTGGGATTCATCCCAGACCTGAAGCACTATGCGGTCCCACCAGTCCGTGCTTGTTTCCAGGGCCCAGAATCGCCGTTCCACAATATCCACCAGACCCATTGCCACCGTGATGTCCTGGGCGCTGGGTCTCGTGGTTTCTGACAGCTCTGTGCTACTCTCCGACTTCAGGCCCTCACGGCGGTGCCGTAGCCTCCTCGCCTGGTTTATCTGCATCTGCCTCAGGGAAAGGTGTATGATAAGCTGCGAGGCGTTGAGAACGGCCACAACTGCAGCGATGGTCGCAGCGGGATCCATGCTCGCACTGCTGTGGCGTCCGCGCTGTCACTGATCAGAAAAGTGCGCGAACTGATTTCCCGCCGGCGCTTTCAGGGAGGGAGGGAGGGCGGTAGTGACAGACGGATGACGACAATTACCCAAAAGCACCCTCGACACATTTTTTTTACCCAGAAGGCATTTGGGGCTCGACCCAGAATTCCAATGGGCAGCGGGGACTGCGGGAACTGTGGGATAGCTGCCCACGGTGCACCGCTTCCAATGTCGACGCTTTCCCCGTTAGTGTGGACTCACAAAGTCGAATTACTGTCCTTAGTGTGGACACACACGTTCGACTTTGTAATATCGATTCCACATATTCGATTTAAGTGAAATCGAACTACTCTCGTAGTGTAGACATACCCTTAGTTCTTGGCTGAACAAGAAGTAGGACTGAGTGGACTTGTTGGCTCTAAAGTTTTACATTATTTTGTTTTTAAGTGCAGTTATGTAACAACTCCCCCCCCCCACACACACACACATTTCTAAGTTACACTTTCACGATAAAGAGATTGCACTGTAGTACTTGTTTGAGGCGAACTGAAAAATATTATTTTTTGCTTGTCATTTTTACAGTAAAAATATTTGTAATAAAAATAATAATAGAAAGTGAGCGCTGTACACTTTGTATTCTGTGTTGAAATTGAAATCAATGTTTGAAAATGTAGAAAAACATCCAAAATATTTAATAAATTTGAATTGGTATTCTATTGTTTAACAAGGAGTTTAATCATGATTAATTTTTAATTGCTTTTTTGAGTTAATCACGTGAGTTTTCTGCGTATTACCTCAATATGGTGCACATAACAAAATTCATTCCTCACACGTCTGGAAAAAATTAGGAGGGAAAATTGCTGATAGACCCGGTGCTTCAAATTGGGTCCTACTCCATCTGACCTCACCACCCCTCTCCTACCCACACCTCCCCATTTATCCCCCATCCATAATCCCCCCACCCCTCACTGCACCCTATCCCCACTGTGATGGGTTATCACCCCTGGGGTGCAGTCTGGGAGGGGCAGGAACCACTGTGGGCTTTGCTGGAGATACACTCAGCCTCCCCAGACCCTGTTATCACCCAACATGACAGCAGGTGGTGCCACAAGCCCAAGTTAACTGAGTGCTTTACCTAAGCCACTCCAGAACATACAGCCAAGCTTCCCAACCTTGCACCCCTGCTGGAATATAAACCCAGAATTAGACTGTCTTGCACTGAACAAAGATCTGTACAATGTAATATATTAATATAGTTTGCTCTACAATTCCCTCAATGTGGGAAAAATATGCACAACAAGCTTGTGTTAACCAAGCTGAGATTTTCCCCAGACACTTCATTCAAAACACATTGATAAAGAGAAAACATAAAACAAGTTTATTAACTACAGAAAAATAGATTTTAAGTGATTGTAAGAGATAGCAAACAGATCAAAGCAGATTATCTAGCAAAAAAACAAAAATGCCAATTAATCTTAACATACTAGATGACTAGGATTTGAATTAGCAATTTCTCTCCCTGACTAATGATACAAGCAATCCACCAAGTTTTCATACATAGTCTAGAAATCCCTTTAGCCTGAGACCAGCACATCTCCCAGTTTAGTCTTTGGTCCTCAGGTGTTTCCAGGAGTTGTCTTGTGTGGGGAGAAATGCCCTGAGATGATGTCACTGTGACAGGTTGGATCACAGAAACCCCCTTGGGAGCTGCCCCCCGACGTGCCAAGACTACTTCTATCCCTGTTTTCCCTGCCAACTCAGGTCTCCAGCACCCTGTCTTGCTGAACCAGACACTCCCATCTGCTCCAACAAAGTCCCAGGCTCTGAATTACTTGCCCCAAAGCTGCAGGTTTACCTGAAAACAGCTCACAGAAGTGTGCTTGTCTTTAGCACTCAGATGCCCAACTCCCAATGGGGTCTAAACCCAAATAAATCTGTTTTGCCCTGTATAAAGCTTATACAGGGTAAACTCATAAATTGTTCGCCCTCTATAACACTGATAGAGAGATATGCACAGTTATTTGCTCCCCCGGGTATTAATACATACTCTGAGTTAAGTAATAAGTAAAAAGTGATTTTATTAAATACAGAAAGTAGGATTTAAGTGGTTCCAAGTAGTAACAGACAGAACAAAGTAAGTCACCAAGCAAAAGAAAATAAAATGCGCAAATCTATGTCTAATCAAACTGAATACAGACAAGAGCCTCACCAGTTCCAGAATGCTCCCTTTTATAGGGTAATCTCCTTTTAGCCTGGGTCCAGCAATCACTCACACCCCCTGTAGTTACTGTCCTTTGTTCCAGTTTCTTTCAAATATCCTGAAGGGTGGAGAGGCACTCTCTTTAGCCAGCTGAAGACAAAATGGAGGGGTCTCCCACAGGTTTAAATAGACTTTCTCTTGTGGGTGGAGACCCCCCTCCTCACTCCTATGAAAAGTCCAGCTCCAAGATGGAGTTCTGGAGTCACCTGGGCAAGTCACATGTCCCTGCATGACTCAGTCTTTACAGGCAGAAGCCATTGTCCACATGGTATCTTGTATGTCTCCAGGAAGACTTCTTATGTGGATTGGAGCATTCCAAGATGCGTTGTTCCCCAAGTGCTTCCTGATGAGGTACTTAACCTTGCGAATTCCTTCCTAAAGAAGCTGACCAAATGCCTCACAAAGCTTACTTAGAAACCAGGCAAGTATACAGCCCATATTCTTAACCTCAAGTAGAAAATGATATATGTGTACAAGTAGGATGAATAGATCTAGTAGACCATAACCTTTACAGAGATATGTTACATGGCACAGGCAGCACAAAACATATTCCAGTTATGTCATATTCCCCTAAAGCCTTATGGGAGGTACCATCACAGTCACATCCTGCCTTCTATAGATTTTCCATATGGCAGGAACCCTTTGTTCCAAACTCAGTTCCCAATCCATTTTGTGGGAAAATACAGGTACCAAAATGGAGTTTAGTGTCATGTGGGTTGGTCAAATGCCCTTGCATGTCATAGCAGCCATTATCCATAGGCTGTCTGGAGCATTTTCAGGAAGGCTCACCAGGTGCGGGATAAGCTTCTTCAAAAGCCTATTGTTTCCCCAATGGACCGTTACCTTGAATAGGCCCTTCACAGCCAGCTGTCTAGAGACTGGAAGCATCTCGCCTAGTGAGTGTCACCCAGGTGTGTCTACATGTGACATACAGATAGATAGTCAATATTCATAACTTTAGGAACAAAATTGATACATGCATACAAATAGGATAATCATATTCAGCAAACCATATATTTTTCCATAGACATCTGACAAGACATATCTTGTACAAGATGCAACATAATTATGTCCGAATTATATCATAATCATACCACTATGAAGAATATGGCATGTAGTGTCACAGGGCACTGTAGCACCTTTAATTTTGTATAATTTTTAGATCTTATACTTTCCAGATTTGGTTCTTTTGCAGAAGAAAAACCCAAACCAAAATAAAAAAAGGTAGGAGCCAGCACTGCTCCCATGGGGTCAGTGTGTTATGCTTATAAGAAGCACATGTAATTTTTTTTAGGGGAAAAGGCAATACGCCGCTGTTAAGGTTGTCACCCCCACTCTGAACTTTAGGGTACAGATGTGGGGACCTGCATGAATAACCCCTCTATGCTTATTTACCAGCTTAGATCTAGTAGCTGCCACCACCAAATAGTTTAAACAACCGTTTATGGGAGAGTCATTTGGAAACTCTGTCTTCCCCCCCCAAAATATTTCCCCAGTCTTTATCCCCCTTTTCCTGGCAGGATTAGGACTGATTCACCTCCCACCAATTCCTGGTGAGTCCAGATCCAAACAAACCCTTGGATCTTAAAACAAGGAAAAAATTAATCAGGTTCTTAAAAGAAGACTTTTAATTAAAGAAAAAGGGCGAAAGGAATACCTCTGTGAGATTAGCATGCAAGCTACTCTCACAGACAACAGATTCAAAACACAGAGGATGTTCCTCTGGGCAAAACCTTAGTTACACAAAAGAACCCCAATTTGATTCTCCCTCTATGCAAAAAGTCGTCACAAAAGAAAATAAACATAATCTAAGACATTCCTTCTCTAAACACTTACTACTTTTAAGAAATGTTAGATGGCTGATTCCTGGATCCTTCACAAACTTACAGAACAGATAAAGGAATGATTTCCCTCCTTCCTCTTTTGAAACATCTTGTCCCCCTCATTGGTTCCTCTGGTCAGGTGTCAGCTAGGCTATGTGAACTTCTTAACCCTTTACAGGTAAAAGAGGAATTAACCCTTAACTGTCTGTTTATGACAGCCGTGTTCACTGAAGATATAATTAAATCCATACATATGCTAATTGTTGTAACACACACACACACACACACACACACACACACACACACACACACACACACACACAGACACTGTCCTGCCAGTCGATGTCATAGTTACCAGTCCAGAGTCCGGATCAATCTAGCGGCCAGCTAGGTTGATCACGGGTAGGGAGGAGCCAGGTTCCGTCGGTTGTGACATGATGCTCCGGGGAAGTCTTGGCAGGACAAAGGCCCCCTGTTTATATGGTGATTTTTTTTATTGGGACCAATGAATTTTGCACCATTATGTTGTGATTAATTGTTGTTTGATGAGTGCTTGTTTTTTTAAATTGTTTTTTTTTTTAATTTTTAATTTTGTTTTTTTATTAAGTTCCTCAGGGAGTTATTTTATACTGGTTTTGATTACAGCTATTTTGTCCCCATTGATAGGTGCCTGTTTTATTTTTAGCGTCGTTAATTTGCCCTCCTCTGACATTTTAATAAGGTCGTGTTGCAGCCTTTTGGCGCCCTTGCGTCTGTGTCCAGTTCCTCCCTAGACCATCTGGATCAGCGATGGCCTTCACACTTATCTTTTAACACACACATTTCTTATTCACACACAAAACAAAATTAATTTACACAGAACATTCTGAACAGGAACATTAAATTGCAATGCAAAAGAAAAACAATTATTGCTTTTTTTACTTATTTTAAAATGCTCAACTTACAACAAATTGGTGACCCTCAAAGGTCTGTCACTGCCTTGAAATCAGCACAGACACAGATTCTGGCTGATGTATTTCCACCAATGGCCCATTAGGCTATTTCTTTCTGCTATTTAAAAAGGGTGGTTGGCAGGATATGATTAAATGATACACCAATACATTTAATACATGCTAGATTATTACTTTTTATTTTTTATTTTAAATTATATTGAATACAAATATAAAATCCTGTTACTACACGTGGGGCTGGGCCCCTCACCCCAGAGCTGGGCCAGGCCTGGCAGGAGTCAGCATCCTCCCCATGGAGTCAGTGGGGCCAGGCCTGGGAGGTCCCACCACTGTGAACAGGAACAACAAGGAGTCTGGTGGCACCTTAAAGACTAACAGATTTATTTGGGCATAAGCTTTCGTGGGTAAAAACCTCACTTCTTCAGATGCATAGAGTGAAAGTTACAGATGCAGGCATTATATACTGACACATGGAGAGAAGGGAGTTACTTCGCAAGTGGAGAACCAGTGTTGACAGGGCCAATTCAATCAGGGTGGATGTAGTCCACTCCCAATAATAGATGAGGAGGTATCAATTCCAGGAGAGGAAAAGCTGCTTCTGTAATGAGCCAGCCACTCCCAGTCCCTATTCAAGCCCAGATTAATGGTGTTGAATTTGCAAATGAATTTTAGTTCTGCTGTTTCTCTTTGAAGTCTGTTTCTGAAGTTTTTTTGTTCAACAATAGTGACTTTTAAATCTGTAATAGAATGACCAGGGAGATTGAAGTGTTCCCTTACTGGCTTTTGTATGTTACCATTCCTGATGTCCGATTTGTGTCCATTTATTCTTTTGCGGAGAAACTGTCCGGTTTGGCCAATGTAGATGGCAGAGGGGCATTGCTGGCACATGATGGCATATATAACATTAGTAGATGTGCAGGTGAATGAGCCTTGATGGTGTGGCTGATGTGGTTGGGTCCTCTGATGGTGTCACCAGAGTAGATATGGGGACAGAGTAGGCAACGAGGTTTGCTACAGGGATTGGTTCCTGTGTTGGTGTTTCTGTGGTGTGGTGTGTAGTTGCTGGTGAGTATTTGCTTCAGGTTGGGGGGTTGTCTGTAAGCGAGGACTGGCCTGCCTCCCAAGGTCTGTGAGAGTGAGGGATCATTTTCCAGGATAGGTTGTAGATCGTGGATAATGCGCTGAAGAGGTTTTAGCTGGGGGCTGTATGTGATGGCCAGTAGTGTTCTGTTATTGTCCTTGTTGGGCCTGTCCTGTAGTAGGTGATTTCTGGGTACCCGTCTTGCTCTGTCAATCTGTTTCCTCACTTCCCCAGCTGGGTATTGTAGTTTTAAGAATGCTTGATAAAGATCTTGTAGGTGTTTGTCTCTGTCTGAGGGGTTGGAGCAAATTCGGTTGTATCTTAGGGCTTGGCTGTAGACAACGGATCACGAGATGTGTCTTGGATGGAAGTTGGAGGCATGTAGGTACGTATAGCGGTCAGTAGGTTTCCGGTATAGGGTGGTGTTTATGTGATCATCACTTATTTGCACTGTAGTGTCCAGGAAGTGGATCTCTTGTGTGGACTGGTCCAGGCTGAGGTTGATGGTGGGGTGGAAATTGTTGAAGTCCAGGTGGAATTCTTCAAGGGCCTCCTTTCCGTGGGTCCATATGATGAAGATGTCATCAATGTAGCGCAAGTAGAGGAGGGGCACTAGGGGACAAGAGCTGAGGAAGCGTTGTTCTAAGTCAGCCATAAAAATGTTGGCGTACTGTGGGGCCAAGCAGTGCCACTGATTTGAAGGTATAAGTTGTCCCCAAATCTGAAGTGGTTGTGGGTGAGGACAAAGTCACAAAGCTCAGCCACCAGGCGTGCTGTGGCCTCATCAGGGATACTGTTCGTGACAGCTTGTAGTCCATCCTCATGTGGAATATTGGTGTAAAGTGCTTCTACTTCCATGGTGGCCAGGATGGTGTTTTCAGGAAGAACACCAATGCATTGTAGTTTCCTCAGGAAGTCAGTGGTGTCTCGAAGATAGCTGGGAGTGCTGGTAGCGTAGGGTCTGAGGAGAAAGTCCAAATAGCCAGATAATCCTGCTGTAAGAGTGCCAATGCCTGAGATGATGGGGCATCCAGGGTTTTCGGGTTTATGGATCTTGGGTAGCAGATAGAATACCCCTGGTCGGGGTTCTGGGGGGGTGTCCATGTAGATTTTTTCCCATACTGTAGCCGGGAATTTCTTGAGCAGATGGTGTAGTTTCTTTTGGTATTCCTCAGTGGGATCAGGGGATAGTGGCCTGTAGAATGTGGTCTTGGAGAGTTGCCTGGCAGCCTCCTGTTCATAATCCGACCTGTTCATTATGACTACAGCACCTCCTTTGTCAGCCCCTTTGATGATAATGTCAGAGTTGTTTCTGAGGCTGTGGATGGCATTGCGTTCTGTACGGCTGAGGTTATGGGACAAGTGATGTTGTTTGTCCACAATTTCAGCCTAGGCACGTCTGCGGAAGCACTCTATGTAGAGATCCAGTCTGTCATTTCGACCATCAGGAGAAATCCACGCAGAGTTCTTCTTCTTGTAGTGTTGGTAGGAGGGTTCCTGTGGGTCAGTGCACTGTTCAGTGGTGCGTTGAAAATATTCCTTGAGTCGGAGACAACGAAAGTAAGCTTCCAGATCACCGCAGAACTGTATCATGTTCGTGGGGATGGTGGGACAGAAAGAGAGTCCCCGAGATAGGACACACTCTTCTGCTGGGCTAAGTGTGTGGTTGGAAAAATTGACAATGTTGTTAGATGAGTTGAGGGTACCACTGTTGTAGCCCTCTGCGGCAGGTAGGAGTTTAGATAGCTTACTGTCCTTTTTCCTCTGTAGAGAAGTGAAGTGTGCATTGTAAATGGCTTGTCTCATTTTTGTAAAGTCCAGCCACGTGGAAGTTTGTGTGAAAGGTTGGTATTGTATGAGAGTCTCCAGTTTTGAGAGCTCATTCTTGATCTTCTCCTGTCTGCTGTACAGGATGCTGATCAGGTGGTTCCTCAGTTTCTTTGAGAGTGTGTGGCACAGTCTCTCACCATAGTCAGTGTAGTATGTCGATTGCAATGGATTTTTTACCTTCAGTCCATTTGGTATGATGTCCATCTGTTTGCATTTGAAGAGGAAGATGATGTCTGTCTGTATCTGTGCTGGTGCTGATACCAACAACAGAAAGCAAGCTCCTGGCCAGCTAGCGTGGACCCTATGAGATCGTGGAACCTGTTGGAGAGGTAAATTATAAGGTGAAGCAGCCAGACCACCAAAGGCCAGAGCAGATCTATCATGTCAACTTACTGAAACGCTGGCGTAATTGGGAAACATGCGTGGCCATCTTACTGGCTCCACCGCAAGCAGATGGTCCACAAGGGCAGGTAAGGATTTCCCCCAAACTAGCCCCAGAAGAACAAACAGAGGTCATTGAGATGATTCAGTGGAATCAAGACATGTTTTGCAGACAACCAGGCCATACGACACTGATCCAACATCATATCGTCACTTGTCCCAGAGCAAGACTGACAATAAAACCATATCGCATACCAGAGGCAAAAAGAGAAGAACTTAGGGTGGAAGTAAGGAAGATGCTGGAGCTAGGGGTGATTGAGGAATCCCATAGGCAGTGGTTCAGCCCTATCGTCTTGGTCCCGAAGGCTGATGGCACCCTGAGGTTCTGTACTGACTTCCGGTAGTTAAATGAAGTATCCCAGTTTGATGCCTACCCAATACCACGTATCGATGAGCTGGTGGATTGGTTAGGCAGGGCCAGATACTTGACCACCTTGGAGTTCACAAAAGACTACTGGCAGAGCCCCCTGGCTGAGGATGCCAAGCTAAAAACCGACATGTCTATCCCCAACGGCCTCTTCCAATATACCGTCTTCCCTTTCAGGCTCCATGGGGCCTCTTTGACTTTCCAATCGCAGGTGGACAGATTACTTTGACCCCATGCCAAGTATGCTGCTGCATATTTAGACAATGTGGTAAACCATAGCTCTAACTGGGAGATGCACCTGGGGAAAGTGGAAGTGGTACTAGATGCTCTTAGGCAGGCCGGCCTCACTGCTATCCCTTCCAAATGTGCAATAGGGCTAGCTGAGGCCAGATACCTTGGGTATGTAGTGGGAAGGGGCCTGGTGAAACCCCAATGGAACAAAGTGGAGGCAATACAGGAATGGCCCCGCCCAATCTGCAAGAAGCAAGTCAGAGTGTTCTTAGGGATAGTGGGGTACTATCTCTTCACCATGAGGGCAGCACCTCTGAAGGACCTGATACGAATTTGGGGCCCAGAGATAGTTAAGTGCACCAAGGTGGTGGAATAAGCATTCACAGACATAAGGACGGCCCTTTGCAGTCATCCAGTGCTCACTGCCCCAGATTTCAAGAAGGAACTCATTCTACAAACAGACACCTCGGAGGTAGATGGTGGGGGATGAGGAGCACCCAGTCCTTTACCTCAGCTGGAAGCTCCTGCCCAGGGAGCAACGGTACTCCATAGTAGAAAAGGAGTGCCTAGCGGTTAAATGGGCCATAGAGATTTCCCGTCCCTGGGGCAGCAGTTCACCCTTGTGACAGATCACGCCCCACTCCAATGGATGCAGACAAACAAGGAGAGGAATGCACGGGTGACTTGATGGTTCCTATCTCTACAATCTTTCCACTTCCAGATACAGCATAGAGCGAGAAACCAACACGGCAATGGGGATGAGCCTGTCAGGACAACACTGTCTCTCGTCCCGAGTAGCCCAACCCAGTGTTGTTGAATGGGGGGTTGGGGGTGGGGAGAGGGAGATGTGTGATACAGCAGCGCCAGAGAGCAGTGCGAGAATGCTAGAGGGAAGATACAGTCTAATGTAGGCATGGTTCCCTGGAGACTAGGGAAGGCTACTGCAGGCTAATTGAGGCACCTGTAGCCAAGTCTACACTATGAGTTTAGGTCGAATTTAGCAGCGTTAAATCGAATTAAACCTGGACATGTCCACACGACAAAGCCCTGTCTTTCAACTTAAAGAGCCCTTTAAACCGGTTTCTTTACTCCACCTCCAACAAGGGGATTAGCGCTGAAATCGGGCTTTCCAGGTCGGATTTGAGGTAGTGTGGACGGAATTCGATGGTATTGGCCTCCGGGAGCTATCCCAGAGTGCTTCATTGTGACTGCTCTGGAGAGCACTCTCAACTCAGATGCACTGACCAGATAGACAGGAAAAGCCCCGTGAACTTTTGAATTTCATTTCCTGTTTGCCCAGCGTGGAGAGCACAGGTGACCACGCAGAGCTCATCAGCACAGGCAACCATGATGGAGTCCCAGGATCGCAAAAGAGCTCCAGCATGGACCAAACGGGAGGTACGGGATCTGCTCGCCATATGGGGAGACGAATCAGTGCTAGCTGAACTCCGTTGCAGTAAATAAAATGGCAAAATATTAGAAAAAGTCTTAAAGGCCATGAAGGACAGAGGCCATAGCAGGGACGCACAGCAGTGCTGTGTGAAAATTAAGGAGCTAAGGCAAGCCTACAACAAAGCCAGAGAGGCAAACGGAAAGTCCGGGGCAGAGCCGCAGACATGCCGCTTCTACGCGGAGCTGCATGCCATGCTAGGGGGTGCAGCCACCACTACCCCAACCCTGTGCTTTGACTCCATCAATGGAGAATCATGCAACAGGGAAGCGGGTTTGGGGTACACGGAAGATGATGATGAAGACAATGAAGATAGCTCACAGCAAGGAAGCAGAGAAACCGGTTTCCCCAACAGCCAGGATAAGTTTATCACCCTGGAGCTGGAACCAGAAATCCCCGAACTCACCGAAGGCGTGCTCCCATCCCCTGAGGGTGCAAAAGGGACATCTGGTGAGTGTACCTTTGTAAATATTACACATGGTTTAAAAGCAAGCGTGTTTAATGATTAATGATTAATTTGCCCTGGCAATCGCGGCCAGTACAGCTACTGGAAAAGTCTGTTAACGTGTATGGGGATGGAGCGGAAATCCTCCAGGGACATCTCCAGAAAGCTCTCCTTCATGTACTCCCAAAGCCTTTGCAAAAGGTTTCTGGGGAGGGCTGCCTTATCCCGTCCGCCATGGTAGGACACTTTACCACGCCAGGCCAGTAGCACATAGTCTGGAATCATTGCATAACAAAGCATGGCAGCGTATGGTCCCGGTGTTTGCTGGCATGCAGACAACATTCATTCCTTATCTCTCTTTGTTATCCTCAGGAGAGTGATATCATTCATGGTCATCTGGTTGAAATGGGGTGATTTTACTAAGGGGACATTCAGAGGTGCCCGTTCCTGCTTGGCTGAACAGAAATATTCCCTGCTGTTAGCCACAAGGTGGGGGGAGGGGTGAAGTGATCATCCCAGAGAATTGGGTGTGGGAGGGGAGAGGGGTTAGTTGGGTTTGTGCTGCATGTTAACCCGGAAACCGCAGCCCCTCCTTTTACATTGCAAACCCATTTTAAATGGCCAACCCAACGGGTGCTTGGTATGGGAAATGAGGGCGCTGCTGTTTGAAACCATTCCCACATGTTATGAAGGTTAAAAAAGCCAAAAGACTGTGGCTTACCATGGCTACCTTCAAGCCAAATTCTGTTGCCTGGCACTGCATGAGTGATCTCTCACACCAAACCGGCAGGCCCTCAATATAAGAGGAAAAATGCGACCTTGTAATGAAAGCACATGTGCTGTGTAATGTGAACAGCAAAATTTAACGTGAAAGAGTGTACCTATTGTTCTCTAAAATGTGTCTTTTTAACCATCTCTCCCTTCTCCTCCACCAACTGCAAATGTTTCTCCTTTGCAGAGGCTAGTGAAGATTAGAAGGAGAAAATGGTGGACTTGGGATGATATGTTCTCAGAGCTCCAGATGTCCTCCCACGCTGACAGAGCACAGCAGAATGCGTGGAGGCAGTCAATGTCAGAGTGCAAAAAAGCACAATATGAACGAGAGGAGAGGTGGCGGGCTGAAGAGAGCAAGTGGCGGGCTGAAGGGGGCAGGTGGCATCAGATTACTGACAGAAGGCAAGAGTCGATGCTCCGGCTGCTGGAGCATCAAACTGATATGCTCCAGCCTATGGTTGAGCTGCAGGAAAGGCAGCAGGAGCAGAGACCGCCGCTACAGCCCCTGTGTAACCAACAGCCCTCCTCCCCAAGTTCCATAGCCTCCTCACCCAGACGCCCAAGAATGTGGTGGGGGGGCCTCCGGCTACCCAGCCACTCCATCCCAGATGATTGCCCAAGCATTAGAAGGCTGGCCTTCAATAAGAGTTAGAGTTTTAAAGTTTTAAACTGCAGTGTGTCCTTGTTCTTCCCTCCTCCCCCACCCCTCCCGGGCTACCTTGGCAGTTATCCCCCTAGTTGTGTGATGAATTAATAAAGAATGCATGAATGTGAAGTAACAATGACTTTATTGCCTCTGCAAGCGGGGCTTGAAGGTGGGAGGGGAGAGTGGTTAGCTTACAGGGGAGTAGAGTGAACCGGGGGTGGGGGGTTCATCAAGGAGAAACAAACAGAAGTTTCACACCGTGGCCTGGCCAGTCACAAAACTGGTTTTCAAAGCTTCTCTGATGTGCACCACACCCTGCTGTACTCTTCTAACCACCCTGGTCTCTGGCTGCGCGTAATCAGCAGCCAGGCGATTTGCCTCAACCTCCCACCCCGCCATAAATGTCTCCCCCTTACTCTCATAGATATTGTGGAGCGCACAGCAAGCAGCAATAACAATTGGAATATTGGTTTCACTGAGGTCTATCCGAGTCAGTAAACTGCACCAGCGCGCTTTTAAACGTCCAAATGCACATTTTACCACCATTCTGCACTTACTCATCCTATAGTTGAACAGCTCTTGACTATTGTCCAGGCTGACTGTGTACGGCCTCATGAGCCATGGCATTAAGGGGTAGGCTGGGTCCCCAAGAATAAGTATAGGTATTTCAACATCCCCAGTGGTTATTTTCTGGTCCGGGAAGAAAGTCCCTTCCTCCAGCTTTTGAAACAGACCAGAGTTCCACGCGCAGCGAGCATCATGTACCTTTCCCGGCCATCCCACGTTGATGTTAGTGAAATGTCCCTTGTGATCCTTGTGTCTAGGTTGGACATTAGGAAAAAGTTCCTAACTGTCAGGGTGGTTAAACATTGGAATAAATTGCCTAGGGAGGTTGTGGAATCTCCATCTCTGGACATATTTAAGAGTACATTAGATAAATGTCTATCAGGGATGGTCTAGACAGTATTTGGTCCTGCCATGTGGGCAGGGGACAGATTCAATGACCTCTCGAGGTCCCTTCCAGTCCTAGAATCTATGAATCTATGAATCCATCAGGGCTTGCAGCAGCAGTGAAAAGTACCCTTTTCGGTTTATGTACTCGGTGGCTTGGTGCTCTGGTGAAAAGATAGGGATATGGGTTCCGTCTATCACCTCACCACAGTTAGGGAATCCCATTGCAGCAAACCCATCCACTATGACCTGCACGTTTCCCAGAGTCACTACCCTTGATATCAGCAGGACTTTGATTGTGTTGGCTACTTGGATCACAGCAGCCCCCACAGTAGATTTGCCCACTCCAAATTGATTCCTGACTGACTGGTAGCTGTCTGGCTTTGCAAGCTTCCACAGGGCTATCGCCACTCGCTTCTCAACTGTGAGGACTGCTCTCATCCTGGTATTCTGGTGCTTCAGGGCAGGGGAAAGCAAGTCACAAAGTTCCATGAAAGTGCCCTTACGCATACGAAAGTTTCACAGCCACTGGAAATGGTCCCACACCTGCAACACGATGCAGTCCCACCAATCTGTGCTTGTTTCCCGGGCCCAGAATCGGCGTTCCACGGCATGAACCTGCCCCAGTAACACCATGATTTGCACATTGCTGGGGCCCGTACTTTGTGAGAGGTCTATGTCCATGTCAATTTCTTCATCACTCTCGTCGCCGCACTGCAATTGCCTCCTCACCTGGTTTTGCTTTGGCATGTTCTGGCTCTGCATATACTCCAGGACCATGCGTGTGGTGTTCAAAGTGCTCATAATTGCCATGGTGATCTGAGCGGGCTCCATGATCCCAGTGCTATGGCGTCTGGGCTGAAAAAAGGCACGAAACTATTGTCTGACGGAGGGAGGGAGGGGCGAGTGACGACATGGCTTACAGGGAATTAAAATCAACAAAAGTGGCTGTACATCAGGGAGAAACACAAACAACTGTCACACAGAATGGCCCCCCCAAAGATTGAAATCAAAACCCTGGGTTTAGCAGGCCACTGATTTCACGGAGGAAGGGGGAAGCAAATGAATACAGAACAAATCTGGTCCATTTACTGTTTGGATCCACTCCATCTATCTTTTACATCTTAGGCTGGCAGGAGACGGTGCAGCATGACTGATAGCCATCGGCATCTTCTGGGTGCTTGGCAGAAGATGCTGCATTACAATTGCTAGCCATCATCATCAAGACGATTCAATAGGACTGCCGGCAGGACTGAGTCTCCAGGAGACAAAACATGTCTGTCCAGACACCTCTGACTGAACTCACTGAGGAGTACGACGACGACGGATATCAATCCTAATACACCATCAGCTGCCAAAATGCAATGAGCAATGCAGTCCCATGTCTGCCAGCACCCAGATAGCCGATGACGGCTACCAGTCATACTGCACCGTCTACTGCCAAAAGGCAATTAGCTGCTGCTGTGTAGCAATGCAGTACCACGTCTGCCGGCACCCAGATGACATATGGTGACGTTGAGCTGAGCTGAGCGAGCTCCATGCTTGCCGTGGTATGTTGTCTGCACAGGTAACCCAGGAAAAAAGGCGCAAAACGATTGTCTGCCATTGCTTTCACGGGGGGGGGGGGGGGGGGCTGACGACATGTACCCAGAATCCCCTGCAACACTGTTTTTGCCCCATCAGGCATTGGGATCTCAACCCAGAATTCCAATGGGTGACGGGGACTGCGGGAACTGTGGGATAGCTACCCACAGTGCAATGCTCTGGAAGTCACAGCTAGCCTCGGTACTGTGGACGCAGTCCACTGACTTAATGCACTTAGAGCATTTTGTGTGGGGACACACACATTCTACCTTATAAAAATGATTTCTAAACAACCGACTTCTACAAATTTGACCTAATTTCGTAGTGTAGACATACCCCCAGTCAGGAACCTAATGTCACTCAGCAGCCTAATTAAGGAATGGTTCCCTGTAGGCGAATTGAAGTGTTTGAAGCAAATTAAGGCTCTGTCAGGAACCTAATAACCCCCACCTTCCCCTCTGCTTCAGGCAGACAGGGGGAGTGAGGAAGGAGAGAGGACTGGAATTTGGAGGTGTGTTGCTGAGATTTGAAAGATCAGAGAATTGGAGGAAGGGAGACCCTGTCCCAGCAGAGCAGGGAGATTCCCTCCCCCAGCGTCAAGAACCAAGGGTAATCCTAATCGGGGGGGGAGGAGGGTTAGAAACCTGCAGGGGTTGAGAGGGGCTGGGGCTCAGACCCAGATCCCTTCCCTGTTTCCCTTCTCCACCACCTTCCTGGGCCACTAGCGGGGCCCTCGGTGCCCCAAGAGCAGGGACAAGGAATGATGTCCTAGCTTGCTGCAAGAAAAGAGCGGGACCCACCATACCAACATCAGCCATTTTGTCACAGTGCTTTTAGTAAAAGTCCTGCACAGGTCATGGGGAATTGACAGAAAATCATGGGCCGTGACCTATCTATGACCTTTATTATAAATACCCCTGACTAAACCTTATCTGGGGGACCCCTGGGGCTACTGCTCTGGTGGGCCTCTGTGAGGACTCTCGATGCTGCTGCTCTGGGGGACCCGGGGGCAGCCCCACTGGCCACTGCTCCATCCGTCCATGGGGCTAGCGGCACCAGCTGCTGCTTGGGCAGGACCTGGGGCCAGCCGCTGGGCATCGCCCAGCAGTGGCTGCTCCAGCCACACAAGCCGCTGCTCCCCATCTTTGTCACAAGTCCCAGTGCCCCCTCCACTGGTGCACAGGGAGATGATCAAACCCTGCAGCACTAGGGTAGGGGAGAGGGTTATGGATACGGATTGGGGGAGCTGCTCCCTGGATGACACCTGGGGGTGAGGCCATGTTGGTGATGAGGTTCTGGGGTGGGGAGCACAGTGAGGTTGGGGGTCCCTGAGCAGGGGCACAGTCAGTTTGGGTGGTCCTGGGGAAGCGGCTGCAGTTGAGGTGGGCATCCCAGGCAGGGGTCAGAATCTGTGTGGGGATAGAGTTCCTGGGGCAGGGGGCACAGTCAGAGTGGGGAGTGGTCTCCAGACAAGGGGATGGAATTGGGGTGGGGGTCCTGGGGAAGGAGATGCACCTGAGGCAGAAGTCCAAGGGCAGGAGGTGCAGTCAGGCTGGGGGTCTCTGGGGCAGGTGGTGAAGTCGGGATGGGGGTCCACAGGGGCAGGGGGTGCAGTCACGGTCGGGGTTCCCAGGGGAAGGGGGTGCAGTCATGGTCAGGGTCCCCGGGGGAAGGTGGTGCAGTTGGGATAGGGGTCCCTGGCCAGGGCCAGCTCTAGGTTTTTTGCTGCCCCAAGCAAAAAAAATTTTGGCTGTCCCCCACTCCAGCCCTGAGCTCCCCCCCACAACCCCCTGCTGCCCCAGCCCTGGGTTCTCCCCCCACCCTCCCACACCCCTGATGCCCCAGCACTGGGCTCCCTCCTTTCCCCCCCACTAGTGCCCTACCCCCACCCTCCTGCTGCCCCAGCCCTGGGTCACTGGTAACTCGCTCCCAGGGCGGGTCATTCAGCAGGAATTTTGGATGTGCACAGAACACAGACAGGATTGGTTCCCATGTGGTTACAGAACTACAGTAAAGTGGAACAATTTTCAGCTTGTGTGATTGGAGGATATCTGGATGCATATTATAAGACTTTCCTCCATAAATGAGGAAAAGTTGAGGTGCCTTTATTATTCTTTTGTTCGACTCTTTGTTTCTATGCGGAATTTACCAATGCAATATCACTGTCTTCCTTTTAAACAAATAAAACTAAAACTTAAAAATAAATAAATAAATAAATAAATAAAGGCAATCGCTGTTGAAAATAGCAATTCCAGTCAGAAGCATTTCTTGCTCAGTTGTATCCTACTTTTTCTACAGCAAGTTACAGTGGATCAGTATATTTGATTTGGGAGAAATGAAGTAACAGCTGCCCAAATTGAGCTTGAGCACTCCTGAATGTTGAGGGTGTTCAAATCTAGAAGGCAGGTGCTAGATTCCCTTTCTGAATATTAGCTAAATCTGGAAAGGAAAAGTCAATTTCTGCTTCCATTGCTCAGAAGTGTAAATCCTCCTACGTGCCTGGTACTGTATCTAAAGCTGCCCAGTCTAGTAGAGCCTCCCCTCCCTTACTTTTCATTTTAAATTCTAGTGGGATCCACGTACCTGCCTTGCTAGGCTTCAGATAGAGAGGTGCACTGTCCATTTAGTCCACCCAATTCCTTCTTTGGGGGCTGCTGCAAGGTGAGGTCACACCCAGGGCTGGCTCTAGGCACCAGCAAAGCAAGCAGGTGCTTGGGGCAGCAAATTTGCAGGGGCACAAGAATCCAGCATGGGAGCTGAGAACCAACAGGGGGCCCTGGGAGCTGTAGTTCATTGGTTAGCTCCCTGCCAATAGAGCCAGCCCGGGAGCAGGGAAAGAACTACATTTCCCAGCATTCCCTTGGCTGCAATTAACAGGAAAGGGAGGGAGAAGGAGTGTGGAACTGAAACCTCATGCTGCAGCTTGCTGTGAATGGTAGGGACAGAGCCAGCTCTAGGTTTTTTGCTGCCCCCCACCCCAGCCTTGGGCTCCCCCCCCCACCCTTGTATTGCCCCAGCCCTGGACTCTCCCCCGCCCACACCCCCTGCTTCCCCAGCTCTGGCCCCCACCTGCACCCCCCTGCTGCCCCAGCCCCACCCGCACCCCCTGCTGCCCCAGCCCTGGCCCCACCCGCACCCCCTGCTGCCCCAGCCCTGGGCTCTCCCCCCACCCACACTCCCTGTTGCCAGGCCAACAAAAGGTTAATCCAGCCCTAGCCACAGGCGGAGCAGTCCCTTTCCCCACAGAAAGGCTGAGAGGCTCGGGAGGGAGGCCCTCGCCAGCTCCCTGCCGGAGATGAGGCTGCCAGGGGCTGCTCCCTCGGGGGCTCAGGCCGGGGCCCCTGCAGCTCTTGTGCCACCAAGGCCGCAAGGGCCGTTTATTTCTCAAGCCGCGGTTGTGCGCATGGGGGAAGCCCAGCCAGGGCTGAGGTGACTGGTAGGTGTGAGAGTCAGGAGTGAGGGCTCCCGGCCCCACAGTTCTTGTGCCACCATCACCACCACAAGGGGCCGTTTATTTCCCAACCTGCATTTGCAACAGAAGGGGGAACTTGATCAGCAGAGATGCCCTGTGCCTGGCCAGGTGTGGGGAGTTGGGGTGGGGTGTCACCCAGCCAGGCTGGGCCATGAACCCCTTTGCCAGGGTGAGCACCCCAGAGGGAGAGGCCCCAGCCCAGCCAACAAGTGACATGACCCAGCCCTGTCCCATTGTTCCCAGTGGGGGTCCAGCTCCCACACGCAGCCCCCGTGGGGCGGGGGTGCTGATTGGGCACAGATAGTACACGCAGCTTGATGGCTCCCTGTGAGGGGCTCAGTGCCTCCCTCCCAAGCCCTGACCCCAAACAGCTTCTTCACCACATGTCCAGCCCGTCCCCACGAAGCCGTTACTGGCAGGGATTGCACCGGGAGCTCCTGGAGGACGGGGGGCTGGCAGGGAGCCCAGCCAGTGTCCTGCCCTCAGCGCGGGGTTCACAGCCAGGACAAGGGCCCCTGCATCCTGGCCAGGCATTGGGCGCAGCCAGAGTGAGAGCAACATGGAGCAACAGTAACAGGGAATCGCCCCATCCCTCCGGGGAGCCACCCCAGCCCAATTCCCCCTGCTGGACCCTGGGCACCTGGCTCCCCAAGGACCCCAGTGCCCTGGAGCCCGGCCAGTGGCTGTGGCCCTGCTCCGACCAGTCAGGGGAAAGGACCCTCATGGGTTATGGCTCCCTCCTTGGGAGGGGCGTCCAGGCCAGGAGCACCCCAGCCCGTAGACACCCTCGCTGTGCTGTTCTACCTCCCTCCTGCCCGCTGGAGACTCCTGCTCCGCCCTGCTCCCTCCTTCTAACCTGGATCCTGGCCACATTCTCCTGGGGGCTCATGGCTGGGGCCAGGGAGGTCCCTTCACCCCTGGAGGAAGGGTGAGGGGCTTGGGAGGGAGGAACTCGACTGCTCCCTACTCCCTGCCACAGATGAGGTCACAGAGGCTGCTCCCTCGGTGGCTGGAGGTTGCCGGCCCCATGACTCTTGCGCTACCATCATGGTTGCAAGGGTCGTTTATTTTTCAAGCCGCAGTTGCACTAGCAGGGTGAGCTGGACCAGGGCTGTTGGCAGCTCGGGGTGTGGGAGGGAGAGTCCCACTCAGCCAGGCTGGGTTATGAACCCCCTTCCCAGGGCGAGTGCCCCACAGGAACCAGCATAGCTGCCAAGGGCATGACTCGCCCAGCCCCTTTGTCCTGGCGGGGGGGCACCACTTGGGTGCAGAAGAAGCATGCAGACCGGCGATCTCCCCAGGTGTGTCAGACACTCAGTGGGTCCTTCCCAAACCCGGATGGCTGCGTGACCCCAAACACTCTCCACCCCCCGGCTGTGCCTTCAGACCCGTTGTATGGGGCTTTCGCTGGCTGGGCAGCACTGAGAACCCCGAAAGGATGGGGGTGTCTGGGAGCTTTTACCCCTATGCTCTTACCCCTCCCAGCACCTACACCTGGCCCGCATTAACTCTGCGTTACAACAATATTGTGCCCTCTGGAGGCCAGATCCCTGCTGAGCCCCCGGGCACTGGAAAGAAGCTGCTTGTTCTTAGCACAGGCCATCCCCATGCACCCTGAGGCCTGCCTCAGTTTCCCCTCACCTGGGAAGCAGACTTTCAGGTACCAAACAGAGACCCTTCGGAGGGGACCAACACTAATCAGACCTTCATCCTAATGTCCCCAGGAGGCTGTAGGGGGCGGAGATGCTGCTGGCATGGGGCTCTCGGTTACATTTCCCTGTCCCAGACCTACCTCAAACCTCCGTCAGTCCTGGATCCTAGCAACTGAGAAACGCCGGCTGGTTTGCCAAGGGCTGTGCTGCATTTCTGCCTGTCTCTGTGGGGCATGGTGTACTTTCCAGAGGGAAAATCTGCCCCTGCTGAGCACCAGTATGAAACCCATACTATGTGTCAGGCTCCAATCTAGAACCCCCTCTTCCCAGAGTGTGTAACAGCCTCCAGTCTAGAACCCCTACCCCTCCTGAGTGTGCACCTGGCTCCAGTCTAGAACACCCAGCCTCTATGTTCATGTGGCTCCTGTCTAGAACGTCCACCCCATCCGGCGTGTGTGCCTGGCTCAAATCTAGAATCCATACCCTGTCCTGACTCTGCTCAAGACTCCAATCTTGAACCCTCCCCTCACTTCTTAGTGACCTTTGTGCTTCAGTCTAGAACCTCTGCCCCTTCCCTGAGCAAGTGTTAAACTCCAGTCTAGATACCCCACTCTGAGCATGGTCTAAGTTCCCCACTGGAGCCTCTCCCCAGCCTGGGGTTAGCTTGGAGAGAGAATTCCCAGCTGGAGCAGCTCCATTGATGTCAGGGCTGATTGGCACCCACTGGGACCTGCCTGATGTCCCATTTCATTGCACAGTGCTGCTGGCACAGGCAGCCGCAGTCCAATCTCGTTGAGCGACAAATGGGTATGTTCGGCCTCCTGCCCCGTCCCCAGCACTCTGTGACTGGCCCGACAGGGTGGAAGAGAGCTGGACACACGGATGGAGATGCGGGCGCCTGTGATGGGTTTTCTGGGGGTGCAACCTCAAACCGGGGTACTGCTAAGCCCTGTCTGCCACCAGCCTGGGCTCCCTCTCACCCCCCAGCCTCCTGCCTCCCTCATTAACCTGCCTGCCCTGTCGAACAGACTGACCTGGAGCATTGGCCTCTCCCCATTGCCCCTGGGGATTGTTACACTCAGGGTTCTGATTTCCTGTCAACCCTTCTGCTTGGTAGTGGGAGCTACCCAACCAAAAACTGCACCGAGTTTACTAAGGGGCCAACAGTCCCCTTACATAAAGGACAGATCCAGCCAAAACCAGCCCTGTTAGGAGCCAGCACTGCTCCCATGGGGTCAATGTCTTATGCTTATAAGAAGCACACGGGACGTTTTTAGGGGAAAAGGCAATATGCCGCATCCATTGAAGATATAACAATTAGTGTATGCATTTAATTATATCACACACACACACTGTCCTACCAGTCGATGTCATAGTTACCAGTTTAGAGTTTGGATCTACCTAGCGGTCAGCTGGGTTGATCACCGGTAGGGAGGAGCTGGTCACAACACGATGCTCCGGGGAAGTCTTGGCAGGATGAACCCAAAGTTTCATGGCAAGGCATCCTGTTCATATAGTGATTTTTTTTTTATTGGGAGCAATGAATTTTGCACCATTATGTTGTGATTAATTGTTCTTTGATGAGTACTTGTTATTTTAAATTGTTTTTTTTTTTTTATTTTTTTTTTATTAAGTTCCTAGGGAGTTATTTTATGCTGGTTTTGATTACAGCTATTTTGTTCCCATTGATAGGTGCCTGTTTTATTTTTAGAGTTGTTAATTTGCCCTCCTCTGACATTTTAATAGGGACGTGTTACAGCCTTTTGGCGCCCTTGCGTTTGTCTTTGGGATTTTTTTAGACCATTTGGTTTAGCGATGGCCTTTACATTTATTTTTTAACACATACATTTTTTATTTATTTACAAAACAAAATTAATTTACACAAAACATTTTGAACAGGAACATTAAATTGCAATGCAAAAGAAAAACAATTATTGCATTTTTTTTACTTATTTTAAAATGCTCAACTTACAACAAATTGGTGACCCTCAAAGGTCTGTCACTGCCTTGAAATAAGCACAGACACAGATTCTGGCTGATGTATTTCCACCAATGGCCCATTAGGCTATTTCTTTCTGCTATTTAAAAAGGGTGGCTGGCAGGATATGATTAAATGATACACCAATACATTTAATACATGCTAGATTATTACTTTTTATTTTTTATTTTAAATTATATAAAATACAAATATAAAATCCTACTACTACCTGTCCCCCTTTTGACCCCTCAAGAACAATTCTTGAGTGGGCCATATTTTATATAACTATTTTATAGAATATAATGAGAGACAATTTGAGCTTGTGGTTGTATTTTAACAAACTTTTGTTTGTTTGTTTAATAGCACGTACAACACATTCCTAGCAAGCAAACACAGGACAATATTAATACAACTAGTAGTGGGTGAAACATAATAGACAATATGCCCTTAAAGGTTGGGGACCATCCTGTAAAAACATCATACCAGTGATAGGCTGGTAGGTTTTTTTTAGGCTTAGCAATTTTTAACATGTTTTTATTTGCATGCAAGATTTGAATGATAAGCTTTTTTATATTTTTTTGTGGTTTGATGTAAAAACTGAGTTACCTTTGTTTTTGACAACAAGTGATTAGTTAGATTGTGGCAATTTAGGCCAAGGGTAACAGAGAAATTAACCGGGGTGGCAGTTATAGAGCTCTGTGCTTTTTTTACTTTTGGTAAATAGTATGTGTGATTGCTAATATATAATACATGGGCATGACATCTACATTCATTTACTGGGGGTTGCCTAATACTTGCATTCTCCAAAAATACTGTTTCCTAGGATGTAACACATACAAACTGTCCATTGTATAAAACACGTTGTCGTCAGACGCTACCGGTGTGGTGCTGTGCTCTGTTCAATGTTGATATCAATCGGCTGTGTGCGTCCGTTCCCTCTGTGTGCTG
This sequence comes from Emys orbicularis, assembly GCF_028017835.1. Classification (NCBI taxonomy): domain Eukaryota; kingdom Metazoa; phylum Chordata; order Testudines; family Emydidae; genus Emys; species Emys orbicularis. The sequence goes on along the minus strand of NC_088703.1, from coordinate 18,559,078 downwards.
CCCCAGCTCTGCGCAGATAGCTGACACAGCAGACCTTGTTGGCAAATATTAATATATTTTTTATCAAATACAATTTTTTGCCAAATGTATTGTATTAATTTGGTAACAAGGAATTTTGCAGAAGTGAGGAGAGGCGGGGAAAAGGGGGGGTGAAGAGCAACCTAGGAAGGTAGCGAGACCTGAGCCAAGAGAGGTTAACTCTATCAAGGTACTGTATTTGAAAGTACAGGCAGCAGCAGCAAGTTTAGCAAACTGAGAAAGCATATAAAGGACAACACTTAACCGGTATGTAAAAATATTTGAGAAAGAAGGTTCTATTGTCAGATATGAGCGCGGACTGTGGTTCCGTGGGTCAAAGCAGTTGGGAACCTGCACAGTTGGGAATCGCGCCCCTGTTTTTTATCCTGGCTCTGAGAGGAGAGTGGGGGTAGTTACCTGCCCTTGTAAAATCTGAATTTGTTCCCCCAGTGTCTGTTGCTTTTGTGTGCATGCCAGATGGATGGCGGGAGTGCCCTTTTTTTGCTGCAGTTACCTGGTTTGGGGAACTCCATGTGTTAATGTATCAATTCTAGGTGTTAACCTGCTTAATTTTGGTTTTTTACTTTGAAATTCTTTTTTATTCACTCCCCTGCGATCGAGTCGCAGCTGCTGTCTCCTAATGTGCTCTGTGAACTGTTCCATATTTTCCTTCATCTGATTTACCAGTTCTGTGGAAGTATTGTGTGCTACTCTTTCCTTCTGTGCACTTACTTGTCCCGTTCTGACAGGCACCAGTCTAGGTCTCAGTTTAAGTTTAACTGGAACCTGGCTTTTATCATAAGGTGGTGGTTGCAATGTAATGGACCCCGTTTCATCTTTTAATTTTTCTAGGACCACCTTTTTCCACATCTGTCCCCATTCTTCAGGCACAGGGTAGCTACCTGAAGCCTGCTGTTTACCACCAATATTTATAACAGGGGACGGCACATGTATTTTTTGTAGGTTCCTTGCAGCTAGGGTTACCATACGTCCGGTTTTTCCCGGACATGTCTGGCTTTTTGGTAATCAAACCCCCGTCCGGGGGGGATTGCTAAAAAGCCAAACATGTCCGGGAAAATGCCGGCCAGGCACTTCCCCTCCCGCGGCTGCTCTGCTCCTCCCCTGACTCTTCGGCTCTGTTTAAGAGCCGAGCGCTACGGGCTTCGGGCAGCCCCCATGCCTCCGGACCCTGCGCCGCCGGAGCCCGGGAGGGTAAGTGCCCGGCCGGGGGCACAGGGTCCGGAGGCATAGGGGCTGCCTGGATCCCGAGCGCTACCGGCTTCACAGTTTGCCGGGCAGCCTCCAGACCCTGCGCCCCCGGCTGGGCGCTTCCCCTCCCGGGCTCCAGCTGCGCTGGGGAAGCGCCGGACAGGGGCGCAGGGTCTGGGGGCTGCCCGGCAAACCGTGAAGCCGGTAGCGCTCGGGCAGCCCTTTTCGCGTGGCTGGGAGTGGGAGGGAGGAGGGGGCGGAGTCAGGGCGGGGTTGGGGCGGGGAAGGGGTGGAGTTGGGGCGGGGCTGGGGGTGGGAAATGGGCGGGGCCAGGGCCCCGTGGAGGGTCCTCTTTTTTTATTTGTTAAATATGGTAACCCTACTTGCAGCTATTTCCAATGTTTTATTCTCCTGCTTTATTTGCTTGAGCATATCGTGAGTCTGGACCACCTGTTGCCCTGCTAAAAGAGCAGATCCCGAGAGAACCTCCAATGACCACAGACTCTAGTAAGGTACGAAGGCACCCGGGCCAGGTTTATTGTCGAAGAGAAACACAGTCTCCAGCTCCCTGGCATAGAAGTCCAAGGTGCTGTTAAGGTGCTGCTAGCTAGTACATATGTGCTCCCTGACAATGGACTCAGCTCAGTCAGTGGGGGGACTTTGCCCCCTAGGCTGGACAAAGACATCCACTCAGGGGTGCATTCTTATACACAGGTACAAACAAGTTACACATCACTCCTGACATATTGAGGTGCAACCCCTCTACGTAGCAAGGTACAACCCCTCTATGTAGTAAGGTGCCGCCTCTCACCTTGTACATGTTGGTTCGAACAAAACAACTCTATCCATCATATTGCCCTTTTGGCCCTGTCATTGGGATGGGTCAGCCTGTTCCTTGTTAGCTGTGTGGAATGTGCAAGTATGTGAATGTTCTGATATCTGGTGTTTTAGGTATGTCTCTTTTTGCAGCATCAGCCCTTTCCTTGCCAGCTTCTGTGAGCAGGGCCTGCCTCTGGCTCACAGCTTAACTTTGCTTTATGTTAGCAAAGTCTTGACCATTACTTTAGTTCAAGCCTCAGGGCTCATACTGGGCCTCTGATAAGGGTTTGTGTTTCAGGGCCTCATCTTACTACACACGTGTCATATTTTTTAGTTCGTCCCATACTCATGTTCCCAGTGATGTGTCTTTGCTACATGGGTCTGTGCTGACAGGTAGGGACAAGCACACCCATTTCTGAGGGCTTTATTTTGTATACCCTCGGGTATTTAATAATTTCTCCTCTTTTTTAGCCCACTGACCCATAACCCAGAGTAGCCAAAAGGATCCCATGGTTAATTTTGGGAGCAGGCTCACTTTCCATATCTCTGTCTCCACAGACTGTTGGTGAGCAATTTTAACAATAATTTCACCTAATAACAAATTAGGCTTAACCATGCTGGAAACATATTGCATTCATTCATATTTGTAGGTGTTAAACAAGGACCTTTTTTGTTGTTTTAAAAGATGTGTTAATACCGAACATTCCCAGATATTGCCCAAAACATTTTGTGTTTAAGTGATGCTAAACTAAGAATTTGCATTTTAGTACATTTTCTGACCAAGGCAGTTTTATTTTCTAATTGTATTTGTTGTTTATACAGCAGCCAGGAGGTGGTGTTTAGCCACCGCCACATATTTTATGTTCCTTTTAGGTTTCCCAGACCTATTTGTACCAAATTTACAGTATTATTTGCCTGCTTGTGACAAGAAACTTAACTTATTCTTAATTACCTTTAGGTTTATAGTGTTTATAATTTTTGCTTTAAATTTAACTCCTCCTAATATGGTGTTTACTACATTTTGTTTTGCTTGGCCATTGGCGTCTTGATGTGTTTTTATTTAGGCCGTTATAATAGGAAGGGAGTAGGGTGAGCATTTAGGTTTTAATTTACTACGGGGTATTGGACAATACTTTACAATAACTGTTAGTATTATTCCTGTTTTAACAGACTTATTTTACTGATATGGTAATTGTGAGTAGCTGGAACTTTAGGTGGTATCCCCAGAGGGACTTTTAATTTTAACCCCTATTCCCCAGTGGTTTGGTATTTTTGTGGTGTTTATAAGGTGAACCTTAAGTCCAACTTCCCCTTCCCAGGCATACAGATTGGTATTTTTAAGGATTTTAAGAGTTAGCTAGTATTTTTAGGTTTCAAAGTAGCAGCCGTGTTAGTCTGTATCCGCAAAAAGAACAGGAGTACTTGTGGCGAGCTGTAGACCACAAAAGCTTATGCTGAAATAAATTTGCTAGTCTCTAAGGTGCCACAAGTACTCCTGTTCTTTTTTCTAGTATTTTTATTACACCATTTTATGAGGATTAGTGGATCACAGGTAGGAATTCATGATTGGTTGGTGGGGAGGGAATTATTTTTTAAATATTGGCTTATAAGGAGGGCTGCATCTTCTCCCATGATTGTTCTAATTATTTGGGCAGTAAAAGTTCCCAGAAGCAGGTAAAGCCAAACCTTACATTGGAGTCTCATTTTTTGTGGATTAAAATTGTGGTGGTTAAGCAGCGATTCGTGCTCAGGATGTCCTTTTCTGCAAAGAATTTAAACATCATTAGTTATGTTAGTCTATGATTCTATGAATCCACAGGGCTGCCTTTGTGGGCCTTTGTTTTTGAATTTTGTTGTTTATGTGTTTGATGGCTTGATTAACCCTATCCTGGAGGATGGTTTTATTTTTTTGTTATTGTTTGAGCCATTGAAAATAATTATGCTGGATTATATTAGGGCTTTTTTTGGATCCTGTACCAAGTAACTAGGATCAATTATTAGGTGCATTGAATGTTCAACCAGAATTTAAAAGGGTTAAATTTTCGTCCTTAGTGTATTACTGCTGTGGACGGCAGCCAAAATCAGAGGCAGTTTAACCAGCCAGTTTTTGTGTGTGTGTGTGATTTGTTATTTTTTGGAGTGCTTCCTTAACAGTGCAGTTCATGTGCTTCACTTGGCCTGAGGACTGAGGCCGGTCTGGTATATGGAGCTTTTCTTTAATTTTTAAGGCTTCCATTATTGTTGTAAAAATTTTTTTTACAAAGGCTCCCCCATTGTCAGAATTTATTATTTCAGGGGTGCCATATTTACATTAAAAAACTTTTTGGCCACTACCCTGGTGCTATTATTTTTAGTAGGAAATGCCTCCACCCATTCTGAAAAGGAATCAATTATCACCAATAAATACTGGAATTCTTTTTTATTTCCTGGCAATTTATTAATAACATCAATTTGAACCCTGTGCCATGGAACAAGCCTTCACTGGTGCATTATGAGTTGCCGGTGTGGAGTACGAGCCTTGTTTTGAGCACACCGCACACAATTTCGCACCCATGTTTAATCATTATTTTTATACACTTTTATTTTGCTACTTGCTTTAGCCTTTTTAAAGTTCCTTTTATTTTTTTATGCATAAACTGATGGGCTACATTAAGTAACTCTTGTCTCTATTTTTCTTGGAACTCCAATAGGATGATCTGTAGTGCCATTTGTTGGCTCAGATGTGTCTACACAGACATTTCTTTTCTGACTTCTGGTTACAACTGCTATGTCATGCTGTCAGGCTATTGTATCTACCTGATTATTCCAGGTGGCCTCCATACACGTTCCCTTGCTGTGTGCCTTTACAGGTCGCACCTTTAACTTGGTTCTTTGCTACCCACTGGTAAATTTATTTTCATTTTTTTGAATATGCAATATTATTTTTATTTGCTGCTTTTTACCCATTCCTCTACCAATCATGTATCCAAAACTGTATTCCCTTTACACAAAAATTACTGTCAGCATAAATATACATGGGCTGTGGGGAATTTTCATATCGCCTTAAAACCTGATAAATTGCATGGAGCTCGGCATGCTGAGCCGATTCGTAGTCTAAATGTTCCTGAATGACTTCCTTTTCTAAGGGTATGTCTACACTATGAAATTAGGTTGATTTTATAGAAGTCGATCTTTAGGAAGAGATTTTATACAGTCGATTGTGTATATCCCCTCTAAGAGCATTAAGTCGGCAGAGTGCGTCCTCAATACTGTGGCTAGCATCAACTCAAGGAGCAGTGCACTGTGGGTAGCTCTCCCACAGTCGCCGCAGTCGCGGCTGCCCATTGGAATTCTGGGTTAAGCTCCCAATGCCTGATGGGGCAAAAACATTGTTGCTGGTGGCACATGTTGTCAGTCTCCCCTCCCGCCATGAAAGTAATGGCAGACAATTATTTTCATAGAATGTCCAGGTTGGAAGGGACCTCAGAAGGTCATCTAGTCCAACTCCTGCTCAAAGCAGGAGCAATCCCCATACAGCTTTTTGCCCCAGATCCCTAAATGGCCCCTCAAGGCATTGAACTGACAACCCTGGGTTTAGTAGGACAGTGCTCAAATCACTGAGCTATCCCTCCCCTTTTGCACCTTTTTTCCTGGGTTACCCGTGCAGATGCCATAGCATGGCAAGCATGGAGCTTGCTCAGCTCACCGCTGCTGTTGTGAGCATTGTGAACACCTCGCGCATTATCCTGAATATGTGCAGAACCTGGCTAGGAGACGCCAGCACGAGGACAATTGTGAGGACATGGACACAGATGTTCCTGAAAGCACGGGATGTGGCAATTGGGATATCATGGCGGCATTGGGGCAGGTTGATACAGTGGAATGCTGATTCTGGGCCCAGCAAACAAGCACAGACTGGTGGGACTACATAGTGTTGCAGGTATAGGATGATTCCCAGTGGCTGCGAAACTTTAGCATGCGTAAGACCACTTTCCTGGAACTTTGTGAGTTGCTTTGCCCCGCCCTGAAGCGCAGGAATACCAAGATGAGACCTGTCCTGACAGTTGAGAAGCAAGTGGCAATAGCCCTGTGGAAGATTGCAATGCCTGACTGCTACCAGTCAGTCGGGAATCAATTTGGAGTGGGCAAATCCACTGTGGAGGCTGCTGTGATCCAAGTAGCCAACGCAATCACTGACCTTCTGCTAACAAGGGTAGTGACTCTGGGAAATGTGCAGGTCATAGTGGACGGCTTTGCTGCAATGGGGTTCCCTAACTGTGGTGGGGCAATAGACAGAACGCATATCCCTATCTTGGCACCGGACCACCTTGCCAACCAGTACATAAACTGCAAGGGGTACTTCTCAATGGTGCTGCAAGCACTGGTGGATCACAAGGGAAGTTTCACCAACATCAACATGGGATCGCCGGGAAAGGTGCATGACGTTCCCATATTTAGGAACTCTGGGCTGTTCGAACAGCTGCAAGAGGGAACTTACTTCCCAGACTAGAAAATTACTATTGGGGATGTTGAAATGCCAATAGTTATCCTTGGGGACCCAGCCTACCCCTTGATCCCATGGCTCATGAAGCTGTACAGAGGCAGCCTGGACAGTAGTAAGGAGCAGTTCAACTATAGGCTGAGCAAGTGCAGAATGGTGGTAGAATGTGCCTTTGGATGTTTAAAAGCTCACTGGCGCTGTTTGCTGACTAGGTTAGACCTCAGCACAACCAATATTCCCATTGTTATTGCTGCTTGCTGTGTGCTCCATAATAGCTGTGAGGGTAAGGGGGAGATGTTTATGGTGGGGTGGGAGGTTGAGGCAAATCGCCTGGTGTCCGATTTTGAGCAGCCAGACACCAGGGTGATTAGAAGAGCACAGCTAGGTGTGATGCGCATCAGAGAGGCTTTGAAAATCAGTTTCATGACTGGCCAGGCTACAGTGTGACAGTTGTGTGTGTATTTCTCCTTGATACAAACCCGCTTCCTTTGTTGATTTTAATTCCCTGTAAGCCAACCACCCTTCCCTATTCGTTCACAGTTGGCAAAGGAAATAAAGTCACTATTGTTTTGAAACCACGCATTCTTTCTTTATTAATTAAAAAAAAAAGTGAGATAACTGACAATGCTGACTAGTAAAAGGTAGCCCAGGTGGGGTGGGGGAGGAGGGAAGGACAAGGCCACATTGCTTATTGTAGCCACACTACAAATCAAAGCTGTTTGAATGACAGCCTTCTGTTGCTTGGGCCATCCTCTGGAGTGGAGTGGCTTGGTGCCCGGAGCCTCCCTCCCCCGCATTATTGGGCGTCTGGGTGAGGAGGATATGGAACTTGGGGAGGAGGGCAGGCGGTTATACAGTGGATGCAGCGGCAGTGTGTGCTCTTGTTGCCTTTTCTGAAGCTCCACCAGCCGCCTCATCATGTCTGTTTGCTCCCCCATTAGCCTCCGCATCACCTCCTGCCTCCTCTCATCATGCTCACCTACTGCTTTCCTGGCCTCTGCCACTGAATGCCTCCATGCATTCAGCTGTGCCCTATCAGTATGGGAGGACTGCATGAGTTCAGAAAACATGTCATCATGAGTGTGGTTTTTTTGCCTTCTAATCTGCGATAACCTCATGGATGGAGATGATAGGGGGAGTGTAGAAACATTTGCACCTGTGGGGGGATAAAAAGGGAGAGTAAAATTTAAGATGATACATTTCTGAGAACAAAAGGGAGACTCTTTCACAGTGAATCAAGCAATTCACAGCAGACAGCACATGTGCTTTAGGTACAAGGTCGCATTTTGCCTTTTATATTGAGCACCTGCCGGTATGGTGACACATCACATACGGCTGGGCAACAGAATTCGGTTTCCAGGCAGCCATGATAAGCTAAAGGGTACGTGGGGTTGGCTTCTTCCGCGTTCATAACATGTGGGAATGTTTTCAAACTGCAGCGCCCTCCTTTCCCATAGCAAGCAATGCTGGTTGGGTTTGCCATTTAAAAGGAGGGGCTGCGGTATTCGGGTGGATGTGCAGCACACCCCTCCCCCCACCCCACCGCGTGGCTATTCTCCAGGATGATCCCTTTTAGCCAAGTGCAAAGAGCCCAGCATGAACGGGGTCCTTTTACTGTTCCCTTACAGAAATTCCCCTATTTCAACCAGGTGACCATGAATGATACCACCCTCCTAAGGCTGACACAGAAAGATAAAGACCGAATGTTGCTTGAATGTGACCAAACCCCAGGACCATTCACTGCCATGCTTTGTGATTCCAGACTACTGGCTTGGTGTGGTAAAGTGTCCTACCGTGGAGAATGAAATAAGGCGGCCCTCCCCAGAAACCTTCTGCAAAAGCTTTCAGAGTATCTCCAGGACAGCTTCATGGAGATGTCCCTGGAGGATTCCCACTCCATCCCCAGACACATTAAGAGACTTTTCCAGTAGCTGTACTGCCCGCGAATGCATCCCAATTCTTCAGGGCAAATAAAACATTAAACACAATTGCTTTTCAACCCTATACTGTAGTTACAAATGTGCACTCTCCAGAGGTGACTTCTCTGGCTTCAGGGTCTGGGAACCCGCCTTGGGAGGGTACTGGCTCCAGGGTGATGAAAAGGTCCTGGCTGCCAGGGAGAACAGATTCTCCGCTTGCCTGCTGCGCATTCTCCTCCTCCTCCTCTTCCTCTTCCACAAAATCCTGCTCCCTGTTGCTTGAGACTCCCCCCTTGCAGGTGTCCACAGACAGTGGTGGGGTAGTGGTAGTGTCCCCCCTAGAATGCCATGCAGCTGGTCATAGTCTGGGACTATGACCTGGAGCAACCATTTGCCTCCTTTGTCTTTTGGTAGGCTTGCCTGAGATCCTTAACTTTCAAGCGGCATTGCTGTGTGTTCCTGCTGTAGCCTCTGTCCACCATGCCCTGTGCCACATGTATATCAGCATTTGTTCTGCTGGATCGGAGTTTGGCGTGCACAGATTCTTCTCTCCATACAGCAATCAGATCCAGTGTCTCCCTTTCGGCCCATGCTGGAGCTCGTTTGAGATTCTGGGACTCCATGGTCACCTGTTCTGCTGAGCTCGCCACGCTGACCAAACAGGAAATGAAATTCAAAAGTTCCCAGGGGTTTTCCTGTATACCTGGCTAGTGCATCGGAGTTGAAAGTGCTGTCCAGAGTGGTCACATTGGAGCACTCAGGGATAGCTCCTGGAGGCCAATACCATTGCACTACCCCAAATTCGACCCAGCACAGTTGATTTTAGCGCTACTCCCCTCGCCCGGGAGGAGCACAGCAGTCTATTTTAAGAGCCCTTTAGGTCAACGGAATGGGGTTGTTTGTGTAGACGCATTGCTTATAAAATCGACCTAACACGGCTAAATTCGACCTAACCTCATAGTGTAGACCAGGGCTAAGTTAATGGCAGCGTATTTTACACATTTTTTCCCTTTTACTACCATTGCACTCCCATCAGTAAACCAGACGTGCTTTTTTTGGCCCACAGTATTTAATTTTTTCAGTGCAGGTGCCTTTACCAGGGCAATTTTTTGCTCCAGAGTGACCTCTGGACATTAATGTCAGTTTCCTTTTTTAATATTTTGTAATAGTGTGGCAGCCAAGGCCATGTTATTAGCCGCCAAACGAATAACAAAAGGCTGAGATTTAACAGGGAAATGCAGGGCTGGGGTTGTGAGAGCTTTCTGTTCCAGCAGGGTTAAAGCGGAGTCCTGCTCTTTTCCCCATTTTTTTTTTTTTTTAGCAGTTTTTACAATGGGTGAGTTATTTTAGCATATTTATAAATGTGTGGTCTAAGAAAATTGAATTCTTCTAGCAGTACTCTTAAAAAGTGGGTGTTGGTAGGGGCCAGCATTTCTACCAGTGCCCTTACCTTCCTCTGATTTACCTGTCTCCCTTCTTGTCCTTTGGTTTGACTCCTTTGTGCTGCCATTTATGGGCAGGGTTTTTTCCCCTTTATTAGTTAGTAATTTGCATTAACACAGACGCTTTTTGGTTTGCTTTTGTATCCAAAGCCATCAGCAGCTTAGTCTTAAAAGGGACACAATCAACTTCCACCAGGGTTTTGATTACTTTCCACTTTTAACTCCTGCTTCCAAAACACACAGCGATCTGAAAAAGAAAACACAACCTATTGTGGCTCCCTTTGGAGCCCTAATAGGATTTTAATTAAGTGGTATGGTATGTTTTTGCATTTTTTTAACCCCTTCTACAATATACACTGCACATATTCTGGGGGAAATGCACATTCCTTCCATATTTTTACTTCTATAACATTACCCATATCAATTTTTACATACGGTGTAACTGGGTTTTTTTTGTGCTTACAGAGTTTTTATGTACCCTTATTAAAGTGACAGTTTGATTACACAGAGCCACCTTAAGGCTCACTGTGGGACACTGTCTTTTTTTTTTTTTTACTTCAGCTCTTATCTGCTTATCTTATCTCTTATCGTTACCAAAAACCAAATCCAGAAGCTTTTCCCATTCTCCTGGTTTTGACTGCCCTGCTGCAGCCACGACTTTGAATTTATAAAGTATTAAGGTACCTTAAGGGTTAAATGCTAAATACAAAAGCCAAACAACACTAGTTACCTGTGTCTGGCAAAAAGTCTTGCTTGGTTTTGCAACTTTGAATGAAGATTTAAATGGATTTTAGTGGTATTATTTAAAACAAAACCAATTTATTTTAAACCTACAAAACAAAAGTTTTACAAACCAGGAGTGTTGGTTTAGGTCCTAAACACTCCACATATTTACACAATATATTTACAAACAACCCCCCCCCCCCGAGCGCTGCTCCACCACCCCAAGATTGGCTGCCCCTTACAAGGTGCCGCCCCAAGCATGTGCTTGGTCGACTGGTGCCTGGAGCTGGCCCTGGGTGTGTTGCTGAGATTTGAAAGTCCAGAGAATTGGAGGAGGGAGACCCTGTCCCAGCAGAGCAGGGAGACTCCCTCCTGCAGCGTCAAGGACCGAGGGTCACCCTACTCGGGGGGAAGAGGGTTAGAAAGCTGCAGGGGTCGAGAGGGGCTGGGGCTCAGACACAGATCCCTTCCCTGTTTCCCTTCTCTACCACCTTCCTGGGCCAGTTGCAGGGCCCTCGGTGCCCCAAGAGCAGAGACAAGGAACGATGTCCTAACCCACTGCCAAGAAAACTGTGGGACCCACCATACCAACATCAGCATTTTGTCACAGTGCTTTTAGTAAAAGTCCTGCACAGGTCATGGGGAATTGACAGAAATTCATGGTCCGTGACCTGTCTATGACCTTTATTATAAATACGTCTGACTAAACCTTACCTGGGGGGCCCCTGGGGCTGCTGTTCTGGTGGGCCTCTGTGGGGCCTCCGGGTTCTGCCACTCCCGGGGGCCCGGGAGCAGCCCCACTGGCCACTGCTCCATCCGTCCATGGGGCTAGCGGCACCAGCTGCTGCTTGGGCAGGACCTGGGGCCAGCCGCTGGGCATCGCCCAGCAGCGGCTGCTCCAGCCACACAAGCCGCTGCTGCTCCCCATCTTTGTCGCAAGACCCAGGGCCCCCTCCACTGGTGCACAGGGAGCTGATCAAACCTTGCAGTGCGAGGGCAGGGGAGAGGGTTATGGATCCGGATTGGGGGAGCTGCTCCCTGAGCCCGGTGGATGACACCTAGGGGTGAGGCCATGTTGGGGATGAGGGTTCTGGGGCGGGGGCACAGTGAGGTTGGGAGGGTCCCTGAGCAGGGGCACAGTCAGATTGGGGGGTCCTGGGGAAGCGGCTGCAGTTGAGGTGGGCGTCCCAGGCAGGGGTCAAAGTCTGTGTGAGGATAGAGTTCCTGGGGCAGGGCACAGTCCGAGTGGGGAGTGGTCTCCAGACAAGGGGATGGAATTGGGGTGAGGGTCCTAGGGAAGGAGGTGCACCTGAGGCAGAAGTCCAAGGGCAGGAGGTGCAGTCAGAGTGGAGGTCCCTGGGGTAGGAGGTGCAGTCGGGATGGGGGGCCCCAGGGGCAGGGGGTGCAGTCAGAGTGGAGGTCCCCTGGGGCAGGGGGTGCAGTCAGGATGGGGGGCCCCAGGGGCAGGGCGTACAGTCAGAGTGGAGGTCCCCAAGGGCAGGGGGTGCAGTCGGGATGGGGGTCCCTGGGACAGGGGGTGCAGTTGGAATGGGGGTCCCCAGGCGCAGGGGGTGCAGTCGGGGTGGGGGGCCCCAGGGGCAGGGGGTGCAGTCGGGATGGGGGGCCCCAGGGGCAGGGCGTACAGTCAGAGTGGAGGTCCCCAAGGGCAGGGGGTGCAGTCGGGATGGGGGTCCCTGGGACAGGGGGTGCAGTTGGAATGGGGGTCCCCAGGCGCAGGGGGTGCAGTCGGGGTGGGGGTCCAAGGCTATGTCCATCTCCTGGCTTTTACATGTGTTCCCCATGGGGGCTCACAAATGGGTTTGGTGCCAGGCCAACAAAAGGTTAATCCAGCCCTAGCCACAGGCAGAGCAGTCCCTTCCCCCACAGAAAGGGTGAGGGGCTCAGGAGGGAGGCCTTGGCCTGCTCCCTGCAGGAGATAAGGCTGCCAGCGGCTGCTCCCTCAGGGTCTCAGGCCGGGGGCCCTGCAGCTCTTGTGCCAATAAGGCTGCAAGGGCCGTTTATTTCTCAAGCCGTGGTTGTGCCCGTGGGGGAAGCCCAGCCAGGGCTGAGGTGACTGATAGGTGTGAGAATCAGGAGTGAGGGCTCCCAGCCGCACAGTTCTTGTGCCACCGTCACCACCACAAGGAGCCGTTTATTTCCCAACCTGCATTTGCAACAGAAGGGGGAACTTGATCAGCAGAGATGCCCTGTGCCTGGCCAGGTGTGGGGAGTTGGGGTGGGGTGTCACCCAGCCAGGCTGGGCCATGAACTCCTTTGCCAGGGTGAGCGCCCCACAGGGACAGACGCCAGCCCAGCCAAAGAGTGGCATGACCCAGCCCTGCCCCATCATTTCCTGTGGGGGTCCACTTCCCTCACGCAGCCTCTCTGCGGCGGGGGTGCTGGTTGGGCACTGATGGGACACGCAGCCCAATGGCTCCCCTGATTGTGAGGAGCTCAGTGCCTCCCTCCCAAGCCCTGACCCCAAACAGCCTCCCCTCGGCCACACGTCCAGCCCGTCCCCACGAGGCCGTCACTGGCAGGGACAGCACCAGGAGCTCCTGGAGGGCGGGGGGCTGGCAGGGAGCCCAGCCAGCATCCTAACCTCAGCATGGGGTCCACGGCCAGGACAAGGCTGTGAGTGTCCAGCCGGACTCCTGCATCCCGGGCCTGCACCTCCTGCATCCTGCCCAGGCCTTGGGCGCAGCCAGAGCAAGAGCAACATAGAGCAACAGCAACAGGGCATTGCCCCATCCCTCCAGGGAGCCGCTCCAGTCCTGATTCCCCCCACTGGTCCCTGGGCACCTGGCTCCCCAAGGACTTGAGCACCCTGGAGCCCTGGCCAGTGGCTGTGGCCCTGCTCCGACTAGTTGGGGGAAAGGACCCTCATGGGTCATGGCTCCCTCCTTGGGAGGGGCGTTCAGGCCAGGAGCACCCCAGCCAGTAGATGCCCTCGCTGTGCTGCTCTACCTCCCTCCTGCCCGCTGGAGACTCCTGCTCCGCCCTGCTCCCTCCTTCCAACCCGGATCCTGGCCACATTCTCTTGGGGGCTCACAGCTGGGGCCAGGGAGGTCCCTTCACCCCCAGAGGAAGGGTGAGCGGCTTGGGAGGGAGGGATTCGACTGCTCCCTACTCCCTGCCGCAGATGAGGTCACAGAGGCTGCTCCCTCGGTGGCTGGAGGTTGCCGGCCCCATGACTCTTGCGCTACCATCATGGTTGCAAGGGCCATTTATTTCTCAAGCCACGGTCACACTAGCAGGGAGGGGGAGCTGGACCAGGGCTGTTGGCAGCTTGGGGCGTGGGAGGGAGAGTCCCACTCAGCCAGGCTGGGCTATGAACCCCCTTCCCAGGGCGAGTGCCCCACAGGAACCAGCATAGCTGCCAAAGGGCACGACTCGCCCAGCCCCTTTGTCCTGGGGGGGGCACCACTTGGGCGCAGAAGGAGCACGCAGACCGGCGATCTCCCCAGGTGTGTCAGACACTCAGTGGGTCTTTCCCAAACCCGGATGGCTGCGTGACCCCAAACACTCTCCACCCCCCGGCTGTGCCTTCAGACCCGTTGTATGGGGCTTTCGCTGGCTGGGCAGCACTGGGAACCCCCAAATGATGGGGGTGTCTGGGAGCTTTTACCCCTGTGCTCTTACCCCTCCCAGCACCGACACCTGCCCGCATTAACCCTGCGTTACAACAATACTGTGCCCTCTGGAGGCCAGATCCCTGCTGAGCCCCCGGGCACTGGACGGAAGCTGCTTGGTCTTAGCACAGGCCATCCCCATGCACCCCCGAGGCATGCCTCAGTTTCTCCTCACCTGGGAAGTAGACTTTCAGGCACCAAACAGCGACCCTTTGCAGGGGACCAACGCAAACCAGACCTTCATCCTAATGTCCCCAGGAGACTGTAGGGGATGGAGATGTTGCTGGCGTGGGGTTCTCGGTCACATTTCTCTGTCCCAGACCTACCCCAAACCTCCGTCAGTCCTGGATCCTAGCGAGTGAGAAACACTAGCTGGTTTGACAAAGGAGGTGCTGCGTTTCTGCAGGGCATGGTATACTTTTCAGAGGGAAAATCTGCCCCTGCTGAGCACCAGTATGGAATCCACACATATGTGCCAGGCTCCAGTCTAGAACCCCCTCCTCCTGGAGTGTGTAACAGCCTCCAGTCTAGAACCCATGACCCTCTTGAATGTGCGCCTGGCTCTGATCTAGAACCCCCGGCCTCTATGTCCATGTGGCTCCTGTCTAGAAGGTCCACCCCATCTGCAGTGTGTGCCTGGCTCAAATCTAGAACCCACACCCTGTCCTGACTCTGGTAGCGCATGATAATCCCTTTTCTGGTCACTTGGGGGTACAGAGGACGTATGACAGGCTGAGGAGGAATTTCTACTGGCCAGGGATACAGAATGATGTAAGGGATCATTGTAGGACTTGTGGAGTGTGTCAGGAGAGGAAGAAACTGGTGGGACCCCAGAAGGCTCCACTGTGTTCCCTGCCTGTCATCCAGGAGGTGGCAATGGACATAGTGGGTCCCATGCCGCACCCCACTCTGAGGGGGAACAAGTATATCTTAGTGGTAGTAGACTTCGCCACTCGGTATCCTGAGGCAGTCGTGCTGTCTAACATAGAAGCTGAGACAGTGACAAGAGTCCTGCTCACCATATTCAGCAGAGTGGGCCTCCCTAAGGAGATTTTATGTTGCAGTTGTTCAATGAGCTATGGAAGGTGTGTGGAGTGAAATAACTTTATATGGTCCCCTACCTCCCCCAAGCCAATGGGCTGGTGGAAAGTTTCAATGGGACCCTAAAATCCATGCTGGGGATGTATGCAAAGAAAAGGGGCCAGTGTTGGGATGAGTTATTGCCCTTCCTGCTGTATGCCTACAAGGAGGTACCCCAAGAGTCCATGGGATTTTCCCCATTTGACCTTCTATATGGGAGGAAAGTGAGGGGACCTCTCCATCTCATCAGGGATACCTGGGAAAGATGCAACACGGTGAGGGGAAAACCCGTGACTGAGTTTGTCCAGAGGTTCAGGAGGGAGTTGACAGACATGATGGAAATTGTCCAAAACAACCCCCAGAGCAGTCAGGCCAAGCAAAAGGCATAGTATGACAAAAATACTTGTAAACGCACTTTTGACTTAGGGGATTTGGTCATGATACTCAGCCCCACAAAAAAGTTCAAGATGCAAAACTCCTGGGAGGGGCCCTTTGAAGTGGTGGAAGTGGCGAGTGAGGACACTTATAAAGGTAAAAAGCCCCTTGATGATACCATGCCCCAATTGGCACATGTAAACAGACTCAAGGCCTATCACAGTAGAGTGGCCAGGGTAAACATGATCTGTTGTGTCGAAGGGGAAACTGAGGCACACCCACTCACTGATTTGATGGCTGAATGCCAAGTTGGGTCAACTCTGGAAAGTATGGAAATCTGTAGTGAGCTGACACCAGTTGAAAAGGAAGGAAGCATTGTCAACGCTGCAAAGGTACAGTGAGATATTTTTCAACAAACCAGGGAGGACACACTTGCTGTCCCATAGAATCCTCACGAAAGGGGCTCAGCCCACCCCTTCCAGGCCTTACAGGGTGAAGGTGAAGGAGTAAATTGGAGTAACAATAATAGGATGAGATTTAATAGTGGGAAGTGTAAGGTGATGCATTTAGGGATGACTAACAAGAATTTTAGTTATAAGTTAGGGACGCATAGGTTGGAAGTGACGGAGGAGGAGAAGGACCTCGGAGTCCTGGTTGATCGCAGGATGACTATGAGTCGGCAATGTGACGTGGCTGTGAAAAAAGCTAATGCGATCTTGGGATGCGTTAGGCGAGGTATTTCTAGTAGGGACAGGGAGGTGCTGCTTCCGTTATACAAGGCGCTGGTGAGACCTCATTTGGAGTACTGTGTGCAGTTCTGGTCTCCTATGTTTAAAAAGGATGAACTCAAACTGGAACGGGTACAGAGAAGGGCCACTAGGATGATCCGAGGAATGGAAAACCTTTCCTATGAAAGGAGACTCGAGGAGCTCGGTTTGTTTAGCCTAACCAAAAGAAGGCTGAGGGGGGATATGATTGCTCTCTTTAAATATATCAGAGGGATTAATACCAAGGAGGGAGAGGAATTATTTCAGCTTAGTAGTAATGTGGATACGAGAACGAATGGATATAAACTGGCCGTGGGGAAGTTTAGGCTTGAAATTAGACGAAGGTTTCTAACCGTCAGAGGGGTAAAATTTTGGAACAGCCTCCCGAGGGAAACGGTGGGGGCGAAGGACCTCTCTGGCTTCAAGATTAGGCTTGATAAGTTTATGGAGGGAATGGTTTGATGGGATAATGTGATTTTAGTCAATTAGGCATTAACGGGCCATCGCGGGTAAAATGAGGGTCCGGCTGTAGAATCTTGCCTGTATGCTCGGGGTTCTGCTGATCGCCATATTTGGGGTCGGGAAGGAATTTTCCTCCAGGGTAGATTGGCAGAGGCCCTGGAGGTTTTTCGCCTTCCTCCGCAGCATAGGGCAGGGGTCGCAGGATGGAAGATTCTGTTGTGGGTGGGTCAGCTTTTGTGGCCTGCATCATGCGGGAGGTCAGACTAGATGACCATATTGGTCCCTTCTGACCTTAAAGTCTATGAGTCTATGAGTCTATGAGCAAATTCGGGCTGAGATACAAAGCATGTTGGACCTGGGGATGATTAAGGAATCTGACAGTGATGGGCTTCAGCTGTGGTCTTGGTCCCCAAAAGGGTTGGCACTGTAAGATTTTGTGTAGACTGTAGGAAGCTCAATGCTGTCACTGTAACAGATGCCTACCCCATGCCAAGAACTGATGACATGCTGGATGTGCTGAGCCAAGCCAAGTACCTCAGTACCTTTGATCTAACCAAAGGTTATTGGCAGATCCCTTTGGAGGGGGAGGCACAACAAAAATCAGCTTTTATCACTGACATAGGGCTCTATGAATTTACAGTGTTACCTTTTGGTCTGGTAAATGCTGGTGCAACCTTCTAGAGACTGGTCAACAGAGTGTTAAATGGTTTGCAGAATTATGCTGGGGCATACAGAGATGACATTGCTGTATTCAGCAACACCTGGGGTGACCACAAGGAGAACTTGGCAGTTGTGCTATCAGAGCTCAAAGAAGCTGGGCTAACTGTGAAACCCTCTAAGTGCAAGATAGGGGCAGCCAAAGTCCTTATCTGGGACACTGGGTAGAGGGGGCAAAATATCCCCCAACCCTCTTAAGGTGGAAACCATCGTAAAATGGCCTATACCCCAACTAAAAGGCAAGTCCAAACCTTCATAGGCTTGGCAAACTATTACAGGAGGTTTATGGAGGGGTTCAGTGACGTATCCCCAATCACAGACTTATGTAAAAAGCATCAACCTAATAATGTAATTTGGTCAGAGGCGTGCCTTTGACAAGGTAAAAGCACTCCTGTCTGCGGAGCCTGTGCTGGTCAGCCCTGACTTCGATAAGCCTTTTGAATTGTGTACTGATGCATCAGACACAGGGTTGGGTGCTGTGCTGATGCAGACAGGGGAAGACAGCAAGAAGCATCCCGTTGCCATCCTAAGCAAGAAGCTGTCCCCTGCTGAACAGAATTACTCTATCATAGAGGAGGAATATGTAGCCTGATTTAGGGTGTTCTAATAATATTAATTTAATTTATCAATTTTATTTTATTTTATTTTAATTAATATTATTAATAATTAATTATTAATAGTATGGGTTTTAGGTTCACCAATCTGTTTGATCAGAAGATAAAAGTTCTTGTCCCAAATCAGGCTGCACAGAATTTACAAAGGACCCTCTGGGGTATGGCAGGAAGCTCACACTGAGACAGATCTAGTCATAAAGACTTTTTATTAAAATCAGTAATAGTAAGTAAATGGTAAAATACTCAGAGTCACAAAGTTACAATTGCATTACTGCTATTCAAAAGATACATATGATAATATAGTATTATATTTCACAAAGCTTTGGTTAATATACTCACACCCTTCCTTGAAAACCTGGTGGTCAGAGACACAGGACCAGCCTTGCGGTTCAGGTTTCTCAATTCTTGAGTGAGGGATGCGGTGCTTAGAAGAAACTAATGCTAAGAGCTATCAAAACTAACGTAGGGTTTACTTGACTAACTTAAACTTAAAATCAAAACCTAATAAACAAACTAAGAATAAAACTTAGGGAAACCGAGCTTAGGCTAGTTCCCTTGAAACTTAAAGTTTAAGAAGAACAAGTACAGCCTACGACTAGTAGTAGTCATAGTAGATCGATAGAATAAAATAAAATAGAAAGAGTGAGTGAAAGTAAGATAGAGTAAGTGAGAAAGGAGTACTCTATTGAGGTGGGTTACCTCTTTTATAGGGCACAAGTGCCGGAAATCCTTCCTCCTATGCCCAAATTTCATTCCTCACCCACAAAATGTTAGAGTACACTTACCCCATAGGCTAGCATGTAGATGCGTATTGATGACATGTACGTACACACATAAGGTTCCTTGTGGTGTACCTGTTAAGTCTGTGGATACAACATTAAAAAAAACCCTATGCCATTCTTCATTGTCAATTGGTCTAGATAAAAGGTCTTAGACATAGGCGTCGGTACTTATCTATTTAGGTAACAAGATATAGGTCAACTTTAACTTCTGGGTAGAAGGTCTTAATATAGATATGTTAACTTTGCTTTAGCTTAACATACAGGATATGGCCTGTAGGTCTCTTGCCTTACAGCCAAACTTACTTTAATATAAATCTATAAACCTATTACAATTAACCAAATACTTAAACTATAAGAAAAGATATATATATGAAGAAAGCAGGTTGGTCCTATAGGCTACAAGTGCTATACCATTGTGTGGGCAGTCAAACAACTAAGGCCTTACCTCTTCAACAGGAGGTTCAGGATACTAACTCACCATCCACCTTTGGTATGGCATCACCGGACTAAGGGCACAAACTCCAAACTGCTACTCTGGAGCCTGGTCCTGCAGGAATTTGGTGTGGAGATTATGTATATTAAAGGAAAGGAGAACTTGGTAGCAGATGCCCTGTCCAGAAAAGAGGAATTTTAGGTATACTGCCTCTGCCATGGACAGTGGCCAAGTCTCTGGCAGTAAGTTCAGGAGGAGGGTGTGACATTATTGACATGAATTGTGACTGAGATCATTGTTGCAACCAAGGTCCTATAGATGTACCAAATCTTGTACAAAGAGATCGAGAAGGGTGTCTATAGAAAGGTTGTAATTTGCTGGTTATGATTATGCTGTCTGTATGTGTGTGTCATTTTTGTATATGAAGTTATGAATATTGGCTATGTACTTGTATCTCAATGTGTTTGATTCTAAGTAGCCTCAGTGAAGCTTCTTGAGAAAGGGCTATTCTCAGTAAGTGCCCAATCAAGAAACACTTAACTGACAATGGACTTTGGGAGACACCAATCCACATCTGAGCTTTCTTAGGAATGTTCAAACTAATATGTAAACAATGGCATTGGTCTGCAAAAAGCTGAATCATTCGTGGACATGTGACTTGCCCAGGTGGCTACAAACTCCATCTTGTTGCTGTGATTTTGCACAGAAGAACAAAGGGGTTTCCACCCACAAGAGAGAGAATATAAAAGGCCATGGAAGCCCCTCCATTTTGTCTTCAGCTGGCTCAAGAAATTGCCTCTCCACGCCCAAGAGATGCCTGAAAAAAACTGGAACAAAGGACAGTAACAATGGGGGGAGGGGGTGAGTGGTTGCTGGACCCAGACTAGAAAGGAGTCCAGTCTGTGAAAGAAGCTTATTTGAACATCCCTGGGGGTGAGTTTTCATCTGTAATCATTTTCTTAATGTATTAGGCTTAGACTTGCATGTTTTATTTGATTTTGCTTGGTAACCTACTTTGTTCTGTCTGTTATTACTTGAAACCACTTAAATTCTACTTTTTATACTTAATAAAATCACTTTTGTTTATTAATGAACCCAGAGTAAGTAATTAATACCTGGGGGAGCAAATAGCTGTGCATATCTCTCTATCAGTGTTATAGAGGGCAGACAATTTATGAGTTTACCCTGTATAAGCTTTATACAGAGTAAAACGGATTTATTTGGGGTTTGGATCCCATTGGGAACTGAGTATGTGGGTGCTGGAGACAGGAGCACTTCTTAAGCAGTTTTCAGTTAAGTCTACAGCTCTGGGGCACGTGGTCAGACCCTGGGTCTGTGTTGGAGCAGACTGGCATGTCTGGCTCAACAAGGCAGGATTCTGGAGGCCCAAACTGGCAGAGAAAACAGGCTCAGAGGTAATCTCAGCACATCAGGTGACAGTCCCAGGGGGGTCTCTGTGAACAAACCCGTCATACAGCTAAACACTGCGGTTCTGAAAATGTTGATGAGGCACTCATCCACGTGGTGTGGCGATATGCGCTCCAGGCGCATGATTTCTAAGGCGGACTAATGTGTTTTGCATTAATTGGTCCTTAATTGGACTACAATATGTCGACCAACTCTGGGGAAAAAGTGATCAATGTGCCAGATGCTAGCTGTGCAAATACCATATTCCTTCCTCGATGTTAGATAGTACGGGCCTATAGAATAAGTGTAACTTGTTGGCAGGTGAGATCGAACCTATGAAATCTGGAGCTTAATGCATGAGCCTTTTCTGAATGAGTTAAAAGCTGACTACCTCTTATCTAACGTTGTAGAGCAGACTAATTTGATCTCTCCAAGTGCCACTAGATGGGGCGGAACACCACACCCAGGAGATGTGTGGGTTACATAAGCATCCCCCTCTCTTTCGTGTCCTGTTGAGCATCTGGTTTTGGGTCTGGGCAAAACCAGATTGGGCCCAATCTGTTTGCCCCTTCAGAGCTGTCGGAGTCCAGAATCTCCAAGTCCTCTGAAGAACCATTGCTCAGCTACTAAAAAATGTACAGTAAGAAATACATGTAAGACATCTTTGTACTTTTTCCTAACTTTTTTTAAAACCTTTTAAAACCTGTGTGTCAAGAGACTCCTTCAGCTTGCAGCTTAATAAAACAAAACAAAAACAATCTGTCGCTGTGCAGGCTTGATCCAAAAGGTTCTAGCCAACCAAGCACTGGTGACCAGGACCCCGCCAAATCCCCCTTGAACATTCTTACATAAAATGTACGGGTGCCTCGTCTTCATACATCCCTTTGTTTGAATCGTTTGGGTTCTCCTGGTCGGCGGCCGGACTGTCAAACAAAACTTGGCTCAGCGGTCTGGCCTCGTGTTTCTCCTCTGTGTCATTCTTGTGGTCACAGACAGTCGTCATTGGCTATCATTGTTTCGCCGCTCCCATGACCCGTCTCAAACACCGTTTGTGTCAACAGTATGTTTGTTTCTTCAGGTCCCATGTCATCTGTATAATGCCTCTTCATGAGCGGTTAGGCTGCTGGTGTTGGCCGGGGTCTTGCCATCATTAATCAACAGGTTCCCCCGCATTTAAATGGCTCATCCTCTTTCATACAATGGACACACGATACTCTTAGCCAATAGTCTAGGGCTAACAATTCAGAAGTAAATCAGTCTCTCTCCCTTAGGCCTGGTCTACACTTACCCCCCAAATTCGAACTAAGGTACGCAACTTCAGCTACGTGAATAACGTAGCTGAAGTCGACATACCTTAGTTCAAACTTACCGCGGTTCAGACGCGGTCCACACGCGGCAGGCAGGCTCCCCGTCGACTCCGCGGTACTCCTCTCGCCGAGCTGGAGTACCGCAGTCGACGGCGAGCGCTTCCGGGATCGATTTATCGCGTCCAGACCAGACACGATAAATCGAACCCAGAACTTCGATTCCCAGCCGCCGAACTAGCGGCTGGGTGTAGACCTGGCCTAAGTAAGGAGGAGCTTCTATTTAAAGACATAGGAGGATGGAAGCTGTTGCACCTTTAGTTTTGTACTATTTTTATACCCTTATAATTAATTCCTCTTACACTTTTATTGTAAATGATATTCGCCCTTTACAAAGCTAAAGTCAGTTTTCAGTAAACAAAATAAAGAAGTTTGATATAATTTTCACAAGTGTCTTTAACAAAACTAAAGAAAGAATCTACGCACCTGTTCCCTTTAATTAATGTTTTAAAAGTTTGTCCTTGGTTTAGATTTAAAAAAACATTAGGAAAGAAGAAAATGTGGGATGGGGGGTGTCAATTTTTATCTACCTCCTTCACACAATTTTCTTCTAGGGAAAAAAATGTGAGGGGATCTATTGCTACATAATTTCTCTCCTTTAAACTTTTATTGTAAAACAGTTAAAAATAACATGTTAAATACTTTTTTTTTTTTACTGTAAATGGTTCTATTGCTATTTCTTTACAATTGACATTCCTGTACACAGGGGTTTCTTAATAGGCATGGCCGTTAGACTAAAATCTTTGTGTTGCAGAGATAACTATTTAGTTATGGAAATTGAGTAAACTTAGGATCTTTTTTAAATGTAAAAATACGCTTACATTATTTTTAAAAGTTGTGATAACATAGCTTTTAATCACTTTATTTAATTTTATGCCTGTGCTTTTGCTGCAGGTTTAAAAAAAGCGTGCAGCTTCAAATAGGCCTCACTGCATATGAAACATTCCTAAAAGATGCCTTGTAATATTACAGCTCATTCAAGGCTGTATTTTCATGTTAAACTTTTGAATAACTGTATTTGATATGATACTGCATGTTTAGCAAAAGTGTTAAATGAAGGGGGGGAGTCAGCAAGGAGTGTGAGGGGTGTTTCTTCAGACAGGCTATCTGAACTTCATGCAGTCACAAGAACATGGCTCTTGTCTTTTCAAATTTGTATAAAGTTTTATTCCTAAGACACATTATTTTGTGGCAGTAGTTAACAACTTCAAATAATATGGGAGGGGGATATTTATCTTACTCCTTCGTGCAGTTATTCATTCCTCTTACACTTTTATTGTAGATTATATTCACCCTTTACAACACTAAAGTCAGTTTCCAGTAAATGAAATAAGGATGTTTGATATAGCTTTCATAAGTGTCTTTAACAAAACAAAACTAAATAAAGAAATTTACAAGCCTGTTCCTTTGTGCTTCTTTAAATGTTTTATATATTATTTAATTTCATAGAATCATAGAAGATTAGAGTTGGAAGAGACCTCAGGAAGTATCTAGTCCAACACACTGCTCAAAGCAGGACCAGCCCTAACTAAATCATCCCAGCCAGGGCTTTGTCAAGCCAGGCTTAAAAACCTCTAAGGAAGGAGATTCCACCACCTCCCTAGGTAACCCATTCCAGTGCTTCACCACCCTCCTAGTGAAATAGTGTTTCCTAATATCCACTGAGAATAGTCTAGATCCATCCTCTTTGGAACCCCCTTCAGGTAGTTGAAGGCTGCTATCAAATCCCCCCTCACTCTTCTCTTCTGCAGACTAAATAACCCCAGTTCCCTCAGCCTCTCCTCATAAGTCATGTGCCCCAGCCCCCTTATCATTTTTGTCACCCTCCGCTGGGCTCTTTCCAATTTCATTCCATAATGTATATAATATGAGGCGTTGTGCTGCAGGGAGGGGGGTGGGGACTCAGTAGGGGGCACTCTCCCCAACAGTCAGTGCTGGCCCCAGTGCCCCAGGGAGTGCTAGGGGAAACTGTGCTGCATAGCAGAACCCCGCTGAGCCAAGGACTGGCCAGAGCTGCTGGAGACACCTGCTGACCAAGGCACTGAGGAGTCGCTGGGCCTGCCACTGGCCTTCTACCCTGAGGAAATGGAGGACCCCCATGGATCCAGGTACACCCCAAGGGGAGGGGAGGAAGTGGCTCAGGGGCACCTGACCCCAGGCTGGCCGGGTTGCTGGGGTGGCAATCTCCCCTCTCATGGCAATCTTGTTGTCCCAGAAGCTGGTGTCAGTTCAAGTTTCTGTGGTTGGCTGATGTCATTATTCCCCCTTACATTCTTCCAGTTCCCCAAAACTTATTGGTTACCTACGTTTATCTATGCCAAAGGCCTCAAGCCTCATGCTAGCTGCTGAAGCCAATGTCTTACAGGAGCCAAGCCTGTCTATATATAATAATATAATCAAGCAGAATATAATGCAAAGCCGAGGTAAGCTGGACCTCTGGGCTACAACAGTCATGACCAAGGAGTGAGGTGTGTAGAGTGCTCCAAAGCCGGCAGGGTGGGACAGGATCTGGCATCCAGGGATCTCGGGTTTCAGGAAGCAGAGGGCTGATGATTTGCCATGGGTGTGGCAAAGTGGTGAGGTGGCAAGCCAACTGGTGAGCAGGAAATCCTCTAGGGGGTGGCCAAGGGGAGGAGCCCCCAAGGGAGGCTGTATATATGGGGCTGGGGCTCCAGGGCTGGGGCAGTGTGGACGGGACAATGGCTTTGCTCGCAGTCATGTGCGTCCTGGCCTGGGCCCTGGCACTGCTCTGCGAGGGGACCCAGGGTAAGGGAGGCAGGGGCTGTCTCGGGTCGGTGTGTGTTGGTGTATAGTGTGGTAGAGTGTGTGGCTATGCAGCAGGGTGTTGGTGTGTAGTAGAGTATATGTTGTGGAGCAGTGTGTTGTGTTGTGAGCAGTGTGCTGTGTTGTGTAGTAAAGTACATGTTGTGGAGCAGTGTGTTGTAGTGGAGTGCATTTTCTGAAGTGCTGTGTTGGGGAATAGAGTGCATGTTGTGGAGCAGTATGTTGTTGTGTTGTGGAACAGTGTATTGTTTTGTAGTGTATTAGAGTGCATGTTGTGTTGTGTAGTAGAGTGTGTGTTGTAGTGCAGTGAAGTGCATGTTGGGGAGTGTTGTGTTTTGTAGTGTAGTAGAGTGCATGTTGTGAAGCAGTGTGTTGTGTTGTGGATCAGTGTGTTCTTGTGCAGTGGAGTGCATGTTGTGCTGTGTAGTAGAATGCATGTTGTGGAGCAGTGTGTTGTGTAGTGTAGTAGAGTCTGTGCTGTGGAGCAGTGCGTGGTGGATGTAGTAGATTGTTTGGCTCTGCAGCAGAGTGTTGATATGAAGTGTCAGAGAGTGTGTGCTGAGGAGCAGTCTGTTGTTGTGTAGCTGTGTGGTGTGAAGTGTAACAGACTATATTGTGAAGTAGCGTGTTGTGCAGTAGAGCCATACGGTGCTGTTCAGGGGACTGTTTTGTTGTGGAGTGTAATACACTGTGTGTTGTGGTGCAGTGTGTTGTTGACTAGTAGCGTGGTGTGGGGATTGTGGTGTAGTGGATGCTGTGTGGCAGTGTGCGTGTGTAGTGCAGTGTGTGCTGAGGGACGTGCTGTCGTTGTGTAGAGTAGCACAGTGTGTTTTGTGAAGCTGTGCGAGATATACCAGCCTGGCAGGAGGTCGGAGATGGACAACAGGAGTCCTGGCTCCCAGACCCACCCTCCCCCACCAGATCCCCTCCCCTCCCAGAGCCAGGGAGAGAACCCAGGAGTCCTGGCTCTCAGCTCAAACCACGATGTCCCCTTCCCAACCTGAGCTGTGGCTAGAACCCAGGCGTCCTGACCCCTGGCCAGGGCTCTCCCTGCTGGGCTTTGAGGGGCCCCCTGGCAGCCGTTGCCCCATTTTCTGATCTCTGCCCCTTGTTCATGGGCAGGTGCGGACCCTGCCCCCTGCGTCTTCCCCTTCACCTACAAGGGCAAGGTCTACACGGAATGCACAACTGTGGACAGCAGCCGGCTCTGGTGCGCCACCACCACCAACTACGACCGGGACAAGGCCTACAGGTTCTGCTCTGAGAAGGGTGAGCGCCCAGAGGCGGGAAAACCAGGAGACGGGAAGGGAGGGAAGCCGGGGGATGGTATGGGGAAAGGGGGTAGCCGGGACACGGTTCAGGGACAGGAGCAGCCAGTGGACAGGATGGGGATGGGGAAGAAGCCGGGGGATGGGGGGCAGCACCGGGCAGCATGGAGGAGCGTCATGTTCCCCGTTTGTGATCCCACACGCCCAGAGTTGGAGGGTCTGGCCTGTGTCCTGTCTTCCTGCCACCTGCCCCAGCGACGTCTCCAGAGCTGGGCAGGGCAGAGCCACCCAGTTGGTCTGTCTGTCTTGCCCCATATACCCTCCTCTGTCTGTCTGTCCAGCCCAATACACCCCCACCCATCTGTCTGTCTGTCTATGGGTCAGACCCTTGCAGGGTGGCAGCAGAGTCCCCATCTCTCATGGGCCTTACCACCCCCTGATGGTCACTGTCTGTGTTTCCCCTCAGCCTATGGGGGGAACTCAGGCGGCCAGCCCTGCTTCTTCCCCTTCGTGTACAAGGGCTGCACCTTCCATGCCTGCACCAGGTTGCAGAGCCACCTACCCTGGTGCGCCACCACGGCAAACTACGACACGGATCAGCGCTGGAGCTACTGTCCTGACACAAGTATGGTGCCTCCGGGGGCTCCCTGGCCAGGGGGCATGGGCAGGGGATACGGCCATGCCCAGTGTCCCCCCACGCACCCAGCCCTGCTGGTGCCCTTCACTCCTGACCCGCAACCCCTGCTAGCCCAGCCCTGGGCTCACCCCCAGCTCTGCCTGTGCCCCTCACTCCCGACCTGCAGCCCCTGCTAGCCCAGCCCTGGGCTGGGCTCACCCCCCCCCCCACAGCTCTTCCAGTGCCCCATAATCCAGTCCCCCATTGCCTGCACTACCCTGGGGTGGTTGGGAGGCATTAGTCAGGCTGCTGGGGGGCTCGGGGAGGTGAGGGGTTTTATTTACCTGGAAACGGGCTCAACTTGTGGTGATTCTGATTAGAGTGTGAGCCACATTACCCAGCATGCTCTCTGTCTCTTCTGTCTCCCACATCCTATCTCTCTCCCCTGCCCCATCTCTCCCAGTGCTTGGTGGGAACTCGGAGGAGCCCTGTACATTCCCATTCAGCTACAAATGCAGGAGGTACACGGCTTGTACCATGGATGACAGCAAGCGGCCCTGGTGTGCCACCACGAGCAACTACAAAGCGGACCGTAAATGGAGGTACTGCGGCACAGCAGGTATGTGGGGCCAGGAGAGGCTTAAGGGATGGGTTTGCTTTGCAGCTGGTATGTACACAAACATTGGGGTAAGAGGCAGCATGGCCCAGTGGAGAGAGCACAGGAGAGGGAATCAGGACACATGGATTCTATTCCTGGTTTTGGCTCCGTGTCTAGGCAGCACCGGGCATGATGGGGCCCCAATCTCAGTGACTGTGTGTCTGGGCAATGCTCTATTCTACTCCGGGGGATTTTAGTGTCTCCATTACTGTGGTATCTGAACTGTCAAACAAAATGAGTGGACAAGTGTATGCATCTGAAGAAGTGAGGTTTTTACCCACGAAAGCTTATGCCCAAATAAATCTGTTAGTCTTTAAGGTGCCACCAGACTCCTTGTTGTTTTTGAGTGGACAAGAAGCAGTCATTTGTATATAGGTCCTGTAGGAGCAAGGAACATCTCAGTGCCCAAATTGAATCAAACCAAAATTTTGCCCAGTGCTGCTGATCGACACCTTGGATCTTTTTCTTAGCCTAGAAATATTTTTGGGAATTCAACATTTTTCCCCTCTGGGATTGGAGGGGGGGAAATGAAACCTCAAAAATATTCATGAACTGAAAAGCCAAACTCTCTTTCAGTTCGTCTCAGTTAAAAAGTTTAGTTTTGAAACCTTCTGTTTCCATTTCAACCTTTTTTCTTTTTTAATTTTTTTTTCACTCTAATTAGCTTGAATTCCTGTAACCCTTCTGCCAGTCAGAGTTGGCAGTAACAAGGGCCAGGTTCAGGATCTAGGGGTTCCTTTTCAACAATATAACACAGAACCAGCTCAAGCTCCCACCCAGTGACATGGGACAATTACACACCACCCCCCGGGCGCCCCTAAGAGGCAAAACTTCCCCACTCGCAAGCACGGAGTCTGAGTGTAGCAAAAACTTTTAATAAAAGGAGGGAATTACCTCTGCGTTAATTTGGGAAAACACTACAAACAGGGTTCATAAACACAAACCATGAGCAAAAGACCCACCCCAAGTAGGTTGGGCAGTGTCCTTTTCCCCTGAGGGTCTTAAGTCCAGCAACCAAAAGTTCCTTCAACATGCCCATCCCTTCTCTGCACCCCACTCACAGTTGTTGTCCTTGGTCAGTGCAGACCTAGAGTTCAGAGGTGCATCTGCCGAGTTCACCTCCCTCCCTGGGTGGAGGGAGGGTGGGTAAAGAGGCACCTTACTTGTTCCACTGCTCAGGCACTCACTCGCTGCCCCTCTCTGCGGGGCTCTGCTCTGGCCCTCTCCACCAGTTGCCCTGCTTGCCACTCACTAAGGGCCCATCACTTATTACAGCTCTCAGTGATTTCAGCTGTTAGTGGAGGAGCCTCACTGCTGGTGCACATGGGTCAGTCTCTTGCATCAGAAGCACTGTCCCAAAGCAGGCCTAATACTTAGACCTAGATATCAGTGATTTTAGCTTTCCAGCATGTAACAAGACCCTCAATTGAGTTTAAATTAGCTGTGTTATTACACAGTGGAGAGAGGAAGAGTCAGAGAATCTGGGGGCCTTGGGCACAGCCCGCATCACCACACACAAGCACCTATCCCCACCCTCCCTCTGTTCACTGGGCTTTGGAACCCATGTCCCCGGCCTAGTGAGTGCCATTCAATTGAGGGTGAATCCCACCATTGGGATATGCCAGGTACAGTTCTGCTGCCCTTGATTCACACAACGATAACAACCCTTTATTACTCCTGCCCCAATAACAAGGAGACTGGGGATCCCACACCAGCCAAAAGTGATCATTGGGCCAGCAATCCCATCATGTTGAGCACCTAGGCAGGGTGAGTGTGCCCATGCAAGTGAGATCAGCTCCTGAAATCCTCTTCCACAGCTCACCACTAGATGTCAGGGGAGAGCTCATTCAGACTCTGCTTACATTTCAAAACAAAAAGGCGCTCCCAACCGAGAACCCAGATAATTTTTTTTCCATTTCAAGCATGTCTAAACGTTTCCACTTTTTTCCCTCGACATTTTTTTCAAGTTGGGAAATGCGTCAAAACCAGCAACTTTCATCAAAATGCTCCAACACTTTCGATTCCCATGAATTGGCATTTTTTCCACTTAAAAAAATCGTTTTGTTGGGAAAATTTGCACCCAATTCTTCCAGCAAATCGCCTGCCCTGCATCCTGCCTTCTGCCCTGTTTTTAACCCTTTCCTCCCTTGCCTCTTTCTCCACCAGCGGCAGGGGGAAATTCAGACAGCTCCCCTTGCGTCTTCCCTTTCATCTATAAGGGCAAGACCTACCACAGCTGTACGGCCGTCAATGACCAGATGGGAAGGCCCTGGTGTGCTACCACTTCCAACTACGACAAAGACCATCTCTGGCGCTTCTGCTTGAGCAAGGGTGAGTCCTGGTCGCGACCAGAGCGCTCTGTGTCGGCACAGAGGTAAAGAGTTTGTGGAGGACATGCCGGTACGTGGAGCTCTAGCACAGTTAGAGCGGTCACCCAGTCTTGCGGGCCAAATGAGCTCACTGGAGGGGCTGTGTGCTACAAATGGCTTCCCCTGTGCAGCCAGATTGCCTGGCACCTCCTTGTGATGCGGCCATCAGAGACAGGATGCCAGGCTAGATGGGCCCCGGGGTGATCCCATGCTCCTAGGCGCAATGCCATTCACCCACTGTACAAAATTATCTTTGGCTTTCACCGCAGCAGTGAGATGAGACACACCTACCCCGGCTTTTCTTTTTTGCTAAGAAAACGGCCACGACGGTCACTCTCTTTGGCATTCCTGCTGTTCACTCTGATTTACTCATTGCCTTTGCAGCCTATGGGGGGAACTCAAATGGTCAGCGATGCATATTTCCTTTTGTCTACAAATCCCGGCTATATCACAGCTGCACCAACACTGGAGACAAGATGGGAAATTTCTGGTGTGCTACAACCGAGAACTACAACCAGGATAAGCTGTGGAGCTACTGTCCAGATATCAGTAATGTATCCAGTCTCTTCGTATGTTCCCTCTGGGGCAGATCTGACTCTGGCTTTTCCCATATAGCCGGGAAAATAACTAATTTGTGGTTTGCTGGTGATTCTGAAAAATCGGGGTGGGGAGATGAGCTTGTCGTGGATTGCCATGAAAATGATTTTTTTGAAATTGTCATTGAATCAAAAAATGGGGGAGGGAATCATTTCAGGTAGATCATGAAAGTTCATTTTTTAAAAAAAATTTCATTGCATTGCAAAGTCAGAAAAATGGTTTAGAGGACATTCCTAAAATGAAATTTCTGAAATTTTAAGTGAGACAAAAAATTAGAAAAAAAATTGTCTCGGGTTGTCCAGAAAATGAAATATTTCACAGTTTTTAATTAATCAAAAAAGAATCAGGGGACAATGTGTTTTGGGAGGATTCTGGAAACAAACTTATTTGAAATTTTCCATCATTTGTAAGATCGGGGAAAAATCATTTTGGGTGGATCCTGGAACTGAAATTTTCTTTGATACTTTTCGTGAATTAAAAAATCAGGAAACAAAATTGTTTTGGGTGGATCCAAAAATTATTTGTTTTAAATTTTCATTGAACTGAAAATTTAAGGGAAAAAATCCCTTTGGGTTGAATGAAACATTTCATTTCAATTTTGAGCATTTTTAAAACTTTCTAAATTTTGGTTTTAATAAAATAGAAGGAGATTTTGAAAGCAAAAGTTGTTTGAAATTGAAGAATTGACTTTTTCTGAATTTTTAGTCATTTTTCCGACACGAACAATCCCACAAAACTAACACAAATTCACAACACATTTTGGCTTCACTGAATCCTTACTTTTCGCCAAAAACATTTCATCTGAAAAGTTTCATCCACCTCTATTTACCCAGTTGTCCAGGGTCCTCCAGATCTCCTGTATGATCTCATCACATCTCTGCTGTGCTCCTGAGCCAATGAGGAGTTGTGACACATTGATACCAATGGGAGTTGGGCAGTGGGAGTCTATCTGATTGGTGGGTGGGATAGTGGCTTACAACACACCCCTCCCAGCAGCTGAAGGAGCCTCTAAGGATTCCTTCAGGAAAGGTTCAAGGCCAGGGTCTAGGAGCAGCCATAGAATCAGACCCAGAAGCGATAGAGTCAGTGGGTTTTGGGAAGCCAGGTTCCTGTTGGCCCTCCTGGAAGACGCTTTGGCCATGATGATGTCTTCAAATCCAGATTGGACACCGTTCTAGAAGATACTTGAGTGAAACCCAAGTTATTGGGTTTAACACAGAGAGAACCAGGGGAAATTCACTGGCCTGTGTTCTACAGGTCAGACTAGATGATCACAATGGTCCCTTCTGGCCTTGGGATCTATGAAAGCCTACCTGAGATTTCTTGGCTGTTGGTGATGGGTGGCCGGGTCATAGTGGGATGCGGGAGCTGTTAGTCCGTAGGCAGGTGGGCGTGTTGGTGGTGTCTATAACCACCTCCCTTTGCCTCCCTAGTCCTGGGTGGGAACGCAGTAGGAAAGAGCTGTGCATTCCCCTTCGTCTATAAGAAGAAAGTGTACTACACCTGCACCAGAGACGGGGAGAGCTCGGGAAAACTGTGGTGCAGCACCACCAGGAATTACGACGTGGACAAGAAGTGGACTTACTGCTCCACGCCAGGTAGGACAGGGGACGGAGGCAGCTGAACCTTGCGGTTAAGGTGTTTGGCTCAACGAGGTCTGGTTCAATTCATGGCTCTGTCATAGACTCCTTGGGTGAGTCACTTAAGAGCAGGTTGGTTGGTTTTTTGGTCCCCACCCTCCGCCCTTTAGGAAATGCTGAGCAAGCTGAAGTTCATGGGTAGCAGCTGTTCAGCAGTTCTTAAAACCATCCCCCAAATCGCCCTAGAGCGGTGGGGCTCCTTCTATTGGCTGTTTAGATTGGCAGCGCTTTGAGACAGGGACTGTCGGTCTCTGTCTGTCTGGGCAGTGCCTCGCACAACCCTGATCTTGGTGATTTTGTGTCTGGGCAGTGCCCGGCGCGATGGGGCCCCAATCTCAGTGACTTTGTGTCTGGGCAGTGCCTGGCATGATGGGGCCCCGATCTTGGTGATTTTGTGTCTGAGCAGCGCCCAGTGCGATAGGGCCCTGATCTCAGTGACTCTGTGTCTGGGTGGCACTCAGTGCCCCAATCTCAGCAACTGTTTACCTGGGCAGTGCCCAGCAAAAGAGATCCCAGATCTCACACTAGTATCTAGAGGCCTTGACTAATGCATGTAATAACCACAGAGGTTGTACCCCGAAAATACATCTGGGGTGTGGCTGTGTCTAACCACCTGTGCCTGTATAAACTGGCTAAACGGACTTCCCACGGACACAGAAACCACCTAACACATTTTGCATACGTAACCCCCAACAGCAGAGACATTGTTTGCCTGTCCCCTTGGCATCTTTGAATCGTTAGCCCCATGTTGCAGAAGTGGGGAAACAGCGGCATGGAGCTGGGCCGTGCCTTGCTAAAGGTCACCCAGCAGAGCCAGGCATAGTACCCAAGTCTCTCGTTGCTCTGCCTGGCGCCCCTGTCATGGGGCCGCGCTCTCTCCCGTAGCCCTAAGCTGTATGGGGAACCATCTAACAAAGTGTCGCCTGCCTTTGCTATGTGATGCCTGTGATTATGGCCATTGTACTCACCTGCTGTTGGTGTGTTTGGTCTGCAGACTATGACAAGCCCTGTGTCTTCCCCTTCATCTACAAGAATTTTAAATTCCTCACCTGCACCAACCTGGCGGAGGGCAGCGGGAAGTTCTGGTGTTCCACCACAGACAACTACGACCGGGACCGTCAGTGGAGCTACTGCCCTACCTGAGACAGGTAGGACAGGGCAATGGGATGGTCTCTGTTTATAGCATCTCTATCTGGACCAGGGGTGCGTGTGATGGGTTCGGTCACAGAGATCCCCTTGGGACTGTCACCTGATGTGCTGAAATTACCTCTGAGCCCATTTTCCAGTGCCAGCTTGGGACTCCAGAACCCTGCCTTCTTGAGCCAGACACGCTACGTCTCCTGCAACGCAGACCCAGGGTCTGGGCCACACCCCCAAAGCTTCAGACTTTAACTGAAAACTGCTCAGCAAGTCACCTATCTCCAGCACCCAGACACCCAGCTCCCAGTGGGATCCAAACCCCAAATCAATCTGTTTTACTCTGTATAAAGCTTATACAGGGTAAACTCACAAATTATCCACCCTCTATAATACTGATAGAGAGATATGCAGAGCTGTTTGCTCTCCCGGGTATTAATCACTTACTCTGGGATTATTAATGAACAAAAGTTAGTTTATTAAGTATAAAAAGTAGGATTTAAGTGGTTTCAAGTAATAACAGACAGAACAAAGTAAGTCACCAAGCAAAATAAAGCAAAAACACGCAAGTCTAAGGGCACGTCTATACTATCCACCGGATCGGCGGGTAGAGTTTGATGTAACGGGGATCGATTTATCGCGTCTCGTCTGGACGTGATAAATCGATCCGCGAATCGACGCCCGTACTCCATCTTGGCAGGAGGAGTAAGTGGCGTGAATGGGGGAGCCAAGGCAGTCGACTCGCCGCCGTGAGGACGGCCAGGTAAGTCGAACTCAGATACTTCGACTTCAGCTATGCTATTCGCATAGCTGAAGTTGTGTATTTTAGTTCGAACCACCCCGTTAGTGTAGCCCAGGCCTAAGCCTAATGCATTAAGAAACTGATTACATGTAAAATCTCACCCTCAGAGATGTTCCAATAAGCTTCTTTCACAGACTAGACTACTTCCTAGTCTGGGCCCTATCCTTTCTCCTGGTACAGTCCTTGTTAGTTCTAGCAGACATCTCAGGTGGTACGCAGGGGTTTTCTCATGACTGGAAGCCTCTTTTGTCCTCCTCCACCTCTTTTTATAGCTTTGGCACAAGGCGGGAATCTTTTGTCTCTCTGGGTCCCCACCCCCCTTCTAAATGGAAAAGTACCAGATTTAGGATGGATTTCATTATCAGGTGATATGGTCACATGTCACTGTAAGACCCCTAGTCTCCATTCCCCATGGGCTGGCCCACACATACACAGGAAGGCTTTCAAGTAACTAAGGCCATTTACAACTGATTGTTTCTGGAGCACCCTTAATGGCCTCCAATTAATATGTTTACATCAGTAATACAAGTTTATATCTTATGTCCTGTCTACACTACGGGATTAATCCGAATTTATATAATTCGAATTTAGGAAACCGATTTTATAAATTCGAATGTATTCGGCCACACTAGGCACCATTAATTCGGTGGTGTGCGTCCAAGCTACCGTAGTAGCATCGATTTCCAGAGCGTTGCATTGTGGGTAGCCAATAACATTGAATTGCCAATAACATCGAATTGCTGCCACACTAACCTTAATTCGGATTAACAATACCGATTTTGACGCTACTCCTCTCGTCGAGGAGGAGTACAGAAATCGAATTAAAGGGCTCTTCAATTCGAATTAAATGGCTTCGTTGTGTGGACGGGTCAAGCGTTAATTCGAATTAAAGCAGCTAAATCCGAATTAAGGTCGTAGTGTAGACCAGGCCTTATTCTCCTAACTCCAGATATAGAAATAATACATGCAAACAAATAGGATGAACACACTTAGTAGATTACAAGCTTTCTAATGACACCATACAAGGAGTATTTATTCCAGTTATGTCATATTCATAAGCATATTTCCATAAACATATGGAGTACAATGTCACAGGATGATCCTCCTTCTTTTGTCTATTTACACTGGGAACTCTTCCAGGCAGGGACCGTCTCCAGCACCCGATGGAAGGGGCCCCCGATCTCAGTGACTCTGTGTCACGGCAGTGCCCGGTGCAACAGGGCCCCGATCTGGCGACTCTGTGTCCATCCATCTATCACCACATGCATCCATCTATCCTTCCCCATACAAACCCATCCATACATTCCCATACGCATCCATCCACCCACTCATACATCCCTATCCACAGTCACCCATCCAACCATCCCCATACACATCCACCAGATACCCAACTATGGAGTCAAGTGATATAGGGCTGGAAGGGACCTGAAGAACCCCCCTCCCTCTGCCCCATGCTGAGGCAGGACCAAATATACCTAAACCATTCCTGACAGCTGTTTGTCCAACCTCCAATGACGGGGATGCCACAACCTTCCCCTAGGTAACCTGCTCCAGAGCCAAACTATCCGTAGAGCTAGCAAGTTTTTCCTAGTATCTAACCTAAATTCCCCTAGCTACAAACTCAGCCAATTCCTCCTTGTCTGTCCCTCGGTGGCCATGGTGAACAATTGTTCTCCATCCTCTTTCTAGCAACCTTTGGCATATTTGAATACTGTTATCAGGTTCCCCCCTCAACCTTCTCTTCTCAAGACTGAACCTGCCCAATTTTTTCAACCTCCCCTCCTAGGTCAGGTTTTCTAAACCTCTGATCATTTTGGTTGCTCTTCTCTGGACTCTCTCCAATTTGCCATCATCTTTCTGCAAATGCAGTACCCGAAACTGTACACTGTCCTCCAGCTGAGACCTCACCATTGCCAATTACAGCAGGACAATTACCTCCCATGTCTGACATACGATGCTCCCGTTAATACATCTCAGAATTATTTTTGCCTTTTTCACAACCTCGCCATGCTGTCAACTCATATTCAATTTGTGATCCATCCTAACCCCTAGATCCTTTTCTGCCGTCCCACTGCCTAGCCAGTGACGTGGTGCTGAAGGTCTGTCCTTCTGTCCTTTTCAGGTGACAGCCCCAGAGCCAGGAGGAGACAGAATGATGACATTAGAAATTAAATGAAAGGAATGAGCCCTGCTCTGGACACCTCTGCTCTCCCAACAAAGATAACTTCTGATCAACAGATACCAGTGGCGTAATCACCCTTGAATCCAAATCCAAATGTGCTCATTTCTCTAGCTGATTTTAGTAAATTCAAATAAAGCATCTTCTGAAACATGGCATCTGTGAGTTCTGTGTCTGGGCAAAAGGCAATAAATGATCCGTCCATTTCCCTAGGATGAGGATGACAGTGCGATGGCTTTTGCTTCTGATGCATATTGGTCATTTCCCAATGAACATGGCTTATTGGAAGGGTTATAAATCCTCATGCTTCAGGGTTGATGTTGATCACTCTTAGTGATCAGTGTGACGTTGCACTCCATATGATTTTATGAAAATATGGAAATAAGTATGAATATAATGTAACTGGAATATGCTTCATGCAAAAGGTCTCTTGTAAGGTATCATTACAAAGCTTATAATCTACTGAATGTGGTCATCCTATTTGCATGAGTGTATCATTCTTGTATCTGAAACTAGAAGTATGAAATATAACTCTGAGGTCCTACTGTAATTATGCAAAGTGTGGGCCATGTAGACACCTTATAGTCCATGTAGACACACTGGGGTGACACCCACTAGGGGTATATCTACACTACGAAATTAGATCGAATTTATAGAAGCCGGTTTTATAGAAATCGGTTGTATACAGCCGATTGTGTGTCCCCCCACATAAAATGCTCTAAGTGCATTAAGTCAGCGGACCGCGTCCACAGTACCACAGGCTTGCGTCAACTTCTGGAGCGTTGCACTATGGGTAGCTATCCCACAGTTCCTGCAGTCTCCGCCGCCCATTGGAATTCTGGGTTGAGATCCCAATGCCTGAATGATGCAAAACAATGTCACAGGGGGTTCTGGGTACATGTCATCAGGCACCTCCCCCTCCGTCAGAACAACGACAGACAATCGATTCGCACCTTTTTACCTGGGTTACCTGTGCAGACAACATACCACGCCAAGCATAGAGCACGCTCAGCTCAGCTCAGCTCACCGTCACCATATGTCATCTGGGTGCCGGCAGACGTGGGGCTGCATTGCTACACAGCAGCAGCCCCTTGCCTTTTGGTAGAAGATGGTATATTACGACTGGTATCCGTCGTCATCGTACTGCCAAGCGCCCAGTATTTTCTGCCAAGCACCCAGAAGATGCCGAGGGCTATCAGTCATGCTGCACCGTTGTCTGCCAGCTTAAGATGTAAAAAATAGATTTGTTCTGTATTCATTTGCTTCCCCCTCCCTCCGTGAAATCAATGGCCGGCTAAACCCAGGGTTTTGAGTTCAATCTTTGGGGGGGCCATTCTGTGTGACAGTTGTTTGTGTTTCTCCCTGATGCACAGCCACCTTTGTTGATTTTAATTCCCTGTACCTGTACGCCATGTCGTCACTCGCCCCTCCCTCCCTCCCTCCATCCGTCAGATACTAGTTTCGCACCTTTTTTCAGACCAGACGCCATAGCACTGGGATCATGGAGCCCGCTCAGATCACCGCGGCAATTATGAGCACTATGAACACCACGCGCATTGTCCTGGAGTATATGCAGAGCTAGGACATGCCAAAGCAAAACCAGGACCAGTCGAGGAGGCGATTGCAGCGCGGCGATGAGAGTGATGAGGAAATTGACATGGACATAAACCTCTCACAAGGCACAGGCCCCAGCAATGTGCAAATCATGGTGTTACTGGGGCAGGTTCATGCCGTGGAATGCCGATTCTGGGCCCGGGAAACAAGCACAGACTGGTGGGACCGCATCGTGTTGCAGGTGTGGGACGATTCCCAGTGGCTGCGAAACTTTTGCATGCGTAAGGGCACTTTCATGGAACTTTGTGACTTGCATTCCCCTGCCCTGAAGCACCAGAATACCAGGATGAGAGCAGCCCTCACAGTTGAGAAGCGAGTGGCGATAGCCCTGTGGAAGCTTGCAACGCCAGACAGCTACCGGTCAGTCGGGAATCAATTTGGAGTGGGCAAATCTACTGTGGGGGCTGCTGTGATCCAAGTTGCCAGGGCAATGAGAGACCTGGTGATATCAAGGGTAGTGACTCTGGGAAATGTGCAGGACATAGTGGATGGCTTTGCTGCAATGGGATTCCCAAACTGTGGTGGGGCGATAGACGGAACCCATATCCCTATCTTGTCACCGGAGCACCAAGCCACCGAGTACATAAACCGCAAGGGGTACTTTTCAATGCTGCTGCAAGCCCTGGTGGATCACAAGGGACGTTTCACCAACATCAACGTGGGATGGCCGGGAAAGGTACATGATGCTCGCGTCTTCAGGAACTCTTGTCTGTTTCAAAAGCTGGAGGAAGGGACTTTCTTCCTGGACCAGAAAATAACCGTTGGGGATGTTGAAATGCTTATAGTTATCCTTGGGGACCCAGCCTACCCCTTAATGCCATGGCTCATGAAGCCGTACACAGGCAGCCTGGACAGGAGTCAGGACCTGTTCAACTATAGGCTGAGCAAGTGCCGAATGGTGGTGGAATGTGCATTTGGACGTTTAAAAGCGCGCTGGCGCAGCTTACTGACTCACTCAGACCTGAGCGAAAAGAATATCCCCATTGTTATTGCTGCTTGCTGTGCGCTCCACAATATCTGTGAGAGTAAGGGGGAGACATTTATGGCGGGGTGGGAGGTTGAGGCAAATCGCCTGGCCACTGATTACGCGCAGCCAGACACCAGGGCGGTTAGAAGAGCACAGCAGGGCGCGGTGCGCATCAGAGAAGCTTTGAAAACGAGTTTTGTGACTGGCCAGGCTATGCTGTGAAACTTCTGTTTGTTTCTCCTTGATGAACCCTCCGCCCCACCCCCCCACCCGGTTCACTCTACTTCCCTGTAAACCAACCACCCTGCCCTCCCCTCCCACCCTCGAGCACCGCTTGCAGAGGCAATAAAGTCATTGTTACTTTATATTCATGCATTCTTTATTAATTCATCACACAACTAGGGGGATAATTGCCAAGGTAGCCCGGGATGGGTGGGGGAGGAGGGAAGGAAAAGGACACACTGCAGTTTAAAACTTAACTCTTATTGAAGGCCAGCCTTCTGATGCTCGGGCAATCATCTGGGGTGGAGTGACTGGGTGGCCGGAGGACCCCCACCGTGTTCTTGGGCGTCTGGGTGAGGAGGCTATGGAACTTGGGGAGGAGGGCTGTTGGTTACACAGGGGCTGTAGCGGAGGTCTCTTCTCCTGCTGCCTTTCCTGCAGCTCAACCATACGCAGGAGCATATCAGTTTGATGCTCCAGCAGCCGGAGCATTGACTCTTGCCTTTTGTCTGCAAGCTGATGCCACCTATCATCTTCAGCCCGCCACTTGCTCTGTTCATCCCGCGATTCAGCCCGCCACCTCTCCTCTCGTTCATATTGTGCTTTTCTGTAGTCTGACATTGACTGCCTCCACACATTCTGCTGTGCTCTGTCAGCGTGGGAGGACATCTGGAGCTCCGAGAACATATCATCCCGAGTCCGCCGTTTTCTCCTTCTAATCTTCACTAGCCTCTGTGAAGGAGAAACATTTGCAGCTGGTGGAGGAGAAGGGAGAGGTGGTTAAAAAGACACATTTTAGAGAACAATGGGTACACTCTTTCACATTAAATTTTGCTGTTCACATTACACAGCACATGTGCTTTCAATACAAGGTCGCATTTTCCCTCTTATATTGAGGGCCTGCCGGTTTGGTGTGAGAGATCACTC
Source organism: Emys orbicularis (assembly GCF_028017835.1). Classification (NCBI taxonomy): domain Eukaryota; kingdom Metazoa; phylum Chordata; order Testudines; family Emydidae; genus Emys; species Emys orbicularis. The sequence goes on along the minus strand of NC_088703.1, from coordinate 18,519,055 downwards.
ACGCAGTGCCAGGCAACAGATTTCGGCTTGCAGTCAGCCATGGTAAGCCACAGTCTTTTGGCTTTTTTAACCTTCTTAACATGTGGGAATGGTTTCAAACAGCAGCGCCCTCATTTCCCATACCAAGCACCCGTTGGGTTGGCCATTTAAAATGGGTTTGCAATGTAAAAGGAGGGGCTGCGGTTTCCGGGTTAACATGCAGCACAAACCCAACTAACCTCCCTCCCCTGACACACCCAATTCTCGGGGATGATCACTTCACCCCTCCCCCCCCCACCACGTGGCTAACAGCGGGGAACATTTCTGTTCAGCAGAACAGGAACGGGCACCTCTGAATGTCCCCTTAATAAAATCGCCCCATTTCAACCAGGTGACCGTGAATGATATCACTCTCCTGAGGATAACAAAGAGCGATAAGGAATGGATGTTGTCTGCATGCCAGCAAACACCGGGACCATACGCTGCCATGTTTTGTTATGCAATGATTCCAGACTACGTGCTACTGGCCTGGCGTGGTAAAGTGTCCTACCATGGCGGACGGGATAAGGCAGCCCTCCCCAGAAACCTTTTGCAAAGGCTTTGGGAGTATATGAAGGAGAGCTTTCTGGAGATGTCCCTGGAGGATTCCCGCTCCATCCCCATACACGTTAACAGACTTTTCCAGTAACTGTACTGGCTGCGATTGCCAGGGCAAATTAATCATTAATCATTAAACATGCTTGCTTTTAAACCATGTGTAATATTTACAAAGGTACACTCACCAGAGGTCCCCTGTGTGCCCAAAGGGTCTTGGGTGAGTTCGGGGGTTACTGGTTCCAGGTCCAGGGTGATAAACATATCCTGGCTGTTGGGGAAACCGGTTTCTCCGCTTCCTTGCTGCTGTGAGCTATCTACATTATCTTCATCCTCATCTTCCTTGTACCCCGAACCCGCTTCCCTGTGTGTTTCTCCATTGAAGGAGTCAAAGCACACAGTTGGGGTAGTGGTGGCTGCACCCCCTAGAATGGCATGCAGCTCCGCGCAGAAGCGGCATGTTTGCGGCTCTGCCCCGGACCTTCCGTTTGCCTCTCTGGCTTTGTGGTAGGCTTGCCTTAGCTCCTTAATTTTCATGCGGCACTGCTGTGCGTCCCTGTTATGGCCTCTGTCCTTCATGGCCTTGGAGACCTTTTCTAATATTTTGCCATTTTGTTTACTGCTACAGAGTTCAGCTAGCACTGATTCGTCTCCCCATATGGCGAGCAGATCCCGTACCTCCCGTTCGGTCCATGCTGGAGCTCTTTTGCGATCCTGGGACTCCATCATGGTTACCTGCGCTGATGAGCTCTGCGTGGTTTCCTGTGCTCTCCATGCTCGGCAAACAGGATATGAAATTCAACATTCGCGGGGCTTTTCTTGTCTATCTGGTCAGTGCATCTGAGTTGAGAGTGCTGTCCAGAGCGGTCACAATGAAGCACTGTGGGAAAGCTCCTGGAGGCCAATAACATCGAATTCCATTCACACTACCCCAATTCCGACCCCCTAAGGCCAATTTTATCGCTAATCCCCTCGTCGGAGGTGGAGTAAAGAAACCGGTTTAAAGGGCCCTTTAAGTCAAAAAAAGGGACTTAGCCGTGTGAACGTGTCCAGGCTTAATTCGATTTAACGCTGCTAAATTCGACCTAAACTCGTAGTGTAGACCAGGCCTAGGAGAGATGCTTCCAGTTTAGACAGCTGGTTGTGAAGGGCCTATTCAAGGTAGCGGTCCATTAGGGGAAACAATAGGCCTTTGAAGAAGCTTATTCCGCACCTGGTGAGCCTTCCTGAAAATGCTCCAGACAGCCTATGGATAATGGCTGCTATGACATGCAGGGGCATTTGACCAGCCCACATGACACTAAACTCCATTTTGGTATCTGTATTTTCCCACAAACTGGACTGGGAACTGAGTTTGGAACAAGGGGTTCCTGCCATATGGAAAATCTATGGAAGGCAGGATGTGACATCATCTCAGGGCCTCACTCCCCACACAAAAGAACTCCTGGAAACACCTGAGGACCAAAGACTGAACTGGGGGAAGTGCTGGTCGCAGGCTAAAGGGATTTCTAGCCTGTGTATGAAAACTTGGTGGACTGCTTGTATCATTAGTCAGGGTGAGAAATTGCTAATTCAAATCCTATTCATCTAGTATGTTAAGCTTAATTGGCGTTTTTTGTTTTGTTTTGTTTTTTGCTAATTAATCTGCCTTGATCTGTTTGCTGTCACGTAAAATCTATTTTTCTGTAGTTAATAAACTTGTTTTATGTTTTCTCTTTATCAATGTGTTTTGAATGAAGTGTCTGGGGAAAATCTCAGCTTGGTTAACACAAGCTTGTTGTGTATATTTTTCCCACATTGAGGGAACTATAGAGCAAACTATATTATTATACTACATTGTACAGATCTTTGTTCAGTGCAAGTCAGTATAATTCTGGGTTTATACTCCAGCAGGGGTGCAAAGCTGGGACACTTGGTTGTATGTCCTGGAGTGGTTTAGGTAAAGCACTCAGTTAAGTCATTTGGGCTTGTGGCACCACCTGCTGTCATGCTGGGTGATACACTCAGCCTCCTCAGGGCCTGTTATTTCCAGCAAAGCCCACAGTGGTTCCTGCCCCTCCCAGACTGCACCCCAGGGGTGATAACCCACCACAGGGGGATAGGGCGCAGTGAGAGGAGGGGGGATTCTGGAGGCGTGGAGTGGGACCTGGTTTGAAGCACCGGGGCTATCAGCAATTTTCCCTCTAATTTTTTCCAGACTTGTGTGGAATGAATTTCGTTATGTGCACCGTATTGAGGTAATGCACATGTGATTAACTAAAACTCATGTGATTAACTAAAAAAAAAGCAATTAAAAATGAATCGTGATTAAACTTGCTGTTAAACAATAGAATACCAATTCAAATTCATTAAATATTTTTGGATGTTTTTCTACATTTTCAAATATATTGATTTCTATTTCAACACAGAATACAAAGTGTACAGCGCTCACTTTATATTATCATTTTTATTAAAAATATTTGCACTGTAAAAATGATAAACAAAGAAATAGTATTTTTCAGTTCATCTCAAACAGGTACTACAGTGCAATCTCTTTATGGTGAAAGTGTAACTTAGAAATGTAGAGGGGGTTGTTACATAACTGCACTTAAAAAAAAAAGTATAAAACTTTAGAGCCTGCAAATCCGCTCAGTCCTACTTCTTGTTCAGCCAGTCTTGTTCAGCCAATCGCTCAGACAAAACTGAGTGCTTTACCTAAGTACGGGAGATACTGCTGCCTGTGTCTTATTTACAATGTCACCTGAAAGTGAGAACAGGCGTTCGCATGGCACTTTTGTAGCCGGTGTTGCAAGGAATTTATATCCAAATATGCTAAACATTCATATCCCCCTTCATGCTTCACCCACCATTCCAGAGGACATGCTTCCATGCTGATGATGCTCATTAAAAAAATGTGTTTATTAAATCTGTGACTTTTTTGAACTTCTTGGGGGAGAATTGTATGTCTCCTGCTCTGTTTTACCCACATTCTGTCATATAGTTCATGTTATAGCAGTCTCGGATGATGACCCAGCACATGTTGTTCATTTAAGAACACTTTCACTGCAGATTTGACAAAACGCAGGCAGTACTGTAACGGGGTATTGACTCATCACCGCTGGCGCCTCCCGCTGGTTGCTCTGGGAATTAGCTCTTGTCAGTCATGGAGCGCCCTCGACGCGTGGTGTCTCATCCGTCGCCTGCTCTGCTGCTTTGGGAACTGCGTTGCTCCTCACTTCAGGACACTGCCCTCTGGCAGTGCCCACTACTCCAGTCTCACCCCCTTCCAGGGGGGTTAACAGCAGTCTTTCAGCTTGCACCTGCCTTGGTGGCCAACCACAACCCCAAAGTCTAGCCCCTTCTCTCAGGAGTCAGTTGCAGTCTATCTTGGCCACACTCCTCTGTGGCCAGGTACAGTGTAAAGGGGGGACCCAGGCCCACCTGCTACTCTGGGTCCCGACGCAAGGACCCTCTAACGGCAGCCTCTCTCTTCCCTCCTTTGCTCCCCTCTTGTCCTCCTATTTTCCCTGGGCCACTTCCCCTTTGGCCCCATGCACCTTCTCAACCCTTTTTAGCAGGGGCCGCAGCCTGACAGGTAATTGGGCCAGAGCTCTCCTCTGTTCCCCCAGAGCCTGCCCAGCACTGCTCTGTCCAAGGTGCTACCTCCTTTCCTCAGGAGCCAGTCCTTCTTGCTAGTCAGGGAAAGACTGCCTGCGCCTCTGCTAGGCAATCTTTATATAGGGCCCAGCCTGGCCCTGATTGGCTGCCTCTTTCTTGGCCCTGATTGGCTCCCCACAGGCCCTTGCCGATAGGCTGCTGGGCTGCGCAGCCTCTCTGGCCTATTGCAGCCCAATTACTCATGGAGTGGGGCAGCCGCCCCACTACAGTACCAATGTGAGATTTCTAAAAATAGCTACAGCACTTGACCTAAGGTTTAAGAATTTGAAGTGCCATCCAAAATCTGAGAGGAACGAGGTGGAGCATGCTTTCAGAAGTCGTAAAAGAGCAACACTCTGATGCGGAAACTACAGGACCTGAACCACCAAAAACGAAAATCAAGTTTCTGCAGGTGGCAGCTGACTCTGATGATGAAAATGAACATGCGTCAGTCCGCACTGCTTTGGATCGTTCTTGAGCAGAACCCATCATCAGCATGGACGCATGTCCTCTGGAATGGTGGTTGAAGCATGAAGGGACATCTGAATCTTTAGCGCAGTGGTTCTCAAACTTTTGTATTGGTGACCCCTTTCACACAGCAAGCCTCTTGAGTGTGACACCCCCTTATAAATTAAAAACACTTTTTTATATTGAACTCTATTATAAATGCTGGAGGCAAAGCGGGGTTTGGGGTGGAGGCTGACAGCTCACGACCCCCCACATAATAACCTCAGGACGCCCTGAGGGGTCATGACCCCCAGTTCCAGATCCACTGCTTTAGTGTATCTGACAGGTAAAAATCTTGTGACACCAGCTACAAGAATGCCATGTGAATGCCTGTTCTCACTTTTAGGTGACTTTGTAAACAAGAAGCAGGCAGCATTATCTCTTGCAAATGTAAACAAACTTGTTTGTCTGAGCGATTGGCTGAACAAGAAGTAGGACTGAGTGGACTTTAGGCTCTAAAGTTTTACATTATTTTATTTTTGAATGCAGTTATTTTTTGTACATAATTCTACATTTGTAAGTTCAATTTTCATGAGAAAGAGACTGCACTATGGTACTTGTCTAAGGTGAATTGAAAAATACTATTTCCTTTGGTTTTTACAGAGCAAATATTTGTAATAAAAATACACCTCTACCCCGATATAACGCGACCTGATAGAACACGAATTCGGATATAATGCAGTAAAGCAGTGGCTCCCGGGGGGCGGGGCTGCGTGCTCCGGTGGATCAAAGCAAGTTCGATATAACGCAGTTTCACCTATAACGTGGTAAGATTTTTTGGCTCCCGAGGACGGCGTTATATAGGGGTAGAGGTGTACATATAAAGTGAGCACTGTACACTTTGTATTCTGTGTTGTAATTGAAATCAGTAAATGTAGAAAACATCCAAAAATATTTCAATAAATGGCATTCTATTATTGGTTAACTGCGTGATTAACTGTGCGATTAATCGTGATTACTTTTTTTAATCGCGCCATTAATTGCGATTAATATTTTTATTCACTTGACAGCCCTCCTGGCAACCCTTAAATTTGAACAGCTCGTTATTTTGGATCTTGTTCCTCAAACTGTGGGCCCTGAGAGCCCGAACCAAGGATCCCTGGTGTCCCTGCAGGCCCTGGCAGTGTCCTGAGTCGGTGACTCCCCAGACAGGCTGGGACTGCGTGAGACAGGAGACAAGATGCTGGGACTGCCTTGATACAGGGAATCATAGAATCATAGAATATCAGGGTTGGAAGGGAACTCAGGAGGTCATCTAGTCCAACCCCCTGCTCAAAGCAGGTGGCAAGAAGAGACCGGGGAAGGGACTGGCCCAGGGGACCAGAGCTGGTCAGTGGCAGAACTTAGGAAAGAACCCAGGTGTCCTGACCCCCAACCCAGCGTTTTTGGGGTCTAGACCAGCCCTTGAGAACCCTCCCAGCTCTTCCTATCCCATGCTGTCTCTGTGCGTTTCTGGCCGAGAGGTCCAGGATCTCCCACGATCCCAAAGCCTGTCATTCAGACACAAGGTGCTCAACCCTGGAGGACCTTCTCTCCCCAGTGCAGATGGATTTATGGCCCAGGACAGGCAGAAGAAACAGACTTCCATGCACCCCACCCCCCCAGGAAACATGCAAAGCAGGGCACGTCCTGGCAGCCCCACCACAGATGTGTCTGACAACGACTCCAGGTTGTGCCTGTCAACGTGGCACATGCCTGCGAGAGCTGGGAAGGGGCCTCTGACTTCCGGCAATGGGCCAGGCCCTGGGCTGACGTTACCTGATCAGCAGTGAGTACAGAGCTGGGATTTTGCTCCCCTTTATCCCACCGAGCTTCCCCTACAGTGAACCCAAGTTCTGCCCGTGTTCAGGACATGCAGCTTCCCTGCCGCTGCCTTGGTCTCCCCAACACGGTCTTCTGGCTTGTGGGGGTGTTTGGCCCCCCCCAGAGCAGAACTCCCCCAGGAATAGGGGTCTGTCTCTGCCCCATGGCCCCACTCAGAAGCTCCCTGCCCCTGGCTAGGCCAGTCTCACATGCAGACACCCTCGTTCCAGAGGGGATGGGCCAGCAGCGGAGCCTCCTTCCAGAGCCACAGCCCGTGTGTGCCGGCTCGCTGGCTCTCCCCACACTAGTCCTTGCTGAGATGCCAAGCACCCCCTGGCAGGCATCTGGGATTGGCCCCTGGCCGGCTGCTCAGACACGGTCAAACTCCCTTCCAACACACAACACGTCCTGGGGTCAGGATGCTTGGCCCAGGCCTGGCCCAGGCGGTGACAGAGGGAAACAGTTCACCGCCTTCCTCTCCGTTCTCCATGCCTGGGCCCGTCTCTCCAGCTGACCGCTGCCCAGAACCGCTGGGTTTTTTTTTTTTTTTTTGGAATTACTCAGCAAAGCCCTTGCAAGTTCCCCAGACATTCACTGGGCGAGAGCCAATTCTGTTGTCTCTGGACTGGACCCACAAGCAGACGGCATTCTCCAGAGTGCAGGCTGAGCTGGGTGCCCTGGATTTACCGCCTGTGCCATCGCCCTGCTCTGCAAACATCGCCTTGCCAGTGCTAGGCCTTGGGCCTCCGCCCTTGTGGGGGGCAGAGCGGGGGGCGCCAGGCAGTAAAACCCCTCTGGCTTGTGGGACCAGTTCCACAGCCGGATCAAGCTCTCCAGAACTCAGACTGGCCGGAGGTTAAACAGTAACTGAATGGAGTGAAGTTGATTTATGCTGGTGCCAGCCTGTGTCAGCAGAAACCTGGCTTCTCCCCCTGCTACCCCTGCACCCCACCTCCCTTAGCCTGGCAGCGAGTGGCAGATGAGCGCCCCCTCTTGGCCACTCAGCAGAATGCTGTGAGGGGACCCAGCCACTGGATCTGGGACTCTGAACAGAGCCCAGGCCCGGGCTCTGTCTTGGGGTCCCTGGGCACACTCTTGGGGTGCAGACCCTCTGTCTAGCACCTGCCCTGACAGCTTAGACACACGGCGCCCTGCCCAGCCCCTGCAACCAGGAGTGACCCCTCAGAATCTCCTGTAGCTTAATCACCCCCCTGGCAGAGCTCCACCAAAAGGTGGGAGCCGGGGGGGCCCTCTTCATCGGCCCCCCGGGAGGTGCAGCACAGACACACAGACACTGAGCACAGAGATCTGACACAGATCTACACACCCCTCCCTATCCAACCCCTGCCTCAGTTTCCTCCCTGCTCTGGATTGGAGACATCTGGAGCCACCCAGGGGTCTTCTGCTGCCATTCATGGCTTGTGATCTGAAACATGGGGCCGGGCCTGAGGGTGGGGGAGGCCCCATCACTGTGAGCAGAAAATTCTCATCTAAAACTCTTGTTAGAAACCAAACACCTGAGAAAACCAGGAAAGTCTTTTCTTCTGGAAGTGGGGCCGGGGAATAACCTGGGCTGGGGGAAGGGAGGGATGCAACAGAGGAGAGTAGGAGGGGGATGTGTCTGGTGACAGGGGATGTCTGACCACAGTGATCAATTACTTGGGCAGCTGGGCCAAGCACTCATCACACAACTGGCACTGCTGTGATGTTTACAGTTACTAGCACGGGTCCCTCTACATGAGCTGAGAGTCACGCCTCCCAGTCAGTGTTGCCCGATACCAGATGTCTGGTTTTCCACAGGAACACCTGGTCAAACAGGGACCCTGGTGGCTCCGTTAAAAGTCCGGTTGCTGGTGCAGGCAGGCTCCTTACCCGGCTCCATGCAGTTCCCGGAAGCAGCCGACATGTCCCTCCAGGGTGCGGACTCTAGGCACAGGGGCGGCCATGGAGGTTCCAAAGCTCCCACTGGCCAGGAACCATGACGACTGGGATCTGTGGGGGCAGCGCCTGTGGACAGGGGCAGCACATGGAGCCCCTGGGACGTGCCACCCCCTAGGAGCTGGAGGAAGATGTCGCAACTTCCTTGGAGCTGCCTGAGGTCAGCACCACGCAGAGCCCGCTCCCCAAGCCCCCTCCTGTACCCCAACTGCCTACCCCAGCCTGGAGCCCCCTCCCACACTCCAAACCCCTCATTACTGCCCCCACCCCAGAGCCCGAACCCCCAGGCCAGAGCCCGTACACCCTCCCACATCCCAGCCAACTGCCCCCACACCAGAGCCTGGTCCCCAAACCCTCTCCCAACCCCCTACCCCAGACTGGTGAAAATGAACGAGTGAGCAAGGGTGGGAGAGAGGGGGATGGAGTGAGTGGGGGAGAAGCTTGGAGAAGGGGCGGGGCAGGGGGTGGGTCAAGGGTGTTCAGTTCTCTGCTATTAGAAAGTTGGCAACCCTGCAGTTGCTGTGCAGACACTTACCTGTCACGTCAGTCACCTGTGGGCCCTGGCTCTGTGCACACACTGGTGGGGTGTCATTTCCGTGGCTGCCTTCAGATTTGTGCTGCTTGTTAACTCCCTTATAAACCTCACAAACGTTATAGATCCAGCTTAGAGAGGGGCAAACTGAGGCACCCAGACAGGAGGGGACCTGCCAAAGACAGGCACAGAGCTAAGGCTGGAACCCAGGCGTCCTAGCACCCGGACCCAGGTGTCACCCCCAGAATCATTCTTCCCATCCTCCGCAGCGGAAGGGCCGGTGTCTGGTCCGTGGCCTGAACAAGTTTCAAAAAGCAAAACATAACCAGGGGCTGGAATCTGTCTGGATGAGGTGCCGTGGCAGTGACACCAGAGCTAGGGTTCTGTGCAACACATTTGTGTTTGGGCAGTGGCATGGATAGTTAATCTCTTGTGTTGCTGAGTGAGTTCTAATAAAACAAAACCTGGGTTGTAATTTTTGGCCCGTGATGGAGAGAGAGAGAGACAGAGACAAGCTCCCCTTGTCCCATCAGTCTGGGGAGCTGCAGGTCCCCGTGGAGTGATGGGGCACCTACACGTCCCACTGCAGGTGGGCGTGCACCCAGTGCTGGAGCCCCAAACTGAGGTCTGCCCATTGTGTTTTTCATGTGTCTATCTCCACATCACCAGCAGATGGCAGGAGATGGCCAGGTTATTCCATAGCGAGCTGGGTGTCTGGCAAAGGGTGCCCTGCCTCTCTCCCAAGGGGTGACTCTGTGCCAGGGGTCTGGGCTCAGGGGGAGCCTGAGGCAAAAAGTGGGGGCCCAGGCCTGGCCTGATGAAGGGGGCACTGCCAGGGAGACTGGGGGGCCTCCCACACTGAGTAAAGTCCAGACGCACGGACAGAGAGGAGGGAGACAGACACATGGACAGAGACACGAGGCCCCAGGAGGCTCCAACACTTTATTCGTGTTAATCATTCAGGATGGGGGGGACTCTGCAAAATCACAGGCCTTGAGAGAAGAAATGTCCCACCCCCTCCATTCCCTGCATCCCCCCATGTCCCTGAACCCTCCAACGGTGGCTGCTGCCCCAACCCCTGACAGTGTCCCCTGCCCCATAGCCCCCCCAACCCTCCAATGGAACCTCCTAACCCTCCATCCCCCTTTCCCCCAATGGCAACCCCTGGCCCGCCATCCCCCCAACCCTCCAGTGGCGCCCTCAGCCCCGCCATCCCCCAAGCCTCCTGCCCCACCGTCTTCCACACCATGGATTCCGCCCTATGCCCAACCATGGCTTACACTCCCAACGGTGCCCCCCACCCCTCCATCGCCCATGCCTCCGATGAAGCTCAATGTCCGGCCATCCCCCCAATGTTATGATGGCACCACCGGCCCTGCCGTTCCCCCAACCCTCCAATGGTGCCCCCTGCCCCACCATCTCCCCAGCCCTCTGAAGGTGCCCCATGCTCTCCCCTACATCCTCTGCTCTCCCCTCTACCCCCTGCTCTCCCCTTTGCCCCCTGCCAGGTGGGTGCAGCGGCTGCCTCATGGCTCGCATCTCGTCCAGGCAGGCATTGGTGTCGGTGTTGGGGTCGTTCCCTCTGCAGTCCCTGCAGCCCTTGGCGTCACAGTGCAGCAGGGGCACGTCGGGCAGCCGGTGCCAGGCCTCCAGCAGGCTTTGGGGATCCAGGCCCCGGTCCTGGCGGTAGATCTGCCGGAAGACGAAGGCCTTGTAGTTGTGGTCGATGGGGCGGAAGGTGTCGCTCACCATCTGTAGGATGTTGTGGGGCCTCTTCCCCAGCAGGCACGTCCCCGCGCAGGGCGAGCGGACAGTGAAGAAGATCAGGCAGCTTCTCTCGTTGTAGGGCCGGGCCAGGAGCTTCTGCACGGGGCTGTTCTGGTCGCCCTGGAGCAGACGCCACTCGGCGTGTTCCCCTCCCCTGCCCAGGCGCTTCATCCGGGCAGCCACAATGGGCCCTTCGTCTGGGTCGTGCAGGACACCCTCTGGGTTAATGGCCGCCTGCATGTCCTGCAGTTTGTTCCTGTGCAGCATCTGTTCCAGACCAGATGGGGTCTCACAACTGGCTTTCTCCAGGCTGACGGCGAAGGCGTATTCAACAGCCAACCCATCCCTAAGGGAAGGCAAAGCAAAGGGCAGTGAGGGGACGCGGGGCTCTGAACAGCTCTGCCCCCAGCCCTGAAGGGCAAACTTGGGCTGGGTCGCACATGGCGCCGTCACTGGCCGGTTCTAGGCTCTCAGGGCTCCAGCCTGGGTCAAGGGATGATTGCGCCCTGGGAGAATGAAATAAACGTGGAGGGTGGTTTTAAGAAGAAACTGCCACAGGTGCCCCCAGGGATCATCAGCCCGGTGTGAGCTTTGGTCTCTCAGCGCCACAGGGCTGAGTGTTACCGCTTGAGCTCCAGGAGCAAGCCGGAGTTTTTACACGGAGCCACCCCAAGAGAGGGACGTGACACACAGTTGGCCACGGGATACACAACAATTTGCTGGAGAACTGAAGAATACTGGAGATTGGGGCTCCTCATTTCTCCCCCCAGCTCTGGGAGGGGACTGTGACTGTGGTTAAAGGGAGGCTAACAATGGCACATATATGTGGCACATTCAGTGTGAAAGGCTCTGTGTCTGCTACGTTAGAGAGCTGGGTTCTCATCCCACCTCTGCCTGAAGTGGCCTTGTGCAGCTGAACTGGGGATGGTTGGGGGCTCATAACTGACTGAGGACAGGGCACTAATCTGTAAGGTCTGAGGCCTTTTTCGGCAATAAACAGTGGCAGCCGAGAGCCAGGAAACAGAGAGTCACATCCTCACATTCCTTCTAAATTATAAAAAAACAATGCAACATCGGGCTGTTAAGGAGGCGCTTCTGTCCTAACAGTCCCCACCATCACCAGGTCTTAATATCTTTAATCAAAACTTTGTTTGACAGCATTCAGCAGTCTGGCAAGAAACCATTTATCAGCAGTTGTCATTGTTCAATCTGTACTTCTATTGTTTTGCCTTTATAGTCCCCCACTTCTCTACTGTTTATCTAGATGGACTTTGCCTGGTTCTTTGATTGTTTCTGTCAGTTGCGTAACTAATTGTGCAAGATTTAAATCAACTAAGGTGGCAGGGTACGATTGGGTAAAGAATTGTTTTGTAATGGGCTAGGATTGGTGAAAAACACGATGTTGTAGGATTTCAGTTTACAATGATTGGGTCAGGTACAGCTAAGCAGGACTCAAGTTTCACTGTATAAAGCGGGGTCCAAAAGGAAGGAAGTTCTGTGGACGCTAACTCCAGGGCACAGCCCAAGATCAGAGCTGCCAGACCTCAGCACCCTGCCAGCCCTCAATGCAGCAGCTGGAGCGCCAGATGACCTGACACTGGCTGGCCCCCAGGAAAAGTCCATCTTCCTTATTCGGAGCGGTGAGCATTGTCTGCTTCCCCTGTGTATTCTGTTTTGGTAACTGTTCGTAAATAGAGGTTAAGGATATGACTGTACAAGGCTCTTTCACTGGTAAAAGGCCCCACAAACCTACAGAAAATTACTCCCTGACCCCTAGGAACTGGGAAAGCGCGGGGGTGCCTAAATGAACCGGGTTACGCCTTGAGCCCACGGAAGGGTAAAGGTGGGTGGAGTGTGCAGGTAACAAATCAGTAACAAGGGCTGTGATGTGCACTAGACAGCAGACTTGGAAGCAGAGCTCCTGGCTCCCAGCCCAGTGCACCTTCGCCTTAACTACGATCTACTGGGAGGGAATCTTGCTCCAGGTGGACACAGCATGGGCTTGGGGGAGCACAGGTGTCACCTGTGGGGGCAGGGTGAGCCCTGCAGACCCTTCATCTTCTAAGCTGAGCTCCCCCTCCCTCTACAGCCCCCAGCCTCTGGAGCAGGGGGTGGGAATGAAGCCAGGTTCATGGTGTTTTGTCCTATTATAGGACCTGAGCGCTATCATGAATATTCATGCTAATACTCAGCCTCCCATGTCCAGATCTAACATCCTCATCCTGATAATACTGGGGGGCACTTATCCACCAGGCCAGATCTTTTCAGAGTCTTGGGTGCAAGGTATCTGGTCCTCATTTATTCCAAAGGGAGTGTACATGACTATCGCTGGTCAAAATTTTTCTGACAGAACAGTTTTCCTTAGGGAAAGGCTGATTCTACAAAATCTAAACGTTCCAAGGGAATACATCGATTTTGTGTAATTTTCTGATGAAAAATTATCAGAACAATTTGTTTGGGTTGAAACATTTGGTTATGACTTTATTTTTTTTACTTTTGTTATGTTATATTACTGTTTATAATATACAGGTGAAAACATCTGGACTTTTATATTATATTATATTATATTATATTATATTATATTATATTATATTATATTATATTATATTATATTATATTATATAGCAGGAAACTCAAGTTGCTAAAGCTGAAATGGAAATATTTTGATCTTATTGAAATGAAATATTCAGATATGGTCCAACTGAAATCTGTTTTTAATTTTTCCAAAACAAAATTTGAAATTCCCATTCCGTGGAAGTTTTCAAAGTTTAGTACTAATTCGGACTGAAAAGAAAATAGAAATTTTAGAATTTCCAAGGGAATTGGAATTCCAGTTTCCAACCAGTTTTTAACAATAGTAATGAGACCCACCCCCCACCCCCGTGCACCCCTAGAATTACCCCTCTCCCAGCTCCAGGCTCCATCTCCCCCTGCACCCCAGAATCACCCCTCCCAGCTCCAAGCCCCAGCTCCCCCTGCACCCCAGAATCACCCCTCCCAGCTCTGCCATGCACTGAGCCACCTATGCCATAGAAAATCACATAGGGCAAATGTGAAGCATCTTCCTTCATTTACCACCCGGGGAGAGCAGAGGGGTCACATGGGAAATGCTCACTCACTTATCTGCATGATCCACAATGTCTCTGAGCGCGGCTGGGTTGATGCTCCCGACAGTTTCTGGCCCAAAGCAGAGGAGAAGGGGCAGCAGCAGGAGTCCAGTCCTGGGCATCCGTCCCGGCACCTGCACAGGACCCCACAGCGTCAGTGCCCCTGAGCCTGGTGGAGATTGATGGGGTGGGGTGTGAATGGCAGACAGGTCTTCTGTGGGGCTCCATGGGCCAGGAGTGGGGGACAAGGGGGATTCACCAGGGTTTCCATGGGGCAGGAGGCAGGGGCAACTCACCAGGATTTACATGGAGCAGGAGGTGGGGGAGACACCTCACCAGGATTTCCGTGGGGCAGGAGGTGTGGGGGATGCCTCACCAGGGTTTCCATGGGGTAGGAGGTGGGGGGGATGCCTCACCAGGGTTTCCGTGGGGCAGGAGGAAGCAGGAGGGACTCAAGAGGGTTGCCATGGGGCAGGAGGAGAGGGGCAGCAGGGACTCACCAGGGTTTCTATGGGGCAGGAGGAGGTGGGGTCAGGGAGGACTCACTAGGGTTTCCATGGTGCCGGAGCAGGGGGTGCTGTCACTCACTGACAGAGGCTCACACCGGATCCCCAGTGATGGGCTCTCAGCTCCCAGCCCCTCTTCTTATAGCCCTGTTCTCCCCCCTCCCTTGCTGCAGAGGGGTGGTGCCCACTCCTGCTGTCCCCGTGCCCAGCCCAGCAGCAGGGGAAGTGGGACTCAGCTACTTCATTCAATATTTCCTTGAAAGAAAACTCCATGGGGCTGAGCCAGGAGGGGTGGGGCAGACAGGGGAATGGGATGGAAGATGGCCAGGGGGAGGGCAGACATGGTGAGGGATGGGAGGTGGCGGGGCAGATGGGGAGAGGGAGGGGAGGTGATGAGGGCTAGTACAGATGGGGGTGAGAGATGGGGCCTGGTGAGGGCCAGGGCAAAAAGCAGTGGGGGATGGGCGGTGGTGAAGGCCGGCCAGGGCAGACTCCAGGCTGGAGCGTTGGCCCCATCCGGGTGGGGTTGGTTTGTCTCACGCTGGGGGTCGACGGGATGAAGTTCCTGATTCTCCTCCTCATGAGCCAGGCCAATAAAGCTTCAGAGCATCCTGGGGGCCTCACATCTCTGTCCCTGTGTCTGGCGCTGTGGCCCTCTGTGCTCCAAAGCAGCACCCTGGCACCCCCATATTTACCATGGTGATATAATTATGCTATGTTTTGTGCACAGTGAGCCTTGTGAGGCATCATTCACAAAGGCTTGATCTGTTCAACATTAATGTCCTGGTGGATTCTATGTGCTGTCATTGTATGGGCAGTTATGAAATTGTGCTCGGTGTGTGTCACTGGAAAATATTGTGAGGTTTGGAACACCCACAACCAGTCTTTCAGGTACAACAGTGGAGAAGCCAGACAGTGCTGATGGCCCATTAAGGGGAATGCACACTCCCAAGGACTATCACATGTGTTCAATGAAGGCTTCTCAGAGGGAGCCCATAGACGATGGACACGGCTTGATTCATGTCATAGCAAAAGATCTTTCCAGCAAGCTGGAAGAACCTATAAAGGAAGGAAAGTGACTTTTGGCCTCTCGCCCCCCACAACTCAACATCTGGAAGCACGTCTGGAGAATCATAGAATATCAGGGTTGGAAGGGACCTCAGGAGGTTCTAGTCCAATCCCCTGCTCAAAGCAGGACCAATCCCCAACTAAAACATCCCAGCCAGGGCTTTGTCAAGCCTGATCTTAAAAACCTCTAAGGAAGGAGATTCCACCACCTCCCTAGGTGGTAGAACAAAGACTGTGAACAGGGGAGATGGTTCCAGTCTGCAAAGGAGAATCCCAGCCTATGTACTGAGGAACTCGACCATCTATCGGGTGTAGCCAATGATTACAGTTTGGTATTCATTTATCGTGTGATGTTACGATTACATTCTATATGCTCATTATATGTTCATCAGAATTGATTTATAGGATTATAATAGTATAAGATTAAGCAATATTTCGAGGAACTAGGTAATAAGTCAGACAAGCTGAAACACAAGAAGACTGAAGGCTGAGGCCGGCTGATAGACTTTAGCTTAGCTATTTTACGCCTTGGATACAAGCTGGTGACCTAAAAATGACCTGATCCCCTAAAATTCTAAGAAAAGAGGCAGAAACAGGTAATATTGAGAAAGTAAAAGTGGGAAAGTTAAATTTAAATCATAAAAATTCTGTAACAACAAAATGAGCTTATAACACGTGCCTTAAACCGCAAGACAAAGGCGGTACATCGACCTACCCAGCCTATAGAATTTGGGGTCCCTCGTGTCTGCAGGGAATATAGACCAATAAGAAAGAGAGGGACGATGCTGTCATGTACATGTGCAGAATGTAGATATAGACAGAGTCACAGTATCAAAAAGGATGCCCAAAGTAGGCAAATTGAGCTTCCTATGGGAAACTCCAGCAGAAACCACTCCCATATTGACAATCAATCCATGCGAGGACTGACAGACTTTGAGAGGGCCGACAGATTCTAACGCCACCTAGGAGGATGTAATTATGTCTATAGTTATAATTAGTGCATGGCACATATCTTGATCTGGAATTATATGTGCGGTAAAGTTTTTTATTTTATTGGCAACTTTAATAAAACTACTAAAAGATAGATGCTCTTGTAATTGTATGTGTTACTTGCCTATGGTTTCCTGTGTTCCTGTGGGTCCCAAATCTAGAACAGAGACATAGAATCATAGACTAACAAGGTTGGAAGGGACCTCAGGAGGTCATCTAGTCCAACCCCCTGCTCAAAGCAGGACGAATTCCCAACTAAATCATCCCAGCCAGGGCTTTGTCAAGCCTGACCTTAAAAACCTCTAAGGAAGGAGATTCCACCACCTCCCTAGGGAACCCATTCCAGTGCTTCACCACCCTCCTAGTGAAAAAGTTTTTCCTCATATCCAACCTAAACCTCCCCCACTGCAACTTGAGACCATTGCTCCTTGTTCTGTCACCTGGTACCACTGAGAACAGTCAGACAATTCTGTTGAACCTGAGACTGTAGCCACCAGAGCTGAACCCAAGGAAATGTGATTGACGTTAAATAGAATGAAAGGCGACCGATCTGGTGCCAAACCCCAGGACCATAGAAAACACTTGAAACCATAAAGAACACATGGAACCATAGTAAACACAGAAACCCGATTCCCCCCGCTGGCCCCTGGGCACCTGGCTCCACAGGAACTCGAGCGCCCTGGGGCCCTGCTCCAGGTGGCCAGGGCCCAGGGGAAGGGATCCTCAGGGGTCACAGCTCCCCTCCTGGGAAGGGGCGGCCAGGCTGGGAGCCAGGGACCAAGCTGAGGGACTGCGGGGCAGACTGAGCAACACCCACATTTCCTGCTCTCCTCCTTGCCCCCTACTCTGCCCCCTGCCCCCTGCTCTCCCCCAAACTGCCAGAAATACCTTCTCCGCATCCCCACGGAGACCCCATCACCGTGCTGCTCTACCCCTCTTGTCCAGCCCACTGGGCATCCTCACTTCGCCCTGGTCCCTCCTTCTCACCCGGATCCCGGCCACATTCTCCTGGGGGGGTCCCTTTGCCCCCAGAGGAAGGGTGAGGGGCTCAGCAGGGAAGCCCTGGCCTGCTCCCGACTCTCTGCCACAGACAAGGCCACCAGTGGCTGGTCCCTCAGGAGTGGAGGCTGCTGGCCCCACGGCTCTTGTTCCACCACCATGGCCACAAGGGTCGTTTATTTCTCAAGCTGTGGTTGCGCCAGCAGGGGAAGCTTGGGACCATCACAAGCCAAACCTTCATCCCAATGTCCCCAGGAGGCTGTAGGGGGCGGAGATGCTGCTGGCGTGGGGCTCTCGGTTACATTTCTCTGTCCTGGACCCTCCCCAAACCTCCGTCAGTCCTGGATCCTAGCGAAACGCCGTCTGGTTTGGCAAAGGTGGTGCTGCGTTTCTGCCAATCCCTGCAGGGCGCTTTCCAGAGGGAAAATCCGCCCCTGCTGAGCACCAGTATGGAACCCACACATATGTGCCAGGCTCCAATCTAGAACCCCTCCTCCCCGAGTGTGTAACAGCCTCCAGTCTAGAACCCCTGCCACTCCTGAGTGTGCACCTGGCTCCGATCTAGAACCCCTGCCTCCGTGTTCATGTGGCTCCTATCTAGAACCTCTGTCCCATCCGGAGTGTGCGCCTGGCTCAAATCCAGAACCCACACCCCATCCTGACTCTGTTCCACACTCCAGTCTAGAACCCCCTCACTTCTTATCGACCTCTGTGCTTCAGTCTAGAACCTCTGCCTCTTCCCCGAGCAAGTGTTGAACTCCAGTCTAGAACCCCCATCCCACTTCACTCCAAGCTCCCCACTAGAACCTCTCCCCACCCCGGGGTGACCTTGGAGAGAGGATTCCCAGCTGGAGCAGCTCCACTGAGGTCAGGGCCAAATGGCACCCGCTGGGACCTGCCCCATTGTCTCCAATAGCTCGGGGCCGATTGGCACCCACTGGGACCTGCCCCATTTAATCCAATGGCTTGGGGCCAATTGGCACACGGTGGGACCTGACCGACGTCCCATTTCGTTGCACAGTGCTGCTGGCACAGACAGCCGCAATCCAATCTTGCTTGATCTAAATGTTTTTGTAATGCTTGCAGGTAGGCTTTTAATTTTATTTCCTGTACCTCTGAGTCACTGGTATACCACAAAAGATGCTCTGGCATTCGCAGTTTGTTTAGTTATAACCTCAAAGGGTGTGTGATCTGTGGAGGCAGCTGGAGTTGCCCTGACGGCCATTAAAATGAGAGGAATTAGGGTGTTTCAGTTCCATTTACTGGCATCTAGCAGTTTTCGCAGCATAAGTTTGATGGTGCGATTTGTTTGCTTTGCCATCCCTGATGATTGAGGTCTATATGGAATATGCAATTTTTGTTGCACTTCCAATAATTGTAGGCATTTTGGAAACACTTGTTCAGTAAAATGTGTTCCTCTGTCTGACTCTACCCCAGCAGGGAGTCCCCAGCGAGAAAATATTTGTTCAGTCAAGATTTTGCAGTAGCTACAACAGTATTTGCTTTTAAAGGAAATGCTTTTACCCACTCGGGTTAATAATAACCAAAAGGTATTGGTTTTCCCTTGGAGTTTTTGGTAAAGATCCCACAAAATCATTTTGAAAAGCTTGCCATGGGCGCTTATATATTTGAGATCTTAAAGGAGCATTTTTTGTGGGGGTAGGAATTTGTTTTGTGCACAAACCATACCAAGTAACTGGTCAGATCTATAATGTATCCATATTTCCTTAGAAAGTTTATTCCCAGTAAGTTATAAGGTTCTTTTAGATTTGCTAGTGCAAACATTTCCTTTTTAAGTCTTCTATTTTTATCACCACTGGTTTTGATAATACAGCTATGATCTGGTTACTTGCAAAGATTGCTAACACTTTGGGTTGTCCTGATGATAAAGGGGATAATTCTGGATTTTTGTCATTGATTATGTTGATTGAGGCTTTAGTATCAATAATAAATTGAAAATGGTGACCCCTCACCATTGCTGAGAATGTAGATTTTCCATTTACATTTCTTTCTAATGAGGCTATAATTTTACATGGGGTCTTTTGGAGTTACATATTCTGTTACTTTAGGTGTACATTTTTTTGTTTGTTTCTTGGCTTTTATGCTTCATATGCGGTGTTGAAATTCAGGCTGCCAGTTCAGTCCCTACTACAATGGGCTGAGGTGGGGTGTATTGGTTGTCCAACATTATGGCATTCATTTGCTGCTGTATTTCTTGCGTTTCACGTTTGTGAAAATCTAGTGTTTTTCCAATCTGGCGAAGTTCTTTTATAATCATCCATCGTAGGACTAGTGGGGTTGATCAATTGGGCTTCTCAGACGGAAGCGGTAACGATTCATGTCAGGCATGAATTGTTTCCTGCTTGTGATTGGTGAAGATGGTATGGAGCGTGTCCCTGTCCCATCATTCATGTTTCTAAGGTTATAATATCTGGGATTTTGAAGTTGTGGATGTCGTGATATGGCCCCTTTTTGGTCTGATTTGATTTTAATATTATTTAACCCTCTTGGACTAGATGATTGGCCTTGTGTCTCAGTCTGTGAGCCTTCTACTTTAACTATTGCTTTATCAGAAGCTCCTTGAACAGTTGCTATAGGAGGACGATTTCTCTTGGGATTTTTTTGTTGGGTTTCAGTAAGTCCAGCACTTCTGGAAGAGTGCTTCCAGGGTTAACATACATTATTACTTTACCCCGAACTGCTGGTAAAGAATTGTTAACAAACAAATTAATACATTGTGGGTTTGTTTCCTGACCAGGCATTTCATTAGAGAGCCAAGCGGCTGAAAGTCTATTGTGAAATGTATGCGGTGACTTGCCTTCCCATTGCTTCATGTAAGCTACCAAAGTCACTCCTGCCTGGCCTGGGGACATGTTGCTTTTTAACAACCCTACGGTGTCTTTAAATGACTTGTCTTGTTTTGAAACTTTGGGGGCAGTGTATTTCATAAAGCCCCGTCTGCAGTTAACTGTAAAATCTTAACCTTGTCTTCTTCATCTAACTGAAACAATTTGACTACAGTTTCTAAATGTACTGTGTGAGCAGCCACTAGATTTGCCTTTTTTTTTTTTTTTTTTGGCCCCACCGTTTTGATGTAGTCTTCTAAGGTTTTTATACTTGTTACTATGGCTATTGGAGAGACATGGTTACTGGGTTCTATAGATTCCACATTAGAAATTGATTCTTTTTTCTCTTTTACAGTTACATTGGGGAGTCTGGGTTCCTCTTCCTCTAGAGGAATTGGTATCTCCCAAGTTTGGGCAACTTTAACAGTGGACAATTTAGGTAGGGAATTTTGCTGTAACCTTTTACATTTTCGTTTGGCTGGGGTAGGTGCCTGCACCTTAGAAAAGTCCGGCCCTGGCATGGGTTTCTGTGGAGGCTCTGGTTTGGGCTCTAAAGTGTCTTGGGGTACAATGGACATGTTAGATTTAAAATGAATGATGCCACTTGTTCTTTTTATTATGGCTTCTGACTTGATTGGCTTAGCGATATTAAAGTTACTTTTAGATTGCAAAGCCTTTTGTCTTTCTTGAGAGATACTGATATCCAGAATTTCATCCTTACAGGCTTTTACAGCAACTTCTACAGTTCCCTGAGTTTCTTGCAATAAATGTCCCTGTTGTGGATGGGCTTGCAAGATATTTGGCTTACCCATTTTTGTTCTCCCCCCCCCCCCCTCTTTCACAATAGATACTAATTGTCGTTATCTTTATTTTCTGGTTTAATCCTTTAATAAAGTTTTGATCAAAACTTTCACTAACACTGGCTGTGACCTGCTTTTTTTCCCCACTAACAGCTTTTTCAGATTCCCCGCTTCCCCCTCCCCTGAATTTTTTGCAACTGTTTGCGTCTGATACTTTCTCTATTCCTAAGTTTCCTGTTGCTCTTCCTGTCTGATTTTAGTTTTCAGTCTGCTTGAAAAATAAGACTATAGCAGTAGGGCTATATTACAGACCACCTGACCAGGATGGTGTTAGTGACTCTGAAATGCTCAGGGAGATTAGAGAGCCTATTAACATAAAAAAGTCAATAATAATAATGGCGGATTTCAACTATCCCCATATTGACTGGGTACATATCACCTCAGGAAGGGATGCTGAGATAAAATTTCTTGACACCTTAAATGACTGCTTCTTGGAGCAGCTGGTCCTGGAACCCACCAGAGGAGAGGCAATTCTTGATTTAGTCCTAAGTGGAGCACAGGATCTGGTCCAAGAGGTGAATATAGCTGGACCACTTGGTAATAGTGACCATAATATAATTAAATTTAACATCCCTGTGGCGGGGAAAACTCCACAGTGGCCCAACACTGTAGCATTTAATTTCAGAAAGGGGAACTAACAAAAATGAGGCGGTTAATGAAACAGAAATCAAAAGGTACAGTGCCAAAAGTAAAATCCCTACAAGCTGCGTGGAAACTTTTTAAAGACATCATAATAGAGGCTCAACTTAAATGTATACCCCAATTTAAAAGACATAGTAAGAGAACCAAAAAAGAGCCACCGTGGTTAAACAACAAAGTAAAAGAAGCAGTGAGAGGGAAAAAGCCATCCTTTAAAAAGTGGAAGTTAAATCCTATTGAGAAAAATAGAAAGGAGCATAAACTCTGGCAAATGAAGTGTAAAAATACAATTAGGAAGGCCAAAAAAGAATCTGAGGAAGCCAAAGACTCCAAAAGTAATAGCAAATTTTTTAAAAAATACATTAGAAGCAGAAAGCCTGCTAAACAACCAATGGGGCCACTGGACGACCGAGATGCTAAAGGAGCACTCAAAGATGATAAGGCCACTGCGGAGAAACTAAATGAATTCTTTGCATTGGTCTTCACTGTTGAGGATATGAGGGAGATTCCCAAACCTGAGCCATTCTTTTTGGGTGACAGATCTGAGGAACTGTCCCAAACTGAGGTGTCATTAGAGGAAGTTTTGGAACAAATTGATAAACTAAACAGTAATAAGTCTCCAGGACCTGATGGTATTCACCCAAGAGTTCTGAAGGAATTCAAATGTGAAATGGCAGGACTACTAACTGTCATCTGTAACCTATCATTTAGAATCATAGAATATCAGGGTTGGAAGGGACCTCAGGAGGTCATCTAGTCCAACCCCCTGCTCAAAGCAGGACCAATCCCCAACTAAATCATCCCAGCCAGGGCTTTGTCAAGCCTGACCTTAAAAACCTCTAAGGAAGGAGATTCCACCACCTCCCTAGGTAACCCATTCCAGTGCTTCACCACCCTCCTAGTGAAAAAGTTTTTCCTAATATACAACCTAAACTTCCCCCACTGCAACTTGAGACCATTACTCCTTGTTCTGTCATCTGGTACCACTGAGAACAGTCTAGATACATCCTCTTTTGAACCCCCGTTCAGGTAGTTGAAATCCCCCCCCATTCTTCTCTTCTGCAGACTAAACAATCCAGTTCCCTCAGCCTCTCCTCATAAGTCATGTGCTCCAGCCCCCTAATCATTTTTGTTGCCCTCCGCTGGACTCTTTCCAATTTTTCCACATCCTTCTTGTAGTGTGGGGCCCAAAACTGGACACAGTACTCCAGATGAGGCCTCACCAATGTCAAATAGAGGGGAATGATCATGTCTCTTGATCTGCTGGCAACACCCCTACTTATACAGCCCAAAATGCCGTTAGCCTTCTTGGCAACAAGAGCACACTGTTGACTCATATCCAGCTTCTCATCTACTGTAACCCCTAGGTCCTTTTCTGCAGAACTGCTGCCTAGCCATTCGGTCCCTAGTCTGTAGCAGTGCATGGGATTCTTCCGTACTAAGTGCAGGACTCTGCACTTGTCTTTGTTGAACCTCATCAGGTTTCTTTTGGCTCTAATTTGTCTAGGTCCCTCTGTATTCTACCCCTACCCTCCAGCGTATCTACCACTCCTCCCAGTTTATTGTCATCTGCAAACTTGCTGAGGGTGCAGTCCACGCCATCCTCCAGATCATTAATGAAGATATTGAACAAAACCGGCCCCAGGACCGACCCTTGGGGCACTCCTCTTGAAACCGGCTGCCAACTAGACATGGAGCCATTGATCACTATCCGTTGAGCCCGACGATCTAGCCAGCTTTCTATCCACCTTATAGTCCATTCATCCAATCCATATTCTTTAACTTGCCGGCAAGAATAATGTGGGAGACCGTATCAAAAGCTTTGCTAAATAGCTTTTGGAATAACACATCCACTGCTTTCCCCTCATCCACAGAGCCAGTTATCTCCTCATAGAAGGCAATTAGGTTAGTCAGGCATGACTTGCCCTTGGTGAATCCATGCTGACTGTTTCTGATCACTTTCCTCTCCTCTAAGTGCTTCAGAATTGATTCCTTGAGGACCTGCTCCATGATTTTTCCAGGGACTGAGGTGAGGCTGACTGGCTTGTAGTTCCCCAGATCCTCCTCCTTCCCTTTTTTAAAGATGGGCACTACATTAGCCTTTTTCCAGTCATCCGGGACCTCCCCCGATCGCCATGAGTTTTCAAAGATAATGGCCAATGGCTCTGCAATCACATCCGCCAGCTCCTTTAGCACCCTCAGATGCAGCGCATCCAGCCCCATGGACTTGTGCTCGTCCAGTTTTTCTAAATAGTCCCGAACCACTTCTTTCTCCACAGAGGGCTGGTCACCTCCTTCCCATGCTGTGCTGCCCAGGGCCGCAGTCTGGGAGCTGACCTTGTTCGTGAAGACAGAGGCAAAAAAGTATTGAGTACATTAGCTTTTTCCACATCCTCTGTCACTAGGTTTAAATCAGCTTCTGTACCAGATGACCGGAGGATAGCTAATGTGATGCCAATTTTTAAAAAGGGCTCCAGAGGTGACCCTGGCAACTAGAGGCCAGTACCGGGCAAATTGGTTGAAACTATCATAAAGAACAAAATTGTCAAACACATAGATGAACATAATTTATTGGGAAATAGTCAACATAGTTTTTGTAAAGGGAAATCATACCTCACCAATCTACTAGCATTCTTTGAGGGGGTCAACAAGCATGCGGACAAAGGAGATCCAGTGGATATAGTTTGATCCCTCACCAAAGGCTCTTAAGCAAAATAAGCAGTCATGGGATAAGAGAGAAGGTTCTTTCATGGATTGGTAACTGGTTAAAAGATAGGAAACAAAGAGTAGGAATAAATGATCAGTTCTCAGAATGGAGAGAGGTAAATAGTGTTCTCGCTCTGGCTGTGCCCAAGGCCTGGGCTGGATGCAGGGGAAGCAGGCCCGGGACGCAGGAGTCCGGCTGGACGGTCCCAGCCCTGTCCTGGCCATGGACCCCGCACTGAGAGCAGGATGCTGTCTGGGCTCCCCGCCAGCCCCCCACCCTCCAGGAGCTCCCGGTGCCGTCCCTGCCAATGACATCCCCGTGGGGACCACCAGGGAGCCATCGGGCTGTGTCCCCCATCTGCACCCAACCGGTGCCCCCACCCCAGGGAGACTGTGGGTGGGAGGCAGGCCCCCGGCTGGGACAATGGGGCAGGGAGGTTTGTGTCACTCATGGGCAGGGCTGGGGCCTGTCCTGGTGGGGTGCTTGCCCTGACAAAGGGATTCATGGCCCAGCCTGCCCGGTTGAGACCCCCACCACCACACCATGCCAGACACAGGGCGTCCCCACTGGCCAAGCTCCCCCCGCTGTCGCAAATGTGGCTTGGGAAGTAAACAGCCCCTTGCGGTGGTGACGGTGGTACAAGAGCTATGTGGCCGGGAGGCCTCACTCCTGAGCCTTACGCCAACCCCTCGCCGCAGCCCTGGCTGAGCTTCCCCTGTGGCCTAACCTTGGTTTGAGAAAGAAACGGCCCTTGTGGCCGTGCTGGTGGCACAAGAGCTGCGGGGCTGGCAGCCTCCAGCCCCTGAGGGACCAGCCTCTGGTGACCTTGTGTGTGGCAGGGAGTGGGGAGCGGGCAAGGGCCTCCCTCCCCAGCCCCTCATCCTTTCTGTGGGGACAAAGGGACCTCCCTGCCCCCAGCCCCCTCCTAGGGTGACCAGATAGCAAGTATGAAAAATCAAGACAGGGAGCGGGGGGGGGGGGGGTAATAGGCGCCTATATAAGAAAATTCCCCCCAAAATCAGGACTGTCCCTATAAAATCAGGACATCTGCTCACCCTACCCCCTCCAGAGGAATTCAGCTGGAACGGTCTTTGGCCTGGGTCAGAACCAGGGAACAAGTGACGGGCGTCTCACACAGCACGTACCCGTCTGACTCAACCCCTGGATCATAAACAGAAGCTGGTCTATTGGGCCAGGTGCTGATGGGCCGGCTGCTGTCCCAGCCGCCGTGCCAGGGGCTGATTCGGGTCTCCTGTGCTACAGGCACAAGCTGCTGCCGCTTGGGAGCCAGCCCGGGAAGAGGTTTTCTGGGCAGAGCTGGATGAAGATGTCCTGGCATCCAACCTCCGGGCAGAGATGCCAGGTGCCAGGACCATGGGAGCTTTATTGGCCTCGGTTGCCAGGCAGAGAATCAGCAACTTCATCCATCACACATGTAATGAACAGAGTGTGATGGAAACTCCTCATGACACTACCCTGATGGCGCCCCCTGCCCTAGGGACCCCCAACCCGACTGCACCCTCTGCCCTGGAACCAGCAACCCTCTGCACCTGCTGCCTGGAGACACCCAACCCCATGGAACACCTGCCCTGAGACCCCCCCAGCCCGATGCTATCCCCTGCCCTGGGACCCCCACCCAACTATGAGTCCTGCCCATGGACTTCTGCCTCAGGTGCACCTCCTTCCCCAGGTCCCCTGTAACGATGCTGGTTCTGGGGGACCCAACTGAGAGTGCCAATTCAGGACAAATTGCTTAAACAGGGCAGTTACAGCCAGGCTGGGGTTTTTCTACCTCTAAGGCAAACCAAACCAGCCAGACTAAGAGGACTTTGGTCTCACTCCACTGGCTAACCACAAACAATTCCCTTAGACACTCCAGTTTCCCAGTATCACCACCGGTGCCACTCGTTATGGGGACAAATGGTTATGAAAACCAATACCCCAGTAAACGAAAAAAGGTTCTCTCGATCCCAAAGGACCAAGCCCCAGACCCAGGTCAATATATAAATCAGATTTTCCCCACAAATCATGCTGTTGCCAATCCTTTAGAATCTAAAGGTTTATTCATAAAAGGAAAAAGATATAGATGAGACTAGAATCGGTTAAATGGAATCAATTACATACAGTAATGGCAAAGTTCTTGGTTCAGGTTTGTAGCAGTGATAGAATAAACTGCAGGTTCAAATCAAGTCTCTGGAACATCCCCAGCTGGGATGGGTCATTCAGTCCTTTGTTCAGAGCTTCAGTTTGTAGCAAAGTCCCTCCAGAGGTAAGAAGGATTGAAGACAAGATGGAGATGAGGCATCAGTCTTTTATAGTCTTTTCCAGGTGTAAGAATACCTCTTTGTCCTTATTGTGGAAAAGTACAGCAAAATGAAGTCTGGAGTCACATGGGCCAGTCCCTGCATACTTTGCTGAGTTACAAGGCATATTTGCCTTCTCTCAATGGGTCAATTGTATAGCTGATGGTCCTTAATGGGCCATCAAGCAGGCTAGGCAGAGCTAACACCAACTTGTCTGGGATGTCTCCCAGAAGCATAGCATAAGTTTGAAATACAGACAGTATAGAGCCAATATTCATAACTTCAACTACAAAATTGAAACACACATATAGACAGCATAATCATAACCAGCAAACCATAACCTTGTCTTAGACACCTCATTTGACCCCCTTTATACAAGATTTGGTGCCACTACAGGACTTTGGTTGCAACCATGTTCTATATGGTCCCAGATTATGTCAATAACGTCACAACCCCCATCCCAATTTCACCCCCATGCCTGGACACCCCCCCCCCCCCGACTGTGTCCCCTGCCCCAGGAACTCTATCCCCATGCAGACTCTGACCCTTGCCTGGGACCCGCTCCTCAACTGCAGTCCCTTCCACAGGACCCCCCAACCTCACTGTGCCACCGGCCCCAGGACCCTCATCCCCAACAGGGCCACACCCTCAGGTGGCATCCACCAGGCTCAGGGAGCCCCCCCCCCAATCCGGACCCATAACCCTCTCCCCTGCCCCAGTTCCTCAGGGTTTGATCACCTCCCTTTGCACCAGTGAGGGGGCACTGGGTCTTGTGAGCCATGGTGACAAAGATGGCTGCCTCCTCCCCCTGGGGGGGACAGACTGTGTGGGGCCCACACAGGGGGCTCCGTCAACCCCCAGATGCCACAGGATCAGCCCCACAATGGGATGGGGGGGCAAGAGGGATATGGCTTGAAGCCCAGGGTGACAGAGGCCCCAGATTGGCCTCAGCCCAAGCCCCCATCCCTGACCTCTTGGGCCCCCAGCAGGTCAGCCCGTCCCCGCACTGGCTGGACTCCAGACATCAGTGCGGCCAGGCGGGAGACACTGGGTCAGTCACCCCCGAAGGGCTCGGGGCCAGGCCGAGGCCTCCTCAGCCCCACAGGGCCATTACTAGTCCATCTGGCATTGTCAGGACCCCTGTGGGTGCTGTGGCCAGGGGGGTTCAGAGGCTGGTATTGCCGTGGGCCCCATGGGGGCTGGACATTGCTAACAGCCCGGAAATCAGAGCAGTGTGAGCCACTGGGCTTCCCACGTGCCGCAGGGATGGACGCACCGGCAAGGGCTTTGGCCACAAGCGGGTTGGTAACCGTGCTGCCAGATGGGCCCCAGTACAGGCACCCCTACCAACTGGGGCTGGCTCCAGGACAGCGAGAGGAATGGGGCCACCCCATCCATCACTGGCAATTTTAAAACAAAGATTGGATGTTTTTCTAAAAGATCTGCTCTAGGAATTGTTTGGGGGACGTTCCCTGACCTGTGCTATACAGGGCTCAGCCTAGATCACCCTGGTCCCTGCTGGCCTCGGGATCTATGGCTCTACGGGCAGAGATAGATGGAAAGCGGCATGGCCGCTCCACGGGAAATGTGACATTTCCGGAATCTGTTGTCAGTCCGAATGCAAATGAAAAGCCAACGTTTCAAAATTGTTTGTAGAATGTTTTCTTGTTACCCTTTATGTCTCTAGCTAGTTTGATCTCATTTTGTGCCTTGGCCTTTCTAATTTTGTCCCTGCATACTTGTGTTATTTGTTTATATTTATCCTTTGTAATTTAACCTAGTTTCCACTTTTTGTAGGACTCTTTTTTGATTTTTAGATCATTCAAGATCTCCTGGTTAAGCCAGGGTGGTCTCTTGCCATACTTCCTATCTTTCATATGCAGTGGAATAATTTGGTCTTGTGCCCTTAATAATGTCTCTTTGAAAAACTGCCAACTGTCTTCAGTTGTTTCAAATGTTGCGCTTTGATTTGTTATAGATAGATAGATACCATAACACTAAAATTCAGATTTCAATATAATATAAAAGTTGAAATGACAAGAATTGAAACCATAAATTCAAAATGAAACACTTTTTTAGAAGGAAATGTTTCAATTAATATTTTGTAATAAAGTAACATTTGTAATAAAATGTTTCAGTCCAATATTTATAAAACATTATACTTTAATAAAAAATGAAATATAGATTACATACTATAATATTAATATTTTGTTTCAGTATGGTAAAATGCTTCATTCTGACCATTTTGAAACATTAAACTACAATATAAAATAAAATATATAAAATATATTTACAATAATATAAAAATCCAGATTTCAATATAAAAGTTGAAATGAAAAGAATTGAAACAATAAATTCAAAATGTAATGTATTCCCCTCATCAGAAGGAAACATTTCATTTAATAGTTTGAAGTAAAGTAACATGTTTCATTTGGATAATTAATTAATATTTTGTAAAAATGTATAATGTTTCTGTCTAATAATGTCAAAACATTATACTATATTATAAAATAAAATATATACTATGATGTTAATGTTAATATTTTGTTGAAGGTAAAATGCTTTGCTCTGATCATTTTGAAACTTTAACTATAATATCAAATATAAACTCAAATAAAACATGAGATATATACAACATTAAAATTCACATTGTATTATTACAATGTAATTAAAGTCAAAATGAAATTAACTGAAACGATAAATTCAAATTGAAACGTTTTTCCCTCGTGGGAAGGAAACTTTTCTGCATCATTGCAGTGAATTGAGAACCTCAAAGGGACTTGTTTCCAAACTTTCCCATATAAAATCTCATCTAAATCAACACCTCAAAACCAACACATTTTGCCAAACCTGCATTTTCCGATGGAAAACTCATTCGGTCGGCAATTTTACCAACCAGATCTACCGACGTGCATTAACTTCATCACCTGATGCTGGAACATGATCATGAGATTACTCGTTTTCATGGAGGTTTCCAGTATTAATGTGGCGGGGGTGGAGGGAGGGGACACGGGGACTCTCAGCCCCACTCGCACCAACTCACTGTCCCTGACTCCACCTGCTCCCCACTGGTTGCCTGACCCACAGCCCTGCCCGGAGCCCTTAAACTGTCCAGTGTGAAACTGGGGTCTGGACTGGAGGTGCTGCTCTGTGAGCTTCCATCCGTCTGATCCAGCCAGTGGGGGGCTGGCTGGGAACATGCAAACTAGGGTCTGCTCCTTGCATTAGTCACGTGTCCTCCTCCTGTTCACCAGCAGATGGCAGCAGGTGGCCAGGTTAATAGGTTAATTAATAGAAGCTTGGAGCCTCACTCTGCAGCTGTTGGGGTTGACTTCGGATTCACCCCTAACAAGGCCCAGAATCTGGGGTCAGAACCTGGCCCATTGGGCCCCACTGCAGTTAAAGGCCGCAGCATTTCTGGGGTGAATAATCTGCAAAAACAAACCAGCTCAGGGCCAGTTTGTAGAGGACGGGAGCGAAGATCTCCCCGTTTAGTGCTGGCGTTGTTGTGTGGGAATTTACCATATACAATTCAGCTGAGCCGCACCCATTCACACCAGCTGGGGACCTGGCCCATTGACGCCAACGGAGTTCAGCTGATTTGCAGCAGCTGGGGACATGGCCCATTGACCCCTTTTTCTCTTGAGTGTGTTGCGATGTAGATCCAAGAATGCTCTTTCAAAGGGGATGGGCACAGCATTGTTGGTTGTGGTTTCTCCCTACTAAACAAGAGGTCCTGGGGTCATATCCCAGCAGTCTCTGCTCTAAGTGTTTTTTTGTCTAACGGGGGGGGGGGGGGGTAATTAACCATTGGAACATTCTGCCGAGGGTCATGGTGGATTCTCCATCACTGGCAATCTTTAAAATCAAGATTGGATGTTTTTCTACCAGCTCTGCTCTAGGAATTGCTGTGGGGCCATTCTCCGGCCTGTGTGATCCAGGAGGTCCAAGTGGATGATCTCAATGGACCCTTCTGGCTTTGGGACCTCCTAGAGGGACAGGGGGCCTCCCATGTTCGAACACATGCACACAAAGTTAGGGAGAGAGGATCAGACCTCCCCCCCTCCAGATCTTGGCAGACAGCTCCTATTCTCCCCCAGTCCCTCAAACCATGTCCCACTTCCCAGTGTCCCACTCCACCTGACCCCCCAACTCTCTCCTACCCACCTCTCCCCATAATCCCACCTCCACTCCCTATTCCTGCCTACTTTTCCACCCCAATCACCCTCTCCTCCCAGTGCGGATTTGCACCTGTAATTTATTCTCTGTTCAGAACTCTGTACAGCTCTGCCTGGGTATTCGGCTGTGCTCAGATTTCATTTCCCCTGTGGCAGAGGCAGCACATAGCAAGATGCCTTGTTTAATTTCCAATTTCTGCCTCAGGTTGGGTTTGAGCTCACAGTGCTAACTCTGTGTTGCGTGGATCCAGAGGCTGTTATAGTCCATGCTGAGCTAATCACGCACAGTGCAAAGTGTTCCATGCATGAGCCTTAAAACTGCTCAGCACACGTCTAACTGGAGACCCAAACTTCAGCTAATGGCACTAGAATTAGATTTCTCCCCAGAGGGCTAAGTGGGGCCGTGCCCTCGGTTGGGAGTGAGCCGCAAGCAGCTAAGGCCCCAGCGTGATGGTCTGGGTGCCGGCTTCATCTCTAGCCACATCCAAAAACTAAAAAGTTGCCAAAAAAATAAATAAAAGGGAACTTTAAGCCAAGCTGTTTTTTTCAGGGGGGCTGTAGCTTGGGGACCCCTTGGTCGAATGAGACCAAATTTGGATGAGAAATCGAGCCCCCTGTCCCCATGAGACACACCAAGTTTCAAAGCAATCAGAGTAATCTTGCGGATTTTAGCATAATTAGAGTCAAGCTTTAGACAGAAAGCTGGTCTGAGCCTTCATGACAGCAGAGAGCCTCGTTTGTCTGTTCCTCGATCTGTCTGCTTCCCTCACAGGCTCAGCCTCTCCCTGCTGCACTTTCCCGTTTATTTAAAAGGGGCGATTGTACTCCTCGTGCACCACAGATGGACAAAGGGACAAGAAGCTCTGGTGGACAACCACCGACAACTATGACAAGGACGACTGGTGGAGGTTCTGCTCTCCCATGGGTGAGGCCTGGCTGCCTTCGCTTCTCGCTCCGTTCTCCTGCCCAGCACAGCAGCCATTCCACTGGGCCCTAAGGCCAGGGAAGCCGGCCCATCTGCTGCAAGGAAACGTCCCAGCTCCAAATTCACTGGTCAGACTTTTCTGAGACCATAACTTCCAGCTGGAGAGAGGCGCCTTGGGAAACGCTCCTTAGACACCTGCCTGCGTCTCTGTGAGCCTAAAGACCTTTGAAAATTTAGCGCCAGGCACCTAATACCCGGATTTTCAAAGATATTTAGCGGTTGCTGCCTTGGTGTTGCAAGGCTAACTGATTTAAGAGCCTAAATGTCATTTTCAAAATGCATTTAGGTCCTTAGGAGCCAAAATCTCATTGACAATCAATGCGATTTTCATCTAAGTGCCTAAATCCCTTTGGAAAATGATATTTAGTCTCTCACCACAGTTGGCTTTGCAACACTGAGCGCAGCAATGCCTGAATGCCTTTAAAAATCTGGGTCTAGATGACTTGGAGAATGGGACTTACACACCTAAGATGCTGTGGGTATGTCTACACAGCAAAAAAAAAAAACCCAAAAAACAAAAAACACAGCAGCAAGTCTCAGAACCCGGGTCAACTGACTCAGTGGCTTCCTTTCTAATCCTGGGTAAGTCACCGCCCCACCCCGTGCCTCAGGTTCCCCTCCCAACCTTTGTCTGTCAAACCTAATTTGATTGTGAGCTTTGACTCTCTCTCCCTGTGTGTTTGGGCAATGCTTGGCACAGTGGGGCCCTGATCTTGGCTGGTGACGGAGCTGAGTGAGTTTCCTGGTAAATAGTTTAGTTGCTGAAAGAAAGCAGCATCAACTGATCCAAAACCATTTAATAAATTTGCGTCTAGCTCCCGAGAATGACTCTGGTACCGGGGCGCTCGCCAAGGCTGGGGGACACTCGAGGCCGCGCTCTGGCTAGTTCATTCCCATTCGCTTTCTCCACTTTTTTCAGGCTGACGAAAAATCTGAAATACGTTGGTTTGGGTGCAACTGAAACAAAACTTTTCTAGAACATTTTCAGAACTGCCAGTGAACCGAAAAGCCATTGTCATCCCCGCTGTGGGGGGAGGGAGAGTGTCTTACTACTAATGAATCCTGAGATGAGAATGTGGGTCTGACTCCATTGCAAACTGATTCTGGAGTCACTGCACTCAGCATCTGGCCCCCTCGTGCTGAGCGGCAGTTAAATCAGATCAAAGCCGGTTGCTACAGGACAGAGAGGACTTGGGGGTCAGATCAATTCTTAAATGAGAACGGAGAACTCCCTGTGAGTGGCAGTGTAGCTGTCTCTGGGGATCGAGCTGGTTCCTCTCCCCCGCCCCCTCCACACACACATCCCCACCCCAGGGTTACCTAGGGCCAGATCCTCAGCTGCCGTAAATTGGCATCGCTCCATGGGTTTCACTGGATCCGCGCTGCTTTACGCCAGCTGGGATCTGGCCACTGGCCTCAATGGCCACTGCTGATAGTCACTTGCCTTTCCTTGCTCTCTCCCCGTTTCGCTCTCAGGTCCAGACTCTCTGTCCTGCACCTTCCCCTTTAAGCACAAGGGGAAATCGTCCTCGGCCCGCACCAGGGATGGAAGCACCGACAAGCGGCTCTGGTGCGCGACCACCAGCGACTACGACAAGGACGGCAAATGGAAGTTCTGCACCCGGAAGGGCGAGTCCTTGCGCTCTGTGTCGCGCTGCCTAGAGCGGGTTGCAGCTGAGAACGCCCAGACTCTGGTCAGATCGCCAGAGAACGGGGCAGACACCCCCAGACTGGTGGGCTAGTCTCTCATTAGATTCACCAAGCCAGGAATAAAGGAGCATGCCTGGATCACTAGGCTAGTTTTACCACAGAATACAGACAATCCCCTTGATATTCCAGCCCCTGATTATCACCGAGGCAAGCTGGACGTTATGATGTAAGGCCGTGGCTCCCAATGTTTCCAGGCTACTGTACCCCCTTCAGGAGTCTGACTGGTCTTGGGTACCCCCAAGATTCACCTCACTTAAAACTACTTGCTGACAAAATCAGATATAAAAATACATAAAGTGTCACAGCCACACTGTTACTAAAAAATGGCTTTGTTTCTTGCCATATAGTTATAACATAAGTCCATTGGAATATAAATACTGTACTTCCATTTCAGTGTACACAGTATAAACAAGTCATTGTATGAAATTGTAGTTTGTACTGACTTTGCTGGTGCTTTTTACGTAGCCTAGTGCAGGGGTTCTCAACCTTGGGCCTCGGCTTGTTCAGGATAAGCCCCTGGCAGGCCACGAGATGCTTTGTTTACCTGAGCATTGGCAGGTACAGCTGCTCGCAGCTCCCAGTGGCCGCGGTTCGCCGTTCCCGGCCAATGGGAGCTGCGGGAAGCGGCACGGACTGGGCCACTGCATGGCCAGCACCCTCTTTGCCCTTGTGTCAGGGCCTCAGTCTGCAAACCCCAACAGCCAGCCAGGAGCTGTCTCTCACTCCCCCAGACCCTGCTAGCAGCACTGCTCTGTCCAGGGTGCTGGCAGTCCTTCCTCCCTGGGCTCCCAACAGAGAACTGCTGCCTCTACCCTGCAGCTCCCTTTTTATATGGGCCTGCTTTGCCCTGATTGGCTGTTCCCCTCAGCCCTTTTCTGATTGGCTGCTTCCTGCGCAGCCTCCCTAGGGCTGCTTTTAACCCCTTTCCTGCCAGTGTAGGGCAGATGCCCCATCAGAGGGGATCTCAGTCCAATAGCTCAAACTCTCCCTGTTCAGAGGTCAGCAGAGATGGCAAGTCCATGCCCAAGGCTTCTCTTTTATAGTTGAAGCAGGTTAATGAGCTGACCATTATCATCAACTTGCTTTGATGGGGAAGGCAGCAGTGCACACAGCTTGAGTTCCCATTGGTCAATGCCATGACTCATGCATCTGTTCAATCCAATTCATGCAGCCATTCAAACTACAACGCTGGTTTGCAGGTGGTTTTTCAACGTAAATCACATGTTTCATGTAGACCAAGACTGTGGTTCTCAGCCTACTTATCATTGTGGGCCGTGTGTGCAACTCTCTGTGGGTTCTGTGGGCTGCATCCCCACAATATATATACCACCTGTATGGCCCTGAGGATGTCACATGGGCCGCAGCTGTGTGCTGAGTGGGCCACAAGCGAACCACAGGCCGCAGGTTGAGAACCACTGGAAGACAATAACATCCTCATTCTAGTAAACTTCATCTAACTGATAAGTGCAGGCCTTTGATCTCATGGCAATTAGACAGACGCACACGTGATGTAGCGGTAACTGCAGAGTGACATCAGGGTACGTTACACAGGAAGTTGGGGAATACAGACAAATGCAATTAGCACCTACGCTTGATTCTTATCAGCACAGATCAATGGGCTGGATTACACCACAGTGCCTCTTGGCCTGCCTTTAAGGATTACACACACCGGTGAATCAGCCAGTTAACTTTATCCTGAGCTGGTTTGCCAGCACCACAGTCCGCACCTCCTGCTCCGTTTCCCTGCAGGGCACAGCATCATTCTGCACTACGGTAACACCAG
Organism: Emys orbicularis; assembly: GCF_028017835.1. Taxonomy (NCBI): domain Eukaryota; kingdom Metazoa; phylum Chordata; order Testudines; family Emydidae; genus Emys; species Emys orbicularis. The sequence goes on along the minus strand of NC_088703.1, from coordinate 18,483,618 downwards.
GGAAACAGCCCTGCTGGCTGCAAGGAAACAGCCCCAGCTCCAAAGCCGTTGGCCAAGCTTTCCGGGGGCACCAGTTAATACTCTCCTAGCAGCATTGGGCTTAAGGATCATTCGCCTTCTCTCCCTCTCTCCATTTGCACAAATATCTGTCGCTCCCACCCAGCGCAATCAGACGATGGCGCTCCCACGATGCCGTACCGTTCAGACACAGACAGAGAAGGAATGAGACGCGGCAGGGAATGCGTGGTAATGTCACGGATATTAAAGTCTTAAGAAATATGGCTCTCTAATTTATCAGGCCAAGGTTTAGCCAGATCCACTGGCAGGCAGATGAAGTTACACAAATTCCAATGAGATGGATAATTAACCACTGGAACAACTTGCCACATGATGGAGGATCCCTAGGTGTCTATCTGGAGACTGGATGTCTTTCTCAAAGATCTGCTCCAGCTCAACGATAAGCTATTGGCTGGATGCAGGAGCCACTGTGTTATACAGAAGGGCTGATGAGATGACCAGAATGGTCTCTTCTGGCCTTAACATCTATGAATCTATAAAGGTTTGAGCCACATGAGTTTGACTGGACCACATTAGTCCAGGAAGAAGAGGCAGGAATTAGTGCTTTTCAGCCAAATTCATGCCGACAAAACCTCGCCCACACAACACATCCCAGCCTTTTGTATCTACCTGCCACACATCTGACGGGAGGTAGTTTAGCAAAGTTTCAAAGAGCGTGTAATGGGGTGAGTGACTTCCTTTGGGACATGCCTGCTCAGTCATGGAACTGCTGCTGACTCTCCCACCCTGAACAGGTTCGATCTTTCCTATCTCTGCCTGGGAAACCTTCCGGCCATTAGACCAACTCCAGCAGCGTCCCTGGGGAACCAATGCAACGGCTGCGTTTGGGAAGAGAGAGCGGGGCTGTGGGAGAGGCAGGAAGGAGGTGGAGAGAAAACAGGACTGAGGATGGAAAACAAAAGCTGGGAAAATACAAATGAATGGGAAAAAAGGAGACAGAAAAAGAGAGGAGGGGAAATAGAGAGAGAAACACTCAGCCTGGCTGCTGCTAATGCTAATGAGCTCAGATCTCCAGAGACTGGAGAGCCTCTGGGTTTGTTATTTGTAACGATCGTCAGTCTCCATACCTGCTTTTGCTGCCAGGACTAGCGCTCTGCCCTGGGGTCAGGACACCTGGGGTTTAGCTCTGACCAATCCACGACTTCCTTTGTAACCTTTGGGTCAGTCACATCCCTGCCCCGTGCCTCAGTTTCCCTTCCCACCCTTTGTCTATCTCATCTGTTTTGATTTTAATCTCTCTGAGGCATCCCATGTTTCTCCACTGGCACAATGGGGCCCCAATCTCGGTTGGGGTCTGTGCAGCGCCTGGCATAGTAAGGTCCCAATCTCAGTTGGGGTCATTCTAATAATAAATCCTGAGATGAGGGTCTGAGGCTGATTCTAGCTGCAGTCGTGGCATGACTCCAAATCGACTCTGGAGTAACTACAGTCCGGATCTGGTCCCTAGTTCCAAGATGCAGTTATGTCCCTTAGCATTTCTAGTGTAAATAAATCTGCAATAACGAACCAGATCAGAGGAAGAAAGTAAAGAACAGGGGTGAATTTGCACATCAGACCAGTTCCTTAATAGGAACAAAGACCTCCCTGTCCGTGCTGGTGTCACTACTAGCTGCTTTCCCCCTCTCATAGGGCCAGATTCGCCATTGGTGTAAATTGGCATCGCTCCGCCGGCTTCAGGGGATCTGTGCCGATTTATAGCGGCTCAGAATCTGGCCTTTTAATTCAATTGGAGCCAGGCCAATTTACACCCACTTGGGGATCTGGTCCATTGACTCCAATGGCGTGGGGCCAATTTATTTTGCTTGTGGTTGTGATTTGTCTCTTTTGATCTCTCCCCTTTTCTCTTCTCAGTCTCTCCCCCCTGCGCCTTCTGGTCCCATCCCGGGTGCAGGCCACGCTGGTGCGCAACCACCATGAGCTACGACACGGACGGCAGGTGGAGGTACTGCACTGTGACGGGTGAGTGCTGGCAGGCTTCGCCTCTTACACCCTTCCCCTGCGCGGCACAGCGGCCGTTCGGCTCGGCCAGGGAAGCAGCTTCCGTTCCCTGCAAGGAAACGACCCAGCTCCAAATCCGCTGGCCAAACTTTTCCGATACGCCAGTTAATTCCCTCCTGGGAGCATTTGATTGAACGATCGATCGGTCGCCCTCCCTCTTGCCACTCGTGAGGATATCCACTGCTCCTTCGTGTGCAAAAATCCACTCTGGCTTGGCCCAGTGACACAATGGTGCTCTCACAATGCCACACACTCGTGCCCCGAAAGCACACACACACACGTACACATGGGGTAGGAATGAGAAAGCACACATGCTGCGATGACATCTTATAGTACAAAAGACAGTATTCAAATATTAAAAAATAAGGCCCTTGGAATGCAACGGGGAACAAGTATGCCCAAGGAGTAGAAGGCTTTGGCCCAGCTATCCCCTTCAGAAGACTTCCCCAGACTGACTTAGGGATACTGGTGTGACTTCACCTTGCAGCCCCCAAAGAAAGAATTGGGTGGACTAAATGGACAGTGCCCCTCTCTATCTGAAGCCTAGCAAGGGAGGTACGTGGATCCCACTAGAATTTAAAATGAAAAGTAAGGGAGGGGAGGCTCTGCTAGAGGACCTGGCCAGCTTTAGATAAAGTAGGAGGATTTCCACTTCTGAGCCATGGAAGCAGAAATTGACTTTTCCTTTCCAGATTTAGCTAATATTCAGAAAGGGAATCTAGCACCTGCCTTCCAGATTTGAGCACCCTCAAAATTCAGGAGTGCTCAAGCTCAATTTGGGCAGCTGTTACTTCATTTCTCCCAAATCAAATATACTGATCCACTGTAACTTGCTATAGAAAAAGTAGGATAAAATTGAGCAAGAAATGCTTCCCAGTGGTTATTAGGACTGGAATTGCTATTTTCAACAGCCATTGCCCTTTTTTAAAAAGTTTTATTTGTTTAAAAGGAAGACAGTGATATTGCAATGGCAAATTCCCCATAGAAACAAAGAGTGGGAGAAAAGAATAATAAAGGCACCTCAAGGTTTCCTCATTTATGTAGGACAGTCTTATAATATGCATCCAGATATCCTCCAATCACACAAGCTGAAAATTGTTCCACTTTACTGCAGTTCTGTAACCACATGGGAACCAATCCTGTCTGTGTTCTGTGACCCGCCGCGACAAATCAAAAGCGGGGGGAGGGGGGGGAAGCCTGCCCCAGTAAATTTAAATAAATGGAGGAAGATATCTTAGGAGATGTAAGTAAGGCTCGAAGGGAACTTGTACGGAAGCTCAAAACCAGCCCAGATGGGAAAATCGGTACCTCCCATGAGGTGAGAAATTTTCCCTTGAGACAGCTCCCTGCTTTGGACGGTGGGGTAACGGAGGTTCATGCCCCTTGGAGCCCAACAGATATGTGTACTCTGGGCCTCAAATTCCCAAAAATTCAGGATGACCCTCTCCGCTTTAAAGAGGAGTTAGAGGTTGTTATTAATTGCTATAACCCCACTATGGGAGACCTAGACCAATTCCTGAGAAGCGTAATGCCCAGAGAAACACAAAGGCGTCTTTATGAAACAATGGAGTGGGCAGACAAAGTGGAACCAGATAGAGAACAGTTGGCCGAGATGAGGGGAAAATTGTTAGAAGCTATTCTTAAGGTCTGCCCACCAAAGGCCGATTGGACTAAAATAAACACTTGTAAACAAAGTAAAGGGGAGAACCCTGCTGATTATTTGGACCAGTTAAAATCGGTCTTTGAAAAATATTCGGGCATTAATAACGCTGAAACCCAAGCAGAGCAAGCTATCGTGGCTGTTTTCGTCCAGGGTCTCCGCCCAAAAATTAGCGAACAATTACTCCTGGGTCTAGTGGGTTGTGAAGGAAAGGGTTTAAGGGAGATCCTAGCTGCAGCCCAACATTATTTCCACCAAAGCAAAAAAAAAAGGGAAGATGCGGAGACCCACCTAATGGCTCTCCAAATCAATAATTTAAACCCCAAAATACAAGAAAGGAAATTGTACAATGGAAAGGAACCCAACCGACCCTATAGGTATGGGGAAGGAAACGCCAGGGGAGAAATACCCCCTGCTGCCATGCCATGGATAGGCGGAACCCCCGGATGCCCACCAGCCTATTACTGCTTTGGATGTGGAGAGGGGGGGCATATCAAAAGGGCCTGCCCCCATCGGGATCGATGGGACTATAGAGAGCAAGGAAGACCCCAGGACCCGCAATGAGAGGCCCCGTTTGCTGCAGCTCCACCACCCACACAGGTGGACTATAGATAGGACAGCCGTGAGACCTCATGTGACCTTATTGCCCCTGTTATCTCCTTGGATCAATCTGGCCCTTATGTTACCTGTACCATTAACCAAAGCCCGGTAAAGTGCTTAGTCGACACCGGGGCTTCTCGGTCCACACTGCGAGTGGAGGAGTTCCCCTCCCTTCCCTTATCTGGGGAAATTATTAACGCAGTAGGGGTCAGTAATGTCCCTATCCCCCATCCTGTGTCAACCCCACTGTTGATATCAATAGGCCCTTTGACAGAACAACATGCTTTCCTCCTTAGCCCTTGTTCCCCCGTCAACCTCCTGGGAAGGGACCTGTTATGTAAATTAAACTGTTCTATCTTTTGTACTCCTAAAGGGGTGTTCCTGGAGGCTCCAGAGACCGCACAGCACGAGGTCTTGGGGGTCCTGCAGGCACACTCCCCCGACAAAACAACAAGCCCAGATCTCTCCCCAGTACAGAAAGAAATATTGGCCCAAGTTCACCCAGCTTTGTGGGAGGATCATCCAAATCAAGTGGGCTGTATAGAATCAGCGCAGCCTGTTAAAATTCGGTTAGACCCAACTAAGCCCCTTCCCAGGATCCCACAATACCCCCTTTCTAAAGCAGCTAAGGAGGGGATCAGGCCAGTTTTGGTATCCCTGATTCAACAGGGGGTTATTGTTCAAACTAGTAGTGAATGTAATACCCCAATCCTGCCCGTCCGAAAACCAGGAACAGGGAAATGGCGCTTTGTTCAAGACCTGCGAGCTGTAAATGCAGTAGGCCACCCCCTGTTCCCGGTTGTGCCCAACCCTGCAACCATTCTCTCTTGCATTCCCCCCTCAGCTACCTACTTCACAATAGTAGATCTATGCTCAGCCTTCTTCTCCATCCCCATTCACCCAGAAAGCCAGTATCTGGCAAAAAAGGGGCATAAAGCTTCCAAATCAAAGCTGCAACTTTGCCTCCCCCGAGTCCACTACTTAGGGCATGATTTGACTGCAGGAGAGAGACATTTATCTCGCGATAGAATTAAAGCATTACTGCAGGTTCCCAGACCCGCTACTAAAAGGCAGCTGCGTGGCTTTCTTGGAATGGCAGGATATTGCCGGCAATGGATAGCTGAATACACCTCTGTTGCCAAACCTTTACCTAACCTAACCCACAAGGATGTGCCTGAACCCCTTCCCTGGACCCAAACAGCTGAAACCGCTTTCAAAACTCTTAAAGAACTATTGGCTAGTGCCCCAGCCTTGGGCATACCCGACTACTCTAAAACCTTCACCCTCTTTTGCCAGGAAAAGGATGGAATAGCACAGGGGGTGTTGACTCAAAAACACGGGGACTCCCAACGGCCTGTCGCTTATTATAGCGCCCCTCTAGACCCGGTGGCGGCAGGACTGCCCCCGTGTCTTAGAGCAGTAGCTGCAGCGGCAATTTTGGTGGACACCTCGGCCGCACTCGTTCTGGGTTCCCCTCTCCTTGTGTCAGTACCCCATGCTGTAACCGCACTCCTCCTAAGAGGAGCGACCCAACACATGTCCAATTCTCGCTTGACTAAATATGAAATGTTGCTCCTAAATGCCCCCAACGTAACCCTAGTCCGTTGCCCTGTTCTCAACCCGGCTTCTCTGCTCCCAACAGCCTGGGATGGGGAGCCTCATGACTGCCAAGCGGTAACCACTGAACTATGCTCTCCCCGGATAGATTTGGGAGAGACCCCTTTATTCATAGATTCATAGATTCATAGATTCTAGGACTGGAAGGGACCTCGAGAGGTCATTGAGTCCAGTCCCCTGCCCGCATGGCAGGACCAAATACTGTCTAGACCATCCCTGATAGACATTTATCTAACCTACTCTTAAATATCTCCAGAGATGGAGATTCCACAACCTCCCTAGGCAATTTATTCCAGTGTTTAACCACCCTGACAGTTAGGAACTTTTTCCTAATGTCCAACCAAGACCTCCCTTGCTGCAGTTTAAGCCCATTGCTTCTTGTTCTATCCTCAGAGGCTAAGGTGAACAAGTTTTCTCCCTCCTCCTTATGACACCCTTTTAGATACCTGAAAACTGCTATCATGTCCCCTCTCAGTCTTCTCTTTTCCAAACTAAACTAACCCAATTCTTTCAGCCTTCCTTCATAGGTCATGTTCTCAAGACCTTTAATCATTCTTGTTGCTCTTCTCTGGACCCTTTCCAATTTCTCCACATCTTTCTTGAAATGTGGTGCCCAGAACTGGACACAATACTCCAGCTGAGGCCTAACCAGTGCAGAGTAGAGCGGAAGAATGACTTCTCATGTCTTGCTCACAACACACCTGTTAATACATCCCAGAATCACGTTTGCTTTTTTTGCAACAGCATCACACTGTTGACTCATATTTAGCTTGTGGTCCACTATAACCCCTAGATCCCTCTCTGCCGTACTCCTTCCTAGACAGTCTCTTCCCATTCTGTATGTGTGAAACTGATTTTTTCTTCCTAAGTGGAGCACTTTGCATTTGTCTTTGTTAAACTTCATCCTGTTTAACTCAGACCATTTCTCCAATTTGTCCAGATCATTTTGAATTATGACCCTGTCCTCCAAAGCAGTTGAAATCCCTCCCAGTTTGGTATCATCTGCAAACTTAATAAGCGTACTTTCTATGCCAATATCTAAGTCGTTAATGAAGATATTGAACAGAGCCGGTCCCAAAACAGACCCCTGCGGAACCCCACTCGTTATGCCTTTCCAGCAGGATTGGGAACCATTAATAACAACTCTCTGAGTACGGTTATCCAGCCAGTTATGCACCCACCTTATAGTAGCCCCATCTAAATTGTATTTGCCTAGTTTGTCGATAAGAATATCATGCGAGACCGTATCAAATGCCTTACTAAAGTCTAGGTATACCACATCCACAGCTTCTCCCTTATCCACAAGACTCGTTATCCTATCGAAGAAAGCTATCAGATTGGTTTGACATGATTTGTTCTTTACAAATCCATGCTGGCTGTTCCCTATCACCTTACCACCTTCCAAGTGTTTGCAGATGTTTACCTAACCCCGAACTAATATATTTTGTCGACGGGTCCTGTTTAAGAAACCCCAAGGGTATCCTTGTAGCAGGTTATGCTATATGCTCACCCCACAACTTAGTGGAAACTCACTCTCTTCCAGGGGTGAACTCCGCTCAAGTGGCTGAATTTATCGCCCTTACCCGTGCCTGCACCCTAGCGGAAAAACGGTCCGTTAACATCTACACCAATTCCCGCTATGCCTTCGGGGTAGTACACGATTATAGGCAACTCTGGAAGTACCGTGGGTTCCTCACTTCTGCAGGGACTCCCATCCGAAATGGGCCTTATGTTAATGCACTTCTTAATGCTCTTTTACTCCCTTCTGAGATAGCCATTATAAAATGCGCTGCCCATCAAATTACTTGTGATGAGGTCACACGAGGAAATACTCTGGCTGACGGATCAGCCAAGCAAGCGGCCCTTTCCGGGTCTCCGGCTGAATTTTCTGCTATTTGTTTTATAGCCCTAGATAACTCCAACCTAGGCCTGACCCCTGTCGAACCATCTTCGCCTGACATGCCCCCAACCCTCATACGAGACTTGGCGGACATGCAGGAGTTGGCAGAGGAAGGGGAAAAGAACTCCTGGAGAGCAGTGGGTTGTGAAAAGTCTCCTGACAACATATGGCGCACACCGGATGGTCGCCCGGTGGCACCTGGAGGCTTGCTCCCTTACTTGGCCCACCTGGCCCACGGGCTAACCCATGTAGGGAGCAGGGGAATGATACAATCAATCGAACGGCATTGGTATGCCCCACATTTTGCAGCAATGGCCCGACATTACTGCGGCACCTGCCCAGTGTGCCTTGCTCATAATGTGGGAAAGCCTGTGAAGGCCAAGCCTGCAGCCCATCCCTCTCCATGGGGCCCTTTTGTAAATATTCAAATTGACTTTGTCAGCATGCCTAAATGCTGCTCATTTGAATATATTTTGGTGTGTGTCTGTAGATTCTCAGGGTGGGTTGAGGCCTACCCCTGTGCCAAAGCCGACTCCCTGACGGTGGCAAAGAAACTGCTACATGAATTCATTCCCCGGTTTGGACTGCCCCTTTCTATCAACAGCGATCGGGGTACTCATTTCACAGGCCAGATCATGCAGCAAGTCTGCAAGGCACTAAGGATCACTCAGCACTTCCACTGCGCTCACCACCCACAAAGTGCTGGGGCAGTGGAACGAGTAAACGGAGTGCTGAAAAACAAAATTGCTAAAATGTGTTCAGAAACCAACCTTAAGTGGCCAGTCGCCTTACCCCTGGCCCTAATGGAAATGAGGAACACCCCTGCCCGCAAACATGGTCTTTCCCCCCATGAAATTTTAATGGGTAGGCCAATGAGGATACCAGCGGCCCCTCCCATCACACCAAGCAGCCTAGATATACAGCTAACAGATGAGAGGGTCCTGGCATATTGTAAAAAACTCATGCAATGTATTAAGTGTTTACACAAACAGGTTCAGTGTGCCTTCCCTGCTCCAGTGGACTCCTCCTGTCACGACTTGCAACCAGGAGAGTGGGTATACATGAAAAGATACCAACGAAAGAATTGCTTGGAACCTCGCTGGAAAGGCCCGTTCCAGATATTGCTAACCACCCACACCACTGTCAAGTGCCACAACCTGCCAAACTGGATCCACGCTTCCCAGTGTAAGTGAGTCACAGCCCCAGTTGACATCAGAATCTCACCTCCACTCTGGGAAGCTGTGGAGGAGGCTCAAGACCTCTCCTATAAAAGCCCTCGCTACTCATTAAGAGAAAGAAAAAAGAAATAAATTAATGGAGATATCCTATCTCCTAGAACTGGAAAGGACCTTGAAAGGTCATCGAGTCCAGCCCCCTGCCTTCACTAGCAGGACCAAGTACTGATTTTGCCCCAGATCCCTAAGTGGCCCCCTCAAGATTGAACTCACAACCCTGGGTTTAGCAGGCCAATGCTCAAACCACTGAGCTATCCCTCCCCCATAAAGGCCAAAATAAAGGCCAAAGGCTAAAATAAAGCCTCCTGAAAATCCTGTGGCGAGCCAAGCGCCCGCAGGTACAACCGTGTAACTATGACAGACCCAGCCGATAGAATTAAGGAATCAGCTAAAGTACGGAAATGGCTCATGCCTTCCATCTGGTTTATGTGCGTGACTATGCTATTGCTGCTCATCCTAAACTTTCATGATTCGCTTGTTTTCTTTTGGACTTCCGGGTTGACTCCTGCCCCAGCCTCAACCCTCGGACCGGCACCCTCTACATCCCAGCCCCAGGCTTCCCGGAGAACCCGAGTCGCCCGATCTTTGGATGCCCTGAAGGAAAAGAGACTGATTACAACAGAAGACATTAAAAACTTGCCATGGTACCAGCGAAGAAGTATTATTACCTGGCAGGGAGGGACATGTGGTTTGACTCCCTGGAAATGTGGGGTTCACTATTACCTAGGATTTCTCCCGGGGGAAGCCCCTTGCCGCTACCCCCAGGTTCCTTCCTGGTGCACTGCGCTCCCCAACTGGGTGGACGAGTCAGTTACCGGTCAGACTGTCACCCCTTCCCCTCTAAGCCCCGTGGACACTCCCCTAGCTAGATCTCAAGCCACTGTCGTAAATGCTTCCAACTGGCCTAGGCCAGAAGGTCCCTTTTTAATTGAAAAATTTTGTTCTACCCTATTCTCAACAGAACCTAACGGCCACCTGTATGGCCACACTATCAAGTGGCGTAAAAACAAAACCGTCACTAAGGAATCCTTCCCCTTTTCCCTTACCGACACCAACCTTGAGGCTCTAAGGGAAAACTCCCGTACAGGAATTGACATATTAGCAACAGCTGGCACCTGCGAACTGTCTTTTAATGAAGGAACTTCCATGCAATGCTTTGTAATCAGTTACCTACTTTTTGGTATTCCTACCTTGTCACCCTAAGTTTACCTTCACTTGCAGGAGAGGGACCCCTACTCTACATGACTGCCTCATAGCCCATCGTTACAATCCCCACTCCCCAGTTGCTCCCCCTCATATCTTCTCCAATTCCCATACAAATCTATCTGGCCGTGGCCTCAGAGAGATTCAAGTCTCAGAACAACAAATGTGGTATAGCGCACCCTACCGACAGGATAATCGTTTCCGTCGGTGGATTGTGCTAAATCCTACTATAGGGACCACCACTTTCTCATTTCCCATTTCCGCTTTCCAAATAACTACCCTATACCCCATTTGCACCCAAGGAGCGGCCATTCGGTTAGCCCAGCTTATGCAGTGGGAGAATTTTCGGAGGAAAAGAGGCTTGCTGGACGGGGCCTTGCATGGTCTAACTGGGGTAGCCGCTATCTGGACAATAGACAAGGCCAAGACCATGAACAACGCCTGGGAAATTTGGAAAGGGCATCGGGCCTCCTTACTGAGGCAGGGTTAACCAGCACCCACTCAAATATAGAAACCCAACATGCCCTGTCAGGACTGGGAACCACAACCCAAACCCTCTTAACAAAATTAATAAACACCCTCGTTTTAATAGGAAAAGACACTGGATGGGATTCAGCTTGTAGCCAGATGCAGGATTTCTTTAATGGTCTCTTAGCAGAAATGTGGAGCAATGTCCTCAGTCAGCAATGGCCCAAAGCCATTAACACTACTGCAGGAGTGCCACCCGAGCTGTGGAAATGGAGGCACACATGGACGTTGTCAGGGTGGACCTGCAACTCCTCAAAATGCTCTTTCCAGGCCTCGGGGCCTGTCAATGGCACATGGGCCCCAGTGCACTTACTTTTGCCGGGACCCTGGGAGGGCTGTCTATGGGACTGGGTTATTGGACGGCAGGTATGGGAAGTCAAGCCACCCCACGAACCTAGCCATTTTATCACCACTCCCCATGATTTCGCTGCTCAACACGTCTGGGTGGGAATCGGAACATTGTGGTCCTTATGGCCCTTGGAACCCCCACAGTTGTTCTGTCTCCGCAAGTTACACCCTGGGGAATTACTGAACATCTTTGATACAGTTTGTTGGGAGGGAGAAGCAGTAGGTAAGGCCCCAGGAGGAGAACTCCTATTTAGCAAAAAGGATGGTTGCGCCCTGCCATCGAATCACCACACCCCTCTTCCCTTTCATCTTAACTTAACCACTACCCAGGGTAGCCACTTTATCACATGGCCTGCTAATCCCCAAATCTACGTAACCCTCCACCCAGCCGTCTCTCTTACTTTCGACTGGACTTCCCTCATCCCAAACCGCTTTTTAAATTTGACCTTTCTGATTTCCATCCTCTCCAGCATATCTCACCTCCAAAACCAAATACATCTAATAGAGGTTGAATACAACGGGGAGGCCAAAGCATTTCAAACTGCCTACCGGGTGGGTACCCTATGCTCTTCCCACAACGTGTTGTGTTTTGCCTCTAAAGAAATCACCCAAGCCATGCCCAGCCTCTTCACTTCCTCAGTCTTAAAAATACTAGCTGGTATAATGATCGCAATCGCTGGCTGTTTATTAATTATCTCCCTTTGTTACATGTGCAGGGTGTGTCGTTTACCCCAGTTACAGGTTCAATCACCATCCCAAGCCCTTCTTTTTCCCATCGATACCCCCAACACAACACTATACTTTCCTACAAACCCAGAAATTAGTCACCTTAGTGTCCACCCCTCCGGTACTGCCAGTCTCGTGTCCACTGATCTCCTTTTACAAGAAACTAAGCCTAAATACTGCACTATGGCCTCTTTAGCAAATTATAATAATGATGCCTACATGGCATCAGAGGAGGGAAATTGTGGGGAAAAAGAACTAGGTGGCCTTCTTTATGACAGCCAAAGTAACACCGAAGGCCCAAATTCAGGCCCTCTGACAGAAGCTGACTATACAGACGGCCTTTACATAAAACAGTACAGGCCAGGGCCTGAACAAAGCTAAGCTGTGCAATTCCCTGCCAAATACGGTCATGGGCTTTGACCAGAGGAGGGAGGGGAAGGAAGCAATGCAATAGGCCTTAGCAACAGAATAACTGATTGTTTATGAAATACATGATAACTGCTTGTCTGTAAGAACATGATAACCGCTTGTTTATAAAACATTATAACCGCCTATATGAAGAAATTGCTTCTAGTAAAGGTCAGCTTCTCCTATAGTTCCAGCTATCTAATCATATATCATCTGTGGGCGTCCCGTAATAAACTCCTATGACCCCGGAAAAAACAATATGTACCCTGACGAGAACAACACCCCAACTGGTGCCAAGTACCACCCATGTCAGAAACCACCAAGAAACCCCCCCACCCAATAGGCACCCAATTCTCGTAAATAATGACGGAGCTACCGGGGAAAAGGGACAGACCCCTACTCTTATTTTCGCATAAATGACGTATTATTTGTACTTTGCTTGCGGTTTGACGGACTAAAGGCAGCCTGCGTGCTGTGCTAGGTGTGGTAGTTTTCGGACTGCTACCCCAACGCGTTGGTATGTATTGCAATAAACTGGCCTCAGGCTTGAGTCTGTGAACTAAAATCAATGCGTGGGTGACTTTTTCCACGACAGCATCGCTCCGCCAGCTTCAGGGGATCTGTGCCGATTTATAGCGGCTAAGAATCCGGCCTTTTAATTCAAATGGAGCCAGGCCAATTTACACCCACTTGGGGATCTGGTCCATTGACTCCAATGGCGTGGGGCCAATTTATTTTGCTTGTGGTTGTGATTTGTCTCTTTTGATCTCTCCCCTTTTCTCTTCTCAGTCTCTCCCCCCTGCGCCTTCTGGTCCCATCCCGGGTGCAGGCCGTGCTGGTGCACGACCACCATGAGCTACGACACGGACGACAGATGGAGGTACTGCACTGTGACGGGTGAGTGCTGGCAGGCTTCGCCCTTTCCCCTGCGCGGCACAGTGGCCGTTCGGCTCGGCCAGGGAAGCAGCTTCCGTTCCCTGCAAGGAAACGACCCAGCTCCAAATCCGCTGGCCAAACTTTTCCGATACGCCAGTTAATTCCCTCCTGGGAGCATTTGATTGAACGATCGATTGGTCGCCCTCCCTCTTGCCACTCGTGAGGATATCCACTGCTCCTTCGTGTGCAAAAATCCACTCTGGTTTGGCCCAGTGACACAATGGTGCTCTCACAATGCCACACACTCGTGCCCCGAAAGCACACACACACACATACACATGGGCGGGAATGAGAAAGCACACATGCTGCGATGACATCTTATAGTACAAAAGACAGTATTCAAATATTAAAAAATAAGGACCTTGGAATGCAACGGGGAACAAGTATGCCCAAGGAGTAGAAGGCTTTGGCCCAGCTATCCCCTTCAGAAGACTTCCCCAGACTGACTTAGGGATACTGGTGTGACTTCACCTTGCAGCCCCCAAAGAAAGAATTGGGTGGACTAAATGCACAGTGCCCCTCTCTATCTGAAGCCTAGCAAGGGAGGTACATGGATCCCACTAGAATTTAAAATGAAAAGTAAGGGAGGGGAGGATCTGCTAGAGGACCCGGCCAGCTTTAGATACAGTACCAGGCACATAGGAGGATTTCTACTTCTGAGCCATGGAAGCAGAAACTGATTTTTCTTTTCCAGATTTAGCTAATATTCAGAAAGGGAATCTAGCACCTGCCTTCCAGATTTGAACACCCTCAAAATTCAGGAGTGCTCAAGCTCAATTTGGGCAGCTGTTACTTCATTTCTCCCAAATCAAATATACTGATCCACTGTAACTTGCTGTAGAAAAAGTAGGATAAAATTGAGCAAGAAATGCTTCCCAGTGGTTATTAGGACTGGAATTGCTATTTTCAACAGCCATTGCCCTTTTTAAAAAAGTTTTATTTGTTTAAAAGGAAGACAGTGATATTGCAATGGCAAATTCCCCATAGAAATAAAGAGTGGAAGAAAAGAATAATAAAGGCACCTCAAGGTTTCCTCATTTATGTAGGACAGTCTTCTAATATGCATCCAGATATCCTCCAATCACACAAGCTGAAAATTGTTCCACTTTACTGCAGTTCTGTAACCATATGGGAACCAATCCTGTCTGTGTTCTGTGTGCATCCAAAATTCCCGCTGAATGACCCGCCCTGGGAGCAAGTTACCAGTGACCCAGGGCTGGGGCAGCAGGAGGGTGCAGTTGAGGGGGGAGAGCCCAGGGCTGGGGCAGCAGGGCGGTGTGGGTGGAGGGGACCCAGAACTGGGGCGGCAGGGGGTGCGGGTGTGGGGGGGGAGAGCGCAGGATTGAGGTAGTAGGGGGATGCGGGGCAGCCAAAAAGTTTTTTGCTTGGGTTGGCAAAAAACCTAGAGCTGGCCCTGCTGCTTCACGACATGCCCCCTGCCCTGTGACAACAACAGCTGCCGGGACTGCAGAGGGAACGACCCCAACACCAATCGCTGCCTGGTGAGGATGTGAGCTGTGGGGCAGGAGGGAAATCAGGGGACACAGGGGAGAGCAGAGGATGCAGGGGCAAGCAGGGTGCACCGTTGGGGGGGGTAATGGGGCTGGGGGTGCTGTCGGAGTGTTGGGGAGGTGGCGGGGCAGGGGGCACCATCAGAGGGCTGGGGTGGTGGTGGGGCAGGAAACGCCATCGGTGGGTTGGGGGGATGATGGAGCGGGGGGCACTGATGGGGGTATGCAGGGTTGGCGGTGGTGGTGGGATATTTTTTCTCACGTTCTGTGCCCCCCACCGTATGATTAACACCAATAAAGTGTCAAAGCATCCTGGGGCCCCATGTCTGTCTGTGCGTCTGGTGCCTTCGTCTCTGTCTGTGCATCTTGGCTTTCCAGGTAGGGTTGCCAATTTTCTATGTGCACAAAACCAAACACCCTTGCCCCGCCCTCTGCCCCACCTGCCACTCCTACAAGACTACGTACCACCCCTTCTCCGAGGCGCCACCCCCACTCTCTCCATACCCCGCTCCCTCTGTCGCTCGCTTTCCCCACCCTCACTCACTCATTTTCACCAGGGTGGCTCAGGGGGCTGGGGTGTGTGGGGGGGGTGAGAGCTCCGGCTCAGGATGCAGGCTCTGGGGTGGGGGTAAGGATGAGGGGTTCAGAGGGTAGGAGGGGGCTCTGGGCTGGGGCAGGGAGTTGGGATGCCGGGGGATGGGAGAGCTCCAGCTGGGGGTGCAGGCTCTGGGGTGGGGCCAGGGACAAGAGGTTTGGGGTGAAGGAGGGGGCTCTGGGCTGCACTGAGGGGTTTGGAGGGTGGGGGACCCCAACCCGCCAGGAGGGGAATCAGGGCTGGAGCAGGGGGTTGGGGCCTGGGGCCTGACCGGAACTGGCAGGATCTCTTTTCGAGCCGGTGTTCTGGTAAAAAAAAGGACACCTGGTCGCCCTATTTTCAGGGCACGCGAGGCCTCCCAGTCTCCCTGGCAGTGCCCCCTTCATCGGGCCAGGCCTGGCCCCCACTTTTTGCCTGGGGCGCCCCCTGAGCCCAGACCGCTGGCAGCGACACAGGCCAGCCTTTGCCAGACACCCAGCTCGCTATGGAGTAACCTGGCCATCTGCTGCCATCTGCTGGTGACGTGGAGGAAGACATGTGACGAGCACAAGGAACAGACCCTAGTTCGCATATTTCCTGCCAGCCCGGCATTGTCAGCGGGGAGACCCAACCCTCCGTGGGAAGGGGCTAGGGTGACCAGATGTCCCGATGTTATAGGGACAGTCCCGATTTTTGGATCTTTTTCTTATATAGGCTCCTATTACTCCTCACCCCCTGTCCCGATTTTTCACACTTGCTGTCTGGTCACCCTAGAAGGGGCTGAGAGGGGATCAGGGCAGATCTGCCCTGTACACCCTCTGCTGGGAGCATGATGACATGGAGGCAATATGGAGGCCATACGCGCTGCCCCACGAGAACTGCTAGGCAAAGCACTCCAGCACTGGGCAAACATCCACCTGGGCGGGTCCATGAGATTGGCTGGCACGCGCCGCACCACGAGAACTGCTGGGCAAAGCGCTCTTGCTCTAACACTGGGCACACGTCCACCTGCAGTGGGATGTGTAGGTGCCCCATCACTCTGCGGGGACCAGCAGCTCCCCGGACTGATGGGATGAGGCTCCAGTCAGTGGCTGGAGACTCTGAGGTGCTGCGCTGGGGGTGGGGAAGAGGGGGCAGGAGAGCCGGTTTGATAGAAGCATGGGCCTGGCCTGGCTTGGTGAGTCGTACATGCCTGTTCTTTTCATCAGCTTCTCTCCTTGAGCCAGTTTTACCGGCTTGTTAACCAGGCAGGGATCCACTGACATGGACAGGTGTGTGACAAAGGCCACGGCTAGGGTCAGGTGCCTGTCGCTAAAGTCCGAGCTTCATAAGACAATTCAGAGAAGAAAAAGGTTTCTGTTCCAGGAAGGTGGCTCGAATCAAACACAAGAGAACCCCGATAAAGCTTTAAAATCTGGGCAATGTGCAGGGAAGGGATTGTAGCAATCAGAACAAATTCTATTTACTGGAAAATTACAAGGATAATTCAATCTCACAATTAGGAAGTGACAGGGAAATACTTGTATGTCTCCCACCTTCCCATTGCCCACAATGCTGCCCATAACTGGCCTTTCATGGCCTTCACTGACGGACACCCAAGAACAATCCGTCCCCAGGTCCACCGAACCTGCAGGGAAGGCAGAACCAGCAGTGACCTCTACTGGGTCCAGACATGAGGATGATGCCAGTGCATGCAGTGTGTGGCTGTGGGACGGGGTCAGGGCCGGCTTTAGGGCAATTCACCCGATTCCCGCAAATTGGGCCCCGCGCCCCTAAGAGGGCCCCGCAATGTCCCTAAGGACCCTCCGCCGACGTGCTGCCGAAGGCACCGGCAGCCAATTGAGCTGCCGCCGAAGTCCCACCGCTGTCTTCGGCGGCAGCTCTTTCGAATCGGGCCCCACAGGGCCTAAAGCCGGCCCTGGACGGGGTGCTGTAACCGAGATACAAGCAGAGGGGTCACTGCTCAGGGGCTGTGTTAGTGGGGGAGTTCGGGGCACGTATTGCACAATCTTCACTCACCTCCCAAAGCACTCAGGGAAATTGGCTGTGGCCAGGAGCAGCTGGGCCTGCGCTGCCCCAGCTGATTTGTCCGGGCTCTCCCCCTGCCCTCCCATGTGAACCAAACCTCACCCCCTTAGAGTAGGCTGACAAGGAACTGGGGAGGGATAGCTCAGTGATTTGAACATTGGCCTGCTAAACCCAGCGTTGTGAGTTCAGTCCTTGAGAAGGCCACTTAGGGATCTGGGTTGAAATTAGTACTTGGTCCTGCTAGTGAAGATAGGGGGCTGGACTCAATGACCTTTTGGGGTCCCTTCCAGTTCTAGGAGATAGGATATATCCATATATTATTATTATAACAACACCTGCCCATGGGCTGGCTGCCAGGGTGGCCAATGCTGGGGACGAGACCAATGAATCCAGGGCTAAACACACGAGTCTTTACAGCCCAGGCTGAACGTCTGCCTGTGGGGCAGGGCGTGGGAGACCGACCACACACCCACACCGGAGGGGAAAGTTTCCACAGGCAAAGCATGCGACAAACACCTGATGTGTGTGTGTGTGTCAGGGATTCATATCATAATTGCCCCAGCGACAGAGTTGTGAAGCACAAAACCTGTTTTCAAGGGGTCTTTTCACTGCGTTAATCACATGAAACCAGAGTGTGGTAGCACCTATGACCCCAGTCCTGGACCAGGCCCCATCATGCTAGGTGCTGCACAAGCCCAGAAGGAAAAGACACTCAGCCCCCACATAGATCAGCAGCAGGGTTTCAATCCCTCAGATCCCCAGCTTGTTCTCTGAGCTCTAGGAACAATTACTAGCCCCTTCCTCAAGCAGCCACCGGAGAAGGACGTGAGCAATGTTTTCTCAGTTGGGTACCATAGTATTCACTTGTCAGCAGCAGTGTATTGGTGCCCAGAAATCCTGGATTCTCCCCCCGGCTCTGGGAGAGGGGTGTGGCTTAGTAGTTAGAAATCTGAGACCCCAACCTGGGTTAGTCACTCTGAAAACAGCGTGGGGCCATAGCAGTGGCTTTTGTCAGCTTAGAGACCTGAGTCCTGGACATTTTTAGACATTTTTCCCACACCACATTTTTGTCATCAAATTCAAATCTGGCAGCTTCAAAAACCTGAGGCACAAAATTGCCAATGATCACTTTAAAGTACTTAAAAAAAATATGGATGTTCCTAAAAATGGTATTCTTGGAATACCTGGTCTGTTAACTATGTTATTACACACACACACACACTGCAGGTTTTGTTTTATTGGAACTCCCTCAGCAACACAAGAGACTCACCATCCTTGCCACTGTCCAAATACAAACATGTTGCACACACCCCTAGCTCTGCTGCTGCATCTAATCCAGACAGATTCCAGCCTCTGGTTACGTTTTGCTTGTTTGAAGCTTGTTCAGGTCACTGACCAGGCACCGGCCCTTCTGCTGCAGAGGGTGGGAAGAATGATTCTGAGGGTGACGCACGAATCCGGGTGCTTCGGCATCGGGGTTCCAACCTTAGCTCTGCTGTTGTCTTTGGCAGGTCCCCTCCTGTCTGGGTGCCTCAGTTTGCCCCTCTAAGCTGGTAACTATAACAACTTTTCTTTTTCTGTTCCAAAAGCTGGGAAATTAAATAGCAAAAAGCTTTGTTAACACACAGTTAGTGTTGCCCAGCAACGGTTCGTGCCCTTCCAGGACATCAAATTCAGCAAAAGTCAAATGGGTGAGCGCCAGGCAGCATGGAGGGAAGGTAAGTGCCCACGCCACCGAAACTCTGCCCTCTTGGAGAGATTCCCCAGTAAGACTGCACCACGTCCTCGTCCAGCACTGACCTGCAGCTCCCTGCACTCAAACCCTTCGCCTGTGCCAGAGAGACAACCACAGCTACTGACCGTGACAGCTCCTTCTGCCCTTTGCAGCCCCTTCACCCTTGGGCACACGAGACCATCAGTCTACGTTCACTTACCCATCATTTAAGTCATTGGCAGCCCTCCTATCCCACCTCACCGTTGACAGTCCCCAAGGCAAGGAGCCCCTGCATCTGGCTAGTGGCACAGCTGACACCAGTGGGGTCCCACCTTCTTTGCCATTTAATTATTATGCATTGAGGCTGGAGAAATCACTGCACTGGGGGGGGAGGGACACCACAACCCCTTGAGTGGGTTAGTGGAGATGGTGCTAGAGTAGGAGGCTGGCAACCTGGGTTCTAATCTCTTTGCTGAACTTTGGCAAGGCTGTGCCTCAGTTTCCCCATATATCAAATCTGTTGTTTACCCTCCCTATGTAAAGGGCTTATAACTGCAGAAGCGAGGTCTATGTAGATTTAGAGAGGCCAGCTGTGTGAGGTAACCTCTTCAATTGACCCAGCTTCTGCTGGTGAGAGACGCAAGCTATTGGGAACTGTGTAAACTCCAAAGTGTGTCTCTCTCACCAGCACAGGCTGGTCCAATAAAATACATTACCTCCCCCAAATCATCTCTTCAGTACCCCGGCACCAACATGGCTATGACACTGTACACAGTACAGTGAGAAGTTTTTACTCTCCGCTTCCCCTGTTCTCCATTTTGGGGGTGGTGCAGAGGCAGCTGCCTCACACGCTGAGCTGCCCTCAGGTGCCCAAGCCGCACACCCATTAGCTATTGCCCATGCCCTGTGTTGCACTCCTCCAGCCCTGCACAGGGACCCTGTATCTGCCCCCCAGACACTCTCTGCAGCTGTGTTTGTGACAGGCTCAGCCACTTGCAGCAGATCGGTAAATCAGAGCAGAAGTTAGTCCACAAGAAGGAAAAGCTTCCAAGTGATTCCCCTGTGTATTCGGTTCTCCCCCAGGCCCACCACTCAGGGGAGCAGTGAGACGGGGGTCCTGGGGGGCCAGCCTGGGGCTACCTGGGGGGAAGGCAATACCTGGGGCTGCCATGCACAGGGCCAGGGCGACCAAGCCAGGAGCCTCCCGCTGGACAGCATTTCCCTGCATTGCGCTGGGCGTCCCTCGGAGTCGCTCTCCCCTTATGGAGTCGCCAGGTGGGCCCCTCCCAGAGCCACCTGCTAACAAGGGGGTTTCTCAGCTGCCCGGCTGCACATTGTTTCTGTTCCACCCACCCGGATGTGCGGGGAGAGGCAAATCCTCCTCACACGGCCCAGAGGCTGGTGCCTGGCCCCTGCCTTTGGTAAACTGCCCCGCTCCAGATGTGCCCCACTGACCCACTCAATCATAGCTGCTGGCTCAATTATTTCTTCAACTTGTTTTACATAGCTTATCTCTTGCCTTGTCCTTTACTACTGGGCCCACTCAGCCCAAGTGAGGCCTACATGGGCCAGGTCTGAAAGACACACACAAAGCACTCAGATACACTAACACACAGCCATGCATAAAAGCAGAAAAGTAAATAAACATGCTCACACACTAAATGCCATGAAGCACACACTGACACAGAAACAGGCACTCGCTGAGTGGCTAAAGAAAAAAACATAGCTCAGTTTGGATTCTGTTCCTGAAGTTGTGTAATTGGGGTGGTACCAGGAAGCTGAAAATAGGAGCTGGGATTAGGGCTCCTGGGTTCTATCCCAGCTCTGGGAGGGAAGTGGGGTCCGGGTACCAGGACTTCTGGGTTCTATGCCTATCTCTGGGTGGGGCCCTGTGGGTTAGAGCAGAGGGGTCTGGGAGCTGGAGCTTTTATTGTATCACTGGCTCTAGGAGGGGAATAATCTTCATGGGTTTGATGAAGGGGGGGCTGGGAGCCAGGGCTGCTAAGTTCTATCCCTGGCTATGGGTGAGGAGTGGTGTTTAATGGGTTACGATGAGATGGGTGGGAGTTAGGAATCCTGGTTCTGGGAGGAGTCTGGGGTGTAATGGATAGGACTTTGGATCATGACTCCACAGTTATAATTCAAGTTATGCCACTGGTTCTTTGTGTGACCTTGGGCAAGTTACTGTCTGTCTCTGTGCCACAGATTTTCATCTGGAAAATAGAGAAATAGGTCATATTTCTGCAAGGTTTTATAATTGGTTAATAGTTCTGTAGGTATAGAGATGAGATTGTCATTACTTTTTAAGCACACACACCTATATTTGGATTGTTTCATTGCTGATCTTGTATATAAAATCACAACGATTTTCAAGTTATGCTTATGTCCTACATAAACAATCTGTCTATAAATACAGGATATTTCATGTAGGATGTTGTCTGTGTTTCTAAGTAAAAATAGTGTCATTTATCATTTTTCAGTTAAGCAATTCAGTGTAAACTATTTGTTTACATGGTATTTGGCATTTACCTTGAGAAACAAATATAAAGGAGGTTTTCTACCGGAAACCTTCCCTAGACAGGAAAGTATTTGGCTTCAAAATTCTGTTGTACAGATGTATTTGCATTTGTGGAATCACAGTTTGAAGTCTAACCCCTCATCAGCATACCAGTCTCTAAATTGCATCCAGATCTAACATGGATTTGATTCCATCCCCCTGTGATTGAAAGAGCTGACTGAGTGGGAGTTAACACCCCATTGAAGTGGATTAATCAGCAGTTCAGTTTCACACTCCTTTCATGAGGCTGGATAGAGACAGAGCTATTGTTCCCCTACAGGCAAAGAAGAGAATTTGGAAACTGCCTCTGGTGATTAAAGACCCCAGGGGAGCTGGACCAGAGACACTCATTAGGCCTGGTTTGCTCACAGATTTTGTGCCAGTACAGGTAGGAAGCTGATGTCAGGCTGCCATCCTCACCCCAGAGATCCCCAGGAACTATATACAAAAAACAAAACACAGCCATGCGCTCATACAAAATACACAGTTAAACAAACATAGAATCATGCACTCCCACTTGTAGAAACACAGAGTAACATAACTCACTTATATATTTCCTATCAGAGAAACACATAGCCCACAAACACAGGCTCACACAGTCAATGTCCAAAGAGTACACAGGCTCTCACATACATATACAAAATACCAAGAGAGACACTCACACAGTCTATATCCAACCAACAGCATCCAAACACACAAACATGTAATTTTGAGTGTCTAAATAAGAAAGGGCTGCCCTGTTTTGATACTGTTCCTCGAGCAAAATTCACCCCGTGAAACTAGAATCACAGAATCACAGGACCGGAAGGGACCTCATGAGGGCATCTAGTCCAGTCCCCTACACTCAAGGTGGGACTAAGTATTACCTAGACCATCCCTGACAGGTGTTTGTCTAACCTGTTCTTAAAAATCTTCAATGATGGAGATTCCACAACCCCCCTAGGCAATTTATTCCAGTTCTTAGCAACCCTGACAGATTAGGAAGTTTTTTCCTAATGTCCAACCTAAACCTAAACAGAGCATATTTGATTAGTTCCTTCCTGTATTTTGTAAGTTTCCTCCCTGTCTGCTAAATCTCCTTCCACATGATCTTGGCCATAGCTTGTGACCCAATTATTGCTTGAACTTGTTTTTACACCTCTTATCTCTTCCCTTGTTCTTGACTGCTTGGCTCATTCAGACCAAGTGAGGCCTACATGGGCCAGGTCTAAAAGACACACACACAGAATTCACATACACTAACACAGAACCATGCATAAAAGCAGAAAAGCAAATAAACTTGCTCACACACTAAACACCATGAACCACACACTGACACAGAAACAGACACTCACTGAGTGGCTAAACAAGAAAACAAAGCTCGCTTTGGATTCTGTTTCTGGAGATGTGTAATTGGGGTGGTACCAGGAGACTGGAAATAAGAGCAGGCATTAGGACTCCTGGGTTCTATCCAAGCTCTGGGAAGGAAGTGGAGTCTAATGGTCAGATTGAGGTGCCTGGGAGCCAGGACTCCGGGGTTCTGTTCCATATCTCTTGGTGCAGTGTGGGTTACAGCAGAAGGGGCTCTATGGCTTGGGCTTAGGTTCTACCACTGGTTCTGGGAGCACAGTTTTCCATGTGGAAAATAGAGGGATGATGACTAGACTTGGTAGAATTTGATTTTTAATTTGTATAATTTTGATGGATACTGATTTTTAAGCTTTTTTTAATCAATATTTATTGATTTAAATGTTCACAGTGGCGGGAAATTATGGGAGCAGTGAACAGCAGGAGGTCAGACAATAACTTCAGGGCTGAAGCTGATCTCTTTCTATTAGAGACCAAACTGAGACCTAATGTCGGAGGTAGATTATCCTCCATCTGCTAATAGACAACTCCTACACCTTTCTCTGCAGTACCAGGGGCTGGTCCCTGTCATAGACAGGATCCTGGGCTATATGTACATAGGGTCTGGTCCAGTCTGGCAATGCCTATGATCTTGTGCCTGTTAGTCTAAGGGGTGTAGGAGTGAACTCTTTGTTATTGAAAGTGGTTAGGTGCTTCTGGAACCAGAAATATGGTATTTAATTAGGCTGGTACTAGGAGACCAAACACTGGAATGGACATCAGGAATCCTGGGCTCTATCCCTGGCTCTGGGAGGACAGTGGGGTCTAATGGTTAAAGTGGGAGTGCGGGGAGTCAGCACTACTAGGTTCTATTGACATCTCTGGTGGAGGAGTGGGGCTTAGTGGGTTAGAGAATTGGGGCCTGGGAGTCAGGACTCCTGGGTTCTATTCCTTGCTGAGGGGAGAGAGGGTCTAGTGGGTTAAAGCATAGGACTAGGTATCAGGATTCCAGTTCTGCCTCTCATTCTTTCTATGACCCTGGGCAACTTACTTTCCTTCTCTGGGCCAGAATTTTCCATCTGGAAAATAGAGGGGAAATATAATATGTATAGTATCAGAGGGGTAGCCGTGTTAGTCTGAATCTGTAAAAAGCGACAGAGGGTCCTGTGGCACCTTTAAGACTAACAGAAGTATTGGGAGCATAAGCTTTCGTGGGTAAGAACCTCACTTCTTCAGATGCAAGACATCTGCAGAAGTGAGGTTCTTACCCACGAAAGCTTATGCTCCCAATACTTCTGTTAGTCTTAAAGGTGCCACAGGACCCTCTGTCGCATAATATGTATAGAGACAACTCATATGGAATTAATAGTCATGACAGATTTCTGCAAAGTTTAATAATTGGTAATATTTCTGTAGGCTTAGTGGAGTGAGGTGTTCAGAGCAAGATTTTATAACATTGTTATTATTTTTAACATGCACACGCACAATTTTATTAGGATAGCTTCATTCATTAAAATTGTATTTAAAATCCACAAGGATTTTCAATGTATGTGTATGTCATAAATAAACAACCTGTTATAAATACAGGATCTGTCACAGAAATTTGTCTCTATTTCTTAACTAAAAGTAGTGACATTTATCTTTATTTAGAAAAGTAAGTCAGTGAAAACTGCTGGTTACTTGGCATTTGGCTTTCACCTTCACACACACACATATTCAGAAACAGGAAAGACTTTGGCTCAGAATTGTGCTGTTCAAATGGGTTCATCCCCATAGCATCGAATTTTGGATTCTTAACCTCTTTTACCCACCTCAGTTCCTAAATTGCATCCAATTCTAACATGGATTTGAGTCCATCCCCCAGTGACTGAAGGAGCTAGCTGAGCGGGAGTTAACACCCCATTGAAGTGGATTAATCAGCGGTTCAGTTTCACACTACTTTGATATGGCTGCATAGAGACAGAGCTATTATTCCCCTCCAGGCAATGAAGAGTTTTTGGGAACTGCCTCTGGTGATTAACGACCCCAGGGGAGTTAGAGAAGGCTAGTCTGCTCACAAATTTTGTACCTGTACAGATAGGACCCTGATGTCAGGCTGCCATCCTCACTCCGGAGATCCCCAGTCACACACTAACACTTACACAGAACTGATCAGACTCATGTGTAGGGAATAGGTTGGGGCATAGCACAAATTCAAAGAATATTGGTTATTTTATATACAAATGTGACCCTATGCATGAGTCTTCCAATCTACAACATTTCATGCACTTTAGGATTGCTCAGGTTTCTTTAGGCCCAGTTCCTATTTGTATCATGCTCTGTTGATGTGCCACATGTACAAAGCATATTTGGTTAGTTTCCTCCTTGTATTTTGTTAGTTTCCTCTCTGTCTTCTAAGTCTCCTTCCACATAATCTTAGCCATAGCTGCGGACCCAATTATTTTTTCAACTTGTTTTTACATAGCTTATCTCTTGCCTTGTCTTTCACTGCTGGGCCCACTCAGACCAAGTGAGGCCTACATGGGCCAGGTCTAAAAGACACACAGACACACAGCTCTCAGATACACTAACACACAACCATGCACAAAAGCAGAAATTAAATAAACATGTTCACACACAAAACACCACGAACCACACACTGACACAGAAACATGCACTTGCTGAATGGCTAAACAAGAAAACACAGCTCGGTTTGGATTCTGTTCCTGGAGTTATGTAATTGGAGTGGTACCAGGAGACTGAAACTAGGAGCAGGCATTATGACTCCTGGGTTCTATGCCAGCTCTGGAAGGGAAGGAGGGTCTAGCACAGGGGTTCTCAGACTTTTGTACTGGTGACCCCTTTCACACAGCAAACCTCTGAGTGCGACCCCCCTTATACATTAAAAACACTTTTTTATATATTTAACACCATTATAAGTGCTGGAGGCAAAACAGGGTTTGGGGTGGAGGCTGACAGCTCACGACCCCCTGAGAGGTCCCAACCCCCAGTTTGAGAACCCCTGGTCTAGCAGTTAGGTTGAGGTCTTTCAGAGCCAGGAGTCCTGTATGCTGTGTCTATCTCTGGCTGGCCATGTTGGTTAGAGCAGAGGGGTCTGGGAGCTAGGGCTTGGGTTCTATCACTGGTTCTGGGAGGGAAATAGGCTTCACTGGTTAGATAGAAAGGGGCTGGGAGCCAAAGCTCTTGAATTCTATTTGGGGCTCCAGTAACTGCCTCTGGTGATTAAAGACCCCAGAGGAGTTAGAAAAGAGACATTCATTAGGCCTTGTTTACTCACAGATTTTGTACCAGTACATGTAGAAAGCTGATGTCAGGCGGCTGCCATCCTTACCCCAGAGATCTCCAGGAACTATGTCCACACAACCATGCGCTCATACACAAATATACAGTCAAACACACACAGAATGATGCACTCCCACATGTAGAAACACAGAGTAACACAACTAACTTCTATACGCAGAGAAACACACAGCCCACAAACACAGGCTCACACAATCAGTATCCAAAGAGTACACAGGCTCTCATATACAAACACACAACACAGAGACACTCACACACACAATATCCAACCAATAAGATGCAAATGCAGAAACATGTACTCTCAAGTATCTAAATAAGAAAAGGCTGTTTGAATACTGTTCCTGGAGCAAAGTGCAGCCCGTGAAAGTAGAATCATAGGCTTTGTCTTCACTACCCGCCGATCCGGCGGGTAGCAATCGGTCTATCGGGGATCGACTTACCGCGTCTAGTGAAGACGCGGTAAAATCGATCCCTGATCGCTCTGCCGTCGACTCCGGAAATCCACCTCGGCAGGAGGCGGCAGCGGAGTCGGCGGCAGCGCGGCAGCGGTCGACTTTCCCGCGTCCTCACCGCTAGGTAAGCCGACCTAAAATACGCAACTTCAGCTACGGTATTCACGTAGCTGAAGTTGCGTATCTTAGGTCGGACCCCCGCTGCAGTGTAGACCTAGCCATAGTATCGTAGGACTGGAAGGCACCTCCAGAGGTCATCTAGTCCAGTCTCCTGCACTCAAGGTGGGACTAAGTGGTTTCTTTTCAGATTATATAAATGTTTTGTATTTTACCTAGACCATCCCTGACAGGGGTTTGTCTAACCTGCTCTTAAAAATCTCCAATGATGGAGATTCCACAACCTCACTAGGCAATTTATTTCAGCGCTTAACCACCCTGACAGTAGGAAGTTTTTCCTAATGTCCAGTCAAAGAAACACACAGCCCACAAACACAGGCTCATACAATTAATGTCCAAAGAGTACAAAGGCTCCCATATACAAACACACAGTACACAGAGAGGAAATGACACACTCAATATCCAAAACAGCATCCAAACACTCAGATACAAACACACAAACATGTACTGTTGAGTGTCTGAATAAGAAAAGACTGCCCTGTTTGCATACTGTTCCTGGAGCAAAATTCAACCTATGAAACTAGAATTATAGAATTGGAGGGGACCTCAAGAGATCATCTAGTCCAGTTCCCTGTACTCAAGGTGGGACTAAGTATTATATAGACCAGAGGGTCTCAAACTGTTGTAAAGTGTGACCCCTTTCACACAACAAGCTTTTGTGTGTGACACAACCTTATAAATTAAAAACACTTTTTTTATATTTACCACCATTATAAATGATGGAGGTGACGCAGGGTTTGGGGTTGAGGCTGACAGCTCACAACCCCTCATGTAATAACCTCGTGATCCCCCTGAGGGATCATGATTCCTAGTTTGAGAAACCCTGATCTAGACCATCCCTGACAAGTGTTTGTCTAACCTGCTTTTAAAAATCTCCAATGACAGAGATTCCACAACCTCCGTAAGCAATTTATTCCAGTGCTTAACAACCCTGACAGTTAGGAAGTTTTTCCTAATGTCCAATCTAAACCTAAACAGAGCATATTTGGTTAGTTCCCTCCTTGTATTTTGTTAGTTTCCTCCCTGTCTTCTAAGTCTCCTTCCACATGATCTTTGCCATAGCTGCTGACTCAATTATTTCTTCAACTTGTTTTTACATAGCTTATCCCTTGCCTTGTCCTTTACTGCTGGGCCCATTCATTTCAAGTGAGGCCTACATGGGCCAGGTCTAAAAGACACACACACAGCATTCAGATACACTAACACACAACCATGCAGAAAAGCAGAAAAGCAAATAAACATGCTCAGACACTAAACACCATGAACCACACACTGACACAGAAACATGCACTCGCTGTGGCTAAAGAAGAAAACACAGCTTGGTTTGGATTCTGTTCCTAGAGTTGTGTATTTGGGGTGGTACCAGGAGACTGAAAATAGGAGCAGGTATTATGACTCCTGGGTTCTATCCCAGCTTTGGGAGGGGAGTGGGATCTAGTGGTTAGATTGAGATGTCTGGGAACCAGGACTTCTGGGTTCTATGCCTATCTCTGGGTGGTGCCCTGTGGGTTAGAGCAGAGGAGTCTGGGAGCCAGGACTTGTATTGTATCTCTGGGAGGGGAGTAGGTTCTACTAGTTAGATGGAGGGGGGCTGGTAACTAGGGCCCCTGAGTTCTATCACTGGCTCTGGGGAGGAGTGATGTTTAATGGGTTAGAATGAAAGGGCTGGGAGTTAAGAATCATGGGATCTGTTCCTGGTTCTGGGAGGAGTCTGGGGTGGAATGGATAGGACATTGGATCATGACTCCACAGTTATAATTCAAGTTATGCCACTGGTTCTTTGTGTGAGCTTGGGCAAGTTACTTTCCTTCTCTGGGCCACAGATTTTCATCTAGAAAATAGAGGAATAATAATATGTACAGAGCAACCTCATCTGAGAATTAATAGGTCATATTTGTGAAAGGTTTAATAATCGGTTAATAGTTCTGTAGGGATAGAGGTGAGATTGTTATTACTTTTTAAGCACACACACCTATATTTGGATTGTTTCATTGCCGATCTTGTATATAAAATCACAACGATTTTCAGGTTATGCTTATGTCCTAATTAAACAATCTGTCTATAAATACAGGACCTTTCATGTAGGATGTTGTCTGTGTTTCTAAGTAAAAATAGTGTCATTTATCATTTTTTAGTAAAGTAATTCGGTGTAAACTATTTGTTTACATGGTATTTGGCATTCACCTTGAGAAACAAATATAAAGGAGGTTTTCTACCTGAAACCTTCCCTAGACAGGAAAGTATTTGGCTTCAAAATTCTGTTGTACAGATGTATTTACATTTGTGGAATCACATTTTGAAGTCTAACCCCTCATCAGCATACCAGTCTCTAAATTGCATCCAGATCTAACATGGATTTGATTCCATCCCCCAGTGATTGAAGGAGCTGACTGAGTGGGAGTTAACACCCAATTGAAGTGGATTAATCAGCAGTTCAGTTTCATACTCCTTTCATGAGGCTGGATAGAGACAGAGCTATTGTTCCCCTACAGGCAAAGAAGAGAATTTGGAAACTCCCTCCGGTGATTAAAGACCCCAGGGGAGCTGGACCAGAGACACTCATTAGGCCTGGTTTGCTCACAGATTTTGTGCCAGTACAGGTAGGAAGCTGATGTCAGGCTGCCATCCTCACCCCAGAGATCCCCAGGAACTATATACAAACAACAACATACAGCCATGCTCAAATACACAGTGAAAGAAACATAAAATCATGCACTCCCACTTGCAGAAGCACATACAAACACAGAGATGCCCTCACACACTCTATATCTAACCAACATGATCCAAACACTCAGATACAAACACACAATCATGTATGCTTGAGTGTCTCCCCTTGTAAGTATTTTCACACTTGCTTCTTATCAAACTGTCTGTACTGAACTATCTTGATTATCACTTCAAAAGTTTTTTTTCTCTTACTTAATTGGCCTCTCAGAGTTGGTAAGACAACTCCCACCTGTTCATGCTCTCTGTATGTGTGTGTATATATATCTCCTCAATATATGGTTCACTCTTTATGCATCCGAAGAAGTGGGTTGTAGCCCACGAAAGCTTATGCTCTAATAAATTTGTTAGTCTCTAAGGTGCCACAAGTACTCCTGTTATTTTTGCGGATACAGACTAACACGGCTGCTACTCTGAAACCTGTAAATAAGAAAGGGCTGCCCTGTTTTGATACTGTTCCTCGAGCAAAATTCACTTCATGAAACTAGAATCACAGGACTGGAAGGGACCTCACAAGGTCATCTAGTTCAGTCCCCTACACTCACGGCATGATTAAGTATTATCTAGACCATCCGTGACAGGTGTTTGTTCTTAAAAATCTTCAATGATGGAGATTCCACAACCTCCTTAAGCAATTCATTCCAGTTCTTAACAACCCTGAAAGTTAGGAAGTTTTTCCTAATGTCCAATGTCTAAACCTAAACAGAGAATATTTGGTTAGCTCCCGCCTGAATTTTGTAAGTTTCCTCTCTGTTTGCTAAATCTCCTGCCACATGATCTTAGCCATAGCTTGTGACCCAATTATTGCTTGAACTTGTTTTTAGGTGGGAGGGAAGCTTAGTGGTTTGAGCATTGGCCTGTTAAACCCAGGGTTGTGAGTTCAATCCTTGCGAGGGCCACTTAGGGATCTGGGGAAAATCAGTACTTGGTCCTGCTAGTGAAGGCAGGGGGCTGGACTCAATGACCTTTCAGGGTCCCTTCCAGTTCTATGCAATAGGTATATCTCCATATATTATTATACATCTCTTCCCTTTTTCTTGACTGCTGAGCCCATTCAGACCAAGTGAGGCCTACATGGGCCAGGTCTAACAGACACACACAGAGAATTAACACACACTAACACACAACCATGCATAAAAGCAGAATAAACTTGCTCACACACTAAACACTATGAACCACACACTGACAGAGAAACAGGCACTCGCTGAGTGGCTAAGCAAGAAAACACAGCTCGGTTTGGATTCTGTTCCTGGATTTTTGTAATTGGGGTGGTACCAGGAGACTGAAAATGGGAGCAGGCATTATGACTCCTGGGTTCTATCCAAGCTCTGGGAAGGAAGTGCTTGGTCCTGCTAGTGAAGGCAGGGGGCTGGACTCGATGATCTTTCAGGCAGGGCCGGCTTTAGCAAGTGCGGGGCCTGATTCCTGGGGCTTGTACTCACCGGGCAGCGCTCCCAGTCTTTGGCGGCACTTCGGATTGCTGGCTGGGGGTCGCGAGGCCGTGGGGCAACCGTGCTCCAGCCGGGGTTGTGGGGCCACGGGGCTGTCCGTGCTCCGGCCAGGGTCATGGGGCCGCGGCATTCCGTCCAGGGCTGTGGAGCTGTCGTGCTCCGGCCGGTGCTCTGGCCAGGGGAGCGGGGCCGCTGAAGACCCCAGAGCGCACCGCCGCCACCCGCCGGGGTGAGTGAAAAAAATTAAAAAGGCGCCTAAGGCGCGGGGCCCTCCTGGGAATCGGGCGAATCGGCCTAAAGCCAGCCCTGCTTTCAGGGTCCCTTCCAGTTCTATGAGATAGGTATATCTCCATATATATATTAAAAAGTGGGGTCTAGAGGTCAGATTGAGGTGTCTGGGAGCTAGGACTCCTTGGTTCTATTCTGTATCTGTTGGTAGAGTGTGAGTTATAGCAGAGGGGCTCTATGGCATGGGCTTAGGTTCTATCACTGGTTCTGGGAGGGGAATAGGTTCTACTGGTTAGATGGAGGCAGCTGGACACTAGAGCTTCTGCGTTCTAACTCTGGGTGTGGAGTGGTGTTTAATTGGTTAGATAGGAGCATTAGGAATCCTGGGTTCTGTTCCTGGTTCCAGGAGAAATTTGGGGTGTACAGGATAGGAATTGGGTCACAGCTCCAAGTTATAATTCAAGCTATACCACTGGCTTTTTGTGAGACTTTGGGCAAGTTACTTTCCTTCTCTGGGGCACAGTTTTCCATGTGGAAAATAGGGAGCATATAATATGTACAGAGCAACCTTATCTGAGAATTAATCGGTCATATTTCTGCAAGGTTTAATAATACATTGCTATTTCTGTAGGGATAGTAGTGAGATGTTAAGAGGAAGATTTTCAAACATTGATATTACTTTTGAAACTCACACACCTATATTTGGATTGTTTCATTTCTGAACTTGTATTTCAAATCATAACGATTTTGAAGTTATGTTTATATCCTAAATAAACAAACTGTCTATAAATACAGGATCTGTCATGTAGGATGTTGAGTTTGTTTCTTTTAAGTAAAAAATAGGGTCAGTTATCATTTTTTAGTAAAGTAAGTCAGTGAAAACAGTTTGCTTTTTTGGTAGTTAGCTTTCATCTTGAGAAACAAATATAAAGGAGAGTTTCTACCTGAAACCTTCAATAGATAGCAAAGTCTTTGCTTCAAAATTGTGTTATTGAGATGGGTTTGTCACATTTTGGCATCAGTCTTAACCCCTCTTCCCCATTCCAATCTCTAAATTGCATCAAATTCTAACAAGGATTTGAGTCCATCCCCCAGTGATTGAAACTGAAGTAGAGGGAGTTAACGCCCATTGAGGTGGATTAATCAGCAGTTCAGTTTCACACTCGTTTGACATGGCTGGATAGAGCTATTGTTCCTGTCCAGGCTAAGAAGAGCATTTGGCAACTGGCTCTGGTGATTAGAGGCCCCAGGAGAGTTAGAAAAGACACACTCTTTAGGCTTGGTTTACTCACAGATTTTGTATGAATACTGGTAGGAAGCTGATGTCATGCTGCCATCCTCACCCCAGAGATCCCCAGGAACTATATACAAATAACCACACACAACCATATGCTCCTACACAAATACACAGTCAAACACACACAGAGACGTATGTACTCCCACATGTAGAAACACAGGCATGCTTCCTATGTAAGGATATTGACTGGCAGAACATAAAAGGTTGTTATAAGGAGGAGGGAGAAAAATTGTTCTTAACCTCTTAGAATAGGACAAGAAGCAATGGGCTTAAATTGCAGCAAGGACAGTTTAGGTTGGACATTAGGAAAAACTTCCTAACAATTAGGGTTGTTAAGCACAGGAATAAATTGCCTAGGGGGGTTGTGTAATCTGCATCATTGGAGATTTTTAAGAGCAGGTTGGACAAACACCTGTCAGGGATGCTCTAGATAATACTTAGTGCTGCCATGAGGCAGGGGACTGGACTAGGTGACCTCTCGAGGTCCCTTACAGTCCTATGATTCTATAACTATAGTGGTAATATAACATAGTTATGGCTCAATGGGACCAGGTCCAGAACTACTCACTATATAGCTATGATGTCATAACAGCCCATGTGGACCTTCTATTCTGGAACAAAAGTGAAGCAGAGTAATTATTTCAGAATGAAGTCCTTTTATACAGGAATAGTGTGTCCATGTGAGGAGTTACACCAGCATAATAATTATTCTGCTTTAGTTCTGCTGGCCAATTTTCCGTTTTAGACAGGCCCTTAGACTCCTTAGGCCTGGTCTACACTGCAGCGTTAGGTCAATGCAAGGCAGCTTACGTTGACCTAACTATGGAAGTGTCTACACTTAAATTTTGCTCCTGCCGATGTAACTGCCCGGCTAAACCAACTTAATAACCCTTCCTCCACGAGTGGTGTAGAGTCAAGCTTGATGCAGTTAGGTTGACACAGTGTCAATGTAGACACTGCATTACTTATGTCGACTGTTACTGGCTTTCAAGAGCCTTCCCACGATGTCCCACACTGACAGTGCAATCGATACAAGAGTTTTGGTCCCCCCACTACAGAAGGGATGTGGACAAATTGGAGAGAGTCCAGTGGTGGGCAACAAAAATGATTAGGGGGCTTGGGCACATGACTTAGGAGGAGAGGCTGAGGGAACTGGGGTTATTTAGTCTGCAGAAGAGAAGAGTGAGGGGGGATTTGATAGCAGCCTTCAACTACCTGAAGGGGGGTTCCAAAGAGGATGGAGCTAGGCTATTCTCAGTGGTGGCAGATGACAGAACAAGAAGCAATGGTCTCAAGTTGCAGTGGGGGAGGTCTATGTTAGATATTAGGAAAAACTATTTCACTAGGAGGGTGGTGAAGCACTGGAATGGGTTACCTAGGGAGGTGGTAGAATCTCCATCCTTAGAGGTTTATAGGCCTGGCTTGACAAAGCCGTGGCGGGAATGATTTAGTTGGTGTTGGTCCTGCTTTGAGCAGGGGGTTGGACTAGATGACCTCCTGAGGTCTCTTCCAACCCTAATAGTCTATGATTCTATGATTCTAAGAGCCTCTGGTGAGGACGCACACCGCCAACGTAAGAAGCAAAGTGTGGACCCACACAAATGATGCAATTACTGTGGCGGATGTTTGCTGATGTAAGTTAGGTCAACTTAATTTTGTGGTGTAGACATGGCCTCAGTCCCTTTTGAGTGTTTGAAAAGAGCTCTTTTCCCAACCTGGTGTTTATCCCTTTGATGTATTTACAGAGAAGAATCAGATCCCCTCTTAGCTTTCTGCAAAAATTATAAAACATTATTATTTTTAACACTCTTATACATGAATGATTTAATTGCTGAACTCTAATTTGAAATCCACAATCTAGATAATATTAAAGTTATGTTTCTGTCATCAATAAACATGTCTATAAATATAGGATCTGTCATTTTTCCATTTGTCTGTATTTCTTTTTAAGTAACATCTTTTATTATAATTTTGTAGAAAACTAGGTCAATGAAAACTGCAAGTGTCTTTGGCATTTGGCTTTCATCTTCACACATCAATATAAAATCTACATATACAGAAAAGACTGGCTCTACAGTGTGCTATTGAGATGGGTTTTTCCTTATGCCATCACATTTTGGACTCTTCCCCATCTCAGGATCTAAATTGAATTTGTTTCTAGTTCTAACATGGATTGGAGTCTAATCTCCAGTGATTGAATGAGTTGTCTGAGGGGGGGGGGGGGGAAGCTTGAGGGAGTTAGCACCCCATTGAAGGTTAACCAGAAGTTCAGTTTCACGCCCCTTTGACCTGGCTGGCTATGCCAGGCAATGAAGTGCATGTGGCTACTTCCTTTGCTGAATAAAGACCTAAAGGGAGAGATACTGACCAGGACTAGTCTACACACACATTTTGTACAGTTGCAGATCAGATGATATAGGTCTGCCGTTGCAAACCCAGAGATTCCCAGGAACTATACCCAAACAACCGTGCGCACACACGCACAAGCAAATTTATATAATCATTCACACAAACTCCATAAACACACACTCACAGACCCTAACAAGCACTGTCTGACTAATACAGGTGGTGACACTCTGTACCTCAGAGTAACACCCTGGCACTCCCATATTCACCACTATGATATGATGATGATGTTTTATACAACGCATGCCTTGTGAGGCATTATTTGAAGTCTTGATCTGTTGAAGGATAATAACCTGATGGATTGTATGTGCTAACACTGTATGTAAAGTTATGAAGTATTACTATATGTGTTACTGAAATATGTGGTGAGGTTGGGAACGCCCACAGCCAGTTTCAGTCACAACAAATCAGTAGCCATCAATATCCAGACAGGCATTAATGGCTCATCAACACACACACAATCCACTATACCAGATACTTCTTGGTGGAGGCACGTAAGCCATGGGGACAGACTAACCCATGTCACAGGAAGGATCTTTCCAGTGATCTGGAAGAAAGTATAAAACAGAGACAGTGGCATCATCACTTGGCCTCTCCTCTCCTTTCTTCCCCCTCATCTCAACACCTGGAAGAACATCTGAAGGAAAAAGACTTTGAACTGGGGAAGGGTGGTCCCAGCCTGGAAGGCAGTCCCAGCCTGTGTATTGAGGAACTGTAACCTGCTTGAACCATCTGTCAAAGCGAGACATTGTTTGATTCAACACTTCCTTGGACTAAAGGTTTAGGCTTTAGAATGCATGTTTAGTTTTCATTTTCTTAAGGTGACTATCTCTGACCATTCTGCCTACCACTTATATCACTTAAAATCTTTCTGGCATTAATAAATCTGTTTTATATTTTACCTAAAACAGTGTGTTTTGGTTGACGGTGCCCGGGAAATCTCAGCTCAGGTTAACAAGGGCTGTTGTAGGTCCACTACCCTTTTGTCGGAGTGGCCAACTAGGTAATGAGTTTACACACGTGGAAGTCGGTGGAAGTGCAGTGCCTGTCAGAGGCTTGTAGCTTGACATCAGCATCACAGTGGCTACCCAGGTTGGGACCCCTGAGAGGGGGATGTGAATTAGACACTTCAGTAACTGGTCTAAACTGGGCCAGCAGAACAACTATGATGCCATTACAAGCTGTGTCAATATTAGGTGTATTTGCCTGTGTAGCTGTACCAGCAAAATTTCCTAGTGCAGACAAGTCCTCAGTCTGTAAAATGCGTCTTTTTCGAGTGTGGGGTTCAGTCTAAGCCAGCAGGGATGGAATGGGGGAGCTGGTGGGGAGTTGACACCCCAGTGAAGTGATTGGGGTCTTAGAGGGGTCCGTGCTCTTACTGCTGCTGTTTTCCGGTGAAGAACATTATTGCAGAAGCAGAGCAGAGCGGCCTTGTGTTGAAGGCTGGTAGATGTGTAAACGTACAGCAATCTATACACAGAGCACAGAACAGGACCCCAAATTCCTAACCACATGGCTTCTCTCTCTGCTGCCTTTGCAACCAAGCCACTAGTCCTGTATCAGCAACATCCCGGCGGATAAGGCTAATGTCATATAGGTTTAAATCAAATGTATCTCAGTTACTCTTGCACCATCATAATCTGGTGCAACATGGCCTATAGATGCACAGAGTGAGGCACGCCCACACACAAACATGAACACAATCGCACATACACACATATGCACAAAAAGACAAACGAACTAACCAGAAAACCACCCCAGCCCAGCAGGCAGATACAGTCACACAAAAATGTGCTCAGGTATGCATGACACTCTAGTGCAAAAATATATACACTCACACATGGAATCAAGGACACACTTGCACGGATAGACACTAAAATACCACACAGTGATGTGTACGGCCTTCCGCCATCAAATTTTTGGACTCTCAACCCCCTACCCCAGCTCAGCAGCTAACCTATATTAAGTTCTAGCATGGATATGAGTCTACAACCTCATGGCCACACTGGAGGAGTGGGAGGCTAAAAACCCAGTGAGCTGGAATAGCCCCTGTTGGGGTCTGTTTATGTCATAAAGTCCAGAAGTGTGTGTCAAGAGCCCAGAACTGGACCCCAAATTCCTATCCACATGGCTTCTCTTTCTGCTGGCTTTGGAAACAATTTGCTAGCCCCATACCATAAGGTTCCCTGTGGTGAGGCTTGTATCCATGCAAAGTGGGGGTTTTCTTGGACGTTTGCAACATCAGCTGATTTAATCACCAGCTCAGCCTGGCTATTGTTCCCTGCAAATCCATGAAGACCACGTGCAACTCCTCTGATGATTAAAGGGCGGGGAGGGACTTGGGAGGGAGACACTGGCCCCAGCATATAAAAGAGGCTGGAAAGGCTGCAGGGTCAGGACACCACAAGCCCTGGGAGAGACCGTGCTGCCTCTGAGGCCCAGCTTTACCAGAGCCCCTGACGAGATGATGCTTTGCATGGAGAGATCCCAGCCAGCCTGGACCTGGGGAGAATGAGACTCACACACTGATGGGTAAGTCCTGCTCTGCTTTGCAGACTTGACACTTGATTATTTGAACCTTAGCAGCATAGTTGGAATACTGGTGCTTCTCCTGGGAAAAGGAAGCCACAGGATAGACCTATTTATCTGATGCTGGCCACTGTAAGCAGGAAATTAGACTAGATGGACTATAGATTTGTTTGTGTCTGGCAATTTCTATTTGTTTGTTCCCCATCTTTTTTCTCAGCACCTCTTTCCTTATATCTTACTCTCTTTCTTTGTCTTTTGCTTTCTCTCCATCCAGTCTTCTGCCTGTCCTCCTTTCACTGTTTCTCTGACTATTTTGCTCTATGTGTTTAGCAATAGTTTTTTAAATGGAAGGTGCTGCTTAGTTTGGATCTCGTTGATAGAGACAAACTTCAAAGCACATTGCTCCGTTTTCCTGGTGAGATCCTCCATTTAGTGGCTTCTACTGAAAATTGCCCTGGCAAATAATTTTTCTACATTTGATAGAAAAGCCAGTACAGGAGGTCACCTTTCCCAAAGAAGCATGTTTAAGCCAGACTGGAAGTACATTAGTTGTATACTTGTGTCTGTGTGTAGGATATTTCCTTCTTGGGTTTCATTTGAAAATCAGAGACATTTTCATTCTCTCTCTCTCTTTCTTTTCACTCTCCTTCTTTCCCCGTGCCCCAGAAGGCGCTCTGGTTTCAAAGAACTTTTCCCTCTCCTGAGAAGTCAAATACAAAGCACCCAAATGGTTCGTCACTGACCTACCGCCCCAACGGGAGCACTTGCTGGAATATTGAAAAAGGTAAGTGCTCCTCTGTTGAGGCATTGGTCAGGTGAAGAACTACAGCCACTATTTCCCCCCAAAATTCCCAAGAACAATCTCCAAACACAGCTGGCACTCTCTGAAGAGGTAAAGCAGAAAGTGCTGCTCTCTCTGGGCATTGTTTCTTCAGTGGAGTCCACACAGGATCCTCTCTGTCAGATGCTTCAAACCTCCAAGAGAGTCCCTGATTTCTGAATTTTTCTGAAATTTTCTGATTTCCCAATGATCAGAAGCGGAATCCACAGAACCACAATGGAGCTTCGCTGACTTTGCACCCCAATGGGAACACTTGCTGGAATATTATTGACAAGGGTAAGTGCTCTTCAGTTGAGGCGTAGGTTAAGTGAAAAAAATACAGCATTTTCTCTGCACAGCATAAGATGGAAACTCTCATGTTTCCTCTCTCTTGAACGTTTTTTCTCTCACTGTTCCCTTTTCCATCGACTGTATGTTTAAATTCAGTGACCATTGTGAATGGTAGTTAGTCTTATCCAAAAACAAGTTGAAGAACTGCACCTGAACTTCAGCGTAGAATGATCAGCAACCTGCACTAGGAAATTCCCACCAATCATATCTAAACCACTGCACTCTCTGGTCTTTCTGTGGGATAGTGCTGCCTGGTTTGGATCTGGTTTCTTGAGAGAACAAGCACATTGCTGGGTTTCAAGGCAGAACTCCAATTTGTTGGTTTCTGTTTTTATGCACAGACTAATGCTCTTTTTCTCCAGAGGATGATTTCCCAGGGAGAGGCTGGCTTTCTGTCACCATTTCCCCCAGACATTCCCTGGAAAAATAGCCAAACACAGCTGGATTTTCCTGAATAACTAAATAAGAAAGTGCCAGTGTGTTTGGATGTTGTTTCTGGAGTTGACTCCTTCAGGGATTCCACCACTCGCCTTCCTCCAACCTCCAGGAGAATCTCTGGTCTCTGAGAACATTTCCTGTTGTTGAGAAGTTAAATCCAAACCACCCAAATGGACCATCACTGACCTACCGCCCCAATGGGAACACTTGCTGGAATATTGGGAAAGGTAAGTACTTCCCTTTTGAGGCATCGGTCACATGAAAAAACTGCAGCATTGTATCCACACAGCACCAACCCACAAGGTTTATTCATATGTTTTCAGGCTCTGTCTCAGTTTCATCTTCTCTAAACACTGATCGTTCAAATACAGGCTGCCTGGTTTGAATCTGATTTCTTTTGAAACAGAAGCACATTGCGGGGTGTCCATGGATAACTCCTTTTGTTTTGCAAAGGCTAATACTTTTCTGAACAGTTACACATTTCTCCCCGAAATTCCCAGGAACAATTTCCAAACACAGCTGACGCTCTCTGATGCTCATTCATATGTTTCCTTTCTCTAGTGTTTTCTCTCTCTTTTCCCTTTTCAATCCACTGTTTAAATTCAGTGATCATTGTGAACTGCAGGTAGTCTTATTCAAAAACAGGATAAAGAACTGCACCTGTACTCCAGCGCTGAATGATTAGCAACCTCCACTGGGGACATTCCAACCAATCATATCTAAACCTCTGCAATTGCTGGTTGTTCTGTAGGATAGTGCCACCTGGTTTCAATCTGGATTCTTGAAAGAAGAAGTTAAATTTCTTTGTTTTGTATTGATTAATGCTTACTTATATCTACAAGAACATTGACTTGTAGCCTGGCTTCCTGGAAGCCACCATTTCTGCCCAAAATTCCCAGGACCAATGTCCAAACACAGCTGGCTCTCTCTGAAGAACTGAATAAGAAAGTGCTGCTCTGTCTGGGCATTGTTTCTGCAGTGGAGTCCATACGGGATTCTGTCCGTCGGATGCTTCAAACCTCCAAGAGATTCCCTGATTTCTGAGAATATTTCCCAGCGGTCAGAAGAAGAATCCACAGAATCATAATGCAGCTTCACTGACTTTGCTCCCCAACAGTACCACTTGCTGAAGTATTGACAAGGGTAAATGCTCCCCTGTTGAGGCATTGGTTAAGTGTAAAAAATACAGCGTTTTCTCCAGATACCACAAAACAGTGACTCTTTCTCTCTAGTGTTTTCTCACTGTTTTCCCTTTTCCATCAACTCTATGGTGACATTCAGTGATCATTGTGAACTGCAGGTAGTCTTACCCTAAGACAGGGTAAAGAACTGCACCTGTATTCCAGTGCTGAAGGATTAGCAAACTCCACTGTTGAAATTCCAACCAATCCTATCTAAACCACTGCACTCTCTGGTCCTTCTGCAGGACAGTGCAGCCTGGTTTGGATCTGGTTTCTTGAGAAAAACAAGCACATTGCTGGGTTTCCGTGCAGAACTCCAATTTGTTGTTTATTGGGGGTCTTTTTGCACAGACTAATGCTGTTTTCCCCTAGAGGAATTTTTCCCAGGCAGAGGCTGGCTGGCAGCCACCATTTCCCCAGACATTCCCAGGAACAGTATCCAATTCCAAAGATAGCTGGCACTCTCTGAAGAACTAAATTGCTCTGTTTGGGCATCTCTCAGATGCTTCAAACATCCAAGAGAATCTCTGATTTCTGAGAATATTTCCCCATGGTCAGAAGAGGAACCCACAGACTCACAATGGAGATTTGCTGACCTTGCACCCCAACGGGAGCACTTGCTGGAATATTGACGAGGGTAAGTTCTCCCCTGTTGAGGCCTAGGTGAAGTGAAAAAATTACCGAGTTTTCTTTGCACAGCACAGAATCGTGACTCTTGTTCATATGTTTCCTCTCACTCTCAAGTGTTTTCTCTGTTTTCCCTTTCCATTGACTGTTTACATTAAATGATCATTGTGAACTGCAGGTCGTCTTAACCTAAGACAGGGTAAAGAACTGCACCTGTCCTCCAGCGTTGAATGATTAGCAACCTCCATTGGGGAATTTCCAACCGATCACATCTAAACCACTGCACTCTGTGGTTGTTCCTGTAGGATAGTACAGCCTGGTCTGGATCTGGTCTCTTGAGAAAACAAGCACATTGCTGGGTTTCAAGGCACCACTTTAGTTCCTCAAACCAGAGCTGATGCCTAACCTGGGGGAGAACACATTTCGCCACACTTCTGAAACCAGCTGCCATCACTCAGCACTGCACTATAGGCAGGCCTGGGTTGTCTCTACGTCAAACCTGCCGAACTTTCTGAGAACTTTTCCTATTGGTGAGAAGGCCAATCCAAGCCACCTGAATTGACCATCACTGACCTACCGCCCCAACAGGAGCACTTGCAGGAAAATTGAGAGAGGTAAGTGCTCCCCTGTTGAGGCACAGGTCTAGTGAAAAAAAAATCCATCGTTTTCTCCACACAACCTAAATCTAC
The DNA here is from genome assembly GCF_028017835.1 of Emys orbicularis. Lineage (NCBI taxonomy): Eukaryota > Metazoa > Chordata > Testudines > Emydidae > Emys > Emys orbicularis. The sequence goes on along the minus strand of NC_088703.1, from coordinate 18,442,001 downwards.
AACAATTATTTGTATGTTTTCAAGATCTGTCTTACTCTCAGTTTTCTCTTCTCCAATCACTGATTGATTTAAATGCAATTATTATTGTGAACTGCAGGCTGTCTCACTCTAAGATATGACAAAGAACTGCTCCTGGCCTCCAGCGCTGAATGCTAAGAAACCTCCAAATAGGACATTCTAACAAATCCTGTCTTAACCACTTAAGTCTGCTCATTCTGTAGGATAGTGCTGCCTGGTTTGGATCTGGTTACTTGAGAGAACAAGCACATTGCTGGGTGTTATGGTGAACACCTCCTTTAGTTTTCATTGGTTAATGCTTTCTTTCCTAGAGGAATGTCCACCTGGATGTGGCTGGCTGGCAGCCACCATTCCACCCCCACCCCCCACCCCGCACACACACACACACACACAATTCACAGGAACGATATCCAAACACAGCTGACACTCTCTGGAGAGCTAAGTGCTGCTTTGTTTGGGCATTGTTTCTGCAATGGAGTCCGTACATGATCCTATCTGTCCGATGCCGCAAACTATCAAGAGTTCCTGATTACTGAGCATTTCCCAGTGGTCAGAAGAGGAATCCACAGAATCACAATAGAGCTTCAATGACTTTGCATCCCAAGAGAAGCACATGCTGGTATATTGAGAATGGTAAGTCCTGTTCAGGTATTGGCCAAGTGAAAAAATACAGCATTTTCTCCAGATAGCACAAAATGTCATATGTTTCCTCTCTCGCTAGTAGTCTCTCGCTGTTTTCCCTTTTCCATCAACTATTTAAATTAAATGATTGTTGTGAACTGCAGGTAGTTTTACCCTAAGACAAGATAAAGAACTGCATCTGTCCTCCAGCGTTGAATGATTCGCAACCTCCACTGGGGAAATTCCAACTGATCATATCCAAACCACTGCACTCTCCAATCGTTCTGTGGGATAGTGCTGCCTGGTTTGGATCTGGTTTCTTGAGAGAACAAGCACATTGCCGGGTTTCAATGCAGAACTCTGGTTTGTTGGGTTTTTGTTCTTTTTGTGCAGACTAATGCTCTTTTTCCCTAGAGGAAGGTTTCTCAGGCAGGGGCTGGCTGGCTGCCACTATTTCCAGAGACATTCCCAGAAGAAATAACCAAACACAGCAGGAGCTTTCTGAATACCTAAATAAGAAAGTGGTAACATGTTTAGACAATCTTTCTGGAGTTGGCTCCTTATGGGATTCCACCTCGAGTTCCTCCACTCTCCAGGAGAATCTTTGGTCTCTGAGAACTTTTCCTACACGTGAGAAGTCATTCAAACCATCCAAATGGACCATCACTGACCTACCGCCCCAACGGGAGCACTTGCTGGAATATTGAGAAAGGTAAGTGCTCCCCTGTAGAGGCATAGGTCTAGTGAAAAACTACAGCATTTTCTCCACAGCGCAAACCCACAAGGCTTATTCATATGTTTTCAGGCTCTGTGTTGCTCTCAGGTTTCCTCTTCTCCAGCCACTGATTGTTTAAATGCAATTATCCTTGTGAACTGCAGACTGTCTCACTCTAAGATATGACAAAGAACTGCACCTGGCCTTCAGCACTGAATGCAGAACCACATCCAAACAGGAAATTCTAACCCATCCTGTCTTAACCACAGCACTCTGGTCCTTCCATATGATAGTGGTGCCTGGCTTGGATCTGGTTTCCTGTGAAACACAAGCACATGGCTGGGTGTCCATGGAGAACTCCTCGTTTAGGTTTGCACAGGCTAATGTTTTCTTTTTCTACAAGAACTTTGACCTGGACCTGGCTGGCTGGCAGCCACCATTTCTGCCCTCCAGCCCAAATTCCCAGGAACAATCTCCAAACAGAGCTGGCACTCTCTGGAGAGCTAAATAAGAAAGAGCTGCTCTGTCTGGGCATTGTTTCTGCAGTGGAGTCCATACAGGGTCCTATCCATCGGATGCTTCAAACCTCCAAGAGAGTCCCTGATTTCTGAGAACATTCTCAATAGTCAGAAGAGAAAAGCACAGAATCACAATGGAGCTTTGCTGACTTTGCACCCCAATGGGAGCACTTGCTGGAATACTGACACGGGTAAGTGCTCTCCTGTTGAGGCGTAGGTTAAGTGAAAAAAATACATCATTTTCTCCGCAGAGCACAAAATTTTGACTCTCAGTCTTATGTTTCCTCTCTCTCTTGTGTTGTCTTGTTGTATTCCCTTTTCCATCAACTGTTTAAATTCAAGATTACTGTGATCTGCAGGTAGTCTTATCCTAAGACAGGATAAAGAACTGCAACTGTAATTCAGCGTTGAATGATTGGCAACCTCCACTGGGGAAATTCCAGCTGATCATATCCAAACCACTGCACTCTCCGGTTGTTCTGTAGGATAGTGCTGCCTGGTTTACATCTGGTTTCTTGAGAACAAGCACGTTGCTGGGTTTCAAGACAGAACTCCAATGGTTGTTTTTAAAAAAAATTTGGATCAGACTAATGCTCTTTTTCTGTAGAGGAAGATTTCTCAGGCAGAGGCTGGTTGGCTGCCACCATTTCCCGAGATATTCCCAGGAACAACAGCCAAAGGTGGAGCTTTCTGAATACCTAAATAAGAAAGTGCCAATGTGTTTGGATGTTCTTCCTGGAGTTGATTCCTTATGGGATTCTTCCACCATTTTCCTTCCTCAAACCAGAGGGGACGCGTGTTTGTGGGGGCATTTGGGGACATTTCTGAAACTGGCTGACATCACTCAGGCCCCCACTAGGCAGGCCTGGGTCATCTCTACCTCAAACCTGCAAGAGACTCTCATTGCTGAGAACTTTTGCTATTGGTGAGAATTCAAATCCAAGCCACCTGAATTGACCATCACTGACCTACTGCCCCAACGGGAGCTCTTACTGGAATATTGAGAAGTAAGTGCTCCCCTGTTGAGGCACAGATCTAGTGAAAAAATAATCATTGTCTCCACACAACCCAAATCCACAACACTTATTTGTATGTTTTCAAACTCTGTCTTGTTCTCAGTTTCCTCTTCTCCAATCACTGATTGTTTTAATGCAGTTATCCTTGTGAACTGCAGACTGTCTCACTGTAAGATATGACAAAGAACTTCACCTGGCCTCCAGCACTGAATGCAGAACCACCTCCAAACAGGAAATTCTAACCCATCCTGTCTTAACCACAGCACTCTGGTCCTTCCGAATGATAGTGGTGCCCAGCTTGGATCTGGTTTCCTGTGAAACACAAGCACATTGCTGGGTGTCCGTGGAGAACTCCCTCATTTAGGTTTGCAAAGGCTAATGTTTTCTTTTTCTACAAGAACATTAACCTGGATGTGGTTAGCTGGCAGCCACCATTCTCCCCCCTCCCCCCCCCCCCCCCAAATTCCCAGGAACATTATCCTAACACAGCAGTCACTCTCTGGAGAGCTGAATAAGAAAGTGCTGCTCTCTCTGGGCATTGTTTCTGCACTGGAGTCCATACAGGAGCCTGTCCGTCAGGTGCTACAAACATCCAAACGAGTCCCTGGTTTCTGGGAACATTTCCAAATGGTCAGAAGAGGAATCCATAGAATCACAATGGAGCTTCGCTGACGTTGCATCCCAGGAGGAGCACTTGAAGGCAAGTGCTCTCCTGTTGAGGTATCGGTCAAGTGAAAATATACAGCGTTTTCTAAACACAACATAAAACATCATATGTTTCCTCTCTCTCTAGTATTGTCTTGCTGTATTCCCTTTTCCATCAACTGTTTAAATTCAATGATTATTCTGAACTGCAGGTAGACTTATCCTAAGACAGGATGAAGAACTACAGATGGTTGGGGTTTTTTTTTTTTTTGGCTCAGACTAATTTTCCATAGAGGAAGATTTCTCAGGCAGAGGATGGCTGGCTGCCACCATTTCCTGAGGCATTCCCAGGAACAATAGCCAAGCAAAGGTGGAGCTTTCTGAATACCTAAATAAGAAAATGGTAAAGTGTTTGGACAATCTTTCTGGGGTTTGCTCCTTATGGGATTCCACCTCTCAAGTTCCTCCACTCTCTCCTGGAGAATCTTTGGTCTCTGAGAACTCTTCCTATATGCAAAAGTCAAATTCAAACCATCCAAATGGACCATCACTGACCTATCGCCCCAGTGGGAGCACTTCCTGGAATATTGAGAAAGGTAACTGCTCCCTTGTTGAGGCATAGGTCTAGTGAAAAACTACAGCATTTTCTACAGACAACACAAACCCAGAAAGCTTATTTGTATGTTTTCAGGCTCTATGTCTTGCTCTCAGCTTCCTCTTCTCCAATCACCGTTTTAATGCAGTTATCCTTGTGAGCTGCAGGCTGTATCATTCTAAGCGATGACAAAAAACTGCACCTGGCCTTCAGCGCTGAATGTCTTAACCACAGCACTCTGGTCGCTCTGTAGGACAGTGCTGCCTGGTTTGGATCTGGTTTCTTGAGAGAACAAGCACATTGCTGGGTTTCAATGCAGAACTCCAGTTGGTTTATTTTAATAATTTTTTTTTGGCACATACTAATGCTCTTTTTCCCTAGAGGAAGGTTTCCCAGGCAGAGGCTGACTGGCTGCCACCATTTCGTCAGACAACTCCCAAGAACAACAGCCAAACATAGGTGGGGTTTTTCAAAGTGCCAATGTATTTGGATGTTCCTCCTGAAGAGCTAACTAAGAAAGTGAAAAAAATATCAGTGTTTTCTCTGCACAGCAGAAAACGGTGACTCTCATTCATATGTTTCCTCTCTTTCTTGTGTTTTCTCACTGTTTCCCCTTTTCAATCAACTGCTTAAATTGAGTGATCACTGAACTACAAGTAGTTCTACCCAGAGACAGCATAAAGAACTACAACTGTACTCCAGTCTTGGATGATTCGCAACCTCCACTGGGGAAATTCCAACCAATCATATCTAAACCACTGCACCCTCCGGTCGTTCTGTAGGTTAGTGCTGCCTGGTTTGGATGTGGTTTCTTGAGAGAAACAGAGGCACTGCTGGGTTACCATCTTTAACTTTTTTTTAACACAAGGTCTCGTTCCCTAGAGGAATATTTGTCAGGAAATTGTTGGTTGGCTGCCCCCATTTCCCCAGACATTCTCAGGAACAGTGTCCAAACACAGTTGGCACGCTCTGAAGAACTAAATAAGAAAGTGCTGCTCTGTTTGGATGGTGGTTTCTGAAGTTGGCTCTGGGGTCCCACCTGTCGAATTCTTCAAATCTCCAATCATTTTCTCTGCTTTCTGGAGAGCATTTCTCATGGATGGAAAGAGGAATCCAACTCATCCGAATGGAGCAGCACTCACCTACCACCCCAAAGGGAGCACTTGCTGGCCAAGTGCTATTGAGGCAACAGGTAACTCCTTTTGAGGACTAGGTTAAGGGAAAAAATACAGCATGTTTTTTACCCAGCAGAAATCCATAATGCTTATTCTGATGTTTTCTGTCTCTCTCTCTTGATTTCCTCTTCTCCATCCATTGAATCTTTATATTCAATTATCATTATGAACGTCAGGTAATCTGACCCTAAGATAGGAGAAAGAACTGCACCTGTACTCCAGCAGTGAATATGGAGTGACCTCTAACCATGATGTTTTGGCCTTTTCATCTGTCTGCCTATGAAATGAGCATCAAAAGTCTGCTCCACTTTTGTGTATTCTTTTCTTTTCCTCATCAGTGAGGATGTCCTCAGCAGCGTCACCCAAGGCAAATATCAGGGAATCTATCTAGTATTCCTGTGCTTTCTCTGGTAAACCTTACAGAATTATTCAGCTGCAGCCTTCTCTTTTTTTCTCCCCAGAGATCCTAGGTTCATTTATAAAGGCGGCTGGGGCCTCCACCCAAGCAAACCTTTCCTAATGCTGAGAACCCGGAGGGCCCGTGACAAGGGTGCCTCCATTCACCGCTAAAATGGCGCCTCCTCTGGTCACTCTGGGGAATAGCGCACGAGGTCAGTGCTCCTTTCTCACAGTTTCATGCCATCTCTTTGCCTTTCTCTCTGGGTCTACCGCCCCTTTCTTGCCCCATGAGCTGCTGCTGCCTCTTTGTGACTCAGCCCTCTGGGCAGGTCACCACATGTCTTCCCCTTCTGAGGTAGAAAAGTATCTTCCCAGAAACAGGCCCCTATTCACTCCCTCGGTGTCTCAAGGACCCTCTAGACAGCAATCAAGGTCTGTTCCCTTCCAGACCTTGGGAAGTGCTGCAGGACTGGTGAAAGTGTTACCTAGAGAGCTGGTCCAGTGAGACTTTGGTATCCCAGAAAGGGAAAACTACATAGTGACTAGGCCAGAGAGCTGAGTCACAAAGACAGAGCAGCCTGAGTCCCAGAGAGCAAGATGAGCCATGGGGTGAGTGAGCAAAGGAAAGGTGAGTGAACCCTGTAACTGGTGGTCACAAGACATGCGGGCCCCGTCCCTGCCGCCTATCACCACCTCACTGCACTGCATCTCCCGCACAGCGCTGTGACCTATTGGCACATTGTCGCCAAAATACAGGAGAAGGGGAGCAGACCCGAGCCAAAACCAGCACATGTACTCAGGGCTGCAGGGCTCTGTCTAGTTCCCCCAGGGGTTGTGTGAACAGAGGTGAGCCCAAAGGGGGGGGGGGTACAGCATGAAGACCTTCTTGAAACCGTGACACGAGCGAGCACCTGAAACTCAGAAACCAGGAAGGTGAAGAAAATTATAAAAAATAAATTTTAAATCTCATGATGGATTTAGCCAGTCTTGTGATTTTTTTTGCCCGCCTCACACGTTATTTTTGAACATTCAGTGTTGGTGGTACTGAATGTATAGGGAGAGGGGAGGCAGTGTGGCCTAGTGGCTAGCACAGCATCCTGGGACTCAGCAGAGCTGGGACCTAGTCCAGCTCTGCCTCTGAGTACAAGTCAAGGCGCTGCTCTGTGCCTCAGTTTACCCATCGGTAAAATGTGGCTAATGGGAATTAACATGCTTTCATTTTTCAACACACTCGACTACCGGAGCAGATGCTGGGGAACCTGAGGAAATAAACCTGAAGTTTACGTTGCAGAGACACGCTCTAGGTTGGAGAGGTTAGTGCAGAGTGCGTGAAACTCTCCATTGAAACTTTTTGCTGGCGTTTTTGACTAAATGAAAAACTTTGTTTTGTTGAAAAAACCCAAAAGTTTTTGGCCACCCCTTCCCTTTAGACCATCCAGTCTGACCTCTTGTACAGCAGAGACCAATGAATGTCACCCAATTACCCTGTATCGAGCCCAGTAACTTGTGTTTGACTGAAATATGTCTTCCCGAAAGGCATCCAGTACTGATCTGAAGACACCAAGCAATGGCAAATCCACTTCCTGCAGGAGTTGGTTCCAACGGTTAATCACCCTCACTGTTAAAAACCTGTGCCTAATTTCTCATCTGTATTTGTCAGCTTCCGTCCATTGGTTCTTGCTCTGCCTTTCTGCACTAGATTATACGGCTCTTGATTACCCATCTGGGTATGTTTCAGAGTAGCAGCTGTGTTAGTCTGTATCCTCAAAAAAGAACAGGAGTACTTGTGGCACCTTAGAGACTAACATTTATTTGAGCATAAGCTTTCGTGGGCTACAGCCCACTTCTTCGGATGCACAGAATGGAACATAATATTGAGGAGATATATATACGCATACAGAGACAGGTGGGAGTAGTCTTACCAACTCTGAGAGGCCAATTAAGTAAGAGAAAAAAAACGTTCGAAGTGATAATCAAGATAGCCCAGTACAGACAGTTTGATAAGAAGCAAGTGTGAGAATACTTACATGGGGAGATAGATTCAATGTTTGTAATGGCTCAGCCATTCCCAGTCCCTATTCAAGCCTAAGTTGATTGTATCTAGTTTGCATATCAATTCCAACTCAGCAGTCTCTCGTTGGAGTTTGTTTTTGAAGCTTTTCTGTTGCAAAATCGCCACCCGGAGGTCTGTCATAGAATGACCAGACAGGTTAAAGTGTTCTACTGGTTTTTGAATGTTATGATTCCTGATGTCAGATTTGTGTCCATTAATCCTTTTGCGTAGAGACTGTCCGGTTTGGCCAATGTACATGGCAGAGGGGCATTGCTGGCACATGATGGCATAGATGTGCAGGTGAATGAGCCCGATGGTATGGCTGATGTGATTAGGTCCTATGATGATGTCACTTGAATAGATATGTGGACAGAGTTGGCATTGGGCTTTGTTGCAAGGATAGGTTCCTGGATCAGTGTTTTTGTTCAGTGATGTGTGGTTGCTGGTGAGTATTTGCTTCAGGTTGGGGGGTTGTCTGTAAGTGAGGACAGGTCTGTCTCCCAAGATCTGTGAGAGTGAGGGATCATCTTTCAGGATAGGTTGTAGATCTTTGATGATGCGCTGGAGAGGTTTTAATTGGGGGCTGAAGGTGACAGCTAGTGGTGTTCTGTTATTTTCTTTGTTGGGCCTGTCTTGTAGGAGGTGACTTCTGGGTACTCGTCTGGCTCTGTCAATCTGTTTTTTCACTTCAGCAGATGGGTATGGAAATTGTATGACGGACCATGAATGCTCACAACATTGGGGATTGGGGTGTGAGGGCTCCGGCTGGGGGTGCAGGTTCTGGGGTGGGGCAAGAAATGAGTTCAGGGTGTGGGAGAGGTCTCTGGGCTGGGGGTTGGGGTGTGCGGGGTGAGGACTCTGGCTGGGGGTACATGCTCTGGGGTGGGGCTGGGGATGAGGGGTTTGGGGTGCAGGAGGATGCTCCGGGCTGGGACCGAGGGGTTTGAAGGGCAGGAGGGGGATCAGGGCTGGGGCAGGGGGCTGGGGCACAGGAGGGGGGCAGGGGGGCAGGCTCTGGGCGACACTTACCTCAAGCAGCTCCCAGAAGCAGTGGCATGTCCCCCCTCTGCCTCCTATGCGGAGGCTCAGTCAGGTGGTTCTGCGCACTGACCCATCCGCAGGTGCCGCCCCTGCAGCTCCCATTGGCTGCAGTTTCCGGCCAATGGGAGCTGCAGGAGCAGCACTTGGGGCAGGGGCAGGGGCAGTGTGCAAAGCCCCCTGGCTGCTCCTATGTGTAGGAACCAGAGGGGGGACATGCCGCTGCTTCTGGGAGCCGCACGGAGTGGGGCAAGCCCCACACCCCACTCCCTGGCGGAAGTTCGAGGGCCAGATTAAAACATCTGAAGGGCTGGATGCAACCCCCGGGACATAGTTTGCCCACCTCTGCCTTAACTCAATACTGTGGTCCTTCTCTGCACCCTCTCCAGTTTCCACTAGGGGTCTCTGCTGGCATAGCTATACCGGCCAAGGCTCTGGAGTGTAGACAAGCCCTAAATCCACTTTGGAATGAGAGCGTCCACCCGAGGGATTACTGTGCTTTAATTTATGCACGTCAACTTCCCCTGCAGTTAATTCATTTTAACAAGCCCTGAGAATGGACTCACACTCAGAGAAATGGCCCCAAGATCCGGCTCTTTGAAATGAAGTCCTCCATTTACTTACCCAAGGCCAAAAAGGAAACACTTAAGACCTTTTCCCCATTACCAGGCTTGGGCATCCTTTTAAAAAAGTGAAAGCGGGCAAAAGCTTTGCACAGAAAGGGCCCTGCGGCTGGGCTTGAGAGCAGGTCTGCTGATCCCCTCAGCCTATCGGGCAGTCGAGCCCGTAGGCCTGGCTTGAGGTGAGAAACTAGACAAGGGTGATGCCACATTTTGCAGCAAGCATGACTGGGGAGGTAAATGGCTCAGCAGGCTGGAAATAGGATGTGTGTATTAGCTAAGAGAAGGGGGACAGTTTACAATGGACAAGATAGCAATGGACTGCATACACACGGAACGTAAGATGAGGTAAAGCGTAAGGAGTGTGTAGACAGAGCATGCTGTATGGGGACTGGTCCTAACAAAGTAATGACCTGTGATGTAACACAGTAGTTCTCAATCAGGGGCCCAGGGCAGAAAGCTGAAGCCCAAGTCTCTGAGCCATGTCACCCAGGGCTGAAGCTGAAGCCTGAGCAATGTAGCTTCGTGGGAGCCCCTAGGACATGGGGCCCCCAGGCAATCACCCTGCTTGCTACCCCCTAACGCCAGCCCTGGCTTTTATATGCAGAAAAAACAGTTATTGTGGCACAGGTGGGCCATGGAGTTTTTATAACATGTTGGGGGGAGGGGCTCAGAAAGAAAAAGGTTGAGAACCTCTGATGTGACGTACCCAATGCAATGTATGAGCAAATGCATATAAAGGAAGAGGGCTTCTGCATCACTTTGGACCTGCACCCGCCCACTGAGTGTGAGTCTGATCAACTCAGAACTGCTTTGCTATATGTTGCATAAAGGTACGTGAGTAACGAAATCTGGGGTTGAACTGAATTCTTGGGAAGCCGAGGGGAAAGGGCTTGGAGGGAAGCCCAGCGGGGTCAATCAGGTGGCTAAATTGACAGCCAGCTGCATCATTACTGTGAGGTGGTTAAGCTAGCAGGTAACCAGACTAGCCGTGGGCTCTTACTCCTGACAGGTGTCCAAACCAGAAAACTAAAAATAAACAAAACAAAACTGGGTTTGGTTCAAACCGAAACTGATGTTTTTTGGCTCATTGAAACGAACCTCCAAAAACTCCATTCAGGTCACGCAGAACATTTCAAATGAATTCAAACTGACATTAACTATCGATTCCAAATGAAGAGACCAGATGGGTGAGGTAATATCTTTTATTGGACCAACTTCTGCTGGTGAGAGAGACGCGCTTTCGAGCCACATGGAATGCTTCTTCAGGTCTGGGAAAGGTCCTCCGAGTGGCACAGCTCAAAATGAACCGTTTTGACCATTCCGAAATTTTGGTTCTGGGGGATTTTTATGGCCAAAACTATTCACTGAATTGGTGGACAAATCGGAGAGAGTCCCGAGGAGAGGAACAAAAATGATTAAAGGTTTAGAACACCTGACCTAGGAGGACAGGTTGAAAAAACTGGGCATGTGTAGTCTTGAGAAAGGAAGCCTGAAGGGGGGACCTGATAACAGTCTTCAAATATGCTAAGGACTGTTATAAAGAAGATGGTGATCGGTTATTCTACCTGTCCACTGAAGGTAGGACAAGAACTAATGGGCTTAATCTGCAGCAAGGGAGGTTTAGGTTAGTTATTAGGAAAAAACTTTCTAACTGTAAAGTAGTTAAGCTGTGGAACAGGTTGTAGAATTCCTGTCATTGGAGGTTTTTCAGAACAGGTTGGACAAACAACTTTCAGGGATGATCTAGGGTTACTTGGTCCTACCTCAGCATGGAGTGCTGGACTTGATGACCTCTTGAGGTTCCTTCCTGCCCTATCTTTCTATGAACTTGACTGGAATTTGCAAATAGTTTCAGTGCCCCGAAAATGCATTTGGAGGGAGGAGGGGATTTACTATCCGCCAAAAAAAAAATTCTCACTTCTATAATCACAAATCTTTTCCACATCACAGAGTTCAATATGAGCTACAACAGAGGGTGAGAAGTTTCAAGGGTGAAATTCACATTTAAAGAACCTCCCCTTCCTCCTGCGGAAAAAACCCTATATTTTCTGCAAGATTCTCAGACAGCAGAATATGCACAAAGCCATTGTTACAAAATCACGAGATTATCACCAGATTAGAACAGAACTGGAGGCAATTACTCCTCCTTGGATGGATCCTGAGAAACCCAAATTGGGGGCATCCTGGCTTCATTGCCAGGACCATTAACACATTAGTTACAGAAGGCAGCAGTGAGACCCTTAGAGTTTCAGTTTCATGTCCAGGATGGAGCTGTAGATCTGAGGGCTCATGGGCACAAAACGTTTCTCCGATTCATCCAGGAAGAACAGGGGGTCCTTGATGAGAGCTGGATTGAACCCCTCCTTCACCAGCTGCCCTTTGCACTGCTTGAACGTCCCCGTGACCTCCAGAGCGTCCTGTGTAACAAAACACACAAAGTGCTGCAGGAGCTGGCTCACTCTATGCCACATAAGAGGATAAGAGTCTACTGCAGCTGCCTGCTAGTGGAGTCGCTCCACTAGCTTTTAGCTCTAGAATTTTAGCTTTGTCCCTGGTCATCCCCCATTGGAGGAGGGGAACAGCATTACTCAGAGCACTGACTGGTATAGCTATGCCAGCAAAGCTCCCGAGTGGAGATGCAACAGAAGAAGTTCTGCCAGTGCTGGACCAGGTTACCTAGCTAGAGAGCTGATTGGTTAAATCTAGTCTCAGATGATGTACACATCAGTACGTTTTACTTGTAAACAGGCAGGGTATACAAAGACAGCTTTACGGGGGTAACTCGGGAACACAATTTCTGTGTAAGGTGAATGTAAGAGGGGATGGATCACTCAATAAATTGCCCTGTTCTGTTCTTTCCCTCTGAAGCACCTGGCACTGGCCACTGTCGGAAGACAGAATACTGAGCTAGATGCACCATTGGTCTGACCCAGTGTGGCCGTTCTTATGTTCAGGTTCTAACAATGCTGCATGAGATGATTTTCCGGAGATTGGTATCACACCGAACCTTTTCCTTGTACTATGGCAATAAACCTGACTGACATTGGTTATTTGGCCTCTTGACTATATTCCATAATGAACCACAGTGTGATCAAGCCTTTGCCCCTACAATTTACCAATCAGCCCCCCCCCCCCCCCGCCCCCGAGGCTTAAAGGGCCAGCCAAAAGGATCTCTTACCTGCAGGCGGACAAAGCGAGGAATGGCGTAGTTTGGCAAGAAATCCTTGGCGTGTGTGTAGAGTTTTTCACCATCAAAATCCATCCCCTCCTTCAGTCGTATTGCTGCCATTCCAATCTTGCCTTCGTGTCCTGAAACACACACACAAAGCGTCGGGCTTTGTCTAGATTAGGTGTTTTAAGGTGTTATGTGAAGCAAGCATTAGCTGGCAAAGGTTAACTTTGGCTCTGTCTACACTGCCCAGTTATCCCGGGTCTGAGTGCCTGGGTGAGAGCCTCTCCACTGCAAAGCCCGACCTGAGTTACTGTCTCTGCACTCACTCATGTCTGTGTCTGGGGGCACAGCCCATGGGTTCTTTGCGCTCAGACGCTCTAGGCTTCTTTCCCAGTCTATAGCATCAGTGGCGGGAAAGCTCGTCTGTCCTTTGGGGGGAATTGTGGGAAGGGCATTGGAGGACTATCCATATTCAAGTGATTTAGCCTCACTGGAAAGCAGGCAGGTTCCAACCCGAGTGAAAGCAGAGCCCGGGTTCTAACCCGACCCTGCAGCTGGGTCAGTGAGCCCAGACTGAAAGCACTTCCGGACCCAGGCCAGAGATTTTTTCTGTGTGAACTGGAGAGACTTTTGAGCTAAAACCAGTGCGGGAGCCCAGGTTAGCTGAGCAGTGTAGACATACCCTATGAGGTGCTAACATAACGCCTGGATATCCGAGCCTAGGTGAGGCCGGGTGATAGATTTTAAGCTCAAAATGAAAATTATAACTATCTAGTCTGATCTCCTGAGAAACATGGGCTAGAGAATTTTACACACTATAGAATATCAGGGTTGGCAGGGACCTCAGGAGGTGAGCTAGTCCAACCCCCTGCTCAAAGAAGGACCAATTCCCAGATTTTTACCCCAGTTCCCTAAATGGCCCCCTCAAGGATTGAACTCACAACCCTGGGTTTAGCTGGCCAATGCTCAAACCACTGAGCTATCCCTCCCCTCCAAAATGCTTACTTCCCTGACTAGGAATCAAACCCAGGCCATGGTAGTGAGAGCACCAAATCCTAACCACTAGACCACATCTTCTGTTTAAGTTACAGTAGATCCTTTAGAAAGAGACACTTAGACTTCAAGTGATGGAGGCTTGACCACGTCCCTAGACCAGTTGCTCCACGGGCAAATTCCCTTCACTCTTAAACATTTGCATCTTATCACTAGCCTGAGTTTGTCTAGCGTCCAGCCATCGGTGGAGCCTTGTGGTGCTAGATGAAAGAGCCATATCATGTAGGAAGTTGTAGGCTTTGCTCATGGCAGTCTCTCACTATAAGGCTGGTTTTCCAGACCTCAGATCATTGGGTTCGACCAGAAACAATTTTTTTATTGTATTTTTCAGAACTGCCAGTGAACTAAAATCTCCACTTTTTGCACAGCTCTAATGACCATATGCTGAGGCCTGGGCATAGATTGTTCATGGAAGGATCCGTAGATTTTTCAGGCCGCTCTGAGCATCAAGCCTCACCTCCTGAATAACACAGTGATTTCTGCAGTGGAAAGAACTATTCCTCCATGCTTTGCACGGCTTTCTTCAATCCCAGGGTCCCTCCCCGTGCAAAGAAAGACTCAGACCCCGACACAGACACGCTACGCAATGGCTTTTAAAAGCCGCCTCAGGATGGACGCTCTCCAGGTGAGCCACAGTGTCAAGGTGACATGAGATGTCCTGCTGCTGAGTACGCACCTGGGACCGGCACCCCGTAGACGTTGACTTCCTGAATGAACTGCACTGCCACCAGCGTTGTCTCCACCTCCGTCGTGGCAACGTTCTCTCCTTTCCAGCTGAAGAGAGAGAACAGAGGAATCTATTTTTCCATCCGTCCATCCACCCACATTGATCAATAGATTTCAAGGCCAGAAGGGGCCTTTGTGATCATTTAGACTAGCCTCCTCTAGGCTTAGAAGGTAAATGTTGGTACACAAACTGATAGAAAAACACACATACACACACAAACCAACGAAAAAATATTTCCATCGATAATCATCTAAATGTACAGATCGGCAAATTAAGAATAATGCTGCTTCTTAGAATCACAATCCAGTGATGTAGCCTTTTGAAATGGATGAACAATAAAACCAGGTATTTGTTGATTTAAGGATATTTACTTTGTAGATTTTGACATGCAATGTTGGTCATTTGTTTTTTAGTGGTTTATAAAGATTTTAACTTTTTGAACCTCAACATCTACTGGTTTCAGAGTAGCAGCCGTGTTAGTCTGTATCCGCAAAAAGAACAGGAGTACTTGTGGCACCTTAGAGACTAACAAATTTATTAGAGCATAAGCTTTCGTGGGCTACAACCCACTTCTTCGGATGCATATCTACTGACATATCAACATCTACTGACACTAAATAATTGTCTGACCCTCCCCCCTGCAGGATTTTGTGCAGCTGTGAAAATTTACATGGATAAACATCTAAAAAAAAGTCTTTAAAAGATACATCGCTATTATCCGTTGACATTATAAAAAAATAATAATTGAATTCTGCCAGGCCTCACTATGGTTTAATGCCTTCTGTTGGCATACGCTGTGTCTCCACCAGGGGGCTCTGCTGTCCTAGCTATACCAATAAAGCATGTGCTGTAGACAAGCCCTAAGTTGCTTTTCAAAATAACACTTAGGGTATGTCTACACAAGCACAAAGAGACCCACAGCAGCAAGTTTCAAAGCCCAGGTCAACTGATTCGGTTTCAGGGGGCTAAACATAGCTGGAATGGGGTGAGAGGCAAGGGTTTCAGAGCCTGGGTTCCAGCCCGAGCCCGAATATCTACACTGCTATTTTTAGCCCGGCCGTGTTAGCCCTGCAAGCCCAAACCGGTTGATCTGAGCTCTAAACTCAGTGCCACAGGGTGTGTATTTTATTTATTTATTCAAATATTTATTTATTTATTTTTGCTGTGCAGACACAAGTCACGCCTAAGTTACTTTAGTGCTTTTGACAGTTTTTCCCGTGGACTTTGTTTTATCTTCTATGGCTGATGCATCCACCCCCTGCTTGCATTGGCCTATGGGGGTTAGGCACACAAGAGCAATCTGAGTTAGGCTCCTTTGAAAACCCAGCTAGACCTAGACAGTAAATTCTTTGACTCCTGGACCATCTTTTTGTAGCAGAGGGGAGGCAGCGTGGCCTAGTGGATGTGGCACCCTACTGGGACTGAGAAGACCTAGGTTTTGTTCCCAGGTCTCTTGCTGGGTGACCTTGGGCCTGTCACATCCCCGTTCTGTGCCTCAGTTTCCCCATCTATAAAATGGAGGCAACAAGCCTTATCACCGTTGTAAATTGCTCTGTGAGAACTAGTTATTGTTATACCTGTGTGTACAGCACATCACACAATAGGGTCCCAGTCCCTCATAGGGTTTTATAGGTGCTACCAGCATCGGGCTCCCCAGTTCATCCCACCCGGGAAGGGACAGCAGCTGGGTCAAAGGAGGGTAATGGTTTGCCCCAGAACCTACCGGAACGTGTCTCCCACACGGTCCTGGAAATATATGAAGCCCTCGTGGTCCACCATGAGGAGGTCTCCGCTGTTGAAGTAGAGGTCTCCTTTCTTCATCACATCCCTCAGGACCTTCTTCTCCGACTTCTGGCGGTCGCCTGCGTAGCCGTTGAACGGGGCGCTCTTCGTTATCTTCACCACCAGCAGCCCTGCCTCACCTGGAAGGAAGAATGAGAATCCCGATGGATATCCCCCTACGTAGCCCAGCCCATCCCGGCCAGTTTTCAGGGTCCTCCAATTGGCGTAGGTAATCCACCTCCACAAGAGGAGGTATCTAGCTTGATGGAAGGGTCTACACCACTGTCTACACCGTCTTAACTATGTCGCTCAAGGGGAGTGGCTTTTTCACACCCCTGACCTATGTAGCTGGGTCATCCTAACTTTTTAGTGTAGGCCCGGCCTAAGAAAGGAGAGAGTTTCACCTACTCTAAATAAACATGAGTCATCATGCCAGGAAAAAGAAACAAAAAGGGGGGGAAAGCTTGTGCCTGAGGTTTTTTTATCCAGAAACTGGGGGGCAGCCTCAGCGGGAAACTGTCCATGAAACACTGGATCTCCCCAATGATGACGGGGGTACGCTGGGAACCCGTTCAGAGGCAATAGGTAACATCTGCTAGAAAAGAGAATTTAGCTAATATAGAGGCATAAAGCCTGAAGGTGCATCCTGATGTTTAATTTTTGGGTAACTGTTACCCGGGGTCTCCCAGGGGTAACTCAACTGTCTCACTCCAGGAAGTGTCAGGAACAAATCAGTGGGGACACAGCAATTTCCATCTGATAAATGATTGATACAAGCGAGCGTGCTCTTATCTAAAACTACTATTTATTAGCTATTAAGCACACACACACACATAGGCAATAGGTTTAGGACATCCCAGATATAGTTACTCACAGTCTGATATGGTTTTGAGTAATCACCAGCCGGACTTCCAAGGGGCCCTCTTTCCCTCCATAGAATCAAAGAATCATAGAAGATTAGGATTAGAAGAGACCTCAGGAGGTCATCTAGTCCAACCCCCTGCTCGAAGCAGGACCAATCCCCAACTAAATCATCCCAGCCAGGGCTTTGTCAAGCCTGACCTTAAAAACCTCTAATGATGGAGATTCCAGCACCTCCGTAGGTAACCCATTCCAGTGCTTCACCACCCTCCTAGTGAAATAGTGTTTCCTAATATCCAACCTAGACCTCCCCCACTGCAACTTGAGACCATTGCTCCCTGTTCTGTCATCTGCCACCACTGAGAACAGCCGAGCTCCATCCTCAGGTAGTTGAAGGCTGCTATCAAATCCCCACTCACTCTTCTCTTCTGCAGACTAAATAAGCCCAGTTCCCTCAGCCTCTCCTCGTAAGTCATGTGCCCCAGCCCCCTGATCATTTTCGTTGTCCTCCACTGGACTCTCCAATTTGTCCACATCCTTTCTGTAGTGGGGGGCCCAAAACTGGATGAAATACTCCAGATGTGTCCTCACCAGTGCTGAATAGAGGGGAATAATCACTTCCCTTGATCTGCTGGCAATGCTCCTACTAATACAGCCCAATATGCCGTTAGTCTTCTTGGCACAGGGGCACACTGCTGACTCATATCCAGCTTCTTGTCCACTGTAATCCCCAGGTCCTTTTCTGCAGAACTTCTGCTTAGCCAGTCGGTCCCCACCCTGTAGCAGTGCATGGGATTCTTCCATCCTAAGTGCAGGACTCTGCACTTGTCCTTGTCGAACCTCATCAGATTTCTTTTGGCCCAATCCTCCAATTTCTCTAGGACACTCTGGACCCTATCCCTACCCTCCAGCGTATCTACCTCTCCTCCCAGCTTAGTGTCATCCGCAAACTTGCTGAGGGAGCAATTCATCCCATCCTCCAGATCATTAATAAAGATGTTGAACAAAACCAGCCCCAGGACCGACCCCTGGGAAACTCTGCTAGATACCGGCTGCCAACTAGACATAGAGGCGTTGATCACTACCCGTTGAGCCCGACAATCTAGCCAGCTTTCTATCCACCTTATAGTCCATTCATTCAATCCATACTTTTTTAACTTGCAGGCAAGAATATTGTGGGAGATCGTATCAAAAGCTTTGCTAAAGTCTAGATATATCACGTCCACCGCTTTCCCCATATCCACAGAGCCAGTTATCTCATCATAGAAAACAATCAGGTTGGTCAGGCATGACTTGCCCCTCGTGAATCCATGTTGACTGTTCCTGATCACCTTTCTCTCCTCCAAGTGCTTCAAAATGGATTCTTTGAGGACCTGCTCCATGATTTTTCCAGGGTGTGGAAGCAGAAAAAGAACTGTCAGAAAAGAACTGCAATGCATGACAGTTTGTTAGCAAGAGTCAGGCTAACTGTAGCCCTGATAACGCGAGATTTGTAGAAGCGAGGATTGTGTGAGGCGGGTGAGAAAGTACTGTGTGAGAAGTTATTGTGACCTTGTATAGATAAGGTGTAGAAGACCTTGTGTAGATAAGGTATAGGAAATATTGTATGTTGGCAAGAGTCAAAACAATTAAGAAATAAGATATCAAGATGGCTTATGTATAACAAAATGCAGCTGTCCCTCATTATTTTCTGTAATGAAAGGTATAAATGCTTGTTGTAATTAGGTATCAGTGAGAGAGACCTGCTTGGCTCTCTCCCTCTGCACAATTGTGAGAGTGAATAAAGCTTCTGACTTGCTGTACCCAAACAAAAGAGTGAGAACTCAGTTTTTCTCCGACAATTTGGGGGCTCGTCCGGGATGGCAACGCCCTCAGAGGCACCGGCAGTTACTACGGATCGTTCCCCTTCGAACCCCATGGCGCCACAATAGAGGTAGGAGACCTTTTGAAATCTCTATTGGGGTGTCGGAGGAGGACTGTCCGTGGGGCCGTCTGTCCCTGTTGGGCTCACGCCATCCGAACTTATTGACTGTGCAGCAAGGTCAGATGCTGAGCGGCGTAGGGGAATTGTTTGCCGCCCCCTGTATGCATATGCGAGGTGCATAGGATTGCACCTGTGTTGAGGGGTTGTTACCGCCTCAGCAGGAGGGGTTTTTACCGCCTCATAGTCCGGACAGAGGGGTTGTTTACCGCCTCAAGAGGGGTTTTTACCACCTCGAGTGATGCATCGAGGTACTTGGGAATAGTACCTGGAGTAAGGCCTTGGTGTGTGTGTGTGTGTGTGTACACCAGTGTGAATTGAGTGTTACCGGAAGACGCCCAGAGTACTCTGCGAAGTCTTTTGGCTCGTGACCAGAACTACTCTAACGCAAGCCCGGTAACTAGAGGATCTTTTAGGAGATCCGACCCACGGTGGGCTAACTCGGCCTGGCATCGTCCGGCGAGGAGGCTGCCTGGGTCTAGGAGTGTGTGAACCCATCTTCCCTCCCCTTTTCCTCTCCGTGTGAGCCACTGACAGTCTGACCATCTCACTGGATGCAACAGAGTAAGCGGCGCCGTCTCTCTGAGATTAGCCGACGCTCTTTGCTGAAGGGAGGTGTAGGAGGTCATGGCTATCCTCGTTAGTCTCTCCTGTGAGAGTACCCTGTAGGGAGAGATCCTTAGTTTATATGCCGCTAGCGCGGACAGGGCATCCTCCTCCCTGTGTGTGTGATTGGAAAATGGGTGGGGGACAGTCTAAGGATTCCCTCTCACCCCCTAAGGGTACCCCAGCTTATTTTATGTACGTACATTATGGTCCATCAACCTGCAGGTATTTAGAGAATTGGAATCATTACACGCGTGAAAATTCATCTAAACAATGCCCACTAGAAGGTACCTTCAATCTAGAGAAGATCATACATCTCAGAGGAGTTTTTAATCACCAAAAAAGAAAGCCTCTGACACACAATGGGAGCAATTTGTCTATTGAGGAAAGGAACGGGTTAATTTGAAATTCAGCTTGGTCCAGAGATAAAGAGAAAGTTAATCTGCGTTCAAGGTCAAGAATCAATGCAGACCAGGCTAAGTACAAAGAAAAACTACTTTCGGCCCCAGCTGGCTGTGAAAAAATATAGACATAGTCAAACCAAAGGCAATACAAGTTACAGTGCTGAGATTACATTTGCAAAGCTTAACTGTCTAGTGAGATCCAACAGTCTGCCTTTGCGACCCTGGAGCCGGCGTGGTTTGGGGACGCTGAAGAAGCCACAGGCAGCCGGCCTGGACTGGAATCACTGAAAAGACGCCCCAGGAGACTTCAGGGTGTAAAAGAACTGCCCTCCCAAGAGAGGAAGCAAGTTGGAGATTGCACAGCACCTTCTCTCAACGTTATACACAGACGTGGCCAGTCTGGACATACGTGTGTGAGTATGAAAGTGTGCCTACTCTCAGCCGCAGTAAGTCTGAGAACCGGAGAGGGATTTAGCATTCCTCTCTCCACCCCGGTTGACCGGGAAGGGTGTCAGGTGGATCTACCCCAGTCGTAGCAGGACTGGGCAATAGAGAAGTTGGAGTAATAGGAAGAGTTGTGTACTTGATAACTAGAATTGAGCAATTAAAAGCATAGATCATGAACCAGGCAGCAACTCAAACCTATGCCCAGGGCAAGTTGCAAGCCTTGAGACAGGACTTCCAGGCAGAAAAGGAAGCACTGGCTAAGCAAGTACCGGTCCTTCAGGGACTTGTCAGAATTTAACCATTTGTGTTTGCATATGCTGTAACAGCAGTGTGTTTGCCACAAGAGAAAATTGAATAGTTAAACGCCAATGGGTCATGCGTTTTGCCCAAGTGGCAAGCCTCACGAGGGAGGACTCGGGTAGCCTTGTGAGTAAGAATGTTTAAGAGAAGAGACCAGGAAGGGTGGGGGCTAGTTGAGAAGCCCACCCTCCTATCTAAATTGGTAGTGAAAAAGCCGGTGCCCATGGAAGGGACGGTTCAGCGAGAAAAGCAGGATTGGGCCCAAGCGGGCAGGCAATAGATAGAGAGATTGGAAAACAGGTTGGAAACTTTGAGGGCATAGTGGAAGGAAAGGAGTAAGTAATTATAAGCATGGGGATTTCAAATCCCCAGGATAATAATTGGAATGGTAAAATCTGAGTTGAGTTGGGTGTCGTTTTGGGAGACAAGCAAGTGATTTAAGAAAAGAGAGTGAAAAGTTAACTCTGTAGTTGCTAGAGGGAATCAAGCAGTGAAACTTGGTAGGAATGTCTGTAAGTAATTCAGGCAAGAGGTTATTTAAGTGGAATTATTCGACTATGAATACGTTAGTCTAATTTGCTGAAGAACACTCCTGCTGTATACAATCTGTGTTTTATAAGTTTGAGATGAATTGGTATTGTTTAAAGTTGCAAAAACCGAAAATACTTTTGCCAGACACAGGAAACTAGTGTTGTTTAATACGGTGTTTAGCATTTAATCCTTAAGGTGACTTAATGCTTTACAAGATTTAAAATGTTTTAACTAAAGACCAAAGGTTGTGGCTGCAGCAGGGTAGTCAAAGCCAGGAGAATAAAAGATTTGAATTTGTTTTTGGGTAACAAAATAGCAGATAAAAAATCTGGTAAAAAGATAGAGAAGGACAGTGCCCCTGGCTCTGTGTGGTCGAGCTGTCACTTTACTAGGGGTGCATGGAGATTTTGTAAGCACAAAAGAAACAGTTACACCTTGTGTAGAAATTGATGTGGCTAGTGTTATGGAAATTGAATTGTGGAGAGGATGTGCATTTTCCCCAGAACATGTGCAGTGTATATTGTAGCAGAGGTAAAAGAAATGCAAACCTACCAGTATAGGTTGTGTTGTCTTTTTCAGATCACTGGGTGTTTGAAAGCAGGAGCTAGAAGTAAAAGGCAATCAAAAGTCTGGGAAAGTTAATTGTGTCCCTTTTAAAGTAAGAATCTTTAAGCTGTGGATAGCTTTGGATCTGGAAGCAAGCCAGAAAGCATCTGTATTAATGCAATTTTCTAACTAATAAGGTAGAAGCCACTGAAACCTGGGCTGCCTATGAAACAAATACAAGGAAATATGGGGTAATTCCTCTGTTTTGTCTAAAATCAACAAGAGTATGTGTATATAAAGGAAATATTTTAAGCAATGACTGACTACCCAGAAGGGGTAGACCTCTGTTCTTTTGTCTTTCAGATCATCAGAGAAAACGGATGCCAGCTGAACAGCATTCAATGTACCATGCATTTACTGGTACAATAGGAATTATTTTTGTGTTCTTTGTCCTGTCTTGTGGTGTTTGTCTTGTGGCCAGAATTGTTGGGTTTAATAATTTCATAAGACAGTCTAGTTCAAAATTAAATAGAAGGGTTAAATCAAAAAAAGCAGATACTTGTTTTATTCAACTTGGAATACAAAAAGTGTTTGGATAAATCAGGAAAATGTGATATACTAAAGTCTAATACATTTGCTTAAGTAAGAAAAAGAAACTTCATTGGCCAGATTTTTAATTGAAAAAAATTGTTGTTAAAATTTGCATACCAACAGTCTTTGGAAGCAAGGACATGGAAGGTTAACCCACTCCCCATATTGCCCATGGGATCCTTCTGGCTACCTCAGATTTCTAGCCAGAGGGCTGGGGAGGGAGGAAAGCTATTGGACACCTGAGGTTGTACCGAGTGAACTCCTCAAAAGTGGGTGTGCTTGTCCTGGTTTGTTGCTCCAAAGCTCTGTAATAAAGTTATTTTACTGGAAGGGTGTACATGGCATACATTGAATAATAAGACTAATGTACTGTATAATGGCAATGTGTATGTGTTCATTGTTGGGAAAAGGTGTATGAGTGAAGAGTGGAAGTTTCCTTTGTAGGTTAAAAGAAGCCAAGAAGGGGAGAAAAAAAAAAGAACAGAATGAGTTAACTGAGGGAAAAAATAGCTAGCAAGCTCAGTCCAAAGATAAGACGTTGGCCCCATCCAAGGATACTACCCACAGCTAAGACTTGGCTGACAGCCAAGAAAAGGGGGGGCCTGAATGTGCCCAACAACTATGATATCTGCAAAACACTGCCAGGCATTAATGAAATGTGTTAGGTTTCTTTTCTCACAGATAAAAGAAGTGCTACCCAAAGACCCTAGCAGCCCTGCCATTCATTGAAACAAGGAGACTGAGTCTATGTAAAGTCCATCAACGAAAGACTGCTTTGGCTCCATGCTGGAAAGGCCCTTTCCAAGTCCTGTTAACCACCAACACCGCTGTGAAGTGCCAAGGACTGCCCACCTGGAACCATGCTTCTTACTGCAAAAAGACCCCTCCACCTGGAGAGGATTCTCCAGCTGCTGATCAGCCTATTTCTCCTGCTAGCTCTGCTGTGCCTCCTGGACAGCAGGGAAGGAGGACAAGGTGAAGTGCTAGTAACCTCTCCTTTGTCCACTGACAGATCTACAATGCCTTTGAATTCTTTTACAGGAATCACACCAGTACAGGGTGAAGTGCTAGTAACCTCTCCCCTGCACTATGGTGAATCACAACTGCTTTTGAAGAAGAAAAGAAGAAACACTCGCTCTGCTGAAACCACCAAAGTCCAGGAATTCCTGACTACAAAAGACATTAAGAACTGGCCCTGGTGGAGAAGACGGAGCATCGTTTATTGGCAAGGAGGGAACTGTGGGGACCGTTCCTGGGAATGCGGGGTCCAGTGGTGGGGTGGATTCTTTCCAGGATCAGGACTTTGTGCTTATGGACAGGTACCTTCAGGATGCACTGCCCTTCCTAATTGGCTTTCAGAAGATGAATATCAAAACCGCCTTGCCACCACTAGGACTACACCCACTAGTCCCTTGACCCCTGCCACCACCACTGTAACTTACCCAGATACAAACCGTACTGTATATTCCAATGAAACCCAGTGGCCAAGGCTTTCACATCTTAGTGATTTACTGAAATTTTGTTCAGAGAAATTATTCTTTAAAGTTCAGGATAATGTATATGAGCAAACAATTGAATGGAAAACAAATGGATCAGTAGAGATAGAAATACATGATATCACTACCAGCGAACCCCAAGAATTAATAATTGCAATTGATGGGTTCTATAGTGAAGTAGATATGATGGTTGTTCCTGGAACTTGTACTGTGTTAAATGAGAGAGGCCCTTATTGTTATTTGGTCACCCAATTAGTGAATAATCAGACAAATACCCAAATTGTTCACAGGGGGCTGCCATTAGATTAGCACAACAGAGGGCTTGGGTTATTTCCTCTAGAAAGAAGAGAGACTTGACCGGATCCCTGTGGGATGGGGCCAATAGTGCAGCAGCAGTGTGGAATATTTTTAAGAACCAGGAACATGATGAGAAATTGGGCCAACTAGAGAAGGCCATTGGCCTTGTTTCTGGAGCACAACTAACCCAGGTACAGGCTGGAGTTGGTGAGTTACATGTTATTTCCGCCCTTAGTTCTATGACCCAGAAGTTGCTAAGAGAGATGGTACTGAATATCACTGAGGCTGGGAAGGCATTGCAGTGGGATCTAGCATGTTCAGAGATTCAGGATTTCCTGAATGACCAGCTGATGTCCATTCGGAATGATCTAGAACATCAGGCTTGGCCCACTGCCCTTACAGACACATCAGGAGTACCATCTGATCTGTGGCCATGGAGACTTACTTGGAAACTTTCTGGATGGAAGTGCGGACGTTCTCAGTGCTCCTTCCAAGCATATGGACCGGTAAAGGGGGTGTGGGCTCCTACATACCGTATCCTGCCGGGTCCATGGGGAGGATGCATGTGGGATTGGATAATTCACCGAGACATCTGGGAAATTAGACCACCTGATATGCCCAATCGATTTTTAGTCAGTGCTCCTGGGATTACACCTCACATTTGGATGGGGTTAGGAAGTCAGTGGACATTTTGGCCATTAGAACCCCACAGCTTCAGTGTAACCGTAAACTGGAGCCAGGAGAAGTTGTCACTGTTTATGACTACGTTTGCTGGGAGGGTAGGGGACAAGGAACTACCCTGACAGGACACTTACTTTTTCAAGCTAACGATAGCTGTGTGTATGTTAATGACACCACATTACAAGACATACATTTTAATCTCACTACCACTGCAGGCAATCATATTATTTACTGGCCTGCAGATAGAGCTTTCCAAGTAGCCCTTAGGTTCCAGATACCCTTTAATTGGACTAGTTTAGTACCTGATAGATTTCAGAATTTGTTTTCACTGTTACCAGAGATTCAGAAAATCTCTGAAGTACAAGGGCAAATTCACATGCTTTAAAATATATATCAAGTTGAAAAGTATGCTTTTCAGACAGCTTATAGAGTATCCACTTTATGTACTAAGTATGATGTATTGTGCTTTGTGACTAAGGCTGTACAACAACCCCATTATAGTTTTGCTATGGGAATGTTATTGCTTGTATTGTTATTAGTTAGTTTAGGATTATGTTATTGTTGTTGTAAAAGACGTAATAATAGTAATACCTTTCATGTTCATGCTAATCATGCATTGTCATTACATCCAATCAGAACCGCTAAAACTGAAACATCTGATATAGAATCTGAAGTCCAGGACTTGATGCAAATAGAGGTTTGAGAATGTTTGTTGTACTAGAAGTACAAAAGGGGGGGTTGTGGAAGCAGAAAAAGAACTGTCAGAAAAGAACTGCAATGCATGACAGTTTGTTAGCAAGAGTCAGGCTAACTGTAGCCCTGATAACGCGAGATTTGTAGAAGCGAGGATTGTGTGAGGCGGGTGAGAAAGTACTGTGTGAGAAGTTATTGTGACCTTGTATAGATAAGGTGTAGAAGACCTTGTGTAGATAAGGTATAGGAAATATTGTATGTTGGCAAGAGTCAAAACAATTAAGAAATAAGATATCAAGATGGCTTATGTATAACAAAATGCAGCTGTCCCTCATTATTTTCTGTAATGAAAGGTATAAATGCTTGTTGTAATTAGGTATCAGTGAGAGAGACCTGCTTGGCTCTCTCCCTCTGCACAATTGTGAGAGTGAATAAAGCTTCTGACTTGCTGTACCCAAACAAAAGAGTGAGAACTCAGTTTTTCTCCGACAAGGGACTGAGGTGAGGCTGACCAGTCTGTAGTTCCCCGGGTTCTCCTTCTTCCCTTTTTTAAAGATGAGCACTATATTTGCCTTTTTCCAATCATCTGGGACCTTCCCCGATCACCACGAGTTTTCAGAGATAATGGCCAATGGCTCTGCAATCACATCAGCCAATTCTCTCAGCACCTTCGGATGCATTAGATCCAGACCCATGGACTTGTGCATGTCCAGCTTTTCTAAACAGTCCTTAACCTGTTCTTTCACCATTGAGGGCTACTCACCTCCTCCCCATACTGTGTTGCCCAGGACAGCAGTGTGGGAGCTGACCTTGTCTGTGAAGACTGAGGCAAAAAAGCATTGAGTACTTCAACTTTTTCCATGTCATCTGTCACTATGTTGCATCCCCCATTCAGTAAGGGTCCCACACTTTCCCTGACCTTTTTCTTGTTGCTACCATACCTGTAGAAACCCTTCTTGTTACCCTTCACATCCCTTGCTAGCTGCAACTCCAATTGTGTGGCCTTCCTGATCACACCCCTGCATGCTCTAGCAATATTTTTATGCTCCTCCTCCTGACCAAGTTTCCACTTCTTGTAAGCTTCCTTTTTGTGTTTAAGCTCATCGAAGATTTCTCTGTTAAGCCAAGCTGGTCGCCTGCCATATTTACTATTCTTTCTGCACATTGGGATGGTTTGTTCCTGCGCCCTCAATAAGGCTTCTTTAAAATACAGCCAGCTCTCCTGGACTCCTTTCCACCTCATATTAGCCTCCCAGGGGATCCTGCCCATCAGTTCCCTGAGTGAGTCAAAGTCTGCTTTTCTGAAGTCCAGGGTCTGTATTTTGCTACTCTCCTTTCTTCCTTTTGTGAGCATCCTGAACTCAACCATCTCATGGTCACTGCTGCCCAGGTTGCCACCCACTTCTACTTCCCCTACCAATTCTTCCCTGTATGTTAGCAGCAGGTCAAGAGGAAAATGACCCCTGGTTGGTTCCTCCAGCACTTGCACCAGGACGTTGTCCCCAACGCTCTCCAAAAACTTCCTGGATTGACTGCATTGCTGTATTACTCTCCCAGCAGATGTCAGGGTAATTGAAGTCCCCCGCTAGAACCAGGGTCCGTGTTCTGGAAACTTCAGTTAATTGTCCGAAGAAAGCCTCGTCTACCTCATGCTCCGGGTTCAGTGGTCTATAGCAGACGCCCACCACGACATCACTCTTGTTGCTCTTGCCTCTAAACTTAACCCAAAGACTCTCAACAGGCTTTTCTCCAGTTTCATACCGAAGCTCTGAGCAATCATACCACTCTCTTACATACATTGCAATCCCTCCACCTTTTCTCCCCTGCCTGTCCTTCCTGAACAGTTTATACCTATCCATGACAGTACTCCAGTCATGCGAGTTACCCCACCAAGTCTCTGTCTCCAGCTGATGGGGAGTTTAGATGTTAGCTCACTGCCTGGAGAAAAGCTCCCTCAGACTGATCTGAGGTATTTATTTTTACCAAATCTTTTATAGCTAACTCTAACTCTACAATGACTCCTAGTGGGTCAGCAGAATAACCTCTAAGTCATCTAGATAGACTTATGTGTAGTGCTGGGGAGGAGCTGGTGGTCGTGGTACATGTAGGTACCAATGACATAGGGAAGGGTAGGAGAGATGTCCTGGAAGCCAAATTTAGGCTGCTAGGGAAGAGACTGAAATCCAGGACCTCTATGGTGGCATTTTCAGAAATGCTCCCAGTTCCACGCGCAGGGCCAGGTAGGCAGGCAGAGCTTCAGAGTCTCAATGCGTGGATGAGACGATGGTGTAGAGAGGAGGGGTTCACGTTCATTAGGAACTGGGGAAACTTCTGGGATGGGAGGAGCCTATACAGGAGAGATGGGCTCCACCTAAACCAAAGTGGAACCAGACTGCTGGCACTAAACATTAAAAAGGTTGTAGAGCAGTTTTTAAACTAGGAGATGGGGGAAAGCCGACTGCTGCAGAGGAGCGTGTGGATCGGACACAGACTTCTCTTAGGGGAGAGTCTGATGATAGAGAATCTCCAGGTTATAGTCAGGAGCAGAGGACTGAAAAGTATAATGTAAGGGCCGGATCAGATGATAAACAGCCACATAAAAAAGAATCTGGCACATCAGAAAAAGGCAGGCTAATAAACAGGGACAAGTTTTTAAAGTGCTTGTACACAAATGCCAGAAGTCTAAATAATAAGATGGGTGAACTAGAGTGCCTTGTGATAAAGGAGGATATAGATATAATAGGCATCACAGAAACCTGGTGGACTGAGAGCAATCAATGGGACACAATCATTCCGGGGTACAAAATATATCGGAAGGACAGAACAGGCCGTGCAGGGGGAGGAGTGGCACTATATGTTAAAGAAAGTGTAGATTCAAATGAAGTAAAAATCTTAAGTGAATCCACAGGTTCCATAGAGTCTCTATGGATAGAAATTTCATGCTCTAGTAAAAATATAACATTAGGGATCTATTATCGACCACCTGACCAGGACAGTAATAGTGATGATGAAATGCTAAGGGAAATTAGAGAGGCTATCAAAATTAAGAACCCAATAATAGTGGGGGATTTCAATTATCCCCATATTGACTGGGAACATTTCACTTCAGGACGAAATGCAGAGATAAAATTTCTCGATACTTTAAATGACTGCTTCATGGAGCAGCTGGTACGGGAACCCACAAGGGGAGAGGCGACTCTAGATTTAATCCTGAGTGGAGCGCAGGAGCTGGTCCAAGAGGTAACTATAGCGGGACCGCTTGGAAATAGTGACCATAATACAATAGCATTCAACATCCCTGTGGTGGGAAGAACACCTCAACTGCCCAACACTGTGGCCTTTAATTTCAAAAGGGGGAACTATACAAAAATGAGGGGGTTAGTTAGACAAAAGTTAAAAGGTTCAGTGACTAAAGTGAAATCCCTGCAAGTTGCGTGGGCCCTTTTTAAAGACACCATAATAGAGGCTCAACTTCAATGTATACCCCAAATTAAGAAAAACAGTAAAAGAACTAAAAAAGAGCCACCGTGGCTTAACAACCATGTAAAAGAAGCAGTGAGAGATAAAAAGACTTCCTTTAAAAAGTGGAAGTCAAATCCTAGTGAGGCAAATAGAAAGGAGCACAAACACTGCCAACTTAAGTGCAAGAGTGTAATAAGAAAAGCCAAAGAGGAGTTTGAAGAATGGCTAGCCCAAAACTCCAAAGGTAATAACAAAATGTTTTTTAAGTACATCAGAAGCAGGAAGCCTGCTAAACAACCAGTGGGGCCCCTTGACGATGAAAATACAAAAGGAGCGCTTAAAGATGATAACGTCATTGCGGAGAAACTAAATGGATTCTTTGCTTCAGTCTTCACGGCTGAGGATGTTAGGGAGATTCCCAAACCTGAGCTGGCTTTTGTAGGTGACAAATCTGAGGAACTGTCACAGATTGAAGTATCACTGGAGGAGGTTTTGGAATTAATTGATAAACTCAACATTAACAAGTCACCGGGACCAGATGGCATTCACCCAAGAGTTCTGAAAGAACTCAAATGTGAAGTTGCGGAACTATTAACTAAGGTTTGTAACCTGTCCTTTAAATCGGCTTCGGTACCCAATGACTGGAAGTTAGCTAATGTAACGCCAATATTTAAAAAGGGCTCTAGGGGTGATCCCGGCAATTACAGACCGGTAAGTCTAACGTCGGTACCGGGCAAATTAGTTGAAACAATAGTAAAGAACAAAATTGTCAGACACATAGAAAAACATAAACTCTTGAGCAATAGTCAACATGGTTTCTGTAAAGGGAAATCGTGTCTTACTAATCTATTAGAGTTCTTTGAAGGGGTCAACAAACATGTGGACAAGGGGGATCCGGTGGACATAGTGTACTTAGATTTCCAGAAAGCCTTTGACAAGGTCCCTCACCAAAGGCTCTTACATAAATTAAGCTGTCATGGGATAAAAGGGAAGGTCCTTTCATGGATTGAGAACTGGTTAAAGGACAGGGAACAAAGGGTAGGAATTAATGGTAAATTCTCAGAATGGAGAAGGGTAACTAGTGGTGTTCCCCAAGGGTCAGTCCTAGGACCTATCCTATTCAATTTATTCATAAATGATCTGGAGAAAGGGGTAAACAGTGAGGTGGCAAAGTTTGCAGATGATACTAAACTACTCAAGATAGTTAAGACCAAAGCAGATTGTGAAGAACTTCAAAAAGATCTCACAAAACTAAGTGATTGGGCAACAAAATGGCAAATGAAATTTAATGTGGATAAATGTAAAGTAATGCACATTGGAAAAAATAACCCCAACTATACATACAACATGATGGGGGCTAATTTAGCTACAACGAGTCAGGAAAAAGATCTTGGCGTCATCGTGGATAGTTCTCTAAAGATGTCCACGCAGTGTGCAGAGGCGGTCAAAAAAGCAAACAGGATGTTAGGAACCATTAAAAAGGGGATAGAGAATAAGACTGAGAATATATTATTGCCCTTATATAAATCCATGGTTCGCCCACATCTCGAATACTGTGTACAGATGTGGTCTCCTCACCTCAAAAAAGATATTCTAGCACTAGAAAAGGTTCAGAAAAGAGCAACTAAAATGATTAAGGGTTTAGAGAGGGTCCCATATGAGGAAAGATTAAAGAGGCTAGGACTCTTCAGTTTGGAAAAGAGAAGACTAAGGGGGGACATGATAGAGGTATATAAAATCATGAGTGATGTTGAGAAAGTGGATAAGGAAAAGTTATTTACTTATTCCCATAATACAAGAACTAGGGGTCACCAAAAGAAATTAATAGGCAGCAGGTTTAAAACAAATAAAAGGAAGTTCTTCTTCACGCAGCGCACAGTCAACTTGTGGAACTCCTTACCTGAGGAGGTTGTGAAGGCTAGGACTATAACAATGTTTAAAAGGGGACTGGATAAATTCATGGTGGCTAAGTCCATAAATGGCTATTAGCCAGGATGGGTAAGAATGGTGTCCCTAGCCTCTGTTCGTCAGAGGATGGAGATGGATGGCAGGAGAGAGATCACTTGATCATTGCCTGTTAGGTTCACTCCCTCTGGGGCACCTGGCATTGGCCACTGTCGGTAGACAGATACTGGGCTAGATGGACCTTTGGTCTGACCCAGTACGGCCTTTCTTATGTTCTTATGTTCTCTACTGAGTCAGCATTTCTCCTCATTATCTCAAAACCGTTCTAGCCATAACAACAATATGTCAGGGGCACCTAAAACCAAGGCCGCTATTCACTCACTCTCTTCCAGAACTTTCTCTCCCATCCTCCCATTCTGATTAGCAAACTGCAAGTCTGCAGCTGTCTGACCTTGTCTCACAAAGGTCAAAGATTTTTCCTAGCTATGTGATGTTTGGTTTTCAGCCGGCAGTGGCTGCACATACAGAATGGCTGACTGCAGAACAGTCAAGTTCTGGGGTACATGCAGGAAGGTCAAATTCCGGGGTAACATAACGTGTATGTGTGTGTGTGTGTGTGTGTGTGTGTGCGCGTGTGTGTGTGTGTGTGTGTGTTGACGTCCCCTTTGCTGTTTCTTCTCGGAGCCTGGGATTTTTTCTATCAAATAAACCTTTCATTTATTTCCACCCGAGCCTGGCTCCGGTGTGCACGTCGTGGCATGTGTGCCAAAGTGAACTGGTAGCTGGGGGCTGGTTTCACTCCTCTGGGGGTGGCGCACCGAGCAGCTGGAAGTTAAGAACTTGGGTTGGAAGGATTTGGGGACACGCAGGCCCAGAAGGGATGTTGGTGTCACCTTGAAAGGAGTAACATGGCTGGTGGAAGCCAGGGGCAGATCTTTGGCTTGTGGGCCAGCGACTGGTGTCAGGGCTTTGAGCCACAGCAGCACGGCACTAAGGCTCCCAAAGTTACACGGCAGGTGGAGACAGAACCCCTCACCTGTCTGGGTGACCTCGGAAAGGTCACAAATGGTGGGTTTGAAAAGGGGTTAAGCTCCGCAGGCACACGCCATTCTCACGCGGAAATCAGAGCATCCCCACATGGCATTATTCAAGAATATCCATTGCACTTTAAATGCACGCCCTATCTTAATCCACATTAATTTCCAAGTGTAAACAGGCCCCCATAAGAACATAAGAACGGCCAGACTGGGTCAGACCAAAGGTCCATCAAGCCCAGCATCCTATCCTCTGACAGTGGCCAATGGCAGGTGCCCCAGTGGGAATGAACAGAACAGGGAATCATCCAGTGATCCATCCCCTGTCACCCATTCCCAGCTTCTGGCAAACAGAGGCTAGGGACACCATTCCTGCCCATCCTGGCTAATAGCCATTGATGGACCTAACCTCCATGAATCTATCTAGCTCCCTTTTGAACCCCGTTATAGTATTGGCCCCATTGAATTTCAATGAGAATTAGGCTCCAAAGTTCCTAGGTCGCTATTGAGAATGGGATTTAGACTCCTAAATTTTACACTTGCTCTCTGTATCTTAATCCCCCATCTCTACAATGGGGATAACACTTAGGGTGACCATATGACCCATTTTGGCTGGGACAGTCTCTTTTTTAAGCCTGGTCCCGGCCGTCCTGACTTTTTTGGCAAAAGTGGGGGGTGGAGGAATGTGCGAGGGGGCGAGTGGCTTGGGCCAGCCCCACTCTCTCCAGCCTTTGGAGAGGGGCTCGGGTTAGCCCTGTGGGGGAGAGCTCGGACGAGCGGCTTGGGCCAGCCCCACACCGGGGAGCAGGAGGGCTCGGGCTAGCCCCACGCGGTGTCCCGTTTTCCCTTGGGGAAATATGGTCACCCTAATAAGACTTCCCTACCTCACAGGGGTGCGTTTGGATAAATGCATTAAAGCCCATGAGGTGGTCAGATACTACAAGTAATGGGGACCCAAGGACCTTTGCTAGATCTTCTATCCTGCCCATTAGCTGGGAAATTTGACTGAGTGGACACAGGCAGAATGAAATCCAATGTCTGGAAACTGAACCCAGACAAATTCAGCCTAGAACCAGGCATAAAGTCTGAAGCAAGGGTAATTAGCCACTGGCAGCGTAGCGAATATAGGGCTGAGCCCACTAGGGACACTCATGATAAAGTGGCAATTTTCAGTCATGTTTTTGTGATGCTCATGTATGCCTCAGTTTCCCCTCTGTTTTGCACTGCTCTCTGGAAGGGCAAAAGGGTGCTATTGGGGCGACGCAGGAGATGTAAGGTGTGTGTGACCCCCTCACTGCCCAGGATGCAATGAACGGGACCCTTAAGGAAACCAATTGCCCAGAGGGAGGTGGGTTCCCACCCCCCCACACCTCAGCAGGGAAGCTGAGCAGAAGCCCCAGCTCGAGAACAAAGGACCAGTGGCAGGCCGGGGAGAAGGAGTCGGCTTTTGGGAGAGTTTGAGCGGTGAGCGCAGAGCCTGGAATGGAGCCCATAGAAGCTTGGCCGGTGATTTGCATTGGCTTGGCCAGAGGGACAGTGTCTTAACCGTTCTCTCCCTGTGCTGACCCAAGGACTTCCCGAGGCTGAGTTCCTGTTCGCCAACAAACCCAACTGTTTTGGAAACGCCGCCTGGTGTCACTGCAAATACTTGCTGAGGTGCGTAGACTCCAGCTGAGAGACTTTTCCCCTCTTCCCCGCTCCTGACGGAAGGAGCTACCCTGGAGCACTGAGGGGTTCCGTCAAGGGACTGTTTAAAAGCTGGGACGTAGCCTTGGTCCTGTGGCTCCAGGACAGCACTCGCTGTGTTCTGTGGCAGTGTGGGAGTAGCTAGGCCTAGCATGATTGTGTACAGCTTGACAACAACATAGTGTGGGAACTCAACTGTGCCAAGTTCCTGTCTTCCTATTGTGCTGTTGTGTAAAGAGCAACGGACACAAGAGGAGCAACTTGCCATGGGATGTAAAGTGGATTCTGCATCACTGGATCAAAGCTAGCCAGGGTGTGTCTACACGTACTGCGAATACCCCTGCAGCCTAGTTCTACCTTTGGAGTCTCTTAATCAAGATTGTGGGTATGTCTACATTGGCAACTAGACACCCACGGCTGGCCCGTTACAGCTGACTCGGGCTGCAGGCTGTTTCATTGTTTTGTAGACTTCCGGACTCGGCTTGGAGCCTGGGCTCTGGGACCCTCCCTCCTCACAGCAATGAAACCTCCCCGCAGCCCGAGCCCCACAAGCCAGAGTCAGCTGCCACGGGCCAGCAGCAGCGGGTGTCTAGTTGCTGTGCAGACATACCCTGGATGATTGTTGATAATGTCGCCCTGTAACTCAATCAGAAGTTCTGGGCTTGATGAAGGAATTACTTGGTGATGATCTCTGGCCTGTGATATGCATGAGGTCAGACTAGACTATGTTAGTACTGTATGCTTCTTCTCTATTTAACTATTGTGATTCTTTGACCAAAAAATTATAGAATCTTTTCTGTGTTAAACCAAAATATTGTCTAAACTGTAGGGTGGCCAGGTACCCAGTTTTAGTCGGGAAAGTCTGGTCAAAAAGGGGACCCAACAGTGTCTGGTCAGATCTACTGACTGGACACCCAAAGTCCAGTCACTGGGTCATCATCTGTGCCAACCCCTACTCAGCTAGGGCTGCCTCCTACCTTCATAGAATATATGGGTTGGAAGGGACCTTAGGAGATCATCAAGTCCAACTTGCTGCTCACAGCAGGACCAATCCCCAAACCGTTTTTTACCCCAGATCCCATTATGGCCCCCTCAAGGATTGAACTCATAACTCTGGGTTTGGCAAGCTAATGCTCAAACCACTGAGCTATCCCTCCCCTCAACTCTGACCTTCATCAGAATGCTGCAGCTCCCAGCCTCGGCTCCACAGGCAAATCCCTCCTGATCCAGGCGGGGGTAGGGAGTGGGAGGGGAAAAGCAGTGAGCGATAGGGGAGAGGGAGGAAGAAGAGTGGATGGGGGCGGGGCCTCAGGGGCAGGGGCGGGGCTTTGGGGGGAATAGGTGGGATGGGGTGGGGCCGTGAGGGGGAAGAGGCGGGGCAGGGGAGGTTCCAGGACTCCTGCTGGAGTGTCCGGTTTTTAAATATTACCAACTCTAATGCCAAAGACTGTTTTGTTTTAGACTAATGGATGTCTGTAATTTAAAGTAGGACTGTATTTAACCATCTCATCTGCTTTTCCCCTGACCTTGCTGACCTAGTCCACATGCCTGTTACTTTCGATGTGTGTTGCAGTGGACGAGATGGTGTAATTGGTGAAGGATGGTGTCATAACTATAAAGGGAAGGGTAACAGCCCTCCTGTGTACAATACTATAAAACCCCTCCTGGCCAGAGACTCCAAAATCCTTTTACCTGTAAAGGGTTAAGAAGCTCAGGTAATGTGGCTGACACCTGACCCAAAGGACCAATAAGGGGACAAGATACTTTCAAATCTTGGGGGGGGGGAGGCTTTTGTTTGTGCTCTTTGTTTTGGGGGTTGTTCGCTCTTGGGACTAAGAGAGACCAGACATCAATCCAGGCTCTCCACATCTTTCTGAACAAGTCTCTCATATTTCAAACTTGTAAGTAAACAGCCAGGCAAGGCGTGTTAGTTTACCTTTGTTTTCTCAACTTGTAAATGTACCTTTTACTAGGGTGTTTACCTCTGTTTGCTGTAACTTTGAACCTAAGGCTAGAGGGGGGTCCTCTGGGCTCTTTAAGTTTGATTACCCTGTAAAGTTATTTTCCATCCTGATTTTACAGAGATGATTTTTACCTTTTTCTTTAATTAAAAGCCTTCTTTTTAAGAACCTGATTGATTTTCCTTGTTTTTAGATCCAAGGGGGTTGGATCTTGATCCACCAGGAGTTGGTGGAAGGGAGGAGGGGGGATGGTTAATTTCTCCTTGTTTTAAGATCCAAGGGGTTTGGATCTGTATTCACCAGGGAATTGGTGAAGAGTCTCTCAAGGCTACCCAGGGAAGGGAATTAGCATCGAGAGTGGTGGCAGCGGACCAGATCTAAGCTGGTAGTTAAGCTTAGAAGTTTTCATGCAGGCCCCCACATTTGTACCCTAAAGTTCAGAGTGGGGAAGCAACCTTGACAGATGGTTATAAATGACAACATGTAATTGATAAAACGCACAGGGCACATTTGGTACAGCGGACGTGTGCTATAATCAATGTCACAGCATTGAGTAATGTATTGACTGATGTCTGAGTCATTAAGAGCTAATTATGGCTACAGATGGTCTCAGTACAGATACAATAGTTACACCTGTCATTGGCTTATTGATTCGGTAAATTGATAATTTTCAAAATCAGATCAGAGCATGAGAAAGAAAGATTTTCAAGGATTTTCTTTCTCCAAAACCAGTATATAAGGCATGACTTGGGGGAGTTAGAAGCAAAGTGAAGTGAAACGTGATGCCTAATTTCTCCAGTCTCAGACTGGTGTGTACATTTCCTTTCTGTATTCTGTATAGTGCTGTATGAAGTATTTGACTGACTCTCTTAAATGACACTTCAACCGAATTAGCTATTTAAATCCAAACGCGCCAGGAAATCTGTGAAAACCTTGTCTATTCGATGTGTGCATGAAATGGGTTAAAACAACCGAGGACAGGGCTGGTGACGTTGAACTGATTTTGCCATCCCCTCTCTGAAAACAACGGGGCATGAGTATTGCAGATTCTCCAGCTCCGTGGCTTTCATTCGTCACTGCTATCAACTATTTCAGTCTCTAGTTAGGGGACTTATGTGGCTGCTGTGAGTACGGGAGTGTCTCACAGTCTTCTAATGCTCTGATTCTGACAATTCCCCCTGTAAGGTAGGGCTGGGCTATTAGCTTCATTTCACAAAACAGCAACCGAGGCACAGATCTTCAATGGTATTTAGGCACCGAGTTTCCCTTATGCTCAGTGGATCTGAGCCTAGGCTAAGACTGTAACCGCTGCACCATGCGTCCTCCCCAAGGGGCCCACTCCCCGCATCAGCGCCTCCCGATGGCCAGCCTGTTATTCTTACCGGGGGGGACTCGGATGCAGCACCCTCTCTCATCTCGCACGGGTTCATCCTGCTCCACGTTGTACCGGATCAACTCGAAGGGCGCGAGCATCTGGAAAGCAACGGGGTGACAAAGACGGAAATCAGCTGGAAAAATAACGTCAGCGTCCCTCGTGTGCCCATTATCAGGATCTGCCACCTTCCCTCCCCCCGGCCAGCAATTCCATCTAGTCCTCAAGTGATTTTCACCTACATGCAGCCCCGCGGCTGTGAGGCTGCAGCTATGAACTCCTCCGTGAGGCAGGAGGGTTGCTGCTTTTGAGCTTCTGCTGCGAGCGTATCGGCGTGTTGTGGTTTTCGGTGGGGTGCGCGCCGGGGATTTGGAGCATGGCCCGTTAAAATGTGGTGCAACCGTCATCTGAGCGCAAGGGGACAAGTAACCACAATGGCTGCAATTCAAGAAAGTTGAGGTGGGGAATACAGCGTGGAAGACTGCTTGAGTGGTGGAAAGTAACGGACAATCACAATGCCTTGCTGTCGCCGACTTACCGATACAACTATTGTTGTCGACCTTGGGATTCGAGTGTGAGAAAAACCTTTTCCCCGGGGTTTTCACGAGGAGGTGAGCTAGTCTTTTATTTAATTTCATTTTATTACTTCTGAACCCTATTAGTGGCTAAATCCTTCAAAACTGACCTGATACTAGAATCTGGAATTATATTTCTGCACGAGGGCCACGGAGGTAGCCCCAAAATTAACCTCTGGCCCGCAGCGTTGAAAAACGGTTGGACCATGCTGGAAAAATACAATCCGCTTGGTAAGTGGATTGAAATCATTGCGTATTTAGGATGGACAAAGGCACTGGCTCGTTGGCAGGAGCTTGAGGGTCCGCCCACCGCTATCCCACATTGCTGTGCATTTCGCCAGGATCGGCCTCTCTGCTTATCCATCTGCCTTCCCCTGCCCTGGCGTCTCATCGCCTGGATGTCACCTGCCTGTTCCAATGCTGGTGTGAAGCCAGGATACTCCTGGAGTTGTGCACCTCAGCATTGAGCAGCGTTGTTCACTATCATGCAGCGCCTCGTGCCGCAGCATGGAGCTGTGCCGAGATCCTTGAACTCCTTGGCACTTGGGGAGAAGCAAAGGGGCAGAAATCACCGGCATAAAGAGGTGCTCGAAGCCCTCTCCAAGCAGATGACCCTTCTCAATTCTTCTGCCGCAAGGAGATCTTATTGGATGCTAGTTGCCCCGGCAATGACGTTTTCATGCCCCAGTGCTGAGCTAGAACATGGTCCCTTCCTTCTTTAGGGCCGGATTGCAAAGCTCCAAGGCTGAATCACCATCAGGCAGGGCTGTAGATGCAGCCTGCGCTGCACAGTGTTGTTAGAGGAACCAACCAAGACTGTGCTGGACATTTAGTGAGAGACAATCTCTGCCCCAAAGAGCTCACCGTCCAATCAGACAAATGATGAGGTGAAAATAAGGATAATTTGGCATCTTTTTGTTCTAGGTTTGTACAGTGCCTTGCACAATAGGGCCAGGATCCATGGCTGGGGCTCTTAGGCTCTACCATAATACACCTAATAGATAAAGTACAGTGCCTAGCACAAGGAGGCCCTGGTCCATAACTGGGGGTCCTAGTGCTACCATAATATATCTAATAAATAATTTACAGCGTTGGGGGTGTGACGTTACCGACATAACCTGTGACCGTATAGATCATTGTTGCAACCACTGTTATATATTTTCAGCAAATATTGTACAAAGGTTGTCGTGTGAGGTGTCTATGGAAAGGTTATGATTTGCTTATTATAATTATGCTATCTGTATGGGTGTGTCATTTTTGTAGTTGAAGTTATGAATATTGGCTATGTACTTGTATATCAATGTGTTTTGAGTCTAAGTAGCCTCAGTGAAGCATTTGGTCAGCTTCTTGAGAAAGGACTATTCTCGGTAAGTGCCCAGTCAATAAACACTTAGCTGACAATAGACTTTGGGAGACGTCAATCCACATCTGAGCTTTCCTGGGAACGTTCAAACTAACGTGTAGACAATGGCATCAACCTGTAAAGAACTGAGTCATGCATGGACATGTGACTTGCCCATGTGACTCCAAACTCCATCTTGCTGTTATCTTGCACAGGAGAACCAAGGGTTTCCACCCACAAGAGAAAGAATATAAAAGGCAGCTGCATCTCCTCCATCTTGTCTTCAATCCTGTTTCTTGCCTCTGGAGGGACTTTGCTACAAACTGAAGCTCTGAACAAAGGACTGAAGGACCCATCCCAGCTGGGGATGTTCCAGAGACTTGATTTGAATCTGCAGTTTATTCCATCACTGCTACAAGCCTGAACCAAGAACTTTGCCATTACTGTATGTCATTGATTCCATTTAACCAATTCTAGTCTCATCTTTATCTTTTTCCTTTTATGAATAAACCTTTAGATTTTAGATTCTAAGGGATTGGCAACAGCGTGATTTGTGGGTAAGATCTGATTTGTATATTGACCTGGGTCTGGGGCTTGGTCCTTTGGGATCAGGAGAACCTTTTTCTTTTACTGGGGTATTGGTTTTCATAACCATTCGTCACCATAATGAGTGGCACTGGTGGTGCTACTGGGAAACTGGAGTGTCTAAGGGAATTGCTTGTGTGACTTCTGGATAGCCAGTGGGGTAAAACCGAAGTTCTCTCTGTCTGGCCTGCAGGAGAACCCCTCCGCTGGTGCAGGGAGTGTCCACTCTGAAGCGTTACAGCGGCAGTGTTTCAAATGTAGCCAAGCCTGTAATCTGACCTGCTGTATAACAAAGGCCAGAGAATTTCTCCTGATTGTCCCTGTCCTGAACAATACAACTCGTGTTTGGCTAACAGCTCTTCCAGAAGGCAGCCAGTCTTGCCTTTTCCCACTAGGTTAAAGAGTCTGGTGTCTCCTATCCATGAAGATACTTCTTCACCACTCAGTCTACTTTCTGATAAGCTAAATAGATTGGGGTCCTTAAGGCCTTTCACTTTCAATCCCCAACCCTCCCAGGGCCTAACCTAACCGGACTCTTTCTGACGCACCAACACTTTTCACAGCCTGTGGGGGCGAAATATCAACATAACCTCACATCCTGGGGGAAATGGATGCAGGAATCTGTTTCATCTCAGTGTTGTTGATGAACCACAGTAAGAGAGGCCAAATGGCTAGAGAGACCCTCATCATCTGTGCTCAGCCTCCACACCTGTCCCAGCTGGGGAAGAAACCGGTAATGGGCACTAGGGAAATGACCACCATGGTAGGGGAGAGGCAGAGTAGCATTCCTCACCTTATGGATGAAGTTGGCCCTTCCCACCGCTCCGATCTTCCCCGTGTAGTTAACGAACCCAGTGTTCCCCTCTGTGGCCCCGTAGAACTCGCAGATGCAGATGGGCCCAAAGCGCTGGAGGAATTCCTTCCAGACCTCCACCCTCAGGCCGTTACCCACAGCCAGCCGCACTTTGTGCTCTTGTTCGTTCTCCCTCTGCAAGGCAAACAGGGCAGGGGTCCAGGAGCGGCACAGAGAGGAGGACAGGTCTCACCCTGGGTCTCACACTAGTTCAGGGATCTACCAAGGTGCCCATGCACCCTATATGCCCCCATGTTGTGCTGTAAGGAGTCAGTGGCAGCCATCCAGGGAGTGGGCGCTGAGCATCCACTTTCAAGATCAAAAGAAGGAGCAACCCAGCCCTTTTATGTGGTAATAACAGCTGTCGGGCAACCACCCAAGGCAGCAGGCCACGTGGCGGGGCAGAGCTAGGACGTGGGGTCATGAGGGGGAGGTTCCCTGATTGCAAACGTGGGGGCTGGGCTGTGGGAGCAAAAAGCCAGGAGGAAGAGAGCGAGTGTGACTCTGGGATGAAGCAGGGACGGAGCTTCTTGGGCACAGAGCCTGCTGGAGGGGCAGACATGGGGATCTTGCAGCCAGGAAGCTGCCTGCTGCTGTATGTTCCCACAGCACTCAGGGAAACAGGACTTGGTAAGTTTGGCCTTGGCTACACTGGCGCTGTACAGCGCTGCAACTTGCTGCGCTCAGGGGTGTGAAAATGCCCCCCCCCGAGCGCAGCGAGTGCAGCGCTATAAAGCGCCAGTGTAATCAGCGCCTGCAGCGCTGAACGCTCCCTCGCAGCGCTGCAAGCTATTCCCCTCGGAGAGGTGGAGTACTTGCAGCGCTGCGAGAGAGCTTTCACAGCGCTGGCGGCGCGACTACACTCGCGCTTCACAGCGCTGCCGCGGCAGCGCTGTGAATTCTCAAGTGTAGCCAAGGCCTTTGTTTGTGGGTAGGGGCTGGGTTGGTGAATAAAGAAGATCACACTGAGAATATCCCTGACTCACCTCATTGATTTATCATCCTCGTGGAAACACCCCGGTAAGACCCTGGACTGTGGCTAAAGAAGCAACAGTGCCACAGAAACCCTATTTTGAGGCCTACACAAGCCAGAGCTCCAGGATGCTGCGTAGGACAAGGGACCTTGGCTAGGAACATAGAGGGTGAAATCTCCCCGTGCACATGTGACATTTACCCTCTTGACTGACACACCAGAGACTGAACCAGCGACCTCAGCACTAAAACGAGGAGCTGCTACAGCTTAAGATTGTAACAGACTCATAGCCATTGTAGGTTGGCATGGGGGGCGGGATTTGTAACATAGACTCACCAGTGGGTGATACAGAGAACTGCCACCATAAGGCATCGATACCTCTTAAACCACTATTTTGACCATTCAGGTGGGAAATATGTGGGGCGTGTCCATCTATGCCTGATCTACAGCGGGCCTATTACAGCTTCCAGAGTCTGGCCCCTTTCGCTCAAGCTCTGGGGGACCCTGATTTTTAGCTCTGCAAATTCCCAGTGGAGTTGGTTGAAAAATGTTTGTTCCTTTGTTTCCTGTTGGAAAAATGGCAAAAAAAAATGTGACTACTGAAAAATTTCAGCGCAAGCCCAAATACTTCAGTTCTGAAATTCTGCTAGGGTGTGTGATGCCATCCCATAAGGCTTTATGGAAATATGCTTAGACTGTGTTTTATGCTACATATGCCATGTAACATATCTCAAAAGTTATGATCTACTGAATGTATTAATCTTATTTGTGTGCATGTATCATTTTTGTATTCAAAGTAATGTTGGCTGCGTACTGGCTTGATTTCTAAATAACCTTAGTAGAGCATTTGGTCAGTTCCTAGAGAAAGGAATGTTGAAATTAAGTACCTAATCAAGAAACACTTAAAGGAAAATGGACCCTGGAATGCTCCAATCCACATAAGAAGTCTACTTGAGGATATTCAAAGTAGCATGTAAACAATGGATGCTACCTGTAAAAACTGTGAGTCATGCATGGACATGTGACTTGCCCAGGTGACTCCTAAACTCCATCTTGGAGATGGACTTTGCATAGGAGTGAGGAGGGGGGTCTCCACCCACAAGAGAAAGTCTATTTAAACCCCTGGGAGACCCCTCCATGTGGTATTCAGCTGGCTAAAGAGAGAGCCTCTCCATCCCCCAGGATACTTGGAAGAAACTGGAAAAAGGGCAGTGACTGCAAGGGGTGTGAGTGATTGCTGGACTCAGGCTAAAAGGAGATTAGTCTGTAAAAGGGAGCATTCTGGAACTGGTGAGGATTTTATCTGTATTCAGTTTGATTAGACATAGATTTGCGCATTTTATTTTATTTTGCTTGGTGACTTACTTTGTTCTGTCTGTTACTACTTGGAACCACTTAAATCCTACTTTCCATATTTAATAAAATCACTTTTTACTTATTAATTGACCCAGAGTATGTATTAATACCTGGGGGAGCAAACAGCTGTGCATATCTCTCTATCAGTGTTATAGAGGGCGAACAATTTATGAGTTTACCCAGCATATGCTTTATACAGGGTAAAACGGATTTATTTGGGTTTAGACCCCATTGGGAGTTGGGCATCTGAGTGTTAAAGACAGGAACACTTCTGCTAGCTGCTTTCAGGTAAACCTCCAGCTTTGGGGCAAATAATTCAGACCCTGGGTCTTTGTTGGAGCAGACGGGTGTGTCTGGCTCAGCAAGACAGGGTGCTGGAGTCCTGAGCTGGCAGGGAAAGCAGGGGTAGAAGTAGTCTTGGCATATCAGGTGGCAGCTTCCAAGGGGGTTTCTGTGATCCAACCCATCACAGGGTGTTCATAGGACTGGTCGTCCAGGTGCCTCTAGTTGGACTACATCTCCCATAATGCACCATGATGACCCCCCGCTTGGAAAGAAGAGACAGTAGGTGCATCATGGGAGTCCCTGGTTGTGGTGTATCGTGAGAAACATAGTCCAGGTGCCTGATACTCCCATTCTCCTCTACAGGCTGGGCTCCTTGGTTAGACTACATCTCCGATGATGCACCATGATACCTCTCTTGGAGAGGGGAGGCAGTAGGTGAATCATGGGAGTTCCTGGTTGTAGTACATCCTGGGAGATGTAGTCTACTGGGGAGCCTGACCTGTAGAGGAAAATTGGAACAAGAAGCAACTAAACTATAACTCCCATGTGGCACCATGGCAGCATTTCAGAATCA
Organism: Emys orbicularis; assembly: GCF_028017835.1. Classification (NCBI taxonomy): domain Eukaryota; kingdom Metazoa; phylum Chordata; order Testudines; family Emydidae; genus Emys; species Emys orbicularis. The sequence goes on along the minus strand of NC_088703.1, from coordinate 18,398,454 downwards.
AAATATTTCAGTTTTCAGCTGAAATTTTTCAATTTTTGGGCATTTAGTTTTTGGACGAAAAACCCCAATTTTCCACAGAGAGTAGAAACTTTCTGTGAAAAAAATTTGCTTAGTCAACAAACTAATTTTTTCCATCAAAAAAGAATTTAGAGAGAACATTTTGGACCAGGCCAAACGATGGTTCATTCTCTGTAGTTGGTCAAGATGGCCCTTGAACTCATCTCTGAATTTCACCCTCAGGGGAAGGATTGGATAGGTATATAAAGGGTTAAATTAACTTGGCTAACGACTATATCATGCTTGCCAATTTGTGTTGAGAAGTTCTGGGAAGGTCTGGAGAGATCGTGTTGGAAATACTGAGCTTAAAAAGCCCCAATTACCAGGGATGGTTCTAACCTGTTTTAGCAAAGAACAGAATTCAAGGAGCAGTGACAATAGTCATGTAGGTTCCAGTCAGGAGCGGTGGAAGCTCCCTAAAAGCGGGGGACCCACTGGCGCCCGAACCATGGCCCCGCCTCCACAACACCTCTTCCCCCTGAGGCCCCGCCCCCTGCTCACTCCTCTCCGCCCCCTCCCACCCATCGCTTGCCCTTGTGGCCAGTGGGAGGGATGGGGCCATGGCTCCCGGCCCCTCCTGTTCCGGCACTCGGGGTTCCAGTAGATAAGGCATAAAAGGGTGAACTCTTAAAATATTTGTTGCTGGTATCTATCTGACCAGTTGGCGCTAGCCAACGTGGGTTTAAGCTAATTCTGTTATAAGTTGCCGATCAAAACTTATCACTGCACATTATTGTATGGAGGTGATGACTGCCTAGGCATTTAAGGCTAGGTTGGAGCAGTTGTGTAAATACCACTTGGCCATCTGGATTTAATAAAGGACTCTGTGGTTAAATTGGTGCTGTGCTGGTACCCTGTATTAATAATAATAATAACAACATGACATAGCAGACTCCATACTGCTTTGCCCCACCTCCCACATTGGGATTAGCAACCAAAGACCATCTGGCATCCCCCCGACCCCCGGGAAAGGCGTTGGGTTACCTTGGGCGCGTTGCACAGATAGCGCATCACCTCCCCTACGTACTGGATCACAGAGACGTGGTATCGCCGGCAGTCATCCCAGAACTGGGAGACGGAGAACTTGGGACGCAAGACGCAGGTGGCTCCTAGGGGAGAGGGAAGGAGAGGTGATGGGGGGCATGTGAACCCCATCAAATACAGCCTTTCCAGTCTACCCTAACCCAATCATGGCACTGAAGAGGTAACTGGTACATTGCTTATCCCACTGATTTGATTCATCCACCATTTGCCTTATGTTCTGCTATTTGTTAAATCCACTTGTTGTATCTCGTCTTATACTCCTCAGGGCCGGAACCATCTTTTTGTTCTGTGTTTGTACAGCGCCTAGCACAACAGAGCTACAACACCTAGTTGACATCATAAAACAAACAATAATAATAATATGGCAGGAGTCACCAGGTGGCACTGCTGCGTATAGGCTTTTTTCTTGGCGTGCGAGCAAATGGTCAGTCTTTGGAGACATGTTTGAATTATGGTTAGTTTTGTGAAGCAGTGTCTTTTTAGGAGGAGCCGTGAGTTTCTTTCTGACTAGAGCTGATTTCTGAGACACAGTTAGTTGCTCCCAGTGCACCGATCATTGGTGGCATGCTGAGATTTCTGAAAGAAAGGATTTCCCCTGCATACTGACCACTGTTGTAATAATTGGGACTATACATTTGCCCTATTTGTAAGCCCAACTGTAAAAAGTCTGTAGAAGTTTATAAAATGTCACAATAACCTACAATAACAAATGTCAGTGGGAAAAGGAAAACTGAGGTAGTCTAAACAAAGAGGCCCATGGAGATAACTCAAGGACTGTCTTAAAGTCATGCTTGGTAAAACCAGAAGACGTGGAACTGGCAATTAATGAACCAAAATTGTGTGTCAGAAACTAGGCCTAATTGGTGGACAAAATAATGAGGGGACAGGCAGTTCCACTCATGACTCCTTTTGTGGGTCCTTAAAGAAAGAAATTTTTTGGGGGGGGAGGGAATAGAAAAAGAACAGATGGAGGCTATGTAGAAAGCTTCACCATCAATACAGCCACCCCCACCGTCTCCTGGGACATCTGGCCTCTGCCCTAATCCTCAAAGATGTCTGGGCCAGAGAGAGGAACCCAGACGATATCACAACCCGTACTGGCTCCTGATGAACCCCAAACACCACCTGAGATGAAACGGGATCAGATTCAAACATCAGCGGCAACAACCACAGCTCCAGCCCGCCTCAGCTAACGTCATCTCTTTTCGCCAGAAGGATCGTTACCATCTTGGGTACCGTAGGAGAGACAAGGAGTGTTTTCCTTTAAAACTCTCCAGATAAAGGGAAAGGGGACAGGACTTGTTCACGTGAAAGCCCTACTCAATACTTCACATTTCAAAGGCATTCGCTGGTTTTCCTTCCTTTCTGTATCTTTAATAGAAGGTTAAAAAAAAATGATGGTGCATTTGCCGCGGCCCTAAGCAGGCTAAGCTCTCTGGAGGCCAAACCCTGAATCTTGTTTAGCACTGTTTAATGTTGGACAGCGACTGGGTTGTGTTAACACCTTTGGCCCACATATTCCATCTAAATTAATACAACACCATCTCTGTGCAAGGCCTGGCACATATAATATAAAAATAAACAACATGCCTTTAAGAATGTATCTCCTCCAGTGGAAAGTCAAGCTGTGAGGCTCTGGGTATCCACTACAGCTTAAGAAACTTAAGGAACATAAGTATGGCCATCTTGGGTCAAACTATTGGTCCGTCAAGCCCAGTATCCTGTCTTCCAACAGTGGCCAGTGCCAGATGCTTCAGGGCCACAGAACAGGGCAACTCTTGACTGATCCATCCCTTGTTGTCCAGTCCCAGCATCTGGCCGTGACAGTCTTAACCATCCTGGCTAATAGCCATTGATGGACCTCTCCTCCGTGAACTTATCTAATTATTTTTTTAATCCATTTATACCTTTGGCCATCCCTCGGCAGTGAGTTCCACAGGTTGACAGTTGCGTTGTGTGAAGGAGTACTTGGCAAAGGGGTGACAATAACCTGAACAAACGGTTTTCACAGGAGCTAAATTCCACCTGGTATAAACTTCACGCTCAGAGAAGAGTTTTAGAGCCCAGCTCGGCAGAATTAGCAATAACTTAGGAGGGAAGGGAAGGGCCCGTCTCTTTGTTCTGTGCCTGTACAGCGCCTAGCCCAGTGGGGTTCTGGGCCATGGCTGGGGCTCAGGGTCATAGAGTTTCAGGCTAGAAAGGACCATCTGATCACCTCTCCGAGCTCCTGTATGTCACCGGGCCACCCACTCCACCAAGCACCTGCCCGCTAAACCCAGCAACTGAAATGGGACCAGTATATTACAGCCCACCCTCTGATGGTTAGAAACCATCTTCTAATTTCCAGCCCAAATTTGTTCAAGGCCAGTTTATAATCCATATCTAGATAATAATAATAAGAATTAAGAATGATGTTTGCTTAAAGATGACCTGGCATGGGAAAAATGCACTTATTTGCATTTCTATCTATCTATCTATCTATCTATCTATCTATCTATCTATCTATCTATCTCCATACCCGACCACTTCTCTATCCATCCACCTCTCCCAGTGACGCACCCCTGCACCCTCTGTGTTTTTAGACCCGTGCCGACACTCTGTACATACCAACCTCCAAGCATCCTCCAAGTCCAATGAGCAGTGCAGCCGAATGGTACAGCGGCAGAGGGGTGTAGATCACGTCCTCGGCTTTCACGCCACTTATGTATAACATGGTCACCATGTTGCACACCCTCAAGTGGGTGAGGATGGCAGCTTTCGGGAGTCCTTGTAGGCCAAAGGAATTGTGTTTAGTGATGCCTCATGGGTTTTGTAGTGCAGTTACTGCATGACCCCCTTCTCCTTTATGACCCGGGCTCCTGGATTGAACTACATCTCCCATGATGCACCACAGCCAGGCACTCCCATGGTGCACTACTTCCCCTGTCCAAGAGGGCATAGGTGCTGACTTTTATTTTTCCCTGTGGGAGCTCCACCCCCACTCCACCCCTTCCCCTGAGGCACTACCCTCGCTCCACTTCTTCCTTCCCCTGCTCCACCCCCTCCTCTAAGGCCCCCCACCCACTCGCTGCTCTCCACCCTTCCCCAAGTGCCTCCTGCTAGCCACCAAACAGCTGATCAGTGGCACCACTGGACAACTGTGGCTGGTGGATGCTGAGCACCTATTATTTTTTTCTGTGGGTGCTTAACCCCGGAGAACCCATGGAGTCAGCGCCTATGCAAGTGGGGACCTGAACTACAACTCCCATGAGGCACCATGCTGGTATTTCAGAATAAAAATATTTGGGGCTTTGGTCAAAATATTTCGGTATTTGAATTTTCATTGGTCAAAATCAAAATGTAACTTTTTTTTTTTTGCCAAAAATCAAGAACAATTTAGACGAAAACAAAATTTATTTTTGTTTTCATCCAAAAAAAATTCCATTCTCCAACCCTCACTAGTGCTGATCAATATTTTGAAACTGGAAATGGCTGCCATTTTCCAAGATGACAGCGCTTATTCCTAGTAAAGTTTTGGGAGTCCCATCTCCTGGTCCCTTAAGTTGGATGCAAAGTTTACAGATGCAGAAGACTCCTGTTTAGGGCTGAGGGGAAACACGTTTTTTCTTCCCATGAAAACTGTCAGCAATTTGAAAAGTATTCCTGTCCCAAACTTTCAAAATATCAAAAAAAAAATTAGGAACCAAAAATTTAAAAAAATGGGCTCAAATCAAATCAAAATTCCATCTTGATCATTTCAAAATGTTTCATTCTGATGTTGACCGTTTTTTAACCTTTTTTGTGTCTGCAAAGTAAGGAATGTACCAAAACAAAAAGCCGTCCCTGTGGCGTATTGAAAATTGTGTTAAAATTGCAAACTATCTCTTTAAGTGTTACGGGGTTTCCTGCTTGCAGTTGAGGGGGGCTCTGTAGGGAAGCATGCAATTTGGATCTTGAGCAATCAGCCTGCAAAAAGCCAGCCTAGAGCCAGGTGAGGTGAGCTGGGCCTCTCTTCCTCTGTCTCTCTCTGCCAGGGCCGGCTCCAGGCACCAGCCCACCAAGCATGTGCTTGAGGCGGCACCTGGAGGGGGGCGGCGCGGCGCTTCGGCCCGAGAGCGGGGCCGCGACTGGGCTCGCCGCCCTCCTCCCAGCGCTCCGGCCACCGGGGAGAGCGGAGCCCTGGCCGGGCTCGCCGCCCTCCCCCCAGCACAGCCTCTGGCCGCCGGGGAGAGCGGAGCCCTGACCGGGCTCGCCGCCCTCCCCCCAGCGCAGCCTCTGGCCGCTGGGGAGAGCGGAGCCCCGGCCGGGCTCGCCGCCCTCCCCCCGGCGCTCCGGCTGGTCGGGGAGAGCGGGCCCGCGGCTGGGCTCTGCGCCCTCCCCTGCCACATTCCCTGGGGGGGGGAGGGTGGCGGGAGGCTTTTTTGCCTGGGGCGGCAAAAAAGCCAGAGCCGGCCCTGCTCTCTGCTTTTGGTTCTTGCGTGTTATGAGTCTGCATTCTAAGAAATAACGTTGTGTGATGCTGCACATTTCCCAACCATCTCTAGTGCCGTTCAATATTTTACATCCAGAGACGGCCGCCCTCTTCCAAGATGGCAAAGTTTGGTTTGTTTAATAATGTTGACAGATGTTTATTTTTAAGCATTTTTTTAAAATTAATTGATTTAAATTTTCAATTGCGCAAAAATTGTGGGTTTTAAGCATCTTAATTTGATTGTTATCGATTTAAATTTTCACAGTTGTAGGAAATTGCAGGGCCTCAGGGGGAGGAGGCCGAGCAGGGCTAGGGCCCCGGGGCTGAGCACAGGAGGAGCGGGGGACGTGGCCACACTCCGGGTGCCGGGGCCCACAAAAGATCAGTCCCGCCCTGGGGGGACTATTTTTTGAGATGGGTGATTGAGCCCAGGAGCACCCACAGAGTCAGCACCTATGGGCAAAAGGCGGGTCAGACCACAATTATTTATTGGCAACCGATGCTAAGCTTCAAAAACTTTAAAGCTTTATAACCATTAAAAGACAAACTGTCAGCATCGCATGTCAACATGCACAAAGGAAATATCCTGAAATCAAACTCAACTGCGTTTTCAAGCAGCCTTTTTCATACTTTGCCAATCTGACGATTATCAATGGAAATATTGCTTTGTCGGTTTGGGCCTGTGTGATGAAACAACGTTTGTTGACATTTACCAATAAACATCTAATCGTACAAATGTGTGAGTAGAAGGGACCTCGATAGTCCAGTCCCCTGCACTGAGGCAGGACTAAGTATTATCTAGACTATCCCTGAGAGGTGTTTGTCCAACCTGTTCTTAAAAACCTCCAACGATGGCTATTCCGATTCCACAACCTCCCTAGGTAATTTATTCCAGTGTGTAACTACCTTGACAGTTTGGAAGATTTTCCTAACGTCCAACCTAAACCTCCCTTGCTCCCATACTTCTGGTCCTGTCCTCAGAGGATAAAGGGAACAAATGTTTCACACTCCAATCATCTTTCCAAGGCTACTTAACAGCCAGGTACAGCTGTTCAGCACTCCCATCACACGTCTCCTCCTCACCTGTGGTGCCCGAGGTGTAAATGTAGAGCGCAGTGGATTTGCTGGTGACGTTGGCTCGGAAAGCGATGGGGATCGGCTCCTCGGAGGCGGCGTCTATCTGGCCCTGGAGAGGCTCCACGCCACTGGTGGGGGACTCGGCGCTCAGGTAGAAAACCCGGATCCCTTTCTGTTGCAGGCTGGGCAGAACGTCCTCAATAGCGGCTTTGAGGTCTGAAGAGAGGGTGAGAAAGGCATTTTTCCCCATTGAGGAACGCGGGTCGCTGCATCACACGCACACAGAGGAGTATGGAGACACAGACACAGATGTGCCCGCTGTCGCAGGTGCACACAGATACACAGACAAACAGACAGACAGAGCAGATGCACGCAGAGGCGCACTGTGACACACTGTACCCCATGTTCCCCCCTGTACCCACATGTTCACCACCACAAGATGGCTAGGGGATGATTTGTACAGAGCATGCCTTGTGAGGTATCATGGGCAAAGCCTGAATTGGATGAACCTCATTATCCTGTTGAAATGCGTGTGTGTCATCCTTGTACATGAAGCTGTGAGATTTCGCTATAGACTGAAACATGTTGTGAGTCTGAGGAACGCCCACCGACCAGCCCCTTGGAGAGGACAGAGAAACGGCAAACACAGAGGCCGTACGTGCCAAAGCTCATGTCGATCAGGAGTGGAGGAAGCTCCCTAAAAGTGGGGGGCCACCGGCGCCCGAACACTGGCTCCGCCCTCATGCCTCCCCTTCTCCCTGAGCCCTGCCCCCCCATGCCACTCCTCCCCCCAAGGCCCCGCCCCACACCACCCCTCCTCCGCCAAAGCCTGCTCCTGCACTGCCCCTTCTCCCTGAGCCCTGCCCCCCGCACCACTCCTCTCCCTGAAGGCCCCACTCCATGGCACCCCTTCTCCCCAAACTCCCACCCCCACACCACCCCTCCCCCAAGGCCCCGCCCCACAGCACCCCTTCTCCCTGAGGCCCCAACCTCGCACTGCCCATTACCCCCCCGAACCCCCACCCTCATGCCACCCCTCCCCCCAAAGCCCTGCCCCACGGCACCCCTTCTCCCTGAGCCCCCACCCTCTGACTGCCCATTCCCCACTCCCGCACCACCCCTCCCCCCGAGGCCCTGCCTCATGGCACCCTTTCTCCCCGAGCCCCTGCCTTTGCACCATCCCTTCCCTTGAGGCCCGCCCCCATGCCACCTCTTCCCCCCAAGACTCTGCCCCTGTTCGCTCCTCTCCAACCCTCCCCACCCCGTCATTCACCCTTACGGCCGGTAAAATGTGTTGGGGCCCCTCCCACCCCCCCATTCTGGCGCCCCGACGTAGACAAAAGGTGCAATAAAAAAATTGCAATTCATAATGAAGAAAATTGTCAGCAGCTCATGTCCACCACGAGGGTTGCCCAACCCCATGACACCGCATGGATTTTTCCAGCACCTGAAGAAAAGTATAAATGACGGACAGCGACATCACCGTGGCCTGCCTCTTTTCCCCCCATCTCTCCACAGGGAAGCAAGATCGCCTGAAAAACAAAGAGCTCCACATTGAGACTTTGGTAGGGGCTGGGGCTACCTGGAAGGCGTTCCACTTAGCATGGACGGCTGTGAAGTTTTGGGGGAGAAAAGTCCTCTTGCTTTTAGAATGATAAGCCTGGTAAAGTTTAGGCTTTAGACTGCGGTTTTGCTATTTTATTTCTTTTTGTAACCAGTTCTAACCTTCTATGCCACTGCCCCTTAAACACTTAAAATCCCTCTTTCTCTAGTTAATACACTTCTTTTGATGTCGGGTCTAAACCAGTGAGTTTTTCTAGGGGGGGATTTGCTCAGATTAGAGACTGGGGCATGTCCACTACCCTTTGAAGGAGTGGCGAACTAATTAATGAGCTTGCATTGATCAGAGAGGTCTTGAGCAGTGTAAGTCACACATTTCTGGGGGGCAAGGCTGGGGGAATTTGCTCCCTGTAGTGCAGTTGATGAGTGGCTGGAAGCGCCTTCATGTCACTTTGCTGGGTGTGTGTCTGCATGCTGATCTCTGAGTGAACAGAGCCTGGTGGGGTTTGCTGTTCACTAGCATAGCAGGGTAGGAGACACCCTGGTCAGGAAAGTTAAAGTGGGTGCAGGGGCTCCACGGTCCAGGGGCATGTCACACACACGCAGATACAAAGTTCAACACACATCTATACCTAATACAGGCACAGACACATACACAAGGGTACCAGAAAAATACAGCAAGTCAAGCGTGTTGACTCCAAGGGAGCAGGGCCGATTCACGCCAATGGAGTGACACTGATTTACACCAGCCAGGGATCTGGCTCATTTTATTGATGGGGAAACTGAGGCACGGAGCAGGGACATGAATTATCCCAAACCACACAGCAAGTCAGGGCTAGAACTGTGATAGAATCCAGGGCTCCTAGGCCCTGGCCCGGTGTAGGCATCTATAGATAGACGTAAAGGCCTAAATTGAGACCTTCGGGGTTGAAAATTATGGCTCTAAATTATTGAGCCAATGGTTGCAGGCACTGCATCCAGGATCAGTTCGTGATCAGGGGAAGAAGGGCTCCATTTGCATCCATCCTGGGGTGCACCTGTTTTTTGGTTCTTGTGAGTTATCATTCTGGTTTCTAAGTAATAAAAGTTGTGGTACATTGCAACCTTCCAGCAAAAGAATGTTATACTTTTATCTAACTTCTCAGCATCTGTGCTGTGAACATAACGATGTTCCTTCTCTGTGCCTCATCTTCCCCTCTCACCTCTTGTCTATGTAGAGGGTCAGCTAGTTTGGGGCAGGGACTGTCCCTGTGGATTCTCCATCACTGATAATTTTTAAATCGAGATGGGATGTTTTTCTGAAAGATCTGCTCTAGGGGTTACTGTGGGGCCGTTCTCTGGCCCGTGCTAGACAGGAGGCCGGACTAGAGCTCACAATGGTCCCATCTGGCCTTGCAATCCATGTGGCTTGATCTCATCTGGAGTCTCTCTAGGGGCTCCTGAGATAACAACCAAGAAGCTTTTTCCCTATTGCAGGTGGCTAATTCCCAGATCAAAGCCAGCATTAGATTTGCCCTCTGCCTTTTACTGTCAATTCTAACTACACCAGGAAGATTCTGGCAGGGGAGTGTCCTAAGCCCCTGTTAGCTAGGGAAGGGGGCGTCCGCTTATCGCTTTATGATCCTTCTTTTATAGTTGCCTCATTATCCTGATCCTTATCAGCGCCACCTCTCATCTGAGCCTGAGGATGATTAACTCCAGGTGGATTCTCCCTGCTGATCTTGCAAACACACAGAGAAACCTTTCACAGAGCTTGTCCTTAGGCATTTATATGGCGCTAATTCACTAGGGGGTCTATTATAGGCCTCCCACTGACTTCAGATCGGGCAGAGATAGCTGTCAGTGACCTACAGATCATGATGAGATTTGAACTCTCATTGCTGGTGCCAGAGATCCAAGGATTAAAAAAAGCACGGGACCAAACTTCCAGCCTGCCTGGGTATATGATTAATTGTATTCCACCCAGGTTAGGAAAGCCTGGGGTTGCTTGGCAAGGGCTGGCCAGAGGTAAACTTGGATTGTTCTCTGGCCCCGTGTTGTGTAAGAGGTCAGGGTCGATCGAATGGCTCCTTCTGGGCAAGGGGATTGTAAACCAGGCTGGAGGTTCAGCCGCAGTTTCACTGCAGTGAGGCTTTCACCGAATTCAATAGGGATTTAAAGCTATCAGTCCAGTAGCTTGACAGCAAATCCCGTTTCATGCTGCGTTGGCCACGGGCTGGAATTCTGGCGAACTTCAGGCACCCAGTGGCCACCTCCCTAGCTCTGCGAGCAGGATCCCAGCAAGCCGAGTGGAGAGCGCATCTGTTTAGCTTGGTACTTGGAGCCCACCCGTAAGGCAGGGAAATGGCTTTTCATTGCTGTTTTGCAGCAGGGAAACTGAGGCACGCTGCGAGATCAAGACCAGGATTTCCAAAACAGCTCCGCTCCCATCTATGAACAGCGCACTGCACCGGGCAGGGGGGAGGAGGGGTCAGGACACCTGGGTTCTATCCCCCAACTTTGCCCTGGACCTGCTGCATGAAGCTGGACAAATGTGGATGAGCTGTTTCCCCTTCTGCCCTCTGTCTCTCTAGACTGGGAGCTTTTTGAGACAGGCGCTGCCTCTAATTATGTACCCGTGCAGTGCCCAGCATAATAAAATATACTATCTAGGTCTGTTCATCAAGAAGCCTCAAAGCATTTCACAAAGATATCTTTATCCCCATTCCACACGTGGGGAAACTGAGGCACAGGGTGTGGAAGCCCAGGCTCAACCAGCAAGCCAGTGTAGACCCCAGACCCCAGATCAGAGTTCAGTCCACTAGGCCACATAACCCAACAGTATCCTGATCTTGACAGGACCTGCTACCATAACAATTGTAATTTAGGCCTCAAAAATAAGAGGCCAGATTTTCAACTGTGGGACTAGTGTGAAAATCTGATCATGAGTCTCACAACTGGGAGCGCTGCTGGATGCATATGAGAAAAAACACCCTTGCTGAGATGCCAAAGCTCAGATCCCCAAAGGTATTTCAGACACCTAACTCCTGTTGGTTTCAGCCTTTGAGGCTCTGGGTCCTTTGTGAAATTTCGCCCCTCTCCAGTATCTGAGCAAGAGCTAGAAACCATCAGGAGTTTTCCAGGTCCCAGCCCAAAACCTTAACTAGAGCTGGGCGAATAACCGATTTTTCGGTTCATTGGCAATTTTGGAAAGTCGAAGGGAGAAAGAAAATCATTTGGGATCAGACCAAAGGCAAAAGTTTTCAAAGTTTTAGATGACACAAAAGCAGAGGCAAACATTGTTTCATGTGGGATGAAAGGTTTAGTCTCAATCTGAAGCGTTTTTAGGCTTTCAAAAAACAAAATGAAAACGAAAGACAATTTGGAAGCAACCAAACGCTCAAAACATTTCGTTTGAACCTTTTCCAAACAAAACATTGCAGTTTGTTGGGTTGGAAATGGCTTTTTCATCTCAAAACTTCCTTTCCTTTTAATTTTATAAAGTCTCAATATATAAAGACGAAACCAAAACAGATTCCCGTAGTCACAGAGTCATAGAAATGTAGGACTGGAAGGGACCTCAATGGGTCATCTAGTCCAGTCCCCTGCACTCAAGGCAGGAGTAAGTAATAACTAGACCATCCCTGACAGGTGTTTGTCTAACCTGCTCTTAAAAATCCCCAATGATGGAGATTCCACAACCTCCCTAGGCAATTTATCCCAGTGCTTAACCACTCTGACATTTGGGAAGTTTTTCCTAATGTCCAGCCTAAACATCCCTTAAGCCCATTGCTTCCTGTCCTGTCCTCAGAGGTTAACGAGAACCATTTTTCACCCTCTTCCTTTTAACTGTCTTTATGTAATTGAAAACTGTTATCATGTCCCCTCTCAGTCTTCTCTTCTCCAGATTAAACAAACCCAATTTTTTTCAATCTTCCCTAATAGGTCATGTTTTCTAGAACTTTAATCATTGTTTTTGTTGCTCTTCTCTGGACTTTCTCCTATGTGTCCACATCTTTCCTGAAATGGTGCCCAGAACAGGACACAATACTCCAGTTGAGGCCTAATCAGCACGGAGTACAGCAGAAATGTTTGGGCAAAATTGAAACTAGACAGAATCAGTCTGGAAAGAAGGCTTCTGCATCTTTACCAGTGAGGGTGATTAAGCACTGGAGCAACTTACCGAGGGGGGGTGGGAAATGCTTTGTCACTGGCAGTTTTTAAATCAGGATTGGATGCGTTTTTTAAAGATATGCTCTAGTTAACGCAGGGATTAGATCAGGGGAATACTTGGACCTGTGTCCTTGGACCTGTGTTATACAGAGCTAAGACCAGATAATTACAATAGTCCCTTCTGGCTGGAACCTGTGAATTTATAAAACATCCATCGCACGTGAGGGCCCCACGTTGCCGTAGAGTATGATTAAAAGCGTTCAAGGCTACAGGACCCAATTAGGATAAGCAACCGGAGCCAGGAGAGGCAGGGTTTAATGGCTGTGCAGCCTTGGGCAGGTCACTGACCCACTTTGTGCCTCAGTTTCCCCCTGTCAATGCCCTCCCAGTAGCCTGGGATTAGTTTTAACAGCTGTGGAGTTTTATTGCCGCTATTAGGTGCCAAAGCTGGGCATGTATGTGTACGCTGGGGCGTGGCTGTCATCATAGCCTCCGTCCTCGAACTCTGAGAGAGGCATTACAGCCCTAGGGGACTTTAGCCTGAGCTAGTTAGTCCCCGCCAACCCACGCACACAGAGAGACACACACAAATACAGACACACAAACTAATGTATACACATATACGCACAAAACACACACGTAGACACAACCAGACACACACAGGCATACACACAAATACATACCCATGCTGGTGCACTTGCAGAGAGACCCACAAAAACATTCAGGTGCACACACCCCTGAACAAATGCACACACACCAATGCCTACACACACACTGAAGAACACACACATTCAAGCACACACATGCACCCAACGGCGCACACTTACTTTCTCACACATACACAAAACAAATAGATGCATCCATATACACACACGCACAGAATAATAATAGGAATCCCTGGTGAATCCCTTTTCATCTGTAGACACAGAGACGGGACGGGACTGGCCAAATATCACCCAGCAGGCACTAAAAAAGAACACACACACAAATACGCACGTATACAAACACACACTGAACACGCACACCTAGACCAGCACACACGCACATAAACAACCACAGAGCCGGGGACAGAACCCAGGAGTCCTGGCTCCCAGCCCCCCCCCCCTCTAACCACTAGACCCCACTCCCCTCCCAGAGCTGGGGACAGAACCCAGGAGTCCTGGCTCTCAGCCCCCCTGCTGTAATCACTACACCCCACCCCAGAGGTGAAAGTAAGCCGGTATGGTATGGCGTACCGGTAAGAGCTGGTACACAGCTGACCGTACTGGCAGGGCTGCTGATGCGGGGGTGCCAAAAGGGGCAGCTTCCCCAGGGCTCCTGGCAGCGGCCAGAGCCCCAGACCCTTTAAATCACTGCCAGGCCATGCTGAAGGGCAGGCTGGCTGGGGGAGTCTGCCCCCATCCCCACCCCATCTGCCCGAGGCCCCGCCCAGTTGAGCACCCCCCCATTCAGGCCCCCAGTTGCCCTGTGTACCGGTAAGTTACTTTCAGCGCTGCCCCCCCAAAGCCAGGGAGAGAACCCAGGAGTCCTGGCTCCCAGCCCCCCCTGCTCTAATCACTAGCCCCCACTCCTCACCCAGAGCCAGGATAGAACCCAGATGTCGTGGTTCCCAGCCCCCCGGTTCTAACCACTACAACACCAAACTGAGATGAGAGGCCAGACCCACCCCCCAAGGCAGTGAAGTTGTGAATTGCCCCTCAGCCGGTGGCAGTCCCATGCCTCTGGCCCTGGGGTGGATCAGAGACCCAACCAGCATGGGCGGTCCCCTGCCCCCTTGCTGCAGGAACACCTTGCACTGGGATGGACCAGGGCCCCCCCTCGCTGTGGGGCAGAGCCCCGGGATGCAGCTGATCCCTGCTCACCAGGAGACGTGACGCTAGGTGGCAGCAGCCTCCCCGCTCACCTGGGGTGGTCAGCAGCACCGTGGCCCCGCAGGCACCGAGCGAATGCAGCAGGGACTTGGCGCGTATGTTGCTGTTCAGGCACGCCATGGCGCAGCCGATCTTCGCCAGCCCCATCCAAACCCAGAGGTAGGCGGGGACGTTCAGCAGGAAGACGGCCACCGCGTCCCCTTCCCGCAGCCCCACGCCGTCCCGCAGGACCCGAGCCGCCTGGCTGCTGCGCCGGTCTATGTCCCGGTAGGTGTAGACCTCCTCCCCGAAAAGCAGCAGGGCTTTCTCCGGGTGGCTCCGCACCTTCTCCAAGAAGGTATCGAGCAGGGTGAGGGGAGGGCGGCGCTGGAGCCGACGCAGACATCTGTATCCCTTGTGGATGATGGACAGTGATACGACCAGGTCCTGCCACCAGTAGGGGAAAAGCAGGTTCCCCAGCAGGGGCAGCAGGAGCAGCAGCCCGGCTAGGGCTGTGCACAGAGCAAGCATGACTCTGCTGGCCTCTGTGACCTGGGGCTCCACCGCAACCTCCCAGCAGCTCTGCTGTGCGTGTGCATAAAACTGGCGAGGTGCTGGGAGTTACCAGCTTTCCCCTCCCCGCCTTCCCATGAGGCTGATTCGAGGATGGCCTGGCTGGGAGTCAAGACCTTGGGTTATTCACATCGGACGGGGTGGGAGAGCTGCCAAAGTCCCTCCAGCTGACTGATCCTTGCACCCAGGTCAGGCCGTGAGCGGGGTGGGGCGTTCCAGAGCTGGCGTCAGGCCAAGGGCCAGCGTGCGGGTCGCTCTCCGGCCAGCAAGGGATATCTGGCTCTCTCGGTGGGCTGCCGCAAGCAGGCAGAAGTGACTCTGGCCCAGGCAGAAAGGGGAGAGTTTTTTCCGGCCCGTCTAGTGAATGAGGATGCACGGTCCTCACAAATTCAAATAGGAATTGGTAGTTTGGAAAGTCTCAAGCTTAATTTCACCCCCTTCTCTCCCCCCTCCCCCAAATATACAACCTCCTGCAAATGTGTGTGTCTCCTTTGCAGAGACACACACACACAACCTCCTGCAAATTCTCCTTTTCACACACACACACACAACCTCCTGCAAATTCTCCTTTGCACAGACACACACACACAACCTCCCGCAAATTCTCCTTTGCACAGACACACACACCTACCCAACCCCCTGCAAATTCTCCTTTGCACAGACACAAACACACAACCTCCTGCAAATTCTCCTTTGCACAGACACACACACACAACCTCCCGCAAATTCTCCTTTGCACAGACACACACACACACAACCTCCTGCAAATTCTCCTTTGCACAGACACACACACACACAACCTCCTGCAAATTCTCCTTTGCACAGACACACACACACAACCTCCCACAAATTCTCCTTTGCACAGACACACACACACAACCTCCCGCAAATTCTCCTTTGCACAGATACACACACCTACCCAACCCCCTACACATTCTCCTTTGCACAGACACACACACACAACTCCCGCAAATTCTCCTTTGCACAAACACACACACACAACCTCCCGCAAATTCTCCTTTGCACAAACACACACACAACCTCCCGCAAATTTTCCTTTGCACAGATACACACACCTACCCAACCCCCTGCACATTCTCCTTTGCACAAACACACACACACAACCTCCCGCAAATTCTCCTTTGCACAGACACACACACACACACAACCTCCCGCAAATTCTCCTTTGCACAAACACACACACAACCTCCCGCAAATTCTCCTTTGCACAGACACATACACACATCCTGTACATTCTCTCTCTTGCAGTGACTCACACACACACAAAATGTCCTGCACATTCTCTCTCTCACACACACACACAATCTCCTGCAAGTTCTCTTTTGCACAGACGCTCACACACGATCTTGCAAACTCTCTCTTTCTCTTGGACTCCACCACATTATCTTGCTACTTTTCTCTCTCTGCCCCTCTCTGTCTCACACACAGTTTCCTGCAGATTCTCTCTCTCACATGCAACACACTCCCTCTGCTTTGACACACACATTCTCGGGCAGACTTTTGCCCTTTCTGCACCGGCTGGGCATGGAGCAGTGAGCCAGCTCCTGCACCACCAAAAAGGGAGGTTGGGGGTGACATGGACTCCATGGGAGGGAATTCTGGCTGAATCTTCCTGAACCCCCCCAGAGCAAGGCTAACGTGCTCCTCCTAGTGTCCAGCTGGCTCTCCTGCGTCTAAGGGGTAGTCAGTGGCTCTCAACCTTTCCCCACTACTGGACCCCTTTCAGGAGGCTGCTATGTCTTGCATATCCCCAAGTTTCACCTCCCTTAAAAACGACTTGCTTCCAAAATCAGACATAAAAATACCAAAGTGTCACAGCCACACTAGTACTGGCAAATGGCTGACTTGCTCATTTTTACCATATCATTAGCAAATAAATCAATTGGAATATAAATATTGTACTTACATTTCAGTGGATAGTATATGGAGCAGTATAAACAAGTCATTGTCTGTATGAAATTCTAGCTTGTACTGACTTTGCTGGTGCTTTTTACGTAGCCTGTTGTAAAACTAGGCAAATATCTAGATGAGTTGATGTACCCCCTGGAAGATCTCTGCATAGCCCCGGAGGTATGTGTACCTCTGGTTGAGAACCACTGTTTAGATAGTCTGTGAGCCCTCTGGTGCTCATGGTGTTCTGTGCTGAAGATGCTGCCGGAAACCAGGCAGAGGGGCAGCGTGTGTGTAGCTAGCTAGGGCAGTCACATTGTTAGTAGATACAATGAATACACAACCTTCTTTCTGTCCATCCATCCCTCCACCCAACCCCTCTGTCCATCCTTCCATCCATCCATCCAACCCCTCCATCCATCCATCCCTCCACCTAACCCCTCTATCCATCCATCCCTTTATCCATCCATCCATCCAAATATGCACCCCTCTATCCATCCCTCCACTCAAGGCCGCTCTCCATCCCTCTACCCAGCTCCTCTATCGATCCATCCATCCATCCATCCAAATACACAAGCCATTATCCATCCATCCATCCCTCCACCCAACCCCTATCCATCCTTCCATCCATCCATCCATCCATCCAACCCCTCCATCCATCCCTCCACCCAACCCCTCTAGCCATCCATCCTTTTATCCATCCATCCATCCATCCAAATATGCACCCCTCTGTCCATCCTTCCATCCATCCATGCATCCCTTCCATCCATCCATCCCTCCACCCATCCCCTCTATCCATCCATCTAAATACACACCCCTCTCTATCCATCCATCCATCCATCCATCCATCCCCCAAAACACCTATATATTTATCTGTCTATTTCCATACACACCCCTTTATGCATCCATCTGTCCCCGTACACCTATCTATCTATCTATCTATCTATCTATCTATCTATCTATCTATCTATCTATCTATCTATCTATCTATCTATCCCCAGCCACCCTATCTATCTATCTATCTATCTCCAGCCACCCATCCATCTAGCTAGCTAGGATTTCTATACTGCCCATCACTGTAGTATCTCTGTACATCCCAGTAGGTTAGGTCAGCCTGGGAAGGTGTCTACTGTAGATCACTTCCTTGGTCTAGGAAGGTCATTTGGAGAGCATCCAGCAGCTGCATCCTGGCACGGTTGTTAAGCTGGGGGTGTCGTTGATGTACACCTCACAACTAGCACCCCAGAGCTGGGCTTCCTAAGTTCCTCCCCACGGGGCCACTGGAATTTATTGTTCTCAGTGAACCCGACTTGCCCGTCCCTGGCCCTGGGGTAATTTTGAAGGTGTGTGTGTTGTTGTGGGGGTGAGGGAAGAAGCAGGTTATTGTCGTTTTAATAAGGGGGGGCAGTTTGTGGCCGCTCCACCATTTGGAAGGTTGGAATACGGGCTAGGGGGCAAGATTGGGGGGCGGAGGGTGGGTGAAATAGACCTTGGGGCCTGATGAATTCACTGAGGTGTGGGCATTGTCACAGCCACCCATGGTGTGTCTCTGCACAGAGCCAGTTGTGCTCTCCCACAGCTGAATATTCATGTCTTCATGCCATCAAGGCTGGCACAGATGCGGGGGGCTCTTCTCTGTTGATTTCATGTCCTCCTGTTGGTTCCATATGCAGATGGGGCTTCTATTGTATTGACCCACAGTGCTTAATTTACACTGGGCAGAGGGCTAAATGAATAGAAAAGCTTTGTGGGAGGGATAGCTCAGTGGTTTGAACATTAGCTTCCTAAACCCAGGGTTGTGAGTTTGATCCTTGAGGGGGCCACTTAGGGATCTGGGGTAAAATCAGTACTTGGTCCTGCTAGTGAAGGCAGGGGGCTGGACTTGATGACCTTTCAGGGTCCCTTCCAGTTCTATGAGGTAGGTATATCTCCATTTATTATTATTTTGTCTGGTGGAAAACCAGCTTGTCACCTCTGTGTTGTTACAACATATTTTTCAGTGAATGCACATAACTCCTTGTAGAGGGTCAGTGCACGCCTTGCACAAGGACGTGAACAACCCGGGTGTCGCCGGCTTTCATCTGATACCTCACACGACACCATTCACGGATAAAGACCGTGAAAGTGGAGTGTTAGGTGCAGTGAGTTTGTCAGGCCTGTGAGGAGCTGCTGATCTACAACCGGGACCCCAGTCGGCTTTGAGGGGTTCTCAGGGTCATGTTAACATCTTGCTTCATGAAAGCTTATGCCCAAATAAATCTGTTAGTCTTTAAGGTACCACTGGACTCCTCGTTGTTTTTTTACTTTGCATAGGGGCATTGAGGTCATGCCGAGGCAACGGGAATGCCAAGCTCTTATCTGGAGATTTTCACCCGTAGATCTCAAAGTGCTTCACACCAGAGGTCAGTATCATTATTGACATTTTACAGATAGGAAAGCTGCAGCACAGGGGAGACGGGGGAGTGGGAATAGAAACTGGATCTTCTGGCGCAGTTCTCCAGCCACTAGACTCCCCTCAGTCTATCACTCATAGCCAGCCAGATCCTAGCTCAGATTTTATGCTGAGCTATTTGGCACATGACCAAGCTGGTTGCTAGATGCTTGTACAACATCTCCCCTGGGTGCTACCATGTATTTGGTAGTAATTATAATAATTAGATTAAGGATCACTTTCGAGCTCAGCCGCTCTTTTTGATCACAGGGAGTAATAACACAGCCAAGCTCTGTTATTATATAGCCACCCCGTAGGCCTGAGCAGACAGCCAATATTTGGGCCTTGCCAGGGTCTTGCCATTCGGAGGAGAAATTGACAATGTGAAAGTGACAATCAGGGCGTAGACCTGCCAAAGGGAGGACAGCAGGTTTAGCCCCACCAAAGAGCAGTTTAACTGGTTGCCTACTGTGTTGTACTATAAAACTATATGGGGTGAGGTGAAAGCTTGTCATGTTCGGTATTTGATGGTCTGTATAAGCTATGCTGGGGTTATGAATGTATGTCTTCGTGTGTATAGAAAACTGAGCTCAGAATCTGTGAGCTTTACTGCTCACTGGGGCAAGCTCAAGTACTTCCCAAACCTGTCATTTACACAAAAACGGTTTCGAGTTTCTCTCCGTCACCCAGCCCCAGGGTAAGACAACGGTGGGCCATTAGACCAAATGGAAAACTATGGAAGACAACCTGAAATTGCAATGTGCACCGAGTCATAGAATCATAAAATATCAGGGTTGGAAGGGACCTCAGAAGGACATCTAGTCCAACCCCCTGCTTAAAGGACCAATCCCCAACTAAATCATCCCAGCCAAGGCTTTCTCAAGCCTGACCTTAAAAACCTCTAAGGAAGGAGATTCCAGCACCTCCCTAGGTAACCCAGTCCAGTGCTTCACCACCCTCCTAGTGAAAAAGTTTTTCCTAATATCCAACCTAAACCTCCCCCACTTCAACTTGAGACCATTGCTCCTTGTTCTGTCATCTGCTACCACTGAGAACAGTCTAGATCTATCCTCTTTGGAACCCCCCTTCAGGTAGTTGAAAGCAGCTATCAAATCCCCCCTCATTCTTCTCTTCTGCAGACAGAAGATAATAATCCCAGTCCCCTCAGCCTCTCCTCATAACTCATGTGCTACAGCCCCCTAATCATTTTCGTTGCCCTTTGCTGGACTCTTTCAGTCAGGAGAGCCGTTTTGATTAGCCAGTATCACCGTGGGCTGAGATAATAAAAAAAAAAACAAGCCCCTAAGCCTTTTAAAAACAGCCTTGGGATGGAGGGTTTGGATCCAGAACTTGGGGGACAGTCTCAAGATGGGAGGGCACCCGTGAATGCTGGATCTTTTCAGGGTAAGCTGGGAAATGCATTTCAGGCAACAGGTATCTATCACGAGAAACGGGATTTCATCTAATAGAAACGTGTCACGTCTAAGGCTGCGGCTTTCAGTTTATGTTCTATGTCACCTGTATGTGGTTGCTTTCCTGTCTCTGAATCTGGGAGTTCTCTATTAAAATAAATGTTGTGTTTATTTTCATCCCGAGCGGGTCTGTGGGGGGCAAACGGTGCGGCCTGGGTGCGCCAAAGTAAGCAGGCGGCTGTGGGGCTGGTTTCGCACCTTCAGGAGTGACGAACAGGAGGGGAACAGTCCGAGTGTCTGGTAAGTAAGACCTCAGGGAGGACAGATTTGGGGAGACTCAGCACTAGAGGGGATGTTGTTGTCCCCCTGCAAAGATTAACAGGGCTGGTGAGGGCTTGGCCTGTGGGCTGGCTACCGGTGTTGGAGATCCGCAGCAGAGCCCCATGGTACAAAGGCCCCCAAAGCTTACAGCGCAGGCAATGACAAGACCCCCTTACTGGTCTGTGCAGTCCCCAAAATGTCACAGCGGGTCAGGTATTTCCTTGTTTGTTTACAGAGGGTAGACACAAGGGCCTTGTTTTCCCAAATACAGTAGGAACAAAGAACAGGCAGCTTCCTTGCTCAGAAATCCACGTCTGCCTCCCCAGCCAGTCCTATATGCCAGAAGATCTCTCTCCAGCTTCCTTCCAGGGCCATGTTTATGACTGCTTCTCTGGCTGTCTGCTGGCTTTCTGCCTCTCTCTCACACAAACACAACCAATTGGTCCTCACATTCCTGCTTTTGCAATCAGGGAAACCCCTCAGACCAAGTGTCTCACCTCTGTGGCCCAGTGCCTTGGGCGGTAGCCTCCTATTGTTCCAGCTATCACTACACACAGGGGCATTTAATTGCTCCTTCCTTTTAGCCTGAAAGAAGGGTGCACAGCTTGGGCTTTAACCAGGTTTGTGGTTGTCTGTAAATCAAAGACCCGCTTGATGGCAGCCATGAACACCCTCCAGCATAACAATGTTCTGCAATGATAAATCTCTTTGTTTAAAGTGCTGTCATTTTAAGGGAAAGTCTACACTGCAATCTGACATGCAACCGCAGCACAACTAGACTCAACAAGGATCCTGGAATCTTATTAGAGAGATACAAGGCCTGGCTACGTATACCCACTGCTGATTGGTTGAGTCAGGTGGCTTCTGCCCCCCCAGAAGAGAGGAATGGCCCCAAAGGGTGCTCAAACTACTTAGAGAGATCCTGCCTCCGTTCCGGTACACTACAACCCCCAAACACACCCACTCCGAAGCTCCAGCTAACAACTTCCGCAGAAGCAGAACAAAAGCTGACAACTTAGTGCCAGTGTCATAGGCGCTGACTCTGTGGGTGCTCCGGGGCTTAAGCACCCACGGAAAAAAAATAGGGGTCGCTCAGCACCCACCAGCAACAGTAGTTCCATGGCTGGCCCGGGGCTGGCCGCAGATCAGCTGTTCCACAGCCCCACCTGCTCATCAGCTGTTCCGCAGCCCCGCCCAGAAGCTGTTTGGCAGCCCCGCACTCAGTCCTCTCTGCCCCCTTCCCCATCGCTCACTCTTAAGGCAGGAGGGGGCAGAAAGGAGTGAGTGGCGGGCGGGCGGCCTGGGGGGAGGGGGCAGAGAGGAGCAGGCGGGAGGCACTCAGGGCAGGCGCTCTTGGGGGAGGGGGCAGGAAGAGGTGGAGAGGGGGCGGGACATTGGGGGGAGGGGACGGGGCGGAGATGGGGCACCCGCCGGCAAAACCAAAAGTCAGCGCCTGTGGGCAGCGTGGTATCAACTGAGATGAATATCAAAATGAAACATTTGGAAGGGGACGGTGTTTGTATTTCCTTTACAAGCCCTGGGGTCTTCATCTTTGAAGCATGTCAGAATCAGAGGCGCAAAACACCAGGTTTTCCGAAGCGCTCAGCTCCCATTAAGGTGCCGAAATGAAGTAGCCGGCTTTTCAAGGGTACTCAGTACTAGGTCGGGGTGGGAACTGGCTTTCCTGGCCCGTGAAAACGTTTGACATTTTGAAAAATGTTCCCATCCCCAATCAGGATGAAAACGCAGGCATTGCAGTGTCTAACGTTCAGCCAGCACCTACGGTCCCTATATAATGAAAAGGGAGAGACGGGCACCTGAGAATGGGATCCACAGAAGCCAGCATGCTGGGCAAGAAGGGGGCAGTGTGAGCCCAGGGTTAGTAGAACTCGAGTTAGCAGACCTGGGTGTGTTAAACTAGGGCTTGCGCGTCTACACTGCATTCCGTGGGTCCGAGTCAGGGCCGGCTCCAGCATTTCTGCCGCCCCAAGCAACAAAAAAAAAAGCCGTGATCGGCGGCGGCAGTTCAGTGGCAGGTCCTTCGCTCCTAGAGGGAGTGAGGGACCTGCCACCCTCAAATTGCCGCAGGTGCCGCCCCTCTCCCTTAGCCGCCCCAAGCACCTGCTTGTTAAACTGGTGCCTGGAGCCGGCCCTGGTCCGAGTCCAACCACCCGTATCCCAGACTTCCAAGCGCCCTCCCAAAATGTGGCTATTCCAGCCCTTTGTTCATGGTGCAGTGTGGGAGACCCTGACTGTCCACTAAACTTGACTGTCCAGAGGACAAAGAACGTCAGCCCGTGGATTGTGGGATACTTTTGATGGACTCGCAGAGCAGAAGTCTGGTGAGGCTGCATCTACACTGCAAAGCAATAGGGCTTGAAACCTGGCTGGGTTCCTGGCTTGACTAAGGCTCAGACCCTCCACCCTCTTGGGATCCTAGGAGCCTAGGTCAGTATGATTTCCGTATAGACAGAAGAGGGGTGAGGCTTGAGTTTGAGTTCCAACCCTGGGCTTACACTGCAGTGTAGACATCCCCTCAGGGAGTTAGGTGCCTAAAATCTGGGCTTCCTGGGGGGCACCTATCTCAGGAGTTAGGTGTGAGGCAGGCAAGGCTGGGTCTTTTATAACCCATAGCCAAGTGGGTAGGGTCCTCCCCTGGACTGCGGAAAACCCCAATTCAATTCTCCCCTCTGGTTGATGAAGAACGGGAGCTTCCCACATCTTCGGTGAGGACCATAGAGTCATTCTCACTCTTCCTCCCCACCCCGATTCATATGCAACATGAGACAGCTCGGTCAAGAGACACCTGTTGGGATAACGGGGCCTACACGTCTACCCTGGTTGTGAGCTCAAATGTAAGTAGGCAAGCGACTGGTCTGGTTTTAAGTCACACAGTCCTGGTTTCGGAAAGGTTTGTCCCTGTCCTGTACCAGATGTGGTTCTCTCTGGGATCATCGTGGTGTAGTCTAAAGGGTGGTTTAGGTTAAGACATAAGTAGAAGTTAGATTTGAGGCCCAAGTTAGCTTAAATGTAGAGGCATATGGGAAACTGAAGGTGCTCGTATGAGAAAAGTCCAAGTTATATTGGAGACAGTGTTATGGGAAAGGGAGAGTTAGCAAGGGCAGGCTAACGGTTTATGCAAGAGGCCCCCATGCTAAAGCCTTATGTCACCATTATGTTTTGCTTATAATGGGTTTTAAACAAGGTTTTAATTAGTGTTTTTGAGAATTGTGAGCCGGTGGGTGCTTTTGAAGAGGTGTGTGTGTTTGGGGAGGGGGGGCGGGGACGCTCTGCCAGTTTAAGGAGGAGGCTATTTTCAGCATATTTATACACTTCTTTCATATTCTAGATATTGAATGTGTCTATCATCGGTATCTTTACTATTTTAATAATGATTCAATTGTTATGAACTATGTAATTACATTATCATGAATTACAGTGTATTAAGATCATTGCAATCACCTACAGGCTGTCTTCACTAATGTCCCAGTTTAAAGACATTATGTCTCACTGTAGCCTTCTGGATGAAACTGTCAGCAATCTTATTTGCATCTAGGTTCCCTGGTATTGACTTGATGCATCTTAGGACAGTTACATTATTCAGTTGTGTCTGTCCCACTGATGACTGGAGATAATTTTTAAGTCTTCTGAAGCTGGAGAATTAGTTTAGGATGATACAGGCACAGCAAGAAGGATTCTTATACATTTGCAGTACTCTGGAATCATAGTGCTTTCAGAGTACTGCAAATGACTCCAAGATCTCTTTCTTGATGGCTGACAGCTAATTTAGGCACCATCATTTTGCATATATAGTTGGGATTATGTTTTCCAATGTGCAGTGCTTTGCATTTAACATTGAATTTCATCAGCCATTTTGTTGCCCAGTCACCCACTGTGGTGAGATCCCTTTGTAACTCTTTGCAGTCTGTCCTCGCTTACAGACAACCCCCCAACCTAAAGCAAATACTCACCAGCAACCACACATCACTGAACAAAAACACTGACCCAGGAACCTATCCTTGTAACAAAGCCCGATGCCAACTCTGTCCACATATCTATTCAAGTGACATCATCATAGGGCCTAATCACATCAGCCATACCATCAGGGGCTCGTTCACCTGCACATCTACCAATGTGATATATGCCATCATATGTCAGCAATGCCCCTCTGCCATGTACATTGGCCAAACCGGACAGTCTCTACGCAAAAGAATTAATGGACACAAATCTGACATCAGGAATCATAATACTCAAAAACCAGTGGGAGAACACTTTAACCTGTCTGGCCATTCTTTGACAGACCTGCGGGTGGCTATCTTACAACAGAAAAACTTCAAAAACAGACTCCAAGGAGAGACTGCTGAGCTGGAATTGATATGCAAACTAGACACAATCAACTCAGGATTGAATAAGGACTGGGAATGGCTGAGCCATTACAAACATTGAATCTATCTCCCCTTGTAAGTATTCTCACACTTCTTATCAAACTGTCTGTACTGAGCTATCTTGATTATCACTTCAAAAGTTTTTTTCTCTTACTTAATTGGCCTCTCAGAGTTGGTAAGACAACTCCCACCTGTTCATGCTCTCTGTATGTGTGTGTATATATATCTCCTCAATATATGTTTCACTCTATATGCATCTGAAGAAGTGGGTTGTAGCCCACGAAAGCTTATGCTCTAATAAATTTGTTAGTCTCTAAGGTGCCACAAGTACTCCTGTTCTTTTTGTTTTAGACTTAACTATCTTGAGTAATTTTGTATCATCTGCAAACTTTGCCACCTCACTGTTTACCCCATTTTGCAGATCATTTACGAATATGTTGAATAGGACTGGTCCCAGAACAGACCCCTGGGGGACACCGCTATTTACCTCTCTCCATTCTGAAAACGGACCATTTATTCCTACCCTTTGTTTCCTATCTTTTAACTGGCGTGCCTGGCAATGCTTTCAGGATCATCTAACGATCCCTAATTCAATTTAATGACAAGCCTTTTGTCATCTTAATCACCCTGCCTCTGTTTATAAACAAACTCCCTGCCCCAAGGGCAGAAGTTGTTAGCAGCACAGAACTCATCACCCACTATTCCCCTCCCCCCTCCCCCGTGGGTGCTTGAGCTCCAGAGCACCCACGGAGTCAGCGCCTATGATTGTGAGTGTTTTATTAATATCTATATTGGTAATATGGGAAGGACATTGGTGCAGATGTTAATCTAAATAACGTGTAATATAAAGAGCCAATAAGAAGGTGGCGGAAACATAATTTGGGGAAAGGGCGGTTTCATGTTAATTTGTATTATAATAGAAAGTAAAAGGAGTCATTTTGTTCATTTGTGGGAGAGCTCCAATTAACAGAACGGCCATCTTGGGTCAGACAAAGGGTCCATCTAGCCCAGTATCCTGTCTTCCGACAGTGGCCAATGCCGGGTGCTTCAGAGGGAATGAACACAACAGGGAAATTACCGAGTGATCCATCCCCTGTTGTCCAGTCTTGGCTTTTCGGGTTGCTGAACATTTTGTTTAATTTAGTTTTTGGTCAGCCCAACATGACGTTTTTCTCCCAGAATGGCCGGCGACCAGTTTGGGGACCACTGCCTTAGTCAGTCCCAGGACGGAGCAGCCAGCTGCCCTACCGGGGACCTCCTAGGCAGGGCCATGCTGAGTTCACAACCCCACCTGCCAGAGCTTCCCGCTACTGAGAGTCAATTGTCCAGAGCGTTCCCGTTCTCCATCTGAGGCCCGTGTTGATCTGGGCCAGTTTCAACCAGTTCCTTAACAAGCTATTCATGCCACCCAGACAGCGAGGTGACACACGCACACCTGTGTCTCCTGTGCTGTTCCAGGAGCAGTGTTAACCCTTTTGCCCCCACTGGGTAGCAATGCAATGTCCAGAGGGAAACTGAGGCATGCCTAGGCATCATAAAAATTTTACACAAAATCCCCACCTTGTCACAACCCCGCCTTCCCTCCCTATTTCTGTCCACACCGCCAACCTCCCCTCCCATCTGTGAACTCTGCACCCCTCAGGATTGAGCCCATTGTGAGCCACGATTTTCAAAAGTGATTTTGGGTGCTCACCTAAGGTGCTTCGGGGGTCATCTGAACTAAGATGCAAAGGTGCCATGTTAACTCGTTGGCATCACCCCCCTACCACACACACACACATCCAAACCCTCATCTAGACACAGCTTGATCCACACAAAGCCCTGTGCACCCGCCCTCTGAAAATCAGGCCACTCCAGACTGGCAAGAACAGGGCTGTTAGAGCCAGGGATGGACGGTAGCGAGGCCGGGGATGTGAAAGGGACTGCCTCAAGCTGCGAGGGCTCCCAGGATGGAGCAGATGGGGGTTGCCAACCCTCCAGGATTGTCCTGGAGTCTCCAAGAATTAAAAATTAATCTTGAATTAAAGATAATGTCATGTGATGAAACCTCCAGGAATACGTCCAACCAAAATTGGCAATGCTAAGTAGCTGCCAAGGACCTATGAGTTGCTCAGACCACCATTGTTCTGCAGGCTAGGCCAGGAGACCCTGTGCTGAGCAGGTGTTTGAGAGCGGCCCCCAGCAGAGCACACAGGGCGTGCATGGAAGGAGACACGCAGTTGGCGCTCTGGATGGAAAGCAAGCTGTAATCAGAGCGTCCCTCTATTTCCCCCAGGGGTGATGGGGTAAATCATGCCTTGATTTACATCCTTTGACTGCAGTTAGCGCCAGGGCACGGTGGCACCCCACAGTCTATCGGGGTGCATTTCCTCATGGGCAACAAGAGCTGGTTTTCCATGCTGTCCATGCCATAGCATAGTTTGTGTTGACTGCAAACAGTGAGATGCAATGTGTCACCTGCAATAGCCTTGTATGGACACTAGATGGCAGCTGCTTCTTCCTAGTGGTGCAAAGGATTATTAACTGGTTTGCTATTTCTCAGAGCCCTAAGGGAAGGGAAATGTCTCTTCCTCTCCAAACTCTGCAATTTCAAAATGTGGTTTTGTTCCAAATTGGGAGAATTTTGAAATTTCCAGCAACATGAAAATTTCCAAAATAAAATTTGTTTCAGGTGAGTCGGACCGTTCTGGTTTAGTAACATCGAATTGTGCTGTTCCGGTCTGGAATGTTTTATTTTATATGTAACTTAGAACTTAATCTGTAAGTATAATCATATAGCATCGTAGCTAATGTCCTTTATAATAGAATAGACTGGAAAATAAATTGGGAAAGAAAAAGTCTTTTCGGAAGTGTAGAGAGGGGTATGGCCAGGGCTTCTCCCTCTCCGGGGTGGCGGGGGACCACACGGGCTCGGTACTTCCTTCCAGTTGTTGATGGGGAATTAGCCTGGCCGCGGGAGTCTCTCACCGCAGCAGCAGCAGAGGCAAACACAGACAGTGATTCTCGCCCAGCCCCTGGTCGGCGGGCAATAGTGAGTCAATGGCTCAGGCCCTCAGGCAGGGCTGAGCAAACACAGGTGTAAGCAGAGGGCAGAGTCCAGGGCGGCAGGGGAGCACACCGCCTCACTACACACACCCCCCCAAGTCCATCTCCCGCTCATCGGGGCCAGACCCTTCCATACCTCCCAGGTGGGACAGAAAGTCTGCATTCGCATGGTCCTTACCTGCCCTATGGCGAACAGTAAAAGCATAGGGTTGTAGTGGCGGGTACCAGCGCATTATTAGCACATTATTATTTCTCATTTTGGCCAGCCACTGGAGCGAGGCGTGGTCAGTGACCAACATGAACGGGTCCCCGAGGAGGTAGTAATGCAGGGCGTCACAAGCCCATTTAACTGCAAGGGCCTCCTTCTCTACCACCACATAGGTCTTCACCGGGTAGGCTAGTTGAGGAGCCAGGCCGACCACCATCAGCCACGTGACCCCATCCACGGTTAGCCGGACTTGGGCACTGGGGTAGGGCCGTACATCACCATGGATGCGTTGCAGCCGAATCATCCCCAGGTGCGGGTCAGCCGGGAGGCCTAAACTTTGGTGGATTAGCATCTGGCCGCAGCCTGACTCAATCAGGGCCAGGGTCAGGCAATCCCCGACGACTACTGCCACCGTAATCTTGGTGGGGTGCAGCTGTCAGGCGCGGGTTTCTCCTGCGCAAACATGATCGAAGCTGCAGTCCATCTCGGTGCAGTCACGTTGCAGGTGTCCGTATTTCCCGCAGGAGAAACAGGGTCCGAGCTCTGGATGCCCAGGCTGGGCGGATGCTCCCACTGGGCCCCTTGGGGGGCTTCGATTGGTCTCCCTGACCCCTGGCTCAGGGGGCACTGGGGCTTGTCGAGCCGGCACCTCGGGACGTCTATACTGGGGCTCCTGGCCCTGCGAAGGGTTTTGCAGTTTGGTCCGAGTGGTCCCCTTCTTCTCTGGGTTAGGGCACTCGGGCCCTGGTGAGTGGGCTCAAATCGCCGGTGCTCCCAGGGCTTCAGCCACACCGCAAGGAAATCCTCCATCAGAGTGACGGCGGCCAGCATCGCAGGGTGATGGCGAAGGACCCAGGCCCTTCCTTGCGGTGGGAGGATGTGGACGAATTGATCCATAATAACTTGCTCAGTGAGTTTGTCTGGGTTCACCTCTCGGGCTGTAGCCACCGCTTGCACGCCTCCCTCAGCTCCTGGGCCACCAACTGGGGTCGGGCGCCCATAAGGTAGGTCAGACTCTGGAACCGCTGCCGGAAGTTTTCCAGGCTGACGTCCAAGGCATCTAGGATCGCCGCCTTTACCCGGGTGTAGTCCTGTGCCTCCTCCGTCGATAGCCTGCGGTACTCGGTTTGGGTGGTTCCGGTCAGATACGGGGCCAGGAGGGTGGCCCATTGTTCTCAGACCCACCCCACGACTAATTCCACCCTCTGAAAGGTCACGAGGAAGGCCTCGGGGTCATCGTTGGGGCCCATCTTGGTCAGCCGGATCGGCACGGCTACGCTGGATGGCCCAGCGGCGTCTCCCGGCTGGGGCTCCACAGGATGGGGGAGCAGAGTCGCCAGCTGCTGCAGGCATTCTTGCTGGTGGTCCCGGTTCTGGCGTCCCGGCTCCAAAACCAGCTGTTGCTGCTGTGCCCCTAACTGCTGGACCAGCCGCTGCTGCTGTTGGAGCTGGGCTGCCTGCTGCTGCTGCTGGATCTCAGCCAGGAACTTAATGAGCTTGTCCATGTCCACGGTCGTCCTGGGCACATTCCTCCTCAGACCCCATCTCACAGGGACCGGGGGACCGCTGCCCACATTCTCCACCACGTGTACAGGGGTATGGCCGGGGCTCGTCCCCCTCTGGGGCGGCGGGGGACCATACCACCTCACTATTTCCTTTCAGTTGTGACAGGGAATTAGCCTGGCCATGGGAGTCTCTCACCGCGGCAGCAGCAGAGGCAAACACAGACAGTGATTCTCGCCCGGCCCCTGGTCGGCGGGCAATAGTGAGTCAAGGGCTCAGGTCCTCAGGCAGGAGCTGAGCTAAAGTTATATAATTAGCAGGCCCCAGTCCTGGGTCAGGGCAGAGCAACAGAGGCCTGGTCTACACTAACCCCCCAAATCGAACTAAGGTACGCAACTTCAGCTACGTGAATAACGTAGCTGAAGTCGACGTACCTTAGTTCGAACTTACCGTGGTCCAGACGCGGCAGGCAGGCTCCCCCGTCGACTCCGCGTACTCCTCTCACCGAGCAGGATTACCGGAGTCGACGGCGAGCACTTCTGGGTTCGATTTATCGCGTCCAGACAAGACGCGATAAATCGAACCCAGAAGTTCGATTGCCTGCTGCCGAACCAGCGCGTAAGTATAGACAAGCCTGCAGGTAAACAACCAGCTCAGGCTCTCAGCTCAGAAGGACCTGGGAGAGGGGGAGACGGCCACCCACATGCTGGGTGGCAGGGGGGACGCAGGCCCACCCACTCCACTGCATCCCAGCCCGGGGCCGTAGCAGCGGCAGAAGTCCTGCTGTTGAGTCAGTGGGGATCCTGGCCGCAACACACTGACATGGGCTCTGGCAGTGCTGCAGCCAGACTGGGGTCGGCTGCCCCCAGGCTACTTCCACACTCCCCCTCTGGAGGTATCTGGGTCCAGACGGTGTCCTCCAGGGGGACAAGCACCGTGGGCTCCTCAGGGTAACTGGCGAGGGGCAGGGTGGACAGCTCCTCCGAGCTCTGGTCGGCGTCAGGTGTCAGCAGGTCAGGCCAGTCTTTGGGTCCGTTGCCAGTTGCTGGGGTCTCCCAACCAGAAGCTAGGGCGCAGGTGTCTGGCCTCTCCAGCAGCTGCTCCTTCAGTGAGCTCTGGGGTTGGGCTTTTATACTTCCTGTCCTGCGCCTTGACCTCTGGGGGGCGGGCGCAGGACTCGCTTGCTCCGCCCACTCTGGTTTCTGGAGGGGCTCGTCCCTCTCCAGGGTGGTGGGGGAGAACACTGCCTCGCTACAGGAAAGAAAAAGGAAACAGCACAAAATTTCATCCGAATCGACACAATCCCAGTTTCCGTTTCAATGAAACTGCATTTTCCAGTCGAAAACTGCGCCATGAGACGTTTTTTGAGCAGCTCTATTATTTAGCATTATTTTTATGGTAGCACTTACAAGCCCCAATCATGGACCAGCACCTCATAGCGCTAGGCGCTGTACGTTGTATATTAAGTGTGTTACCGTAGCATCTAGGAGCCCCAGGCATGAACCAGGATCCCATTCTGCTAGCTCCACTTCTGAGGAGGGGCGTGTGAGGTCTCTGCAGGAGAGGAGAGAACGTCGTACGGCCAAAACCTCAAACCTTCCCCCCAGCAATGGCTACATGTGCAAGACAGGCAATCACATTTGCAAACCCAGGGTCGGACTTGCTTCCCAAGTGAGACGCCATAAAAACAAATACACCCAGAACACAAGGAAACGCTAGCTGAACCCTTGTCCGTCCAAGTTATGGGAGACTTCAAAAACAATGGTAATAGCCTGGGAGCCCCCAGCCATGGGCCAGGACCCTATTGTGCTACGCGCTTTATGTTATTTATTAGATGTATTACGGTAGCACCTAGGAGAACCAATCATCCCTTGAGACCCCATTGTGCTCCCTGCTGTATGTTATTTATTAGGTGTAGTACATTAGCACCAAGGAGCCCCAGTCATCTCCTGAGACACCATTGTGTTAGGAGCTGTACAAACTCAGACCAGCTCCATCTCACCCCGGGATCTCCATTCCCCCAGCCCTGAGAACGTCCAATACAGCAGAGCAACCTGCAAAGACATGGCAGATGATTCCTCCGTTGCAGGTGTGACGCTGGCAGACCAGGTCCCAGCTCGTGCCAAGGTCCGCGTGTCTCAGCTGAACTGTGACGAATACCGAGCTGGGCTCAGTCTGGCTCACCTGGGCATTGGTGCTGGTCACGCAGGTATTAGAATTCCAAACATCTGTTTAGGGTTTAGACATTATTGAGTGTTTGTGAGTTGCTGGGCGCATTAATCTCACTTATAGCATCTGTACCCCATAGTGTACAGGAATATTTGAGCATCACAGTGCGAATCACCAGCCAGGAGAGAGACATTAACTAGTGGGAAGGGCTGATCTCCAGCAGAAGGTGTCACATCTTGCCCAACAAGAAAGGTCCATTGACACCAATGGACCATTGTGGGTCATTAAAGAGGACAAAATACATTGGTTGTTCTGCCCTCCCTCCTCCCCCAGGGAGATGAGTAATATAAGTGGATTCCTCCCATCAGGGGAGTTTGCACAAAGGAGGAAGGGGATGAAAATCCCTGACAAGAAGCAACTGGATCTCTATGCTGCTTGGACTCTGGGGAACAAGGTTTTCAAGCCATAAGCAAGAGATCCCCAGCTGCTTAGCTCTGGTTAGCCTTCAAGGCGACATAGAGCTTGCTTATTAGAGAAGCTTCTGTTACCTTTGGAAATTTAAGATTGTAACTCCTTTGTGTATCTACGTTCACCTGCTTCAACCTTCAAAATAACTCGTGTTTCCTGTTTCCAGTTAATCAATCTGTACCTAGTTTATTATAGGATTGGCTACAAGCGTTGTCTTTGGTGTGAGATCTAAGGTGCAATTGACATAGGGTAAGCGTCTGGCCCTTTGGGACTGGGAGTAACCTGAATATTGCTGTGATTCTTGGTGTAAAGGACCATGTGTCCCCAAGACAGGCTGACCTGGGTGGCAGACAGATCGGAGCACCTGGGGGACTATCGGTGGCTCCATGTTAAGGCTGGTACAGGCCTGAAGAGGTTACATGGGACAGTTGGTTGGGGACAGCAAATTATAGAGCTCACAGCTAACTCAGGGTTTGTGCCCTGGTTCCTGACAGCCTGTCCGGAGATCAGCACCAAGGAGTTTGCAATGGGGCTGTAAACCAGGTATTTGGTTCCCAGGTGAAGCTCCTGTCAGCCAGGGGAGCAGAGAGAAGGGCTGGGAGCTCTGTCCCCCATCGTGTGCCAGGTGCCCCCAATACCTGGGGGATTGGGGCTGTCTGCTCAGGGGATCCCCGCCCAGGGAGCAGGGGATGGGGGTTCTAGGGATGGGGAGGGGAACACTCGGGAGCTCTGGACCCAGTAAAATCCAAGCTGCCTCCCAGCCTGCCAGCTGGGAGCCAGGCTCGACGAGGGGCTGCCCTTGGGGACCCAGCACCTCCAGGGGATATGTGACCCCCAACGCACGGACGGAGATGAGAGACCCAGATGCACGGACAGAGACGTGAGGCCCCAGGACGCTCAGAAGCTTTATTGGCGGCAATCACACGTCAGAGAATCAACAAAAAGCATCACCCGCAGAATGGAACAACCCCAAAGCAGCCCCCAGTGACAGAGCCCCGCGCGCCGAGATCCCCATTGCCCCACCTTGGCTAAGGTCCATGCCTAGGAATCCCCCCACCACCATCTGAGTAAGGGGCTCCCCCCTCTCATGCAGCCCCATCATACAGTCACTGGCCACAATGTGCCCTGCTCCCATCCACTGCCCCCTCCCCCCGGCCTCATGCAGGGATGGAGGCTGGGTTCTAGATACGAGTTCTGAGCTCAATGGGTGACTCTGTGGGTTCTAGACTGCAGCTGAGAAACCCCCAGGGATGGGGGCCATGTTCTCGACTGGAGCTTGACACGCATTGCGGGGGGTGAAGGTTTAGAACGGAGCTTGAGGTGCACTGTGGGGATAGCAATTCTGGATTGGTGCACACTTGGTACACATCTAGGGATGGGGTTCTAGATGGGAACACATTCTGGAAGGGGTTCTAGGTTGGCACATACATGTGGATCGAGTTCTAGATCGGTGCATGCCCAGGAATGGGGTTCTAGATTGGAGTGCACCCATGGATTAGGGCTCTAGATTGGAGCAGACATCAGAGTGGGGTTCTGGATTGGAGCTAGGTGCCTGGTTGGGACGTGTTTCTTTTACACTCAGTGAGCCAGAAGCACATGGGCAGCGAGGGAGGCCAGTGGCAGAAAGAGCTGCACGCGGTTCCTGGCCCCGTTCCGTATCTTCCCAGCCAGGCAGGGGTTGTTTTCGGGGTCCGTCGCAGCACAGTCCTGGCAGCCGTTATTGTCGCAGCGCAGCAGGGGCACATTGTGCAGCCGGTGCCAGGCCTGCAGCAGCTCCTGGCGGGTCACCACGGGCCGCGTATCGTTAGCAAAGACGCGCTGGAAGACAAAGGCCTTGTAGTTGTTGTCGATGTCTGAGAAGGCGTCGGTGGTCATGCCGAGGATGTTGTAGGGCCCATTTACCGCCAGGCACATGCTCGTGCAAGGCGAGTTGAAGGTGAATAAGATCAGGCAGCAGTTCGGTGTGCAGGTCCTGGCCTTGAGCTGGGCCACCCAGCTGTTCTGTCCCCCATGGAGCAGACGCCACTCGCTGTGCTCCCAGTGAGTCCTCTGAGATTTAGGCCGGGCAGCTACGATAGGCCAGTTATTCGGGATGTACTGGCTACCTTGCTTAGCGAGCGCCTGATTCATGTCATTCAGCGCTTCCTTGGACAGCTGCTCCTGCAGGTTGGTGGGTTGGTTACACTTCTCACGGGGCAGGCTCACGACGAAGGCGTATTGAAGTTCACCTAGTGTGAGGGGCCTGAGAGGGAGCAGAGCACAGCGGGGTCAGGGGACCCGGGACTCAGCCAGGAGATGCCAAGTAAAAGTGAGAGAAATGGGAATAGGCCCCCAAATACCCTCCTACCACAAGGCTTCATCTCCCCCTGCACCCCAAAATCACCTCTCCCAGCTCAGGTCCCCATCTCCCCCCTGCACCCCAAATCACCCCTCCTGGCTCTGGGCCCCATCTCCCCCTTACAAACCAATAATCACCCCCTCCCATGTCCAGGCTACAGCTCTCTCTGTACCCCTAGAATCACCTCCTTCCAGATCCCCCACAATCAGCAACTTCCAGATGTGGACCCAATCTCCCTCTGCTCCCCCATAACCTCCCCTCCCAGCCGTAGGCTCCATCTCCCCACAGAACCCCCAGAATCACCCTTCCTCATATCTGGGCCCCACCTCCTACACCCTGAGAATCACCCCTCCCAGCTGTGGGCTCCATTGCCCCCTGCACCCCCAGAAACACCTCACCTCTGAGCTTCATCTCCCCTTGCACCCCCATTATCTGCCCCTCCCAGTTTTGGTCTCCATCGCCCCCTGGACCTCCAGAATCACTCCTCTCCCAGCTCTGGGCTCAATTTCCTCTCTGCACCCCCAGAATCGCCTCTCTCCAAGACTAATCTAATAATCTAAGTCAGGGGTGAGTTCATCACCCAGCATGCTGGGTGCTCTCCAACTACGGTCAGTGTCTGGGCAGATCCGGACACAATGAGGCCCCCTGACCTTGCTGGGCATCCCTACAAGCTGGTGGGATCCAACCAGGGACATTCTCTGCTGCTCTTTGCAGCTGGGCTACAGGGGCAGGGAAGGACAAACCCCAGGCCGGTCACTCACTGGTTCACATAATTCACAATCACTCTGAGCGCGGCCGGGTTGATGCTCCCGGCGGTCTCTGGCCCGAAGCAGAGGAGAAGGGGCAGCAGCAGGAGTCCAGCCCTGGGCATCCGTCCCGGCACCTGCACAGGACCCTGAGCATCAGTACCCCTAAGCCTGGGGCACAAACCCAGAGCCACCCGACCCACATCCTCTAGCCCATGCTGGGCTCCCAACAGAAGAGGGGGAAGTAGGACTCCCTGGGGCTCCCTGGGGCATTGGGGGAATGGGGAGCAGGGAGGACTCTGCTGAGGTGCCATGGGGCAGGATAGATGGGTGGCAGAGGGGACTCCCTGAGGCTGGGTGGAGGTGGGTGGCAGAGGGGACACCCCTGGGCCTACATGGGGCAGAAGGAGGTGAGGGACGGGGAGAGTCATCAGGGTTTCTATGAGCAGGAGGGAGGTGGGGGGCAGGAGGCACTCCCCTGTGGCTCAATGGGTCAAGGAGACTCTCCGGAGCTCCGTGGGGCAGGGGTAAGTGTGGGTTAGAGGGACTCACCTGGGGCTCCATGGTGAGCGGTGAAGGGTCCGTGTCTCCAATGACAGTTGCTCACACCCACACCTGGTGTGACAGGCTCCCAGACAAGCTTTTTATAGCACTTCCGCAGGCAGCTGGGATGGGACGGGCCGCTCTCCTGCTGTCCCGACCGACAGGGAGAGGCTTTAGGGTGGGGGCTGATCCAGGGGGAAGGGAACAGGATGGATATTTGAATATTGGCTCTCTGAGAACTTCCTCCTGATCCCAGATCAGTGCAAACCTTGGCAAGTTATCTCCCTGGGCTGGGCACACCACAAACAGCCCTGAGGAAACTTTATGACACCTCTGCAGTCAGTGTCCATTCACTGTATGGAAAGGCAAAGTCACGTCCATGTCAAGGAAATGTGGGGCCAGAGCTCTGTGACACCCCAGGGGAACGCCCTGTAACCCCCATATTCCTCATTTATATATAATTGTGATATTGCATATAAAGCACCCCTTGTAAGGTATCATGGGAAAGATTATAATCTGCTGAAACCCATTGCTCCATCTAAATACGTACATCGTTATATGTGAAGTTATGAGATTGTGTTGTACGCTTGTCACTAAAATATGCTGTGGGTTTGTGAAGCACCCAGACAGCTCCCCAAAGACAATATCCCCAGACAGAGGGATAACCAACACCCGGGCGGGTGTCAAACAACCATCAACAGCCATTATCCAGCAAAAGAGCTACAATTCAATGACTCACTTGCATGAGGCCACACCAGGGGAATTGCTCAACCTTGCCTGGGGACTCAGCGATGCCCCCCAGACATGCCTGGACTTGTGTTCTCCAAGCTCATGGACAAAGGGTATCAAACAGAACACAGTGGCCTCGTGCTTCATCTTTTCTCCTCCCCCCACCTATGCTGCAAGCAACAAGGACACTGAGAAGACTGAAGACTCCAACAGAGGAGATTGGCCCAGGTTTAAGGGACAAACCTGTGTACTATGAACTGCAATATCCAGTGGGGTGAGAAAAACGGCTTAATCTAGATGTTGCCCAGTCTAATAGGGTTGAGAGTTTAGACTGCGTGCTTATATTTTATTTTATTTTGGTAACCACTCTGACTTTTTATCTGTCACTTATAATCACCTAAAATCTATCTTTTGTAGTCAATACATTTATTTAATTGTTTATCTTACCAGTAGTTTGCCTGAAGTGTCTGGTAAATCTGCTCAGGCTTGCAAAGGGCTGGTGTATATCTACTTTCCATTGATGAAATGGTGAACCAATTAATAAACTGGGAGCATTCATGCAATCTAGCTGGGTGCAGGGATCCAGATGCTATTGTGCTGAGTGATCACAGGGCCTGGAGGGGTTTGCTGCTGGTCACTAGCAAAGCATTGTGAGAGACAGCCCAGGCTGGAGACATAAGGGGGCACAGTGGTCCCACGGGACCCAGGCTGCACCCCGGGGATCCCGTCACAGTGACACAACGAGCAGGGTGAAATACACACAGCTTGTTGTACTGAGCAAGATTCGCACTTCATACACTGGTGTAAAGATTTTAAATGAGGCTTTAAGTGGGGTGGCTAAGGACAGTCAGGAGGAGGCTACCGGTTTGTTATTTTCTGTTTGCTTATTTCGGGAAAGAGAAGTAGGGACAGAAAAGCAGGAAAATGAGTGAAAGCAGTGAAGTGATTGTGAAATTGAAGCTTTTAAACTGCAGGTTGCAGAAAAAGAGAGAGAGAGCTCCAGAGACTATTGGAACTGAAAGAACTGGAGATAAAGGAGAAGCAGGAGGAAAGAGAAAGAGAGTGGGAAGAAAGAGAAAGAGGACCAACTGGACCTGCTAGAGACCAGAACCGGAACCCACCAACCCCAGCAATTCCCATCACTCCAAAAATCCACAATTGGATCCATTTATGTCCTGCATACAATAACTGACAATATTGCTGAATACACTGCTCTACAGCCAAAATGCTTCTGAAATAAATGTAGTCAAACTTTACTAATTCTGGGTCACTGAGAACGAAAATGATGCTTAAAATTGTTGATTGGCTCTAGTTTTCAAGATATGCTATTGGGTCAGTATATACAACCCTTGACTTGGGAATGGCGGAGGATAAGTGAGTTATAAAGGGAAGGGATCTCAATTTAAACCAGAAATGACTAAAATACATCTTTGACTGGATCTATGAATAAATCTATGACTGGGTTTGGACAGTACTTGCTTTTTAGGCAAAACAATGAATGATGCAATCTGAAGCTGGTATTTGCGTCATACATGATATGAATTGCATCATGTTATTCCTAGAAGTCATGGATGATGCAATCATAACGAAGCTTACATCACTCTGCTGAACAAATTGCCCTATATCAGCTCTAGAAATCATACAGTGTCGTGCTCTCTTATTTGTCAGTGTTTGATTTTGCAAAGGGACACATTTCTGTTTAGCCAAAGTGAGCAGAGATGCCTCGTACTTGTGTGAACAGTGCAGATAACTTCTGCTATGTTTGTGGTGAAGTGACTTTTGCATCACAAAAGCGCAGTATAACCACTATGGTTAAGAAATCCTTTCACCTTTATTTTGGCTGCAAAATTGGAGATCAGGACAAGAGGTGGGCCCCACACATATGCTGCAACTCTTGTGCAACAAATCTTCGCCAGTGGTTGAACAGGAAAAGGAAATCTATGCCTTTTGCAGTGCCAATGATTTGGAGAGAGCCAACAGATCATAGCAGCAATTGTTACTTCTGCATGGTGCCTCCAGTTGGGAAAGATGTGTCAAAGAAGAAAAAGTGGACTGTGCATTATCCAAACATTCCATCAGCTATACGCCCAGTACCCCACGGAGAAGGACTGCCGGTTCCTGATGCACCAGAATCATTCTCACTTGAGTCAGACGAGGAAGAGGAAGAGGATGAAACTTCTGGTCCTGAACCATCAATGTCACAGGACCCACATTTTCTCCCGTCCTCCTCCTCTGAACCACACCTCATAACACAAGATGAACTGAATGACCTTGTCAGGGATTTGGAACTACCCAAGAGTAAGGCAGAGCTGTTGGGCTCCAGACTACAGCAGTGGAATCTCCTGGCAGGTGATGTTAGGGTTTCCATGTTCCGTGACCGTCAAAAGGATCTTGTCCCATTCTTCTTCATGGAAGGTGATCTTGTAGCCTGCAACAACATCGATGGTGTGATGGCAGCCCTCAACATTGTTCACGATCCAGATGAGTGGAGACTGTTCATTGATTCATCAAAGACGAGTCTTAAAGCTGTTTTACTGCATAATGGCAATGTTTTGCCATCAATTCCAGTTGGTCATGCAGTCCGTATGAAGGAAACCTATGACAACATGAAACAACTTTTCAGGTGCATAAACTATGACCAACATCAGTGGCAGCTTTGTGGCGATTTGAAGGTTGTTGCTCTCTTGCTTGGTCTGCAGACTGGATACACAAAGTACTGCTGTTTTCTCTGCGAATGGGATAGTCGTGCAAGAGATTCCCACTACATCAAGAAAGATTGGCCACTCTGACAGTCATTGGAGCCTGGGAGGAAAAGTGTTCAGCATCCACCACTTGTTGAATCAAGGAAGATTTTGTTACCACCCTTACACATCAAGCTGGGTCTGATGAAGAACTTTGTCAAGGCCATTGACAAAACACAAGCAGCTTTCAAGTACCTCCGTGGAAAATTTCCAAGGTTAAGTGAAGCTAAGATAAAGGAAGGTGTCTTTGTTGGTCCTCAGATTCGTGAACTTCTTCAAGATGATGCATTTGACCATGCACTGCGTGGCAAGGAAAAGACAGCATGGAAAGCCTTCCAGTTAGTGGCAATAAATTTTCTCGGAAACAACAAGGCAGACAACTACAGGTTGTTGGTGGAAAACCTCCTCAAGGCATACAAAAGCCTTGGTTGCAACATGTCACTAAAGATACATTTTTGCACTCTCATCTAGATTTTTTTCCACCGAGAGTGGAGTTCATTTCTTCCACAGTGCCTAGCCTGATTAACTGGTAAACCTCTGAATGTATTCAATGAAATGCCTATTGAAGATGCTTTAGACTATTGTAAACTCAAAAACACTCTTTTGCAGAGGTTTCAGATTACCCTGAAAGGTATAGAGTTAAATTTAGGAATCATAAGAGGGACATTGGTATGAGGTTGATGAGGATCCCTGTGAATCTGTCACACAGGGAAGCAGGGTGCTTCCAAATATGGGAGGGGCTGAGACTAGCTCCTTTCCAGCAGAAGGCAACATGCCCTCAGGTGCAGGGGCAGGAGAGATATTATCAGTATTAAGGAAACTGTCCCAGCTGTTAGCTAGAAGAGTTTTGATGATGAAAAAGGGACGGACCCCTTCCTAGGGAGCACAGAGAAATGTGCTTTAGAGGGGGGCCCCGGGGTACAGGAATGTCTCCTCATTGGTCACTTGGGAGAGGTTGCCCAGGACCAAATAGGTGAGTCAGCATCTGTGCACCCAGACAATCAGCCCATGAGCCAGGTTTTGAGAGGGAACTGTGTAACTGTCCTCCTGGAGGGAAGCAGTCACACAGCTGACTTCTCAGGGACAGAGAAAGGGGTGGCGGAGGGTACCCCAATCCAGGTCCCAGTTTGTTAGGATGCTATTTCTGTAAGGTTTTTGGAATGTAACTGTGTCTCTTTACATCAA
This sequence comes from Emys orbicularis, assembly GCF_028017835.1. Taxonomy (NCBI): domain Eukaryota; kingdom Metazoa; phylum Chordata; order Testudines; family Emydidae; genus Emys; species Emys orbicularis. Next base: position 18,357,556 of record NC_088703.1, on the reverse strand, counting down.
GATGCAGCTCCAATGCCTGTGATAACAGAGGAGTTGAAACCAGGAAATTGCCAGGTGGTAGTTGATGAGCAGGACCGTCCTTAGCCACAGGCAGAATAGGCAGTTGCCTAGGGGCTGGTCTACACTGGGGGGTAGGGGGATCGATCCAAGATTCGCGTAGCTGAAGTCCAAGTATCTTGGATCGAATTACCTGGGGTCCACACGGCGCGGGATCGACGGCCGCGGCTCCCCCGTCGACTGCGCTACCGCCGCTCGCTCTGGTGGAGTTCCGGAGTCGCCGGTGAGCGCGTTCGTGGATTGATATATCACATCTTAATGAGACGCGATATATCGATCCCGGATAAATCGACTGCTACCCGCCGATACGGTGGGTAGTGAAGATGTACCCTGTGGCACCAGGTTGTCTAGGGGCACCACTCTGCCGGGACAGAGGGAAAGCAGAGGAGCATGTAACAGCAGGGTTGGGTCCTAGAGAGAGCCGAATGCACTGCCCGCAGCACAGTCTGAGGGAGGGGATTGGCTGCTGGGGTCTCTGGGAAGGGGAGAGGGTAGGAGTGGGGGAAGGAACTCACCTGTGAGTGTGACTCTCTCCCCAGCGTGAGGTGAGGCAGGAATGTAACTGTGTCTCTTTAAATCAAGATGCAGCTCCAACGTCTGTGATAAAGGAGGAGCTGAAACCAGGAAACTGCCAAGTGGTTGTTGGTGAGAATGCAAATGACTCAGCTGACAGAGAGGGGGGTGTTTTCCTCCACACTGGTGAGACATAGGGAGCAGTTATGGAAATGCTGCTGGGGAAAGGTGCATCTGATCAAAGGGTAAACACACCTAGCCCAGAGCACACAAATCATTACTCTCTAGGAAAAGGGGGATGGGAAGGACTCAGTGCTGGGAGAGGGAAAAACAGTGTAACCTCAAAAAGGGAACCGGATTTTTTGCATATGTACTGTCCTGGGATCGGGAGACAGCTCCCCAGACTGCCAGTCGATATGCAACCTCAAACCAGACAGTCTGAACAGAGGGTATCATAAAGATACTTGTAAACTCCCATCTGTGATAAAAATTTGGTATTAATGTTAAATCTTGGGATAAGAATTTTGATACTGATGTTAAATCTTATGGTAATGCTACTTAGAATCATTGAATCATAGAATATTAGGGTTGGAAGAGACCTCAGGAGGTATCTAGTCCAATCCCCTGCTCAAAGCAGGACCAACCCCAACTAAATCATCTCAGCAAAGGGTCTGTCAAGCTGGGCCTTAAAAACCTCAAAGATGGAGATTCCACCACCTCCCTAGGTAACCCATTCCAGTGCTTCACCACCCTCCTAGCGAAATAGTGTTTCCTAATATCCAACCTAGACCTCCCCCACTGCAACTTGAGACCATTACTCCTTGTTCTGTCATCTGCCACCACTGAGAACAGCCGAGATCCATCCTCTTCCGATGAAGGGGGTATTCCCCCTACGAAAGCTTATGTTCCAATACGTCTGTTAGTCTATAAGGTGCCACAGGACTCTTTGTCACTTTTTACAGATCCAGACTAACACAGCTACCCCTCTGATACTTGACTCCTAGTGAAATAGTTTTCCCTCATATCCAACATAGACCTCTTCCCCCCCACCCCCACAACTTGAGACCATTGCTCCTTGTTCTGTCATCTGCCACCACTGAGAACAGCCGAGCTCCATCCTCTTTGGAACCCCCCTTCAGGTAGTTGAAGGCTGCTATCAAATCCCCCCTCATTCTTCTCTTCTGCAGACTAAATAAGCCCAGTTCCCTCAGCCTCTCCTTATAAGTTATGTGCCCCAGCCCCCTAATCATTTTCGTTGCCCTCCGCTGGACTCTCTCTAACTTGTCCACATCCTTTCTGTAGAGGGGGGCCCAAACCTGGACACAATACACCACATGTGGCCTCACCAGTGCTGAATAGAGGGGAATAATCACTTCCCTCGATCTGCTGGCAATGCTCCTACTAATGCAGGTCAATATGTCTGTAGCCTTCTTGGCAACAAGGACACACTGTTGACTCATATCCATCTTCTCATCCACTGTAATCCCCAGGTCCTTTCTGCAGAACTGCCGCTTAGCCAGTCAGTCCCCAGCCTGTAGCGGTGCATGGGATTCTTCCTTCCTAAGTGCAGGACTCTGCACTTGTCCTTGTTGAACCTCATCAGATTTCTTTTGGCCCAATCCTCCAATTTGTCCAAGTTGGAGGCTGCCTCCCCCACCCTCTGCCCATGCAAGCAAACGCCTCCTCCGCCACGGGCAGCAGCAGCACCAAGCAGGTAGGGCTGGGTGGGGCCCCAGGGAAAGGGGCCACTCTGTGCTCCCAAGCGTCAACTGTCCTGCCCCCTAGCACTGTGCTGGGAGGGGGGATCCTGCTCTGTGCTGGCTCAGCAGAGCCTGGGGGCAGGCCATGGGGGGAGTGGGTCAGTGGGGGAGGATGCTGGGATGTGAGGGGTGGGAGGCACTGTGCAGTGGTGGTGAGGCTGTGGGGAAGGGCACTGGGCAAGGGGATGGGGGAGATCCGTGATGTGGGGGTACTGGGCAGTTGTGGTGAGGCTGAGCGCGTGGGGGCATTGGGCAGGGATGGTGGGATGGTGGTGTTCATGGCACTGGGCATTTGTGGGGGGGTGCTGGGCAGAGCAGGCCCAGAGGGTGGGGGGGACTGTGTGGCATGGCATGGACCCACCCCCACAGGGAAGGGGTACACTGGGGGCCCAGGGCTCGGCAGGCCAGTGTGTATCTGGCAACTGCTGGTTTGTAAACAGTGCACTGGGCAAAGCGGCGCGGCCCATGCCATGCCATGCCATGCCCCATTGCCCTGGCCGGCCCCTGGCTCCAAGGACCGACCTCCCCGCGCCATGCTCCATTGCCCCCATAGGGGCCCACAAATATGTTTGGACCAGGATGCAATAATCTCAATAGCCCCCACTCTGTTGCTGGACTTCTAACGTGTGAAGGTGCTGTGTTAACACATAGGCATCACACACACACACCCCAAACTCTTGTCTAGACACAGCTTGATCCGCACAAAGCTGCTCCAGGGCAGGCAATCAAATTGGCTATTTACTTTGGAAAACCGAAGGGCGGAGGAGCGGGGTTGTTAGATCCAAGGATGGATGATAGCGAGGCCGGGGATGTGGAAGGGACTGCCTCAAGCTGCGAGGGCTCCGAGCATGGAGCAGCGTAGCTGCCAAGGACCGATGTGTGTCTCAGACAACCATTGTTCTGCAGGCTAGGCCAGGAGACCCTGTGCTGAGCAGGTGTTTGAGAACAGCCCCCAGGAGAGCACACGGGGCGTGCATTGAAGGAGACACGCAGTTGGTGCTCGGGATGGAAAGCAAGTAATCAGAGCGTCCCTCTATTTCCCCCAGGGGTGATGGGGTAAATCATGCATTGATTCACAGACTCTGACTTCAGTTAGCACCAGGGCAGGGTGCAGTTCCTCGTGGGCAACAAGAGCTGATTTTCCATGCTGTCCATGCCATAGTATAGTTTGCGTTGACTGCAAACAGTGAGATGCAACGTGTCACCTGCAATAGCCTTGTATGGACACTAGATGGGAGCTGCTTCTTTCTAGTGGTTCAAAGGATTATTAACTGGTTTGCTATTTCTCAGAGCCCTACGGGAAGGAAAATGTCTCTTTCGCAGGAAATTCTACTATCTCGAAATTTGGTTTTGTTCCAAATTGGAAGAATTTTGAAATTTCCAGCAACATGAAAATTTCCAAAAATAAAATTTGTTTCGGGTGAGTCGGACCGTTTTGGTTTAGTAACATCAAATTGTGCTGTTCCGGTTCGGAATGTTTTATTTTATATGTAACTTAGCATGTAAGTATAATCCTATAGCATCATAGCTATGTCCTTTATAATAGAATAGACTGGAAAATAAATTGGGAAAGAAAAAATCTTTTCAGAAGGTGTTCAAGGTGAATAAGTCCAGTCCTGGGCATCCATCCCGGCACCTGCACAGAACCCCACAGCGTCAGCCCCCCTGAGCCATGGGCACAAACCCAGAGCCCGTCAACCTACATCCCCTAGCCCTGCTGGGCTACCAACAGTAGAGGGGGCAGGGGGAGCCCCCTGGGGCTCCATGGGGTAGCAGGCAGTGGGCGGAAAGGGAGGAGGCATCAGGGTTTCCATGGGCAGGAGGGGGGGGGCATCAAGCACTTCCCTGATGCTCCATGGGTCAGGGAAGGTGTGAGTCATGGGGGACTTCTCTTGGGTTCCATGTGGCAGGGGACATGGGGGGCCGGGGGCTCCCATAGGCTTCCATTAGGCCGGGGTAATTGGGGGGACAGAGGGCTCTCACCTGAGGCTGTATGAGGTAGGGGACCGTAGCATCTGGGAGCCCCAGGCATGAACCAGGATTCCACTGTGCTAGCTCCACTTTTGATGAGTGGCATGTGAGGTCTCTACAGGAGAGGAGATAACGTCTCAAACCCTCCCCCCAGCAATGGCTACACCTGTGAGAAAGGCAATCGCATTTGCAAACCCAGGGTCGGACTTGCTTCCCAAGTGAGACGCCATAAAAACAAATACACCCAGAACACAGGGCAATGCTAGCTGAACACTCGTCCGTCCAAGTTATGGGAGAATCCAAAAACAATGACAATGCCTGGGAGCCCCCAGTCATGGGCCAGGACCTGATTGTGCTACGTGCTGTATGTTATTTATTAACATAAGAATATAAGAATGGCCATACAGAGTCGGACCAAAGGTCCATCTAGCCCAGTATCCTGTCTACCAACAGCAGCCATTGCCAGGTGCCCCAGAGGGAATGAACAGAACAGGTAATCATCAAGTGATCCATCCCCTGTCACCCATTCCCAGCTTCTGGCAAACAGAGGCTAGGGACACCATCCCTGCCCATCCTGGCTAATAGCCATTGATGGACCTATCCTCCATGAACTTATCTAGTTTTTTTTTACCCTGTTATGGTCTTGGTCTTCACAACATCCTCTGGCAAGGAGTTCCACAGGTTGACTGTGTGTTATGTGAAGAAATACTTCCTTTTATTTGGTAACCCCTAGTTCTTGTGTTATGAGAAATAGTAAACAACACTTTCTTATCTACTTTCTCTACACCAGACATGATTTTATAGACCTCAATCATATCTCCCCTTAGCCGTCTCTTTTCCAAGCTGAAAAGCCCCAGTCTTATTCTCTCCTCATTCAGAAGCTGTTCCATACCCCTAATCATTTTTGTTACCCTTTTCTGAACCTTTCCCAATTCCAATATATCTTTTTTGAGATGGGGCGATCACATCTACACGCAGTATTCAAGATGTGGGCATACCATGGATTTATATAGAGGCAACATGATATTTTCTGTCCTATTTTCTATCCCTTTCTTAATTATTCCCAGCATTCTGTTCGCTTTTTTGACTGCTGCTGGATGTTTTCAGAGAACTATCCACAATGACTCCAAGATCTCTTTCTTGAGTGATAACAGCTAATTTAGACCCCATCATTTTATATGTAGAGTTGGGATTATGCTTTCCAATGTGCATTACTTTGCATTTATCAACATTAAATTTCATCAGCCATTTTGTTGCCCAGTCACCCAGTTTGGAGAGATCCTTTTGTAGCTCTTCGCAGTCTGCCTGGGTCTTAACTATCTTTAGTAATTTTGTATCATCTGCAAATTTTGCCACCTCACTGTTTACCCCCTTTTCCAGATCATTTATGAATATGTTGAATAGGACTGGTCCCAGAACAGACCCCTGGGGGACAGCACTATTAACCTCTCTCCATTCTGAAAACTGACCATTTATACCTACCCTTTGTTTCCTATCTTTTAACCAGTTACCAATCCATGAGAGGACTTTCCCTCTTATCCCGTGGCAGCTTACTGTGTATAAGAGCCTTTGGTGAGGGACCTTGTCAAAGGCTTTCTGAAAATCTAAGTACCCTATATCCACTGGATCCCCCTTGTCCACATGCTTGTTGACCCCCTCAAAGAATTCTAGTAGATTGGTGACACATGATTTCCCTTTACTAAAACCATGTTGACTGTTCCTCAACAAATTATGTTCATCTCTATGTCTGACAATATTGTTCTTTATTATAGTTTCAACCAGTTTGCCTGGTACTGAAGTCAGGCTTACAGGCCTGTAATTGCTGGGATCACCTCTGGAGCCTTTTTAAAAACTGGCATCACATTAGCTACCCTCCTGTCATCTGGTACAGAACCTGATTTAAATGATAGGTTACACACTACAGTTAGTAGTTCTGCAATTTCACATTTGAGTTCCTTCAGAACTCTTGGGTGAATATGATCTGGTCCTGGTGACTTATTGCTGTTTAATTTATCAATTTGTTCCAAAACCTCCTCTAATGATACTTCAATCTGGGACAGTTGCTCAGATCTGTCACCTAAAAAGAATGGCTCAGGTTTGTGAATCTCCCTCACATCCTCAGCCATGAAGACTGATGCAAAGAATTCATTTAGTTTCTCCGCAATGGCCTTATCATCTTTGAGTGCTGCTTTAGCACCTTGATCATCCAGTGGCCCCACTGGTTGTTTAGCAGCTTCCTGCTTCTGATGTACTTAAAAACAATTGCTATTACTTTTTGAGTTTTTGGCTAACTGTTCCTCAAATTCTTTTTTGGCCTTCCTAATTGTATTTTTACACTTCACTTGCCAGTTTTTATGCTCCTTTCTATTTTCCTCATTAGGTGTATAACTAGGAGAACCAGTCATCCCCCATTGTGTTAGGTGCTGTACAAACTCAGAACAGCTCCATCTCACGCCAGGATCTCCATTCCCCCAGCTCTGAGAACATCAAATACAGCAGAGCAACCTGCAAAGACATGGCAGATGATTCCTCCGTTGCAGGTGTGATGCTGGCAGACCAGGTCCCGCCTCGTGTCTCAGCTGAACTCTGACGAATACCGAGCTGGGCTCAGTCTGGCTCACCTGTGCATTGGTGCTGGTCACGCAGGTATTAGAATTCCAAACAGCTGTTTGGGGTTTAGACTTTATCGAGTGCTTGTGAGTTGCTGGGCACATTAATCTCACTTATAGCATCTGTACCCCATAGTGTACAGGAATATTTGAGCATCACAGTGCGAATCACCAGCCAGGAGAGAGACATTAACTAGTGGGAAGGGCTGATCTCCAACAGAAGGTGTCACATCTTGCCCAACAAGAAAGGTCCATTGACACCAATGGACCATTGTGGGTCGTTAAAGAGGACAAAATACATTGGTTGTTCTGCCCTCCCTCCTCCCCCAGGGAGATGAGTAATGTAAGTGGATTCCTCCCATCCGTGGAGTTTGCACAAGAGAGGAAGGGGATGAAAATCCCTGACAAGAAGCAACTGGATCTCTATGCTGCTTGGACTCTGGGGGACAAGGTTTTCTAGCCATAAGCAAGAGATCCCCAGCTGCTTAGCTCTGGTTAGCCTTAAAGGTGACATAGAGCTTGCTTATTAGAGAAGCTTCTGTTACCTTTGGAAATTTAAGATTGTAACTCCTTTGTGTATCTATGTTCACCTGCTTCAACCTTCAAAATAACTCGTGTTTCCTGTTCCTAGTTAATCAATCTGTACATACACCTCTAGCTCGATATAACGCTGTCCTCGTCGTGTTATATCGGGTCGCATTAAATCGGGGTAGAGGTGTAGTTTATTATAGGATTGGCTACAGGCGTTGTCTTTGGTGTGAGATCTAAGGTGCAATTGACGTAGGGTAAGTGACTGGCCCTTTGGGACTGGGAGTAACCTGAATAGTGTTGTGATTCTTGGTGTAAAGAGCCTTCTGTCCCCAAGACAGGCTCACCTGGGTGGCAGACAGATCGGAGCACCTGGGGGACTATCTGTGGCTCCATGTTAAGGCTGGTACAAGCCTGAAGAGGTTACACGGGATAATTGGTTGGGGACATGTAAGTCTAGAGCTCCAGCCAACTCAGTCTGTCTGAAGATCGGCACTCGCGCTCTTCAGCCAGGGTAGGCAGTGTTACAGACCAACACGGCCACAACACCACAAACAATCTTAAGAGAAGCTGGTGTTGCGGGGAGCTGTATCTCAGGAACCCCTTGGTGAAATGGCTTCAAATTTCGGTCACTCACCTAACCCCAGGCCCCAGTTTATTACAGCAAAAGTCATCTGAGGAAGCATGGAGATTTCAGAGCACTTAGCCCTGGAGTGTCATCTCAATCTTGTCCTGCTATAACAGCCCCTTCTGGGAACCAAGGAGTTTGCAATGGGACCTGCCTTCTGGGGCAATAAACCTGGTGTTTGGTTCCCCCAGGTACAGCTCCTGTCAGCCAAGAAAGCAGAGAGCAGGGCTGGGAGCTCTGTCCCCCATCATGCACCAGGTGCCCCCCATCCCCGGGGGATCAGGGCTGTCTGCTCTGGGGATCCCCGCCCAGCGAGCAGGGGATGGGGGTTCTAGGGATGGGGAGGGGAACACTCAGGGGCTCTGGACCCAGTAAAACCCAATCTGCCTTGCAGGCTGCCAGTTGGGAGCCAGGCTCAATGAGGGGCTGCCCTTGGGGACCCAGTACCTCCACGGGACAGAGATGAGAGACCCGGATGCACAGACAGAGACGTGAGGCCCCAGGATGCTCAGAAGCTTTATTGGTGGCAATCGCAGGGCAGACAATCAGCAAAAAGCAGCACCCGCAGAATGGAACAACCCCCAAAGCAGCCCCCACTGACAGAGCCCCGTGATCCGAGATTCCCCACTGCCCCACCTTGGCTATGGTCCATGCCCAGGAATCCCACCTACCACCATCTGAGTAAGGGGCTCCCCCCTCTCATCAAGCCCCATCATATACTCACCGGGCACAATGTGCCCTGCTCCCATCCACTGCCCCCTCCCCCCGGCCTCATGCAGGGATGGAGGCTGGGTTCTAGATACGAGTTCTGAGCTCATTGGGTGTCTCTGTGGGTTCTAGACTGCAGCTCAGAGACCCCCAGGGATGGGGGTCATGTTCTCGATTGGAGCTTGACAGGCCCTGCGGGGGGTGAAGGTTTAGAACGGAACTTGAGGTGCACTGGGGGGATGGCAATTCTGGATTGGAGCACACTTGGGGAGAGGGACGGGCTTCTAGATCACAGATTGGAGCACACCCAGGGATGGGCTTCTAGGCTGGAGCACAACCAGAGATAAGGACAGGGTTTTACACTGGAGCATACCCAGCGATGGGGCTCTAGATTGGGGCACACATCAGAGTGGGGTTTTGGATTGGACCTTGGTGCCTGGTTGGGATGTGTTTCTAGTATACTCAGCGAGCCAGAAGCACATGGGCAGCGAGGGAGGCCAGTGGCACAAAGAGCTGCACTCAGTTCCCAGCCCTGCTCCATCATCTACTCCTTCCCAGCCAGGCAGGGGTTGGACGTATCATCCCCGGCACAGTCCTGGCAGCCATTGTTGTCACAGCGCAGCAGGGGCACATCGCGCAGCCGGTGCCAGGCCTGCAACAGGTCCTGGCTGGTCACTTCAGCCTTCATGTCGTAGTCAAAGATCTTCTGGAACACAAAGGCCTTGTAGTTGTTGTTGATGGCCAAGAAGGCAGTGCTGGTCATCTGCACGATGTTGGAGCGCCCGGCCTCGCGCAGACACTTGGTGGAGCAGGGCGAATTGAAGGTGAATAAGATCAGGCAGCTGTTCCGGCCGTAGGTCCTGGCCTTGAGCTGGGCCACAAGGCTGTTTGGGCCGGAGAGTAGACGCCACTCGCTGTGCTCCGTGTATTTCCCTTTCGTTGTATTCACTTTCTTTGGTCGGGTGGCCACGATGTTCCCGCTGGGCGGGTTGTACAGGCCATCGAACGGGCGAATCGTCTTTCTCATCTCTTTTAGCTGGTGCTTGGGCAGATATGTGGCCACATTCTGGGTGCTGCTGTTCTTGTCCCCATGGAGCAGGCGCCACTCGCTGTGCTCCGAGTGAGTCTTCTCACGTCTAGGCCGGGCAGCTACGATAGGCCAGTCATCCGGGATGTACTGGCCACTTTCCTCAGTGAGCGCCTGATTCATGTCATTCAGCGCTTCCTCGGGCAGCTGCTCCTGCAGGTTGGTGGGTTGGTTACACTTCTCACGGGGCAGGCTCACGACAAAGGTGTATTGACGTTCACCTAGTGTGAGGGGCCTGAGAGGGATCAGAGCACAGCAGGGTCAGGGGACCCAGGACTCAGCCAGGAGATGCCAATTAAAAGAGAGAAATGGGAATAGGTCCCCAAATACCCTCCTACCACAAGGCTCCATCACCCCCTGCACCCCAAAATCACCCCTCCCAGCTCAGGTCCCAATCTCTCCCCTGCACCCCCAGAATCACCCCACCAGACTCTGGGCCCCTTCTCCCCCCTGCACCCCCAGAATCACCCCTCCAGACTCTGGGCCCCATCTCTGCCTGGATTCTCAAAATCACCCCTCCAAGCTCTGGGCCCCATCTCCCCCTTACAAACCAATAATCACCCCCTCCCATATCCAGGCTACAGCTCTCTCTGTACCCCTAGAATCACCTCTCCCATCTACTTCCAAATCCCCCTGTCATAACTATAAAGGGAAGGGTGACAGCTCTCCTGTGTACAGTACTAAAGTCCCTCCTGGTCAGAGACTCTAAAATCCTTTTTACCTGTAAAGGGTTAAGAAGCTCGGGTAACCTGGCTGACACCTGACCCAGAGGACCAATAAGGGGACAAGATACTTTCAAATCTTGGGGGGGGAACGGCTTTTGTGTGTGTCCTTTGTTTAAGGGGTTGTTCGCTCTTGGGACTGAGAGGGACCAGACATCAATCCAGGTTCTCCCCATCTTTCTAAACAAGTCTCTCTTATTTCAAAATTGTAAGTAAGCCAGGCAAGGCGTCTTAAATTTACTTTGTTTTCTCAACTTGTAAATGTACCTTTTACCAGAGTGCTTATCTTGTTTGCTATACTTTGAACCTAAGACAGAGGGGATTCCTCTGAGCTCTTTAAGTTTGATTACCCTGTAAAGTTATTTTCCATACTGATTTTGCAGAGATGATTTTTACCTTTTGCTTTAATTAAAAGCCTTCTTTTTAAGAACCTGATTGATTTCTCCTTGTTTTAAGATCCAAAGGGGGTTTGGATCTGTATTCACCAGGAGTTGGTGAAAGGAAGGAGGGGGGAAGGGTCAATCTCTCCTTGTTAAGATCCAAGCAGTTTGGATCTGTATTCACCAGGGAATTGGTGAAAGGTTTCTCAAGGCTTCCCAGGGAGGGAATCCATCGAAAATGGTGGCAGCGGGACCAGAGCTAAGCTGGTAGATAAGCTTAGCAGTTTTCATGCAGGCCCCTACATTTGTACCCTAAAGTTCAAAGTAGGGATACAGCCTTGACATGGTGGCACAGCGGTGGGATCGTTTTAAACCCAAAAGCCAGTAAGATTTTTTTTTCCTTCTAGCTGCTTGGAGAGCAGAGCTGAAGGTAGATGCATATCTTATCTCTCCTTGCCTGAAGGCAGAGGTGTTAAGTTTTTTTTAACAAGGTCCTTTGTTAAGAGAAGGGTTCAATTAATAAGCAAACAACTGGTAAAGATAATTTACAAGGTGAATTGTGTTTTTTTTCTTTTTTACATCCTCGGAAGTAGCTAGTTAGAAACTCTCTGTTAACTCAGCAGCACTCAGCAGGAGCCTGAGCTAAATACATCCCAGTTTCAGTCAACTGCAGAGGGTGAGACCCAGCACAAGAAAACCAGGAAAATGACTACCAAAGAAGAAAAAGCTAAAGAGGAGGCCCACAAGAGAGCTATGGAGCTGAAAGAAAAAGAGATAAAGCTGAGAGACAGAGAAGAGAAAGCCAAAGAGGGGGCCCACAAGAGAGAGATGGAGCTGGAGAAAGCCAAAGAGGGGGCCCACAAGAGAGAGATGGAGCTGAAAGACAGAGAAGAAAAAGCCAAACAGGAGGCACACAAGAAAGAGATGGAGCTGGAAAAAGCCAAACAGGAGGCCCATGAAAGAGAAGAAAAAGCCAAAGAGGAGGCCCACAAGAGAGAGATGGAGCTGGAAAAAGCCAAAGAGGAGGCGAGAGAAAAAGAAAGGAAGCATAAACTGGAAGCAGCAAGTGCTAAGCAGGATGCATCAGACCATCCTAACAATTCCTCTCCAAGTACCACTTCCCATCCCAGGAAATTCCCCACCTACAAGGCAGGCGATGATACTGAGGCCTTCTTAGAAAATTTTGAAAGGGCCTGCCTTGGATACGACATCCCTCCAACCCAGTACATGGTAGAGCTGAGGCCGCAGCTCAGTGGACCCTTAGCAGAAGTGGCGGCTGAAATGCCTAAGGAACACATGAACAGTTATGAACTTTTTAAAAACAAGGCCAGACTCAGAATGGGGCTAACACCCGAGCATGCCCGTCGGCGGTTCAGAGCCCTAAGGTGGAAACCAGATGTGTCATTTACCCGGCATGCCTACCACATTGACAAAAATTGTGATGCCTGGGTATCAGGAGCAAATGTTAAATCTCTGGAAGATCTGCTTTCCCTAGTAAAAATGGAGCAGTTTTTAGAGGGTGTTCCTGAGGAAATAGAAAGGTACATCCTAGATGGGAAGCCCAAAACTGTAACCGAGGCGGGGGAGAGTGGAGCCAAATGGGTGGAGGTGACAGAAAAGAAAAAAGCTAGTAGCAGTTGGAGCGAATATCAGAAGGGGCAAGCCGAAACAAAACCTTATCACCGGGGACAACCCAAGGCCCCACCCACATCCCAAGGGAAACCCCAGACGCCTTCTCACCCCACCACACCAGTCTCCAGCAACCAACATCGCCCCGGTGATACCTTAGCAGGACGATGTTTTAAATGTAATGAACTGGGGCACATAAAGGCTCACTGCCCCAAAAACCCCAACCGATTACAGTTCATTACACCCCAATCACACCAAAGAACCCCAGACCCAGATGCCTCTCTCATACCCTCGGAGCGAAGGGAAACCTTGAGAGTGGGCGGAAAGAAGGTTATCGCTTGGAGGGACACTGGGGCACAAGTGTCAACTATTCACCAATCCCTAGTGGACCCCAAACTCATCAACCCGGAGGCTACAGTGACAATTCAACCCTTCGTGTCACAGTCTGTAACCTTACCTACAGCCCAGTTGCATGTCCAGTACAAGGGCTGGGCAGGAATGTGGACTTTTGCAGTCTATGACAATTATCCCATCCCCATGCTGCTGGGGGAAGACTTGGCCAACCATGTGAAGCTAGCCAAGAGGGTGGGAATAGTCACCCGCAGCCAGGCTAAGCAAGCTTTCACCCCCATCCCTGTTCCTGAGCCGTCCACCAGGGCCCCGTCTGTGTTACCGGAGACCCAAACACAGGTCGTGGAACCGGATCCCCTGCCAACGACTGCAACAGCCGTAGTGGATCCAATCCCAAAGACCCAGCCAAAACCAGTCCCAGAACCGGAACTGGCAACGCAACCAACACCAGAACCATTGTCAGCACTGAGTCCAGCGCTTGCAAACCCGTCTACAACTCCAATGCCAGAGGGCACCAACAAGTCTGAACTGGTGGAAGCAGCAAATAACCCTACCCAAGAGGCTCAGCCAGAGCCTGAAATACCACATAGTACACCAGCGGACAGCGGTTCACAGTCAATGGAAAAAGCCCCAGCACCTGCATCGCTTCCAGAGGGACCAAGCCCCAGTCCACAGTCCAAGGAGGAACTGATGTCTCCAGCATCAAGGGAACAGTTCCAGGCCAAGCAGGAAGCAAATGACAGCCTTCAAAAAGCTTGGGCAGCGGCACGGAGCACCCCACCGCCTCTCAGCTCTTCTAACCGATCCCGGTTTGTTGTAGAAAAAGGACTTTTATACAAGGAGACTCTTTCTGGTGGGCACCAAGAAGACTGGCATCCTCAAAGACAGCTGGTAGTTCCCACTAAGTATCGGGTAAAACTCTTGAGCTTAGCCCATGATCATCCCAGTGGCCATTCTGGGGTGAACAGAACCAAAGACCGGTTGGGGAAGTCCTTCCACTGGGAGGGAATGGGCAAGGACGTTGCTAATTATGTCCGGTCTTGTAAGGTGTGCCAACGAGTGGGAAAGCCCCAAGACCAGGTTAAAGCCCCTCTCCAGCCACTACCCATAATTGAGGTCCCATTTCAGCGAGTAGCTGTGGATATTCTGGGTCCTTTCCCAAAGAAGACACCCAGAGGAAAGCAGTACGTACTGACTTTCATGAATTTTGCTACCCGATGGCCGGAAGCTGTACCCTTAAGCAACACCAAGACTAAAAGTGTGTGCCAGGCATTAGCAGACATTTTTGCCAGGGTAGGGTGGCCCTCCGACATACTTACAGATTCGGGAACTAATTTCCTGGCAGGGAACATGAAAAACCTGTGGAAAGCTCATGGGGTGAATCACTTGGTTGCCACCCCTCATCACCATCAAACCAATGGTCTGGTGGAGAGGTTTAATGGAACTTTGGGGGCCATAATACGTAAATTCGTAAATGAACACTCCAATGATTGGGACCTAGTGTTGCAGCAGTTGCTTTTTGCCTACAGGGCTGTACCACATCCCAGTTTAGGGTTTTCACCATTTGAACTTGTGTATGGCCGCGAGGTTAAGGGGCCATTACAGTTGGTGAAGCAGCAATGGGAGGGGTTTACGCCTTCTCCAGGAACTAACATTCTAGACTTTGTAAGCAACCTACAAAACACCCTCCGACACTCTTTAGCCCTTGCTAAAGAAAACCTAAAAAATGCTCAGGAAGAGCAAAAGGCCTGGTATGATAAACATTCCAGAGAACGGTCCTTCAAAGTAGGAGACCAAGTCATGGTCTTAAAGGCGCTCCAGGCCCATAAAATGGAAGCGTCGTGGGAAGGACCATTCACGGTCCAGGAGCGCCTAGGAGCTGTTAACTATCTCATAGCCTCCCCCACCTCCAACATAAAGCCTAAGGTATACCATGTTAATTCTCTTAAGCCCTTTTATTCTAGAGAATTAAACGTTTGCCAGTTTACAGCCCAGGAAACTGATGACGCGGAGTGGCCTGCAGGTGTCTACTATGAAGGAAAAAGGAATGGTGGCGTGGAAGAGGTGAACCTCTCCACGACCCTGGGACGTCTGCAGCGACAGCAGATAAAGGAGCTGTGCACAAGTTTTGCACCAATTTTCTCAGCCACTCCAGGACGGACCGAACGGGCATACCACTCCATTGACACAGGTAATGCTCACCCAATTAGAACCCCACCCTACCGGGAGTCACCTCATGCCCAAGCGGCTATACAAAGGGAGATCCAGGACATGCTACAGATGGGTATAATCCGCCCCTCTACCAGTGCATGGGCATCTCCAGTGGTTCTAGTTCCCAAACCAGATGGGAAAATACGCTTTTGCGTGAACTACCGTAAGCTAAATGCTGTAACTCGTCCTAACAACTATCCAATGCCACGCACAGATGAGCTATTGGAAAAATTGGGACATGCCCAATTCATCTCTACTTTAGACTTAACCAAAGGGTACTGGCAAGTACCACTAGATAAACCCGCTAAGGAAAGGTCAGCCTTCGTCACCCAGGCAGGGGTGTATGAATTCAATGTACTCCCTTTCGGGTTGCGAAATGCACCCGCCACCTTCCAAAGACTTGTAGATGGTCTCCTAGCAGGATTGGGAGAATCTGCAGTTGCCTACCTCGATAATGTGGCCATTTTTTCTGATTAATGAACAAAACACCTGGAGCACCTGAAAAAAGTCTTCAAGCGCATCCGGCAGGCAGGACTAACTGTTAAGGCTAAAAAGTGTCAAATAGGCCAAAACAGAGTGACGTACCTGGGGCACCAGGTGGGTCAAGGAACTATAAATCCCCTACAGGCCAAAGTGAATGCTATCCAAAAATGGCCGGTTCCAAAGTCAAAGAAACAGGTCCAATCCTTCTTAGGCTTGGCCGGATATTATATGCGATTTCTACCACACTACAGCCAAATCGCCGCCCCGCTAACAGACCTAACCAAAAAGAAACAGCCAAATGCAGTTCAGTGAACTGATAAGTGTCAAAAGGCCTTTAACCAGCTTAAGGCAACACTCATGTCTGACCCTGTGCTAAGGGCCCCAGACTTTGACAAACCGTTCCTAGTAACCACAGATGCTTCCGAGCGAGGCGTGGGAGCAGTTTTAATGCAGGAAGGACCAGATCAAGAATTCCATCCTGTCGTGTTTCTCAGCAAGAAACTGTCTAAGAGGGAAAGCCACTGGTCAATCAGCGAAAAGGAATGCTACGCCATTGTGTACGCGCTAGAAAAGCTACGCCCATATGTTTGGGGACGGCGTTTCCAACTACAAACAGACCATGCTGCGCTACAGTGGCTTCATACCGCCAAGGAAAATAACAAAAAACTTCTTCGGTGGAGTTTAGCTCTCCAAGATTTTGATTTTAAAATACAACACATTTCGGGAGCTTCTAACAAAGTGGCTGATGCACTCTCCCGGGAAAGTTTCCCAGAGTTAACTGGTTAACAATTGTTTTTGGAATGAAACATATTGTTAGTTTTTATATAATCAGTAGTATGTCTAAAGGTACATGTGTCTTGTTAACTCTGTTTTCTCCTAAAACTCCAGGAAGAAATCACAGCCAGTGTGGAACCGAACGTCCAACACTATCTGTGATTTGGGGGGCGTGTCATAACTATAAAGGGAAGGGTGACAGCTCTCCTGTGTACAGTACTAAAGTCCCTCCTGGTCAGAGACTCTAAAATCCTTTTTACCTGTAAAGGGTTAAGAAGCTCGGGTAACCTGGCTGACACCTGACCCAGAGGACCAATAAGGGGACAAGATACTTTCAAATCTTGGGGGGGGAACGGCTTTTGTGTGTGTCCTTTGTTTAAGGGGTTGTTCGCTCTTGGGACTGAGAGGGACCAGACATCAATCCAGGTTCTCCCCATCTTTCTAAACAAGTCTCTCTTATTTCAAAATTGTAAGTAAGCCAGGCAAGGCGTCTTAAATTTACTTTGTTTTCTCAACTTGTAAATGTACCTTTTACCAGAGTGCTTATCTTGTTTGCTATACTTTGAACCTAAGACAGAGGGGATTCCTCTGAGCTCTTTAAGTTTGATTACCCTGTAAAGTTATTTTCCATACTGATTTTGCAGAAATGATTTTTACCTTTTGCTTTAATTAAAAGCCTTCTTTTTAAGAACCTGATTAATTTCTCCTTGTTTTAAGATCCAAAGGGGGTTTGGATCTGTATTCACCAGGAGTTGGTGAAAGGAAGGAGGGGGGAAAGGTCAATCTCTCCTTGTTAAGATCCAAGCAGTTTGGATCTGTATTCACCAGGGAATTGGTGAAAGGTTTCTCAAGGCTTCCCAGGGAGGGAATCCATCGAAAATGGTGGCAGCGGGACCAGAGCTAAGCTGGTAGATAAGCTTAGCAGTTTTCATGCAGGCCCCTACATTTGTACCCTAAAGTTCAAAGTAGGGATACAGCCTTGACACCCCCACAATAAGCAACTCCCAGATATGGGCCCAATCTCCCTCTGCTCCCCCATAACCTCCCCTCCCAGCCGTAGGCTCCATCTCCCCCCCAGAACTCCCAGAATCACCTTTCCTTATATCTGGGCCCCACCTCCTACACCCTGAGAATCACCCCTCCCAGCTGTGGGCTCAGTCTTCCCCCTGCACCCCCAGAAACACCCCCTCCTAGCTATGGGCTCCATCTCCCCCTGGACCTCCAGAATCACCCCTCTCCCAGCTTGTGACGAACTGGGACTATTCTTACTGTGGTCTTTGAATGCTGACAGGGGAGTGTGGCTAGGATAGTCTGCATTGGGGGATGGGAGACTGGCCGAGGGAGAATACCTGAGCATGTAACATGAGAACCCAGGAAGGGGTTAGAGGCCAGGTGACACCTTTGCCCGGGAAACTGAACAAAGGCTGGGGAGAGAGGTTCAGAGCTGGCTGGTGACATGG
Source organism: Emys orbicularis (assembly GCF_028017835.1). Lineage (NCBI taxonomy): Eukaryota > Metazoa > Chordata > Testudines > Emydidae > Emys > Emys orbicularis. Next base: position 18,339,685 of record NC_088703.1, on the reverse strand, counting down.
CTGGGAGGCAGACGGGGCTCTGACCTCCCAAGGGGGCTAGGGTGCCCTGGGACCCCAAGATGGACCTAACTGAGGGGGTCCTGTTGTCTGTGCCTGCAAGACCTGTCTTGGACTGTATTCCTGTCGTCTAAATAAACCTTCTGCTTTACTGGCTGGCTGAGAGTCATAGTGAATCGCAGGAAGCCGGGGATGCAGGGCCTTGTGTCCCCCCACACCCCATGACACAGCTCTGGGCTCTATTTCCCCTCTGCACCCCCAAAATTGCCTGTCTCCAAAACTAATCTAATAATCTAATCCAGGGGTGAGTTCATCACCAGGCATGCTGGGTGCTCTCCGACTATGGTCAGTGTCTGGGCAGAGCTGGGCACAGTGGGGCCCCCCTGACCTTGCTGGGTGTCCCTATAAGCCAGTGGGATCCAACCAGGGCCATTCTCTACTGCTCTTCGCAGCTGGGTACAGGGTCAGGGAAAGACAGAGACAAACCCCAGGCCGGTCACTCACTGGTTCACATAATCCACGATCACGCTGAGCGCGGCCGGGTCGATGCTCCCGGCGGTCTCTGGCCCGAAGCAGAGGAGAAGGGGCAGCAGCAGGAGTCCAGCCCTGGGCATCCGTGCCGGCACCTGCACAGGACCCCACAGCGTCAGCGCCCCCGAGCCCAGGGCACAAACCCTGAGCCCCCCAACCCACATCCCTTAGCCCCTGCTGTGATATCAACAGGAGAGGGGGCAGTCGGACCCTCTGGGGCTACATGGGGAGGGGGGGCAGGGGGAGTCATCAGGGTTTCCATGGGTAGGAGGAGGGGGGGCAGGAAGCACTCCCCTGGTGCTCCATGGGGTAGTGAAGGTGGGGGTCATGGGGGACTTCCCTTGGACTCCATGGGGCAGAGAAGGTGGGGAGCAGAGGGGATTCATAAGAACATAAGAATGGCCATACTGGGTCAGACCAATGGTCCATCTAGCCAAGTATCCTGTCTTCCGACAGTGGCCAATGTCAGGTGCCCCAGGGGGAATCATCAAGTGATCCATCCCCTGTCACCCATTCCCAGCTTCTGGCAAACAGAGGCTAGGGACACCCTCTCTGCCCATCCTGGCTAATAGCCATTGATGGACCTATCCTCCAGGAACTTATCTAGTTCTTTTTTGAACCCTGTTATGGTCTTGGCCTTCCCGCATCCTCTAGCAAGGAGTTCCACAGGTTGACTATGCATTGGGTGAAGAAATACTTCCTTTTATTTGTTTTAAACCTGCTGCCAATTAATTTCATTGGCTGACCCCTAGCTCCTGTTGTGATGTTACACCCCATATTCTTCACAAAAACATGGTATAACTAAGATATACTTCATGCAAGATGGCTCATGTAAGATATCATTGGAAAGGTTGTGATTTACTGAATGTGATTATCCAATTTGTATACATGTATCATTTCTGTATCTGAAGTTAGTAATATTGACTATGTAACAATTACAACTGTATGTGTACTTGGGAAAAGGCCCACCAGACAGTAAGTAATCATCCTGAATGAGCCATTTAAGAAGTATAATCGAACTCTGAAGATACTAATCTCTCTCCTTCCTGAGAGGCTTCCTGGGACCCAGCTGGGACAATACCAGGGCAGGTGGTCCTGTCATCTCATACAAAATACCACCTTGGACACTGCTGTTACTTTTCTTCTGTAGGGGGATGGGGATCAAACAAAGGCTTCCCGCTTTAGGTCAATCCTTTTAAAGGGCTGGGGAGGGGGTTGATCTGGACTATCCTCCATTGCCTACCCAAGAAGAAGGACTGCTGACAGAACCTGAAAGGAAAGGCAGGGGTGAGTCCAGACTGAGACAGGGGTCCAGTCTGTAAGAAGAAATAACTGGAACTCTAAGCTACAGAAACTCTGCATCCTGCCTAATTCAACATTTAGGGTGAGAAATTACATTTTGTAACCTGTTCCTTTAGTGAATCAAGCTTAGTTTGCGTGTTTTGTTTTATTTGCTTAGTAATCTGCTTTGTTCTCTTTGTTATCACTTATAATCACTTAAAATCTGCCTTTTATAGATAATAAATTTGTTTTGTTTGTTATTAAACCCACTTTGAGCAATTTCTAGCTGGGGGGGCAAGAAATTGTGCATATCTCTCTTCACATTGAGGAAGAAGGTGAATTTTTATGAGCTTGCGCTGTGCAGATCTTTCTATACAGCACTGGACAATATACCTTTGGGTCTGCACTCCAGGGAGGTGGGCACCTGAGTGCTGGGGCAAGTCCCTTCAGCTGAGTCTTCCCAGAGCCGATCTCAGTGTCTGTGTCTTTATGCAGCTGGGTGTGGCCCTGCCTGTGTGTGTGTGCTGGAGGAGGCTTAAGAGCCCAGCTCAGCAAGACAGGGTCAAGGGGGCCCAGGCTGGCAGAACAGGCAGGCTCAGTGGTATCTCAGTACATCAGGTGGCACATTAAGGGGGGCCAACCCATCACACACGTGTTATGAGAAGGAATAAATAACACTTCCTTATTTACTTTCTCCACAGAGTCATGATTTTATAGACCTCTATCATATCCCCCCTTAGGGTATGTCTACACTACAGGATTAATCCGAATTTATATAATTCGAATTTAGGAAACCGATTTTATAAATTCGAATGTATTCGGCCACACTATGCACCATTAATTCGGTGGTGTGCGTCCAAGCTACCATAGTAGCATCGATTTCCAGAGCGTTGCATTGTGGGTAGCTTTTACATAGCTATCCCATAGTTCCCGCAGTCTCCACCCCCCTTGGAATTCTGGGTTGAGACCCCAGTGCATGATGGGGCAAAAAACATTGTCGCAGGTAGTTCTGGGTACAGCCTCCCCCTCCCTCCCTGAAAGCAACGGCAGACAACCATTTCGCGCCTTTTTTCCTGAGTGAACTCTGCAGACTCCATTCTGCATCAAGCATGGATCCTGTTGTGCTCCAGAACGCAGTCTTGAACATTATAAACACCTCACGCTTTCTCGTGGAGTTTATGCTTACACAGGACCAGAAAAAAGAGGCGAGGAGGAGGAGGCGGCGATTGCAGCGCAGCGACCAGCGTGATGAGGACATGGACACGGACACAGAATTCTCTGAGACCGCGGGCCCCGGTGCTTTGGAGATTATGATGTTAATGGGCCAGGTTATAGGCTTGGAACGCCGATTCTGGGCCCGGGAAACAAGCACAGACTGGTGGGACCGCATAGTGTTGCACGTGTGGGACGATTCCCAGTGGCTGAGAAACTTTCGCATGCGTAAGGGCACTTTCATGGAACTTTGTGACTTGCTTTCCCCTGCCCTGAAGCGCCAGAATACCAAGATGAGAGCAGCCCTCACAGTTGAGAAGCGAGTGGCGATAGCCCTGTGGAAGCTTGCAACGCCAGACAGCTACCGGTCAGTCGGGAATCAATTTGGAGTGGGCAAATCTACTGTGGGGGCTGCTGTGATGCAAGTAGCCAAAGCAATCACGGAGGTGCTGCTACGAAAGGTAGTGACTCTGGGAAATGTGCAGGTCATAGTGGATGGCTTTGCTGCAATGGGATTCCCTAACTGTGGTGGGGCAATAGATGGAACCCATATTCCTATCTTGGCACCGGAGCACCAGGGTACCCAGTACATAAACCGCAAGGGGTACTTCTCAATGGTGCTGCAAGCACTTGTGGATCACAAGGGACGTTTCACCAACATCCATGTGGGCTGGCCGGGAAGGGTTCATGACGCTCGCGTCTTCAGGAACACCAATCTGTTTAAACGGCTGCAGCAAGGGACTTACTTTCCGGACCAGAAAATAACCGTGGGGGATGTTGAAATGCCAATTGTTATTCTTGGGGACCCAGCCTACCCCTTAATGCCATGGCTCATGAAGCCATACACAGGCAGCCTGGACAGGAGTCAGGAGTTGTTCAACTACAGGCTGAGCAAGTGCAGAATGGTGGTAGAATGTGCATTTGGCCGTTTAAAAGGTCGCTGGCGATCCTTATTGACTCGCTCAGACCTCAGCCAAACCAATATCCCCATTGTTATTACTGCTTGCTGTGTGCTTCACAATCTCTGTGAGAGCAAGGGGGAGACCTTTATGGCAGGGTGGGAGGCTGAGGCAAATCGCCTGGCTGCTGATTACTCGCAGCCAGACACCAGGGCGATTAGAAGAGCACACGATGAAGCGCTGCGCATTAGGGAAGCTTTGAAAACCAGTTTCATGACTGGCCAGGCTACAGTGTGAAATTTATGTTTGTTTATCCTTCCTGAAAACCCGCCCCCTTTATTGACTCATTCTCTGTAAGGAACCCACCCTCCCCCTTCCCCCAGCTTGCTTTCAAAGGAAATAAAGTCACCATTGTTTAAAAATCATTTATTCTTTATTAATTGATTATAAAAAGAGGGAGAGAACCTGAGTGGGGTTTGGGAGGAGGATCAGCGGGAAGGAAAATCCCAGTAAAAAAAGGTTAAGAAAATGGCAGCCTTTTGCTTGGGCTGTCCACTGGGGTGGAATGGGAGGGTGTACGGAGCCTCCCCCCCCCCCCCCGTGTTCTTAAACGTCTGGGTGAGGAGGCTATGGAACATGGTGAGGAGGTAGGGGGGTTATACAGGGGCTGTAGCGGCACAGAACCTGAGTGGGGTTTGGGAGGAGGATCTGCGGGAAGGAAAAGCCCAGTAAAAAAAGGTTAAAAAAATGGCAGCCTTTTGCTTGGGCTGTCCACTGGGGTGGAATGGGAGGGTGTACGGAGCCTCCCCCCCCCGTGTTCTTACACGTCTGGGTGTGGAGGCTATGGAACATGGTGAGGAGGTAGGGGGGTTATACAGGGGCTGTAGCGGCACTCTGTTCTCCAGCAGCCGTTCCTGAAGCTCCACCAGACGCCGGAGCATGTCTGTTTGCTCACGCAGCAGCCCCAGCGTTGCTTCCCGACTCCTCTGATCTTCCTGCCGCCACCTCTCATCTCAAGCGTCTCTCCTCTCCTCACGTTGGTCCCTTCTGTCCTCACGTTGGTCCCTCATGTCCTCACGTTGGTCCCTCCTGTCCTCACGGTCACTGGCTTCTTTCCTATACTTGCAAACCGTCTCCTTCCACTCATTCAGATGAGCTCTTTCATTCCTGGTGGATTGCATGATTTCGGAAAACATCTCTTCTCTCATCTTTTTTTTACGACGCCTTATCTGGGATAGCCTTCGGGAAGGAGGAGGGAGGCTTGAAACATTTGCACCTGCTGGAGGGAGTGAAAAAAGGAGAGAATTTTTTTAAAAGATACATTTTTCAGAACAATGCTTATACTCTTTCACGGTGTATACTATTCACATTACATAGCACATGTGATTTCTGTGCAAGGTCGCATTTTGCCTCTTAATATTGAGTGCCTGTGGCTTTGCTGCTAGAGATCACAGACGCAGGTCCGGGCAACAGAATTCACCTTGCATGCTGCCATGGTAAGCCACTGTCTTTAGGCTTCTGCGCCCTGCTTTCCCACATACCAAGCAAAGCCCGTTGTGCTGCAGTTTTCCTGTTAGCTTGTTTTCTGCTGCTGAAGGTTAACACCCCCCCCCCCATCCAATTCTCTGGGATGAGTGCTTTCTCCCTCCCCCCACCGCGTGGCTGGTATCAGGGAAGATCCCTGCAGGAACCAAACTAACACCACCCCCCCCCCCACCCGCCATGAATTCTCTGGGATGAGTGCTTTCTCCCTCCCCCCACCGCGTGGCTGGTATCAGGGAAGATCCCTGCAGGAACCAAACTAACAACACCCCCCCCCCCCCCAACCGGCATGAATTCTCTGGGATGAGTGCTTTCTCCCTCCCCCCACCGCGTGGCTGGTATCAGGGAAGATCCCTGCAGGAACCAAACTAACACCACACCCCCCCCACCCACCATGAATTCTCTGGGATGAGTGCTTTCTCCCTCCCCCCACCGCGTGGCTGGTATCAGGGAAGATCCCTGCAGGAACCAAACTAACACCCCCCCCCCACCCGCCATGAATTCTCTGGGATGAGTGCTTTCTCCCTCCCCCCACCGCGTGGCTGGTATCAGGGAAGATCCCTGCAGGAACCAAACTAACACCCCCCCCCACCCGCCATGAATTCTCTGGGATGAGTGCTTTCTCCCTCCCCCCACCGCGTGGCTGGTATCAGGGAAGATCCCTGCAGGAACCAAACTAACACCCCACCCGCCATGAATTCTCTGGGATGAGTGCTTTCTCCCTCCCCCCACCACGTGGCTGGTATCAGGGAAGATCCCTGCTAGCAAAACGCGAAAAGCTCTGGGCCAATCCTCCCCCCCCCTTTGCACTTGGCTAAATGCAGGGAAGGATTTCTTTTCAGCCACAGGCAAACAGCCCAGTAGGAACGGCCACCTCTGTCCCCTTAATTAAATTCCCTTATTTCAACCAGGTTACCCTAAGCGATATCACTCTCCTGAGGATTACACAGCAAGATAAAGAACGGATGTTGCTTGAATGCCAGCAAACACCGGGACCATACGCTGCCAGGCTCTGTCAGGCAATGATACCAGATTACTTGCTACTAGCATGGCGTGGTCAAGTGTCCTACCATGGAGGACGGAATAAGGCTGCACTGCCCAGAAACCTTGTGGCAAGGCTTTTGGAGTACCTCCAGGAGAGCTTCATGGAGATGTCCCTGGAGGATTTCCGCTCCATCCCCAGACATGTTAACAGACTTTTCCAGTAGCTGTACTGGCTGCGAATGCATCCCAAGTGCTCAGGGCAAATTAATCATTAAAAATGCTTGCTTTTAAACCATGTTTTATATTTTAAAAGGTAAACTCACCTGAGGTCCCTTCCATGGGGTCATGGTCTTGGGTGCTGGCTTGGGAGGCTTGGGAGGGTACTTCAGTCAGGGTGAGAAACAGATCCTGGCTGTTGGGGAGAACGGAGAGCTGGGTGCTCTCTGCCAGCTCGTCCTCCTCCTCCTCCTCTTCCCCTTCCACGGAATCATCAGGTGTACCTGATGAGATTATCCCCAGCTCGGAATCCACAGTCAGAGGTGGGGTAGTGGTGGCGGCCCCCCCTAGAAATGCATTTAGCTCAGCGTAGAAGCGGCATGTCCGCGGCTCTGACCCGGAGCAACCGTTTGCCTCCTTTGCTTTTTGATAGGCTTGTCTGAGCTCCTTGACTTTCACGCGGCACTGATCTGTGTCCCTATTGTGGCCTCTCTCCATCATGCCCTTGGAAATTTTTTCATAAGTTTTGGCATTTCGACTTTTCGAACGCAGTTCTGCTAGCACTGAATCCTCTCCCCATATAGAGATCAAATCCAGTACCTCCTGTACGGTCCATGCTGGTGCTCTTTTTCGATTATCAGCCTGCATGGTTACCTGTGCTGATGAGCTCTCTGTGGTCACCTGTGCTCTCCACGCTGTGCAAACAGGAAATGAAATTCAAATGTTCCCGGGGCTTTTCCTGTCCACCTGGCCAGTGCATGCGAGTTCAGATTGCTGGCCAGAGCGGTCACAATGGTGCACTGTGGGATAGCTCCTGGAGGCCAATAACATCGAATTGCGGCCACACTAACCTTAATTCGGATTAACAATACCGATTTTGACGCTACTCCTCTCGTCGAGGAGGAGTACAGAAATCGAATTAAAGGGCCCTTTAATTCGAATTAACTGGCTTCGTTGTGTGGACGGGTCAAGCGTTAATTCAAATTAAGGCAGCTAAATCCGAATTAAAGTCGTAGTGTAGACCAGGCCTTAGTCGTTTCTTTTCCAAGATGAAGAGTCCCAGTCTGATTAATCTCTCCTCATACAGAAGCTATTTCATACCCCTGATCATTTTGTTGCCCTTTTCAGAACCTCTTCCAATTCCAATATATCTTTTCTGAGATGGGGCAACCAGAGTGGCACACAGTATTCGTGATCATAGAATCATAGACTATAGGACTGGAAGGGACCCGGAGAGGTTATCTAGTTCAGTCCCCTGCACTCATTTTTTATCTAGACCATCCCTGACAGGTGTTTGTCTAACCTGTTCTTAATCATCCCCAATGATGGAGGTTCCACAACCTCCTTTGACAATTTATTTTGATGTTTATTTTGATGATGTGGGCATACCATGGATTTATATAGAGGCAATACAATATTTTCTGTCTTATTATCTATCCCTTTCTTAATGATTCCCAGCACTCTGTTCCCTTTTTTTTTTTTTTTTTTTTAGAAGAACATAAATTGTTGGGCAAAAGTCAACATGGTTTCTGTAAAGGGAAATCATGTCTTACTAATCTACTAGCGTTCTTTGAAGGGGTCAACAAACATGTGGACAAGGGGGATCCTGTGGACATAGTGTACTTAGATTTCCAGAAAGCCTTTGACAAGGTCCCTCACCAAAGGCTCTTACGTAAATTAAGTTGTCATGGGATAAAAGGGAAGGTCCTTTCATGGACTGAGAACTGGTTAAAAGACAGGGAACAAAGGGTAGGAATTAATGGTAAATTCTCAGAATGGAGAGGGGTAACTAGTGGTGTTCCCCAAGGGTCAGTCCTAGGACCAATCCTATTCCACTTATTCATAAATGATCTGGAGGAAGGGATAAAAAGTGAGGTGGCAAAGTTTGCAGATGATACTAATCTGCTCAAGATAGTTAAGACCAAAGCAGACTGTGAAGAACTTCAAAAAGATCTCACAAAACTAAGTGATTGGGCAACAAAATGGCAAATGAAATTTAATGTGGATAAATGTAAAGTAATGCACATTGGAAAAAATAACCCCAACTATACATACAATATGATGGGGGCTAATTTAGCTACAACGAATCAGGAAAAAGATCTTGGAGTCATCGTGGATAGTTCTCTGAAGATGTCCATGCAGTGTGCAGAGGCAGTCAAAAAAGCAAACAGGATGTTAGGAATCATTAAAAAGGGGATAGAGAATAAGAAGGAGACTATATTATTGCCCTTATATAAATCGATGGTACGCCCACATCTTGAATACTGCATACAGATGTGGTCTCCTCATCTCAAAAAAGATATACTGGCACTAGAAAAGGTTCAGAGAAGGGCAACTAAAATGATTAGGGGTTTGGAACGGGTCCCATATGAGGAGAAATTAAAGAGGCTAGGACTTTTCAGCTTGGAAAAGAGGAGACTAAGGGGGGATATGATAGAGGTATATAAAATCATGAGTGATATGAAGAAAGTAGATAAGGAAAAGTTATTTACTTATTCCCATAATACAAGAACTAGGGGTCATCAAATGAAATTAATAGGCAGCAGGTTTAAAACAAATAAAAGGAAGTTCTTCTTCACGCAGCGCACAGTCAACATGTGGAACTCCTTACCTGAGGAGGTTGTGAAGGCTAGGACTATAACAGCGTTTAAAACAGTGGATAAATTCATGGAGATTAAGTCCATTAATGGCTATTAGCCAGGATGGGTAAGGAATGGTGTCCCTAGACTCTGTTTGTCAGAGGGTGGAGATGGATGGCAGGAGAGAGATCACTTGATCATTACCTGTTAGGTCCACTCCCTCTGGGGCACCTGGCATTGGCCACTGTCGGCAGACAGGATACTGGACTAGATGGACCTTTGGTCTGACCCAGTACGGCCGTTCTTATGTTCTTATTTTTTGACTGCCGCTGCACATTGAGTGGATATTTTCATCCACCATGACTCCAAGATCTCTTTCTTGAGTGGTAACAGCTAATTTAGGCCCCTCGTTTTGTAGGTATAGTTGGGATTTTATTTCCCAATGTGCATTACTTTTCATTGATCAACATCGCATTTCATCTGCTGTTTTGTTGCCCAGACACCCAGTTTGGTGAGATCTCTTTGTAACCCTTTGCAGTCTGCTTTGGACTTAACTCTAAAGTAGTTTTGTATCATCTGCAAATTTTGCCACCTCACTGTTTACCCCTTTTCCCAGATCATTTATGAACATCTTGAATAGCACTGGTCCCAGTACAGATCCCTGGGTGCGGGACGCCGCTATTTTCCTCTCTCCCCTGGGGCTCCATGGGGCAGGGTTGGTGGGGGAAAGGTGGGGCTCACCTGGGGCTCCATGGCGGGTGGTGAAGGGTCTGTGTCTCTGCTGACAGATGCTCACACTCACTCCTGGTGCGACAGGCTCCCAGCCCTGCTCTGTGCAGCGCTGCCCCAGGCAGACCCGGTGAGCACTAGGGTGGGGGCTGCTGGCCACAGACACTGGAATCTGGGGGCAGGTGCAGGGCAGGGAGCTGAACAGGGGCTCTGAGAACTTCCTCCTCATCGCAGCGTGACAGCAACAGGGGTGGGGCGGTCACTGCGGTGCCGGGCTGACAGCAGCGCACAAGGGGCCAGAACCGCTCCCATGCAGAGGATGAGCCCGGCGGGCGCTGGGGCTGGGGCAGGGCGGCCCGGAGCAGCGGGACCCATGGGACTGATGCTGTGGGGGGCGCTGCTCTGTGGGGCCCCGTGTTCCGCTCTCCGGCCGGGGCGCGGCTCCCTCCCTCCGCGGCTCATCCCCTGGCGGGGTGGTCACCTCTCCCTCCTCCCCCCCCCCCGGCTCTGGGTCCCTTCTGCCCCAGTGGGTTTTGCAGTTCAGGATTTGGCACATAGTCCGCCTATGGACAACACCTGGTGTAAAGAACCATCTGTCCCCAAGACAGGCTGAGCTGGGTGGCAGACAGATCGGAGCACCGGGGGAGTGGCTGTGGCTCCGTGTTAAGGCTGGTGCATGTCTGAAGAGGTTACACAGGATAATTGGTTGGGGACATGTAAGTCTAGAGCTCACAGCCACTTCGGGGTTTGTGCCCTGCTTCCTGACAGTCTGTCCGGAGATCGGCACTCACGCTCTTCAGCTAGTGCAGGCAGCATTACAGACCAACCCGGCCACAACACCGCAAACCATCTCCCGTCCTCATGCAAGGAGGGAGGCTGGGTTCTAGATCCTAGTTCTGAGCTCACAGCGTGGCTCTGTGGGTTCTAGACTGGATTGGTGCACACATGGGGAGAGGGACGGGCTTCTAGATCACAGATTGGAGCACACCCAGGGATGGGGATGGGGTTTTACACTGGAGCACACCCAGCGATGGGGTTCTAGATTGGGGCACACATCAGAATGGGGTTCTGGATTGGAGCTTGGTGCCTGGTTGGGACGTGTTTCTAGTATGCTCAGTGAGCCAGAAGCACATGGGCAGCGAGGGAGGCCAGTGGCAGAAAGAGCCGCACTCAGTTCCCAGCCCCGCTCCATTGTCTATATCTGCCCCATCAGGCAGGGGTTGGGCATATCATCCCCAGACCAGTCCTGGCAGCCGTTGTTGTCGCAGCGCAACAGGGGCACGTCGCGCAGCCGGTGCCAGGCGTCCAGCAGATCCTGGCGGGTCACTTCAGGCTCCATGTCATAGTCGAAGATCTTCTGGAACACGAAGGCCTTTTAGTTGTTGTCGATGGCTGAGAAGACAGCACTGGTCATCTGCACGATGTTGGAGCACCCGGCCTCACGCAGACACTTGGTGGAGCAGGGCGAGTTCAAGGTGAATAAGATCAGGCAGCTGTTCTGGCCGTAGGTCCTGGCCGTGAGCTGGGCCACAAGGCTGTTTGGGCCGGAGAGCAGATGCCACTCGCTGTGCTCCGTGTAATTCCCACTCAGTGTAATCACTTCCTTTGGCCGGACAACCACGATGGTCCCAAGGGGCGGGTTGTACAGGGCACTGAACGGGCGAATCGTCTCTCTCCTCACTTTTAGCTGGTGCTTGTGCAGATAGGTGGCCACATCCTGGGGGTGGCTGCAGGTGGCATGGGGCAGCGTGGCGGCGAAGGCGTATTGATTGTTAACTCCACCGTAACTGAGTGAGGGCAGGAGACAGAGGGGTCAGGGGGCACCGGGCTCCTGGGCCTGAGCCAGGAGATGCCTAGTAGAAGCGAGAGAAAGGGGAATGGTTTATTTTATATGTAACTTACAACTTAATATATACGTATAATCATATTGCATCATAGCTAATGTCATGTATAATAGAATAGACTATAAAATAAACTAGAAAACAAAAAGAGTCTTTTCAGAAGGAAAAATGAAACAACACAAAATTTCATCCAAATCGACACAATCCCAGTTTCCATTTCAAGGAAACTGCATTTTTCAACTGAAAACGCACCATCAGAAATTTTTTGAGCAGCCCCATTGTTTATTATTAATCTTCTGGTAGCGCTTACGAGCCCCGGGGATGGACAAGTACCTCATAGTGCTAGGTGCTGTATATTATTTATTACATGTTTTGACAGCACCTGGGAATCCCAGGCATGGACCAATGTCCCATTGTTCTAGGTGCTGTACAAAATTTATTAGGTGCATTACGGTAGTCCTAGGAGTCCCAATCATGCCCGGGACCCCATTGTGTTAGGTGCTGTACAAACTCAGAGCAGCTCCATCTCACCCCAGGATCTTCATCCCCCAGCCCTGAGAACGTCCAATACAGAAGAGCAACCTGCAAAGACACGGCAGATGATTCCTCCGTTGCTGGTGTGACGCTGGCAGACCAGGTTCCAGCTCGTGCCAAGGTCCGCGTGTCTCAGCTGAACTGTGACAAACACTGAGCTGGGCTCAGTCTGGCTCACCTGTGCATTGGTGCTGGTAACGTAGATATTAGAACTCGCCCCCATCCCCCTGTTGTTTTCTTGGAACTGGTTGAAATAAGTGTGGGAAATGGTTTGGGGTGTTATTTCCCGTTGGTTTCTGTGAAGGGACACCTTCAGTTTCAAAGTTAAAAACAGCAAAGTGTTCATTATACAGTTTATTTTATAGGCTAGCCAATAATGAAGTCAAGTTCTTTATTTTAGAACCTAAGTAAGTTCTATTTGAAGTGTTAAGATCGGTAAAACAAGGGCAAGAGTTGCTCACAGTTTGGCTTTAAAAAACTTTGCCAGAAAATACATTCACAAACACGAAAGAGGATTAATACAACTAAGAAATAACAAAATGATCTCTGACCATTATAATCCATAAAGTTTTGTAAGTCAAGTGTTTAATGTAAAAACGGAGCAGAAGAAAAGAAAGGCTAAGCTGGTGACAGGAATAGCTGTCGAATGTCTGCTTGTGGCTTGTAGCTCGCTGGGGAGAAATTAAACAAAAAATTTAAGTTACTCAAAAAAACCCAGCAAACTTGGAAGGAAAAAGAAAAGGCTATTAAGGAGTTAACAAATCAGCTACATGTCATGTCAGAGAAGCAATTAGTCCTTTTTCAAAAGAAGAAGGCGTTCAAGAAAAAGTGAGAACGAAGTCGGTATCAGGTGCAGAAAGCAGGAGCGAGCGGCTGGGCTGCCTGCTTAAAATCGCGGGGCGGTTATAAATCAAACCGTGGTCAGCTGTTGAAAAGAATCAGAGAGTTGAAAAGTGTTTGTGACGTGTTAGAGAGATGAGACTTGTAGCAGTGCCAAAGTGCCCACTGTTAAGAGAGAGAGAGAGAAAGAGAAAGAGAAAGCACAGAGGTGCAGACAGTGGCACAAATTGCAAAAGAAATAGAAAATAAATTAAAGGAGGATGAAGCATCGGTTCCCATCCCCACTGGTATGGTGGAACCAACGGAAATAAAGCAACCGATGGAGCCAATTACTTACAAGCCAATAATAACTTTAAAACTGTGAATAGGGGAAATTGCTTGGTTCCCTATTAAAGTAGGTTGCTTTGGAGTAAAACAAAAATGTGGGTTTGTGACAGGACACTCCAAGGGACCTATTGGTACCTTTTTTGATTGGTTATGACCCAAAATTGGGTATTTTTAGCATAGGATACCCTCTTCATTAGAGTTTTTTACTTTCTTAGCCTTACCAGGCATGACGATGATGATGATTTACTTTGTAACTTCTTTTCCTGTAGTTCACACAGAACAGTGTCTGTTTTAAACATATTACATCTACAGATGTCCTGAGGCCATTTTTTAGAGCAACAGGCCATCTGTGGCACTTTCCAGGTTTGAGTTGGAGTGTGAATGGCTGATCTCCAACAGAAGGAGTCACGTCCTGCCCAACAAGAAAGGTCTATCGATACCAGACGGACCATTGTAGGTCATTAAAGATGACAAAAGCCATTGGTTGTTCTGCTCTCCTTATCCCCTTCCCCCACCACGAAAATGAGTCATGCAAGTGGATTCTTCCCATCAGCTCAGTTTGCACAAGGGCAGAAGGGGATATAAATGCCTGACAAGAAGCAACTGGATCTCTATGTTGCTTGGACTCTGAGGGGCTAAGTTTTCAAGGCATAAGCAAGAGATCCCCAGCTGCTTAGCCTGGGTTAGCCTTAAAGGACACATAGAGCTTACGTAAATATAGAACCTTCTATTACTTTTTGAAATTTACGATTGTAACTTGCTTGTGTTCCTATGTTCACCTGCTTTAACCTTCTCAATAACTCTCATGTTTCCATTTCCTAGTTAATAAATCTGTACATCGTTTATTATAGGATTGGCTACAAGTGTTGTCTTTGGTGTGAGATCTAAGGTGCAAATGACGTGGGGTAAGTGACTGGCCCTTTGGGACTGGGAGTAACCGGAATATTGCTGTGATTCTTGGTGTAAAGGACCATCGGTCACCAAGGCAGGCTCACCTGGGTGGCAGACACATCGGAGTACCAGGGGGGGCTGTCAGTGACTCCTGTAGCCTTTAGGGCTAGCCTGCTTTCTTGCCTATAAATGTTTTATAGGTTTTTTATTTTTATGGTTTTAATTATTTGTTTTATTATAATAGGTTTATATTAAAGTAGTTTTTCTGTACCGCAAGTGACCTACAGCCACATTTTGTATGTTGCTCTAAGGCAAAGTTAACATACATATGTTTGGGACCTTTTACCTAAATGAATAGTAACAAGTTAAAGCATGAGTTTTATATATGGCTGCAACCTTTAACATCAATAGATAAAAAAATGGGTTAAAACAGGTTGGCATAGGGGGCTTTTTTAAGTGTATACTCTTTGTAAACTTAACATGTACATCACAAGGACAAAACCAACATAACTGAAAAAACAAAAATATCCAATTTAATGTTATTAATATGTATGTAAAAGTTATTAATACTGTACTTACAAACATACCAGCTATGAGGTAAGTGTACCCCAATATTTTGGTGGGTAAGGAAACTAAGTTTAAACATAGTAGGAGGGCTTAAGCACCCATGCCCTAGAAAAGGGGTACTCCAAAAAAAAATTTTCTGAGCTTTAAAACTTGTTTTTTTAAGTTTTTGAGCTTCAAGCTTTTTAGTTTTTAGTTTATTAGTTCATAAGTTTTTTATTTTAAGTTTCATAGAATCATAGAACTGGAAGGGACCTCGAGAGGTCATCTAGTCGAGTCCTCTGCCCTCAAGGTAGGACTAAGTATTATCTAGACCATTCCTGACAGGTGTTTGTCCGACCTGCTCTTAAAAATCTCCAGTGATGGAGATTCCACAACATCTCCAGGCAATTTATTCCAGTGCTTAACCACCCTGACAGGGAGGAATTTTTTCCTAATGTCCAACTTAAACCTCCCTTGCACCAATTTGAGCCCTATCCTCAGAGGTTAAGAAGAACAATTTTTCTCTCTCCTCCTTGTAACAACTTTTAAGTACTTGAAAATTGTTATTATGTCCCCTCTCAGTCTTCTCTTCTCCAGACTAAACAAAACCAGTTTTTTCAATCTGCCCTCATCGTGTTTTCTAGACCTTTAATCATTTTTGTTGCTCTTCTCTGGACTTTCTCCAATTTGTCCACATCTTTCCTGAAATGTGATGCCCAGAACTGGACCCAATACTCCAGTTGAGGCCTAATCAGGGGGGAGTAGAGTGGAAGAATTACTTCTCGTGTCTTGTTTACAATACTCCTGCTAATACATCCCAGAATGATGTTTGCTTTTTTTGCAACAGTGTTATACTGTTGACTCATATTTAGCTTGTGATCCACTATGACCCCCAGATCCCTTTCCCCAGTACTCCTTCCTAGACAGTCATTTCCCAGTTTGTTGTGTGCAACTGATTGTTTCTTCCTAAGTGGAGTACTTTGCATTTGTCCTTATTTAATTTCATCCAATTTACTTCAGACCATTTCTCCAGTTTGCCCAGATCATTTTGAATCTTAATCCTATCCTCCAAAGCACTGGCAACCCCTCCCAGCTTGGTATCACCCGCAAACTTTATAAGTGTCCTCTCTATGCCATTATCTAAATCACTGATGAAGATATTGAACAGAATCGGACCCAGAACCAATCCCTGCAGGACCCCACTCATTATGCCCTTCCAGCATGACTGTGAACCACTGATAACTACTCTCTGAGAACAATTTTCCAACCAGTTCTGCACCCACCTTAGAGTAGCTCCATCTAGGTTGTATTTCCCTAGTTTGTTTATGAGAAGGTCATGCGAGACAGTATCAAAAGCCTTACTAAAGTCAAGATATACCACATCTACCGCTTCCCCACTATCCACAAGGCTTGTTACCCTGTGAAAGAAAGCCATCAGGTTAGTTTGGCACAATTTGTTCTTGACAAATCCATGCTGACAGTCACCTCATTACTTTCTAGGTGTTTGCAAATTGATTTCTTAATTATTTGCTCCATTATCTTTCCGGATACAGAAGTTAAGCTGACAGGTCTGTAATTCCCTGGGTTGTCCTTATTTCCCTTTTTATAGATGGGCACTATATTGGCCCTTTTCCAGTCTGATGGAATGTCTCCCATCTTCCATGACTTTTCAAAAAAGCCTCATCTACCTCTTCTTGGTGGTCTGTAGTAGACCCCTACCTTGACATCACCCTTATTTTTCACTCCTTTTATCCTTACCCAGAGACTTTCAACAAGTCTGTCTCTTATTTCTATCTCAACCTCAGTCCAAGTGTATGCATTTTTAATATATAAGGCAACACTTCCTCCCTTTTTTCCCTGCCTCTCCTTCCTGAGCAAGCTGTACCTTTTTATACCAATATTTCAGTTATTCATATTATCCCACCAAATCTCCGTGATGCCAACTATGTCATAGTTGTGTTTATTTACTAGCATTTTGAGTTATTCCTGCTTATTCCCCATACTTCTCTCAGTAATATACAGACATCTAAGATACTGATTTGATTCCCCCCTCCAGTTCTCTCTTGTCTCTCCCTTATTTCTGCTATAACAGTCCATATTGCCCCCAGATTCCGACCCTTCTCCCAGGTCTCGATGTTTTTGATTTACCTGTGGCCTTTGGTCACCTGCCCCCATTGAACCTAGTTCAAATCCCTCCTAACTAGGTTAGCCAGTCCGCAGCCAAATATGTTCTTCCCCTTCCTCGATAGGTGGACCCCATCTCTGTTGAGCAGTCCTTCTTCCTGGAACAGCATCCCATGGTCAAGGAAGCCGAAGCCCTCCTGGCAACACCATCCTCACAGCCACGCATTCACCTCCAGGATGCATCTGTCTCTGCCTGGGCCCCTACTCTTGACCAGAAGGATTGAAAAGAACACCACCTGCGCTCCCAACTCCCTCACCCTTACTCCCAGAGCCCTGTAGTCACTTCTGATCTCCTATGGAACATACCTCGCAGCATCATTAGTGCCCACTTGGATGAGTAACATGGGGTAGTAGTCAGAGGGCTGGATGATCCTCGACAATCTCTCCATAACATCTCGGACAGGGGCCCTTAGCAGACAGCATACCTCCCGGGATGCCATGTCAGGGTGACAGATGGGTGCCTCTGTTTTAAGTTAGTTAAGTAAAACTCTACATTAGCTTTAATAGCTCTTAGCAGTGAGTATTTGCTGTTTGTGCTGTGATTTGACTTAGAGTTTTGTCTTACAGGTGTTTTTTCTTTCCTGGCCAGAGGTTTTGCAGTTGAATCTTGCAAAATAAAGAATACTAAAGAGCAATGGTATTATTTAAAGAGATGCGTGCATTTAAGGGGCTTTGTTGCTGAAGGGTTAACCTTATAATATGTGGTACCAGGAAGATATTAGCAGTAGCATTGGGCATTTGTAGTGGCCGGAGTAACTGATATATGTTGTTTGTTAAGCCGAAAGACTTAAGGTTTTAGTTAAGCAGAAAGGTTTAAGCTGCCAGAAAGGCCACAATTGTTCAGTTCCCTCAGTGTTACCAGCTTTGCCCATTACTTTGGGGTACGCACACTGATTAGGGTTACTCTTCTGGGGGGTGGGGTTCTCTACTTCTATCCATGTGCTGCTTGTGTCACTTGTGTTCTCATACGGAGCTCTACTTCTCCCTGCTGCAAGTCCTCTCCCACTGGAGCTATCCTGCAGGATCTAGTTTCAGAGCACATCTGAGAGGACCCGGTTAATCAGCACTCCCACGCTGACCCCTTACACATCCCTGGACTCAGCAGACTGGGTCGAGCAGCACTTCCAAGCTGCCACCCTCGTATGTCCCAGGGTCAGCACGTCCCTATCCCCACTTTCATGTTACAATTGTTCTGGGAGTAAACCACTTGATGAGCAAACCCCACAGGATTTTGGGGCACCGCAGGGATCTGTAACTTAGGTACAAGGGGTACAAGGGGTCCCAGGTGGTGGTGGTAGCTGAGGGTCCGGAATGCTGGAGACAGGCAGAGCCCCCAGCACGATCAGTCAGGAGAAGATGAAGTCCCAATTGAACTGATGCAGATTTTGGATCCAGGCACCAGAACACTTACTTGAGCGTGGATAGGGGTTTTGTAGACAAACAACAATGGTTCGAGGGAGAACACTAGATTTGTTTATGTGTAAACAAGGGAGGATACCAAAGTTGTTTTGTTCAGGCTAGACCGTGGGAGCTGATCATTCCTGGCTTTGGGCGGCGTTCCTTGGAGGGAGCTCACAATGCAATTAGGGAGCTTCACTATTTCGGATACCAATGGAGGATTCGTTACTAGAATTGGTCTGATAACTGCTGAGCTGGGGGTGTGCAGGCGTGGGCTCATTAACAGCTGGAGCAGAGATCCCCCATCATGCAATGCTTCCCTGCTTCCCTGGTCCCAGAGTTCCCTGCGGTTCTTGCCTTGGAATCTCTGGTCTCCAGTCTCTATGCTAATGGAGATGCCTCCTTGTCCCATCTCCCATGCAAATGAGGCCAGGGGAGTTTCCTTAATCCTGTCACCCTTGACCCAGGGGTTTTGGTGGGTCTCCCGGTGCCTTTTCGTTGGTTTTTGTAAGTCTTTCTTCTGATGCAGATTTGGTTCAAGCAGAGGCTGCGGGGAGGGGGGGGTGAGGTCGAGGTCTTTCGTGAGTCAAACAAGCTGGGCACTGCGCCCTGGTTCCCCAAGAACACAGAGATGCTAGGTAACATCAGTTCTCCCGGGCTGCACCCCTGAGCCATCTGCCTCAGTTTTCCCCAGCTGTTTGGCAGGTCCTGACAAGGGAAAGAGACTTCTCAATCAGCTACAAGTACATTAGCCATGGAGGGAAGAGAGGGGAATTCACCCCCACCCCTCTGTTGTTTTCTTGAAACTTGTTAAAATAAGTGTGGGAAATGGTTTGGGGTGTTATTTCCTGTTGGTTTCTGTGAGTATTCATCTTCGGTTTCAAAGTTAAAAACAGCAAAGTGTTCATTATACCGTTAATTATCTAGGCTAGCAAATAGTGAAGTCAAGTTCTTTATTTTAGAACCTAAGTAAGTTCTATTTTAAGTGTTAAGATCAGTAAAACAAGGGCAAGAGTTGCTCGCAGTTTGGCTTTAAAAAACTTTGCCAGAAAATACATTCACAAACATGATGGAGATTTAGTATAACTAAGAAATAACAAAATGATCTCTGACCATTGTAATCCATAAAGTTTTGTAAGTCAGGTGTTTAAAGTAAAAACAGAGCAGAGGAAAAGAGAGGCTAAACTGGTGAAAGGAATAGCTGTCAAATGTCGGCTTGTGGCTTGTAGCTTGCTGGGTGGAAATTAAATAAAGAATTAAAGTTACTCAAAAAACCCAGCAAACTTGGAAGGAAAAAGAAAAGGCTATTAAGGAGTTAACAATCGGCTACATGTTGTGTCGGAGAAGCAATTAGTCCTTTTTCAAAAGAAGCAGGAGTTCAAGAAAAAGGGAGAATGAAGTCAGTATCAGGTGCAGAAAACAGAAAAGGAAACACGCTTTTGGCAGGAGCAAGCAGCTGGGCTGCCAGCTTAAAATCGCTGGGCGGTTTTACATCAAACCGTGGTCAGCTGTTGAAAAGAATCAGAGAGTTGAAAAGTGTTTATGACGTGTTAGAGAGATGAGACTAGTAGCAGTGCCAAAGTGCCCACTGTTAAGAGAGAAAGAGAAAGCACAGAGGAGCTGACGGCGACACAAATTGTAAAAAAAAAAAAAAAAATAGAAAATAAGTTATAAGAGGACGAAGCATCAGTTCCCATCCCCACTGGTATGGTGGCACCAACGGAAATAAAGCAACTGGAGTTGCCAATTACTTACAAGCCAATATAGCTGAAACCCCAGCGGGGGAATATAGACAAGAAATCTGGGCGCACTTTGGATCGTTAAATTCTGATAGGCCGGGTCAGACTGGATGATGGTGATGTTTTTAAAAGTGGGAATAGGGGAAATTGCTTGGTTCCCTATTAAAGTAGTGTCGTGGAAAAATTGACCACACCGTTGATTTTGGGTCAGACACACTGTTGCACCTTTATTAGGTTACACAATACAATTATGCATAAAGGGAAGGTCGGCGTGTCCCCATGCAAGGGGGTCAGCCGCCTTGCATAAATTACACAGTTTCAAGCTTATAAAGGTAAAAACCATAACGCGTAATTAAGCATTACAAATTTTATTAGCCTTATTTGGTATATTTGCTAGCAAACCAATTAAAGCCTCTCTGGGGCCGCGATTCGGACCTGATACCATTTAGGGCTTTTCCTGTTATTGCTAGAGGCTCCTGCACGGCCCCCCCTACTTGCGGTTTTTACTGTACAAGACTTTTTTGCTTTACTAATTTTTTATAGCTAAACTTTTGTTATCCTAGGTCAGGTTACCCAACTACCAGTAGGCGTTGGTTCCCCTTTTTTTCCTGTTGGCCTTTTGATTGAGCCATACAGGTTTTGCATTGTGCCACACAAGCTTACAAATCTTGCTTATACCTTTAATATTAAGCAGGCCTGCCACGGCCTACTGTTGCTAGCTTTAGCAATAGGTTATAATTTAGAGTAAGGCATATGGGGTTCCCCGAAAATCCTCCATAACTTCCTCCTCTTGATGCTATTTAATAGCATTAACTTTTTTGATATGAATGTTTATTAAAGCTTGGACCTTAGGTTTTTTTTTCAGGGGCGTTTTATATTTGTTACAGTAGGGTATTTTTAGTGAGTTATATACTGGATTTTCTGGTTTTAACACAGAAGTCCGCAAAGGGGCGAGGGGCAAGGGGTGAGGGCGTGGTGGAAGGAAGGACAATACTGCAGGTCGGGGATGGCAACGTGTGCAGCAACAATAGCATACACAGGTGCCCAACAACAGCCCACCACCGATGAGCCCCCAGAACAGAAACCCATGTATATTACGAGCTAGGGTGTTGGGGTTGGGGTCAGTCCTCTCACCCCCTCCCTACCCTCTGACCTAATTTTCGAGGAGTGGGTGTTTGTTTGGGTAGAAGGGCGCTTGGTGGTTTCCGCAGGGGTGGTACTCGGCCCTAGTTTTGGTACATTTTTTAAGACTTGGACTATGTTATTTTCCGGGGGATTTTAGCAAAGGCTTAAGGGGGGGCTAGTTTGCAGATAGCTGGAGTTACGAAATAGGTCATAGATTATGCAAAGGAGAAATTGCATGAGTCTGTTTGCATTTAGCTAAAGTTACTTATTGCTTTACATAAGCGGTTATTATATTTTATTAGCCATGAACATATTTTACCAGTACTGCTGGGGGGTCATTCCCTCCTCTGTTGGTACTTTTGCATAGCCTTACAAACTGATTTTTGGTTCAGGCTTTTAGGCCTACCCCATTACCCACGAAAGTCCTTAGTATGGCAGATTTCTAGGGAAGATGTTTCAGGGTCTTCAGGTAGGCATTACTATTTTTATTTAGAATGGAGGTCATTGGGCAATACTTAGCACACAAGTTTATACTAAGGTGGTTAACAGTTGGGTCTGAAAGATTATTAACATCAGTGGAAAAGAACAGGGCCCTGAGGGGTGGTTGTGGCTAAGGCTGGGATATAGGACAAACTTTACATAAACAGCACAAAAAAGGCAATTAACAATTTATAACAAGCAGCTAAAATAATACCAAGCAAAATTTTTACAACTATAAAAGTGGAAAGGCTGGGTACAAGCTGAGCCAATTTTTTAGTAAGAGGGATGGCTGGGTTGAGGGACACATAGATTTGGGGCATACCAGGCCGGGTAATAAACGGCTGCCTTGTGCAGTGGTTAAGTTAAGACTGTATGGAATGGGGATTTGGGGCTGAGATGGCAGGGCACACCCATTTTTTTTGCTAAACAATAATTTTTTTTTGGGTCCTTTTTAATTGCTTTTTTTTTTAACAGGCCATATTTAATACATTGATTATTTTTTTAGGATGCAATTTGCGGAGGCAAAATAGCTGTGGGGGTTCCAAGGGCCATAATGACCACAAGGTTCCGATACCCACCCAGATATGATGAGCAGCGAAATCATAGGGAGTGGTGATGAAATGGCTAGGTTCATGGGGTGGTTTAACTTCCCATACCTGCCGGTGGATAACCCAGTCCCATAGACAATTCGCCCAGGGTTTTGGCACAAGTAAGTGCACTGGAGCCCAGGTGCCATTTACCGGTTCCGAAGCTTGGAAGGTACATACAACAGATGTTTTATTTATTGTTTAAATAGCGGCTACTTTAGTTAGGCCATGCAAAGCTTTTTTCACCAAACCTTTTTTTTCTTGATAAAAACTTTTCCACTGCACAAGCTGGGCCAGTTGAATGGCCGCTTTCTGAAAATAATTAGGGTACTAGGTAGTTATTTGGAAAGCAGAGAGGGAAATGAGAAAGTGGTGGTTCTTATAGTAGCATTTAGCACAATTCACCACTGTAAACAACAATTCCATCGGTAGGATGTGCTATACCACATTCGTTGTTCCGAGACTTGAATCTTTCTGAGGCTATGGCCAAACAGATTTGTATGGGAATTGGAGAAGATACAAGGGGGAATAGCTGGGGAGCGGGGACTACAACAATGGGCAACCATATAGAGCCAGAATACACTGCAATACGACACAGGCCAAACCGAAGGCTACTGATTGGCCAAGATTTAAAAAAAACAAAAATAACACAAAAAATTACTTTTTTTTTTTTTTCTCCCCACCCCAAGTTCGTTGAGGAGGAGAGGCTGAAAAATATTAAAAGTTTTATTTTTAGGTAGTTTTGGCTAGCTTCCGCAAGCTATTCTTCAAGATTTTGTAGTTTTAGTTCACTTAGCTGTCCGGCAATGAGGCTGCAAGGGAGGGGTTACCAGCACAATTACCTTGCTTGGTTGGAGGCTTTATTATGGCCTCAGGTGGAGAAGCTGTTTTCTTAGCAAGGTCCGAAGGCTTAATGGATTGGTCAGCGGACAAGAGTCCCACAGCATGGGGCGAGGGCAGTTCTTTGCTGATGGACCCTTATGCAAACCCAGTTTCTGGTTTCCGCGAGTGGCAGGACTGCTGTATATAAAAAGACCTAACACATTTTGTTAGTGCCTGACTAGACTATTGTATAATTTATTAAATGACTGTTTATTTGAACTAGGCCAGCAGGGCACTGTTGGTAGTTGCATTGGGTGCCCTGGTAAAATTTTTTTACGAGGGCTGAATTTGGTCCCTTGATTGGGGGTGGCCTTCAAAGGGTATTTGGCCATATTGGATCTGTGAAGCTGCACACATACTGGATCTGTGAAGCTGCACATAGCTCTTGTATAATTAGTTCAGATATGCCAGACCGTGATACAAAATTCTTAAGCAAAAGCTTCACAACAGCCCCCGCATGACATATTTTACCAATGCAAAACTGTTGTAAAACCTTTATTTAAGATCCTGCATTTGCCCCCCTTTACAAAAAAATACATCACCAAAACTAACACACATTTATAATTATAATTTTTAAACATTTGAACAAATTAATTTAAATATTTAAAACAGATTTAAAATTTTTTATTTTAAAACAATTTAAACTTTGCAAAGCACTAAATTACTTTAAAGATTAAATGCTAAATACCAAAACTAAACAACACTAGTTTATTTTGTTTGGCAAAAATATTTTTTTTGGTTCCATAACCCCAAAACAATATTAACTTATTTTAAACTTATAAACAATAATTATACACACCAGGAGTGTTTTTTAACAAATTTAACTAACCTTTTTTTATAGTTAAATGATTTTACCTTAATAACCTTTTGCCTGGATTACTTACAGACACTTTCAAAGGAATGGCTGCAAAGAAACCAAGAATTTTTTTTTTTAACATTTATTTATAGTTTTACCGCTTATGCCATTTGTGACGGGTTGGATTACAGAAACCCACTTGGGAGCTGCCACCCAATGTACCAAGACTACTTTTGCTCCTGCTTTCCCTGCCAGCTCAGGACTCCAGCACCCTGTCTTGCTGAGCCAGACACTCCAGTTTGCTTTAACACAGACCCCGCTGAATCACTTGTCCCAAAGCTGCAAGTTTACCTGAAAACAGCTTACAATAGTGTGCTTGTCTCTAGCACTCAGATGCCCAAATCCCAATGGGGTCTAAACTCAAATAAATCCGTTTTACCCTGTACAAGCCCATGCAGGGCAAACTTATAAATTGTTTGCCCTTTATAACACTGATAGAGAGATACATTTTATATTTCCAGTTTTAGATACAAGAGTGGTACAAATCAGATGACTATACTTAGTAGATTATAACCTTTGTAATGATACCTTACAAGAGACCTTTTGCATAAAGCATATTCCAGTTGCGTTATATTTACTTATTACCATATTTTTTTTTTAAAACTATTTTAGTTACATTATATTGACTTATTATGTTTTTATAAAATTATATGGACTTTACATTACATCATTATTTAAGCAATTATTATTATGAAAGGAAAAAGGCAAGAAGCTAACTTTGCAATTACTTAATTTTTACCAGCAACTACAGAGTTAACCCCTTAACCCCCCTCTCCTGACTTCCTCAAACTGCGGTTGTCTGCCCGCTTGGGCCCAATTCTTTTTTTTTTATGGGCACAGGCATTGTTTTACTATTAATTCAGCAGGGAGGGTGGGCTGTTTTTACCAACCCTTCCTGTAGAAGAGGACCAATTATTTAACAAAACAATTATTATTATACTTAAAGAGTGGTTAAACAACACAACAACACTAAAACACTTGCTATTATGCTTGAAGAATAATTAAACAACACTAAAATTTATATTACACAAATTAGAACACTGCAATAAGCTCTGCTTTTTTTTCCGGGGGAGAGCAATCTTTCCCTCTTGCTCCTTTTTAAACCTGGGTGTAGCCTTACCCCTTTTAACATTTACACTACTGGGGAGGATTTATAAGGGAGGTCCTCGCATGCACCCTGTCCGGCAACGAGTTATTAATCCGCCCCTGAGGGGAACGGGGTAGGATGCCCGATTGCCCCAGGTTTTGGCAAACGATTTCCAGGGGCTTCCCTTCACACACAGCAAGGGGAGGGAGCTCACTCCACAGTGATTCAACCCACACGCGAGTTCTTGCTCCAGAGGAAGATAAGATTCGGGGAAGGGTTTTCGGTCGTAGGTCAATCACACGAAAAATTTGGAAAGCTTCGGTCACCGTACTTTCCTTCCCCAGTAGAGAGCACCGGCCCGTCTTCAAGAGTACGGGATGGGATACTCTACTACCTAGGAGTACTAGGACGGATTCCTTAGGGGCCCCCCCCGCTCTCCGAGCAAGGAGGTGGTTGCCGTACACTTCTCCCCCAGCAGGGAGCACCGGCCCGTCTTCAAGAGAACGGGATGGGTTGCACCACTGCCTAGGAGTACTTGGACGGTTTCCCGGGGCCTTCCCTCTCTCCGAGTGAGAAGGGACACAATGGTCACTTAAATGGGTAGAAAAGGGTGGGGACTTACTACTCTATTCACACAAACGGGGGTCTTCGCTACTTTACTTTACGGTCCCTTACCCCGCCCGTAGCAAGTCCCGGAGTCACCTTGCGACCTACAATTACACCACACTTAAACTGGGATCTTTGCTATAACAGTTTTTTCTAGCCCCCAGCCTATTGCTAGTGGGAGTCCTGTTAATCCCCGGGCCGCAGGTCTCATTAGTTCACACAGCCTATTGCTAGTGTGGTCCACCAGCCTATTGCTAGTGGGAGCTACTTTGGCCCCTTCGGCTGCACCGGGTTCTCCTGGATTACGCCCCTACTCTTGTTGAAGTCCAGGCAGTGGATTCCGCCCCTACTCACTATGGGGTCCACTTTCCCGGGGTGCTCCTGCAGCCGGTCCCTCACCTCCCTCTGAGATAACCACTGCCCAGAGGGATATGGCCACAAAGCTAAGCAAGCAACAATATAGAAAGCTTAAAAAGGCAAAGCATAGGAGTTTGGCGTACTTCTTGTTCTTATTAAGATTAGAAACCCTTTCAGTTGTTTACCTTTAGTCCTTGGGCCACTTAGTTCTTGAGTCAGTGGTGGTTTCCTTTATGTCCCAGAGAGATCACCCAGCCTATTCAGCCTTTGTTTTTGCCTGAATAATCTTCTGCCATCCGAAACTTGTTTTTATTCTGGGCTGGCACTTTAAAAGTGTTTAACTGCCAGACGGATGTCCCAGTAATTTCACCGAGGCTGTTCCAAAGAAACCGTTGGGTTTAAGACCTTGTGTACACACCACAAAACAGACAATCCCTACGCCCTCCCCCCTAGCTTATAGCCTAAGAGAGCGCAGCATGATGCAAGAATTTAAACAGACAAGTTACAGAACAGACACACACAAAACGAACAGGCGTCAGGCAAATGAGTCTTACCTCAAAAGGTTCGGATCACAGCGCGCCCTCACCTGAACCCAGAGCCTATGGGCAGCTCCCCACCGAAGCCCAAATAGAGACAAGGGTCTCTTACCTGGCGCCTGGGATCGGTGTGGAAGCGGTCCACGGTCCTTCGGTCCGGTGGGACCCCACGCAGTCACTTTAGTTCACAGACTTATAGCCTGAGGCCAGTTTATTGACATACAAACCAGTACGCACTGGGGTGTGGTCCGGAGACCAACACACCAACAACAGCTCACCAGCTTCTTTTATTCTATTAAACCACAAACAGGGTACAAACAATACGTCATGAGTTAAGAAATTGGGGACCAATTATAAACCCTGGGCATTACCGGGCGAATACCCTCCTCCGCCTGTCTGGATAATGGATATTGGCGGATCCTGGGGAGGGGCTTCGCTGGGTTTACACGGATTTTAACCGGTTGGGCAGAACCAATGCGCCCAACCTGGTTGGCATGTTTTGCCCATAACGTGGGTGAGACCTTTGCCAGCAATTCCTGTTGCAACAAGGAAGGGCTGGACTGGGTGTCCCCCATCGGAGCCTGCTCTTCCTGCAGCAGAGCTAAAACTGTATTCTGTGCAGGATCGGGCACCTCCAGAAACACCCCGTCTGGGGAGCAAAAAATTGTACAATTCAGTTTACACAGCAAATTCTTTTCCATTTTATTATACCACATAAAATACGCATTAAACTGACCCTGGGGCACCGTGTTGGCAAGAAGGGCTCCTCTAAGGTGCACCATCCTGTCAAGATCAAAGCTACCCTCCAGGGGAAACTGTAGTTGCGGATTATCTCTAGTGTACCAGTTCCACTTATTTAACTATTTACACGTCGACGATTTATAATGTACGTACATATAAGCAGCAGGCGTGCCTTTGGGTGGGACCGGCAGGATTTTTGATCCTTTGGCCCCCATTCTTTTTACAGCTTACTTTTACTTAAGCCAATTACACCAGGATGCTAACTCGGGGGTTACCACAGTTCTACACTAATGGCCCAATTCCAGGCCTGCCCTTGTTTCATGGCAGGAACACAAGGGAGCAGGTTCCCAGGCATTTTTCTTCTGGTGAACCTACAGGAAAGCGGACAAGGGGGGCGGGCTGACTGAACAACCCGTGGTCCCCGTACGTCCCTCTCCAGCCCTGGGCACCAGCCTTTAAGCCAACGGTGCTGCAGTAGCTTTTGAGCCAACGGTACGGTTTCCTGGGGCTTCCCTCCTCTCCGAGGTAGGGAAGGGAGCTTATTGCTCCGGGGGGAACAAAAGGGACCCCGTGGCCTTTTACAAGGCGGTGCTCCAAGAGCGGTCACTGGGCCATGGGGGAGTGGAGGGGTAAGGGTAACGGGATGGGGAACACACAAGCACCCTGACTGGTTAGCCACTTACCAAGGCCTGCCAGTCGGGGAAGCTTTTCAGTCTTTCCTCAAGCGGGTCGTGGAGCTTGCTTTCAGAACACCCCCGGTCACGAGCAATTACTTGCTTCGCAGGGGGTCTGGGGCGTCTTTCCACGACCAATACACTCCGGCCGCTTGGCCTTATACACACACACACAGGCCGCTCGGCCTTACACACACAGGCACATTTCCTGGCACAGCCGCCAGGGCGAAACTGCCCCTTGTCCCTCCCAACCTGGTCGGCTCCGGGACCCCGAACGCCCAGCTCTAATAGGCGATCAGGATACTTCGGACCAAAGGAGCGTGGTCCGAGGGGGCGACTTGAGACTGTAACACAGCCTAACTTGAAACTTGAGACTGTAACACAGCCTAACTTGAAACCTGAGACTGTAACACAGCCTAACTTGAAACCTGAGACTGTAACACAGCCTAACTTGAAACCTGAGACTGAGACTGAAACTGACACAAACCCGGAGACTGAGACCCGCCCAGTCTAAAACAAACCCTAATGAAGGCGTCAAGTGTGTCTGACTTGTCCCAAGGTTGGATCCAGCTTGTGACTTACCCCAGTCAGAGCCTACGGACCAGTCCTCTCCCAGGCCCCTAACAGCAGAGATTTCAAAAGGTCTTTTACCTCTTAGATGGGCCCCGGGGTTGGAAGAGAACTGCCCGCGGTCCTCCGATCCAGGGATGTCATCTGTGGATCCCGGACGAGCCCCCAAATTGTCGTGGAAAAATTGACCACACCGTTGATTTTGGGTCAGACACACTGTTGCACCTTTATTAGGTTACACAATACAATTATGCATAAAGGGAAGGTCGGCGTGTCCCCATGCAAGGGGGTCAGCCGCCTTGCATAAATTACACAGTTTCAAGCTTATAAAGGTAAAAACCACAACGCGTAATCAAGCATTACAAATTTTATCAGCCTTATTTGGTATATTTGCTAGCAAACCAATCAAAACCTCTCTGGGGCCGCGATTCGGACCTGATACCATTTAGGGCTTTTCCTGTTATTGCTAGAGGCTCCTGCACGGCCCCCCCTACTTGCGGTTTTTACTGTACAAGACTCTTCTGCTTTACTAATTTTCCATAGCTAAACTCCTGTTATCCTAGGTCAGGTTACCCAACTACCAGTAGGCGTTGGTTCCCCTTTTTCTCCTGTTGGCCTTTTGATTGAGCCATACAGGTTTTGCATTGTGCCACACAAGCTTACAAATCTTGCTTATACCTTTAATATTAAGCAGGCCTGCCACGGCCTACTGTTGCTAGCTTTAGCAATAGGTTATAATTTAGAGTAAGGCATATGGGGTTCCCCGAAAATCCTCCACAGTAGGTTGCTTTGGAGTAAAACCAAAATTTCGGTTCGTGAGAGGACACTCCAAGGTACCTTTTTTGATTGGTTACCATGCAAAATTGGCTATTTTTAGCATAGGTTACCCTTTTCATTTGGAGGTTTTTTTTTCTCGGTTAGCCTTACCAGGCATGATGATGATGATTTACTTTCTAACTTTTTTTCCTGTAGTTCACACAGAACAGTGTCTGTTTTAAACACATTACATCTACAGATGTCCTGAGGCCCTTTTTTAGAGCAAAAGGCCATCGGTGGCACTTTCCAGGTTTGAGTTGGAGTGGGAATGGCTGATCTCCTACAGAAACGGTCACGTCCTGCCCAACAAGAAAGGTCTATAGATACCAGACAGACCATTATAGGTCATTAAAGAGGACAAAAACCATTGGTTGTTCTGCTCTTCTTATCCCCTCCCGCCCCCCTGAAAATGAGAAGAAGCAATTGGATCTCTGTTGCCTGGGCTCTGGGGGGCTAGATTTTCAAGGCATAAGCAAGAGATCCCCAGCTGTTTAGCCTCAGTTAGCCTTAAAGGACACAAAGAGCTTACTTAAATATAGAACCT
Source organism: Emys orbicularis (assembly GCF_028017835.1). NCBI lineage: Eukaryota > Metazoa > Chordata > Testudines > Emydidae > Emys > Emys orbicularis. The sequence continues at coordinate 18,309,554 of NC_088703.1, read as the reverse complement.
TCTATTACCTTTTGAAACTTATGATTGTAACTTGTTTGTGTACCTACGTTCACCTGCTTTAACCTTCTCAATAACTCTCATGTTTCCATTTCCTGGTTAATAAATCTGTACATAGTTTATTATAGGATTGGCTACAAGTGTTGTCTTTGGTGTGAGATCTAAGGTGCAAATGATGTGGGGTAAGTGATTGGCCCTTTGGGACTGGGAGTAACCTGAATATTGATGTGATTCTTGGTGTAAAGGACCATCGGTCGCCAAGGCAGGCTCACCTGGGTGGCAGACACATCGGAGTACCAAGGGGGGCTGTCAGTGGCTCCTGTAGCCTTTAGGGCTAGCCTGCTTGCTTGCCTATATATATATTATAGGTTTTTTATTTTTATTTTATAGTTTTAATTATTTGTTTTATTATAATAGGTTATAATACGTTTATATTAAAGTAGTTTGGCTGTAACGCAAGGGACCTACAGGCCACATTTTGTATGTTGAGCTAAGGCAAAGTTAACATACATATGTTTGGCACCTTTTACCTAAATAAATAGTAACAAGTTAAAGCATGAGTTTTATATATGGCTGCAACCTTTAACATCAATAAATAAAAAATGGGTTAAAGCAGGTTGGCATAGGGGATTTCTTAAGTTTATACCCTTTGTAAACTTAACAGGTACATCACTAGGACAAAAACCAAAATAATTGAATAAACAAAAATAACCAATGTAAAAATAATGTAATGTTATTACTATGTATGTCTAAGTTACTAACATGTACAAACACACCAGCCTATGAAGTAAGTGTACCCCAATTTTTGGGTGCATAAGGAAACTAAGTGTAAACATAGATGGAGGGATTAAGCCCCCATGCCCTATAAAAGGGGTATGCTAAGAAAGTTTCTTGGCAGTGGTCCCAGTATTTGCTGTTTCGTACTGTGGTTTGACTTAGAGTTTTGTCGTAGAGGTGTGTTTTTCTCTCCTGGCCAGAGGTTTTGCAGTTTAATTCTGCAAAATAAAGAATACTAAAGAGCAATGGTATTATTTAAAGTGATTCGTGAGTTTAAGGGGCTTTGTTGTTATAATATGTGGTACCAGTAAGATATGAGCAGTAGCATTGGGCATTCATGGTGGCAGGAGTAACTGATATATGTTTTTGTTAAGCCGAAAGGCTTAAGGTTTTAGTGAAGCAGAAAGCTTTAAGCCGCCAGATAGGCCGCAGTTGTTCTGTCCCCTCAGTTCTGCCATCTGCCTCAGTTTCCCCCAGCTGTTTGGCAAGTCCCAACAAGGGAAAGAGACTTCTCAATCAGCTACAAGTACATTAGCCATGCAGTGAACAGAGGGAAACTCGCCCCCACCCCTCTGTTGTTTTCTTTGAACTCGTTAAAAGAAGTGTGGAAAAGGGGTTGGGGTGTTATTTCCTCTTCGTTTCTTTGAAGGGTCATTGAAGGGTCAGCTTCAGTTTCAAAGTTAAAAACAGCAAAGTGTGGTTTGGGGCTGCATCTGAAAAGAAAGGAACACGGTTCCGGGCCCCCACACGGGGTTTAAACCCATAACCCTGTTGAGGGGTATATCCACTCGAAGGTCCAGGATTCTTACGTGGGTCAGATCATTTTGCCAACGCTGGTACCTAGGGAATTTAGGAACACCTCGGCCTAACCCTGGAGGTCCCTCAATCCTCACGATGGGATTAGCTTGTGGTTCCCGAAGCTTGGCAACAGGGGCTCCGCGCCGATCTACTTTTGGGCCTCCCTGGGAATGTGCCTTGTGTAATAGGTCCAATACCTCCTTCAAAGAAGTGTCATCATTTATATTCATGTTAACCCTTTCCTGCAAATGGGGAAGAGAGTAATTGACCAACAAACTAACATCTTGTGGCTTATCTGTGTTCTTCTTTATGTGATTGTGCCATGTTGCACTTAGGTGTGGATGGAATTGATGTGGGGACTCACTGGATCTTTGCTTTAGGTTAGACAGGACGGCCACTCCAGCTTGCCCTGGGTGCTGGTTATGTTCCAATAGGGTTACTGTTTTTTAAAAAGATCTCTCTCCTCCCCTATACTCAGGGGCTAAGGTACTGCATGATGCTTGATTCACTCTGAGCTGTAGGATTTTAACCCAATTTTCCCTTTGTAAGTCAAACACTTTCACTGTTACTTGCACATTCTGTGCATGCATCGCAACCAAATAATTCCTCATCATTCCTACTTGCTTAGCTACCAAATTTAGGGTCTTAATATCTGTAACGACTGCTACGGGGCAATCTGAATCAGAATCTGGGGTTTTCTCTCCGGGTTAGGATCTGGACTTTTTCCATCTGGATCGAATCTATGGTTTTAGGCTTCGACTTCCCAACGGAGGGGATGGGATTCTGTGACATTATCTGATTAGAATATGACCATATAGATCATTGTTGCAACCACTGTTCTATATTTGCAGTAAATATTGTACAAAGGTTGTGGAGTGAGGTGATACCAGCATATACCAAGGGGGTGAAGAAGGTTCACGAAATTTTAGGTAAGATCTAAGTTGTATATTGACCTGGGTGTGTGGCTGGTCCTTTGGAATCAGAAGAACCTATTATTTGATGAGACTGAATCCAGTGTTTTTGGTGGTGATATAAGAACTGGAATGCCTGAGGAAACTGCCTTTATGTTTTCTTGTTAGCCAGTGTGGTGAAACAGGAGTTTACTTCTGTGGCTGGTTTGGTATATTTTATAAAAGAATAACCACCAGTTTTGGGTTGTGTTTGCCCTATTTCTCAGCAGTTCGTCCTGAATTTGGCATCCTCAGTTGTGACCCACTAAGGCACGGTTACAGGTTCTTTTACCCAAATAACCATTTTTCTTATCAAAGTTATCAGAATTGTCCCCTGAATCTAATCCTGGGCGAGCAGGGTAACTTTCCATAAAACCTCTATGTCCTACACTTAAGGTATCTCCACATTGATGAAGGACATCCCTCAGTCCATTAGTATCTTAGTCCATTAGTATCTAAGATACTGCGTGCTGTGCCCAGGGGCTGGGCGGATGGCTGGGTTCCCACGCCCAGAGGGATGTGCTGGGAGGACGGGCTGCGCACCCCAAGGGGTGTCTGGATCCCGAGGCTGGGGAAGTGTCTGGCTTCCGGTCAGGCTCCAGAAGCTCTGGGATGTGATGCACAGAGACGTAAATCCTCTCACAGCAGCTCTGCTGGATGGCCGGGGAGGGCGCTGGCTGAGCCCTGTGACAGATGCCCCACGACCAGGGCCGGTGCAACCACTAGGGGAACTAGGCAGTGGCCTAGGGCGGTAAGTGGTTGGGGGCGCCCAGGGCTGTCCTCAGGCATAGGCAGCTGCATAGGGCACCTGAAAATTTGGGGCACCACTGGGTCTTAGTGTCCACCCTTCTGGTTTTCCTATCCCTGTTCTGACCCTTCCTGCAGGCTCTGAGTCTTCCTGGGAAGGGGATCTAGTAGTTAAAAGAGAAAAAGTCACCTGCCTGCCAGACCTATTAGCACAACACAGAAACTGTTCAAGAGCCATTCAAGGGGTAATGAAGCCATTTAACAGGCATTTGCCAACCCCCAGGTGTCTACTGTCAGTTTCTGAATGTACTGACAAAAACAGTTGTGCATGACTGTCATATTTACTCAGAACATGTCAGTCTACAGGACCTTTGTTTAAAATTGGCTTTAAAAATATTTCATTAGTGAGTTGGGGAAGATTATAAAATCACATCTCTAAAAAATCCCTGCATACATTTTTAGATGCACAATCATCTTTAGCCTTAAATGCTTGGATCTTCAGACCTATGGTTTTTTAAATAAATTCTTCAAAAGACCTCCCTTATCTAAAATACACATTTTAATTACTATAGTAAAAAAAAACTTACTTCCAAAGTCTTCCTGTCCTTTCTGTCCATCCATTTCTCCCTTCACCCCCCTCTTCCTTACCCCCAACTGAAGGAAGCAACAGCCCTTGCTTCCAGATAGCTGGACAAAGAGTTTCCCTTTCTTTACTTCTGACTATCTGATGAACTATTGTTATGCCTAAAATCTTTGGAAACATATTTTTTAAAGTTGGTGAAATTTCATAAACGTGTGTATTGTTATGGAGATATCACACAGTAAATTAGTGTTCCCTTTTTCTAAAAGCAATGAACATTATTATGAACACACTAAACCTCTGTGACTGATTAATTAAAATAATGTCTGTTTCAGTGAGTTTAATATGTAGTAATCTGGAATGATTACATTTAAGAGTACATTTAAAATATAAAATCAGCTTAGAAATACTGATTAAGAAAATGTAAAACAGAGAAGAGCTGCATCACGTATTCCATAATATTGAATGTTGTATTCAGCAGGACAGCTGACTCGCCCTTACTACAAAGTTTTTGCAAATAAATGTCTGACAGACTTCAGGGCATATCACAAAACCTGTAACTGACATTTTTTATTCCCAAGTTTAGTTCTTTTAATTAGGTACCTTCTGCATGTCCATTCTGCGTGAGGGAGAATGTACAGGGGTCTCTGTGACTCTTCCTCACCGTGAGGCGGGCCGGGCATCTTGTTATTCTTTCTGCCTTGTCCCTCTGCCCCCGCCAGGCTGCAACCTCAGGCTGACGTCGAGCATAGGGGCACCAGTTTAATAATACTGCATAGGGCCCCATAAATCCTAAGGACGGCCCTGGGGGCGCCAAAAAGCGGTGCCCTGGCTCGGCAGGGAGGAGCCGCCTTCCGGAGGCACCGGAGAGCCAGAGTGTCCTGCTTGCGGCGGCAGCGAGCCCCAGCCATGGAGGAGCCAACGCAGGGTGGCAGAAGTCCTGCAAAGGCAGCAGCGCCGATAGCTGGGAGCAGTCGCGCCCCCCACCCCTCCTGTCCAGGCTGTGGCCTGGTGCCTCCCCGGGGGGCTCCTGCAGGCTGCAGCAGATGCATGTGGGCAGAGGCCCCCATGCGCCCCCCAGCTCCCCCCTCGCCACACTCGGGCTCTGCGGCTCCCGGGCACGTGATACACCAGGGCGCGGGGCCCTGAGCCTGCTCCGGGAGGGGCAGCGGCGGCGGCAGCTCACACTCTCAGGAGCCGCAGAGCCCGAGAACGGCAAGGGGGGAGCTGGGGGGCAGATGGGGACCTCTGCCCACATGCATCTGCTGCAGGAGCCCCGAGGAGCCCCCGGAAGGCATCTCCTCCCTGCCGAGCTGCTGCAGCGACTCAAGCCCGGCAAAGCCAGTGAGTGGACTTAGGGCGAGGCCGCTGGGGTTGGGTGGGGTGGGGAGGGCTCACGGGGGTGGCTGTGCACCCTCCAGGGGAGTTCAGGGGGCGGGGAGGGGGGAACCTGGTCTGGGGAGCAGCCCCTGGGCACAGCTGACGCCTGGGGTCTATAAAGGCTCGTTGGGATTTGCACCTCAATGAACCGATGTTGGGGGGGTGCAAGGTGGAAGTTTCGTCTAGGGCGCAAAATATCCTTGCACCGGCCCTGCCCACGACCATTCCCCAGGGCGCTGGCTGACTGGGGAGGGGCAGGAAATGGTCCCCCTGCTTCTAGCCACCAGCCCTTCTCCCAGGGGTGACGGGGCTGAGGGAAGGGCAGGGATGCAGCCGGCCCAGAGCTCAGGGCTGGCCAGCCCATGGCCAAGCTGGTGGCCCATGTCTCTGCCCTCACTCTGCTCTGGCCCCTGGCAGTGCAGGGTCAAAGGGCCATTCTCCAGCCAGCCCCATGCCAGTTGCAGGCAGCCCTGGAAGAAGGGAGGTGGCTCTGCCCAGGAACTGGCTGGAAAAGATGCAGAGAGCGATTGTGGAGCCTGGCTGAGGGGACGGGGCGGCCTCCCGGCCCCACTGATCCCAGCCCAGCTGTCCCAGTGTTGCCTGCTCCCCGGTGGCCAGAGGGGAGGCTCCTGCCTAGGACCCACAGCCAGAGCAGGTGCCTGATCTGCCCCCTCAGCTCACCCGCGTGGGGACGTGGCTGCAGGAGAAGAGGCTCTTTCACATCTTTCTCATCATGGGGACGGCCAGTGGTGCCTCCCAGGGCAGCAACAACGACATGGCCTGTGTGTTTGAGACAATCTTCCACCACAGCACCCCCGCCTCCTCCTGCCCCATGGAAACCCTGCTGAGCCCCCTGCCCCCCACCTCTCTACTAGACACAGGTGAATAGGGCCAAGGCATTAGCCCCACTCTGGTTCCAACAGTGCACTCAGATAATTCCCAAATCCTGTTCCCCACCACCCCTGCCCAGGAAGTGCCCTCAGCTTTCTCCACCACACGGCACCCGGGGCATTGCTGGGCCACACTCTGCACCCAGGAACCGCAGGGTGAAAGCTCCCATTGGTGCCACCTGGCTAAAATGCTGACATGTTGTTCAGTCTAATCCAGCCCCAGTCAGCCAAATCAGCAATTGTCAGGGTGCGCGCTCCTCAGGCCAGAGATTGTCTCTCACTCTGTGTCTGGGCAGCGCCCGGAGCAACGGGGCCCTGATCTCTGTGACTCTGTGTCTGGGCAGCGCCCAGAGCAACGGGGCCCTGATCTCTGTGACTCTGTGTCTGGGCAGCGCCTGGAGCAACGGGGCCCCGATCTCTGTGACTCTGTGTCTGGGCAGCGCCCAGAGCAACGGGGCCCCGATCTCGGCGACTGTGTCTGGGCAGCGCCTGGCACGACGGGCACCTCTGGCCAGTTCGCCCAAAGGTGCAGATGGTCTGGGCCAGTCTGGGCCTGGTGCTGGTTGGCAGCTGGCCCCAGCCCTTCCCCCGCCCCCCCCCGAGAGTCCATTCACCTCAGCTGCACTCCCCACCAGCTCCTCACCCCCCCAGCCCTGCTCCCTCGCCCCCCATTTGTGGGTCAGGCCCCAAGGCCCCTCATGGTTCCACAGGGCCAGGCCTGTAGCCTCCATGGTGCCAAGCCTGCACCGTCAGCACCAGCGTCCTGTCTCTCCCCAGGGCCCCCTGTGGCGTGACCAGGCCAGCTCGGGAACCAGGTCTGAGTTCAGGGCAGGAGCCGAGCTCTGCAGCAAACCACAAACATCCTGACCTCAGACCACCCCCCTCTGGCCCCGCCCAGCAGCTGCTGTTGGCACAGCTGGGAATTGGAGGCTGCCTCACCCGGCCCCCCTCCTGCTCCGCTCCCCACCCCACAGGGGAGGGGCTCGGCGAACGGTATAAAGAGGAGCTGGGAGGGACTCAGCTGAAAGCCCATCACTGGGCATCTGTTGTGAGCATCTGTCAGTGAGTGACGGCACCTCCTGCTCATGCCCCATGGAAATGCTGGTGAGTGCCCCCCTCCTCCCCCATGGAAACCTTGCTGAGTGCCCCCCGCCTCCTCCTGCCCCATGGAAACCCTGGTCTGTCCCCCTTTTCCCCCCACCTCCTGGCCCATGGAGCCCCAGGGGTGACCCCTCTGCCCACCTGCCCCCTGCCCCAAGTAATCCCCTGTGGGTCCCCTCTGCCATTCATCTACCCCCCCCCATCAAGCTCCAGAGGAATCTTCTCTGCCCCCTCTCCTGTTGGTAGCACAGCAGGGGCCTGGGCCAGGGCCAGGGGATGTGGGTTGGTGGCTCAGGGTCTGTGCCCCGGGCTCAGGGGCGCTGACACTGCAGGGTCCTGTGCAGGTGCCGGGACGGATGCCCAGGGCTGGACTCCTGCTGCTGCCCCTTCTCCTCTGCTTCGGGCCAGAGACCACCGGGAGCATCAACCCGGCCGCACTCAGAGTGATTGTGAATTATGTTGATGAGTGAGTGAAGCCCCAGTGGGGCATTTCCCATCTGACTGTGACCCCTCTGCCTCCCTGGGGGGAAAGCGAAGGGAAAGGGGGGGAAGATGCTTCACATTTGCCCTCAGTGGCTTTCTACCTGGCATAGATGGCTCAGTCCATGGCAGAGCTGAGAGGGATGATTCTGGGGTGCAGAGGGAGATAGGGCACAGAGCTGGGGAGGGTGATTCTGAGGCAGGGGGGGAGATGTTGGTGTCATTACTCATGTGAAGGGCTGGTCAGAAACTGGAATTCCAGCTCCCTCGAAAATTCTGAAATTTCTATTTTTTTTCCTTACGAATCAGAACTAAAAGTTGAAATATTCCACAGAATGGGAATTCCAAATTTTGTTTTGGAAAAATTGAATACAGATTTTGGTTTGACCATATCTAACTATTTCATTTCAATAAGTTCAAAATGTTTCCATTTCAGCTTTAGCAGCTTGACTTTTATGTTTATAATATAATAGAATATAAAAATCCAGATGTTTTCACTGGTATATTATAAACAGTCATATAACATAATATAACAAATGTAAAAAAAATAGTCGTAACCAAATGTTTCAATCTAAACAAATTGTTCTGATAATTTTTCATCAAAAAATTACACAATCGATATATTCCCTTGAAACCATTAGATTTTTTTGAATCATCCTTTTCCTAAGGAAAACTGTTCTGTCTGAAATATTTTGACCAGCGATAGTCATGTGCTTGCTGTACACTCCCTTTGGAATAAATCAGTGCCAGATAATTTGCACCCAAGAGTCTTAGAAGAACTGGCCGAGAGCTCTCTCAGCAATTGATGTAGATTTTTAACACAACCTGGAACCCTGGGAAAGTTCCAGAGAATGCGGGGGAGGGGAGATAAGGTTGTGTCTGTATTTACAAAGGGTAAATGGGATGGTCTGGGGAAGTATAGGCTGGTACCTGACACGAATCCTGGGCAAAATCTGTATGTGCTTCCATTGTCCCCTCACCTTGATATCAGGGTTCTCATCCCCCCTCCCCCCGCCATGCCAGTAACTCAGTGTGTCTCCCCATTTCCTCTGACATTGATCCTGGGCAGAATCATGGGAATGCTTCATACAGGGCATCAAGAATAAAGAATTAAAGGGTGGAAAGGGAATTCGCACCAGCCAGGGCCAGCTCTGGCTTTTTGGCCACCCCAAGCAAAAAAAAAAAAAAAAACCTGCGGCGCGGCCGGAGCGCGGGTGCAGGGGGACTGGCTGGGGGGGGAAGGGAGTGGGCGGGAGAGAGAGAGAAGGGGGCGGCCAGGGCTACAGCAGGGGCACTGCCACGCATCGGAATCATAAAAATATTACCAAAATTCCCACGCTTGTCACACTGACATTCTAGACATTGCCTGTGCAAGGGCTTTGACTTAGTCTCATGGGACACTCTAATAAAAGAAGTTAGCACTCTACAAAATCAATGTAGCTCACATTCAATGGATTAAAAACTGGCTAACTGATAGTCAGCACGTCATTGCAAAGAGAGAATCTTCAGAGAATGGAGACTGTTCCAGTGGGATTCCCCAGGCCTGTGTTCTTGTCCTGATACTATTCAATATCTGTATCAATGATCTGGAAATATATATATGTAGTATCGGGACAAGAACATATATATATGCAAACACATATGCTCTCAGTGTCAGCCAAGTTCACTGCACACACCTGATCTCCTTCCATCCCTTCCACCCCCACCACCAGATGCCTGGGTGCCACCTTCCTTTCCCCTCTATTTCATGGATCCGCCCCACTCTCTCCTGTGTCAAGGGCTTTGTGTCTTTCTTTTTTCTAGAGAGTTGCCCATGTCATTGCTTATGTAGGCCAAGCTGTATTCCCTCCACTCTGAGTCCCATCTTCCCTCACTACTCACCCACCCACTGCCCCCTCGTAAGGAATGTGTGGGTGTCTGGAGGTGGAGGGGGCTGAGACCCAGAGAAGGGAGGGTGTTTTAACACAGCCCAGTGCCGGGTCAGACATGTAGGAGCAAAGAGCGCAGATCACAGTTACTGGATGGGGCTTGTCTCCTGGAAAGTGGGGACTCTGCAAAGCATCCAGGGGTCATGGTGGATTCCAACAGAACATGAGCTCCCGGTGCAATGCCGGAGCTGAGAAGGTGAAAGCAGCGATTGGCTGGAGGAACAGGAATATTGGGTAGCAGAGAGGAGGCATCACCTCTGTATATGATGTTATCGACACCTTTATGGGACACTGCGTCCAGTTCTGGGGTCCATGCTGCAAACAGGATGCTGAACAATTGGAAAGGGATCGGAAAAGATGGATCCGAGCTCTGGATCTCCTAGAGAGAGACTAAAGGAGCTCAGTCTATTTGGCTTATCACAGAGAAGGCCAAGAGACGTGACTTGAGCACGGTCTATACGTATCTGCGTGGGGAGGAGATTTCTGACAGCAGAGGGCACAGGCGCCGACTTTCATTTTCCCCACTCTGCCTCTTCCCCCAAGGCCCCACCCTTGCTGCGCCTCTTTCTGCCCCAGCTCCGCCCCCTCCCCCAGTGCCTCCCATCCACCGCCGAACAGCTGATTGGCAGGTGGCTGATGGGTGCTGAGCACCTACTATTTTTTTTCCGTGGGAGCTCCAGCCCCAGAGCATCCATGGAGTCGGTGCCTATGGCAGAGGTCGCTTCAGTCTCACAGGCAGAGGCAGAACGAGATCCAGTGGCTGGACGCTAAAGCAAGACAATTTCAGAGGGGAAATAAGGCGCAATGTCTAACCGGTAGAACAACTTACTAAGGGACGTGGTGGCTTCTCCATCATGTGGAGTCTTTAAACCAGGGCTGGTGTTTCTTTCTCAAACATCCACCCTAGCTCATACAGGAGTCATGGGCAGGGATCCCTGGGGGAGGCTCTCTGGCCTGGGGCATGCAGGAGCTCAGACTAGATGGTCACAATGATCCCTTCTGGCTTTAAACTCTATGAATCCATAACCCAGACTCTCTCCTCTTTCCCCCCCAAAGGTTTCGCCCTGACAAGGACGGCCAATACGCAGCCGCGGTGAGCCTGCCCCAGGTGGCGTGTAATCTCCTCAACAAGGAGCAGCTGAAGGTGTACCTGAGTGAGACGGAGCTGAACGAGATGAAGGCTAAACTCAACAGCAAGGAGCTGTTCGAGGGCCAGAATGTCGCAGCCGCCCGGCCCAAGTTCCAGAAGAAGAACTCCACCCTGCACTCTGAGTTCCTGCTGCTCAGCCCGGACCAGAACAATCTCAGCCCCGTCTCCCGCCTCCTGGACAAGACCCGGGGCCAGGAGACCTGCCCAGAAACCCATGTCCCGGGCAAGGAATGCGGCAACAACTGCTACAAGAAGTGGTCCCCGGGCCAACGCTGTGGTTGGAACAGCTGCCTCATCTTCTTCACCAAGAACTCGCCGTGCCTGGGCACCTGCCTTAACGACTCGAGCTGCTTCTACATCCAGGACCTCATGGACGGGGTCTTCGGCGCCATCAACAACAACTTCCAGGCATTGGCCTTCCGGCAGGTCTACCCACCAGACAAGGCCCAGAAGCGGAAGGCATTGTGGGAAGCCTGGCAAACCATCCAAAACGCCCCAATGTACAAGTGTGATAACAACCACTGCGCCAGCTGTGGGGAGAAGAGCCTCAGCCAAAACCCCTGCCTCGAGGGGGTGCCGGAGATGGGGGCCATGCCACAGAGAGCCCACGGGTGACGGGATCCCAGTGGGGATGAGTTGGCTGGCTGGGATACAACCAGTCAACACACCAGTCAATTCGTCTCCCTTACATACCCCTCTGTCTCTCTGGCTAACACATCCGCCTCTGTGTCACACCCTCTATCTAGCCATTGCCATAGATACCGGGGGGGCTGCAATCCCTCCCCCTTGCTCTCATTTCTAGGGTGCCCACCACCGTGGTACGGCAGTCCTGGATTTGCCCTGCGATCTCTCTCGCTCTGTGTGGTGCCGCAGCTCTATTTGTGTCATGTGTTTGCAATTCCAGCATGGAGCTCCTAGTCCAAACAGGGGTGGCACAGATGGGACGTGTCAGTGGATGGGGCAGATAGGGGGTACAATAGGAAGGGGTGGGGGTGTCAGTGGATGGGGCAGATAGGGGGTACAATAGGAAGTGGTGGGGGTGGCATACCGGGGATGGGATATGGCGAGGGGTGGGCCAGATGGGGGATGGGACATGGCGGGGGTGGTCATATGGGGGATAGGACATGGCGAGGGGCAGGGCAGAGCGGGGATGGGACATGGCGAGGGGCAGGGCAGAGCAGGGATGGGACGTGGCGAGGATGGGACAGACGGGTATGGGACATGGTCGGAGGAGGGGGAAATGCAGGATGGAACATGAGGCTGGGCCAGACGGGGGTTGGGGATGGGAGGTGGCGAGGGCTGGGCAGACTCCAGGCTGGAGCGTTGTCCCCATCCGGGTGGGGCTGGTTTGTCTCACGCTGGAGGTGACGGGGTGAAGCTGCCGATTCTCTGCCATATGAGCAAGGCCAATAAAGCTTCAGAGCTTCCCGGGGCCTCACGTCTCTATCTATCTGCCTGGCGCCCGTGTCTCTGTCCATATGTCCGGCTCTCTCCAGCCCTGTAGGGCTAACCAGAAACAGCACGATCAGAGGATGCGGGAGGAGGCAGAACACGTCCGTCTGTACTTCAGTGAGAGTGAATTTCTCTGTCTGTGCCAGCACAATGCAACAAAATGAGACAGCTGGGCTGTGACCCATTGGGAGCGGGGCCGGTTCACACCAGCTGAGATCTGGCCCATTGATTCAAAGGGAGAGGGGGTCCATTCACATCAGTTGGGCTCTGACCCATTGATTCCAAGGGAGCAGGGCCGGTTCATGCCAGCTGGGATCTGGCCCATTGATTCCAAGGGAGCAGGGCCCATTCACACCAGCTGAGATCTGGCCCATTGATTCAAAGGGAGTGTGGTCAGTTCACTCCAGCTGGGCTCTGGCCCTGTCTGCTCAATCTCTCTCCGTTTCCCCACTCCAGTGAGTGCTCCCCACTTCCACCAGGTGAGTGCCCCATCTCCCTTAGGGGAATGCCAGACAGTGCATGGCTGATGAGCGCCCCCTCTTGGCCACTCCCCAGATTGCTGTGAGTGGACCCAGCCCCTGGATCCCAGAGTCTGAACAGAGCCCAGGCCCGGACCCTGACTTGAGGTCCCCAGGCACACTCTAGGGGTGCAGACCCTCTGCCTAGCACCTGCCCTGGCAGCTTAGACACACGGCACACGGCCCAGCACCTGCAACCAGGGGTGACCCCTCAAAGTCTCCTGTAGCTTAACACCTCTCTGGCAGAGCTCCACCCAAAGGTGGGAGCCCTGGAGGGTCCCTCTTCACTGGCCCACCTGGGAGGTGCAGCACAGACACACAGACGCTTTGCACAGACATTTGACACAGACCTACCCACCCCTCCCAACCCGACATGCATTCCCCTGCCTCGGTTTCCTCGCAGCTCAGGGCTGGCGCCATCTGGAGCCACCCGGGGCCCATCAGCCACCATGCACGGCTTGTGATCTGAAACACGGGGCCTTCTCTAGTCCAGCTGGCATAGGCAGGCCCACCCTAATGCCCTGAGCTCAATCTGGGAAGGCTGCTCCTCCCCCACTGGGGGTGGGGGGAGGAAGGAAGAGGAGGCGGCTGCTTAGCGCGCGCACGCACACGCACACGCACACACACACACACACACCCCTGGGGAGATCAGCTGTTGGCAACTGCCAATCAGCTATTTAGCATGCACAGCGGCCCTCCTCAGCTCTTTGGCTGGCTGCAGCCAATCAGCTGTTTGGCACAAAGTCCCCACCTATCAGCTGTTTCCCCTGCAGCTGCTGAAGCTCTGAGACTGCTGGCAGATGTGAGTCTTTCTGATTTTCAGGGCAGAGGGAGCTGGGTTAGGGGGGACTAGCAGCCAGGGCACATCAGCTTCTGGGCTAGCTGCGGAGGGGTGGGCAGCCTCTTGGCAGGGGGCTGGGGGGAGATGGGCAGGCTGCTTCTCGGCTGGTTCCAGGGGCTGCTGGGGGGGTATGGATTGGGGGCTCTCTCGAGGACGGAGCCAGCCATTCTCAGCTGACCCACACTTGACTCGCAATCGGCTACACTGGGGATTTGTTATATTCTTGTTGCCAAGGGAGGGGTCTGAGCTTCAAGCTCCTTTGTTGCCGTCCACTGGTTGCTGAGTTTATGCATCTGAAGAAGTGAGGTTTTTACCCACGAAAGCTTATGCTCAAATATATCTGTTAGTCTTTAAGGTGCCACCAGACTCCTTGTTGTTTTTGTAGATACAGACTAACATGGCTACCCCCTGATACTTGAGTTTATGTGTTTACTTGTGGCTTTCCCCTTACTCCTTTCGTGTCACCAACCCTTAATCCACTACTTACTTGTTTCAAACTTCCTACACCACGCTTGGGAGGGAGGGTGGGACACAGGAGCTGCTTCCTCAGGTCATAGGCGCCAACTCTGTGGGTGCTCTGGGGCTGGAGCACCCATGGGGAAATATTAGTAGTGCCAAGCTCCCCGCCCCACCTCACCTCTGCCTCCACCTGCTCCCCTGTGCGTGCTGTGTCCCCGCTCCTCCGCCTACCTCCCAGCATTTGCAGCCACCAAACAGCTGTAGCAAGCTCCGGGAGGGATGGGGTAGGAGCGGGAACGTGGCGCGCTCAGGGGAGGAGGTGGTGAAGAAGCGGGGCCAGGGCAGGAATTTGCGGAAGGAGTCAGAATAGGGGCAGGGCAGGGGTGGAGTTGGGGCGGGGCTGGGGACAGAGGGGGGTCAAGCACCCACCGGCGCCAGTAGAAGTTGGTGCCTGTGCCTCAGGTGATAGACCCTGATGACAAGACCAGGAACCCGTATCTGTAAGAGGGAAACAGAGAGGCAGATTGGGGTTCATTTAGTTTTGATTTTTCCCTGGATACACAATCACTGTGAACAGCAAATTCTCACCTAAAACCCTTGCTAGAAACTAAACAACTGAGAGACAAACCAGAAAAGTCTTTTCTTGGGGAAGAGGCGGGTGGGGAATAAGCTGGGCTGGGGGAAGTGGGGATGGGATGGGGGATAGGCAGGGGATGGGGGCTGAGGGTGGGAGAGGGATGGGCCGGGTGACAGGGGAGGTCTGACCACAGTGATCGACTACTCGGGCGGCTGGACCGAGCACCCACCGCACAACTGCCACCGCCCTGCTGTTTACAGGCACTAGCACGGGTCTGTCTACACGAGCTGCATCGCGCCTCCCAGTTGCTGTGTAGAGGAACTTCCCCATCGCGTCAGTCACCTGTGGGCCCTGGCTCTGTGCACACACTGGTGGGTTGTCATTTCCATGGCTGCTTTCAGATTTGGGCTGGCTGTTAACAGCCTGATGAAGCGCACAAATGATGTAGATCCAGTTTAGAGAGGGGAAAACTGAGGCACCCAGACAGGAGGGGACCTGCCAAAGACAGCGGCAGAGCTAAGGCTGGAACCCAGGCATCCTAGAACCCGGACCCCTGCGTAGCCCCCAGGATCATTCTTCCCACCCTCTGCAGCGGACGAACCAATGTCTGGTCAGTGCCCTGAACAAGTGCCAAAAAATCAAAACGTAACCAGGGGCTGGAATCTGTCTGGATGAGGTGCAGCGGCTGTGACACCAGCGCTAGGGTTGTGTGCAACACTTTTGTGTTTGGACACTGGCAAAAATGGTTGAATATCTCATGTTGCTGAGGGAGTTTTAATAAAACAAAACCTGGGTTGTCATTTTTGGCCCATGATGGACCGTTGGGTGAGTTGATTGTACAATTTGAGGGTCTAGAAAATTTAGGATAAATTGTTGAAAAACAGGTGTGTTGGTGATGTGTGTGTGAGTGTGTGCGCGCGCTATTTTCTTCATACTTCTCTAGCAGCAAGATCCCATCACAGACGTGGTCCACATTTGCATACAGCATCGTTCACATACAAGGTAAAAAGCGACAAAGAGTCCTGTGGCACCTTATAGTCTGTTAGTCTCTAAGGTGCCACAGGACTCTTTGTCGCTTTTTACAGCTCCAAACTAACACGGCCCCCCCTCTGATACTATACAAGGTAAAGTTGTCAAGGCTGCTTCCCCACTCTGAACTTTAGGGTACAAATGTGGGGGCCTGCATGAAAACTTCTAAGCTTAACTATCAGCTTAGATCTGGTCCGCTGCCACCACTCTCGATGCTAGTCCCTTCCCTGGGTAGCCTTGAGAAACTCTTCACCAATTCCCTGGTGAAATATAGATCCAAACCCCTTGGATCTTAAAACAAGGAGAAATTAACCATCTCCCTTCCTCTCTCCCACCAACTCCTGGTGGATCAAGATCCAAACCCCTTGGATCTAAAAAACAGGAAAATCAATCAGGTTCTAAAAAGAAGGTTATTAATTAAAGAAAAAGGTAAAAATCATCTCTGTAAAATCAGGATGGAAAATAACTTTACAGGGTAATCAAACTTAAAGAGCTCAGAGGACCCCCCTCTAGCCTTAGGTTCAAAGTTACAGGAAACAGAGATAAACACTCTAGCAAAAAGGTACATTTACAAGTTGAGAAAACAAAGAGAAACTAACACGCCTTGCCTGGCTGTTTACTTACAAGTTTGAAATATGGGAGACTTGTTCAGAAAGATGTGGAGAGCCTGGATTGTTGTCTGGTCCCTCTTAGTCCCAAGAGCGAACCACCCAAAAACAAAGAGCACAAAACAAAAGGCTTCCCCCCCCAAAGATTTGAAAGTATCTTGTCCCCTTATTGGTCCTCTGGGTCAGGTGTCAGCCAGGTTACCTGAGCTTCTTAACCCTTTACAGGTAAAGGATTTTGGAGTCTCTGGCCAGGAGGGATTTTTTTAGTACTGTACACAGGAGAGCTGTTACCCTTCCCTTTATAGTTATGACAAAAGTACTTTCAAGTGTTCGTGGTAAATTTTGTGCCTCAGTTTGAAGGTGCCAAATTTTAATTTGATGGCAAAAATATGGTGTTGGAAAAATGGCTAAAAATGAGCAAGAGGAGAAGCAGCCCAGGAACCAAGGTTCTAAAATGAGAAAATCCACTTTGATCTGCTCCAGCCCGACATGGTTTTCAGAGTGACTAGCCCAAGTTGGGGTCTCAGGTTTCTAACCACTAAGCCACACTCCCCTCCCAGAGCCGGGGGGGAAATCCAGGATTCCTGGGCACCAATACGCTGCTGCTGACAAGTGAGTACTTGGGTACATAGTCGCCGACTCCGTGGGTGCTCCAGGTCACCCACCAGTAGCCCCTCTATCAAAGCCTCTCCCTCCCCCCAGTGCCTCCCGAATGCCGATCAGCGCCTCCCCATCCCTCCAAGTGATCAGCTATTTCGTGACATCAGGAGGCACTGGGGGGGAGGGGGGATGAGCTAGGGAACAGCACGCTCGTGGGAGGGGGCAGAACTGGGCGGGGAAGAGGTGGGGCAGGAGTGGAGCGGGGGTGGAAAGAAGCAGGGCAGGGGTGGGGCATTGAGGGAAGGGGTGGAGTAGAGGCAGGGCCTGGGCAGAGCCGAGGAGTAGCACCCCCGGCAGTTTAGAAACTCAGCACCTGTGCTTGGGTAACCCACTGAGAAAACATTGCTCATGTCAGTCTCCAGTGGCTACTTGAGGAAGGGGCTCCTGGAGCTCACAGAACAAGCTGGGGATCTGAGCGACTGAAACCCGGCTGCTGATCTATGTGGGGGCTGAGTGTCTTTTCCTTGGGGGTTTGTACAGCACCTAGCACGGTGGGGCCTGGTGCAGGACTGGGGCCCTAGGCACGGCCATGATCTGGTTTCATGTGATTCACGCAGTGAAAAGCCCCTTTGAAAACAGGTTTTCTGCTTCACAACTCTGGCGCTGGGTCAGTTACGGTGTGAATACCTGACACACACACACCAGGTGTTTGTCACACGTTTTGCCTGTGGAACCCCCTGGTGTGGGGACACGGTCGGCCTCCTGCCCCACCGCAACCCCGCTCAGCCCCTTCCCCGCTGCTCTGTGATCTTCCACCCCCTCTGATCCAGCCAGTGGGGGCTGGCAGGAAACATGCAAACTAGAGTCTGCTCCTTGTGCTCATGACGTGTCTTTCTCCCACTCACCAGATGGCAGCAGATGGCCAGGTTAATCAACAGCGAGCTCGGCACCTCGCTCCATCACTATCCGGGTTGACTCCAGATTCACCCCCAGCAGGAGTGCAAGTAGGGCGGTACCCCCCAGAACCCCATACCTTCAAAGATTTCTAGCGGGTGTGGGGTACCGGAAAGATGTGGCACTAGCCCAGCCCCCCCACCTCCCATTGGAGCACACTGGTCCATCCTTCCTTCTTTCATTTAAGAAGGTTTCAATTTGGGGTGCTGCTGGATCCTCAATGACACCTGGAAGTACAGGTGGCACCAGGGGCCCAAAGCATCATTTTACCACTGATGCAGTTGTAAAATTTTAGACAGGTAAGGGGGGTGTCAGAGGGGACGGGGAGAGCGTGGGGGCCCCAGGCTGGGGGTGGGGTGAGGAGGAGTCATATGGAGGGTCACGTGGTGAGGTCACAGTCCCCCCCTTGTGCCCCTCCCATGAGTGCAGTACTGGCAAGAAATGATTTTTACATGCATCTCTGGAGCCAGACTCTATGAGGCGCTGCCCTTAGGGAGCCAGCACCTCCAGGGGACAAAGTGAGACCCCCCCCCCCGATGCACCGACAGAGATAGGAGACCCGGACACACGGACAGAGACATGAGGCCCCAGGATGCTCAGAAGCTGTATTGGCGGCAATCGCACAACAGCGAATCAGCAAAAAGCATCACCTGCAGAAGGGAACAACCCCAAAGCAGCCCCCAGTGACAGAGCCCCGCGCTCCGAGATCCCCATTGCCCCACCGTGGCTATGGTCCATGCCCAGGAATTCCCCCCCCCCACCATTATCTGAGTAAGGGGCTCCCCCATCTGATCCAGCCCCAGGACACTCACCAGAGACAATGTGCCCTGCTCCCGTCCGCTCCCTCCTCCCCCCCCCAGCCTCGTACAGGGATGGAGATTGGGCTCTAGATCAGAGTTCTGAGCTCACTGGGTGGATGTGGGTTCTAGACTGCAGCTCAGAGATCACTGAAGGATGGGGGTCATGTTCTCAATTGGAGCTTGACATGCACGAGGCGGTGATGAAGGTTAAGAATGGAGCTTGAGATGCACTGTGGTGGTGGCAATTCTGGATTGGAGCACACTTGGGGAGAGGGACGGGCTTCTAGATTGGGACACACACAGGAATGGGGTTCTAGATTGGCGCTTGGTGCCCAATTGGGACATGTTTCTGTTACACTCAGCAAGCCAGAAGCCCATGCAAGGAGGGCCAGTGGCAGAACGAGCCCCACACGCTTCCTGGCTCACCTCCACCTCCACCTCTTCCCAGCCAGGCAGGGGTTGTTTTGGGGGTCCACCGAAGCAGAGTTCTGGCAGCTGTTGTTGGCACAGCGCAGCAGGAGCATGTCATGCAGCCTGTGCCAGGCATCCAGCAGGTCCTGGTGGGTCACTTCAGGCGCCATGTCGTCTTCAAAGACGCGCTGGAAGACGAAGGCCTTGTAGTTGTTGTCGATGTCCAAGAAGGCTTTGCTGGTCATGCTGAGGATGTTGTAGGGCCCGTTTTCTACCAGGCACATGCTCGTGCAGGGCGAGTAGTGGGTAAATAAGATCAGGCAGCAGTTCGGTCTGCAGGTCCTGGCCTTGAGCTTGGCCACCCAGCTGTTCTTGTCCTCAAAGAGCAGGTGCCACTCGCTGTGCTGCCAGTGAGTCTTCTGATGTCTAGGCCGGGCAGCTACGATAGGCCAGTCATCCAGTGCATACGGCGCACCTTGCCTAGCGAGCGCCTGATTCATGGCATTCAGAGCTTCCTCGGGCAGCTGCTCCTGCAGATTGGTGGGTTGGTTACACTTCTCATGGGGCAGGCTCACGACGAAGGTGTATTGAGCTTCACCTAGTGTGAGGGGCCTGAGAGGGATCAGAGCACAGCGAGGTCAGGGGACCCGGGGCTCCCAGCAGCCAGGAGATGCCAAATAAAAGGGAGAGAAATGGGAATTGACACCCCCCAAATACCCTTCTTCCTCAAGGCTCCATCTCCCGCTACACCCCAGAATCACCCCTCCCAGCTCAGGTCCCCATCTCCCCCTTGCACCCACAGAATCACCCTCCCTCAGATCTGGGCCCCATCTTCTTACACCTCTGAGAATCACCCCTTCCAGCTCTGGGCTCCCTCTCCCTCTGCACACCCCAAATCACCCTTCTCCCAGTTCTGGGCTCCAATTCCTCCCTGCACCTCCGAATCGCCCCTCTCCAGGACTAATCTAATTCAGGGGTGAGTTCATCACCGGGCATGCTGGGTGCTCTCCAACTATGGTCAGGATCTGGGCAGAGCCGGGCACAGTAGGGCCCCCCTGACCCTGCTGGGCATCTCTACAAGCCGGTGGGATCCAACCAGGGCCATTCTCTGCTGCTCTTCACACCTGGGCTACAGGGTCAGGGAAAGACAGAGACAAAGCCCAGGCCGGTCACTCATCGGTTCACATAATCCACGATCACGCTGAGCGCGGCCGGGTTGATGCTCCCGACGATCTCTGGCCGGAAGCAGAGGAGAAGGGGCAGCAGCAGGAGTCCAGCCCTGGGCATCCGTCCCGGCACCTGCACAGGACCCCGCCGTGTCAGCGCCCCCAAACCCTGGGCACAACGCAGAGCCCCTCGACCCACATCTCCTAACCTCTGATGTGCCACTGACGAGGGGGCAGTGGGGTTCCCTGGGGCATTGGGGGAATTGGGGAGCATGGAGGACTCTACTGAGGTGCCGTGGGGCAGGATATATGGGTGCCGGAGGGGACTCCCTGAGGCAGGGTGGAGGTATTTGGTAGAGGGGACGCCCCTGGGCCTACATGGAGCAGGAGGAGGTGAGGGACGGGGGGGAGTCATCAGGGTTTCTATGAGCAGGAGGGAGGTGGAGGACAGGAGGAACTCCCCTGTGGCTCAGTGGGGCAGGGAGACTCTCCGTGGCTTTGTGGGGCAGGGGTAAGTGGGGGTAGGGAGCTCACCTGGGGCTCCATGGGGCAGGGGTGGTGGGGGTTGGGGGGCTCCATAGTGAGCGGTGAAGGGTCCGTGTCTCTGCTGACAGATGCTCACACACACTCTTGGTGTGATGGCTCCAGCCAGGCTTTTTATAGCAGTGCCGCGGGCAGCTGGGAAGGGCCGGGCCGCTCTCCTGCTGTCCCGACCCAATGGGAGAGGCTTTAGGGCTGGGGCTGTTGGCCACATACCCCAGGATCCAGGGGAACAGGATGGATATGTGAATATTGGCTCTCTGAGAACTTCCTCCTGATCCCAGATCGATGCAAACCTTGGCACGTTATCTCCCTGGGCTGGGCACGCCACAAACAGCCCTGAGGAAAGTTTATGACACCTCTGCGGTTAGTGCCCAGACACTGTATGGAAAGGCAAAGTCACGTCCATGTCAAGGAAATGTGGGGCCAGAGCTCTGTGACACCCCAGGGGAATGCCCTGTAACCCCCATATTCCTCATTTATAGATAATTGTGATATAGCATATAAAGCACCCCTTGTAAGGTATCATGGGAAAGGTTATGATCTGCTGAAACCCATCTAAATGTGTAATGCATATGAAGTTATGAGATTGTGTTGTATGGTTATCACTAAAATAGGCTTTAAATTGGGGAATTGGCCAGGTACTAGCTCCCCAAAGACAATAATCGGGGGATAACCAACACCCAGACAGGTGTCAAAGAACCATCAACAGCCATTATCCAGCAAGAGAGCGACAATTCAATGACTCACTTGCACGAGGCCACACTAAGGGAATTGCTCAACCTTGCCTGAGGACTCAGCAATGCCCCCCAGACATGCCTGGACTTGTGTTCTCCAAGCTCATGGACTAAGGGTATCAAACAGAACACAGTGGCCCCGTGCTTCATCTTTTCTCCTCTCCCCCCCACCCCAACCTATGCTGGAAGCAACAAGGACACTGAGAAGACTGAAGTCTCCAACAGAGGAGATTGGCCCAGGTTTAAGGGACAAACCTGTGTACTATGAACTGCAATATCCAGTGGGGTGAGGAAATCTGCTTAATGTAGATATTGCCCAGTCTAATAGGGTTGAGAGTTTAGACTGCGTGCTTATATTTTATTTTATTTTGGTAACTAACTCTGAATTTTTCCCTAGCACTTATAATCATTTGAAATCTATCCTTTGAAGTCAATATATTTGTTTAACTGTTTTTCTTACCAGTGAGTTTGCCTGAAGTGTCTGGTAAATCTGCTCAGGTTTACAAAGCCCGGTGTATAGCCACTTGCCTTTGATGAAGATTCAAAGATCAAAAAGGGAATATTAACATTTAGGAAGATACTTGAATGAAATAGTATTATTGTCTATATGTCTCTTTGAAGGTTGTGGTAACCGGGATCTGAACTGTTTAATGGATAAATTACCCTGTGCTAATTGCCAGGACGTTTTGGAGAAAGAGAGTTAAGCCTATTGTTTTCTCAGGCCAAAAGGCTGCTGGAGATGTATAAGAACCCTGGGACACGATCCTTCTTCATCTCAGATCTGCTTTGGGTTTCAAGAGGGGGAAACCTTAAGCCACAAGGATTGAGATCCCCAGTCACTGACTGGAGTCACCCTGAATATGGACATTGGACTATAGCCTATGGACTATATCTAAAAGGACTTTTGGCAACTACAAACTGATCTCTGCTATGTACTGAACCTCAAGAATTCAATTCAAGTCGGTATGTATATTGATCTTTTAACCAACACTCTATCTCTTTTTTCTTTTTAAATAAATTTTAGTTTAGTTAATAAGAATTGGCTATAAGCGTGTACTGTGGGTAAGATCTAAGTTATAATTGGACCTGCGTGTGTGGCTGATCCTTTGGGATTGGAAGAACCTTTTCTTTTATATGATGAGATAAGATTTTCAGTAATCATCATCATATCTGACATGTGTGTCTGGATGGAGGCCTGAGGCTGGGTACTTTAAGGGAACTGCATTGTTTGGAATTCTGAGTAACCAGTGAGGTAATATAGAAGTTGTTTTGTGCTAGATTGGTGAATCTAAGTATTGGAATATCCACCAGCGTTTGGCGTTTGTATGCCCCATTTTGTTTGCAGTGCAGGACAGTATATTCATGAGGTAAAGTGCTGGGAGCCGGGGGGATTTGGCTGGTGCCTTTCTCTGTGTGATTCATGAGTGGCTCTGGGAGCATTCATGCAATGTAGCTGGGTGTGGTCTGAGTTAAACAGGATGAAGTTTAACAAAGACAAATGCAAAGTGCTCCACTTAGGAAGGAACAATCAGTTTCACACACAGAATGGGAAGAGACTGTCTAGGAAGGAGTACGGCAGAAAGGGATCTAGGGGTTATAGTGGATCACATGCTAAATATGAGTCAACAGTGTGATGCTGTTGCAAAAAAAGCAAACCTGATTCTAGGATCAAAAGATATTAATAGGCAGCAGGTTTAAAACAAATAAAAGGAAGTTCTTCTTCACGCAGCGCACAGTCAACTTGTGGAACTCCTTACCTGAGGAGGTTGTGAAGGCTAGGACTATAACAATGTTTAAAAGGGGACTGGATAAATTCATGGTGGCTAAGTCCATAAATGGCTATTAGCCAGGATGGGTAAGAATGGTGTCCCTAGCCTCTGTTCGTCAGAGGATGGAGATGGATGGCAGGAGAGAGATCACTTGATCATTGCCTGTTAGGTTCACTCCCTCTGGGGCACCTGGCATTGGCCACTGTCGGTAGACAGATACTGGGCTAGATGGACCTTTGGTCTGACACAGTACGGCCTTTCTTATGTTCTTATGTTCTTATGTTCTTATGTTCTTATGGGATGTATTAACAGGTGTGTTGTGAGCAAGACACGAGAAGTCATTCTTCCGCTCTACTCTGCTCTGGTTAGGCCTCAGCTGGAGTATTGTGTCCAGTTCTGGGCACCGCATTTCAAGAAAGATGTGGAGAAATTGGAGAGGGTCCAGAGAAGAGCAACAAGAATGATTAAAGGTCTTGAGAACATGACCTATGAAGGAAGGCTGAAAGAATTGGGTTTGTTTAGTTTGGAAAAGAGAAGACTGAGAGGGGACATGAAGGGTGTCATAAGGAGGAGGGAGAAAACTTGTTCACCTTGGCCTCTGAGGATAGAACAAGAAGCAATGGGCTTAAATTGCAGCAAGGGAGGTTTAGGTTGGACATTAGGAAAAAGTTCCTAACTGTCAGGGTGGTTAAACACTGGAATAAATTGCCTAGGGAGGTTGTGGAATCTCCATCTCTGGAGATATTTAAGAGTAGGTTAGATAAATGTCTATCAGGGATGGTCTAGACAGTATTTGGTCCTGCCATGCGGGCAGGGGACTGGACTCGATGACCTCTCGAGGTCCCTTCCAGTCCTAGAATCTATGAAACCTATAATACATATATAGGCAAGCAAGCAGGCTAGCCCTACAAGCTACAGGAGTCACTGACAGCCCCCCCTGGTACTCCGATGTGTCTGCCACCCAGGTGAGCCTGCCTTGGCGCCCGATGGTCCTTTACACCAAGAATCACAGCAATATTCAGTATCAGGGGATAGCCGTGTTAGTCTGTATCTACAAAAACAACAAGGAGTCTGGTGGCACCTTAAAGACAACAGATTTATTTGGGCATAAGATTTTGTGGGTAAAAACCTCACTTCTTCAGATGCAGTTTTTACCCACGAAAGCTTATGCCCAAATAAATCTGTTAATCTTTAAGGTGCCAGCAATATTCAGGTTACTCCCTGTCCCAAAGGGCCAATCACTTACCCCACATCATTTGCACCTTCGATCTCACACCAAAGACACTTGTAGCCAATCCTATAATAAACTATGTACAGATTTATTAACTAGGAAATGGAAACATGAGAGTTATTGAGAAGGTTAAAGCAGATGAACATAGGAACACAAGCAAGTTACAATCGTAAATTTCAAAAGGTAATAGAAGGTTCTATATTTAAGTAAGCTCTGTTTCCTTTAAGGCTAACCCAGGCAAAGCAGCTGGGGATCTCTTGCTTATGCCTTGAAAACTTAGCCCCTCAGAGTCCAAGCAACATAGAGATCCAGTTGCTTCTTCTCAGACATTTTTACCCCCTTCCTCCCTTGTGCAAATTCAGCTGACGGGAAGAATCGACTTGCATGACTCATTTTCATGGGTGCGGGACGGGAGAAGGAGAGCAGAACAACCAATGACTTTTGTCCTCTTTAATGACCTATAATGGTCCGTCTGGTATCGATAGACCTTTCTTGTTGGGCAGGACGTGACACCTTCTGTTGGAGATCAGCCATTCCCACTCCAACTCAAGCCTGGAAAGTGCCACAGATGGCCTTTTGCTCTAAGATAGGTCCTCAGGACATCTGTAGATATAATGTGTTTAAAACAGACACTGTTCTGTGTGAACTACAGGAAAAGAAGTTACAAAGTAAATCATCATCATGCCTTCTTTTTCCTTCAAAGTTTGCTGGGTTTTTTGAGTAACTTTAATTTTTTATTTCATTTCCTCCCAGCGAGCTACAAGCCACGAGCACATATTTAACAGCTATTCCTGTCACCAGCTCAGCCTTTCTTTTCTTCTGCTCTGTTTTTACATTAAAGACCTGACTTACAAAACTTTATGTCTAACTATGGTCAGAGATCATTTCCTCCAGGAGAACAGTTAAACAGACTTGTTTGCTTACATCACAAGACCTGAGCAAACATCTACCCTTCTATCTCTAACAATGCAGACTTGCATTTCAAAGCTCTATGCATTTACATATCTTCCTAACCAATCTCTAAAGTTCGGCCATGGGTCAGGTCAGTCTGTGAGTTAATTAACTCTTTCTGGCACTGTTACCTTTCAATGAGATATTATATTATACTTATAACATCACAGCTGGTGCTTGTGCAGATAAATGGCATGGGGCAGCGTGGCGGCGAAGGTGTATTGACTGTTAACTCCGCCGTTACTGAAAGAAGGCAGGAGACAGAGGGGTCAGGGGGCACCGGGCTCCTGGGACTGAGACAGGAGATGCCTAGTAGAAGCGAGAGAAAGGGGAATGGTTTATTTTATGTGACTTATAACTTAATATATAAGTATAATCATCTATCATCATAGCTAATGTCATTTATAACAGAATAGACTATAAAATAAATGAAAACAAAAAGTCTTTTCAGAAGGAAAAATTAAACGACATAAAATTTCATCCAAATTGACACAATGCCAGTTTCCATTTCAAGGAAACTGCATTTTCCAATTGAAAACGCACCATCAGAAATTTTTTGAGCAGCCCCATTGTTTATTCTTAATTTTCTGGTAGCGCTTACGAGCCCCAGGGATGGACAAGTACCTCATAGTGCTAGGTGCTGTATATTATTTATTATGAGTTAGGACAGCACCTGGGAATCCCAGGCATGGACCAATGTCCCATTGTTCTAGGTGCTGTGCAAGATTTATTAGGTGCATTACGGTAGTCCTAGGAGTCCCAATCATGCACAGGACCCCATTGTGTTAGGTGCTGTACAAACTCAGAGCAGCTCCATCTCACGCCAGGATCTCCATCCCCCAGCCCTGAGAATGTCCAATACAGCAGAGCAACCTGCAAAGACACGGCAGATGATTCCTCCGTTGCTGGTGTGACGCTGGCAGACAAGGTCCTAGCTCGTGCCAAAGTCCGTGTGTCTCAGCTGAACTGTGACAAACACCGAGCTGGGCTCAGTTTGGCTCACCTGTGCGTTGATGCTGGTCACGTAGGTATTAGAACTCATCCCCATCCCCCTGTTGTTTTCTTGGAACTGGTTGAAATAAGTGTGGGAAATGGTTTGGGGTGTTATTTCCTGTTGGTTTCTGTGAAGGGACACCTTCAGTTTCAAAGTTAAAAACAGCAAAGTGTTCATTAAACAGTTTATTTTATAGGCTAGCCAATAATGAAGTCAAGTTCTTTATTTTAGAACCTAAGTAAGTTCTATTGGAAGTGTTAAGATCAGTAAAGCAAGGGCAAGAGTTGCTCGCAGTATGGCTTTAAAAAACTTTGCCAGAAAATGTATTCACAAACACGAAGGAGGTTTAGTACAACTAAGAAATAGTTTTGTTATCTCTGACCATTCTAGTCCATAAAGTTTTGTAAGTCAGGTGTTTAATGTAAAAACAGAGCAGAGGAAAAGAGAGGCTAAACTGGTGAAAGGAATAGCTGTCAAATGTCTGCTTGTGGCTTGTAGCTCGCTGGGGGGAAATTAAATAAACAATTTAAGTTACTCAAAAAACCCCAGCAAACTTTGAAGGAAAAAGAAAAGGCTATGAAGGACTTAACAAATCGGCTACATGTCATGTCGGAGAAGCAATTAGTCCTTTTTCAAAAGAAGCAGGAGTTCAAGCAAAAGGGAGAACCAAGTCGGTATCAGGTGCAGAAGGCAGGAAAGGAAACACGCTTTTGGCAGGAGCGAGCGGCTCGGCTACCAGCTTAAAATCGCTGGGCGGTTTTGCATCAAACTGTGGTCAGCTGTTGAAAAGAATCAGGGAGTTGAAAAGTGTTTATGACGTGTTAGAGAGATGAGACTAGTAGCAGTGCCAAAGTGCTAGTAGTATAAGAGAGAGAGAGAGAGAGAAAGAGAAAGCACAGAGGAGCTGACGGCGACACAAATTGTAAAAAAAAAAAAAAAAAAAACAGAAAATAAGTTATAGGAGGACGAAGCATCAGTTCCCATCCCCACTGGTATGGTGGCACCAATGGAAATAAAGCAACCGGAGTTGCCAATTACTTACAAGCCAATATAGCTGAAACCCCAGCGGGGGAATATAGACAAGAAATTTGGGCGCACTTTGGATCGTTAAATTCTGATAGGCCGGGTCAGACTGGATGATGGTGATGTTTTTAAAAGTGGGAATAGGGGAAATTGCTTGGTTCCCTATTAAAGTAGGTTGCTTTGGAGTAAAACCAAAATTTCGGTTCGTGAGAGGACACTCCAAGGTACCTTTTTTGATTGGTTACCATGCAAAATTGGCTATTTTTAGCATAGGTTACCCTTTTCATTTGGAGGTTGTTTTTTCTCGGTTAGCCTTACCAGGCATGATGATGATGATGATGATGATTTACTTTCTAACTTTTTTTCCTGTAGTTCACACAGAACAGTGTCTGTTTTAAACACATTACATCTACAGATGTCCTGAGGCCCTTTTTTAGAGCAAAAGGCCATCTGTGGCACTTTCCAGGTTTGAGTTGGAGTGGGAATGGCTGATCTCCAACAGAAGGAGTCACGTCCTGCCCAACAAGAAAGGTCTATCGATACCAGACGGACCATTGTAGGTCATTAAAGAGGACAAAAACCATTGGTTGTTCTGCTCTTCTTATCCCCTCCCGCCCCCCTGAAAATGAGTCATGCAAGTGGATTCTTCCCGTCAGCTGAATTTGCACAAGGGAGGAAGGGGATAAAAATACGTGAGAAGAAGCAACTGGATCTCTGTTGCCTGGACTCTGGGGGGCTAGATTTTCAAGGCATAAGCAAGAGATCCCCAGCTGTTTAGCCTCAGTTAGCCTTAAAGGACACAAAGAGCTTACTTAAATATAGAACCTTCTATTGCCTTTTGAAACTTATGATTGTAACTTGTTTGTGTACCTACGTTCACCTGCTTTAACCTTCTCAATAACTCTCATGTTTCCATTTCCTGGTTAATAAATCTGTACATAGTTTATTATAGGATTGGCTACAAGTGTTGTCTTTGGTGTGAGATCTAAGGAGCAAATGATGTGGGGCAAGTGATTGGCCCTTTGGGACTGGGAGTAACCTGAATATTGCTGTGAATCTTGGTGTAAAGGAGCATCGGGCACCAAGGCAGGCTCACCTGGGTGGCAGACACATCGGAGTACCAGGGGGGGCTGTCACTGACTCCTGTAGCCTTTAGGGCTAGCCTGCTTGGTGGCCTATATATGTATTATAGGCTTTTTATTTTTATTTTATAGTTTTAATTATTTGTTTTATTATAATAGGTTATAATAGGTTTATATTAAAGTAGTTTGTCTCTACCGCAAGTGACCTACAGGCCACATTTTGTATGTTGAGCTAAGGCAAAGTTAACATACATATGTTTGGCACCTTTTACCTAAATAAATAGTAACAAGTTAAAGCATGAGTTTTATATATGGCTGCAACCTTTAACATCAATAGATAAAAAATGGGTTAAAGCAGGTTGGCATAGGGGATTTCTTAAGTTTATATCCTTTGTAAACTTAACAGGTACATCACTAGGACAAAAACCAAAATAATTGAATAAACAAAAATAACCAATGTAAAAATAATGTAATGTTATTACTATGTATGTCTAAGTTACTAACACGTACAAACACACCAGCCTATGAAGTAAGTGTACCCCAATTTTTGGGTGGGTAAGGAAACTAAGTGTAAACATAGAAGGAGGGATTAAGCCCCCATGCCCTATAAAGGGGTATGCTAAGAAAGTCACTTCTGATCTGCTATGGAACATACCTCGCAGCATCATTAGTGCCCACTTGGATGAGTAACATGGGGTAGTAGTCAGAGGGCTGGATGATCCTCGACAATCTCTCCATAACATCTCGGACACGGGCCCTTAGCAGACAGCATACCTCCCAGGATGCCATGTCAGGGTGACAGATGGGTGCCTCTGTTTTAAGTTAGTTAAGTAAAACTCTACATTAGCTTTAATAGCTCTTAGCAGTGGTCCCAGTATTTGCTGTTTGTGCTCTGATTTGACTTAGAGTTTTGTCTTACAGGTGTTTTTTCTTTCCTGGCCAGAGGTTTTGCAGTTGAATCTTGCAAAATAAAGAATACTAAAGAGCAATGGTATTATTTAAAGAGATGCGTGCATTTAAGGGGCTTTGTTGTTGAAGGGTTAACCTTATAATATGTGGTACCAGGAAGATATTAGCAGTAGCATTGGGCATTTGTAGTGGCCGGAGTAACTGATATATGTTGTTTGTTAAGCCGAAAGACTTAAGGTTTTAGTTAAGCAGAAAGATTTAAGCTGCCAGGAAGGCCACAATTGTTCAGTTCCCTCAGTGTTACCAGCTTTGCCCGTTACTTTGGGGTACGCACACTGATTAGGGTGACTCTTCTGGGGGGTGGGGGTTCTCTACTTCTATCCATGTGCTGCTTGTGTCACTTGTGTTCTCATACGGAGCTCTACTTCTCCCTTCTGCAAGTCCTCTCCCAATGGAGCTATCCTGCAGAACCTAGGTTGCCTCCCACTGGAGCTATCCTGCAGGATCTAGTTTCAGAGCACATCTGAGAGGACCCGGTTAATCAGCACTCCCACGCTGACCCCTTACACATCCCTGGACTCAGCAGGCTGGGTTGAGCAGCACTTCCAAGCTGCCACCCTCGTATGTCCCAGGGTCAGCACGTCCCTATCCCCACTTTCATGTTACAATTGTTCTGGGAGTAAACCACTTGATGAGCAAAGCCCACAGGATTTTGGGGCACCGCAGGGATCTTTAATTTAGGTACAAGGTGCGTTGCTGCAGAGCAAATGGGGAAGCCAAAAAACACCCACGAGGGGGGAAGGGAGAGAGAGGCGAGAAGAGACAGGGGAGAGTGAGTGAGTGTGTTGTGTTCTCACCACTCCATGAAGTTTGAATCGATCGGGGGTCCCAGGTGGTGTGGTGGTGGTAGCTGAGGGTCCGGAATGCTGGAGAGAGGCAGAGCCCCCAGCACGATCAGTCAGGAGAAGATGAAGTCATAGAATCATAGAATCATAGAATATCAGGGTTGGAAGGGACCTCAGGAGGTCATCTAGTCCAACCCCCTGCTCAAAGCAGGACCAATTCCCAACTAAATCATCCCAGCCAGGGCTTTGTCAAGCCTGACCTTAAAAACCTCTAAGGAAGGAGATTCCACCACCTCCCTAGGTAACCC
The DNA here is from genome assembly GCF_028017835.1 of Emys orbicularis. Taxonomy (NCBI): domain Eukaryota; kingdom Metazoa; phylum Chordata; order Testudines; family Emydidae; genus Emys; species Emys orbicularis. The sequence goes on along the minus strand of NC_088703.1, from coordinate 18,278,972 downwards.
ATTCCAGTGCTTCACCACCCTCCTAGTGAAAAAGTTTTCCTAATATCCAACCTAAACCTCCCCCACTGCAACTTGAGACCATTACTCCTTGTTCTATCATCTGGTACCACTGAGAACAGTCTAGATCCATCCTCTTTGGAACCCCCTTTCAGGTAGTTGAAAGCAGCTATCAAATCCCCCCTGATTCTTCTCTTCTGTAGACTAAACAATCCCAGTTCCCTCAGCCTCTCCTCATAACTCATGTGCTCCAGCCCCCTAATCATTTTTGTTGCTCTCCGCTGGACTCTTTCCAGTTTCTCCACATCCTTCTTGTAGTGTGGGGCCCAAAACTGGACACAGTACTCCAGATGAGGCCTCACCAATGTCGAATAGAGGGGAACGATCACGTTCCTCGATCTGCTGGCAATGCCCCTACTTATACAGCCCAGAATGTAGTTAGCCTTCTTGGCAACAAGGGCACACTGTTGACTCATATCCAGCTTCTCGTCCACTGTAACCCCTAGGTCCTTTTCTGCAGAACTGCTGCCTAGCCACTCGGTCCCTAGTCTGTAACAGTGCATGGGATTCTTCCGTCCTAAGTGCAGGACTCTGCATTTGTCCTTGTTGAACCTCATCAGGTTTCTTTTGGCCCAATCCTCTAATTTGTCTAGGTCCAGTCATCCGGGACCTCCCCCGATCGCCATGAGTTTTCAAAGATAATGGCCAATGGCTCCGCAATCACATCCGCCAACTCCTTTAGCACCCTCGGATGCAGCGCATCCGGCCACATGGACTTGTGCTCGTCCAGTTTTTCTAAATAGTACCAATGGAACTGTTGCAGATTTTGGATCCAGGCACCAGAACACTTACTTGAACATGGATAGGGCTTTTGTAGACAAACAACAATGGTTCGAGGGAGAACACTAGATTTGTTTATGTGTAAACAAGGGAGGATACCAAAGTTGTTTTGTTCAGGCTAGACAGTGGGAGCTGATCATTCCTAGCTTTGGGCGGCGTTCCTTGGAGAGAGCTCACAATGCAGTTAGGGAGCTTCACTATTTTTCATACCAATCAAGGATTCATTACTAGAATTGGTCTGATAACTGCTGAGCTGGGGCTGTGCAGGCGTGGGCTCATTAACAGCTGGAGCAGAGATCCCCCATCATGCACTGCTTCCCTGCTTCCCTGGTCCCAGAGTTCCGTGTGGTTCTTGCCTTGGAATCTCTGGTCTCCAGTCTCTATGCTAATGGAGATGCCTCCTTGTCCCATCTCCCATGCAAATGAGGCCAGGGGTGTTTCCTTAATCCTGTCACCCTTGACCCAGGAGTTTTGGTGGGTCTCCCGGTGCCTTTTCGTTGGTTTTTGTAAGTCTTTCTTCTGATGCAGATTTGGTTCAAGCAGAGGCTGCGGGGGGGGGGGGGGGAGGGTCGAGGTCTTTCGTGAGTCAGACAAGCTGGGCACTGCGCCCTGGTTCCCCAAGAACACAGAGATGCTAGGTAACATCAGTTCTCCCGGGCTGCACCCCTGAGCCACCTGCCTCAGTTTCCCCCAGCTGTTTGGCAGGTCCTGACAAGGGAAAGAGACTTCTCAATCAGCTACAAGTACATTAGCCATGGAGGGAAGAGAGGGGAATTCACCCCCACCCCTCTGTTGTTTTCTTGAAACTTGTTAAAATAAGTGTGGGAAATGGTTTGGGGTGTTATTTCCTGTTGGTTTCTGTGAGTATTCATCTTCGGTTTCAAAGTTAAAAACAGCAAAGTGTTCTTTATACCGTTAATTATCTAGGCTAGCAAATAGTGAAGTCAAGTTCTTTATTTTAGAACCTAAGTAAGTTCTATTTGAAGTGTTAAGATCAGTAAAACAAGGGCAAGAGTTGCTCGCAGTTTGGCTTTAAAAAACTTTGCCAGAAAATACATTCACAAACATGAAGGAGATTTAGTATAACTAAGAAATAACAAAATGATCTCTGACCATTGTAATCCATAAAGTTTTGTAAGTCAGGTGTTTAATGTAAAAACAGAGCAGAGGAAAAGAGAGGCTAAACTGGTGAAAGGAATAGCTGTCAAATGTCGGCTTGTGGCTTGTAGCTTGCTGGGTGGAAATTAAATAAAGAATTAAAGTTACTCAAAAAACCCAGCAAACTTGGAAGGAAAAAGAAAAGGCTATTAAGGAGTTAACAATCGGCTACATGTTGTGTCGGAGAAGCAATTAGTCCTTTTTCAAAAGAAGCAGGAGTTCAAGAAAAAGGGAGAATGAAGTCAGTATCAGGTGCAGAAAACAGAAAAGGAAACACGCTTTTGGCAGGAGCGAGCGGCTGGGCTGCCAGCTTAAAATCGCTGGGCGGTTTTACATCAAACCGTGGTCAGCTGTTGAAAAGAATCAGAGAGTTGAAAAGTGTTTGTGACGTGTTAGAGAGATGAGACTAGTAGCAGTGCCAAAGTGCTAGTAGTATAAGAGAGAGAGAGAGAGAGAAAGAGAAAGCACAGAGGAGCTGACGGCGACACAAATTGTAAAAAAAAAAAAAAATAGAAAATAAGTTATAGGAGGACGAAGCATCAGTTCCCATCCCCACTGGTATGGTGGCACCAACAGAAATAAAGCAACCGGAGTTGCCAATTACTTACAAGCCAATATAGCTGTAACCCCAGCGGGGGAATATAGACAAGAAATCTGGGCGCACTTTGGATCGTTAAATTCTGATAGGCCGGGTCAGACTGGATGATGGTGATGTTTTTAAAAGTGGGAATAGGGGAAATTGCTTGGTTCCCTATTAAAGTAGGTTGCTTTGGAGTAAAACCAAAATTTCGGTTCGTGAGAGGACACTCCAAGGTACCTTTTTTGATTGGTTACCATGCAAAATTGGCTATTTTTAGCATAGGTTACCCTTTTCATTTGGAGGTTTTTTTTTCTCGGTTAGCCTTACCAGGCATGATGATGATGATGATTTACTTTCTAACTTTTTTTCCTGTAGTTCACACAGAACAGTGTCTGTTTTAAACATATTACATCTACAGATGTCCTGAGGCCCTTTTTTAGAGCAAAAGGCCATCTGTGGCACTTTCCAGGTTTGAGTTGGAGTGGGAATGGCTGATCTCCTACAGAAACTGTCACGTCCTGCCCAACAAGAAAGGTCTATAGATACCAGACAGACCATTATAGGTCATTAAAGAGGACAAAAACCATTGGTTGTTCTGCTCTTCTTATCCCCTCCCGCCCCCCTGAAAATGAGAAGAAGCAATTGGATCTCTGTTGCCTGGGCTCTGGGGGGCTAGATTTTCAAGGCATAAGCAAGAGATCCCCAGCTGTTTAGCCTCAGTTAGCCTTAAAGGACACAAAGAGCTTACTTAAATATAGAACCTTCTATTGCCTTTTGAAACTTATGATTGTAACTTGTTTGTGTACCTACGTTCACCTGCTTTAACCTTCTCAATAACTCTCATGTTTCCATTTCCTGGTTAATAAATCTGTACATAGTTTATTATAGGATTGGCTACAAGTGTTGTCTTTGGTGTGAGATCTAAGGTGCAAATGATGTGGGGTAAGTGATTGGCCCTTTGGGACTGGGAGTAACCTGAATATTGATGTGATTCTTGGTGTAAAGGACCATCGGTCGGCAAGGCAGGCTCACCTGGGTGGCAGACACATCGGAGTACCAAGGGGGGCTGTCAGTGGCTCCTGTAGCCTTTAGGGCTAGCCTGCTTGCTTGCCTATATATATATTATAGGTTTTTTATTTTTATTTTATAGTTTTAATTATTTGTTTTATTATAATAGGTTATAATACGTTTATATTAAAGTAGTTTGGCTGTAACGCAAGGGACCTACAGGCCACATTTTGTATGTTGAGCTAAGGCAAAGTTAACATACATATGTTTGGCACCTTTTACCTAAATAAATAGTAACAAGTTAAAGCATGAGTTTTATATATGGCTGCAACCTTTAACATCAATAAATAAAAAATGGGTTAAAGCAGGTTGGCATAGGGGATTTCTTAAGTTTATACCCTTTGTAAACTTAACAGGTACATCGCTAGGACAAAAACCAAAATAATTGAATAAACAAAAATAACCAATGTAAAAATAATGTAATGTTATTACTATGTATGTCTAAGTTACTAACATGTACAAACACACCAGCCTATGAAGTAAGTGTACCCCAATTTTTGGGTGCATAAGGAAACTAAGTGTAAACATAGATGGAGGGATTAAGCCCCCATGCCCTATAAAAGGGGTATGCTAAGAAAGTTTCTTGGCAGTGGTCCCAGTATTTGCTGTTTCGTACTGTGGTTTGACTTAGAGTTTTGTCGTAGAGGTGTGTTTTTCTCTCCTGGCCAGAGGTTTTGCAGTTTAATTCTGCAAAATAAAGAATACTAAAGAGCAATGGTATTATTTAAAGTGATTCGTGAGTTTAAGGGGCTTTGTTGTTATAATATGTGGTACCAGTAAGATATGAGCAGTAGCATTGGGCATTCATGGTGGCAGGAGTAACTGATATATGTTTTTGTTAAGCCGAAAGGCTTAAGGTTTTAGTGAAGCAGAAAGCTTTAAGCCGCCAGAAAGGCCGCAGTTGTTCAGTCCCCTCAGTTCTGCCATCTGCCTCAGTTTCCCCCAGCTGTTTGGCAAGTCCCAACAAGGGAAAGAGACTTCTCAATCAGCTACAAGTACATTAGCCATGGAGGGAACAGAGGGAAACTTGCCCCCACCCCTTTGTTGTTTTCTTTGAACTCGTTAAAAGAAGTGTGGAAAAGGGTTTGGGGTGTTATTTCCTCGTGGTTTCTTTGAAGGGACACCTTCAGTTTCAAAGTTAAAAACAGCAAAGTGTGGTTTGGGGCTGCATCTGAAAAGAAAGGAACACGGTTCCGGGGGGTTTAAACACATAACCCTGTTGAGGGGTACGTCCACTCGAAGGTCCAGGATTCTTACGTGGGTCAGATCATTTTGCCAACACTGGTACCTCGGCCTAACCCTGGAGGTCCCTCAATCCTCACGATGGGATTAGCTTGTGGTTCCCGAAGCTTGGCAACAGGGGCTCCACCCCAATCTACTTTTGGGCCTCCTGGGAATGTGCCTTGTGCAATAGGGCCAATACCTCCTTCAAAGAAGTGTCATCATTTATATGCATGTTAACCGTTTCCTGCAAATGGGGAAGAGAGTAATTGACCAACAAACTAACATCTTGTGGCTTATCTGTGTTCTTCTTTATGTGATTGTGCCAGGTTGCACTTAGGTGTGGATGGAATTGATGTGGGGACTCATTGGGTCTTTGCTTTAGGTTAGACAGGATGGCCACTCCAGCTTGCCCTGGGTGCTGGTTATGTTCCAATAGGGTTACTGTTTTTTAAAAAGATCTCTCTCCTCCCCTATACTCAGGGGCTAAGGTACTGCATGATGCTTGAGTCACTCTGAGCTGTAGGATTTTAACCCAATTTTCCCTTTGTAAGTCAAACACTTTCACTGTTACTTGCACACTCTGTGCATGCATCGCAACCAAATAATTCCTCATCATTCCTACTTGCTTAGCTACCAAATTTAGGGTCTTAATATCTGTAACGACTGCTACGGGGCAATCTGAATCAGAATCTGGGGTTTTCTCTCCGGGTTAGGATCTGGACTTTTTCCATCTGGATCGGAATCTATGGTTTTAGGCTTCGACTTCCCAACGGAGGGGATGGGATTCTGTGACATTATCTGATTAGAATATGACCATATAGATCATTGTTGCAACCACTGTTCTATATTTGCAGTAAATATTGTACAAAAGTTGTGGAGTGAGGTGATACCAGCATATACCAAGCGGGTGAAGAAGGTTCATGAAATTTTAGGTAAGATCTAAGTTGTATATTGACCTGGGTGTGTGGCTGGTCCTTTGGAATCAGAAGAACCTATTATTTGATGAGACTGAATCCAGTGTTTTTGGTGGTGATATAAGAACTGGAATGCCTGAGGAAACTGCCTTTATGTTTTCTTGTTAGCCAGTGTGGTGAAACAGGAGTTTACTTCTGTGGCTGGTTTGGTATATTTTATAAAAGAATAACCACCAGTTTTGGGTTGTGTTTGCCCTATTTCTCAGCAGTTCGTCCTGAATTTGGCATCCTCAGTTGTGACCCACTAAGGCACGGTTACAGGTTCTTTTATCCGAATAACCATTTTTCTTATCAAAGTTATCAGAACTGTGCCCTGAATATAATCCTGGGCGAGCAAGGTAACTTTCCATAAAACCTCTGCGTCCTACACTTAAGGCATCTCCACACTGATGCAGGACATCCCTCAGTCCATTAAGACTTGGTGTTACTGGGTGTTCTTCAGGCACACCAGATGATACCAGCCTATACCAAGGGGGTGAAGAAGGTTCACGATATTTTAGGGACCTAGGCAGTGTTGGTGATTGCTCAAATGCCAATAAGTGTCCACCCGAAGGGGCTGGATCTTCTGGCCTATATGGTGTCAGTGTAACATTGGGTGGAGGAGCAGGAATGGCATATCCTTTTGCTGTTGTGTCTTTCTTTGTTGTAACCTAGAGATTACTACATCACAGGCACTAGCTATAGTGACACCGCATTTTTAATGCCTGTACAAGCACAGTCGCTAAAGGCACTCCCTCTTCACTATCGGGAGCAGACACTAACAGACAAGAGGATATCTCCTCCCCCTTTGCTCTACTGTCTCATCCTTTGCATTACCAGTCACCTCTTCTAAGATGACACACGACTCCACCTTCTGCTTTGCCACTCTGGGACTTCCCTTTTCTACTGCAGACTGCTGGTAGCTGCTGCATTGCTAACTTCCTCTTCTGACGTTCCTGTTCTCCTGAGAATCAATATTCAGCTTCGCTCCTGAAGGTCCTGTGTCAGCCTGAGCTTACCCACTTATGGTGGGTAAGGAAACTAAGTTTAAATACAGAAGGAGGGCTCAAGCCCCCATGCCCTATAAAAGGGGTAACGCACCAGGCCAAGAAAGGTTTTCTAAGCTTCAAAACTTGTTTTCTACGTTTCTAAGCTCCAAGCTTCTTCCTTTTTAGCTTATTAGTCTATTAGTCCGTAAATTCTTAATTTCATGTTTTAAGTCAGTTAAGTAAAAACTCCTAAATTAGCTTCTATAGCTCTTAGCTCTAGCGTCTCCTAAACTCTGCACCTCCCACTCGATAATTAAGGAACCTGGCCCTGAACTCTCTTGGCAGGCCAAAGGCGAGGCTGGTTCTTTGTCTTCTACCACCAGGTTATCAAGGAACGGTGTAAGTATATTAATCAAAAGCTGTATAGTAGCTAATACCATATGTATCTTTAAAATAATAGCACTGCATTTGTAATTCTAATGATTTTACCATTTAATTACTAATTAATTATTATTCCATTTATCTCGGTAAAAGTCTTTAAGGCGATATTGGTCTCAGTGTGAGCATCCTGTCCTATCCCCAAGGGTCCTTTGCAAACTCTGTGTAGCCTAATTCTGGGACAAGAACCTTATTATCTTCTGATCAAATTAATTGGCGAGCCTATAACCCCTATTGTGCAAATTAATAATATTAACCTCCTACAATCATGCAACACTCCGTGTTAAGGCGGGTACAGCACGTGAAGAGGTTACACAGGATAATTGGTTGGGAACAGCTAATTATGGAGCTCCAGCCAACTCAGGGTTTGTGCCCTGCGTCCTGACAGTCTGGCCAGAGATCGGCACTCGCGCTCTTCAGCCAGTGCAGGCACCGATACAGACCAACCCTGCTACAACAGCACTGCAAACAATCTTCAGAGAAGCTGGCGTTTTGGGGGGAGCTGTATCTTGGGACCCCTTTGGTGAAATGGCTCCAAATTTGGGTCACTCACCTGAACCCCGACCCCCATGTATCACAGCAAATTTCAAGCTAATCCAAGGAAGCATGGAGATTTCATCGTACTTACACCAGATGTATCTTCTCAATCTTCCCCTGCTATAACAGTCCCTTCTCGGAACCAAGGAGTTTGCAATGGGAGCTGCCTTCTGGGGCTGTAAACCTGGTGTTTGGTTCCCAGGTATAGCTCCTGTCTTCCAGGGGAGCGGCGAGAGGGGCTTGGAGCTCTGTCCCCCATTGTGGACTCGGTGCCCCCCATCCTCCGGGGATTGGGGCTGTCTGCTTAGGGGATCCCTTCCCAGGGAGCAGGGGATGGGGGTCCTAGGAATGGGAATGGGAACTCGGGGACTCTGGACCCAGTAAAACCCAAGCTGCCACACAGGCTGCCAGCTGGGAGCCAGGCTCGATGAGGGGCTGCCTTGGGGACCCAGCCCCTCCAGGGGATGACGTGAGACCCCCCGATACACGGACAGAGACGTGAGGCCCCAAGATGCTCAAAAGCTTTATTGTCGGCAATCGCATGTTAGAGAATCAGCAAAAAAGCATCACCCGCAGAATGGAACAACCCCAAAGCAGCCCCCCACTGATGGAAGCCTGTGATCCAAGATCCCCACTGCTCCACCTTGGCTATGGTCCATGCCCAGGAATCCCACCTACTACCATCTGAGTAAGGGGCTCCCCCCTCTCATCCAGCCCCATCATACTGACACCAGGCACAATGTGCCCTACTCCCAGCCACTGCCCCCTCCCCCTGGCCTCATGTGGGGATGGAGGTTGGGTTCTAGTTCCGAGTTCTGAGCTCACTGAGTGAATGTGGGTTCTAGACTGCAGCTCAGAGACCCCCAGGGATGGGGGTCATGTTCTCGATTGGTGCTTGACACGCATTGCAGGGGGTGAAGGTTTAGAACGGAGCTTGAGGTGCACTGTGGGGGTGGCAATTCTGGATTGGAGCACACTTGGGGAGAGGGACGGGCTTCTAGATCACAGATTGGAGCCGACCCAGGGCTGGGCTCCTAGGCTGGAGCACAACCAGTGATGGGGATGGGGTTTTACATTGGAGCACAACCAGCGATGGGGCTCTAGATTGCAGATTTCAGCACATACAGGGATAGGGTTCTAGATGGGAACACACTCTGGAAGGGGTTCTAGGTTGGTGCATACTTGTGAATCGGGTTCTAAATCGGTGTATGCCCATGAATGGGGTTCTAGATTGGAGCTTGGTTGGGACATGTTTCTGTTACACTCAGCGAGCCAGTAGCGCATGGGCAGTGAAGGAGGCCAGTGGCACAAAGAGCCTCACGTGGTTCTCAGCTCCACTCCATCATTTGTCCTGCTTCCCAGCCAGGCAGGGGTTGTTTCGGGGGTCCACCGGAGCACAGTCCTGGCAGCAGTTGTTGTCGCAGCGCAGCAGGGGCACGTTGCGCAGCCGGTGCCAGGCGTCCAGCAGATCCTTCCGGGTCACTTCAGGCTTCATGTCATGGTTGAAGATCTTCTGGAACACAAAGGCCTTGTAGTTGTTGTCGATGGCTGAGAAGGCAGCGCTGGTCATCCCCACGATGTTGAATTGCCCGGTCTCGTTCAGACACGTTTTGGAGCAGGGCGAGTTCAAGGTGAATAAGATCAGGCAGCTGTTCCGGCCGTAGGTCCTGGCTGTGAGTTGGGCCACAAGGCTGTTTCGGCCGGAGAGCAGACGCCACTCGCTGTGCTCCGTGTCTTTCTGACTCACATTCAACGGCCGGGCAGCCACGATGTTCCCCCTGGATGGGTTGTACAGGCCACCGAATGGGCCAATCTTCTCTCTCATGTCTGCTAGCTGGGTCCTGGGCAGATGCTTTTCTATATCCTGGGGGTTGCTGCAGGTGGCATGGGGCAGCGAGACAGCGAAGGCGTATTGATTGTTAACTCCACCATAACTGAAAGAGGGCAGGAGACAGAGGGGTCAGGGGGCACCGGGCTCCTGGGACTGAGCCAGGAGATGCAAAGTAAAAGGGAGAAAAGGAGGAATAGGCCCTGAAAAAACCATCCAAGCTCTGAGCTCCATCTCCCCCTGCATCCCCCAGAATTATGTTATTTACACCTCATAACACAAGAACTAGGAGTCACCAAATGAAATTAATAGGTAGCAGGCTTAAAAAAAAGGTATTTCTTCACACAACGCACAGTCAACCTGTGGAACTCTTTGCCAGAGGATGTTGTGAAGGCCAAGACTATAACAGGGCTCAAAAAAGAACTAGATAAATTCATGGAGGTTAGGTCCATCAATGGCTATTAGCCAGGATGGGCAGGAATGGCGTCCCTAGCCTCTGTTTGCCGTAAGCTGGGAATGGGTGACAGAGGATGGATCACTTGATGATTCCCTGTTCTCTTCATTCCCTCTGGGGCACCTGGCACTGGCCACTGTCAGAAGACAGGTTGCAGGGCTAGATGGACCTTTGCTTTGACCCAGTCTGGCCTTCTTAAGTTCACCCCCTCCCTCCTCTGGGCTCCGTTTCCTCTGCACCCCCAGAATCACCCCTAGAATCAAGACAGTGCTTAAGCTAATGCAGGGCTCAGTGCATCCCTGGCATGCTGGGAGCTCTCTCCCTCGTTTAGGTGTCTCTAGTGCCTGGCACAATAGCAGACCCCTGCTCTCAGGTGGGGTCTGGGCAGAGCCAGGCACAGTGGGGCCCCCCTGACCCTGCTGGGCGTCCCTACAAGCCAGTAGGATACAACCAGGGCCATTCTCTGCTGCTCTTTGTAGCTGGGCTACAGGGGCAGGGAAGGACAGAGACAAACCCCAGGCCGGTCACTCACCAGTTCACATGATCCACGATGTCTCTGAGTGCGGCCGGGTTGATGCTCCTGGTGGTCTCTGGCCCGAAGCAGAGGAGAAGGGGCAGCAGCAGGAGTCCAGTCCTGGGCATCCGTCCCGGCACCTGCACAGGACCCCACAGTGTCAGCGACCCCGAGTCCTGGGCACAGACCCAGAGCCACCAACCCACATCCCCTAACCCCTGCTGTGCTACCGACAGGAGAGGAGGCAGTGGGACTCCCTGGGGCTCCCTCAGGCATTGGAGGAATGGGGAGCAGGGAGGACTCTGCTGAAGTGCCGTGGGGCAGGATAGATGGGTGCCTGAGGGGAGTCCCTGAGGCAGGCTGGAGGTGGGTGGCAGAGGGGACTCCCCTGGGCGTTCATGGTGCAGGAGGAGGTGAGGGACATCAGAGTTTCTATGAGCAGGACAGAGGTGGGGGGCAGGAGGCACTCCCCTGTGGCTCAATGGGGCAGGGAGACTCTCTGGGGCTCCGAGGGGCAGGGGTAAGTGGGGGTAGGGAGCTCACCTGGGGCTCCATGGGGCAGGGGTGGTGGGGGTTAGGGGGGCTCACCTGGGGCTCCATGGGGCAGGGGTGGTGGGGGTTAGGGGGAGGGGAAGGGAACAGGATGGGTATTCGAATATTGGCTCTCTGAGAACTTCCTCCTGATCCCAGATCGACGCAAACCTTGGCAAGTTATCTCCCTGGGCTGGGTTTGCTGCCCTGAGGAAAGTTTATGACACCTCTGGGATCAGTGCCCAGTCACTGTATGGAAAGGCAAAGTCACGTCCATGTCAAGGAAATGTGGGGCCAGAGCTCTGTGACACCCCAGGGGAACGCCCTGTAACCCCCATATTCCTCATTTAAAATCTGCTTAATCTAGATGTTGCCCAGTCTAATAGGGTTGAGAGTTCAGACTGCGTGCTTATATTTTATTTTATTTTGGTAACTAACTCTGAATTTTTGTCTAGCACTTATAATCATTTGAAATCTATCTTTTGAAGTCAGTAAATTTGTTTAACTGTTTTTCTTACCAGTGAGTTTGCCTGAACTGTCTGGTAAATCTGCTCAGGTTTACAAAGCCCGGTGTGTATCCACTTGCCTTTGATGAAGTGGTGAACCAATTAATAAATTGGGCTGTATATTCATGAGGTAAAGTACTGGGAGGATTGGCTGGTGCCTTTCTCAGTGTGGTTTAAGAGTGGCTCTGGGAGCATTCATGCAATCTAGCTGGGTATGGGGCTCCACATAGAATTTTTAGAATATCAGGGTTAGAAGGGACCTCAGGAAAGCATCTAGTCTAACCCCCTGCTCAAAGCAGGACCAATCCCCAATTAAATCATCCAGCAGATTTTTGCCTTATATCCCTAAATGGCCCCCTCAAGGATTGAACTCATAACCCTGAATTTAGCAGGCCAATGCTCAAACTACTGAGCTATCCCTCCCAACATATGCTGTCGTGCTGAGTGGGGTTGTTGCTTGTCACTAGCAAAGCATTGTGAGCAACAGCCCAGGCCGGAGACATAAGGGGGCACAATGGTCCCACGGGACCCAAGCTGCACCTAGGGGATCCCGTCACAGTGACACAGCGAGCAAGGTGAAATACACAGCTTGTTGTACTGAGCAAGATTTGCACTTCATACACTGGTGTAAAGATTTTAAGTGAGGCTTTAAGTGGGGTGGCTAAGGACAGTCAGGAGGAGGCTACCGGTTTGTTATTTTCTGTTTGCTTCTTTCGGGAAAGAGAAGTAGGGACAGAAAAGCAGGAAAATGAGGGAAAGCTGTGAAGTGATTGCGAACTTGGAGCTTTTTAGACTGCAGGTTGCAGAAAAAGAGAGAGAGCTCCAGAGACTATTGGAACTGAAAGAACTGGAGATAAAGGAGAAGCAGGAGGAAAGAGAAAGAGAGTGGGAAGAAAGAGAAAGAGAGTGGGAAGAAAGAGAAAAAGGACCAACTGGAACTGCTGGAGACCAGAACCAGAACCCACCGACCCCAGCGATTCCCATCACTCCAAAAATCCACAGTTGAATCCATTTATGTGCTGCATACAATGAGGCAGACGACATTGCTGAATATCTGAGCACCATTGAAAGGCTGTGTGCAGTGCACGAAATCCCTGACGCCAAGAGAGTGCCTTGCCTGATTGCAAAATGAACTGGTAAAGTTCTGAATGTATTCAATGAAATGCCTATTAAGGATGCTTTAGACTATAGTAAATTCAAAAACAGTTTTTCAGAGGTTTCAGATTCCCCGTGAAACATATAGAGTTAAATTAAGCATCATAAGAGGGATATTGGTATGAGTAATGGGGAATATGTGAACAAAATGAAAGATTCGATGGGAAAGTGGATGAGGGGCAAAGGTCTTACAAGTTTTGAGGGGATGTTGGATCTTGTTGCTCAAGAGCATTTCCTAGGCATATGTAAGGCTGATGTAAAGCAGCGTCTATGGGACAAAGATGTAAAGTCTGTGGATGAGATGGCGTCTCTAGCTGCTGCCTTTAACAGACCCAGGGATCTATTGAAAGCAAACCACTGAAAGAGGGGTTTAAACCTGGCGGGACGGGAGGATCCTGTTTTATCCGTAGCAAGAGGGAGGGTGGCTGGGAGGCTGGGCACTCACCTCCCCAAAACCATTCCTCTAACCCTCATCCCAAATCTCCTGTAAAAACAAAAGTTGCTATCGGTGTAATTCCTCTGATCACCTGAGGAATAAATGCCCTGTGCTAGGAGGAAGCAGGCAACCAATAGCCCATGTTAGTTCTGCTGTCCTCAACCCAGAAACCCCCCAGGCAATTGAAACCTATCACATTGGTTCTGTGAGGTTAGCTTCTGCAGAACCAGACATGGAGCATGTTAAGGTCGTCAGAATTAATGGCATCAAGTATCAGGGGGTAGCCGTGTTAGCCTGTATCTACAAAAACAACAAGGAGTCTGGTGGCACCTTAAATTAATGGCAGACAGTACTTGGGGCAGAAGGATACAGGGGCCCAGGTCTCTCTGGTTAAGCAAAGTGCGGTGCCAAAGGCTAGTATATTACCTGGCCAAATGGCAGAGATAGGGGGGGTGGGCAAAAGCAGATTCCTCGTGCTGAGAGAATGGGAGAGAGTCTCCTTGATTCCTCTGCAGCAGGGAGAAGCCACATGCTTCCAGATGGGAGGGTGGTTGAGACCAACTCCTGCCCTGCAGCTGGAGGCAGCACCACATCAGGAAGGGATCGGAGTGTAAGGCCGGCCAGAGAGAGAACTGTGCAGGTTGTTAGCTGCCATCAGGTTGCAGATGAACCAGACACAGACCCCGCTCTAGGGAGCATAGGGAAATGTGTCCCGGGGGGGGGAACCCAGAGAAAGGTGATGGGATCTCAGAAACCACTGAGATGGGTGAGGATTCCTGTGACTCTGTAACCTGGGGAAGCAGGGTGCTTCCAAATATGGGAAAGGCTGAGACTAGCTTCTCTCCCGCAGAAAGCAACACGCCCTCAGGATCAGGGACAGGAGAGGTGTTGTCAGTATTAAGGAAACTGTCCCAGTTATTATCTGGAAGAATTTTGATGATGAAAAAGGGACGGACCCCTTCCTAGGGAGCACAGAGAAATGTGCCTTAGAGGGGGGCCCAGAGGAGGAAACTGGGGTACAGGAATGTCTCCTCATTGATCACTTGGGAGAGGTTGCCCAGGACCGAATGGGTGAGTCAGCATCTGTGCACCCAGACAATCAGCCCATGAGCCAGGTTTTGAGAGGGAACTGTGTAACTGTCCTCCTGGAGGAAATGATCTCTGAACATAGTTATACATAAAGTTTTGTAAGTCAGGTCTTTAATGTAAAAACAGAGCAGAAGAAAAGAGAGGCTAAGCTGGTGACAGGAATAGCTGTTAAATATGTTCTCATGGCTTGTAGCTGGCTGGGAGGAAATGAAATAAAAAATTAAAGTTACTCAAAAAACCCAGCAAACTTTGAAGGAAAAAGAAGGCATGATGATGATGATGATTTACTTTGTAACTTCTTTTCCTGTAGTTCACACAGAACAGTGTCTGTTTTAAACACATTACATCTACAGATGTCCTGAGGACCTTTCTTAGAGCAAAAGGCCATCTGTGGCACTTTCCAGGTTGGACTTGGAGTGTGAATGGCTGATCTCCTACAGAAGGTGTCACATCCTGCCCAACAAGAAGGGCCTGTCGATACCAGACGGACCATTATAGGTCAATAAAGAGGACAAAAGTCATTGGTTGTTCTGCTCTCCTCCTGTCCCGCACCCATGAAAATGAGTCATGCAAGTGGATTCTTCCCGTCAGCTGAGTTTGCACAAGGGAGGAGGGGGATAAAAATGTCTGAGAAGAAGCAACTGGATCTCTATGTTACCTGGACTCTGAGGGGCTAAGTTTTCAAGGCATAAGCAAGTGGTCCCCAGCTGCTTAGCCTGGGTTAGCCTTAAAGGACACATAGAGCTTACTTAAATATAGAACCTTCTATTACCTTTTGAAATTTACGATTGTAATTTGCTTGTGTTCCTATGTTCACCTGCTTTAACCTTCTCAATAACTCTCATGTCTCAATTTTCTAGTTAATAAATCTGTACATAGTTTATTATAGGATTGTCTACAAGTGTCCTTGGTGTGAGATCTAAGGTGCAAATGACGTGGGGTAAGTGACTGGCCCTTTGGGACTGGGAGTAACCTGAATATTGCTGTGAATCTTGGTGTAAAGGACCATCGGGCGCCAAGGCAGGCTCACCTGGGTGGCAGACACATCGGAGTACCAAGGGGGGCTGTCAGTGACTCCTGTAGCCTCTATGGCTAACCTGCTTGGCGGCCTATATATATATGATAGGTTTTTTATTTTTTTATGGTTTTAATTATTTGTTTTATTATAATAGGTTATAATACGTTTATATTAAAGTAGTTTGGCTGTAATGCAAGGGCCCCATCGTTTTGTAGGTATAGTTGGGATTTTATTTCCCAATGTGCATTACTTTGCACTTATCAACATCTCATTTCATCTGCTGTTTTGCTGCCCAGACACCCAGTTTGGTGAGATCTCTTTGTAACCCTTTGCAGTCTGCTTTGGACTTAACTCGCTTGAGTAGTTTTGTATCATCTGCAAATTTTGCCACCTCACTGTTTACCCCTTTTTCCAGATCATTTATGAACATCTTGACTAGCACTGGTCCCAGTACAGATCCATGGGTGGGGGACGCTGCTATTTACCTCTCTCACCTGGGGCTCCATGGGCAGGGGCGGCTCTATGTTTTTTGCTGCCCCAAGCACGGCAGTCAAGCGGCCTTCGGTGGCACACCTGCGGGCGGTCCGCTGATCACACGGATTTGGCGGCATTTCTGCGGGTGATCTGCCGGTCCCACGCCTTCGGCGTACCCGCCGCCAAATTACCGCCGAAGCCGCAGGACCAGCAGACCTCCCGCAGGCATGCCACCGAAGGCCGCCTGACTGCCGCCCTCACGGTGACCGGCACGCTGCCCCCCGTGGCTTGCCGCCCAAGGCACGCGCTTGCTGCGCTGGTGCCGCCCCGTCCATGGGGCAGGAATGGTGAGGGGGGAGGACTCACCTGGGGCTCCATGACGGGTGGTGAAGGGTCCGTGTCTCTGCTGACAGATGCTCACACTCACTCCTGGTGCGACGGGCTCCCTGCACTGCTCTGTGAGCGCTGCCCCAGGCAGACCCGGTTAGCAGTAGGGCGGGGGCTGCTGGCCACAGACACCGGAATCTGGGGGCAGGTGACAGGCTGGGGAGCTGAACAGGGGCTCTGAGAACTTCCTCCTCATCGCACCTTGACAGCAGCGCGGGGCGGGGCGTTCACAGCGGTGCCGGGCTTGCAGAGGCGCTCAGGGGGCCAGAACCGCTCCCATGCGGAGGTCGACCCCGGCGGGGGCTGGGGCTGGGCTGGGGCTGGGGCTGCGGCAGGGCGGCGCAGAGCAGCGGGAGCCGGACTGGTGCTGCGGGAGGCGCTGCTCTGCGGGGTCCCGCGTTCCGCTCTCCGGCCGGGGCGCGGCTCCCTCCCTCCGCGGCTCAGCCCTGGCGGGCCGGTCACTCCCCCACCCGGCTCTGGGTCCCCTCTGCCCCGGCGGGGAGCCCCCGCTGCTGGGGTGAGCGCTCCGCCCGGACACTCGCCCCGACCCTCCCCGCTGCCCTACCCCTGCCAGCGCTGGGGCGCTCTGGAGGCGAAGGGGGAGCAGCCCGGACACCTGCCCCCCAGTTACAAGTCAGCCCCGGGCGCCAGCCCCCCAAGCCTGTCAGCCCGCAGCCAACCACTCCTCTACCCCTAGACCCCGCACTAACTGCCCACGGGATGGACGCTGGGCTCTAGATCTGAGTTCTGAGCTCCCAGGGTGGCTCTGTGGGTTCTAGACTGGATTGGTGCACACTTGGGGAGAGGGACAGGGTTCTAGATCACAGTTTGGAGCACACCCAGGGATGGGGTTCTAGATTGGGGTACACATCAAAACGGGGTTCTGGGTTGAAGCTTGGTGCCTGTTTGGGAAGTCTTTCTATTATACTCAGTGATCCAGAAGCGCATGGGCAGTGAGGGAGGCCAGTGGCAGAAAGAGCCGCACGCGGTTTCCAGCCCCGCTCCATTGTCTATATCTGCCCAGTATCAGAGGGGTAGCTGTGTTAGTCTGGATCTGTAAAAAGCAACAAACAGTCCTGTGGCACCTTACAGACTAACAGACGTATTGGAGCATGAGCTTTTGTGGGTGAATACCCACTTCGTCAGATGCATGTCACATGGTGCCACAGGACTCTTTGTTGCTTTATATCTGCCCAGTCAGGCAGGGGTTGGACATATCATCCCTGACACAGTCCTGGCAGCCGCTGTTGTCGCAGCGCAGCAGGGGCACGTCGCGCAGCCGGTGCCAGGCCTGCAGCAGGTCCTTCCGGGTCACTTCAGGCCTCAAGTCATAGTCAAAGCTCTTCTGGAACACAAAGGCCTTTTAGTTGTTGTCGATGGCCGAGAAGGCAGCGCTGGTCATCCCCACGATGTTGGAGCGCCCGGCCTCGCGCAGACACTTGGTGGAGCAGGGCGAGTTGAGGGTGAATAAGATCAGGCAGCTGTTCTGGCCATAGGTCCTCACCTTGAGCTGGGCCACAAGGCTGTTTGAGCTGGAGAGCAGACGCCACTCGCTGTGCGCCGTGTATTTCCCACTCGATGTATTCACATTCACTGTCCGGGCGGCCATGATGTTCCCAAGGGGCGGGTTGTACAGGGCACCAAACAGGCGAATCGTCTCTCTCATCATTTTTAGCTGGTGTGATGATGCTGCCCGTGGGAGCCAGCTGAGGTCTCTCAATTAGGGTGAACTGCAAACAAAACAGGGCAGACCAACCCCAAACGCTGGTGGTTATTCCAATACTTAGATTTACCAAGCCAGCACAAAACAGCTTCTATAGTACCTCACTGGTTACTTAGAAGCCCAAACAACGCAGTTCCCTTAAAGTGCCCAGCCTCAGGCCTCCGTCCAGACACACCTGTCAGATATATGATTACTGAAAATCTTCCTTCATCATATAAAAGAAAAGGTTCTTCCAATCCCAAAGGATCAGCCGCACACCCAGGTCCAATTATAACTTAGATCTTACCCACAGTACATGCTTATAGCCAATTCTTATGAACTAAACTAAAATTTATTTAAAAAGAAAAGAGAGAGAGTGTTGGTTAAAAGATCAATATACAGACAGACTTCTTGAATTCTTGAAGTTGCGTATCTTAGTTCGAACTGGGGGGTTAGTGTGGACCAGCCCAAACAATGCAGACTTGCATTTCAAAGCTCTATTCATTTACATATCTTCCTAACCAGTCTCTAAAGTTCGGCCATGGGGCAGGTCAGTCTGTGAGTTAATTAACTCTTTCTGGCACTGTTACCTTTCAATGAGATATTATATTATACTTCTAACGTCACAGCTGGTGCTTGTGCAGATAGGTGGCCACATTCTGGGGGTTACTGTAGGTGGCATGGGGCAGCGTGGCGGCGAAGGTGTATTGACTGTTAACTCCGCCGATACTGAAAGAAGGCAGGAGACAGAGGGGTCAGGGGACACCGGGCTCCTGGAACTGAGCCAGGAGATGCCTAGTAGACGGGAGAGAAAGGGGAATGGTTTATTTTATATGTAACTTATAACTTAATATATGTATAATCATCTATCATCATAGCTAATGTCATTTATAACAGAATAGACAATAAATAAATGAAAACAAAAAGAGTCTTTTCAGAAGGAAAAATTAAATGACACAAAATTTCATCCAAATTGACACAATGCCAGTTTCCATTTCAAGGAAACTACATTTTCCAATTGAAAACGCACCATCAGAAATTTTTTGAGCAGCCCCATTGTTTATTCTTAATCTTCTGGTAGCGCTTACGAGCCCCAGAGATGGACAAGTACCTCATAGTGCTAGGTGCTGTATATTATTTATTATGAGTTAGGACAGCACCTGGGAACCAAGGCATGGACCAATGTCCCATTGTTCTAGGTGCTGTACAAGATTTATTAGGTGCATTACGGTAGTCCTAGGAGTCCCAATCATGCCCTGGGACCCCATTGTGTTAGGTGCTGTACAAACTCAGAACAACTCCATCTCATGCCAGGATCTCCATCCCCCAGCCCTGAGAATGTCCAATACAGCAAAGAAACCTGCAAAGACACGGCAGACGATTCCTCCATTGCTGGTGTGACGCTGGCAGACCAGGTTCCAGCTCGTGCCAAGGTCCGCGTGTCTCAGCTGAACTGTGACAAACACCGAGCTGGGCTCAGTCTGGCTCACCTGTGCACTGATGCTGGTCACGATGGAACTCGTCCTCATCCCCCTGTTGTTTTCTTGGAACTGGTTGAAATAAGTGTGGGAAATGGTTTGGGGTGTTATTTCCTGTTGGTTTCTATGAAGGGACACCTTCAGTTTCAAAGTTAAAAACAGCAAAGTGTTCATTATACAGTTTATTTTATAGGCTAGCCAATAATGAAGTCAAGTTCTTTATTTTAGAACCTAAGTACGTTCTATTTGAAGTGTTAAGATCGGTAAAACAAGGGCAAGAGTTGCTCACAGTTTGGCTTTAAAAAACTTTGCCAGAAAATACATTCACAAACATGAAGGAGGTTTAGTACAACTAAGAAATAACAAAATGATCTCTGACCATTGTAATCCATAAAGTTTTGTAAGTCAGGTGTTTAATGTAAAAACAGAGCAGAAGAAAAGAGAGGCTAAACTGGTGAAAGGAATAGCTGTCAAATGTCTGCTTGTGGCTTGTAGCTCGCTGGGAGGAAATTAAACAAAAAATTTAAGTTACTCAAAAAACCCCAGCAAACTTGGAAGGAAAAAGAAAAGGCTATTAAGGAGATAACAAATCGGCTACATGTCGTGTCGGAGAAGCAATAAGTACTTTTTCAAAAGAAGCAGGAGTTCAAGAAAAAGGGAGAATGAAGTCGGCATCAAGTGCAGAAAGCAGGAAAGGAAACACGCTTTTGGCAGGAGTGAGTGGCTGGGCTGCCAGCTTAAAATCGCTGGGCGGTTATAAATCAAACCGTGGTCAGCTGTTGAAAAGAATCAGGGAGTTGAAAAGTGTTTGTGACGTGTTAGAGAGATGAGACTTGTAGCAGTGCCAAAGTGCCCACTGTTAAGAGAGAGAAAGAGAGAAAGAGAAAGCACAGAGGTGCAGACAGTGACACAAATTGTAAAAAAAAAATAGAAAATAAGTTAAAGGAGGACGAAGCATCAGTTCCCATCCCCATTGGTATGGTGGCACCAACGGAAATAAAGCAACCAGTGGAGCCAATTACTTACAAGCCAATAATGACTTTAACTATAACCCTAGCGGGAGAATATAGACAAGAAATGTGGGTGTACTTTGGATAGTTAAATTCTGACAGGCCGGGTCAGACTGGATGATGGTGATGTTTTTAAAAGTGGGAATAGGGAAAATTGCTTGGTTCCCTATTAAAGTAGGTTGCTTTGGAGTAAAACAAAAATTTGGGTTTATGACAGGACACTCCAAGGTACCTTTTTTGATTGGTTTCCACCCAAAATTGGCTATTTTTAGCATAGGTTACCCTTTTCATTAGAGTTTTTTTCTTGGTTAGCCTTACCAAGCATGACGATGATGATGATTTACTTTGTAACTTCTTTTCCTGTAGTTCACACAGAACAGTGTCTGTTTTAAACACATTACATCTGTAGATGTCCTGAGGCCATTTTTTAGAGCAACCGGCCATCTGTGGCACTTTCCAGGTTGGAGTTTGAGTGTGAATGGCTGATCTCCTGCAGAAGGTGTCACGTCCTGCCCAACAAGAAAGGTCTATCGATACCAGACGGACCATTATAGGTCATTAAAGAGGACAAAAGCCATTGGTTGTTCTGCTCTCCTTCTTCCCCCCACCCCATGAAAATCAGTCATGCAAGTGGATTCTTCCCCTCAGCTGAGTTTGCACAAGGGAGGAAGGGGATAAAAATGCCTGAGAAGAAGCAACTGGATCTCTATGTTACTTGGACTCTGGGGGCAAGGTTTTCAAGGCATAAGCAAGAGATCCTCAGCTGCTTAGCCTGGGTTGTTTGTGTACCTATGTTCACCTGCTTTAACCTTCTCAATAAATTTCATGTTTCCATTTCCTAGTTAATAAATCTGTATATAGTTTATTATATGATTGACTACAAGTGTTGTCTTTGGTGTGAGATCGAAGGTGCAAATGATGTGGGGTAAGTGATTGGCCCTTTGGGACTGGGAGTAACCTGAATATTGCTGTGATTCTTGGTGTAAAGGACCATCGGGCGCCAAGGCAGGCTCACCTGGGTGGCAGACACATCGGAGTACCAGGGGGGGCTGTCAGTGACTCCTGTAGCCTCTAGGGCTGGCCTGCTTGGTGGCCTATATATATATTATAGGTTTTTTATTTTTTATGGTTTTAATTATTTGTTTTATTATAATAGGTTATAATAGGTTTATATTAAAGTAGTTGGGCTGTAACGCAAGGGACCTACAGGCCACATTTTGTATGCTGAGCTAAGGCAAAGTTAATATACATATGTTTGAAACCTTTTACCTAAATAGTAACAAGTTAAAGCATGAGTTTTATATATATGGCTGCAACCTTTAACATCAATCGATAAAAAATGGGTTAAAGCAGGTTGGCATAGGGGATTTCTTAAGTTTATACGCTTTGTAAACTTAAAAGGTACATCACTAGGACAAAAACCAAAATAACTGAAAAAACAAAAATAACCTATGTAAAAATAATGTAATGTTATTAATATGTATGTATAAGTTATTAACATGTACAAACACACCAGCCTATGAAGTAAGTGTACCCCAATTTTTTGGTGGGTAAGGAAACTAAGTGTAAACATAGAAGGAGGGATTAAGCCCCCATGCCCTATAAAAGGGGTATGTCAAGAAACTTTCTTAGCAGTGGTCCCAGTATTTGCTGTTTTGTACTGTGGTTTGACTTAGAGTTTTGTCTTAGAGGTGTGTTTTTCTCTCCTGGCCAGAGGTTTTGCAGTTTAATTCTGCAAAATAAAGAATACTAAAGAGCAATGGTATTATTTAAAGTGATTCGTGAGTTTAAGGGACTTTGTTGTTGAAGGGTTAACCTTATAATATGTGGTACCAGTAAGATATTAGCAGTAGCATTGGACATTCATGGTGGCAGGAGTAACTGATATATGTTTTTGTTAATCCCAAAGGCTTAAGGTTTTAGTGAAGCAGAAAGCTTTAAGCCACCAGAAAGGCTGCAGTTGTTCAGTCCCCTCAGTTCTGCCATCTGACTCAGTTTCCCCCAGCTGTTTGGCAAGTCCCGACAAGGGAAAGAGACTTCTCAATCAGCTACAAGTACATTAGCCATGGAGGGAACAGAGAGAAACTCGCCCCCACCCCTCTGTTGTTTTCTTTGAACTCGTTAAAAGAAGTGTGGGAAATGGTTTGGGGTGTTATTTCCTGTTGGTTTCTGTGAAGGGTCATCTTCAGTTGCAAAGTTAAAAACAGCAAAGTTTTCATTATACAGTTTATTATCTAGGCTAGCCAATAGTGAAGTCAAGTTCTTTATTTTTAGAACCTAAGTAAGTTCTATTTGAAGTGTTAAGATCAGTAAAACAAGGGCAAGAGTTGCTCGCAGTTTGGCTTTAAAAAGCTTTGCCAGAAAATACATTCACAAACACGAAAGAGGATTAATACAACCAGGGGCGGCTCTAGCTTTTTTGTTGCCCCAAGCACGGCAGGCAGGCTGCCTTCGGCGGTGTGCCTGCGGGAGGTCCACCGGTCCCGCGGCTTCGGCATACCCGCTGCCAAATTGCTGCCGAATCCGCGGGAGCGGCGGACCTCCCGCAGGCAAGCCGCCGAAGGCAGCCTGCCTGCCGCCCTTGCAGGGACCGGCAGGGCACCCCCCATGGCTTGCCGCCCCAGGCACGCGCTTGGAGCGCTGGCGCCTGGAGCCGCCGCTGAATACAACTAAGAAATAGCAAAATGATGTCTGACCATTGTAATCCATAAAGTTTTGTAAGTCAAGTGTTTAATGTAAAAACCGAGCAGAAGAAAAGAAAGGCTAAGCTAGTGAAAGGAATAGCTGTCGAATGTCTGCTCGTGGCTTGTAGCTCGCTAGGGGGAAATTAAATAAAAAATGTAAGTTATTCAAAAAAAGTCAGCAAACTTTGAAGGACACTCCAAGGGACCATATTGGTACCTTTTTTGATTGGTTATCATGCAAAATTGGCTATTTTTAGCATAGTTTACCCTTTTTATTGGAGTTTTTTACTTGGTTAGCCTTACCAGGCATGACGATGATGATGATTTATTTTGTAACTTCTTTTCCTGTAGTTCACACAGAACAGTGTCTGTTTTAAACACATTACATCTACAGATGTCCTGAGGCCCTTTTTTAGAGCAACAGTGCAAAAGTTTGAGAACCACTGCTGTAGCGTATGCAGACAAGTAGTCCACAGGGTCCTCTTCTATCTCCTCAGAGGCAGCCAACTCTATACGAGGTGAGGCTGTTCAGAGGGGAGAAGGAAATGAGTCAACGGAGGCCACAGGACGATTCGAGGGTGCTGGGCCTTGGCCTTCTAGCATCAGCTCATTCAAGCATGCTCAGAGTTCCCGAATATCCTGTCGCTGAGCCTCAAGCGTCTGCTGCACTGCCTCAAACATTGTTACAACTGAGTTCTCATCTCTGCGGGAGGCGGTGATCTGGATCCCTGCAGGCGGGAATGGTTTGGGGCTGCATCTGAAAAGAAAGGAACACGGTTCCGGGCCCCCACACGGAGTTTAAACGCATAACCCTGTTGAGGGGTACGTCCACTCGAAGGTCCAGGATTCTTACGTGGGTCAGTTCATTTTCCCAACGCTGGTACCTAGGGAATTTAGGAACACCTCGGCCTAACCCTGGGGGTCCCTCAATCCTCATGGTGGGATTAGCTTGTGGTTCCCGAAGCTTAGCAACAGGGGCTCCGCGACGACCTACTTTTGGGCCTCCATGGGAATGTGCCTTGTCCAATAGGGCCGATGCCTCCTTCAAAGAAGCGTCATCATTTATATGCATGTTAACCCTTTCCTGCAAATGGGGAAGAGAGTTATTGACCAACAGACTAACATCTTGTGGCTTATCTGTTGTTCTTCTTTATGTGATTGTGCCATGTTGCACTTAGGTGTGGATGGAATTGATGTGGGGACTCACTGGATCTTTGCTTTAGGTTAGACAGGATGGCCACTCCAGCTTGCCCTGGGTGCTGGTTATGTTCCAATAGGGTTACTGTTTTTTTAAAAGATCTCTCTCCTCCCCTATACTCAGGGGCTAAGGTACTGCATGATGCTTGATTCACTCTGAGCTGTAGGATTTTAACTCAATTTTCCCTTTGTAAGTCAAACACTTTCACTGTTACTTGCACACTCTGTGCATGCATCGCAACCAAATAATTCCTCATCATTCCTACTTGCTTAGCTACCAAATTTAGGGTCTTAATATCTGTAACGACTGCTACGGGGCAATCTGAATCAGAATCTGGGGTTTTCTCTCCGGGTTAGGATCTGGCCTTTTTCCATCTGGATCGAATCTATGGTTTTTAGGCTTTGACTTCCCAACGGAGGGGATGGGATTCTGTGACATTATCTGATTAGAATATGACCATATAGATCATTGTTGCAACCACTGTTCTATATTTGCAGTAAATATTGTACAAAGGTTGTGGAGTGAGGTGTCTATGGAAAGGTTATGTTTTGCTGGTTATTAATTCTGCTATCTGTATGCATGTAGCGTTTTTGTATGTGAAGTTATAAGTACTGGAATATCCACCAGCTTTATGGGATTGTCTGCCCCATTCTTTGCACTTCACCCTAATTGAGTGACCATAGCTATCCCCCCACTGGGGCACCGGTCACAGCCAGATACGCCTTGCAAGATATCTGCAAAAATGTTATAATTTGCCAGGTATGATAAACTTGTTTATATGTTTGTATCACCTTTGTACTATGAGTTATGGGTTTGTATGTATGTCTGTATTTCAAACTTGTGCTATGCTTCTGGGTGACACCCCAGACAGTTTGGCATCAGCACTGCCTAGCCTGCTTGATGGCCCATTAAGGACCATCAGCTATACAATTGTCCCATTGACGGATGGCAGATACACCTTATGACTCAGCCAGCCAGGCAGGTGCTGCCTATGGACAGAACTCTAAGGCTTCCAGGCCCTGTGCTGGGCAGCTTGTGTTTGAAACAAAGGAGGCACAGGCCGCATGGCAAAAGACTATAAAAGGGAGCTTCATCTTCTCCATTTTGTCTTCAATCCTGCTTCTGACCTCTGGAGGAACCTTGCAACAAACTGAAACTCTGAACAAGGGACTGAATGACCCATCCCAGCTGTGGATGTTCCAGAGACTTGACTTAAGCCAGCAGTTTATTCCATCACTGCTACAAGCCTGAACCAAGAACTTGGCCATTACTGTATATAATTGATTCCTTTAAACTATTTTAACTCTCACCTTTCTTTCTTTCTTTTTATAAATAAATCTTTAGATTTTAGATACTAAAGGATTGGCACCAGCGTGATTTTTGGGTAAGATCTAAGTTGTATATTGTCCTGGGTGTGTGGCTGGTCCTTCGGGATCAGAAGAACCTATTATTTGATGAGACTGAATCCAGTGTTTTTGGTGGTGATATAAGAACTGGAATGCCTGAGGAAACTGCCTTTATGTTTTCTTGTTAGCCAGTGTGGTGAAACAGGAGTTTACTTCTGTGGCTGGTTTGGTATATTTTATAAAAGAATAACCACCATTTTGGGGTTGTGTTTGCCCTATTTCTCAGCAGTTTGTCCTGAATTTGGCATCCTCAGTTGTGACCCACTAAAGCACGGTTACAGGTTATTTTACCCGAATAACCATTTTCCTCCTTATCAAAGTTATCAGAACTGTCCCCTGAATATAATCCTGGGCGAGCAGGGTAACTTTCCATAAAACCTCTACGTCCTACACTTAAGACATCTCCACACTGATGCAGGACATCCCTCAGTCCATTAAGACTTGGTGTTACTGGGTGTTCTACAGGCACACCAGGTGATACCAGCCTATACCAAGGGGGTGAAGAAGGTTCATGAAATTTTAGGGATCTAGGCAGTGTTGGTGATTGCTCAGATGCCAATAAGTGCCCACCCGAAGGGGCTGGGTCTTCCGGCCTACATGGTTGCCAGTGTAACACTGGGTGGAGGAGCAGGAATGACATATCCCTTTGTTGTTGTGTCTTTCTTTGTTGTAACCTAGAGATTACTACATCACAGCCACTAGCTACTTGTGTCACCTGTGATGCCGCATTTTTTAGTGCCTGAACCAGGGGTCTCAAACTCAAATGACCACGAGGACCACATGAGGACTAATACATTGGCCCGAGGGCCGCATTACTGACACCTCCCCCCTGCCGCCCTCGGCCCCGCCCCCACTCCACCCCTTCTATGAGGTCCCACCCCTGCCCCGCCTCTTCCCACCCCTTCCCTGCCCCCATTCCAACCCCTTCCCTGAAATCCCCACCCCAACTCTGCCCCCTCCCTGCCCCCAGGGGGGGCAGGAGGGGTGTGGGGTGTGGCGGGGGCTCAGGGCAGAGAGTTGGGGTGTGGGGTGCAGGGGGGTGAGGGGTACAGCAAGGGGTTAGGGTGCAGGGTGCGGCGGGGGCTCAGGGCAGTGGGTTGGGATGCAGGAGGGGTGCGGGGTGAGGCAGGGGGCTCAGGGCAGGGGGTCGGGGTGCAGGAAGGGTGTGGGGTGCAGCAGGGGGTCAGGGTGCAGGAGGGGTGCGGCAGGGGTCTCAGGGCAGGGGTTGGGATACAGGAGGGGTGCAGGGTGAGGCAGGGGGTTCAGGGCAGGGGGTCAGGGTGCAGGGTGCGGCAGGGGGCTCAGGGCAGGGGGTCGGGGTGCAGGAGGGGTGCGGGGTAAGGCAGGGGGTTAGGGCAGAGGGTCAGGGTGCAGGAGGGGTGCGGGGTGCGGCAGGGGGCTCAGGGCAGGGGGTTCGGCTGCAGGAGGGGTTCGGGGAGAAGGATCTGGCCCGGCGCGTACCGGGGGCAGGGCAGGCTCCCTGCCTCCCTGCCTGTCTGCCCTGCCCCCGCGCTGCTCTGGGAAGAGGCTGGAACATGGGGAAGGGGGGGCAGAGGGGCTGTTTATTGGCTACGGTTCCCCGTTCCTGGCACCTTAGAGACTAACAAATTTATTTGAGCATAAGCTTTCGTGGGCTACAGCCCACTTCATCGGATGCATGGAGTGGAAAATACAGTAGGAAGATATATATATATATATATATACACACAGAGAACATGAAACAATGGGTGTTACCATAGACACTATAAGGAGAGTGATCAGTTAAGGTGAGCTATTATCAGCAAGAGATAACACACAACTCCACCTTCTGCTGTGCCACTGTGGGACTTCCCTTTTCTACTGCAGATAGCCTGAGCTAATAATTACTTACTGTTACTGGGTAAGTAATTATGGTGGGTAAGGAAACTACGGTTAAATATAGAAGGCTCAAGCACCTATAAAAGGGGTAACCCACCGGGCCAAGAAAGTTTTTCTAAGCTTCAAAACTTGTTTTCTACGTTTCTAAGCTCCAAGCTTCTTTGTTTTTAGTTTATTAGTCTATTAGTCTGTAGGTTTTTAATTTTATGTTTTAAGTCAGTTAGTTAAGTAAAACTCTAAATTAGCTTCTATAGCTCTTAGCTCTAGCGTCTCCTAAACTCTGCACCTCCCACTCGATAATTAAGGAACCTGGCCCTGAACTCTCTTGGCAGGCCAAAGTCGAGGCTGGTTCTTTGTCTTTTACCACCAGGTTATCAAGGAACGGTGTAAGTATATTAATCAAAAGCTGTATAGTAGATAATACCATATGTATCTTTAAAATAATAGCACTGCATTTGTAATTCTAATTATTTTACCATTTAATTACTAATTAATTATTATTCCATTTATCTCGGTAAAAGTCTTTAAGGTGATATTTGTCTCAGTGTGAGCATCCTGTCCTATCCCCAAGGGTCCTTTGCAAACTCTGTGTAGCCTAATTCTGGGACAAGAACCTTATTATCTTCTGATCAAATTAATTGGCAAGCCTATAACCCCTATTATCCAAATTAAGAATATTAATCTCCTAAAATCATGCAACACTCCATGTTAAGGCTGGTACAGCACCTGAAGAGGTTACATGGGATAATTGGTTGGGAACCGCTAATTATAGGGCTCCAGCCAACTCAGGGTTTGTGCCCTGCTTCCTGACAGTCTGGCCAGAGATCGGCACTCGCGCTCTTCAGCCAGTGCAGGCACCGATACAGACCAACCCTGCTACAACAGCACTGCAAACAATCTTCAGAGAAGCTGGCGTTTTGGGGGGAGCTGTATCTTGGGACCCCTTTGGTGAAATGGCTCCAAATTTGGGTCACTCACCTGAACCCCGACCCCCATGTATCACAGCAAATTTCAAGCTAATCCAAGGAAGCATGGAGATTTCATCGTACTTACACCAGATGTATCTTCTCAATCTTCCCCTGCTATAACAGTCCCTTCTCGGAACCAAGGAGTTTGCAATGGGAGCTGCCGTCTGGGGCAATAAACCTGGTGTTTGGTTCCCAGGTACAGCTCCTGTCTTCCACGGGAGCGGAGAGAGGGGCTTGGAGCTCTGTCCCCCATTGTGCACTCGGTGCCCCCCATCCTCCGGGGATCGGGGCTGTCTGCTCAGGGGATCCCTTCCCAGGGAGCAGGGGGTGGGGGTCCTAGGAATGGGAAGGGGAACTCGGGGACTCTGGACCCAGTAAATCCCAAGCTGCCGCACAGGCTGCCAGCTGGGAGCCAGGCTCGATGAGGGGCTGCCTTGGGGACCCAGCACCTCCAGGGGACAATGTGAGACCCCCTGATACACGGACAGAGACGTGAGGCCCCAAGATGCTCAAAAGCTTTATTGTCGGCAATCGCATGTTAGAGAATCAGCAAAAAAGCATCACCCGCAGAATGGAACAACCCGAAAGCAGCCCCCAGTGACGGAAGCCCGTGATCCAAGATCCCCACTGCTCCACCTTGGCTATGGTCCGTGCCCAGGAATCCCACCTACCACCATCTGAGTAAGGGGCTCCCCCCTCTCATCCAGCCCCATCATACTGACACCAGGCACAATGTGCCCTACTCCCAGCCACTGCCCCCTCCCCCTGGCCTCATGCAGGGATGGAGGTTGGGTTCTAGATCCGAGTTCTGAGCTCACTGAGTGGATGTGGGTTCTAGACTGCAGCTCAGAGACCCCCAGGGATGGGGGTCATGTTCTCGATTGATGCTTGACACGCATTGCAGGGGGTGAAGGTTTAGAACGGAGCTTGAGGTGCACTGTGGGGGTGGCAATTCTGGATTGGAGCACACCTGGGGCGAGGGACGGGCTTCTAGATCACAGATTGGAGCCGACCCAGGGGTGGGCTCCTAGGCTGGAGCACAACCAGTGATGGGGATGGGGTTTTACATTGGAGCACAACCAGCGATGGGGCTCTAGATTGCAGATTTCAGCACATACAGGGATAGGGTTCTAGATTGGAACACACTCTGGAAGGGGTTCTAGGTTGGTGCATACTTGTGAATCGGGTTCTAAATCGGTGTATGCCCATGACTGGGGTTCTAGATTGGAGCTTGGTTGGGACATGTTTCTGTTACACTCAGCGAGCCAGTAGCGCATGGGCAGTGAAGGAGGCCAGTGGCACAAAGAGCCTCACGTGGTTCTCAGCTCCACTCCATCATTTGTCCTGCTTCCCAGCCAGGCAGGGGTTGTGTTCGGGGTCCATCGCAGCACAGTCCTGGCAGCAGCAGTTGTCGCAGCGCAGCAGGGGCACATTGCATAGCCAGTGCCAAGCATCCAGCAGGGCCTGGCGAGTCACTTCAGGCTTCATGTCATGGCGGAAGATCTTCTGGAACACGAAGGCCTTGTAGTTGCTGTCAATGGCCGAGAAGGCGGCACTGGTCATCCCCACGATGTCGAAGGGCCCATTGTTGCGCAAACACGTGTTGGAGCAGGGCGAGTTCAAGGTGAATAAGATCAGGCAGCTGTTCTGGCCGTAGGTCCTGGCTGTGAGTTGGGCCACAAGGCTGTTTGGGCCAGAGAGCAGACGCCACTCGCTGTGCTCCGTGTCTTTCTGACTCACATTCAACGGCCGGGCAGCCACGATGTTCCCGCTGGACGGGTTCTACAGGCCACCGAACGGGCTAATCTTCTTTCTCATGTCTGCTAGCTGGGTCCTGGGCAGATACCTTTCCATATCCTGGAGGTTGCTGCAGGTGGCATGGGGCAGCGAGATGGCGAAGGCGTATTGATTGTTAACTCCACCGTAACTGAAAGCGGGCAGGAGACAGAGGGGTCAGGGGGCACCGGGCTCCTGGGACTGAGCCAGGAGATGCAAAGTAAAAGGGAGAAAAGAGGAATAGGCCCTGAAAAAAACATCCCAGCTCTGGGTTCCATCTCCCCTGCATCCCCCAGAATTTTGTTATTTACACCTCATAACACAAGAACTAGGAGTCACCAAATGAAATTAATAGGTAGCAGGCTTAAAAAAAAAAGTATTTCTTCACACAACACACAGTCAACCTGTGGAACTCTTTGCCAGAGGATGTTGTGAAGGCCAAGACTATAACAGGGTTCAAAAAAGAACTAAATAAATTTATGGAGGATAGGTCCATCAATGGCTATTAGCCAGGATGAGCGGGAATGGCGTCCCTAGCCTCTGTTTGCCGGAAGCTGGGAATGGGCGACAGAGGATGGATCAATTGATGATTCCCTGTGCTCTTCATTCCTTCTGGGGCACCTGGCACTGGCCACTGTCAGAAGACAGGATGCTGGGCTAGATGGAGCTTTGCTCTGACCCAGTCTGGCCTTCTTAAGTTCACCCCCTCCCTCCTCTGGACTCCATTTCCTCTGGACCCCCAGAATCACCCCTCCCAGCTGTAGGCTCCATCTCCCCCTGCACTCCCAGAATCACCCCTAGAATCGAGACAGTGCATAATCTAATGCAGGGCTCAGTGCATCCCTGGCATGCTGGGTGCTCTCTCCCTCGTTAGGTGTCTCTAGTGCCTGGCACAATAGCAGCCCCTGGCTCTCAGGTGGGATCTGGGCAGAGCCGGGCTCAGTGGGCCCCCCCGACCCTGCTGGGCGTCCCTATAAGCCAGTGGGATCCAACCAGGGCCGTTCTCTGCTGCTCTTCGTAGCTGGGCTACAGGGACAGGGAAGGACAGAGACAAATCCCAGGCTGGTCACTCACCAGTTCACATGATCCACGATCACGCTGAGCGCGACCAGGTTGATGCTCCTGGTGGTCTCTGGGCCAAAGCAGAGGAGAAGGGGCAGCAGCAGGAGTCCAGCCCTGGGCATTCATCCCGGCACCTGCACAGGATCCCCCAGCGTCAGTGGCCCAGAGCCTGGGGCACAGACCTAGAGCCACCAACCCACATCTGCTAACCCCTGCTGTGCTACCGACAGGAGAGGAGGCAATGGGACTCCCTGGGGCTCCCTCAGGCATGGGGGGAATGAGGAGCAGGGAGGACTTTGCTGAAGTGCCGTGGTGCAGGATAGATGGGTGGCAGAGGGGAGTCCCTGAGGCAGGCTGGAGGTGGGTGGCAGAGGGGACTCCCCTGGGCCTTCATGGTGCAGGAGGGACAGGGGGGAGTCATCAGAGTTTCTATGGGCAGGACAGAGGTGGGGGCAGGAGGCACTCCCCTGTGGCTCAATGGGGCAGGGAGACTCTCTGGGGCTCCATGGGGCAGGGGTAAGTGGGGGTAGAGGGCTCACCTGGGGCTCCATGGGGCAGGGGTGGTGGGGGTTAGGGGGACTCACCTGGGGCTCCATGGGGCAGGGGTGGTGGGGGTTAAGGGGACTCACCTGGGGCTCCATGGGGCAGGGGTGGTGGGGGTTAGGGGGTGTCAAGGCTGTATCCCCACTTTGAACTTTAGGGTACAAATGTAGGGGCCTGCATGAAAACTTCTAAGCTTATCTACCAGCTTAGCTCTGGTCCGCTGCCACCATCTCAAGAATTCCCTCCCTGGGAAGCCTTGAGAAACCTTTCACCAATTCCCTGGTGAATACAGATCCAAACTCCTTGGATCTTAAACAAGGAGAAATTGACCCTTCCCCCCTCCTTCCTTTCACCCAATACAGTGGCGGTATGAAGCCATTGTAGCGCAGCATGGTCTGTTTGTAGTTGGAAACGCCGTCCCCAAACATATGGGTGTAGCTTTTCCAGCGCGTACGCAATGGCGTAGCATTCCTTTTCGCTGATTGACCAGTGGCTTTCCCTCTCAGACAGTTTCTTGCTGAGGACCACGACAGGATGGAATTCTTGATCCGGTCCTTCCTGCATTAAAACTGCTCCCACGCCTCGCTCGGACGCATCTGTGGTTACTAGGAACGGTTTGTCAAAGTCTGGGGCCCTTAGCACAGGGTCAGACATGAGTGTTGCCTTAAGCTGGTTAAAGGCCTTTTGACACTTATCAGTCCACTGAACTGCATTTGGCTGTTTCTTTCTGGTTAGGTCTGTCAGCGGGGCGGCGATTTGGCTGTAGTGTGGTACAAATCGCCTATAATATCCGGCCAAGCCTAAGAAGGATTGGACCTGTTTCTTTGACTTTGGAACCGGCCACTTTTGGATAGCATCCACTTTGGCCTGTAGGGGATTTATAGTTCCTTGACCCACCTGGTGCCCCACTCTGTTTTGGCCTATTTGACACTTTTTAGCCTTAACAGTTAGTCCTGCCTGCCGGATGCGCTCGAAGACTTTTTTCAGGTGCTCTGTCCATGAATCAGAAAAAATGGCCACATCATCGAGATAGGCAACTGCAGATTCTCCCAATCCCGCTAAGAGACCATCTACAAGTCTTTGGAAGGTGGCGGGTGCATTTCGCAACCCGAAAGGGAGTACATTGAATTCATACACCCCTGCCTGGGTGACGAAGGCGGACCTTTCCTTAGCGGGTTCATCTAGTGGTACTTGCCAGTACCCTTTGGTTAAGTCTAAAGTAGAGATGAATTGGGCATGTCCCAGTTTCTCCAATAGCTCATCTGTGCGTGGCATTGGATAGTTGTCAGGACGAGTTACAGCATTTAGCTTACGGTAGTCCACGCAAAAGCGTATTTCCCCATCTGGTTTGGGAACTAGAACCACTGGAGATGCCCATGCACTGCTAGAGGGGCGGATTATACCCATCTGTAGCATGTCCTGGATCTCCCTTTGTATAGCCGCTTGGGCATGAGGTGACTCCCGGTAGGGTGGGGTTCTAATTGGGTGAGCATTACCTGTGTCAATGGAGTGGTATGCCCGTTCGGTCCGTCCTGGAGTGGCTGAGAAAATTGGTGCAAAGCTTGTGCACAGCTCCTTGATCTGCTGTCGCTGCAGACGTCCCAGGGTCGTGGAGAGGTTCACCTCTTCCACGCCACTATTCCTTTTTCCTTCATAGTAGACACCTGCAGGCCACTCCGCGTCATCAGTTTCCTGGGCTGTAAACTGGCAAACGTTTAATTCTCTAGAATAAAAGGGCTTAAGAGAATTAACATGGTATACCTTAGGCTTTATGTTGGAGGTGGGGGAGGCTATGAGATAGTTAACAGCTCCTAGGCGCTCCTGGACCGTGAATGGTCCTTCCCACGATGCTTCCATTTTATGTGCCTGGAGCGCCTTTAAGACCATGACTTGGTCTCCTACTTTGAAGGACCGTTCTCTGGAATGTTTATCATACCAGGCCTTTTGCTCTTCCTGAGCATCCTTTAGGTTTTCTTTAGCAAGGGCTAAAGAGTGTCGGAGGGTGTTTTGTAGGTTGCTTACAAAGTCTAGAATGTTAGTTCCTGGAGAAGGCGTAAACCCCTCCCATTGCTGCTTCACCAACTGTAATGGCCCCTTAACCTCGCGGCCATACACAAGTTCAAATGGTGAAAACCCTAAACTGGGATGTGGTACAGCCCTGTAGGCAAAAAGCAACTGCTGCAACACTAGGTCCCAATCATTGGAGTGTTCATTTACGAATTTACGTATCATGGCCCCCAAAGTTCCATTAAACCTCTCCACCAGACCATTGGTTTGATGGTGATGAGGGGTGGCAACCAAGTGATTCACCCCATGAGCTTCCCACAGGAAATTCATGTTCCCTGCCAGGAAATTAGTTCCCGAATCTGTAAGGATGTCGGAGGGCCAACCTACCCTGGCAAAAATGTCTGCTAATGCCTGGCACACACTTTTAGCCTTGGTGTTGCTTAAGGGTACAGCTTCCGGCCATCGGGTAGCAAAATCCATGAAAGTCAGTACGTACTGCTTTCCTCTGGGTGTCTTCTTTGGGAAAGGACCCAGAATATCCACAGCTACTCGCTGAAATGGGACCTCAATTATGGGTAGTGGCTGGAGAGGGGCTTTAACCTGGTCTTGGGGCTTTCCCACTCGTTGGCACACCTCACAAGACCGGACATAATTAGCAACGTCCTTGCCCATTCCCTCCCAGTGGAAGGACTTCCCCAACCGGTCTTTGGTTCTGTTCACCCCAGAATGGCCACTGGGATGATCATGGGCTAAGCTCAAGAGCTTTACCCGATACTTAGTGGGAACTACCAACTGTCTTTGAGGATGCCAGTCTTCCTGGTTCCCACCAGAAAGAGTCTCCTTGTATAAAAGTCCTTGTTCTACAACAAACCGGGATCGGTTAGAAGAGCTGAGAGGCGGTGGGGTGCTCCGCGCCGCCTCCCAAGCTTTCTGAAGGCTGTCATCTGCTTCCTGCTCGGCCTGGAACTGTTCCCTTGATGCTGGAGACATCAGTTCCTCCTTGGACTGTGGACTGAGGCTTGGTCCCTCTGGAAGCGATGCAGGTGCTGGGGCTGTTTCCATTGACTGTGAACCGCTGTCCGCTGGTGCACTATGTGGTATTTCAGGCTCTGGCTGAGCCTCTTGGGTAGGGTTATCTGCTGCTTCCACCAGTTCAGACTCGCTGGTGCCCTCTGGCATTGGAGTTGTAGACGGGCTTGCAAGCGCTGGACTCAGTGCTGGCAATGGTTCTGGTGCTGGGTGCGTTGCCAGTTCCGGTTCTGGGACTGGCTTTGGCTGGGTCTCTGGGATTGGATCCACTACGGCTGTTGCAGTCGTTGGCAGGGGATCCGGTTCCACCACCGTTGTTTGGGTCTCTGGTAACACAGACGGGGCCCTGGTGGACGGCTCAGGAACAGGGATGGGGGTGAAAGCTTGCTTAGCCTGGCTGCGGGTGACTATTCCCACCCTCTTGGCTAGCTTCACATGGTTGGCCAAGTCTTCCCCCAGTAGCATGGGAATGGGATAATTGTCATAGACTGCAAAAGTCCACATTCCTGACCAGCCCTTGTACTGGACATGCAACTGGGCTGTAGGCAAGGTTACAGACTGTGACACGAAGGGTTGAATTGTCACTGTAGCCTCAGGGTTGATGAGTTTGGGGTCCACTAGGGATTGGTGGATAGTTGACACTTGTGCCCCAGTGT
This sequence comes from Emys orbicularis, assembly GCF_028017835.1. Classification (NCBI taxonomy): domain Eukaryota; kingdom Metazoa; phylum Chordata; order Testudines; family Emydidae; genus Emys; species Emys orbicularis. The sequence continues at coordinate 18,243,420 of NC_088703.1, read as the reverse complement.
CCCTCCAAGCGATAACCTTCTTTCCGCCCACTCTCAAGGTTTCCCTTCGCTCCGAGGGTATGAGAGAGGCATCTGTGTCTGGGGATCTTTGGTGTGATTGGGGTGTAATGAACTGTAATCGGTTGGGGTTCTTGGGGCAGTGAGCCTTTATATGCCCCAGTTCATTACATTTAAAACATCGCCCTGCTAAGGTATCACCGGGGCGATGTTGGTTGATGGAGACTGGTGTGGTGGGGTGAGAAGGCGTCTGGGGTTTCCCTTGGGATGTGGGTGGGGCCTTGGGTTGTCCCCGGTGATAAGGTTTTGTTTCGGCTTGCCCCTTCTGATATTCACTCCAACTGCTACTAGCTTTTTTCTTTTCTGTCACCTCCACCCACTTGGCTCCAATCTCCCCCGCCTCGGTTACAGTTTTGGGCTTCCCATCTAGGATGTACCTTTCTATTTCCTCAGGAACACCCTCTAAAAACTGCTCCATTTGCAATAGGAAGGGCAACTCTTCCGTAGATTTAACATTTGCTCCTGATATCCAGGCATCCCAATTTTTCCCAATGTGGTAGGCATGTCGGGTAAATGACACATCAGGTTTCCACCTTAGGGCTCTGAACCGCCGACGGGCATGCTCAGGTGTTAGCCCTATTCTGATTCTGGCCTTGTTTTTAAAAAGTTCATAACTGTTCATGTGTTCCTTAGGCATTTCAGCCGCCACCTCTGCTAAGGGTCCACTGAGCTGCGGCCTCAGCTCTACCATGTACTGGGTTGGAGTGATGTTGTATCCAAGGCAGGCCCTTTCAAAATTTTCTAAGAAGGCCTCAGTATCATCGCCTGCCTTGTAGGTGGGGAATTTCCTGGGATAGGAAGTGGTACCTGGAGAGGAGTGGTTAGGATGGTCTGATGCACCCTGCCTAGTCCTTGCTGCTTCCAGTTCCATCTCTTTTTCTTTCAGCTCCATCTCTCTTTTGTGGGCCTCCTGTTTGGCTTTTTCTTCTCTTTCATGGGCCTCCTGTTTGGCTTTTTCCAGCTCCATCTCTCTCTTGTGGGCCCCCTCTTTGGCTTTCTCTTCTCTGTCTCTCAGCTCTATCTCTTTTTCTTTCAGCTCCATAGCTCTCTTGTGGGCCTCCTCTTTAGCTTTTTCTTCTTTGGTAGTCATTTTCCTGGTTTTCTTGTGCTGGGTCACACCCCTCTGCAGTTGACTGAAACTGGGATGTATTTAGCTTAGGCTCCTGCTGAGTGCTGCTGAGTTAACAGAGACTTTCTAACTAGCTACTTCCGAGGATGTAAAAAGAAAAAAAAAACAATTCAGCTTGTAAATTACCTTTACCAGATCAAAGTTTGCTCACTGATTAAACCTTTCTCTTAACAAAGCCCCTTGTTAAAAAAAACTTAACACCTCTGCCTTCAGGCAAGGAGAGATAAGATATGCATCTACCTTCAGCTCTGCTCTCCAAGCAGCTAGAAGGGAAAAAAAAATCTCTTACTGGCTTTTGGGTTTAAAACGATCCCACCGCTGTGCCACCATGTCAAGGCTGTATCCCCACTTTGAACTTTAGGGTACAAATGTAGGGGCCTGCATGAAAACTTCTAAGCTTATCTACCAGCTTAGCTCTGGTCCGCTGCCACCATCTTAAGAATTCCCTCCCTGGGAAGCCTTGAGAAACCTTTCACCAATTCCCTGGTGAATACAGATCCAAACTCCTTGGATCTTAAACAAGGAGAAATTGACCCTTCCCCCCTCCTTCCTTTCAACAACTCCTGGTGAATACAGATCCAAACCCCCTTTGGATCTTAAAACAAGGAGAAATCAATCAGGTTCTTAAAAAGAAGGCTTTTAATTAAAGAAAAAGGTAAAAATCATCTCTGTAAAATCAGTATGGAAAATAACTTTACAGGGTAATCAAACTTAAAGAGCTCAGAGGACTCCCCTCTGTCTTAGGTTCAAAGTATAGCAAACAAAGATAAGCACTCTAGTAAAAGGTACATTTACAAGTTGAGAAAAACAAAGTAAATCTAAGACGCCTTGCCTGGCTTTTACTTACAATTTTGAAATAAGAGAGACTTGTTCAGAAAGATGGGGAGAACCTGGATTGATGTCTGGTCCCTCTCAGTCCCAAGAGCGAACAACCCCTTAAAACAAAGAGCACACACAAAAGCCTTTCCCCCTCCCCCAAGATTTGAAAGTATCTAGTCCCCTTATTGGTCCTCTGGGTCAGATGTCAGCCAGGTTACCCGAGCTTCTTAACCTTTTACAGGTAAAAGGATTTTGGAGTCTCTGACCAGGAGGGATTTTAGTACTGTACACAGGAGAGCTGTTACCCTTCCCTTTATAGTTATGACAGGGGGACTCACCTGGGGCTCCATAGGGCAGGGGTGGTGGGGGTTAGGGGGACTCACCTGGGGCTCCATAGGGCAGGGGTGGTGGGGGTTAGGGGGACTCACCTGGGGCTCCATGGGGCAGGGGTGGTGGGGGTTAGGGGGGCTCACCTGGGGCTCCATGGGGCAGGGGTGGTGGGGGTTAGGGGGGCTCACCTGGGGCTCACCATGGGGCAGGAGTGGTGGGGGTTAGGGGGGCTCACCTGGGGCTCACCATGGAGCAGGGGTGGCAGGAGTTCGGGGGACTCACCTGGGGCTCCATAGTGAGCGGTGAAGGGTCCGTGTCTCTGCTGACAGATGCTCACACACACTCCTGGTGTGATGGCTCCAGCCAGGCTTTTTATAGCAGTGCCACAGGCAGGTGGGAAGGGCCGGGCCGCTCTCCTGCTGTCCCGACCCAATGGGAGAGGCTTTGGGGGGGGCTGTTGGCCACAGACCCCAGGATCCAGGGGAAGGGAACAGGATGGATATTTGCATATTGGCTCTCTGAGAACTTCCTCCTGATCCCAGATCGACGCAAACCTTGGCACGTTATCTCCCTGGGCTGGGCACGCCACAAACAGCCCTGAGGAAACTTTATGACACCTCTGGGGTCAGTGCCCAGACACTGTATGGAAAGGCAAAGTCACGTCCATGTCAAGGAATTGTGGGGCCAGATCTCTGTGACACCCCAGGGGAACGCCCTGTAACCCCCATATTCCTCATTTAAAATCTGCTTAATCTAGATGTTGCCCAGTCTAATAGTGTTGAGAGTTCAGACTGCGTGCTTATATTTTATTTTATTTTATTTTGGCAACTAACTCTGAATTTTTGCCTAGCACTTATAATCATTTGAAATCTATCTTTTGAAGTCAATAAATTTGTGTAACTGTTTATCTTACCAGTGAGTTTGCCGGAAGTGTCTGGTAAATCTGCTCAGGTTTACAAAGCCCGGTGTATAGCCACTTGCCTTTGCTGAAGTGGTGAACCAATTAATACATTTGCACTGCTCGCCTTGAGCACTGCAGGACGGTATATTCCTGGGGTACACTGCTGGGAGCTGGGGGAATTCAGCTGGTGCCTTTCTCTGTGTGATTCATGAGTGGCTCTGGGAGCATTCATGCAATGTAGCTGGGTGTGGAGCTGCATATGCAGTTGTGCTTAGTGATCACAGTTCCTGGAGGGGTTCCTGCTTGTCACTAGCAAAGCATTGAGAGACAGCCTAGGCTGGAGACATAAGGGGGCACAGTGGTCCCACGAGACCCAAGCTGCACCTAGGGGATCCCGTCACAGTGGCGCAGCGAGCAGGGTGAAATACACAGCTTGTTGTACTGAGCAAGGTTTGCACTTCATACACTGGTGTAAAGATTTTAAGTGAGGCTTTAAGTGGAGTGGCTAAGGACAGCCAGGAGGAGGCTACCGGTTTGTTATTTTCTGTTTGCTTATTTTCGGAAAGAGAAGTAGGGACAGAAAAGCAGGAAAATGAGTGAAAGCAGTGAAGTGATGGCGAAATTGGAGCTTTTTAGACTGCAGGTTGCAGAAAAAGAGAGAGAGCTCCAGAGACTATTGGAACTGAAAGAACTGGAGATAAAGGAGAGGCAGGAAGAAAGAGAGAGAGAGCGGGAAGAAAGAGAAAGAGGACCAACTGGCCCTGCTGGAGACCAGAACCAGAACCCACCGACCCCAGCGATTCTCATCACTCCAAATATCCACAATTGGATCCATTTATGTGCTGCATACAATGAGGCAGACGACATTGCTGAATATCTGAGCACCGTTGAAAGACTGTGTGCAGTGCATGAAATCCCTGACGCCAAGAGAGTGCCTCGCCTGATTGCAAAATGAACTGGTAAAGTTCTGAATGTATTCAATGAAATGCCTATTGAGGATGCTTTAGACTATTGTAAATTCAAAAACAATTTTTCAGAGGTTTCAGATTCCCCCTGAAACATATAGAGTTAAATTAAGCATCATAAGAGGGATATTGGTATGAGTAATGCGGAATTTGTGAACAAAATGAAAGATTTGATGGGAAAGTGGGTGAGGGGCAAAGGTCTTACAAGCTTTGAGGGGATGTTGGATCTTGTTGCTCAAGAGCATTTCCTAGGCATATGTAAGGCTGATGTGAAGCAGCGTCTACGGGACAAAGATGTAAAGTCTGTGGATGAGATGGCGTCTCTAGCTGCTGCCTTTAACAGACCCAGGGATCTATTGAAAGCAAACCACCGAAAGAGGGGTTTAAACCTGGTGGGACGGGAGGATCCCGTTTTATCCATAGCAAGAGGGAGGGTGGCTGGGAGGCTGGGCACTCACCTCCCCAAAACCATCCCTCTAACCCTCATCCCAAATCTCCTGTAAAAACAGAAGAGCCCAAAAGTTGCTATCGGTGTAATTCCCCTGATCACCTGAGGAATAAATGCCCTGTGCTAGGAGGAAGCAGGCAACTAATAGCCCATGTTAGTTCTGCTGCCCTCAACCCAGAAACCCCCCAGGCATTTGAAACCTATCACATTGGTTTTGTGAGATTAGCCTCTGCAGAATCACATATGGAGCATGTTAAGGTCGTCAGAATTAATGGCAGACCGTACTTGGGGCAGAAGGATACAGGGGCCCAGGTCTCTCTGGTTAAGCAAAGTACGGTGCCAAAGGCTAGTATATTACCTGACCAAGTGGCAGAGATCATGGGGGTGGGTGAAAGCAGATTCCTCATGCTGAGAGAATGGGAGAGAGTCTCCTTGATTCCTCTGCAGCAGGGAGAAGCCACATGCTTCCAGGGGGGAGGTTGGTTGAGACCAACTCCTGCACTGCAGTTGGAGGTAACACCACATCAGGAAGGGATGGGGGTGTTTTGCTGGCCAGAGAGAGAACTGTGCAGGTTGTTAGCTGCCAGCAGGTTGCAGTTGAACCAGACACAGACCCCGCTCTAGGGAGCATAGGGAAATGTGTCCCAGGGCAGAGCTCAGAGAAGGGTGATGGTATCTCAGAAACTACTGAGGTGGGTGAGGATTCCTGTGACTCTGTCACACAGGTAAGCAGGGTGCTTCCAAATATGGGAGGGTCTGAGACTAGCTCCTCTCCCACAGAAGGCAACATGCCCTCAGGATCGGGGGCAGGAGAGGTGTTGTCAGTGATTAAGGAAACTGTCCCAGTTGCTAGCTGGCAGAATTTTGCTGCTGAAAAAGGGACGGACCCCTTCCTAGGGAGCACAGAGAAATGTGCCTTAGAGAGGGGCCCAGGGATACAGGAATGTCTCCTCATTGGTCACTTGGGGGAGGATGCCCAGGACTGAATGGATGAGTCAGCATCTGTGCACCGAGACAATCAGCCCATGAGCCAGGTTTTGAGAGGGAACTGTGTAACTGTCCTCCTGGGGGGAGCAGTCACACAGCTGACTTCTCAGGGACAGAGAAAGGGGTGGCGGAGGGTACCCCGATCCAGGTCCCAGGTTTTCAGGATGCTATTTCTGTAAGGTTTTTGGAATGTAACTGTGTCTCTTTACATCAAGATGCAGCTCCAATGCCTGTGATAACAGAGGAGTTGAAACCAGGAAATTGCCAGGTGGTAGTGGTGAGAGGGGGGTGTTTTCCGCCACACTGGTGAGACACAGGGAGCAGTTATGGAAAAGCTGTTGGGAAAAGATGCATCTGATCAAAGTGTAAACACACCTACCCCAGAGAGCACAAATCATAACTCTCTAGGAAAAGGAAGGATGGGAAAAGGGGGGAGCACAGGGTAACCTCCAAAAGGAAACGGGATTTTTTGCATGTGTACTGTCCTGGGGTCAGGAGACAGCTCCCCAAAGGGCTTAGGGAGATCCTGCAAGCTGCTATTGCGCCAAACCCTGAGGTACCAAAATCCCAGAAACATGATTAAATAAGAACCCAGGAAGAACTGAGTAAGGACTATCCAGTTTATTGCACCCAATGCAGCATGTATGATTACCTGCCCTATGGGATGTGGCGTAGGTGTGCAGAGGCCATGTACGGGCTTTGGAGACCAGAGTGGCTGAGCTGGAGGAGTTAAGGGAGACCAACAAACCAACCTCAGACCAGACTGTCTGAACAGAGGGTATCATAAAGATACTTGTAAACGCCCATCTATGATAAAAAAAATTGGTATTAATGTTAAATCTTGGGATAAGAATTTTGATACAGATGTTAAACCTTATGGTAACACGACTTAGAATCACAGAAGATTAGGGTTGGAAGAGACCTCAGGAGGTTCTAGTCCAACCCCTGCTCTTAGCACGACAAACCCCAACTAAATCATCCCAGCCAGGGCTCTGTCAAGCTGGGCCTTAAAAACCTCTAAGGATGGAGATTCCACCACCTCCCTAGGTAACCAGTGCTTCACCACCCTCCTAGTGAAATAGTTTTTCCTAATATCCAACCTGGACCTCCCCCACTGCAACTTGAGACCATTGCTCCTTGTTCTGTCATCTGCCACCACTGAGAACAGCCGAGCTCCATCCTCTTTGGAACCCCTTTTCAGGTAGTTGAAAGCAGCTATCAAATCCCCCCTCACTCTTCTCTTCTGCTGATTAAACAAGCCCAGTTCCCTCAGCCTCTTCTCATAAGTCATGTGCCCCAGACCCCTAATCATTTTCGTTGCCCTCTGCTGGACTCTTTCCAATTTGTCCACATCCTTCTTGTAGTGTGGGGCCCAAAACTGGATGCAATACTCCAGATGTGGCCTCACCAGTGCCGAATAGAGGGGAATAATAATTTCCCTCAATCTGCTGGCAATGCTCCTACGAATGCAGCCCAATATGCTGTTAGCCTTCTTGACAACAAGGGCACACTGCTGACTCATATCCAGCTTCTCATCCACCATAATCCCCAGGTCCTTTTCTGAAGAACTGCTGCTTAGCCAGTCAGTCAGCAGCCTGTAGCAGTGCATGGGATTCTTCCGTCCTAAGAATCTGTACTTGTCCTTGTTGAACCTCATCAGATTTCTTTTGGCCCAATCCTCCAATTTGTCCAAGTTGGAGGCTGCCTCCCCCACCCCCCGTCCATGCAAGCAAACGCCTCCTCCGCCACGGGCAGCAGCAATGTTAAGCAGGTAGGGCTGGGTGGGGTCCCGGGGGACGGGGCCACTCTGTGCTCCCAAGCGTCAGCTGTCCTGCCCCCTAGCACTGAGCTGGGAGGAGGGATCCTGCTGTGTGCTGGCTCAGCAGAGCCTGGGGTCAGGGCATGGGGGAGTGGGTCTGTGGGGGGGATGCTGGGATGAAGGGGTGGGAGGCGCTGGGCAATGGGGGAGGTATGTGTATTTTGGGGTGCGAGGCAGTGGGGGTCTGTTGGGGGGGTGCTGTGTAGTGGTGGTGGGGCTACGGGGAAGGCCACTGGGCAGTGGGGTGGGAGAGATCTGTCTGTGTTGGGATGCTGGGCAGTGGGGGTGCTGTGTGAGGCACGGTGTAGTTGCGGTGCTGGGCAGTGGGGTGCAGGGGGGATACTGGGCAGTTGTGGTGGGGCTGAGGGTGTGGGGGTGTTGGACAGGGGTGGGGGTGTTCATGGTGGTGTTCATGGTGTTCATGGCACTGTGCATTTGTGTGGGGGGGTGCTGGGCATAGCAGGTCCAGAGGATGCTGGGTCGGGGGGCTGTGTGGCACAGCATGGACCCACCCCCACAGGGAAGGGACATGCTGGGGGCACAGGGCTTGGCAGGCCAGTGTGTGTCTGGCGACTGCTGGTTTGTAAACAGTCCACTGGGCGGTGCGGGGCCGCCCGCGCCGTGCCCCTGGCCAGCCCCTGGCTCCAAGGACCGACCTCCCTGGGCCATGTTCCATTGCCCCCATATGGGCCCACAAATATGTTTGGAGCCAGGCCCACAAAAAGTTAAACTGACCCTGGTTAATAACAATATATGGAGATATACCTCTCTCAGACAGCTGGAAGGGATCTTGAAAGGTCATTGAGTCCAATCCCCTGCCTTCACTAACAGGACCAATTTTTGCCCCAGATCCCATTATGGCCCCCTCAAGGATTAAACTCACAACCCTGGGTTTAGCTGGCCAATGCTCAAACCACTGAGCTACCCCTCCCCCCTGGTTTTCCTTCCCTGAGACTTTCTTCCTCCTCAACAACACAGAGGCTGTCAGACCAAGGGTGGGACCAGTCTACTGTGTCCCGGAAAGTCTCATCTATGTACCTCTCTGTCTCCCTCAGCTCCTCAAGCTCAGCCCCTCTGGTCTCCAAAGCCCGTACACGGTCTCTGAGGGCCAGGAGCGCCTTGCATCAAATGCACACCTATGCCACCTGCCCATAGGGCAGGTAATCATACATGCTGCATTGGGGGCAATAAACTGGATAGCCCCCACTCTATTGCTAAACTTCTAAGATGTGAAGGTGCCGTGTTAACACATAGGCATCACACACACACACTCCCAAACCCTCGTCTAGACACAGCTTGATCCACACAAAGTCGCTCCAGGCAGGCAATGAAATTGGCTAATTACTTTGGAAAATCGAGGCCGCCACTCATGGTGGGCATTGGGGCGGAGGAGCGGGATGGTTAGATCCAGGGATGGATGGTAGCGAGGCCGGGGATGTGAAAGGGTCTGCCTCAAGCTGCGAGGGCTCCGAGCATGGAGCAGCGTAGCTGCCAAGGACCGATGTGTCTCTCAGACAGCCATTGTTCTGCGGGCTAGGCCAGGAGACCCTGTGCTGAGCAGGTGCTTGAGAACAGCCCCCAGCAGAGCACACGGGGCGTGCATGGAAGGAGACATGCAGTTGGCGCTCTGGATGGAAAGCAAGTAATCAGAGTGTCCCTCTATTTCCCCCAGGGTGATGGGGTAAATCACGCCTTGTTTTACTGCTTTGACTGCAGTTAGCACCAGGGCAGGGTGGCACCCCACAGTCTATCAGGGGTGCATTTCCTCCTGGGCGACAAGAGCTGGTTTTCCATGCTGTCCATGCCATAGTACAGTTTGCATTGACTGCAAACAGCGGAATTCAATGTGTCACCTGCAATAGCCTTGTATGGACACTAGATGGCAGCTGCTTCTTCCTAGTGGTGCAATGGATTTTTAACTGGTTTGCTATTTATCAGAGCCCAACGGGAAGGGAAATGTCTTTCACAGGAAATTCTGCGATTTCAAAATGTGGTTTTGTTCCAAATTGGGAGAATTTTTAAATTTCCAGGAACATGAAAATTTCCAAAATAAAATTTGTTTCAGGTCAGTCAGAACAGGGGGGAGGGATAGCTCAGTGGTTTGAGCATTGGCCTGCTAAACCCAGGGTTGTGAGTTCAATCCTTGAGGGGGCCACTTGGGGATCTGGGGCAAAATCAGTACTTGGTCCTGCTAGTGAAGGCAGGGGGCTGGACTTGATGACCTTTCAAGGTCCCTTCCAGTTCTAGGAGATGGGATATCTCCATTAATTATTATTATTTATTATAACGTTCTGGTTTAGTAACATCGAATTGTGCAGTTCCAGTTCAGAATGTTTTATTTTATATGTAATTTAGCACTTAATATGTAAGTATAATCCTATAGCATTATAGCTAATGTCCTTTATAATAGAATAGATTGGAAAATAAATTGGGAAAGAAAAAGTCTTTTCGGAAGGAAAAAGGAAACAACACAAAATTTCATCCAAATTGACACAATCCCAGTTTCTGTTTCAACAAAACTCCATTTTCCAATCGAAAACTGCTCCATGGGATATTTTTTGAGCAGCTCTATCATTTAGTATTAATTTTATGGTAGCATCTGGGAGCCTCAGGCACGAACCAGGATCCCATTGTGCTAGGCGCTGTACATTGTATATTAGGTGTGTTACCATAGCACCTGGGAGCCCCAGGTGTGGACCAGGATCCCATTCTGCTAGCTCCACTTTTGAGGAGTGTCGTGTGAGGTCTCTGCACGAGAGGAGAGAACGTCATAAGGCCAACACCTCAAACCCTCCCCCCAGCAATGGCTACACCTGTGAGACGTGCAATCGCATTTGCAAACCCAGGATTGGACTGGCTTCCTACATGAGAAATCATAAAAACAAATACACCCAAAACACAGGGTAACGCTAGCTGAACACTCGTCCGCCGAAGTTATGGGAGAATCCAAAAACAGAAGGTGTCACATCCTGCCCAAAAAGAAAGGTCCATTGACACCAATGGACCATTGTGGGTCATTAAAGAGGACAAAGGCCATTGGTTGTTCTGCCCTCCCTCCTCCCCCATGAAGATGAGTCATGTAAGTGGATTCCTCCCATCAGTGGAGTTTTCACAAGGGAGGAAGGGGATGAAAATCCCTGACAAGAAGCAACTGTATCTCTATGCTGCTTGGACTCTGGGGAACAAGGTTTTCAAGCCATAAGCAAGAGACCCCCAGCTGCTTAGCTCTGGTTAGCCTTAAAGGCGACATAGAGCTTGCTTATTAGAGAAGCTTCGGTTACCTTTGGAAATTTAAGATTGTAACTCCTTTGTGTATCTATGTTCACCTGCTTCAACCTTCAAAATAACTCTTGTGTTTCCTGTTCCTAGTTAATCGATCTGTACATAGTTTATTATAGGACTGGCTACAAGTGTTGTCTTTGGTGTGAGATCTAAGGTGCAATTGACATAGGGTAAGCATCTGGCTCTTTGGGACTGGGAGTAACCTGAATATTCCCATGCATCCAACGAAGTGGGTATTCACACACGAAAGCTTATGCTCCAATACTTCTGTTAGTCTATAAGGTGCCACAGGACGCTTTGTCGCTTTTTACTGAATATTTTTGTGATTCTTGGTGTAAAGGACCATCTGTCCCCAAGACAGGCTGACCTGGGTGGCAGACAGATCGGAGCACCTGGGGAACTATCTGTGGCTCAATGTTAAGGCTGGTACAGGCCTGAAGAGGTTACATGGTATAATTGGTTGGGGACAGCTAATTATAGAGCTCCAGCCAACTCAGGGTTTGTGCCCTGCTTCCTGACAGCCTGTCCGGAGATCGGCACTCACGCTCTTCAGCCAGTGCAGGCAGCGTCACAGACCAACCCGGCCACAACACTGCAAACAATCTTAAGAGAAGCTGGTGATGCAGGGAGCTGTATCCGGGGAACCCCTTGGTGAAATGGCTCCAAATTTGGGTCACTCACCTGATCGCAGGCCCCCATGTATCACAGCACATTTCAAAGTCATCCGAGGAAGCATGGAGATTTCATAGCACTTACACCAGAAGTATCTTCTCAATCTTGCCCTGCTATAACGGTCCCTTCTGGGAACCAAGGAGTTTGCAATGGGAGCTGCCGTCTGGGGCTGTAAACATGGTGTTTGGTTCCCAGGTGCAGCCCCTGTCAGCCAGGGGAGCAGAGAGCAGGGCTGGGAGCTCTGTCCCCCATTGTGCACCAGGTGCCCCCCATCCCTGGGGGATCGGGGCTGTCTGCTCCGGGGATCCCTGCCCAGGGAGCAGGAGATGGGGGTTCTAGGGATGGGGAGGGGAACACTCGGGAGCTCTGTACCCAGTAAAACCCAAGCTGCCGCGCACCCTGCCAGCTGGGAGCCAGGCTCGACGAGGGGCTGCCCTTGGGGACCCAGCACCTCCGGGGACATGTGACTCCCAACGCACGGATGGAGATGAGAGACCTGGACGCACGGACAGAGACATGAGGCCCCAGGATGCTCAGAAGCTTTATTGGCGGCAATCGCACGGCAGCGAATCAGCAAAAAGCATCACCTGCAGAAGGGAACAACCCCCAAAACAGCCCCCACTGACGCAGACCCACGCTCCGAGATCCCCATTGCCCCACCTTGGCTATGGTCCGTGCCCAGGAATCCCCCCACCCACCAACATCTGAGTAAGGGGCTCCCCACTCTGATCCAGTCCCATCATACTATCACCAGGAACAATGTGCCCTGCTCCCATCCACTGCCCCCCCTCCGGCCTCATGCAGGGATGGAGGCTGGGTTCTAGATCAGAGTTCTGAGCTTACTGGATGGCTCTGTGGGTTCTAGACTGCAGCTCAGAGACCCTCAGAGATGGGGGACATGTACTCGATTGGAGTTTGACACGCACTACAGGGGATGAAGGTTTAGTACAGAGCTTCAGGTGCACTGTGGGGGTGGCAATTCTAGATTGGAGCACACTTGGGGAGAGGGACGGGCTTCTAGATCACAGATTGGAGCACACCCAGGGATGGGCTTCTAAGCTGGAGCACAACCAGAGATGGGGATGGGGTTTGACACTGGAGCACACCCAGCGATGGGGCTCTATATTGGAGATTTTAGCACATCCAGGTATGGAGTTCTAGATGGGAACACACTCTGGAAGGGGATCTATGTTGGCACATACCTGTGGATCAGGTTCTAGATCAGTGCGTGCCCAGGAATGGGGTTCTAGATTGCAGCGCACCCACGGATTGGGGCTCTAGATTGGGGCACACATCAGAATGGGGTTCTGGATTGGAGCTTGCTGCCTGGCTGGGACGTGTTTCTGTTACACTCAGTGAGCCAGAAGCGTATGGGCAGCGAGGGAGGCCAGTGGCACAAAGAGCCACATGTGGTTCCCGACTCCGCTCCATCATCTACCTCTTCCCAGCCAGGCAGGGGTTGTTTTGGGGGTCCACTGAAGCACAGTCCTGGCAGCCGTTGTTGTTGCAGCGCAGCAGGGGCACGTTGCGCAGCCGGTGCCAGGCGTCCAGCAGGTCTTTCCGGGTCACTGCAGGCGACCTGTCATAGTGGAAGATCCTCTGAAACACGAAGGCCTTGTAGTTGTTGTCAATGGCCAAGAAGGCAGCACTGGTCATCTGCACGATGTTCGAGCGCCCGGCCTCGCGCAGACACTTGGTGGAGCAGGGCGAGCTCAAGGTGAATAAGATCAGGCAGCTGTTCTGGCCGTAGGTCCTGGCTGTGAGCTGGGCCACAAGGCTGTTTCGGCCGGAGAGCAGACGCCACTCGCTGTGCTCCGTGTATTTTGCACTCAGTGTAATCACGTCCTTTGGCCGGGCAGCCACAATGTTCCCGCTGGGCGGGTTGTACAGGGCACCGGGCTGACTTATCATCGTTCTCATTGAGTTTAGCTGGGTAATGGGCAGATAGGTGGCCACATCCTGGGGGTCACTGCAGGTGGCATGGGGCAGCGTGGCGGCGAAGGCGTATTGATCGTGAACTCCGCCGTTACTGAAAGAGGGCAGGAGACAGAGGGGTCAGGGGGCACCGGCTCCTGGGACTGAGCCAGGAGATGCCAAGTAAAAGGGAGAGAAAGAGGAATAGGAACCTAAAATGCCCTCCCTCCTCTGGGCCCCATCTCCCCCTGCATCCCCAGAATCACCCCTAGAATGAAGACAGTGCCTAATCTAATGTAGGGGTCAGTTCATCCCTGGCATGCTGGGTACAACCAGGGACATTCTCTGCTGCTCTTCACAGCAGGGCTACAGGGAAGGACAGAGACAAACCCCAGGCCGGTCACTCACCGGTTCACATGATCCACAATTTTTCTGAGTGCGGCCGGGTCGATGCTCCCGGCGGTCTCTGGCCCGAAGCAGAGGAGAAGGGGCAGCAGCAGGAGTCCAGCCCTGGGCATCCGTCCCGGCACCTGCACAGGACCCCACAGTGTCAGCGCCCCTGAGCCCAGGGCACAAACCCAGAGCCCCCCAAGCCACATCCCCTAGCCCCTGGTGTGCTACCAACAGGAGAGGGGGCAGTGGGGTTCCCTGGGGCATTGGGGAATTGGGGAGCACTCTGCTGAGGTGCCGTGGGGCAGGATAGATGGGTGCCTGAGGGGAGTCCCTGAGGCAGGCTGGAGGTGGGTGGCAGAGGGGACTCCCCTGGGCCTTCATGGTGCAGGAGGAGGTGAGGGACAGGGGGGAGTCATCAGAGTTTCTATGGGCAGGACAGAGGTGGGGGGCAGGAGGCACTCCCCTGTGGCTCAATGGGGCAGGGAGACTCTCCGGGGCTCCGAGGGGCAGGGGTGGTGGGGGTAGGGGGACTCACCTGGGGCTCCATAGTGAGCTGTGAAGGGTCCACGTCTCTGTTGACAGATGCTCGCACTCACTGTTGGTATGACAGCTCCCAGCCAGGCTTTTTATAGGACTTCCGCAGGGAGCTGTGAAGGGCCGGGCCGCTCTCCTGCTGGCCCGACCGACCAGGAGAGGCTTTAGGGGGGGGCTGTTGGCTACAGACCCCAGGATCCAGGGGAACAGGATGGATATTTCAATATTGGATCTCTGAGAACTTCCTCCTGATCCCAGATCGATGCAAACCTTGGCACGTTATCTCTCTGGGCTGGGCACGCCACAAACAGCCCTGAGGAAACTTTATGACACCTCTGTATTCAATGCCCAGACACTGTATGGAAAGGCAAAGTCACATCCATGTCAAGAAAATGTTGGGCCAGAGCTCTGTGACACCCCAGGGGAATGCCCTGTAACCCCCATATTCCTCATTTATAGATAATTGTGATACTGCGTATAAAGCATGCGTTGTAAGGTATCATGGGAAAGATTATAATCTGCTGAAACCCGCTGTTCCATCTACATATGTACATCATTAATGCATATGAAGTTATGAGATTGTGTTGTGTGGTTATCACTAAAATAGGCTGTGGGTTTGGGAAGCGCCCAGGTACTAGCTCCCCAAAGACAATAATTGGGGGATAACCGACACCCGGGCGGGTGTCAAACAACCATCAACAGCCATTGTCCAGCAAGGGAGCTACAATTCAATGACTCACTTGCACGAGACCACACCAGGGGAATTGCTCAACCTTGCCTGGGGACTCAGCAACGTCCACCAGACATGCCTGGACTTGTACTCTCCCACCTCATGCACTAAGGGTATCAAACAGAACACAGTGGCCCCATGCTTCGTCTTTTTTCCTCCCCCCACCCCTGCTGCAAGCAACAAGGACACTGAGAAGACTGAAGACTCCAGCAGAGGAGGTTGGCCCCCAGTGGGGTGAGAAAAACGGCTTAATCTAGATGTTGCCCAGTCTAATAGGGTTGAGCATTTAGACTGTGTGCTTATATTTTATTTTCATTTGGTAACTGTTGTAGGAGCACCAGTGATCTGTATGTTATGTATAACCTGTATGCTCAAAAGGTCTGTTACACTCCCCCTCCTCCCCCTTTGTCTCCTCTCCCTCTCTGAATACCTGTGAAGTGGCTTTCCCCCTCCCCCTCCCCCCTGGAATGCTTGTGGGATGAATGGGCTGGTTGAACAGCTGGAAGATCAGAAGAGCTCCCAGAGAGACAAGGTGTCTGAGACTCTAATTAGGCAGCGCTCACACACCCAATGCATGGACGCTGCATGGACACTGCCCGAGGTGGAGTGTGACCAACCAGATGCGGCCAACTCATCTCTAGTCGCAGGCCATGAGGAGCAGGTCGGTAAAAGGGGAAGGGGCCATGTGCTTGGCAGTGCACTCACAAGCTTGTACCTCCCAAGAAGGCCCTTCGCCCGGACTGCTTAGCCAGCGGTTCACTGCGTTACATTCCATTATGCCTCGGGAAGACTTACCTTCATCGCACCGTCCATCGCTGCGCTGTGAGACACTTACCTGGAGACCAAAGCCCTGAGGTAAGTGGGGAAATGGGATCCTGGGAGGAAGCACGAGCAGGAGAGCGTAAGAGGGGAGGACTCCTGTCTCATACTGAGAAAGAGGGACGATCGATGAGTTATCTTAAGTGCCTATACACAAATGCAAGAAGCCTGGGAAACAAGCAGGGAGAACTGGAAGTCCTGGCACAGTCAGGGAACTATGATGCGATTGGAATAACAGAGACTTGGTGGGATAACTCACATGACTGGAGTACTGTCATGGATGGATATAAACTGTTCAGGAAGGACAGGCAGGGCAGAAAAGGTGGGGGAGTTGCGTTGTATGTAAGAGAGGAGTATGACTGCTCAGAGCTCCGGTATGAAACTGCAGAAAAACTTGAGAGTCTCTGAATAAAGTTGAGAAGTGTGAGCAACAAGGGTGATGTCGTGGTCGGAGTCTGCTATAGACCACCAGACCAGGGGGATGAGGTGGACGAGGCTTTCTTCCGGCAACTAACAGAAGTTGCTAGATCGCACGCCCTGGTTCTCATGGGAGACTTTAATCACCCTGATATCTGCTAGGAGAGCAATACAGCAGTGCACAGACAACCCAGGAAGTTTTTGGAAAGTGTAGGGGACAATTTCCTGGTGCAAGTGCTAGAGGAACCAACTAGGGGCAGAGCTTTTCTTGACCTTCTGCTCACAAACAGGGAAGAATTAGTAGGGGAAGCAAAAGTAGATGGGAACCTGGGAGGCAGTGACCATGAGATGGTCGAGTTCAGGATCCTGACACAAGGAAGAAAGGAGAGCAGCAGAATACGGACCCTGGACTTCAGAAAAGCAGACTTTGACTCCCTCAGGGAACAGATGGGCAGGATCCCCTGGGAGAATAACATGAAGGGCAAAGGGGTCCAGGAGAACTGGCTGTATTTTAAAGAATCCTTATTGCGGTTGCAGGAACAAACCACCCCGATGTGTAGAAAGAATAGTAAATATGGCAGGCGACCAGATTGGCTTAACAGTGAAATCCTTGCTGACCTTAAACGCAAAAAAGAAGTTTACAAGAAGAGGAAGATTGGACAAATGACCAGGGAGGAGTATAAAAATATCGCTCAGGCATGCAAGAGTGAAATCAGGAAGGCCAAATCGCACTTGGAGTTGCAGCTAGCAAGAGATGTTAAGAGTAACAAGAAGGGTTTCTTGTTAGCAACAAGAAGAAAGTCAAGGAAAGTATGGGCCCCTTACTGAATGAGGGTGGCAACCTAGTGACAGAGGATGTGGAAAAAGCTAATGTACTCAATGCTTTTTTTTGCCTCTGTCTTCACAAACAAGGTCAGCTCCCAGACTGCCGGACTGGGCAGCACAGTATGGGGAAGAGGTGACCAGCCCTCCGTGGAGAAAGAAGTGGTTTGGGACTATTTAGAAAAACTGGATGAGCACAAATCCATGGGGCCGGATGCGCTGCATCCGAGGGTGCTAAAGGAGTTGGCGGATGTGATTGCGGAGCCATTGGCCATCATCTTTGAAAACTCATGGCGATCGGGGGAGGTCCCGGATGACTGGAAAAAGGCTAATGTAGTGCCCATCTTTGAAAAGGGAAGAAGGAGGATCCGGGGAACTACAGGACAGTCAGCCTCACCTCAGTCCCTGGAAAAATCATGGAGCAGGTCCTCAAGGAATCAATTATGAAACACTTAGAGGAGAGGAAAGTGATCAGGAATAGTCAGCATGGATTCACCAAGGGGAAGTCGTGCCTGATTAACTTAATTGCCTTCTATGATGAGATAACTGGCTCTGTGGATGAGGGGAAAGCAGTGGATGTGTTATTCCTTGACTTTAGCAAAGCTTTTGATACGGTTTCCCACAGTATTCTTGCCGCCAAGTTAAAGAAGTATGGGCTGGATGAATGGATTATAAGCTGGATAGAAAGCTGGCTAGATCGTCGGGCTCAAAGGGTAGTGATCAACGGCTCCACGTCTAGTTGGCAGCCGGTTTCAAGCGGAGTGCCCCAAGGGTCGGTCCTGGGGCCGGTTTTGTTTAATATCTTTATTAATGATCTGGAGGATGGTGTGGACTGCACTCTCAGCAAGTTTGCAGATGACACTAAACTGGCAGGCGTGGTAGATACACTGGAGGGTAGGGATCGGATACAGCAGGACCTAGACAAATTAGAGGATTGGGCCAAAAAAAACCTGATGAGGTTTAACAAGGACAAGTGCAGAGTCCTGCACTTAGGACGGAAGAATCCTATTCACTGCTACAGACTAGGGACCGAATGGCTAGGTAGCAATTCTGCAGAAAAGGACCTAGGGGTCACAGTGGACGAGAAGCTGGATATGAGTCAACAGTGTGCTCTTGTTGCCAAGAAGGCTAACGGCATTTTGGGCTGTATAAGTAGGGGCATTGCCAGCAGATCGAGGAAAGTGATCGTTCCCCTTTATTCGACATTGGTGAGGCCTCATCTGGAGTACTGTGTCCAGTTTTGGGCCCCACACTACAAAAAGGATGTGGAAAAACTGGAAAGAGTCCAGCGGAGGGCAACAAAAATGATTAGGGGTCTGGAGCACATGACTTATGAGGAGAGGCTGAGGGAACTGGGATTGTTTAGTCTCCAGAAGAGAAGAATGAGGGGGGATTTGATAGCTGCTTTCAACTACCTGAAGGGGGGTTCCAAAGAGGATGGAGCTTGGCTGTTCTCAGTGGTGGCAGATGACAGAACAAGGAGCAATGGTCTCAAGTTGCAGTGGGGGAGGTCTAGGTTGGATATTAGGAAACACTATTTCACTAGGAGGGTGGTGAAGCACTGGAATGCGTTACCTAGGGAGGTGGTGGAATCTCCTTCCTTGGAGGTTTTTAAGGCCCGGCTTGACAAAGCCCTGGCTGGGATGATTTAGTTGGGGATTGGTCCTGCTTTGTGCAGGGGATTGGACTAGAACCTCCTGAGGTCCCTTCCAACCCTGATATTCTATGATTCTATGATACCTTGAAGGATACTGACATCTCCAGTGCCGTGCCTGTCCTGGGAGCATGAGTATGTGAGTGTGAGTGTAACCTCCCTCCCCCTTCTTTTGAGCTTAGCTATCAGTATAATAAACCTGCTGCTTTCTGCCAAACTCTGGTGGGTCATTAGTCCTCCTTAAGCTTACTAGCTGGCCAAATTTCGGGTAACAATAACTAACTCTGAATTTTTGCCTAGCACTTATAATCATTTGAAATCTATCTTTTATAGTAAATACATTTGTTTAACTGTTTATCTTACCAGTGAGTTTGCCTGAAGTGTCTCGTAAATCTGCTCAGGTTCACAAAGCCCGGTGTATATCCACTTGCCTTTGATGAAGAGGTGAACCAATTAATAAATTTGCACTGCTCGCCTTGAGCAGTGCAGGACGGTATAGTCCTGGGATACAGTCCTGGGATCTGGGGGGATTCAGCTGGTACCTTTCTCTGTGATTCATGAGTGGCTCTGGGAGCATTCATGCAATGTAGCTGGGTCTGGAGCTCCATATGCAGTTGTGCTGAGTGATCACAGCGCCTGGAGGGGTTGCTGCTTGTCACTAGCAAAGCATTGGGAGAGACAGCCCAGGCTGAAGACATAAGGGGGCACAATGGTCCCACGGGACCCAGGCTGCACCCCGGGGATCCCGTCACAGTGACACAGCGAGCAAGGTGAAATACACACAGCTTGTTGTACTGAGCAAGATTTTCCCTTCATACACTGGTGTAAAGATTTTAAGTGAGGCTTTAAGTGGAGTGGCTAAGGACAGCCAGGAGGAGGCTACCGGTTTGTTATTTTCTGTTTGCTTATTTTCGGAAAGAGAAGTAGGGACAGAAAAGCAGGAAAATGAGTGAAAGCAGTGAAGTGATGGCGAAATTGGAGCTTTTTAGACTGCAGGTTGCAGAAAAAGAGAGAGAGCTCCAGAGACTATTGGAACTGAAAGAACTGGAGATAAAGGAGAAGCAGGAGGAAAGAGGAAGAGAGCAGGAAGAAAGAGAGAGGACCAACCGGACCTGCTAGAGACCAGAACCAGAACCAGAACCCACCGACCCCAGCAATTCCCATCACTCCAAAAATCCACAATTGGATCCATTTATGTGCTGCATACAATAACTGACAATATTGCTGAATATCTGACTGCCGTAGAAAGGCTGTGTCAGTGCATGAAATCCCTGATGCCAAGAAAATTCCTACCCTGATTGCAAATTTAACTGGTAAACCTCTGAATGTATTCAATGAAATGCCTATTGAGGATGCTTTAGACTATTGTAAATTCAAAACCACTCTTTTGCAGAGGTTTCAGATTCCCCCTGAAACATATAGAGTTAAGTTAAGAATCATAAGAGGGATATTGGTATGAGTTATGGGGAATATGTGAACAAAATGAAAAATTTGATAGGAAAGTGGGTGAGGGGCAAAGGTCTTACAAGCTTTGAGGGAATGTTTGATCTTGTTGCTCAAGAGCATTTCCTAGGCACATGTAAGGCTGAGTCTATGGGACAAAGATGTAAAGTACTTGGGTCAGAAGGATACAGGGGCCCAGGTCTCTCTGGTTAAGCAAAGTGTGGTGCCAGACACTAGTATATTACCTGGCCAAATGGCAGAGATTGTGGTGGTGGGCAAAAGCAGATTCCTTGTACCACTAGCTAAAATCCATGTGGTTTGGAAAGTGTTTTGACTGTGGGGGTAATGGAACACCTCCTAGCTGACCTGCTCCTTGGTAATGATTTTTTCCATGTAGCCCAGGTTAAGGTATTTGCCCACAGCAAGAAGGAGTTTCATGCTGGGACCCCCAAGGGGAAGGAGAAGGTCTCAAGAACTTCTGAGAGAATGGGAGAGAGTCTCCTTGATTACTCTCCAGCAGGGGGAAGCCACATGCTTCCAGATGGGAGGATGGTTGAGACCAACTCCTGCACTGCAGTTGGAGGTAACACCACATCAGGAAGGGATGGGGGTGTAATACTGGCCAGGGAGAGAACTGTCCAGGTTGTTAGCTGCCAGAAGGTTGCAGATGAACCAGGGACAGACCCCGCTCTAGGGAGCATAGAGAAATGTGTCCCAGAGGAGAGCCCAGAGAAGGGGCAGGGGATCTCAGAAACCACTGAGGTGGGTGAGGGTTCCTGTGACTATAACACAGGGAAGCAGGGTGCTTCCAAGTAGGGGAGGGGCTGAGACCAGAGGTGAGAGTAAGCCAGTATGGTCCGGTGCGGCATACCGGCAAGAGCCAGTACTCCGTGCCAGAGCGGACTGACTTCCCCAGCCTGGTGATTTAAAGGGCCTGGGGCTCCCTGCAGCGGCAGAAGCCCCGGGCCCTTTAAAGCACCGCCTGAGCCCTGCTGCCGGAGTCCCGGGGTAGCGGCAGCAGGGCTCTGTTGGCGATTTAAAGGGCCCGGAGCTCTGCTGCAATAGCAGTGGCCGGAGCCCTGGGCCCTTTAAATCGCCCCTGAGCCCCGGGGCTCCCAGCCGCCTCTGCAGCTGGTAGATCCAGGGGTGATTTAAGGGCCTCAGAGCTCCTAGCCCCAGCTGGAGCCCCAGGGCCTTTAAATCTTGATTTAAAGATCCCGCCTCTTTTGGTTGAGGCCACACCCCAGCTCAGGACTCCAGCGAACCGGTAAGTCCTTTAAGTTACTTTCACCCCTAGCTGAGACTAGCTCCTCTCCCGCAGAAGGCAACATGCCCTCAGGATCAGGGGCAGGAGAGTTGTTGTCACTGATTAAGGAAACTGTCCCAGCTGTTAGCTGGCAGAATTTTGCTGCTGAAAAAGGAACGGACCCCTTCCTAGGGAGCACAGAGAAATGTGTCTTATAGGGGGGCCCAGAGGAGGAAACTGGGGTACAGGAATGTCTCCTCATTGGTCACTTGGGGGAGGATGCCCAGGACTGAATGGATGAGTCAGCATCTGTGCTCCCAGGCATTCAGCCCATGAGCCAGGTTTTGAGAGGGAACTGTGTAACTGTCCTCCTGGGGGGAGCAGTCACACAGCTGACTTCTCAGGGACAGAGAAAGGGGTGGCGGAGGGTACCCCGATCCAGGTCCCAGTTTGTCAGGATGCTATTTCTGATAAGGTTTTGGAAAGTAACTGTGTCTCTTTACATCAAGATAAAGCTCCAACACCTGTGATAACAGAGGAGTTGAAACCAGGAAACTGCCAAGTGGTTGTTGGTGAGAATGCAAATGACTCAACTGACAGAGAGGGGGGTGTTTTCCTCCACACTGGTGAGACACAGGGAGAAGTTATGGAAATGCTGCTGGGAAAAGATGCATCTGATCAAAGGATAAACACACCTAGCCCAGAGCGCACAAATCATAACTCTCTAGGAAAAGGAAGGATGGGAAAAGAGGGGAGCACAGGGTAACCTCAAAAAGGGATGGGATTTTTTGCATATGTACTGTCCTGGGTTCAGGAGACAGCTCCCTGAAGGGCCAGTCAATATGCAGGATCCCCCTAAGCCGCTATCTTGCCAACCCCTGAGGTACCAAAATCCCAGAAACATGATTAAATAAGAACCCAGGAAGAAGGAAAATGAACAAACCAACCTCAAACCAGACTGTCTGAACAGAGGGTATCATAAAGATACTTGTAAACGCCCATCTATGATAAACAAAATGGTATTAATGTTAAATATTGGATAAGAATTTTGATACTGATGTTAAACCTTACGGTAACACTACTTAGAATCATAGAAGATCAGGATAGGAAGGGACCTCAGGAGGTCATCTAGTCCAACCCCCTGCTCAAAGCAGGACCAATCCCCAACTATTTTCTTTGCCCCAATCAGCCCTCTCAAGGACTGAACTCACAACCCTGAGTTTAGTAGGCCAATGCTCCCTCCCCCTTTAGGTAACCCATTCCAGTGCTTCACCACCCTCCTAGTGAAATAGTGTTTCCTAATATCCAACCTAGACCTCCCCCACTGCAACTTGAGACCATTGCTCCTTGTTCTGTCATCTGCCACCACTGAGAACAGCCAAGCTCCATCCTCTTTAGAACCCCCCTTCAGGTAGTTGAAGGCTGCTATCAAATCCCTCCTCACTCTTCTCTTCTGCAGACTAAATAAGCCCAGTTCCCTCAGCCTCTCCTCGTAAGTCATTTGACCCAGCCCCCTAATCATTTTCGTTGCCCTCCGCTGGACTCTCTCCAATTTGTCCACAGCCTTTCTGTAGTGGGGGGCCCAAAACTGGACACAGTACTCCAGATGTGGCCTCACCAATGCCGAACAGAGGGGAACGATCACTTCCCTTGATCTGCTGGCAGTGCTCCTACTAATGCAGCCCAATAGGCCGTTGACCTTCTTGGCAACAAGGGCGCACTGCTGACTCATATCCAGCTTCTCATCTACTGCAATCCCCAGGTCCTGTTCTGCAGAACTGCTGCTTAGCCAGAACTGTAGCAGTGCCTGGGATTCTTCCTTCCGAAGTGCAGGACTCTGCACTTGTCCTTGTTGAACCTCATCAGATTTCTTTTGGCCCAATCCTCCAATTTGTCCAAGTTGGAGGCTGCCTCCCCCACCCTCTGCCCATGCAAGCAAACGCCTCCTCCGCCACGGGCAGCAGCAGCACCAAGCAGGTAGGGCTGGGTGGGGCCCCAGGGAAAGGGGCCACTCTGTGCTCCCAAGCATCAGCTGTCCTGCCCCCTAGCACTGTGCTGGGAGGGGGGATCCTGCTCTGTGCTGGCTCAGCAGGGCCTGGGGGCAGGGCATGAGGGAGTGGGTCTATGGGGAGGATGCTGGGGTGTGAAGGGTTTGGAGGTGCTGGGCAGTGGGGGAAGTTTGTGTATTTTGAGGTGCTAGGTAATGGGGGTCTGTTGGAATGCTGTGTAGTGGTGGTGGGGCTCTGGGGATGGGTACTGGGCAGTGGGGGTGGGGCAGAGCTGTGTGTGTTGGGGTGCTGGGCAGTGGGGTGAGGGAGATCTGTGTGTGTTGGGGTGCTGGGCAGTGGGGGGGGGGTTGTGTGAGGCTCTGTGTAGTGGTGGTGGGGCTGTGGCTGTGGGGAAGGGTACTGGGCAGTGGAGGGGGAGATCTGTGTGTGTTGGGGTGCTGGGCAGTGAGGATGGGGGGTGCTGGGCAGTTGTGGTGGGGCTGAGGGCATGGGGGCGTTGAGATCTGTGGTGGTGTTCATGGCACTGTGCATTTGTGGGGAGGGGGGCTGGGCATAGCGGGTCCAGAGGGTTCTGGGTGGGGGGGCTGTGTGGCATGGCATGGATCCACCCCCACAGGGAAGGGGCACGCCGGGAGCACAGGGCTCGGTGGGCCAGTGTGCGTCTGGCGACTGCTGGTTTGTAAACAGTGCACTGGGCAAAGCGGGGCGGCCCGTGCCATGCCATGCCCCATTGCCCTGGCTGGCCCCTCGCTCCAAGGACCGACCTCCCCACGCCATGCTCCATTGCCCCCATAGGGGCCCACAAATATGTTTGGAGCCAGGAACACAAAGACGTAATCCAGCCCTGGCTCTCCTTCCCTGAGACTTTCATCCTCCTCAACAGCACAGAGGTTGTCAGACCAGGGGTGGGACCGGTCTACTGTGTCCCAGAAAGTCTCATCTATGTACCTCTCTGTCTCCCTTAGCTCCTCCAGTTCAGCCACTCTGGTCTCCAAAGCCCGTACATGGTTTCTGAGGGCCAGGAACTCCTTGCACCGAATGCACACCTACGCCACATCCCACAGGGCAGGTCATCATACATGCTGCGTTGGGTGCAATAAACTGGACAGCCCCCACTCTGCTGCTGGACTTCTAAGATGTGAAGGTGCCGTGTTAACACATTGGCATCACACACACACACCCAAACCCTCGTCTAGACACAGCTTGAGCCGCATAAAGCTGCTCCAGGCAGGCAACCAAATTGGCTAATTACTTTGGAAAATCGAGGCTGCCACTCATGGTGGGCATTGGGGCGGAGGAGCGGGATGGTTAGATCCAGGGATGGACGGTAGCGAGGCCGTGGATGTGGAAGGGACGGCCTCAAGCTGCGAGGGCTCCGAGCATGGAGCAGCGTAGCTGCCAAGGACCAGGGCCGTCTTTACCCATATGCAAAGGACGCAGCTGCGTAGGGTGCCCTGCACAGCTGAGTGCTGCTCCAGCCCCTGCTCCGGCTCTTTCCCAGGGCCCCCGCGGCTGCTCCGCCCCTGCCCCGCCCCGCCCCCACTCCCCGGAGCTCTGCAGCAGGGCCGGGCCTGCACTCACCGGCGGGTGGAAGTACAGAGACCCAGCCCCCGCCGCCGGTGAGTGCTGGGGGTGGTTCCCCCACACCCTCAAGCCAGCTCCCTCCCCCCACTCCTGCGGAGGCCTGGGGATCCACACACACACCCCGCAGGGGGGGCTGCGTAGGGCCCCAGAATAGCTAGGGACGGCCCAACCAAGGACTGATGTGTCTCTCAGACAGCCATTGTTCTGCGGGCTAGGCCAGGAGACCCTGTGCTGAGCAGGCATTTGAGAACGGCCCCCAGCAGAGCACATGGGGCGTGCATGGAAGGAGACATGCAGTTGGCGCTCGGGATGGAAAGCAAGTAATCAGAGTGTCCCTCTATTTCCCCCAGGGTAATGGGGTAAATTATGCCTTGATTCACAGACTCTGACTGCACTTAGCACCAGCGCAGGGTGGCACCCCACAGTCTATCAGGGGTGCATTTTCTCATGGGCAACAAGAGCTGGTTTTCCATGCTGTCCATGCCATAGCATAGTTTGCGTTGATTCAATGTGTCACCCCCAATAGCCTTGTATGGACACTAGATGGCAGCTGCTTCTTCCTAGCGGTGCAAAGGATTTTTAACTGGTTTGCTATTTCACAAAGCCCTACGGGAAGGGAAATGTCTTTCGCAGGAAATTCTGCAATTTCAAAATGTGCTTTTGTTCCACATTTTGGGAGAATTTTGAAATTTCCAGTAACATGAAAATTTCCAAAATAAAATTTGTTTCAGGTCAGTCAGAACGTTCTGGCTTAGTAACATCGAATTGTGTTGTTCCAGTTCAGAATGTTTTAGTCTATATGTAACTTAGAACTTAATATGTAAGTATAATCCTATAGTATCATGGCTAATGTCCTTTATAATAGAATAGACTGGGAAATAAATTGGGAAAGAAAAAGTCTTTTCAGAAGGAAAAAGGAAACAACACAAAATTTCATCCAAACTGACACAATCCCAGTTTCCATTTCAACGAAACTGCATTTTCCAATTGAAAACTGCGTCATGAGACATTTTTTGAGCACCTGTATCATTTAGTATTAATTTTATGGTAGCACCTGGGAACTCCAATCATGGACCAGCACCTCATTGTGGAAACCTTGAGGAAACTTCATGGTGCCTCTGCGGTCAGTACCCAGACAAAGACACGTCCCCATCAAGGAAAAGTGGGGCCAGATCCCCAGCTGGCATAAAGCAGGATTGCTGCCTTGCAGTCAATGGGCCCTGGTTCCCAGCTGGTGTCAAGTGGCCCCGCTCTGTTGGAGAGGGAATTTTGGTAATATGTGCCTCAGTTTCCCTCTGGGCTTTGCCTTGCTCTGCACGGTATATAAACAGTTCTTGGGGCAGAGCGAGAGACTCGGGGTGTCAGGTGACGCTGTTGTCTGGGATGGAACCAATGGGTCAGTAAAGGCCTGGCAGAAACCGACCCAGATCAGTGAAGACGCTGGAAAGACAATGGGCTAGCAACCAACAAGCAAGAGGAGGGGATTTTCCCACCTCTCTGCAGGGAAGCCGGGCAAAGACCTCAGCTGGAGAACCGAGGGGAAAGGTGCCAGCTGGCTGGGGGAAGAACCGGCCTTTGCAGAGAGAGAGAGACAGACACACACACACACACAGGGAACTCGGGCAAAGGAACGTAGACGGAGCCACAGTGGTTTCCAGGGTGACATGGTTCAAGGCAGCGAGGGCCAGGCTGAACTTTCTCTTATCTCTGCCTCTGACAGCCTGAACAGTGATTACACAGGTTGTGTACTGGGGGTGATGTGTCTTTGTCACAGATAACAGGTTCTTTTCCAAGGCAACTACTTTACAGTTAACTGAGAAGCTAGAAGCTGGTGAAACACACCCAGAAACTATATTTAATACAGACAATCAGGGCCGGCTCTAGGTTTTTTGCCGCCCCAAGCTCCGAGAGGGCAACTGCCAAAGCAAAAAAAAAAAAGGAGGCCGGAATGCCACCCCTTGAAATGCGTCGCACCAAGCACGTGCTTGGTTAGCTGGTGCCTAGAGCCAGCCCTGCAGACAATATCCTGGGCAAGGGTCAATACACAGAAGGGTTAGAATAAGCACAGTAAAATAGGTTCCTGCATTGCTCATACCTCCAGTCCTGCATTACGCATACTTACCGCTTACGGAGCCCGCTGGAAGCAGAGATGGAGGGAGAAGAGAGTGGTGCCAACCAGAAGGGAGGTCCTGATTCTGTTTACACTGTCTCGGAGACCCGACAGAGCCAAAGAAATGGGAAATGGGGGTGGTATTTTATACCCTTTCTTGTGGTAACAGCACGGCCATGAACCGTATTTGATCCTTAACCCTGATCCGCAGCATTTATTTCTTAATTCCTTATTTCTTAATTCCTGTATGTAAATGTGGTCTAACGGCTTAGCCATTGCATGGCAACCTAATTGCTAAAGGCCCCCAGGCCCCGTCTTGCAGAATCCTGTGGTGTACTGGATCTGTTTGTGGTTACCTGTTTGTCTCTCAGGAGGAGAGTGCAAAATATCTGACCTGGGGCAGGTCATCTCCTTAGATCTACAGTGTTCAGCTACCTCCCAGCCTTCAGCATAACTCCCCCCACCAGCCATGGAAAATTGCTCCGCCAGAATTTTTTGGGGCCGCTCTATTATTTATTCTTAATTTTCTAGTAGTGCTTAGGAGCCCCAGGCATGGATGAGCACCTCATAGCGCTAGGCGCTGTACATTATTTATTAGAACAACAAGGAGTCTGGTGACACCTTAAAGACTAACAGATTTATTTGGGCATAAGCTTCCCTGGGTAAAAACCTCACTTCTTCAGATGCATAGAGTGAAAGTTACAGATGCAGGCATTATATACTGACACATGGAGAGCAGGGAGTTACTTCGCAAGTGGAGAACCAATGTTGACAGGGCCAATTCAATCAGGGTGGGGGAGAGATAGCTCAGTGGTTTAAGCATTGGCCTGCTAAACCCAGGGTTGTGAGTTCAATCCTTGAGGGGGCCACTGAGGTATCTGGTGCAAAATCCAAGCCCTAAGATACAACCGAATTTGCTCCAACCCCTCAGACAGAGACAAACACCGACAAGATCTTTATCAAGCATTCTTAAAACTACAATACCCACCTGGGGAAGTGAGGAAACAGATTGACAGAGCAAGACGGGTACCCAGAAATCACCTACTACAGGACAGGCCCAACAAGGACAATAACAGAACACTACTGGCCATCACATACAGCCCCCAGCTAAAACCTCTCCAGTGCATTATCCACAATCTACAACCTATCCTGGAAAATGATCCCACACTCTCACAGACCTTGGGAGGCAGGCCAGTCCTCGCTTACAGACAACCCCCCAACCTGAAGCAAATACTCACCAGCAACTACACTCCACACCACAGAAACACCAATCCCTGTAGCAAACCTCGTTGCCTACTCTGTCCCCATATCTACTCTGGCGACACCATCAAGGGCTCATTCACCTGCACATCTACTAATGTTATATATGCCCCTCTGCCACGTACATTGGCCAAACCGGACAATCCCTCTGCAAAAGAATAAATGGACACAAATCAGACATCAGGAATGGT
Source organism: Emys orbicularis (assembly GCF_028017835.1). Taxonomy (NCBI): domain Eukaryota; kingdom Metazoa; phylum Chordata; order Testudines; family Emydidae; genus Emys; species Emys orbicularis. Next base: position 18,214,885 of record NC_088703.1, on the reverse strand, counting down.
AACATACAAAAGCCAGTAAGGGAACACTTCAATCTCCCTGGTCATTCTATTACAGATTTAAAAGTCACTATTGTTGAACAAAAAAACTTCAGAAACAGACTTCAAAGAGAAACAGCAGAACTAAAATTCATTTGCAAATTCAACACCATTAATCTTGTCTTGAACAGGGACTGGGAGTGGCTGGCTCATTACAGAAGCAGCTTTTCCTCTCCTGGAATTGACACCTCCTCATCTATTATTGGGAGTGGACTACATCCACCCTGATTGAATTGGCCCTGTCAACACTGGTTCTCCACTTGCGAAGTAACTCCCTGCTCTCCATGTGTCAGTATATAATGCCTGCATCTGTAACTTTCACTCTATGCATCTGAAGAAGTGAGGTTTTTACCCACGAAAGCTTATGCCCAAATAAATCTGTTAGTCTTTAAGGTGCCACCAGACTCCTTGTTGTTTTTGTAGATACAGACTAACACGGCTACCCCCTGATTATTTATTAGGTGTGTTATGGCAGCACCTGGGAGCCCCAGGCATGGACCAGTGTCCCATTGTTCTAGGTGCTGTACATGATTTATTAACTGTATTACGGTAGTGCTAACAGCCCCAGTCATGCCCCGAGACCCCATTGTGCTAGGTGCTGTACAAACTCAGAACAGCTCCATCTCACCCCAGGATCTCCATCCCCCGGCCCTGAGAACGTCCAATACAGCAGAGCAACCTGCAAAGGCACATCTGGCACCGGCAGACCAGGTCCCATCTTGTGCCAAGGTCCGCCTCTGTCAGCTGAATTGCGACGAATACCGAGCTGGGCTCAATCTAGCTCACCTGTGCGTTGCTGCTGGTCATGTAGATATTAGAATTCCAAACAGCTGTTTGGGGTTTAGACTTTATCGAGTACTTGTGACTTGCTGGGCGCATTAATCTCACTTATAGCATCTGTACCCATAGTGTACAGGAATATTTGAGCGCAATGGTGTAAATGAACAGACAGAAGAGAGACATTAACTAGTGGGAAGAGCTGATCTCCATCAGAAGGTGTCACATCCTGCCCAACAAAAAAGGTCCATGGACACCTATGGAGCATTGTGGGTCGTTGGAGAGGACAAAAGCCATTGGTTGTTCTGCCCTCCCTCCTCCCCCACGAAGACGACTCATAAAAGTAGATTTCTTCCATTAGCGGAGTTTATACAGAGAAGGAAAGGGATAAATATCCCTGACAAGAAGCAACTGTATCTCTATGCTGCTTGGACTCTGGGGGGCAAGGTTTTCATGGCATAAGCAAGAGATCCCCAGCTGCTTAGCTTGGATTAGCCTTAAAGGATACATAGAACTTGCTTATTATAGAAGCTTCTATGACCTTTGGAAATTGAAGATTGTAACTCCTTTGTGTATCTATGTTCACTTGCTTTAACCTTGAATATAACTCTTGTGTTTCCTGTACATAGTTTATTATGGGACTGGCTACAAGTGTTGTCTGTGGTGTGAGATCTAAGACGTTCTTGTCATATTCTCTGAGCAGGCCCGGCCTCTAGTCACAGCCTGACTTTGCTTTATTGTAACAAAGCTTTGACCACAACTTTAGCCCAGGCCTCAGGCCTTATACAAGGCCTCTGATACAAGGGCTTATGTTTCAGGCCCTCTTTCTATTACACCTATTATATCAATATCCTCATTTAATGCGAGGCGCTCTAGTTCACTCATATTATTTAGACTTCTAACATTTGTATATAAGCACTTTAAAAAATTGTCACTTTTTACCTGTTTGCCATTACCTGATGTAACTGAATGGGACTCTTTTTCATTGACTGTTTCTCATCAGATCCTACCCATATTTTATCATCTTCCATCCTCTCCTCCTTACTAGGACATAGAGAGTCTCCATTAATAGATCCTCCCCTAAGGGATGTTTCTTTCTGAACCACGTGCTCCTCCGCTCCTGTCGGCTTCCCCCAGCCCTTAAAAACTGCTCTAAAACCTTTTTAATGTTAAGTGCCAGCAATCTGCTTCCATTTTGATTTAGGTGGAGCCCATCCTTCCTGTATAGGCTCCCCCTTTCCCAAAAGTTTCCCCAGTTCCTAATAAATCTAAACCCCTCCTCCCTACACCATCGTCTCATCCACGCATTGAGACCCTGCAGTTCTGCCTGTCTAACTGGCCCTGCGCGTGGAACTAGAAGCATTTCTGAGAATGCCACCATAGAGGTCCTGGACTTCAATCTCTTACCTAGCAGCCTAAATTTCGTCTCCAGGACCTCTCTCCTATTCCTCCCTATGTCATTGGTACCTACATGTACCACGACCACCGGCTTCTCCCCAGCACTACACATCAGTCTATCTAGGTGTCTCGAGAGATCTGCAACCTTCCCACCAGGCAGGTAAGTCACCATGTGGTTCTTCCGGTCATTGCAAACCCAACTATCTATGTTTCTAATGATCGAATCCCCCATAACTATTACCTGTCTCTTCCCAATAACTGGAGTTCCCTCCCCCGCAGAGGTATCTTCAGTGCGAGAGGATACCACAACACCATCTGGAAGGAGGATCCCAACTATGGGATCGTTTCCCTCTGCTCCAGTTGGATGTTCTCCTTCCCTGAGACTTTCATCCTCCTCAGCAGCACAGAGGCCGTCAGACCGGGGGTGGGACTAGTCTACTGTGTCCCAGAAAGTCTCATCTATGTACCTCTCTGTCTCCCTTAGCTCCTCCAGTTCAGCCACTCTGGTCTCCAAAGCCCGTACACGGTCTCTGAGGGCCCAGAGCTCCTTGCACCGAATGCACACCTACACCACCTGCCCATAGGGCAGGTAATCATACATGCTGCATTGGGTGCAATAAACTGCATAGCCCCCACTCTGTTGCTGGACTTCTAAGATGGGAAGGTCCAACATTGGCATCACAAATGCCCAAAACCCTCATCTAGACACAGCTTGATCCGCACAAAGCCCTGACCACCCGCCCTCTGAAAATCAGGCCACTCCAGGGCAGGCAACCAAATTGGCTAATTATTTTGGAAAATCGAGGCCGCCATTCATGGTGGGCTTTGGAGTGAGGAACGGGATTGTTAGATCCAGGGATGGACGGTAGCAAGGCCAGGGATGTGGAAGGAACGGCCCCAAGCTGCAAGGGCTCTGAGCATGGAGCAGCGTAGCTGCCAAGGACTGATGTGTCTCTCAGACAGCGATTGTTCTGCAGGCTAGGCCAGGAGACCCTGTGCTGAGCAGGCGTTTGAGAACAGCCCCCAGCAGAGCACACGGGGCGTGCATGGAAGGAGATACGCAGTTGGCGCTCTGGATGGAAAGCAAGCTCTAATCAGAGCATCCCTCTATTTCCCCCAGGGTGATGGGGTAAATCATGCCTTGATTTACTGCTTTGACTGCAGTTAGCACCAGGGCAGGGTGGCACCCCACAGTCTATCAGGGGTGCATTTCCTCCTGGGCGACAAGAGCTGGTTTTCCATGCTGTCCATACCATAGTATAGTTTGCGTTAACTGCAGTGAGATGTAATGTGTCACCCGCAATAGCCTTGTATGGACACCAGATGGCAGCTGCTTCTTCCTAGCGGTGCAAAGGATTTTTAACTGGTTTGCTATTTCTCAAAGCCCTACGGGAAGGAAAATGTCTTTCGCAGGAAATTCGGCTATTTCAAAATGTGCTTTTGTTCCACATTTTGGGAGAATTTTGAAATTTCCAGCAATATGAAAATTTCCAAAAATAAAATTTGTTTCGGGTGAGTCGGACCGTTCAGTTTAGTAACATCGAATTGTGTTGTTCCGGTTCGGAATGTTTTATTTTATATGTAAGTACAATCCTATAGCATCATAGCTAATGTCTTTACAATAGAATAGACTGGAAAATAAATTGGAAAACAAAAAGTCTTTTCGGAAGGTGTTCAAGGTGAATAAGATCAGGCAGCTGTTCTGCCCATAGGTCCTGGCTGTGAGCTGGGCCACAAGGCTGTTTGGGCCGGAGAGCAGATGCCACTCGCTGTGCGCCGTGTATTTCCCACTCAGTGTAATCACTTCCTTTGGCCGGGCAGCCACGATGTTCCCGTTGGGCAGGTTGTACAGGGCACCGGACGGGCCAATTGTCTCTCTCATGTCTGCTAGCTGGGTTGTAGGCAGATAGGTGGCCACATTCTGGGGGTGGCTGCAGGTGATACGGGGCAGTGCGGCGGCGAAGGCGTATTTCTTGTTAACTCCACCATAACTGAAAGAGGGCAGGACACAGAGGGTCTGAGCCAGGAGATGCCAAGTAAAAGGGAGAGAAAGGGGAATAGGAACCAAAAATACCCTCCCCCCCTCTGGGACCCATCTCCCCCTGCACCCGCAGAATCAAGATGTTGCATAATCTAATGCAGGGGTCAGTGCATCCCTGGCATGCTGGGTGCTCTCTGCCCTCGTTTAGGTGTCTCTAGTGCCTGGCACAACAGCAGCCCCCGGCTCTCAGGAGGGATCTGGGCAGAGCCAGGCACAGTGGGACCCCCTGACCTTGCTGGGTGTCCCTACAAGCCGGTGGGATCCAACCAGGCACAGTCTCTGCTGCTCTTCACAGCTGGGTACAGGGGCAGGGAAGGAGAGAGACAAACCCCAGGCCGGTCACTCACCGGTTCACATAATCCACGATGTCTCTGAGTGCGGCCGGGTCGATGCTCCCAGTGGTCTCTGGCCTGAAGCAGAGGAGAAGGGGCAGCAGCAGGAGTCCAGTCCTGGGCATCTGTCCCGACACCTGCACAGGACCCTGCAGTGTCAGCGCCCCCGAGCCTGGGCACAGACCCAGAGCCACCAACCCACATCCCTAGCCCCTGCTGTGCTACCAACAGTAGAGGGGGCAGGAGGAGCCCCCTGGGGCTCCATGGGGCAGCAGGCAGTGGGGGGAAAAGGGGGAATCAGGGTTTCCATGGGCAGGAGGAGGGGTGGCATGAAGCACTCCCCTGATGCTCCGTGGGTCAGGGAAGGTGGGAGTCATGGGGGACTTCTTTTGGGTTCCATGTGGAAGGGGACATGGGGGGCAGGGGGCTCCCCTAGGCTTCCATGGCACAGGGGTAGTGGGGGGCAAAGGGGACTCACCTGAGGCTCTATGAGGTAGGGGACCGTAGCAGGTGGGAGCTCCAGGCATGAACCAGGATCCCATTGTGCTGGCTCCACTTCTGAGGAGTGGCGTGTGAGGTCTCTGCAGAAGAGGAGAGAACGTCGTAAGGCCAACGCCTCCCACCCTCCCACCATCAATGGCTACACCTGCGAGACAGGCAATCACATTTGCAAACCCAGGGTCGGACTTGCTTCTCAAGTGAGATACCATAAAAACAAATACACCCAGAACACAGGGCAACACTAGCTGAACACTCGTCCGTCCAAGTTATGGGAGAATCCAAAAGCAATGGTAATGTCTGGGAGCCCCCAGTCATGGGCCAGGACCCGATTGTGCTCCCTGCTGTATATTATTTATTAGGTGTATTACGGTAGCTCCTAGGAGAACCAGTCATCCCCTGAGACCGCATTGTATTAGGAGCTGTACAAACTCAGAGCAGCTCCATCTCACCCCGGGATCTCCATTCCCCCAGCCCTGGGAACGTCCAATACCGCAGAGCAACCTGCAAAGACACGGCAGATGATTCCTCCATTGTAGTTGTGATGCTGGCAGACCAGGTGCCACCTCGTGCCAAGGTCCGCGTTTCTCAGCTGAACTGTGAGGAATACCGAGCTGGGCTCAGTCTGGCTCACCTGGGCGTTCGTGCTGGTCACGCAGGTATTAGAATTCCAAACAGCTGTTTGGGGTTTAGACTTTATCGAGTGCTTGTGAGTTGCTGGGCGCATTAATCTCACTTATAGCATCTCTACCCCATAGTGTTCAGGAATATTTGAGCATCACAGTACGAATCACCAGACAGGAGAGAGACATTAACTAGTGGGAAGGGCTGATCTCCATCAGAAGGAATCACATCCTGCCCAACAAGAAAGGTCCATTGACACCAATGTAGCATTGTGCATGGTTAAGGAGGACAAAGGCCATTGGTTGTTCTGCCCTCCCTCCTCCCCCAAAAGACGAGTCATGTAAGTGGATTCCTCCCATCAGTGGAGTTTTCACAAGGGAGGAAAGGGATGAAAATTCCTGACAAGAAGCTACTGGATCTCTATGCTGCTTGGACTCTGGGGAACAAGGTTTTCAAGCCATAAGCAAGAGATCCCCAGCTGCTTAGCTCTGGTTAGCCTTAAAGGCGACATAGAGCTTGCTTATTAAAGAAGCTTCGGTTACCTTTGGAAATTTAAAATTGTAACTCCTTTGTGTATCTATGTTCGCCTGCTTCAACCTTCAAAATAAGTCGTGTTTCCTGTTCCTAGTTAATCGATCTGTACATAATTTATTATAGGATTGGCTACAAGCATTGTCTTTGGTGTGAGATCTAAGGTGCAATTGACGTGGGGTAAGTGATTGGCCCTTTGGGACTGGGAGTAACCTGAATATTGCTGTGATTCTTGGTGTAAAGAACCTTCTGTCCCTAAGACAGGCTGACTTGGGTGGCAGACAGATCGGAGGACCTGGGGGACTATCGGTGGCTCCATGTTAAGGCAGGTACAGCGCCTGAAGAGGTTACATGGGACAATTGGTTGGGGACAGCTAATTATGGAGCTCCTGCCAACTCGGGGTTTGTGCCCTGCTTCCTGACAGTCTGTCCGGAGATCGGCACTCGCGCTCTTCAGCCAGTGCAGGCAGCGTCACAGACCAACCCGTTCACAACACCACAAACAATCTCAAGATGCCTTTGGGGTGTCCATAATTAAGCATCAAGCATTAATATTCGGGATTTGCAGCACTTATTTATTTCTTAGTTCCTGTACATAAATGTGGTCTAACGGCTTAGCCACTGCATGGCAACCTAATTGCTAAAGGTCCCCAGCACTCCCGTCTTGCAGAATCCTGTGGTGTACTGGATCTGTTTGTGGTTACCTGTTTGTCTCTCAGGAGGAGAGTGCAAAATATCTGACCTGGGGCAGGTCATCTCCTTAGATGTACAGTGTTCAGCTGCCTCCCAGCCTTCAGCATAACTCCCCCAACCAGGCCTTGTGCTAATGCGACGGGCTTTTAATCCTAGCAAGCTTAAGACCCCATTTCTTTATGTACACTTATTAGCCTCCCATGCATGTTCCAAGCTAAGAAGCAACACACCCCTGGTAAATCTTATAAGCCAATGCCATTTTATCTCTAGCGAGTATAAACGTGCCCATGAGACAGGGTCATAGATCATAAGATCAGGTCAGGGCTCAACACCCTCTCGCCCAAGGACATAAAGATTCTGTCGCAGGTGACTAATCCATTGTTTCGTTGTTTGAAAAGGCTGCCTGGGTGTCCCGCTGTCTGGAGCAGGTCACGACCGTGAGTGCCGACTTGAGGGCAGTCTGTCAGAAAGCGGGGCAGGCACCCCAAGCTGGTGGTGTGTTCTATAATTAGATTTCACCAATCACTGTACCCGTCTTACCATGGAGTCACAGACAGTCCCCTTAGCCTCTCCCAGACAAACTGGGCTTTGTGATAAAATGGTCACTTACACCAAACATCACATCAAGTTGCTCCCATTCCCAAGAGACCAGTCACTTACCCCAGATCATCAGGTACTCCAAATCTTACACCAAAGACAACGCTGGCAGTAAACTAACTAACGGTTTATTAGCTAAGAAAAGGGAGTGATAGTTACTGAGAGGTAAAGCAGATAAAATATATGTACAGAGGAGCCACAGTTTGTAATTCCAAATCGTAGCAGTGATGTAATAAACTGCCAGTTTCTCAAAAGTCGTTTCAGGGAACCCAGATCGTCTCTGGGAATCTCCACTTTGCATCTGGTGCACTGCCCTGTAAGAGACCAAACAGTCCAGAGATGCAGGATTTTTTCCTTGAATCCATCTTTATAGCTTCTTCTCACAGAAAACGAGCTGACAGGGTCACTACCCGCGTGGGCTCTTCCTTTGATGATGAAGCGTGCGAAATGCATTTTAAGCCTCCCATCATCATATACAAAGACCACTCGCCTTGAACCTAGCACTTTTCTGTTCAAGTTCTTCATTTGCATTCCACAAGACTTCGTTTGGTGGGTTATTTCATTACAGGAGCACACGCAAGGTAAATGTTTGCTACTGCATTATAACGGGATACAGATCCGTGAAAATAATGCAGGTAACATCCCACGAGTTTTCAGGATTTAAACACGAAACACACTGGTGTACATTTAACAATCACTTTGATCTACACTAACACACAAGTGAATTGGCCTGGCGCTCTGCCATGAACTGGCACCTGGTCTGCCAGCATCACAGTGGGATTACTGCAAATATTCCCTGGGAGCATTGAACCCTGCAGGAGTCTGGCTGGGCTGGAGTCACTGCAGGCAGGGCCGGCTTTAGGCCGATTCCCCCGATTCCCCGGAATTGGGCCCCATGCCTAAGAGGGCCCCACGCCCGCGCCTAAGAGGGCCCCGTGCCTTAGGCGCCTTTTTAATTTTTACATTTTTTTTACTCACCCAGCAGCGGCACTTCGGCGGCAGGGGGGTCCACTCCGGGTCTTCGGCGGCATTTTGGCAGCCGGGGGGGGGGGGGGCGGTCCTTCAGTGCCGCGGAAGACCCGGAGCCAAGTGAAGGACCCCCCGCTGCCAAAGTGCCGACGACGACCCGGACCGCCGCCAGGTATTCGAATCGGGCCCGCAGGTCCTAAAGCCGGCCCTGACTGCAGGCAGCCACGGATATAAACAGGGGACGCCGATGCTGAAGGCCCAGTGTCAGAGGCCATGGGCCTACCCCTGTGGAAGCGTGTGGGTCCTTGGGGCCCAGCCCACTAAAGGGGTCGCTCCCTTGGGACTGAGTCCAGGCTGGGGCATAGACCAGCCCCTGTGGATCTGTGACTGTGGTAGCAGAGGGCATTTCCTGACTGCACCAGGAGTATTTTGCGATGAGTGATGCACAGCAGTAAAAACAAGGTCATCCCAAGGGAGCAGCAGAGAGAAACGGTGGCAGTTCACCTCTGGAGGAAGCAGCTGGTGGGGCTGTGCAGAGAGAGGCGGTGAAAGGTTGGGAAGTCAAGGAAGGCACACCCACTGGAACTGCTCGAGAAAGGACAAGAACCAGAGTCCAGTCCTGGATAGGGCTCCTATCTCTGTCTCCTCCAAGCTGGCCTTGTTTTTTGGTTCTAATACACTGGGTCAGTCATCTACACAGGATGCTCCCAAGAGCGCTCAAGAATCTAAAAAAATCTGATTTCTACTATCCCGTTCTGGACAGAATTATTGTAGCGCTTGATAGACGATTCACCGCCAACTCCAGTTGGCTTTCTGCACTGACTGCTTGTGATCCAAAGAATGAACATGTTCTTGATGATGAGAAACTAAAAATAATTGCAGATCACTATGGATCAGCGGCACCAAGTTTGGCAATATGGATGCAGAAGTCGAAGTTTTTGTGCCAATATTTGCGCTTAACTTAAATAACTCTTCCCCCTCCCTGGTATTTATCCCTCTGATGTATTTATAGAGAGCAATCGTATCTCCCCTCAGCCTTCTTCTGGTTAAGCTAAACAAGCCAAGCTTGTTCTCTCATAAAGTAGGTTTTCCATTCCTCGGATCATCCTATTAGCCCTTCTCTGCACCTCTTCCAGTTTGAATTCATTTTAAACATGGGAGAACAGAATTGCACACAGTATTCCATATGAGGTCTTGTATAATGATACTAACATTTCCCTGTCTCTACTGGAAATGTCTTGCCTGATGCCTCCTACAACTGGATTAGCCTTTTTCATGGCTGCATCACATTAGCAGCTCATAGTCATCCTGAGATCAACCAATACACCCAGAAAAAAGAACAGGAGTACTTGTGGCACCTTAGAGACTAACAAATTTATTTCAGCATAAGCTTTCGTGGGCTACAACCCACTTCTTCAGATGCACCCAGGGCTTTCTTCTCCTCTGTCGCTTCCAACTGGTAAATCCCCCACTGATAGCAAAAATTTTTGTTCTTAGTCCCTAAATGCATGACCTTGCACTTTGCACTATTAAATTTCATCCCATTTCTATTACTCCAGTTAATAAGGTCATCCAGATCTTCTTGTAGGATATTCTGGTCCTCCTCCATATTGGTAATACCTCCCAATTTTGTATCATCCACAAAGTTTATTAGCACAATCCCACTTTTTGTGCCAAAGTTATTAATAAAATTTTTAAATAAGATTGGTCCCAAGACCGATCCACTAGTAACCTCCCTCTAGCCTGATAGTTCACCTTTCAGTATGACACGTAGTCTCCCCTTTAACCAGTTCCTTATCCACCTTTCAATTCTCATATTAATCTCGGTCTTCTCCAATTTAACTAATAATTTCCCATGTGGAACTGTGTCAAATGCCTTACTGACATCCAGGTAGATTAGATCTACTGCATTTCCTTTGTCTAAAAAGTCAGTTAACTTCTCAAAGAGGGAGATCAGGTTGGTCTGGCATGATCTACCTTTTGTAAAACCATGCTGCATTTTATTCCAGTGACTCTGAAAAAGATATGGAGATCATGGTGGAAAATCAGTTCAACATGATCTCCCAGTGTGATGGTGTGACCAAAAGAGCTAATGTGATCCTGGGATGCATAAACAGGGAATCTCGAGTAGGAATGGAGATTATTTTACCTCTATATTTGGCACTAATGCAACTGCTGGTTGTCCAGTTCTGGTGCCCACAATTCAAGACAGATGTAGATAAATTGGAGAAGGGTCAAAGAAGAGCCACAAGAATGATTCAAGGATGAGAAAACCTGCATTGTAATGAAAGACTCAAGGAGCTCAATCTATTTAGCTTAACAAAGAGAAGGACAAGGGATGACTTGGTTACAGTCTATAATTACCTACATGGGGAACGAATATTTAATAATGGGCTCTTCAATCTAGCAGAGAAAGGTCTAACACAATCCAATGGCTGGAAGTTGAAGATAGACAAATTCAGACAGGAAATAAGGTGTAAATTTTTGACAGTGAGAGTAATTGAATATTGGAACAATTTACCAAGGCTCATGGTGGATTCTCCATGACTGACAATTTTTCAATCAAGATGGGATGTTTTTCTAGAAGATCTGCTCTAGGAATTATTTGGGGGAAGTTCTCTGGCCTGTGTCATAGATGATCACAATGGTCCCTTCTGGCCTTGGAATGTAAGAATCTATGAAAAACCTTCCTCATACTAATTAGCCCCTTCTTCAGTTATTCTGTCACAACAGTGCTGAGGTTGGATTTAAGGTTTTATGCTATGATGGGACTTGGATACGGTTGTGTTGATGTCGGCGTGGCTTCTGAGACCTTCTCCGCTCAGTTCCCAAGAACTCAGCTCAACTCTGAACTCATTTCTGAGGTTTCTTTATTGGTATACAATCAAACTAGCCTTGAGTTGATCAAGTTCAAGCGTAGAGGATGGGTACAGGGTATACCACACATCCAACGTACATAATCATGAGTCAGCTTATATGCACACTTATGATGTATTAACCAGTAGTACTGTGTATATCACACATGTAATGATTGGTCTACTAATGTTTGTAGAGAGCTCCCGTCGGGGCTCTGAACCGCCGGGCCCGGAGGCGTCAGGGCCAGGAGCGGCGCCAGGGTTTTTGCCGCCCTAGGCGGCAGCACTCGTCCTCTGAGCACTTCCCAGAACGAGTGAAGGACCCACCGCTGAATTTCCGCCAAAGACCCGGAGCGGAAGGACCCCCCGATGCTGAATTTCCGCCGAGGGCGGCAAAATGCTGCCCCCCAAATCCTGCCGCCCTAAGCAACCACCTAGGGTCGCCCAGTGGAAGCACCGGCCCGGGTCGGGGCTAGGGACTGCCAGGCCCAGAGGTGCTGGGGCTAGGGACTGCCAGGCCCGCAGGCGCCGGGGCTCTGAACTGCCAGGCCCGGAGGCGCCGGAGCTCAGCCCTGGCACAAATTAAGCCCTGGTTATTTCCAGTATGAACCCAGGTGCAACAAAAAAGCAGCTGGTCAGGAGGAAGGAGGAGAAGAGATAAGGAGGAAAGGCCTTGGGGAGAAAGGAGGCTGTGGATCTTATCTGGATTAAGACTGGAAATCAGGGTGAACTGTCTCCAATCCGTTTTTAGCTGAAGTCAGTAACTGGCAATGACATCACTTGTTTGTTCAAGGTAAACTCTTAAAAGGTTCATTGCTAATCCCTGACCACGTTGTTGGGTCAATATGGGTCTAAGCACCCCAGGGTTTAGCCCATTTGTAAGTATCTTGATCAAATGCTTATCAACGTTTTGTTACCGTTTGGCTGTAATCAATTGCTTATTAATAGGGCCCTTAACTTTCAGTTTTTATTTTATTTAATTTTTCCTGGGAATTTACCAGTGTTTATTACCACCACAGCAAAAACAGGTGAAAATAGTGCAAAAAAACTATAAATAATTTTTCTGGGGAAATATCGGGGTTTATTTTGATGGCTGGAAAGACAGGGGGGGAAAGTATTCAGTAGATTAATGCTTTGAATTCCATTCATCAGTGTGGTTTGCTGCAGAACTAAAACAGAACGCCCTCTCAGAGTTTAAGAACACAATACATCTCTAATCCTCAAACAAAACTTTTCATGTGAATAAACCGTTGACTGTTGTAGACTTGCAACTATTAGCCTATAACTATTTACATTGAATAACTGGGCCCCATCATTTGCAGCACCTACACTCAACTTCATCCTTTTCTCCTGTTTTTGTTTTTTGAAAACTTTTGAATACTTCCTGGAGTTTTGAACCATATTCTGATACGGATTTGCGTTTTCTTCCCAGTTTAGTGTGTGTCAAATCTGTAAACTGTTATCTACTCACAGCTTGAAATGTTTACGTGGTGGGCGTGAGATTCATCAGTATGTTCAGAGGCGCACGCACTCCAGAGCTTGAGTGTGTGCCTGTCTGTTTATTGTGTGTATCTTCTAGATTAATTCATAGCCTTCCTTCCACAGGCAGCTTTGCATATACACAGACTAATGTAGTCCCGTAATGCAGATATCTCATGGAATAGATTGTGTTTTCCTAATACAAGTTATTTTTTATATATTTGAATGTTACAAAAGTAGGGTGAAAATCAGAAAAAATGGAATAATGCTTTTTGTAAAACTTGGGCAATTTTCAGTAAAAATCAGTTTCAACTGAAAACGAAGGGGCTTACTTATTAGTTAGGCTTTCCAGGCAGGATTAGAGCAATTCTGTAAGTCCCATTTGGCCGTTGGATTTAATAAAGGAATTTCTGATTAGATCAGGTTTTGGGGGTTTCCCATTTTAATAATTTCAACAGTCACCTGCAAATCTGGCTACCTCACTCCTCACCCCCCTTTCCAGATCATTCATAAATACATTAAACATCCTGGGACTGAGTGCAGGACCTTGAGCTACCACCCATTAACCTTCTGCCCTGACTGAAACCCACCATTTAATGTTACTGCTCCCCTCCCCCACCCAGCACCCCATTGTAGGTACGTGCAGATCTGCCATGGGACGCCCACTCCAGACGCCCACCCATGTGGCCTCAAGGTGAGATGACTGATTTGGGAGATCAGGCCTGCGGTCTCTGTTCAACTCGTCAGTCTGCTCATCCCCCTCCAGGGAGGTGAACCCTGCCGGAGAGCAGAGCCCTGTGACCCCAGCCAAACTCAGCGGGACCCGGCTACAAGCATTGGGTTCAGGTCAGGTCTAAAAACCACCTGAAACTGTCGGGTGTGGGTGGGGTCAGCTCTGATCGCCTGCCCCGGCCGGTGGAGTCGGGGTGACGGTGACGGCTGCGTGCCCAGCTCCTGCCAGCTCCGCCTTGTGATGAGTGTCACCAGACTGCGCGCACGCCCCAGAGAGATCATGCAGCAGGGTGGCTGGGGGGGAGCATGGATGCCAGTGCAGAGGTGAAGTTCTGGGGTGGGGGCACCAAGAAAACGCCAGGGTAAGAATCTAGGACCTGGAGTGGTGGGGCCCTGCATCTCTGATGCTCCCTCGTCACCACCAAGGGAGCCAGGGGAAGCAGCATCTCGCTAGTCCTGGGGGGTCAGGCCCAACGGGAAGTCCTATCAGAGCACCCAAGGCCTGTGGCCACCTGATTGGCTCGCACCTGCTACGTAAGCCAGGAAGTGAGCGGGGTGGGATGTCCGGGCAACTGTGCAAACTCCCTGCCCTGCGGACCCTGCTCTAGCCTGCCTCATGCAATCCACATCCAATCCTGTTCCTGATCCCTGCTCCGCTCCTGGCTCCTGCCTCGGCCCTAGCTCCCACCTGGCTCCTGCTCCGAGCCTGGTCCTGGCCCCTTCTCCGGTTCCTGCTCACTCGTGGCCCTCAGCTACCAATCCTGGCTCCGACCCCCAGCTCCGACTTCTGACTCAGATTCCGGCTCGACCCTTGGCTCTGGCATTTGGTATCTGATCCCTTCTCTGATCCTCGGCTTTGATTCCTGTTCTGATGCTGACTCTAGAATGTGGCAGCTGGCTCTGGTTCTGACCCAGACTTCTGTTCCCTGGCCTGGATGCCTGCTCTGCCCACTAGACCTGACCCCTGCTCTGACCAGTAGGCCAGACTGCCTATGTGCTGGTTCCTAACAGCCAGGGGGTGTGAGAATCAGAGGGTGGGGGGGGGGAGAAATAAACACTCATATTCCCCTCTATTCTTGGCAGGGAACAGTGGGAGCCAAAAACACTACAGACATTTAACCCCCCTGCAGACATTCTTTGTTTTTAGAGCTAAGAGGGACTGTCCTGATCGTCTCCTTGGACTACCTGCATAGCACAGGCCAGAGAAGTGGGATTACCGTCTCTTGAAAACCCCGGGACCAAACGGTTCCAAACCTGCACCACTAATCCTCCCTCAGACCCCAATGAGGCACCGCAATTCCCGACTACATGAGTCGCCGTGTGGCTTTTAGAGCACTTTGAAAAAGCAGCCGCTAACCAATAAACTTGGCTTGAATCCCAGTGCTATTGGTAATCCCACCCAGCTAGACTCAGCACAGCAAAGCAGAAAACAGCCCCCCACACCCGCCCGATTTACTGCTTTACAGTGCTTTCCCCAGGGAAATCCGGTCCAAACTGGTCCTTGTTTACCACTGGCGCCACCAATGACCGTTAAAAAGGGTGGGAAACACTCCAACCGCCCTTCCAATCACATGACCAAGTCCTCCATGTTGGGTCACAAAATGGATTCCATACAGGTACAATGAATCATAATGATATACACAATACGAACACAAATGTTAGGAATTTGCCCCTAATAGGGGCGGGGCGTAGCTTCCACAGTTAACCCTTCCCTGTTCAGTGTGGGGCGAGTTCACCCCGTCACAGAGGGTCACTCGTGGTTGGACGAGGCGTTGCTGCTGTTCTTCTTGCTGCACAGCCAACTCCTGACTGAGCGGCTGCTGCTGCTGTTGTGTTGCATCTCCTGTTTGTTACATTGTCTCATCGCACACAAAGAGGAGACACTTTGATCTCGAAAACTAGAGAAGATGCTTCCGTCTGGGCTAAGTAGCTGCTCCTCTTAATGATTTAAATATTATAAAATACAAATAAAATAGAAACGACGAGGAGTCCTTGTGGCACCTTAGAGACTAACAAATGTATTTGGGCATAAGCCTTCGTGGGCTAGAACCCACTTCATCAGATGCATGGAGTGGAAAATACAGGAGCAGGTATAAACACATGAAAGGATGGGGGTTGCTTTACCAAGGGTGAGGTCAGTCTAACGAGATGAATCAATTAACAGCAGGATACCAAGGGAGGAAAAATAACTTTTGAAGTGGTAATGGGAGTGGCCCATTACAGACAGTTGACAAGAAGGTGTGAGTAACAGTAGGGAGAAATTAGTATTGGGGACATTAGGTTTAGGTTTTGTAATGACCCAACCACTCCCAGTCTTTATTCAGGCCTAATCTGATGGTATCCAGTTTGCAAATTAATTCCAGTTCTGCAGCTTCACGTTGGAGTCTGTTTTGGAAGTTTTTTTGTTGAAGAATTGCCATTTTTAGGTCTGTTATTGAGTGTCCAGGGAGACTGAAGTGTTCACCGACTGGTTTTTGAATGTTATGATTCCCGATGTCAAATTTGTGTCCATTTATTCTTCTGCGTAGAGACTATCCGGTTTGGCCAATGGACATGGCAGAGGGGCATTGCTGGCACATGATAAATAGAATATTTCAGCTATTATACCGCAGAACTCCATTTATCACATCCAATTGGGACTGGGGCCAGATCCAATAATCAAATTCATATAATCCGGAGAATGGGAAAGTGCAATGCGTCAGCGCCATCTAGCGGCCACAGGAGAAATCGCCTGCTTCTGGGCCTGGATGCACTGGTTGTTCGGTTAATATGGAGAGCCGGACAACGGATCGGCTGCATTACGTCACAATCTGCCATGACTCACCATGATAGGACACCTCATTATACACGGCTATGAGTGACACTCAAACAGATCGTCACACCTCCCCAAAGGTCTGAGAGGATTGTTATCCTAATTGACAGAGGGGGAAAAACTAACGCTGAGAAAGGTGCAGGGACTTATCTTACGTCACACAGCCAGTCAGGGGCAGCGTTAGGAATAGGACCCAGGAGTCCTGACTTTCAAACTAACCCTCAGTCTTGAATTTCATACACTGAATGATCAGAATAAAGTGGTTTCAAATGAGCTACAGACCTTCTTCTCAACTGTTTGCAATGGGCCACTCTCATTACCACTACAAAAGTGAGTTTTCCTCCCTTGGTATCCTACTGTTAATTAAATTGTCTCGTTAGACTGACCTCACACTTGGGAAGGCGACTCCCATCTTTTCATGTATTTATACCTGCTCCTCTATTTTCCACTCCATGCATCTGATGAAGTGGGTTCTAGCCGACGAAAGCTTATGCCCAAATATATTTGTTAGTCTCTAACACGCGTACCACTCTGAAACCTGGGACCAACCACTGATCATTGTAATGATTCAGCAAATGTTTTAGAGGAACTAAAACATTAGGGAGAATCAGGAATAGCTCAGAGACAATTAATGGAGAGGAGCAGCACAATTAATCAAGGAGATGATTGGTTGTGGCTTATTTGCTGGGTCTTAAAAGAGAACAAGGTCCTGAGTCTCCTCCCTGTCACTAGCCCTCCAGCTCAGCCAATCAGCATTGAGACTCTGCGGGGCGGAAGACTCCACTTAAAGGGACCAGCAACCCCATGACACCTCTGCACTGACATTCGTTCATCTACATAGAGCTATTTATCTAGGTTTCTCAGTTGGTGCCCATCACCGCAGTATCTGAGAGCCAAGTATCTGAGTGTCATTTGTCCTGTTTGGAGGCAATCTCTGTTCCCCCGTAACAAGAGACTGACTTTTTTGTTCTAATTCATTATAAAGGTGCACGAGTGATAGTGAGCAGGGGCTTGTTTACACTAGAAAGTTGTAGTGCTTGAGCTCTACTAGTATAGTTCAAGCAGTACAACCCCCCTAGTATGGGGACAGTCATATCAGTATAACGGTGCTTTATACCAGTACAGTGGGGGGACTAAGCTATATTGGTGTAAGACACTTGTATGAGGATATAACTGTGGGCACAGTAGAAGTTGTGCTGGGACAACTATTAAGGGAGATGTAAATAAATGCATACCTACCCAAAATAGTGGCTCCACTGAGCCATCTGGTGCTGGCCAAATTCTAGGCATGGAAAACACTGGGTTAAGGTGGGAGAATTTTCCCCCCACTTAGGCCTTTGTCCCTTAGAGTCACTGGGGACATTGGGGTTTGTGTCTCTTTTGTTTTCCCTTTTCCCTTCTTCCCTCCCTCCACAGGCGAGGAGGGGGCTGCTCTCCAGCCCTCATTGTGGGAGGCCCTCACAAAGCCATGGGACAGGAAGAGTGCTCTGACAGTGATCCCCACTGGTGAGCTGGGCCATCCTTTGGGCCATTTGGTGAGACCCCTCAGCCTCCCGCTCCGCCGAGTCTCAATGCTGATTGGCTGAGCTGGGGGCTAAAGCTGGACCCTTTCTACTCCATTAGTTTACCTGACAGCTTAGAGAGTTAAACAGGCTGTAGGTCTCCTCCTGCAGCAACAGAACGGGCCTGTCCCAAGAGCCCCTCCTTGCCACTGAGTCCTGATGGCCTTTGATCAGGGCCAGGTGCCTGACAGACAATCATCTGCCCTACATGGGCTCTTTGCTTTTCAATTAGCTTCCCATACGTAGCCTGGGCCCAGACTCCACTTAAAGGGACCAGCAACCCCATGACACCTCTGCACTGACATTCGTTCGTTTACATGGAGCTATTTATCTAGGTTTCTCAGTTGGTGCCCATCACCACAGGATCTGAGGGCCAAGTATCTGAGTGTCATTTGTCCTGTGGGGAGACAATCTCTGTTCCCCTGTAACAAGAGACTGACTTTTTTGTTCTAATTCAATATAAAGGTGCACGAGTGATAGTGAGCAGGGGCTTGTTTACACTAGAAAGTTGTAGTGCTTGAGCTCTACTAGTATAGTTCAAGCAGTACAACCCCCCTAGTATGGGGACAGTCATATCAGTATAACGGTGCTTTATACCAGTACAGTGTGGGGAATAAGCTATATTGGTGTAAGACACTTGTATGAGGATATATCTGTGGGCACAGTAGAAGTTGTGCTGGGACAACTATTAAGGGAGATGTAAATAAATGCATCCCTACCCAAAATAGTTATAGAACTACCAAGAACTGTGTGCAGACCAGGCCTTTAAACGTTAGGAAACACCAGAATGAAGGTTGCTTGTACGACCTTAGCACGGTGTCGTTGTGCGTATGTCTTATGATACAGACTCACAGGTGTGGCCTTGGGGTCAGTTCCCTTCCCCTCTCTGCATCAGTTTCCTCCAAACTACCAGGGGAAGTGGTGGTTTCTCCATCTCTTGATGTCTTCCAATGAAGTCTAGATGCCTTTCTGGAGTGTGCTTTGGTCCAAAACTAGCCACTGTGCTATACAAGAGGTCTGTGATATCTAGCCACTGTGCTATACAAGATGCTATGCAAGAGGCGGGGTGGGGAGGGGTCAGATGATATGATCGAATGGTCTCGTCTGGCCTTAAAGTCTAGAAATCTCTGAAAACCGGAGTGTGGCACATTGAGCAGCCTCTGATGTTTTCATGAGTAGCCTGATAGATCCCCAGAGCTAACAGTGAGTGTGTGTGGGGGGCGATACAGGGGCAGCAGCTCAAGACTGTCCTACATAAATGAGGAAAAGTTGAGGTGCCTTTATTATTCTTTTGTTCCACTCTTTCTTTCTATGGGGAATTTGCCAATGCAATTTCACTGTCTTCCCTTTAAACAAACAAACAAACAAAAAGGCAATGGCTATTGAAAATAGCAATTCCAGTCCTAATAACCACTGGAAAGCATTTCTTGCTCAATTTTATCCTACTTTTTCTATAGCAAGTTCCAATGGATCAGTATATTTGATTTGGGAGAAATGAAGTCACAGCTGCCAAAATTGAGCTTGAGCACTCCTGAAATTTGAGGTGTTCAAATCTGGAAGGCAGGTGCTGGGAGGGGGGCGGGGGCTGTGGCTCCACAGGGGAGCACGGCAGAATGTATGCAGCAGCGTGTCTGGCGCTGCGCGAATCCAGGCACGCTGGTCTGAGTGGCACGGTAAGGGGACTGGGGGGTTGGAGAAGGGGTAGGGGGTTCCGGGGGGGCAGTCAAGGGACAGGGAGCAAGGGGGGTTGGATGGGGCGGAGGTTTGGGGGGGCAGTCAGGGGCAGGGAGAAGGGGGGGTTAGATGGGTCAGGGGTTGGGGGGGGCAGTCAGGGGACAGGCAGCAGTTGGATAGGCATGGGAGTCCCAGGGGTTTGTCAGGTGACAGGTAGGGGGTGGGGTCCTGGGGGGCAGTTGGGGCAGGGGTCCTGGGAGGGGGTGATCAGGGAGCAGGGGGGTTGGATGGGTTGGGGTTTCTGTGCGGGGCAGACGGAGGGAGTGGATGGTGGCAGGGTGGGGCAACCCTCCCTCCCCGTGGAGTGTCCTATTTTTTGAATGTTAAAATATGGTATCCCTACCTTCACAGTGCAGCTCTCGATTCACAGCAGCATGAGGTCTCAGCTACCTCCCTCCCTCCCCCTCTTTCCTGTTGGTAGTGGCCAAGGGAATGCTGGGAAATGTAGTTCTTTCCCTGCTCCAGGGCTGGCTCTATAGGCAGGGAGCTAACCAAGGAACTACAGCTCCCAGGGCCCCCTGTTGGTTCTCAGCTCCCATGCTGGATCCCTGCCGCCCCTGCAAATGGGCTGCCCCAAGCACGTGCTTGCTTTGCTGGTGCCTAGAGCCGCCCCTGAGCACGAGGAAGACCAAGGACAGGGTAGGCCCACTGCTCAGTGACGAGGGAGAAACAGTAACAGGAAACTTGGAAATGGCAGAGATGCTTAATGACTTCTTTGTTTCGGTCTTCACCGAGAAGTCTGAAGGAATGCCTAACATAGTGAATGCTAATGGGAAGGGGGTAGGTTTAGAAGATAAAATAAAATAAGAACAAGTTAAAAATCACTTAGAAAAGTTAAAAGAACAGGAGTACTTGTGGCACCTTAGAGACTATCAAATTTATTTCAGCATAAGCTTTCGTGCCTGCAAGTCACCAGGGCCTGATGAAATGCATCCTAGAATACTCAAGGAGCTAATAGAGGAGGTATCTGAGCCTCTAGCTATTATCTTTGGAAAATCATGGGAGACAGGAGAGATTCCAGAAGACTGGAAAAGGGCAAATATAGTGCCCATCTATAAAAAGGGAAATAAAAACAACCCAGGAAACTACAGACCAGTTAGTTTAACTTCTATGCCAGGGAAGATAATGGAGCAAGTAATTAAGGAAATCATCTGCAAACACTTGGAAGGTGGTGTGACGTTCTGAGTGTAAAATAATATTTCACTGAAAGATGACAGGGCCAGAAAGAGTTAATTAACTCAGACTGGCCTGACCCCATGGGTGAATTGTAGAAACTGGTTAGGAAGATATGTAAATGAATAGAGCTTTGAAATGCAAGTCTGCATTGTTAGAGATCTCAAGGGTAGATGTTTGCTCAGGTCTTGTGATGTAAACAAACAAGTCTTGTCTATTGCTGTAACTTTAATTCAAAGATCAAAAAGGAATATTAACATTTATGATGATACTTGAGTGAAATAGTATTATTGTCTCTCTGTCTCTTTGAAGGTTGTGGTAACCTGTATCTGAACTGTTTAATGGATAAATTATCCTGTGCTAATTGCCAGGATGTTTGGGAGAAGGAGAGTTAAGCCTATTGTTTTCTCAGGCCGAAAGGCTGCTGGAAATGTATAAGAACCCTGGGACACGATTCTGCTTCCTCTCAGATCTGCTTTGGGTTTCAAGAGGGGGAAAGCTTAAGCCACAAGGATTGAGATCCCCAGTCACTGACTGGAGTCACCCTGAATATGGACATTGGACTATATTCACAGGTGTGGCCTTGGGGTCAGTTCCCTTCCCCTCTACTTCCCCAAGGCATCTCCAGATGCCTTTCTGGAGTGTGCTTTGGTCCAAAACTAGCCACTGTGCTATACAAGAGGTCTGTGATATCTAGCCACTGTGCTATACAAGATGCTATACAAGAGGCGGGGAGGGGAGGGGTCAGATTATATGATCGAATGGTCTCTTCTGGCCTTAAAGTCTAGAAATCTCTGAAAACCGGAGTGTGGCACATTGAGCAGCCTCTGATGTTGTCATGAGTAGCCTGATTGATCCCCAGAGCTAACAGTGAGTGTGTGTGTGTGTGTGGGGGCGATACAGGGGGAGCAGCTCAAACATCGAAAGGGGCTGAGCAGGACCAGGACATTAGCCCCACAGGGCAGGGGTGGGTGTGGCAGTGACATCACAAGGGCCTTTTGCAGCACCTCGGCTGATTGGTGAAAAGAGGTTGGGAGGCGGTGACCTCACAGAGAGTCCATGGCAACGGGCAGGCAGGACAGGCTGCAGGGCAGGGGCAATCTCAGAGACCCCCCTTGGTTTGCTGCAGCCAGTCTCCTTCCCGAGGTCTCCCCTTGAGGCCTGAGGGAGAATTCAGGTTCAGGTACGTGAGCGCGAGGAGCCTCTTCGGAGTTTCCCCCTTTCCCACTACTGATTTAGCTGGAAAACAGCCGTCGCTGTTGTGAAGGTCAGAGCCTCAGAGCGGTTTGAAACCTGTTCAGCCTGAGCCATCTGGTGCTGGCCAAATTCTAGGCATGGAAAACACTAGGTTAAGGTGGGAGAATTTTCCCCCCACTTAAGCCTTTGTCCGTTAGAGTCACTGGGGACATTGGGGTTTGTGTCTCTTTTGTTTTCCCTTTTCCCTTCTTCCCTCCCTCCACAGGCGAGGAGGGGGCTGCTGTCCAGCCCTCATTGTGGGAGGCCCTCACAAAGCCATGGGACAGGAAGAGTGCTCTGACAGTGATCCCCACTGGTGAGCTGGGCCATCCTTTGGGCCATGTGGTGAGACCCCTCAGCCTCCCGCCCCGCAGAATCTCAATGCTGATTGGCTGAGCTGGGGGCTAAAGCTGGACCCTTTCTACTCCATCAGTTTACCTGACAGCTTAGAGAGTTCAACAGGCTGTAGGTCTCCTCCTGCTGCAACAGAACGGGCCTGTCCCAAGAGCCCCTCCTTGCCACTGAGTCCTGATGGCCTTTGATCAGGGCCAGGTGCCTGACAGACAATCATCTGCCCTACATGGGCTCTTTGCTTTTAAATTAGCTTCCCATACGTAGCCTGGGCCCAGACTCCACTTAAAGGGACCAGCAACCCCATGACACCTCTGCACTGACATTCGTTCATCTACATGGAGCTATTTATCTAGGTTTCTCAGTTGGTGCACATCACCGCAGTATCTGAGGGCCAAGTATCTGAGTGTCATTTGTCCTGTTTGGAGGCAATCTCTGTTCCCCCGTAACAAGAGACTGACTTTTTTGTTCTAATTCAATATAAAGGTGCACGAGTGATAGTGAGCAGGGGCTTGTTTACACTAGAAAGTTGTAGTGCTTGAGCTCTACTAGTACAGTTCAAGCAGTACAACCCGCCTAGTATGGGGACAGTCATATCAGTATAACGGTGCTTTATACCAGTACAGTGGGGGGACTAAGCTATATTGGTGTAAGACACTTGTATGAGGATATAACTGTGTGCACAGTAGAAGTTGTGCTGGGACAACTATTAAGGGAGATGTAAATAAATGCATCCCTACCCAAAATAGTTATAGAACTACCAAGAACTGTGTGCAGACCAGGCCTTTAAACGTTAGGAAACACCAGAATGAAGGTTGCTTGTACGACCTTAGCACGGTGTCGTTGTGCGTATGTCTTATGATACAGACTCACAGGTGTGGCCTTGGGGTCAGTTCCCTTCCCCTCTCTGCATCAGTTTCCTCCAAACTACCAGGGGAAGTGGTGGTTTCTCCATCTCTTGATGTCTTCCAATGAAGACTAGATGCCTTTCTGGAGTGTGCTTTGGTCCAAAACTAGCCACTGTGCTATACAAGAGGTCTGTGATATCTAGCCACTGTGCTATACAAGATGCTATACAAGAGGCGGGGAGGGGAGGGGTCAGATGATATGATCGAATGGTCTCTTCTGGCCTTAAAGTCTAGAAATCTCTGAAAACGGGAGTGTGGCACATTGAGCAGCCTCTGATGTTTTCATGAGTAGCCTGATTGATCCCCAGAGCTAACAGTGAGTGTGTGTGTGTGTGGGGGGGCGATACAGGGGGAGCAGCTCAAACATCGAAAGGGGCTGAGCAGGACCAGGACATTAGCCCCACAGGGCAGGGGTGGGTGTGGCAGTGACATCACAAGGGCCTTTTGCAGCACCTCGGCTGATTGGTGAAAAGAGGTTGGGAGGCGGTGACCTCACAGAGAGTCCATGGCAATGGGCAGGCAGGACAGGCTGCAGGGCAGGGGCAATCTCAGAGACCCCCCTTGGTTTGCTGCAGCCAGTCTCCTTCCCGAGGTCTCCCCTTGAGGCCTGAGGGAGAATTCAGGTTCAGGTACGTGAGCGCGAGGAGCCTCTTCGGAATTTCCCCCTTTCCCACTACTGATTTAGCTGGAAAACAGCCGTCGCTGTTGTGAAGGTCAGAGCCTCAGAGCGGTTTGAAACCTGTTCAGCCTGAGCCATCTGGTGCTGGCCAAATTCTAGGCATGGAAAACACTAGGTTAAGGTGGGAGAATTTTCCCCCCACTTAAGCCTTTGTCCGTTAGAGTCACTGGGGACATTGGGGTTTGTGTCTCTTTTGTTTTCCCTTTTCCCTTCTTCCCTCCCTCCACAGGCGAGGAGGGGGCTGCTGTCCAGCCCTCATTGTGGGAGGACCTCACAAAGACATGGGACAGGAAGAGTGCTCTGACAGTGATCCCCACTGGTGAGCTGGGCCATTCTTTGGGCCATGTGGTGAGACCCCTCAGCCTCCCGCTCCGCAGAGTCTCAATGCTGATTGGCTGAGCTGGGGGCTAAAGCTGGACCCTTTCTACTCCATCAGTTTACCTGACAGCTTAGAGAGTTAAACAGGCTGTAGGTCTCCTCCTGCAGCAACAGAACGGGCCTGTCCCAAGAGCCCCTCCTTGCCACTGAGTCCTGATGGCCTTTGATCAGGGCCAGGTGCCTGACAGACAATCATCTGCCCTACATGGGCTCTTTGCTTTTAAATTAGCTTCCCATACGTAGCCTGGGCCCAGACTCCACTTAAAGGGACCAGCAACGCCATGACACCTCTGCACTGATATTCGTTCGTCTACATGGAGCTATTTATCTAGGTTTCTCAGTTGGTGCCCATCACCACAGGATCTGAGGGCCAAGTATCTGAGTGTCATTTGTCCTGTGGGGAGGCAATCTCTGTTCCCCCCGTAACAAGAGACTGACTTTTTTGTTCTAATTCAATATAAAGGTGCACGAGTGATAGTGAGCAGGGACTTGTTTACACTAGAAAGTTGTAGTGCTTGAGCTCTACTAGTATAGTTCAAGCAGTACAACCCCCCTAGTATGGGGACAATCATATCAGTATAACGGTGCTTTATACCAGTACAGTGAGGGGAATAAGCTATATTGGTGTAAGACACTTGTATGAGGATATAACTGTGTGCACAGTAGAAGTTGTGCTGGGACAACTATTAAGGGAGATGTAAATAAATGCATCCCTACCCAAAATAGTTATAGAACTACCAAGAACTGTGTGCAGACCAGGCCTTTAAACGTTAGGAAACACCAGAATGAAGGTTGCTTGTACGACCTTAGCACGGTGTCGTTGTGCGTATGTCTTATGATACAGACTCACAGGTGTGGCCTTGGGGTCAGTTCCCTTCCCCTCTCTGCATCAGTTTCCTCCAAACTAGCAGGGGAAGTGGTGGTTTCTCCATCTCTTGATGTCTTCCAATGAAGACTAGATGCCTTTCTGGAGTGTGCTTTGGTCCAAAACTAGCCACTGTGCTATACAAGAGGTCTGTGATATCTAGCCACTGTGCTATACAAGATGCTATACAAGAGGCGGGGAGGGGAGGGGTCAGATTATATGATCGAATGGTCTCTTCTGGCCTTAAAGTCTAGAAATCTCTGAAAACCGGAGTGTGGCACATTGAGCAGCCTCTGATGTTTTCATGAGTAGCCTGATTGATCCCCAGAGCTAACAGTGAGTGTGTGCGTGTGTGTGGGGCGATACAGGGGGAGCAGCTGAAACATCGAAAGGGGCTGGGCAGGAGCAGGACATTAGCCCCACAGGGCAGGGGTGGGTGTGGCAGTGACATCACAAGGGCCTTTTGCAGCACCTCGGCTGATTGGTGAAAAGAGGTTGGGAGGCGGTGACCTCACAGAGAGTCCATGGCAACGGGCAGGCAGGACAGGCTGCAGGGCAGGGGCAATCTCAGAGACCCCCCTTGGTTTGCTGCAGCCAGTCTCCTTCCCGAGGTCTCCCCTTGAGGCCTGAGGGAGAATTCAGGTTCAGGTACGTGAGCGCGAGGAGGAGCCTCTTCGGAATTTCCCCCTTTCCCACTACTGATTTAGCTGGAAAACAGCCGTCGCTGTTGTGAAGGTCAGAGCCTCAGAGCGGTTTGAAACCTGTTCAGCCTGAGCCATCTGGTGCTGGCCAAATTCTAGGCATGGAAAACACTGGGTTAAGGTGGGAGAATTTTTCCCCCACTTAAGCCTTTGTCCGTTAGAGTCACTGGGGACATTGGGGTTTGTGTCTCTTTTGTTTTCCCTTTTCCCTTCTTCCCTCCCTCCACAGGCGAGGAGGGGGCTGCTCTCCAGCCCTCATTGTGGGAGGCCCTAACAAAGCCATGGGACAGGAAGAGTGCTCTGACAGTGATCCCCACTGGTGAGCTGGGCCATCCTTTGGGCCATTTGGTGAGACCCCTCAGCCTCCCGCTCCGCAGAGTCTCAATGCTGATTGGCTGAGCTGGGGGCTAAAGCTGGACCCTTTCTACTCCATTAGTTTACCTGACAGCTTAGAGAGTTAAACAGGCTGTAGGTCTCCTCCTGCAGCAACAGAACGGGCCTGTCCCAAGAGCCCCTCCTTGCCACTGAGTCCTGATGGCCTTTGATCAGGGCCAGGTGCGTGACAGACAATCATCTGCCCTACATGGGCTCTTTGCTTTTAAATTAGCTTCCCATACGTAGCCTGGGCCCAGACTCCACTTAAAGGGACCAGCAATCCCATGACACCTCTGCACTGACATTCGTTCGTTTACATGGAGCTATTTATCTAGGTTTCTCAGTTGGTGCCCATCACCACAGGATCTGAGGGCCAAGTATCTGAGTGTCATTTGTCCTGTGGGGAGACAATCTCTGTTCCCCCGTAACAAGAGACTGACTTTTTTGTTCTAATTCAATATAAAGGTGCACGAGTGATAGTGAGCAGGGGCTTGTTTACACTAGAAAGTTGTAGTGCTTGAGCTCTACTAGTATAGTTCAAGCAGTACAACCCCCCTAGTATGGGGACAGTCATATCAGTATAACGGTGCTTTATACCAGTACAGTGTGGGGAATAAGCTATATTGGTGTAAGACACTTGTATGAGGATATATCTGTGGGCACAGTAGAAGTTGTGCTGGGACAACTATTAAGGGAGATGTAAATAAATGCATCCCTACCCAAAATAGTTATAGAACTACCAAGAACTGTGTGCAGACCAGGCCTTTAAACGTTAGGAAACACCAGAATGAAGGTTGCTTGTACGACCTTAGCACGGTGTCGTTGTGCGTATGTCTTATGATACAGACTCACAGGTGTGGCCTTGGGGTCAGTTCCCTTCCCCTCTCTGCATCAGTTTCCTCCAAACTACCAGGGGAAGTGGTGGTTTCTCCATCTCTTGATGTCTTCCAATGAAGACTAGATGCCTTTCTGGAGTGTGCTTTGGTCCAAAACTAGCCACTGTGCTATACAAGAGGTCTGTGATATCTAGCCACTGTGCTATACAAGATGCTATGCAAGAGGCGGGGTGGGGAGGGGTCAGATGATATGATCGAATGGTCTCTTCTGGCCTTAAAGTCTAGAAATCTCTGAAAACCGGAGCACACTCCAGAAAGGCATCTAGTCTTCATTGGAAGACATCAAGAGATGGAGAAACCACCACTTCCCCTGGTAGTTTGGAGGAAACTGATGCAGAGAGGGGAAGGGAACTGACCCCAAGGCCACACCTGTGAGTCTGTATCATAAGACATACGCACAACGACACCGTGCTAAGGTCGTACTAGCAACTTTCATTCTGGTGTTTCCTAACGTTTAAAGGCCTGGTCTGCACACAGTTCTTGGTAGTTCTATAACTATTTTGGGTAGGGATACATTTATTTACCTCTCCCTTAATAGTTGTCCCAGCACAACTTCTACTGTGCACACAGTTATATCCTCATACAAGTGTCTTACACCAAGATAGCTTATTCCCCTCACTGTAGTGGTATAAAGCACCGTTATACTGATATGACTGTCCCCATACTAGGGGGGTTGTACTGCTTGAACTATACTAGTAGAGCTCAAGCACTACAACTTTCTAGTGTAAACAAGCCCCTGCTCACTATCACTCGTGCACCTTTATATTGAATTAGAATAAAAAAGTCAGTCTCTTGTTACGGGGGAACAGAGATTGTCTCCCCACAGGACAAATGACACTCAGATACTTGGCCCTCAGATCCTGTGGTGATGGGCACCAACTGAGAAACCTAGATAAATAGCTCCATGTAAACGAACGAATGTCAGTGCAGAGGTGTCATGGGGTTGCTGGTCCCTTTAAGTGGAGTCTGGGCCTAGGCTACGTATGGGAAGCTAATTTAAAAGCAAAGAGCCCATGTAGGGCAGATGATTGTCTGTCAGGGACCTGGCCCTGATCAAAGGCCATCAGGACTCAGTGGCAAGGAGGGGCTCTTGGGACAGGCCCGTTCTGTTGCTGCAGGAGGAGACCTACAGCCTGTTTAACTCTCCAAGCTGTCAGGTAAACTGATGGAGTAGAAAGGGTCCAGCTTTAGCCCCCAGCTCAGCCAATCAGCATTGAGACTCTGCGGAGCGGGAGGCTGAGGGGTCTCACCACATGGCCCAAAGGATGGCCCAGCTCACCAGTGGGGATCACTGTCAGAGCACTCTTCCTGTCCCATGGCTTTGTGAGGGCCTCCCACAATGAGGGCTGGAGAGCAGCCCCCTCCTCGCCTGTGGAGGGAGGGAAGAAGGGAAAAGGGAAAACAAAAGAGACACAAACCCCAATGTCCCCAGTGACTCTAACGGACAAAGGCTTAAGTGGGGGAAAAATTCTCCCACCTTAACCTAGTGTTTTCCATGCCTAGAATTTGGCCAGCACCAGATGGCTCAGGCTGAACAGGTTCCAAACCGCTCTGATGCTCTGACCTTCACAACAGGGACGGCTGTTTTCCAGCTAAATCAGTAGTGGGAAAGGGGGAAACTCCAAAGAGGCTCCTCCTCGCGCTCACGTACCTGAACCTGAATTCTCCCTCAGGCCTCAAGGGGAGACCTCAGGAAGGAGACTGGCTGCAGCAAACCAAGGGGGGTCTCTGAGATTGCCCCTGCCCTGCAGCCTGTCCTGCCTGCCCGTTGCCATGGACTCTCTGTGAGGTCACCGCCTCCCAACCTCTTTTCACCAATCAGCCGAGGTGCTGCAAAAGGCCCTTGTGATGTCACTGCCACACCCACCCCTGCCCTGTTGGGCTAATGTCCTGCTCCTGCCCAGCCCCTTTCGATGTTTGAGCTGCTCCCCCTGTATGCCCCCCCCCCCCCCCCCCACCCACACACACACTCACTGTTAGCTCTGGGGATCAATGAAGCAACTCATGAAAACATCAGAGGCTGCTCAATGTGCCGCACTCCGGTTTTCAGAGATTTCTAGACTTTAAGGCCAGAAGAGACCATTCGATCATATCATCTGACCCCTCCCCTCCCCTTGTATAGCATCTTGTATAGCACAGTGGCTAGCTTTGGACCAAAGCACACTCCAGAAAGGCATCTAGTCTTCATTGGAAGACATCAAGAGATGGAGAAACCACCACTTCCCCTGGTAGTTTGGAGGAAACTGATGCAGAGAGGGGAAGGGAACTGACCCCAAGGCCACACCTGTGAGTCTGTATCATAAGACATACGCACAACGACACCGTGCTAAGGTCGTACAAGCAACCTTCATTCTGGTGTTTCCTAACGTTTAAAGGCCTGGTCTGCACACAGTTCTTGGTAGTTCTATAACTATTTTGGGTAGGGATGCATTTATTTACATCTCCCTTAATAGTTGTCCCAGCACAACTTCTACTGTGCACACAGTTATATCCTCATACAAGTGTCTTACACCAATATAGCTTAGTCCCCCCACTGTACTGGTATAAAGCACCGTTATACTGATATGACTGTCCCCATACTAGGGGGGTTGTACTGCTTGAACTATACTAGTAGAGCTCAAGCACTACAACTTTCTAGTGTAAACAAGTCCCTGCTCACTATCACTCGTGCACCTTTATATTGAATTAGAACAAAAAAGTCAGTCTCTTGTTACGGGGGAACAGAGATTGCCTCCCCACAGGACAAATGACACTCAGATACTTGGCCCTCAGATACTGTGGTGATGAGCACTGTGACGTTGTGCAGTCTATATGGTTTTATAAAAACTTGATAATAAGTCAATATAATGTAACTGGGATAGTTTTAGAGAAAATACGGTAATAAGTGAATATAACGTAACTGGCATATGCTTCATGCAAAGGGTCTCTTGTAAGGAATCATTACAAAGCTTATAATCTACTGAGTATGATCATCTGATTTGTATAAATGTACCACTCTTCTATCTAAAACTAGAAATATAAAATGTAACTCTGAGGGCCTATTGTAATTATGTAAAGTGTGGGCCATTAATGATGGTTTGGAATCTTGATGACTCCCATTAACCAGGACCATTGTCTGCAGATGGTTGTGTTTACCTGTTAGTCTTCCTGTATATGTGTGTGCTGGCAAGTGGGCAATGAAGTCTTGCAGTGACATGTGATCATGTCACCTGAACTGGAATTCATCTTTAACGTGGTGCTTTTCCAGTGAGCGGGGGTGGAAACCCAGAGGGACACTGGGTTCCCGCCTTATGCAAAAGATATATAAAGGGGTGGAACAGAACAAAGGGGAGAGAGGAGCCATCATGAAAAATCCCCTAGCTACCACCTGAGCTGGAACAAGAGCTGTACCAGGGGAAAGAACTGTGCCCAGGCCTGGAAGGTGTCCAGTCTGAGAAAAACTTACTGAAGCATCTCTGAGGGTGAGATTATCTGTATTCAGTTTGATTAGGCATAGATTTGCGCATTTTATTTTATTTTGCTTGGTGACTTACTTTGTTCTGTCTGTTACTACTTGGAACCACTTAAATCCTACTGTCTGTAATTAATAAAATCACTTTTTATTTAGTAATTTACTCAGAGTATGTATTAATACCTGAGGGAGCAAACAACTGTGCATATCTCTCTACCAGTGTTATAGAGGGCGAACAATTTATGAGTTTGCCATGCATAAGCTTTATGCAGGGTAAAAAGGATTTATCTGGGTTTAGACCCCATTGGAATTGGGCATCAGAGTGCTAAAGACAAGCACACTACTGTGAGCTGTTTTCAGGTAAACTTGCAGCTTTGGGACAAGTGATTCAGACCCTGGGTCGGTGTTAGAGCAGACTGGAGTGTCTGGCTCAGCAAGACAGGGTGCTGGAGTCCTGAGCTGGCAGGGAAAACAGGAGCAGAAGTAGTCTTGGTACATTGGGTGGCAGCTCCCAAGGGGGTTTCTGTGATCCAACCCGTCACAGGCACCAACTGAGAAACCTAGATAAATAGCTCCATGTAGACGAACGAATGTCAGTGCAGAGGTGTCATGGGGTTGCTGGTCCCTTTAAGTGGAGTCTGGGCCCAGGCTACCTATGGGAAGCTAATTTAAAAGCAAAGAGCCCATGTAGGGCAGATGATTGTCTGTCAGGCACCTGGCCCTGATCAAAGGCCATCAGGACTCAGTGGCAAGGAGGGGCTCTTGGGACAGGCCCGTTCTGTTGCTGCAGGAGGAGACCTACAGCCTGTTTAACTCTCTAAGCTGTCAGGTAAACTGATGGAGTAGAAAGGGTCCAGCTTTAGCCCCCAGCTCAGCCAATCAGCGTTGAGACTCTGAGGGACGGGAGGCTGAGGGGTCTCACCACATGGCCCAAAGGATGGCCCAGAGCCCCAGTGGGTATCACTGTCAGAGCACTCTTCCTGTCCCATCGCTTTGTGAGGTCCTCTCACAACGAGGGCTGGAAAGCAGCCCCCTCCTCGCCTGTGGAGGGAGGGAAGCAGGGAAAAGGGAAACCAAGAGACACAAACCCCAATGTCCCCAGTGATTCTAAGGGACAAAGGCCTAGGTGGGGAAAACATTCATAGATTCATAGATTCCTGGACTGGAAGGGACCTCGAGAGGTCATCGAGTCCAGTCCCCTGCCCTCATGGCAGGACCAAATACTGTCTAGACCATTCCTGATAGACATTTATCTATCCTACTTTTAAATATCTCCAGAGATGGAGATTCCACAACCTTCCTAGGCAATTTATTCCAGTGTTTAACCACCCTGACAGTTAGGAACTTTTTCCTAATGTCCAACCTAAACCACCCTTGCTGCAATTTAAGCCCATTGCTTCTTGTTCTATCCTTAGAGGCTAAGGTGAACAAGTTTTCTCCCTCCTCCTTATGACACCCTTTTAGATACCTGAAAACTGCTATCATGTCCCCTCTCAGTCTTCTCTTTTCCAAACTAAACAAACCCAATTCTTTCAGCCTTCCTTCATAGGTCATGTTCTCAAGACCTTTAATCATTCTTGTTGCTCTTCTCTGGACCCTCTCCAATTTCTCCACATCTTTCTTGAAATGCGGTGCCCAGAACTAGACAGAATACTCCAGTTGAGGCCTAACCAGTGCAGAGTAGAGCGGAAGAATGACTTCTCGTGTCCTGCTCACAACACACCTGTTAATACATCCCAGAATCATGTTTGCTTTTTTTGCAACAGCGTCACACTGTTGACTCATATTTAGCTTGTGGTCCACTATAACCCCTAGATCCCTCTCTGCCGTACTCCTTCCTAGACAGTCTCTTCCCATTCTGTATGTGTGAAACTGATTGTTCCTTCCTGCCCAATCAAAAAGATCTCACAAAACTAAGTGATTGGGCAGCAAAATGGCAAATGAAATTTAATGTGGATAAATGTAAAGTAATGCACATTGGAAAAAATAACCCCAACTATACATACAACATGATGGGGGCTAATTTATCTACAACGAGTCAGGAAAAAGATCTTGGCGTCATCGTGGATAGTTCTCTAAAGATGTCCACGCAGTGTGCAGAGGCGGTCAAAAAAGCAAACAGGATGTTAGGAATCATTAAAAAGGGGATAGAGAATAAGACTGAGAATATATTATTGCCCTTATATAAATCCATGGTACGCCCACATCTCGAATACTGTGTACAGATGTGGTCTCCTCACCTCAAAAAAGATATTCTAGCACTAGAAAAGGTTCAGAAAAGAGCAACTAAAATGATTAAGGGTTTAGAGAGGGTCCCATATGAGGAAAGATTAAAGAGGCTAAGACTCTTCAGTTTGGAAAAGAGAAGACTAATGGGGGACATGATAGAGGTATATAAAATCATGAGTGATGTTGAGAAAGTGGATAAGGAAAAGTTATTTACTTATTCCCATAATACAAGAACTAGGGGTCACCAAATGAAATTAATAGGCAGCAGGTTTAAAACAAATAAAAGGAAGTTCTTCTTCACGCAGCGCACAGTAAACTTGTGGAACTCCTTACCTGAGGAGGTTGTGAAGGCTAGGACTATAACAATGTTTAAAAGGGGACTGGATAAATTCATGGTGGCTAAGTCCATAAATGGCTATTAGCCAGGATGGGTAAGAATGGTGTCCCTAGCCTCTGTTCGTCAGAGGATGGAGATGGATGGCAGGAGAGAGATCACTTGATCATTGCCTGTTAGGTTCACTCCCTCTGGGGCACCTGGCATTGGCCACTGTCGGTAGACAGATACTGGGCTAGACGGACCTTTGGTCTGACCCAGTACAGCCTTTCTTATGTTAAGTGGAGCACTTTGCATTCGTCTTTGTTAAACCTCATCCTGTTTACCTCAGACCATTTCTCCAATTTGTCCAGATCATTTTGAATTATGACCCTGTCCTCCAAAGCAGTTGCAATCCCTCCCAGTTTGGTATCATCTGCAAACTTAATAAGCGTACTTTCTAGGCCAATATCGAAGTCGTTGATGAAGATATTGAACAGAGCCGGTCCCAAAACAGACCCCTGCGGAACCCCACTTGTTATACCTTTCCAGCAGGATTGGGAACCATTAATAACTACTCTCTGAGTACGGTTATCCAGCCAGTTATACACCCACCTTATAGTAGCCCCATCTAAGTTGTATTTGCCTAGTTTATCGATAAGAATATCATGCGAGACTGTATCAAATGCCTTAGTAAAGTCTAGGTATACCACATCCACCGCTTCTCCCTTATCCACAAGACTCGTTATCCTATCAAAGAAAGCTATCAGATTGGTCTGACACGATTTGTTCTTTACAAATCCATGCTGGCTATTCCCTATCACCTTACCATCTGTGACGGTGCTGCCCGTGGGAGCCAGCTGAGGTCACTCAATCAGGGTGAACTGCAAACAAAACGGGGCAGACCAACCCCAAACGCTGGTGGTTATTCCAATACTTAGATTTACCAAGCCAGCACAAAACAGCTTCTATAGTACCTCACTGGTTACTTAGAAGTCCAAACAACGCAGTTCCCTTCAAGTACCCAGCCTCAGGCCTCCGTCCAGACACACCTGTCAGATATATGATTACTGAAAATCTTCCTTCATCATATAAAAGAAAAGGTTCTTCCAATCCCAAAGGATCAGCCACATACCCAGGTCCAATTATAACTTAGATCTTACCCAAAATACACGCTAATAACCAATTCTTATTACATAAGAACATAAGAAAGGCCATACCGGGTCAGATCAAAGGTCCATCTAGCCCAGTATCCTGCTTGTGCGCTGCTTTATAAAGCCCTGGCCTGGGTGAATGCCCCGCCCACAGATTAAGGCTCAGCCAATTACCAGAGGCTTCTAGCCTTCAGACCTTCCTTTGAAGCTCACAGCTTCCAACTGCCAGCCACAGCACACGGTCCTTCAAACAACCAACCAAACAAACAGACTGACAAACACAAGCTCAGCACACAGCAAGTAACCCCCAAACACAAACAAACACACACTACAGACAGTCACTTACCCCAAGGGTCCTGTATTTGCTCCTCCTTCACCTGGAGAACTCCCTTGCGAAACTCCCTGTTAGCAGCCCCTGGTCGCAAAAGCGAACTAACCTAAAATGTATTAAAAAAGAAAAGAGAGAGAGTGTTGGTTAAAAGATCAATATACATACAGACTTGAATTCAATGCTTGAGGTTCAGATACATAGCAAAGGTGAGCTTGCAGTTGACAAAAGTCCTTTTAGATATAGTCCATAGGTTATAGTCCAATGGCCATATTCAGGGTGACTCCAGTCAGTGACTGGGGATCTCAATCCTTGTGGCTTAAGCTTTCCCCCTCTTGAAACCCAAAGCAGATCTGAGACGAAGCAGAATCGTGTCCCAGGGTTCTTATACATTTCCAGCAGCCTTTCGGCCTGAGAAAACAATAGGCTTAACTCTCCTTCTCCCAAACATCCTGGCAATTAGCACAGGATAATTTATCCATTAAACAGTTCAGATACAGATTACCACAACCTTCAAAGAGACAGAGAGACAATAATACTATTTCACTCAAGTATCATCATAAATGTTAATATTCCTTTTTGATCTTTGAATTAAAGTTACAGCAATAGACAAGACTTGTTTGTTTACATCACAAGACCTGAGCAAACATCTACCCTTGAGATCTCTAACAATGCAGACTTGCATTTCAAAGCTCTATTCATTTACATATCTTCCTAACCAGTTTCTACAATTCACCCATGGGGTCAGGCCAGTCTGAGTTAATTAACTCTTTCTGGCCCTGTCATCTTTCAGTGAAATATTATTTTACACTCAGAACGTCACACCACCTTCCAAGTGTTTGCAGATGATTTCCTTAATTACTTGCTCCATTATCTTCCCTGGCATAGAAGTTAAACTAACTGGTCTGTAGTTTCCTGGGTTGTTTTTATTTCCCTTTTTATAGATGGGCACTATATTTGCCCTTTTCCAGTCTTCTGGAATCTCTCCTGTCTCCCATGATTTTCCAAAGATAATAGCTAGAGGCTCAGATACCTCCTCTATTAGCTCCTTGAGTATTCTAGGATGCATTTCATCAGGCCCTGGTGACTTGCAGGCACGAAAGCTTATGCTGAAATAAATTTGATAGTCTCTAAGGTGCCACAAGTACTCCTGTTCTTTTAACTTTTCTAAGTGATTTTTAACTTGTTCTTATTTTATTTTATCTTCTAAACCTACCCCCTTCCCATTAGCATTCACTATGTTAGGCATTCCTTCAGACTTCTCGGTGAAGACCGAAACAAAGAAGTCATTAAGCATCTCTGCCATTTCCAAGTTTCCTGTTACTGTTTCTCCCTCGTCACTGAGCAGTGGGCCTACCCTGTCCTTGGTCTTCCTCGTGCTCAGGGGCGGCTCTAGGCACCAGCAAAGCAAGCACGTGCTTGGGGCAGCCCATTTGCAGGGGCGGCAGGGATCCAGCATGGGAGCTGAGAACCAACAGGGGGCCCTGGGAGCTGTAGTTCCTTGGTTAGCTCCCTGCCTATAGAGCCAGCCCTGGAGCAGGGAAAGAACTACATTTCCCAGCATTCCCTTGGCCACTACCAACAGGAAAGAGGGGGAGGGAGGGAGGTAGCTGAGACCTCATGCTGCTGTGAATCGAGAGCTGCACTGTGAAGGTAGGGATACCATATTTTAACATTCAAAAAATAGGACACTCCACGGGGAGGGAGGGTTGCCCCACCCTGCCACCATCCACTCCCTCCGTCTGCCCCGCACAGAAACCCCAACCCATCCAACCCCCCTGCTCCCTGATCACCCCCTCCCAGGACCCCTGCCCCAACTGCCCCCCAGGACCCCACCCCCTACCTGTCACCTGACAAACCCCTGGGACTCCCATGCCTATCCAACTGCTGCCTGTCCCCTGACTGCCCCCCCCCAACCCCTGACCCATCTAACCCCCCCTTCTCCCTGCCCCTGACTGCCCCCCCAAACCTCCGCCCCATCCAACCCCCCTTGCTCCCTGTCCCTTGACTGCCCCCCTGGAAACCCCTACCCCTTCTCCAACCCCCCAGTCCCCTTACCGTGCCACTCAGACCAGCGTGCCTGGATTCGCGCAGCGCCAGACACGCTGCTGCATACATTCTGCCGTGCTCCCCTGCGGAGCCACAGCCCCCGCCCCCCTCCCAGCACCTGCCTTCCAGATTTGAACACCTCAAATTTCAGGAGTGCTCAAGCTCAATTTTGGCAGCTGTGACTTCATTTCTCCCAAATCAAATATACTGATCCATTGTAACTTGCTATAGAAAAAGTAGGATAAAATTGAGCAAGAAATGCTTCCCAGTGGTTATTAGGACTGGAATTGCTATTTTCAATAGCCATTGCCTTTTTGTTTGTTTGTTTGTTTAAAGGGAAGACAGTGAAATTGCATTGGCAAATTCCCAATAGAAAGAAAGAGTGGAACAAAAGAATAATAAAGGCACCTCAACTTTTCCTCATTTATGTAGGACAGTCTTGAGAGGCTCCCCCTGTATCGCCCCCCCCCCACACACACACTCACTGTTAGCTCTGGGGATCAATCAGGCTACTCATGAAAACATCAGAGGCTGCTCAATGTGCCACACTCCGGTTTTCAGAGATTTCTAGACTTTAAGGCCAGAAGAGACCATTCGATCATATCATCTGACCCCTCCCCTCCCCGCCTCTTGTATAGCATCTTGTATAGCACAGTGGCTAGATATCACACACCTCTTGTATAGCACAGTGGCTAGTTTTGGACCAAAGCACACTCCAGAAAGGCATCTAGTCTTCATTGGAAGACATCAAGAGATGGAGAAACCACCACTTCCCCTGCTAGTTTGGAGGAAACTGATGCAGAGAGGGGAAGGGAACTGACTCCAAGGCCACACCTGTGAGTCTGTATCATAAGAGATACGCACAACGACACCGTGCTAAGGTCGTACAAGCAACCTTCATTCTGGTGTTTCCTAACGTTTAAAGGCCTGGTCTGCACACAGTTCTTGGTAGTTCTATAACTATTTTGGGTAGGGATGCATTTATTTACATCTCCCTTAATAGTTGTCCCAGCACAACTTCTACTGTGCACACAGTTATATCCTCATACAAGTGTCTTACACCAATATAGCTTATTCCCCTCACTGTACTGGTATAAAGCACCGTTATACTGATATGACTGTCCCCATACTAGGGGGGTTGTACTGCTTGAACTATACTAGTAGAGCTCAAGCACTACAACTTTCTAGTGTAAACAAGTCCCTGCTCACTATCACTCGTGCACCTTTATATTGAATTAGAACAAAAAAGTCAGTCTCTTGTTACGGGGGAACAGAGATTGCCTCCCCACAGGACAAATGACACTCAGATACTTGGCCCTCAGATCCTGTGGTGATGGGCACCAACTGAGAAACCTAGATAAATACCTCCATGTAGATGAACGAATGTCAGTGCAGAGGTGTCATGGGATTGCTGGTCCCTTTAAGTGGAGTCTGGGCCCAGGCTACGTATGGGAAGCTAATTTAAAAGCAAAGAGCCCATGTAGGGCAGATGATTGTCTGTCAGGCACCTGGCCCTGATCAAAGGCCATCAGGACTCAGTGGCAAGGAGGGGCTATTGGGACAGGCCCGTTCTGTTGCTGCAGGAGGAGACCTACAGCCTGTTTAACTCTCTAAGCTGTCAGGTAAACTGATGGAGTAGAAAGGGTCCAGCTTTAGCCCCCAGCTCAGCCAATCAGCATTGAGACTCTGCGGGGCGGGAGGCTGAGGGGTCTCACCACATGGCTCAAAGGATGGCCCAGCTCACCAGTGGGGATCACTGTCAGAGCACTCTTCCTGTCCCATGGCTTTGTGAGGGCCTCCCACAATGAGGGCTGGAGAGCAGCCCCCTCCTCGCCTGTGGAGGGAGGGAAGAAGGGAAAAGGGAAAACAAAAGAGACACAAACCCCAATGTCCCCAGTGACTCTAAGGGACAAAGGCCTAAGTGGGGGGAAAATTCTCCCACCTTAACCTAGTGTTTTCCATGCCTAGAATTTGGCCGGCACCAGATGGCTCAGGCTGAACAGGTTTCAAACCGCTCTGAGGCTCTGACCTTCTCAACAGGGACGGCTGTTTTCCAGCTAAATCAGTAGTGGGAAAGGGGGAAACTCCGAAGAAGCTCCTCCTCGCGCTCACGTACCTGAACCTGAATTCAACCTCAGGCCTCAAGGGGAGACCTCGGGAAGGAGACTGGCTGCAGCAAACCAAGGGGGGTCTCTGAGATTGCCCCAGCCCTGCCTGCCCATTGCCATGGACTCTCTGTGAGGTCACCGCCTCCCAACCTCTTTTCACCAATCAGCCGAGGTGCTGCAAAAGGCCCTTGTGATGTCACTGCCACACCCACCCCTGCCCTGTGGGGCTAATGTCCTTCTCCTGCCCAGCCCCTTTCGATGTTTGAGCTGCTCCCCCTGTATCGCCCCCCCCCCCACACACACACACACTCTCTGTTAGCTCTGGGGATCAATCAGGCTACTCATGAAAACATCAGAGTCTGCTCAATATGCCACACTCCGGTTTTCAGAGATTTCTAGACTTTAAGGCCAGAAGAGACCATTCGATCATATAATCTGACCCATCCCCTCCCCTCCCCGCCTCTTGTATAGCATCTTGTATAGCACAGTGGCTAGATATCACAGACCTCTTGTATAGCACAGTGGCTAGTTTTGGACCAAAGCACACTCCAGAAAGGCATCTAGTCTTCATTGGAAGACATCAAGAGATGGAGAAACCACCACTTCCCCTGGTAGTTTGGAGGAAACTGATGCAGAGAGGGGAAGGGAACTGACCCCAAGGCCACACCTGTGAGTCTGTATCATAAGGCATACGCACAACGACACCGTGCTAAGGTCGTACAAGCAACCTTCATTCTGGTGTTTCCTAACATTTAAAGGCCTGGTCTGCACACAGTTCTTGGTAGTTCCATAACTATTTTGGGTAGGGATGCATTTATTTACATCTCCCTTAATAGTTGTCCCAGCACAACTTCTACTGTGCACACAGTTATATCCTCATACAAGTGTTTTACACCAATATAGCTTATTCCCCTCACTGTACTGGTATAAAGCACCGTTATACTGATATGACTGTCCCCATACTAGGGGGGTTGTACTGCTTGAACTATACTAGTAGAGCTCAAGCACTACAACTTTCTAGTGTAAACAAGCCCCTGCTCACTATCAATCGTGCACTTTTATATTGAATTAGAATAAAAAAGTCAGTCTCTGGTTACGGGGGAGCAGAGATTGCCTACCCACAGGACAAATGACACTCAGATACTTGGCCCTCAGATCCTGTGGTGATGGGCACCAACTGAGAAACCTAGATAAATAGCTCCATGTAGACGAACGAATGTCAGTACAGAGGTGTCATGGGGTTGCTGGTCCCTTTAAGTGGAGTCTGGGCCCAGGCTACGTATGGGAAGCTAATTTAAAAGCAAAGAGCCCATGTAGGGCAGATGATTGTCTGTCAGGCACCTGGCCCTGATCAAAGTCCATCAGGACTCAGTGGCAAGGAGGGGCTCTTGGGACAGGCCCGTTCTGTTGCTGCAGGAGGAGACCTACAGCCTGTTTAACTCTCTAAGCTGTCAGGTAAACTGATGGAGTAGAAAGGGTCCAGCTTTAGCCCCCAGCTCAGCCAATCAGCATTGAGACTCTGCGGGGCGGGAGGCTGAGGGGTCTCACCACATGGCCCAAAGGATGACCCAGCTCACCAGTGGGGATCACTGTCAGAGCACTCTTCCTGTCCCATGGCTTTGTGAGGGCCTCCCACAATGAGGGCTGGAGAGCAGCCCCCTCCTCGCCTGTGGAGGGAGGGAAGAAGGGAAAAGGGAAAACAAAAGAGACACAAACCCCAATGTCCCCAGTGACTCTAACGGACAAAGGCTTAAGTGGGGGAAAAATTCTCCCACCTTAACCTAGTGTTTTCCATGCCTAGAATTTGGCCAGCACCAGATGGCTCAGGCTGAACAGGTTCCAAACCGCTCTGAGGCTCTGACCTTCACAACAGGGACGGCTGTTTTCCAGCTAAATCAGTAGTGGGAAAGGGGGAAACTCCAAAGAGGCTCCTCCTCGCGCTCACGTACCTGAACCTGAATTCTCCCTCAGGCCTCAAGGGGAGACCTCGGGAAGGAGACTGGCTGCAGCAAACCAAGGGGGGGTCTCTGAGATTGCCCCTGCCCTGCAGCCTGTCCTGCCTGCCCGTTGCCATGGACTCTCTGTGAGGTCACCGCCTCCCAACCTCTTTTCACCAATCAGCCGAGGTGCTGCAAAAGGCCCTTGTGATGTCACTGCCACACCCACCCCTGCCCTGTGGGGCTAATGTCCTGCTCCTGCCCAGCCCCTTTCGATGTTTGAGCTGCTCCCCCTGTATCGCCCCCCCCCCCACACACACACACACACACTCACTGTTAGCTCTGGGGATCAATCAGGCTACTCATGAAAACATCAGAGGCTGCTCAATGTGCCACACTCCGGTTTTCAGAGATTTCTAGACTTTAAGGCCAGAAGAGACCATTCGATCATATCATCTGACCCCTCCCCTCCCCGCCTCTTGTATAGCATCTTGTATAGCACAGTGGCTAGATATCACAGACCTCTTGTATAGCACAGTGGCTAGTTTTGGACCTAAGCACACTCCAGAAAGGCATCTAGTCTTCATTGGAAGACATCAAGAGATGGAGAAACCACCACTTCCCCTGCTAGTTTGGAGGAAACTGATGCAGAGAGGGGAAGGGAACTGACTCCAAGGCCACACCTGTGAGTCTGTATCATAAGACATATGCACAACGACACCGTGCTAAGGTCGTACAAGCAACCTTCATTCTGGTGTTTCCTAACGTTTAAAGGCCTGGTCTGCACACAGTTCTTGGTAGTTCTATAACTATTTTGGGTAGGGATGCATTTATTTACATCTCCCTTAATTGTTGTCCCAGCACAACTTCTACTGTGCACACAGTTATATCCTCATACAAGTCTCTTACACCAATATAGCTTATTCCCCTCACTGTACTGGTAAACAGCACCGTTATACTGATATGACTGTCCCCATACTAGGGGGGTTGTACTGCTTGAACTATACTAGTAGAGCTCAAGCACTACAACTTTCTAGTGTAAACAAGTCCCTGCTCACTATCACTCGTGCACCTTTATATTGAATTAGAACAAAAAAGTCAGTCTCTTGTTACGGGGGGAACAGAGATTGCCTCCCCACAGGACAAATGACACTCAGATACTTGGCCCTCAGATCCTGTGGTGATGGGCACCAACTGAGAAACCTAGATAAATAGCTCCATGTAGACGAACGAATGTCAGTGCAGAGGTGTCATGGCGTTGCTGGTCCCTTTAAGTGGAGTCTGGGCCCAGGCTACCTATGGGAAGCTAATTTAAAAGCAAAGAGCCCATGTAGGGCAGATGATTGTCTGTCAGGCACCTGGCCCTGATCAAAGGCCATCAGGACTCAGTGGCAAGGAGGGGCTCCTGGGACAGGCCCGTTCTGTTGCTGCAGGAGGAGACCTACAGCCTGTTTAACTCTCTAAAGCTTTGTCTTCACTACCCGCCGATCCGGCGG
Organism: Emys orbicularis; assembly: GCF_028017835.1. Taxonomy (NCBI): domain Eukaryota; kingdom Metazoa; phylum Chordata; order Testudines; family Emydidae; genus Emys; species Emys orbicularis. The sequence continues at coordinate 18,172,588 of NC_088703.1, read as the reverse complement.
GTAGCAATCGGTTTATCGGGGATCGACTTACCGCGTCTGGTGAAGACGCGGTAAAATCGATCCCTGATCGCTCTGCAGTCGACTCCGGAAATCCACCTCGGCAGGAGGCGGCAGCGGAGTCGGCGGCAGCGCGGCAGCAGTCGACTTTCCCGCGTCCTCACCGCTAGGTAAGCCGACCTAAAATACGCAACTTCAGCTACGGTATTCACGTAGCTGAAGTTGCGTATCTTAGGTAGGACCCCCGCTGTAGTGTAGACCTAGCCTAAGCTGTCAGGTAAACTGATGGAGTAGAAAGGGTCCAGCTTTAGCCCCCAGCTCAGCCAATCAGCATTGAGACTCTGCGGAGCGGGAGGCTGAGGGGTCTCACCACATGGCCCAAAGGATGGCCCAGCTCACCAGTGGGGATCACTGTCAGACCACTCTTCCTGTCCCATGGCTTTGTGAGGGGCTCCCACAATGAGGGCTGGAGAGCAGCCCCCTCCTCGCCTGTGGAGGGAGGGAAGAAGGGAAAAGGGAAAACAAAAGAGACACAAACCCCAATGTCCCCAGTGACTCTAACGGACAAAGGCCTAAGTGGGGGAAAAATTCTCCCACCTTAACCCAGTGTTTTCCATGCCTAGAATTTGGCCGGCACCAGATGGCTCAGGCTGAACAGGTTCCAAACCGCTCTGAGGCTCTGACCTTCTCAACAGGGACGGCTGTTTTCCAGCTAAATCAGTAGTGGGAAAGGGGGAAACTCCAAAGAGGCTCCTCCTCGCGCTCACGTACCTGAACCTGAATTCTCCCTCAGGCCTCAAGGGGAGACCTCGGGAAGGAGACTGGCTGCAGCAAACCAAGGGGGGTCTCTGAGATTGCCCCTGCCCTGCAGCCTGTACTGCCTGTCCGTTACCATGGACTCTCTGTGAGGTCACCGCCTCCCAACCTCTTTTCACCAATCAGCCGAGGTGCTGCAAAAGGCCCTTGTGATGTCACTGCCACACCCACCCCTGCCCTGTGGGGCTAATGTCCTGCTCCTGCCCAGCCCCTTTCGATGTTTGAGCTGCTCCCCCTGTATCGCCCCCCCCCCCCCACACACACACACTCACTGTTAGCTCTGGGGATCAATCAGGCTACTCATGAAAACATCAGAGGCTGCTCAATGTGCCACACTCCGGTTTTCAGAGATTTCTAGACTTTAAGGCCAGAAGAGACCATTCGATCATATAATCTGACCCCTCCCCTCCCCTCCCCGCCTCTTGTATAGCATCTTGTATAGCACAGTGGGTAGATATCACAGACCTCTTGTATAGCACAGTGGCTAATTTTGGACCAAAGCACACTCCAGAAAGGCATCTAGTCTTCATTGGAAGACATCAAGAGATGGAGAAACCACCACTTCCCCTGCTAGTTTGGAGGAAACTGATGCAGAGAGGGGAAGGGAACTGACCCCAAGGCCACACCTGTGAGTCTGTATCATAAGACATATGCACAACGACACCGTGCTAAGGTCGTACAAGCAACCTTCATTCTGGTGTTTCCTAACGTTTAAAGGCCTGGTCTGCACACAGTTCTTGGTAGTTCTATAACTATTTTGGGTAGGGATGCATTTATTTACATCTCCCTTAATTGTTGTCCCAGCACAACTTCTACTGTGCACACAGTTATATCCTCATACAAGTGTCTTACACCAATATAGCTTATTCCCCTCACTGTACTGGTAAACAGCACCGTTATACTGATATGACTGTCCCCATACTAGGGGGGTTGTACTGCTTGAACTGTACTAGTAGAGCTCAAGCACTACAACTTTCTAGTGTAAACAAGTCCCTGCTCACTATCACTCGTGCACCTTTATATTGAATTAGAACAAAAAAGTCAGTCTCTTGTTACGGGGGAACAGAGATTGCCTCCCCACAGGACAAATGACACTCAGATACTTGGCCCTCAGATCCTGTGGTGATGGGCACCAACTGAGAAACCTAGATAAATAGCTCCATGTAGACGAACGAATGTCAGTGCAGAAGTGTCATGGGGTTGCTCGTCCCTTTAAGTGGAGTCTGGGCCCAGGCTACACTAGAGGGTAGGGATCGGATACAGAGGGACCTAGACAAATTAGAGGATTGGGCCAAAAGAAACCTGATGAGGTTCAACAAGGACAAGTGCAGAGTCCTGCACCTAGGACGGAAGAATCCCATGCACAGCTACAGACTAGGGACCGAATGGCTAGGTAGCAGTTCTGCAGAAAAGGACCTAGGGGTCACAGTGGACGAGAAGCTGGATACGAGTCAACAGTGTACTCTTGTTGCCAAGAAGGCTAACGGCATTTTGGGCTGTATAAGTAGGGGCATTGCCAGCAGATCGAGGGACGTGATCGTTTCCCTTTATTCGACATTGGTGAGGCCTCATCTGGAGTACTGTGTCCAGTTTTGGGCCCCACACTACAAGAAGGATGTGGAAAAATTGGAAAGAGTCCAGTGGAGGGCAAGAAAAATGATTAGGGGTCTGGAGCGCATGACTTATTAGGAGAGGCTGAGGGAACTGGGATTGTTTAGTCTCCAGAAGAGAAGAATGAGGGGGGATTTGATAGCAGCCTTCAACTACCTGAAGGGGGGTTCCAAAGAGGATGGAACTCGGCTGTTCTCAATGGTGGCAGATGACAGAACAAGGAGCAATGGCCTCAAGTTGCAGTGGGGGAGGTCTAGGTTGGATATTAGGAAACACTATTTCACTAGGAGGGTGGTGAAGCACTGGAATGCGTTACCTAGGGATGTGGTGGAGTCTCCTTCCTTGGAGGTTTTTAAGGCCCGGCTTGACAAAGCCCTGGCTGGGATGAATTAGTTGGGAATTGGTCCTGCTTTGAGCAGGGGGTTGGACTAGATGACCTCCTGAGGTCCCTTCCAACCCTGATATTCTATGATTCTACCTATGGGAAGCTAATTTAAAAGCAAAGAGCCCATGTAGGGCAGATGATTGTCTGTCAGGCACCTGGCCCTGATCAAAGGCCATCAGGACTCAGTGGCAAGGAGGGGCTCTTGGGACAGGCCCGTTCTGTTGCTGCACGAGGAGACCTACAGCCTGTTTAACTCTCTAAGCTGTCAGGTAAACTGATGGAGTAGAAAGGGTCCAGCTTTAGCCCCCAGCTCAGCCAATCAGCATTGAGACTCTGTGGGGCGGGAGGCTGAGGGGTCTCACCACATAGCCCAAAGGATGGCCCAGCTCACCAGTGGGGATCACTGTCAGAGCACTCTTCCTGTCCCATGGCTTTGTGAGGGCCTCCCACAATGAGGACTGGAGAGCAGCCCCCTCCTCGCCTGTGGAGGGAGGGAAGAAGGGAAAAGGGAAAACAAAAGAGACACAAACCCCAATGTCCCCAGTGACTCTAACGGACAAAGGCTTAAGTGGGGGAAAAATTCTCCCACCTTAACCTAGTGTTTTCCATGCCTAGAATTTGGCCGGCACCAGATGGCTCAGGCTGAACAGGTTCCAAACCGCTCTGAGGCTCTGACCTTCTCAACAGGGACGGCTGTTTTCCAGCTAAATCAGTAGTGGGAAAGGGGGAAACTCCAAAGAGGCTCCTCCTCGCGCTCACGTACCTGAACCTGAATTCTCCCTCAGGCCTCAAGGGCAGACCTCGGGAAGGAGACTGGCTGCAGCAAACCAAGGGGAGTCTCTGAGATTGCCCCTGCCCTGCAGCCTGTCCTGCCTGCCCGTTGCCATGGTCTCTCTGTGAGGGCACCGCCTCCCAACCTCTTTTCACCAATCAGCCGAGGTGCTGCAAAAGGCCCTTGTGATGTCACTGCCACACCCACCCCTGCCCTGTGGGGCTAATGTCCTGCTCCTGCCCAGCCCCTTTCGATGTTTGAGCTGCTCCCCCTGTATCGCCCCACACACACACACACATACACACTCACTGTTAGCTCTGGGGATCAATCAGGCTACTCATGAAAACATCAGAGGCTGCTCAATGTGCCACACTCCGGTTTTCAGAGATTTCTAGACTTTAAGGCCAGAAGAGACCATTCGATCATATAATCTGACCCCTCCCCTCCCCTTGTATAGCACAGTGGCTAGATATCACAGACCTCTTGTATAGCACAGTGGCTAGTTTTGGACCAAAGCACACTCCAGAAAGGCATCTAGTCTTCATTGGAAGACATCAAGAGATGGAGAAACCACCACTTCCCCTGGCAGTTTGGAGGAAACTAATGCAGAGAGGGGAAGGGAACTGACTCCAAGGCCACACCTGTGAGTCTGTATCATACGACATATGCACAACGACACCGTGCTAAGGTCGTACTAGCAACTTTCATTCTGGTGTTTCCTAACGTTTAAAGGCCTGGTCTGCACACAGTTCTTGGTAGTTCTATAACTATTTTGGGTAGGGATGCATTTATTTACATCTCCCTTAATAGTTGTCCCAGCACAACTTCTACTGTGCACACAGTTATATCCTCATACAAGTGTCTTACACCAATACAGCTTATTCCCCTCACTGTACTGGTATACAGCACCGTTATACTGATATGACTGTCCCCATACTAGGGGGGTTGTCCTGCTTGAACTATACTAGTAGAGCTCAAGCACTACAACTTTCTAGTGTAAACAAGCCCCTGCTCACTATCACTCGTGCACCTTTATATTGAATTAGAATAAAAAAGTCAGTCTCTTGTTACGGGGGAACAGAGATTGTCTCCCCACAGGACAAATGACACTCAGATACTTGGCCCTCAGATCCTGTGGTGATGGGCACCAACTGAGAAACCTAGATAAATAGCTCCATGTAAACGAATGAATGTCAGTGCAGAGGTGTCATGGGGTTGCTGGTCCCTTTAAGTGGAGTCTGGGCCCAGGCTACGTATGGGAAGCTAATTTAAAAGCAAAGAGCCCACGTAGGGCAGATGATTGTCTGTCAGGCACCTGGCCCTGATCAAAGGCCATCAGGACTCAGTGGCAAGGAGGGGCTCTTGGGACAGGCCCGTTCTGTTGCTGCAGGAGGAGACCTACAGCCTGTTTAACTCTCTAAGCTGTCAGGTAAACTGATGGAGTAGAAAGGGTCCAGCTTTAGCCCCCAGCTCAGCCAATCAGCACTGAGACTCTGCGGAGCGGGAGGCTGAGGGGTCTCACCACATGGCCCAAAGGATGGCCCAGCTCACCAGTGGGGATCACTGTCAGAGCACTCTTCCTGTCCCATGGCTTTGTGAGGGCCTCCCACAATGAGGGCTGGAGAGCAGCCCCCTCCTCGCCTGTGGAGGGAGGGAAGAAGGGAAAAGGGAAAACAAAAGAGACACAAACCCCAATGTCCCCAGTGACTCTAACGGACAAAGGCTTAAGTTGGGGAAAAATTCTCCCACCTTAACCTAGTGTTTTCCATGCCTAGAATTTGGCCGGCACCAGATGGCTCAGGCTGAACAGGTTCCAAACCGTTCTGAGGCTCTGACCTTCTCAACAGGGACGGCTGTTTTCCAGCTAAATCAGTAGTGGGAAAGGGGGAAACTCCAAAGAGGCTCCTCCTCGCGCTCACGTACCTGAACCTGAATTCTCCCTCAGGCCTCAAGGGGAGACCTCGGGAAGGAGACTGGCTGCAGCAAACCAAGGGGGGTCTCTGAGATTGCCCCTGCCCTGCAGCCTGTCCTGCCTGCCCATTGCCATGGACTCTCTGTGAGGTCACCGCCTCCCAACCTCTTTTCACCAATCAGCCGAGGTGCTGCAAAAGGCCCTTGTGATGTCACTGCCACACCCACCCCTGCCCTGTGGGGCTAATGTCCTGCTCCTGCCCAGCCCCTTTCGATGTTTCAGCTGCTCCCCCTGTATCGCCCCACACACACACACACACACACACACACACACTCACTGTTAGCTCTGGGGATCAATCAGGCTACTCATGAAAACATCAGAGGCTGCTCAATGTGCCACACTCCGGTTTTCAGAGATTTCTAGACTTTAAGGCCAGAAGAGACCATTCGATCATATCATCTGACCCCTCCCCTCCCCGCCTCTTGTATAGCATCTTGTATAGCACAGTGGCTAGATATCACAGACCTCTTGTATAGCACAGTGGCTAGTTTTGGACCAAAGCACACTCCAGAAAGGCATCTAGTCTTCATTGGAAGACATCAAGAGATGGAGAAACCACCACTTCCCCTGGTAGTTTGGAGGAAACTGATGCAGAGAGGGGAAGGGAACTGACCCCAAGGCCACACCTCTGAGTCTGTATCATAAGAGATATGCACAACGACACCGTGCTAAGGTCGTACAAGCAACCTTCATTCTGGTGTTTCCTAACGTTTAAAGGCCTGGTCTGCACACAGTTCTTGGTAGTTCTATAACTATTTTGGGTAGGGATGCATTTATTTACATCTCCCTTAATAGTTGTCCCAGCACAACTTCTACTGTGCACACAGTTATATCCTCATACAAGTGACTTTCACCAAGATAGCTTATTCCCCTCACTGTACTGGTATAAAGCACCGTTATACTGATATGACTGTCCCCATACTAGGGGGGTTGTACTGCTTGAATTATACTAGTAGAGCTCAAGCACTACAACTTTCTAGTGTAAACAAGCCCCTGCTCACTATCACTCGTGCACCTTTATATTGAATTAGAACAAAAAAGTCAGTCTCTTGTTACGGGGGAACAGAGATTGCCTCCCCACAGGACAAATGACACTCAGATACTTGGCCCTCAGATACTGTGGTGATGGGCACTGTGACGTTATGCAGTCTATATGGTTTTATAAAAACTTGATAATAAGTCAATATAATGTAACTGGGATAGTTTTAGAGAAAATACGGTAATAAGTGAATATAACGTAACTGGCATATGCTTCATGCAAAAGGTCTCTTGTAAGGTATCATTACAAAGCTTATAATCTACTGAGTATGATCATCTGATTTGTATAAATGTACAACTCTTGTATCTAAAACTAGAAATATAAAATGTAATTCTGAGGGCCTATTGTAATTATGTAAAGTGTGGGCCATTAATGATGGTTTGGAATCTTGATGACTCCCATTAACCAGGACCATTGTCTGCAGATGGTTGTGTTTACCTGTTAGTCTTCCTGTATATGTGTGTGCTGGCAAGTGGGCAATGAAGTCTTGCAGTGACATGTGATCATGTCACCTGAACTGTGGTGATGGGCACCAACTGAGAAACCTAGATAAATAGCTCCATGTAGACGAACGAATGTCAGTGCAGAGGTGTCATGGGGTTGCTGGTCCCTTTAAGTGGAGTCTGGGCCCAGGCTACACTAGAGGGTAGGGATCGGATACAGAGGGACCTAGACAAATTAGAGGATTGGGCCAAAAGAAACCTGATGAGGTTCAACAAGGACAAGTGCAGAGTCCTGCACCTAGGACGGAAGAATCCCATGCACAGCTACAGACTAGGGACCGAATGGCTAGGTAGCAGTTCTGCAGAAAAGGACCTAGGGGTCACAGTAGACGAGAAGCTGGATATGAGTCAACAGTGTACTCTTGTTGCCAAGAAGGCTAACGGCATTTTGGGCTGTATAAGTAGGGGCATTGCCAGCAGATCGAGGGATGTGATCGTTTCCCTTTATTCGACATTGGTGAGGCCTCATCTGGAGTACTGTGTCCAGTTTTGGGCCCCACACTACAAGAAGGATGTGGAAAAATTGGAAAGAGTTCAGCGGAGGGCAAGAAAAATGATTAGGGGTCTGGAGCGCATGACTTATTAGGAGAGGCTGAGGGAACTGGGATTGTTTAGTCTCCAGAAGAGAAGAATGAGGGGGGATTTGATAGCAGCCTTCAACTACCTGAAGGGGGGTTCCAAAGAGGATGGAACTCGGCTGTTCTCAATGGTGGCAGATGACAGAACAAGGAGCAATGGTCTCAAGTTGCAGTGGGGGAGGTCTAGGTTGGATATTAGGAAACACTATTTCACTAGGAGGGTGGTGAAGCACTGGAATGCGTTACCTAGGGATGTGGTGGAGTCTCCTTCCTTGGAGGTTTTTAAGGCCCGGCTTGACAAAGCCCTGGCTGGGATGAATTAGTTGGGAATTGGTCCTGCTTTCAGCAGGGGGTTGGACTAGATGACCTCCTGAGGTCCCTTCCAACCCTGATATTCTATGATTCTACCTATGGGAAGCTAATTTAAAAGCAAAGAGCCCATGTAGGGCAGATGATTGTCTGTCAGGCACCTGGCCCTGATCAAAGGCCATCAGGACTCAGTGGCAAGGAGGGGCTCTTGGGACAGGCCCGTTCTGTTGCTGCAGGAGGAGACCTACAGCCTGTTTAACTCTCTAAGCTGTCAGGTAAACTGATGGAGTAGAAAGGGTCCAGCTTTAGCCCCCAGCTCAGCCAATCAGCATTGAGACTCTGCGGGGCGGGAGGCTGAGGGGTCTCACCACATAGCCCAAAGGATGGCCCAGCTCACCAGTGGGGATCACTGTCAGAGCACTCTTCCTGTCCCATGGCTTTGTGAGGGCCTCCCACAATGAGGGCTGGAGAGCAGCCCCCTCCTCGCCTGTGGAGGGAGGGAAGGGAAAAGGGAAAACAAAAGAGACACAAACCCCAATGTCCCCAGTGACTCTAACGGACAAAGGCTTAAGTGGGGGAAAAATTCTCCCACCTTAACCTAGTGTTTTCCATGCCTAGAATTTGGCCGGCACCAGATGGCTCAGGCTGAACAGGTTCCAAACCGCTCTGAGGCTCTGACCTTCTCAACAGGGACGGCTGTTTTCCAGCTAAATCAGTAGTGGGAAAGGGGGAAACTCCAAAGAGGCTCCTCCTCGCGCTCACGTACCTGAACCTGAATTCTCCCTCAGGCCTCAAGGGCAGACCTCGGGAAGGAGACTGGCTGCAGCAAACCAAGGGGGGTCTCTGAGATTGCCCCTGCCCTGCAGCCTGTCCTGCCTGCCCGTTGCCATGGTCTCTCTGTGAGGGCACCGCCTCCCAACCTCTTTTCACCAATCAGCCGACGTGCTGCAAAAGGCCCTTGTGATGTCACTGCCACACCCACCCCTGCCCTGTGGGGCTAACGTCCTGCTCCTGCCCAGCCCCTTTCGATGTTTGAGCTGCTCCCCCTGTATCGCCCCCCCCACACACACACACACACTCACTGTTAGCTCTGGGGATCAATCAGGCTACTCATGAAAACATCAGAGGCTGCTCAATGTGCCACACTCCGGTTTTCAGAGATTTCTAGACTTTAAGGCCAGAAGAGACCATTCGATCATATAATCTGACCCCTCCCCTCCCCGCCTCTTGTATAGCACAGTGGCTAGATATCACAGACCTCTTGTATAGCACAGTGGCTAGTTTTGGACCAAAGCACACTCCAGAAAGGCATCTAGTCTTCATTGGAAGACATCAAGAGATGGAGAAACCACCACTTCCCCTGGTAGTTTGGAAGAAACTGATGCAGAGAGGGGAAGGGAACTGACCCCAAGGCCACACCTGTGAGTCTGTATCATAAGACATACGCACAACGACACCGTGCTAAGGTCGTACAAGCAACCTTCATTCTGGTGTTTCCTAACGTTTAAAGGCCTGGTCTGCACACAGTTCTCGGTAGTTCTATAACTATTTTGGGTAGGGATGCATTTATTTACATCTCCCTTAATAGTTGTCCCAGCACAACTTCTACTGTGCACACAGTTATATCCTCATACAAGTGTCTTACACCAATATAGCTTAGTCCCCCCACTGTACTGGTATAAAGCACCGTTATACTGATATGACTGTCCCCATACTAGGGGGGTTGTACTGCTTGAACTATACTAGTAGAGCTCAAGCACTACAACTTTCTAGTGTAAACAAGCCCCTGCTCACTATCACTCGTGCACCTTTATATTGAATTAGAACAAAAAAGTCAGTCTCTTGTTACGGGGGAATAGAGCTTGCCTCCCCACAGGACAAATGACACTCAGATACTTGCCCCTCAGATCCTGTGGTGATGGGCACCAACTGAGAAACCTAGATAAATAGCTCCATGTAGACGAACGAATGTCAGTGCAGAGGTGTCATGGCGTTGCTGGTCCCTTTAAGTGGAGTCTGGGCCCAGGCTACCTATGGGAAGCTAATTGAAAAGCAAAGAGCCCATGTGGGGCAGATGATTGTCTGTCAGGCACCTGGCCCTGATCAAAGGCCATCAGGACTCAGTTGTAAGGAGGGGCTCTTGGGACAGGCCCGTTCTGTTGCTGCAGGAGGAGACCTACAGCCTGTTTAACTCTCTAAGCTGTCAGGTAAACTGATGGAGTAGAAAGGGTCCAGCTTTAGCCCCCAGATCAGCCAATCAGCATTGAGACTCTGCGGAGCGGGAGGCTGAGGGGTCTCACCACACAGCCCAAAGGATGGCCCAGCTCACCAGTGGGGATCACTGTCAGAGCACTCTTCCTGTCCCATCGCTTTGTGAGGTCCTCTCACAACGAGGGCTGGAAAGCAGCCCCCTCCTCACCTGTGGAGGGAGGGAAGCAGGGAAAAGGGAAACCAAGAGACACAAACCCCAATGTCCCCAGTGATTCTAAGGGACAAAGGCCTAGGTGGGGAAAACATTCATAGATTCATAGATTCCTGGACTGGAAGGGACCTTGAGAGGTCATCGAGTCCAGTCCCCTGCCCTCATGGCAGGACCAAATACTGTCTAGACCATTCCTGATAGACATTTATCTAACCTACTTTTAAATATCTCCAGAGATGGAGATTCCACAACCTCCCTAGGCAATTTATTCCAGTGTTTAACCACCCTGATAGTTAGGAACTTTTTCCTAATGTCCAACCTAAACCTCCCTTGCTGCAATTTAAGCCCATTGCTTCTTGTTCTATCCTTAGAGGCTAAGGTGAACAAGTTTTCTCCCTCCTCCTTATGACACCTTTTTAGATACCTGAAAACTGCTATCATGTCCCCTCTCAGTCTTCTCTTTTCCAAACTAAACAAACCCAATTCTTTCAGCCTTCCTTCATAGGTCATGTTCTCAAGACCTTTAATCATTCTTGTTGCTCTTCTCTGGACCCTCTCCAATTTCTCCACATCTTTCTTGAAATGCGGTGCCCAGAACTAGACAGAATACTCCAGTTGAGGCCTAACCAGTGCAGAGTAGAGCGGAAGAATGACTTCTCCTGTCCTGCTCACAACACACCTGTTAATACATCCCAGAATCATGTTTGCTTTTTTTGCAACAGCGTCACACTGTTGACTCATATTTAGCTTGTGGTCCACTATAACCCCTAGATCCCTCTCTGCCGTACTCCTTCCTAGACAGTCTCTTCCCATTCTGTATGTGTGAAACTGATTGTTCCTTCCTAAGTGGAGCACTTTGCATTCGTCTTTGTTAAACCTCATCCTGTTTACCTCAGACCATTTCTCCAATTTGTCCAGATCATTTTGAATTATGACCCTGTCCTCCAAAGCAGTTGCAATCCCTCCCAGTTTGGTATCATCTGCAAACTTAATAAGCGTACTTTCTAGGCCAATATCGAAGTCGTTGATGAAGATATTGAACAGAGCCGGTCCCAAAACAGACCCCTGCGGAATCCCACTTGTTATACCTTTCCAGCAGGATTGGGAACCATTAATAACTACTCTCTGAGTACGGTTATCCAGCCAGTTATACACCCACCTTATAGTAGCCCCATCTAAGTTGTATTTGCCTAGTTTATCGATAAGAATATCATGCGAGAGTGTATGAAATGCCTTACTAAAATCTAGGTATACCACATCCACCGCTTCTCCCTTATCCACAAGACTCGTTATCCTATCAAAGAAAGCGATCAGATTGGTCTGACACGATTTGTTCTTTACAAATCCATGCTGGCTATTCCCTTATCACCTTACCATCTGTGACGGTGCTGCCCGTGGGAGCCAGCTGAGGTCACTCAATCAGGGTGAACTGCAAACAAAACGGGGCAGACCAACCCCAAACGCTGGTGGTTATTCCAATACTTAGATTTACCAAGCCAGCACAAAACAGCTTCTATAGTACCTCACTGGTTACTTAGAAGTCCAAACAACGCAGTTCCCTTCAAGTACCCAGCCTCAGGCCTCCGTCCAGACACACCTGTCAGATATATGATTACTGAAAATCTTCCTTCATCATATAAGAGAAAAGGTTCTTCCAATCCCAAAGGATCAGCCACATACCCAGGTCCAATTATAACTTAGATCTTACCCAAAATACACGCTAATAACCAATTCTTATTACATAAGAACATAAGAAAGGCCATACCGGGTCAGATCAAAGGTCCATTTAGCCCAGTATCCTGCTTGTGCGCTGCTTTATAAAGCCCTGGCCTGGGTGAATGCCCCGCCCACTGATTAAGGCTCAGCCAATTACCAGAGGTTTCTAGCCTTCAGACCTTCCTTTGAAGCTCACAGCTTCCAACTGCCAGCCACAGCACACGGTCCTTCAAACAACCAAACAACCAAACAGACTGACAAACACAAGCTCAGCACACAGCAAGTAACCCCCAAACACAAACAAACACACACTACAGACAGTCACTTACCCCAAGGGTCCTGTATTTGCTCCTCCTTCACCTGGAGAACTCCCTTGCGAAACTCCCTGTTAGCAGCCCCTGGTCGCAAAAGCGAACTAACCTAAAATGTATTAAAAAAGAAAAGAGAGAGAGTGTTGGTTAAAAGATCAATATACATACAGACTTGAATTCAATTCTTGAGGTTCAGATACATAGCAAGGGTGAGCTTGCAGTTGACAAAAGTCCTTTTAGATATAGTCCATAGGTTATAGTCCAATGGCCATATTCAGGGTGACTCCAGTCAGTGACTGGGGATCTCAATCCTTGTGGCTTAAGCTTTCCCCCTCTTGAAACCCAAAGCAGATCTGAGACGAAGCAGAATCGTGTCCCAGGGTTCTTATACATTTCCAGCAGCCTTTCGGCCTGAGAAAACAATAGGCTTAACTCTCCTTCTCCCAAACATCCTGGCAATTAGCACAGGGTAATGTATCCATTAAACAGTTCAGATACAGGTTACCACAACCTTCAAAGAGACAGAGAGACAATAATACTATTTCACTCAAGTATCATCATAAATGTTAATATTCCTTTTTGATCTTTGAATTAAAGTTACAGCAATAGACAAGACTTGTTTGTTTACATCACAAGACCTGAGCAAACATCTACCCTTGAGATCTCTAACAATGCAGACTTGCATTTCAAAGCTCTATTCATTTACATATCTTCCTAACCAGTTTCTACAATTCAGCCATGGGTCAGGCCAGTCTGAGTTAATTAACTCTTTCTGGCCCTGTCATCTTTCAATGAAATATTATTTTACACTCAGAACGTCACACCACCTTCCAAGTGTTTGCAGATGATTTCCTTAATTACTTGCTCCATTATCTTCCCTGGCATAGAAGTTAAACTAACTGGTCTGTAGTTTCCTGGGTTGTTTTTATTTCCCTTTTTATAGATGGGCACTATATTTGCCCTTTTCCAGTCTTCTGGAATCTCTCCTGTCTCCCATGATTTTCCAAAGATAATAGCTAGAGGCTCAGATACCTCCTCTATTAGCTCCTTGAGTATTCTAGGATGCATTTCATCAGGCCCTGGTGACTTGCAGGCACGAAAGCTTATGCTGAAATAAATTTGATAGTCTCTAAGGTGCCACAAGTACTCCTGTTCTTTTAACTTTTCTAAGTGATTTTTAACTTGTTCTTATTTTATTTTATCTTCTAAACCTACCCCCTTCCCATTCGCATTCACTATGTTAGGCATTCCTTCAGACTTCTCGGTGAAGACCAAAACAAAGAAGTCATTAAGCATCTCTGCCATTTCCAAGTTTCCTGTTACTGTTTCTCCCTCGTCATTGAGCAGTGTGCCTACCCTGTCCTTGGTCTTCCTCGTGCTCAGGGGCGGCTCTAGGCACCAGCAAAGCAAGCACGTGCTTGGGGCAGCCCATTTGCAGGGGCGGCAGGGATCCAGCATGGGAGCTGAGAACCAACAGGGGGCCCTGGGAGCTGTAGTTCCTTGGTTAGCTCCCTGCCTATAGAGCCAGCCCTGGAGCAGGGAAAGAACTACATTTCCCAGCATTCCCTTGGCCACTACCAACAGGAAAGAGGGGGAGGGAGTGAGGTAGCTGAGACCTCATGCTGCTGTGAATCGAGAGCTGCACTGTGAAGGTAGGGATACCATATTTTAACATTCAAAAAATAGGACACTCCAAGGGGAGGGAGGGTTGCCCCACCCTGCCACCATCCACTCCCTCCGTCTGCCCCGCACAGAAACCCCAACCCATCCAACCCCCCTGCTCCCTGATCACCCCCTCCCAGGACCCCTGCCCCAACTTCCCCCCAGGACCCCACCCCCTACCTGTCACCTGACAAACCCCTGGGACTCCCATGCCTATCCAACTGCTGCCTGTCCCCTGACTGCCCCCCCAACCCCTGACCCATCTAACCCCCCCTTCTCCCTGCCCCTGACTGCCCCCCCAAACCTCCGCCCCATCCAACCCCCCTTGCTCCCTGTCCCTTGACTGCCCCCCCGAAACCCCCTACCCCTTCTCCAAGCCCCCAGTCCCCTTACCGTGCCACTCAGACCAGCGTGCCTGGATTCGCGCAGCGCCAGACACGCTGCTGCATACATTCTGCCGTGCTCCCCTGCGGAACCACAGCCCCCGCCCCCCTCCCAGCACCTGCCTTCCAGATTTGAACACCTCAAATTTCAGGAGTGCTCAAGCTCAATTTTGGCAGCTGTGACTTCATTTCTCCCAAATCAAATATACTGATCCATTGTAACTTGCTATAGAAAAAGTAGGATAAAATTGAGCAAGAAATGCTTCCCAGTGGTTATTAGGACTGGAATTGCTATTTTCAATAGCCATTGCCTTTTTGTTTGTTTGTTTGTTTGTTTAAAGGGAAGACAGTGAAATTGCATTGGCAAATTCCCAATAGAAAGAAAGAGTGGAACAAAAGAATAATAAAGGCACCTCAACTTTTCCTCATTTATGTAGGACAGTCTTGAGAGGCTCCCCCTGTATCGCCCCCCCCACACACACACACACTCACTGTTAGCTCTGGGGATCAATCAGGCTACTCATGAAAACATCAGAGGCTGCTCAATGTGCCACACTCCGGTTTTCAGAGATTTCTAGACTTTAAGGCCAGAAGAGACCATTCGATCATATCATCTGACCCCTCCCCTCCCCGCCTCTTGTATAGCATCTTGTATAGCACAGTGGCTAGATATCACAGACCTCTTGTATAGCACAGTGGCTAGTTTTGGACCAAAGCACACTCCAGAAAGGCATCTAGTCTTCATTGGAAGACATCAAGAGATGGAGAAACCACCACTTCCCCTGGTAGTTTGGAGGAAACTGATGCAGAGAGGGGAAGGGAACTGACCCCAAGGCCACACCTGTGAGTCTGTATCATAAGACATACGCACAACGACACCGTGCTAAGGTCGTACAAGCAACCTCCATTCTGGTGTTTCCTAACGTTTAAAGGCCTGATCTGCACACAGTTCTTGGTAGTTCTATAACTATTTTGGGTACGGATGCATTTATTTACATCTCCCTTAATTGTTGTCAAAGCACAACTTCTACTGTGCACACAGTTATATCCTCATACAAGTGTCTTACACCAATATAGCTTATTCCCCTCACTGTACTGGTATACAGCACCGTTATACTGATATGACTGTCCCCATACTAGGGGGGTTGTACTGCTTGAACTATACTAGTAGAGCTCAAGCACTACAACTTTCTAGTGTAAACAAGTCCCTGCTCACTATCACTCGTGCACCTTTATATTGAATTAGAACAAAAAAGTCAGTCTCTTGTTACGGGGGGAACAGAGATTGCCTCCCCACAGGACAAATGACACTCAGATACTTGCCCCTCAGATCCTGTGGTGATGGGAACCAACTGAGAAACCTAGATAAATAGCTCCATGTAGACGAACGAATGTCAGTGCAGAGGTGTCATGGCGTTGCTGGTCCCTTTAAGTGGAGTCTGGGCCCAGGCTACGTATGGGAAGCTAATTGAAAAGCAAAGAGCCCATGTGGGGCAGATGATTGTCTGTCAGGCACCTGGCCCTGATCAAAGGCCATCAGGACTCAGTTGTAAGGAGGGGCTCTTGGGACAGGCCCGTTCTGTTGCTGCAGGAGGAGACCTACAGCCTGTTTAACTCTCTAAGCTGTCAGGTAAACTGATGGAGTAGAAAGGGTCCAGCTTTAGCCCCCAGATCAGCCAATCAGCATTGAGACTCTGCGGAGCGGGAGGCTGAGGGGTCTCACCACACAGCCCAAAGGATGGCCCAGCTCACCAGTGGGGATCACTGTCAGAGCACTCTTCCTGTCCCATGGCTTTGTGAGGGCCTCCCACAATGAGGGCTGGAGAGCACCCCCTCCTCGCCTGTGGAGGGAGGGAAGAAGGGAAAAGGGAAAACAAAAGAGACACAAACCCCAATGTCCCCAGTGACTCTAACAGACAAAGGCTTAAGTGGGGGAAAAATTCTCCCACCTTAACCTAGTGTTTTCCATGCCTAGAATTTGGCCAGCACCAGATGGCTCAGGCTGAACAGGTTCCAAACCGCTCTGAGGCTCTGACCTTCACAACAGCGACGACTGTTTTCCAGCTAAATCAGTACTGGGAAAGGGGGAAATTCCGAAGAGGCTCCTCCTCGCGCTCACGTACCTGAACCTGAATTCTCCCTCAGGCCTCAAGGGGAGACCTCGGGAAGGAGACTGGCTGCAGCAAACCAAGGGGGGTCTCTGAGATTGCCCCTGCCCTGCAGCCTGTCCTGCCTGCCCGTTGCCATGGACTCTCTGTGAGGTCACCGCCTCCCAACCTCTTTTCACCAATCAGCCGAGGTGCTGCAAAAGGCCCTTGTGATGTCACTGCCACACCCACCCCTGCCCTGTGGGGCTAATGTCCTGCTCCTGCCCAGCCCCTTTCGATGTTTCAGCTGCTCCCCCTGTATCACCCCCCGCCACACACACACACACACTCACTGTTAGCTCTGGGGATCAATCAGGCTACTCATGAAAACATCAGAGGCTGCTCAATGTGCCACACTCCGGTTTTCAGAGATTTCGAGACTTTAAGGCCAGAAGAGACCATTCGATCATATAACCTGACCCCTCCCCTCCCCGCCTCTTGTATAGCATCTTGTATAGCACAGTGGCTAGATATCACAGACCTCTTGTATAGCACAGTGGCTAGTTTTGGACCAAAGCACACTCCAGAAAGGCATCTGGAGATGCCTTGGGGAAGTAGAGGGGAAGGGAACTGACCCCAAGGCCACACCTGTGAGTCTGTATCATAAGACATACGCACAACGACACCGTGCTAAGGTCGTACAAGCAACCTTCATTCTGGTGTTTCCTAACGTTTAAAGGCCTGGTCTGCACACAGTTCTTGGTAGTTCTATAACTATTTTTGGTAGGGATGCATTTATTTACATCTCCCTTAATAGTTGTCCCAGCACAACTTCTACTGTGCACACAGTTATATCCTCATACAAGTGTCTTACACCAATATAGCTTAGTCCCCTCACTGTACTGGTATAAAGCACCGTTATACTGATATGACTGTCCCCATACTAGGGGGGTTGTACTGCTTGAACTATACTAGTAGAACTCAAGCACTACAACTTTCTAGTGTAAACAAGTCCCTGCTCACTATCACTCGTGCACCTTTATATTGAATTCGAACAAAAAAGTCAGTCTCTTGTTACGGGGGAACAGAGATTGCCTCCCCACAGGACAAATGACACTCAGATACTTGGCCCTCAGATCCTGTGGTGATGGGCACCAACTGAGAAACCTAGATAAATAGCTCCATGTAGACGAACGAATGTCAGTGCAGAGGTGTCATGGCGTTGCTGGTCCCTTTAAGTGGAGTCTGGGCCCAGGCTACGTATGAGAAGCTAATTTAAAAGCAAAGAGCCCATGTAGGGCAGATGATTGTCTGTCAGGCACCTGGCCCTGATCAAAGGCCATCAGGACTCAATGGCAAAGAGGGGCTTTTGGGACAGGCCCATTCTGTTGCTGCAGGAGGAGACCTACAGCCTGTTTAACTCTCTAAGCTGTCAGGTAAACTGATGGAGTAGAAAGTGTCCAGCTTTAGCCCCCAGCTCAGCCAATCAGCATTGAGACTCTGCGGAGCGGGAGGCTGAGGGGTCTCACCACATGGCCCAAAGGATGGCCCAGCTCACCAGTGGGGATCACTGTCAGAGCACTCTTCCTGTCCCATTGCTTTGTGAGGGCCTCCCACAATGAGGGCTGGAGAGCAGCCCCCTCCCCGCCTGTGGAGGGAGGGAAGAAGGGAAAAGGGAAAACAAAAGAGACACAAACCCCAATGTCCCCAGTGACTCTAACGGACAAAGGCTTAAGTGGGGGAAAAATTCTCCCACCTTAACCTAGTGTTTTCGATGCCTAGAATTTGGCCAGCACCAGATGGCTCAGGCTGAACAGGTTCCAAACCGCTCTGAGGCTCTGACCTTCACAACAGGGACGGCTGTTTTCCAGCTAAATCAGTAGTGGGAAAGGGGGAAACTCCAAAGAGGCTCCTCCTCGCGCTCACGTACCTGAACCTGAATTCTCCCTCAGGCCTCAAGGCGAGACCTCGGGAAGGAGACTGCCTGCAGCAAACCAAGGGGGGTCTCTGAGATTGCCCCTGCCCTGCAGCCTCTCCTGCCTGCCCGTTGCCATGGACTCTCTGTGAGGTCACCGCCTCCCAACCTCTTTTCACCAGTCAGCCGAGGTGCTGCAAAAGGCCCTTGTGATGTCACTGCCACACCCACCCCTGCCCTGTGGGGCTAATGTCCTGCTCCTGCCCAGCCCCTTTCGATGTTTCAGCTGCTCCCCCTGTATCACCCCCCGCCACACACACACACACACTCACTGTTAGCTCTGGGGATCAATCAGGCTACTCATGAAAACATCAGAGGCTGCTCAATGTGCCACACTCCGGTTTTCAGAGATTTCGAGACTTTAAGGCCAGAAGAGACCATTCGATCATATAACCTGACCCCTCCCCTCCCCGCCTCTTGTATAGCATCTTGTATAGCACAGTGGCTAGATATCACAGACCTCTTGTATAGCACAGTGGCTAGTTTTGGACCAAAGCACACTCCAGAAAGGCATCCGGAGATGCCTTGGGGAAGTAGAGGGGAAGGAAACTGACCCCAAGGCCACACCTGTGAGTCTGTATCATAAGACATATGCACAACGACACCGTGCTAAGGTCGTACAAGCAACCTTCATTCTGGTGTTTCCTAACGTTTAAAGGCCTGGTCTGCACACAGTTCTTGGTAGTTCTATAACTATTTTTGGTAGGGATGCATTTATTTACATCTCCCTTAATAGTTGTCCCAGCACAACTTCTACTGTGCACACAGTTATATCCTCATACAAGTGTCTTACACCAATATAGCTTATTCCCCTCACTGTACTGGTATACAGCACCGTTATACTGATATGACTGTCCCCATACTAGGGGGGTTGTACTGCTTGAACTATACTAGTAGAGCTCAAGAACTACAACTTTCTAGTGTAAACAAGTCCCTGCTCACTATCACTCGTGCACCTTTATATTGAATTAGAACAAAAAAGTCAGTCTCTTGTTATGGGGGAACAGAGATTGCCTCCCCACAGGACAAATGACACTCAGATACTTGGTCCTCAGATCCTGTGGTGATGGGCACCAACTGAGAAACCTAGATAAATAGCTCCATGTAGACGAACGAATGTCAGTGCAGAGGTGTCATGGCGTTGCTGGTCCCTTTAAGTGGAGTCTGGGCCCAGGCTACGTATGGGAAGCTAATTTAAAAGCAAAGAGCCCATGTAGGGCAGATGATTGTCTGTCAGGCACCTGGCCCTGATCAAAGGCCATCAGGACTCAGTGGCAAGGAGGGGCTCTTGGGACAGGCCCGTTCTGTTGCTGCAGGAGGAGACCTACAGCCTGTTTAACTCTCTAAGCTGTCAGGTAAACTGATGGAGTAGAAAGGGTCCAGCTTTAGCCCCCAGCTCAGCCAATCAGAATTGAGACTCTGCAGAGCGGGAGGCTGAGGGGTCTCACCACATGGCCCAAAGGATGGCCCAGCTCACCAGTGGGGATCACTGTCAGAGCACTCTTCCTGTCCCATGGCTTTGTGAGGGCCTCCCACAATGAGGGCTGGAGGGCAGCCCCCTCCTCGCCTGTGGAGGGAGGGAAGAAGGGAAAAGGGAAAACAAAAGAGACACAAACCCCAATGTCCCCAGTGACTCTAACGGACAAAGGCCTAAGTAGGGGAAAAATTCTCCCACCTTAACCTAGTGTTTTCCATGCCTAGAATTTGGCCAGCACCAGATGGCTCAGGCTGAACAGGTTCCAAACCGCTCTGAGGCTCTGACCTTCACAACAGGGACGGCTGTTTTCCAGCTAAATCAGTAGTGGGAAAGGGGGAAACTCCAAAGAGGCTCCTCCTCGCCCTCACGTACCTGAACCTGAATTCTCCCTCAGGCCTCAAGGGGAGACCTCGGGAAGGAGACTGGCTGCAGCAAACCAAGGGGGGTCTCTGAGATTGCCTCTGCCCTGCAGCCTGTCCTGCCTCCTCGTTGCCATGGACTCTCTGTGAGGTCACCGCCTCCCAACCTCTTTTCACCAATCAGCCGAGGTGCTGCAAAAGGCCCTTGTGATGTCACTGCCACACCCACCCCTGCCCTGTGGGGCTAATGTTCTGCTCCTGCCCAGCCCCTTTCGATGTTTCCGCTGCTCCCCTTGTATCACCCCCCCCCACACACACACACACACACTCACTGTTAGCTCTGGGGATCAATCAGGCTACTCATGAAAACATCAGAGGCTGCTCAATGTGCCACACTCCGGTTTTCAGAGATTTCTAGACTTTAAGGCCAGAAGAGACCATTCGATCATATCATCTGACCCCTCCCCTCCCCGCCTCTTGTATAGCATCTTGTATAGCACAGTGGCTAGATATCACAGACCTCTTGTATAGCACAGTGGCTAGTTTTGGACCAAAGCACACTCCAGAAAGGCATCTAGTCTTCATTGGAAGACATCAAGAGATGGAGAAACCACCACTTCCCCTGGTAGTTTGGAGGAAACTGATGCAGAGAGGGGAAGGGAACTGACCCCAAGGCCACACCTGTGAGTCTGTATCATAAGACATACGCACAACGACACCGTGCTAAGGTCGTACAAGCAACCTTCATTCTGGTGTTTCCTAACGTTTAAAGGCCTGGTCTGCACACAGTTCTTGGTAGTTCTATAACTATTTTGGGTAGGGATGCATTTATTTACATCTCCCTTAATAGTTGTCCCAGCACAACTTCTACTGGGCACACAGTTATATCCTCATACAAGTGTCTTACACCAATATAGCTTAGTCCCCCCACTGTACTGGTATAAAGCACCGTTATACTGATATGACTGTCCCCATACTAGGGGGGTTGTACTGCTTGAACTATACTAGTAGAGCTCAAGCACTACAACTTTCTAGTGTAAACAAGCCCCTGCTCACTATCACTCGTGCACCTTTATATTGAATTAGAACAAAAAAGTCAGTCTCTTGTTACGGGGGAACAGAGCTTGCCTCCCCACAGGACAAATGACACTCAGATACTTGGCCCTCAGATCCTGTGGTGATGGGCACCAACTGAGAAATCTAGATAAATAGCTCCATGTAGACGAACGAATGTCAGTGCAGAGGTGTCATGGGGTTGCTGGTCCCTTTAAGTGGAGTCTGGGCCGAGGCTACCTATGGGAAGCTAATTTTAAAGCAAAGTGCCCATGTAGGGGAGATGACTGATTGTCAGGCACCTGGCCCTGATCAAAGGCCATCAGGACTCAGTTGTAAGGAGGGGCTCTTGGGACAGGCCCGTTCTGTTGCTGCAGGAGGAGACCTACAGCCTGTTTAACTCTCTAAGCTGTCAGGTAAACTGATGGAGTAGAAAGGGTCCAGCTTTAGCCCCCAGCTCAGCCAATCAGCATTGAGACTCTGCGGGGCGGGAGGCTGAGGGGTCTCACCACATAGCCCAAAGGATGGCCCAGCTCACCAGTGGGGATCACTGTCAGAGCACTCTTCCTGTCCCATGGCTTTGTGAGGGCCTCCCACAATGAGGGCTGGAGAGCAGCCCCCTCCTCGTCTGTGGAGGGAGGGAAGAAGGGAAAAGGGAAAACAAAAGAGACACAAACCCCAATGTCCCCAGTGACTCTAACGGACAAAGGCTTAAGTGGGGGAAAAATTCTCCCACCTTAACATAGTGTTTTCCATGCCTACAATTTGGCCAGCACCAGATGGCTCAGGCTGAACAGGTTCAAAACCGTTCTGAGGCTCTGACCTTCACAACAGGGACGGCTGTTTTCCGGTTAAATCAGTAGTGGGAAAGGGGGAAACTCCAAAGAGGCTCCTCCTCGCGCTCACGTACCTGAACCTGAATTCTCCCTCAGGCCTCAAGGCGAGACCTCGGGAAGGAGACTGGCTGCAGCAAACCAAGGGGGGTCTCTGAGATTGCCCCTGCCCTGCAGCCTGTCCTGCCTGCCCGTTGCCATGGACTCTCTGTGAGGTCACCGCCTCCCAACCTCTTTTCATCAATCAGCCGAGGTGCTGCAAAAGGCCCTTGTGATGTCACTGCCACACCCACCCCTGCCCTGTGGGGCTAATGTCCTGCTCCTGCCCAGCCCCTTTCGATATTTGAGCTGCTCCCCCTGTATCGCCCCCCCCCACACACACACACACTCACTGTTAGCTCTGGGGATCAATCAGGCTACTCATGAAAACATCAGAGGCTGCTCAATGTGCCACACTCCGGTTTTCAGAGATTTCTAGACTTTAAGGCCAGAAGAGACCATTCGATCATATCATCTGACCCCTCCCCTCCCCGCCTCTTGTATAGCATCTTGTATAGCACAGTGGCTAGATATCACAGACCTCTTGTATAGCACAGTGGCTAGTTTTGGACCAAAGCACACTCCAGAAAGGCATCTAGTCTTCATTGGAAGACATCAAGAGATGGAGAAACCACCACTTCCCCTGCTAGTTTGGAGGAAACTGATGCAGAGAGGGGAAGGGAACTGACCCCAAGGCCACACCTGTGAGTCTGTATCATAAGACATACGCACAACGACACCGTGCTAAGGTCGTAGAAGCAACCTTCATTCTGGTGTTTCCCAACGTTTAAAGGCCTGGTCTGCACACAATTCTTGGTAGTTCTATAACTATTTTGGGTAGGGATGCATTTATTTACATCTCCCTTAATAGTTGTCCAAGCACAACTTCTACTGGGCACACAGTTATATCCTCATACAAGTCTCTTACACCAATATAGCTTATTCCCCTCACTGTACTGGTATAAAGCACCGTTATACTGATATGACTGTCCCCATACTAGGGGGGTTGTACTGCTTGAACTATACTAGTAGAGCTCAAGCACTACAACTTTCTAGTGTAAACAAGCCCCTGCTCACTATCACTCGTGCACCTTTATATTGAATTAGAACAAAAAAGTCAGTCTCTTGTTACGGGGGAACAGAGCTTGCCTCCCCACAGGACAAATGACACTCAGATACTTGGCCCTCAGATCCTCTGGTGATGGGCACCAATTGAGAAACCTAGATAAATAGCTCCATGTAGACAAACGAATGTCAGTGCAGAGGTGTCATGGGGTTGCTGGTCCCTTTAAGTGGAGTCTGGGCCCAGGCTACGTATGGGAAGCTAATTTAAAAGCCAAGAGCCCATGTAGGGCAGATGATTGTCTGTCAGGCACCTGGCCCTGATCAAAGGCCATCAGGACTCAGTGGCAAAGAGGGGCTCTTGGGACAGGCCCGTTCTGTTGCTGCAGGAGGAGACCTACAGCCTGTTTAACTCTCTAAGCTGTAAGGTAAACTGAGGAGTAGAAAGGGTGCAGCTTTAGCCCCCAGCTCAGCCAATCAGCATTGAGACTCTGCGGGGCGGGAGGCTGAGGGGTCTCACCACATGGCCCAAAGGATGGCCCAGCTCACCAGTGGGGATCACTGTCAGAGCACTCTTCCTGTCCCATGGCTTTGTGAGGACCTCCCACAATGAGGACTGGAGAACAGCCCCCTCCTCGCCTGTGGAGGGAGGGAAGAAGGGAAAAGGGAAAACAAAAGAGACACAAACCCCAATGACCCCAGTGACTCTAAGGGACAAAGGCCTAAGTGGGGGAAAAATTCTCCCACCTTAACCTAGTGTTTTCCATGCCTAGAATTTGGCCGGCACCAGATGGCTCAGGCTGAACAGGTTCCAAACCGCTCTGAGGCTCTGACCTTCTCAACAGGGACGGCTGTTTTCTGGTTAAATCAGTAGTGGGAAAGGGGGAAACTCCAAAGAGGCTCCTCCTCGCGCTCACGTACCTGAACCTGAATTCTCCCTCAGGCCTCAAGGGGAGACCTCGGGAAGGAGACTGGCTGCAGCAAACCAAGGGGGGTCTCTGAGATTGCCCCTGCCCTGCAGCCTGTCCTGCCTGTCCGTTGCCATGGACTCTCTGTGAGGTCACCGCCTCCCAACCTCTTTTCACCAATCAGCCGAGGTGCTGCAAAAGGCCCTTGTGATGTCACTGCCACACCCACCCCTGCCCTGTGGGGCTAATGTCCTGCTCCTGCCCAGCCCCTTTCGACGTTTCAGCTGCTCCCCCTATATCACCCCCCCACACACACACACACACTCACTGTTAGCTCTGGGGATCAATCAGGCTACTCATGAAAACATCAGAGGCTGCTCAAGAGAAGAGCAACAAGAATGATTAAAGGTCTTGAGAACATGACCTATGAAGGAAGGCTGAAAGAATTGGGTTTGTTTAGTTTGGAAAAGAGAAGACTGAGAGGGGACATGATAGCAGTTTTCAGGTATCTAAAAGGGTGTCATAAGGAGGAGGGAGAAAACTTGTTCACCTTAGCCTCTAAGGATAGAACAAGAAGCAATGGGCTTAAATTGCAGCAAGGGAGGTTTAGGTTGGACATTAGGAAAAAGTTCCTAACTGTCAGGGTGGTTAAACACTGGAATCAATTGCCTAGGGAGGTTGTGGAATCTCCATCTCTGGAGATATTTAAAAGTAGGTTAGATAAATGTCTATCAGGGATGGTCTAGACAGTATTTGGTCCTGCCATGAGGGCAGGGGACTGGACTCGATGACCTCTCGAGGTCCCTTCCAGTCCAGGAATCTATGAATCTATGAATGTTTTCCCCACCTAGGCCTTTGTCCCTTAGAATCACTGGGGACATTGGGGTTTGTGTCTCTTGGTTTCCCTTTTCCCTGCTTCCCTCCCTCCACAGGCGAGGAGGGGGCTGCTTTCCAGCCCTCGTTGTGAGAG
This sequence comes from Emys orbicularis, assembly GCF_028017835.1. Classification (NCBI taxonomy): domain Eukaryota; kingdom Metazoa; phylum Chordata; order Testudines; family Emydidae; genus Emys; species Emys orbicularis. Next base: position 18,147,349 of record NC_088703.1, on the reverse strand, counting down.
GACCTCACAAAGCGATGGGACAGGAAGAGTGCTCTGACAGTGATCCCCACTGGGGCTCTGGGCCATCCTTTGGGCCATGTGGTGAGACCCCTCAGGCTCCCGTCCCTCAGAGTCTCAATGCTGATTGGCTGAGCTGGGGGCTAAAGCTGGACCCTTTCTACTCCATCAGTTTACCTGACAGCTTAGAGAGTTAAACAGGCTGTAGGTCTCCTCCTGCAGCAACAGAACGGGCCTGTCCCAAGAGCCCCTCCTTGCCACTGAGTCCTGATGGCCTTTGATCAGGGCCAGGTGCCTGACAGACAATCATCTGCCCTACATGGGCTCTTTGCTTTTAAATTAGCTTCCCATAAGTAGCCTGGGCCCAGACTCCACTTAAAGGGACCAGCAACCCCATGACACCTCTGCACTGACATTCGTTCGTCTACATAGAGCTATTTATCTAGGTTTCTCATAATGTAACTGGGATAGTTTTAGAGAAAATACGGTAATAAGTGAATATAACGTAACTGGCATATGCTTCATGCAAAGGGTCTCTTGTAAGGAATCATTACAAAGCTTATAATCTACAGAGGTTCCAAACCGCTCTGAGGGTATGTCTACACTACGAGGGTATTTACTTCCCGGACCACAAAATAACTGTTGGGGATGTGGAGATGCCTACAGTGATCCTTGGGGACCCAGCCTACCCGCTAATGCCCTGGCTCATGAAGCCCTACACTGGCGCCCTGGACACTGAAAAAGAACTGTTCAACTACCGCCTGAGCAAGTGCAGAATGGTGGTGGAGTGTGCTTTTGGCCATCTCAAGGGGAGATGGAGAAGCTTACTGACTCGCTGTGATCTCAGCGAAACCAATATCCCCATTGTTATAGCTGCTTGCTGTGTGCTCCACAATCTGTGTGAGAGCAAGGGGGAGACCTTTATGGCGGGGTGGGAGGTTGAGGCAAATAGCCTGGCATCTGATTACGCCCAGCCAGACAGCCGGGCGATTAGAAGAGCCCAGCGGGACGCGCTGTGCATCCGGGAGGCTTTGAAAGCCAGGTTCCACAGTGAGCAGGGTAACCAGTGACTTTTAAGTTTCTGTACAGAGAAGCTGAACCTGCCACCGTTTCTTTACCCAGTTAATGATGACTATCCTCTCCAGTTACAGACCCCCTCCACCCCCTTCCAAAATAATAAAATCATTTTTATTTTGTTAATGAACACCGTTGTCTTTGGTACTGTTTTCGCGGGAATGTTTGAAACCTGGGACGCAGACTGTGGTGGGGAGCGGGTGTAGTGTACTGATGCAAATGATCCTTCTAAACTCCAGGAATGACAGGATTCGCAGTGGCGGACTGGTTGTTTCAACGGAGCCTGCCAGCCCTCCTGAGCGGGACTGCGTGTATGTGGGGGCTATGTGACTTTATGGCAGGGGGAGGAGGGTTACAGATCCCCTGCTGCGTGGCTCTGTGATCCAGGACAAGGACCGCTGCATAAGATCTGTAACTGCCCTCCCCCGCCACAAAGTCACAGAGCAACCAACCCCCCCCCGCTCCCCACAGAACATGAAAACCACCTCCCAGACTGACCAGGGTAACTAGTCACTGCACTGTGTATGTGCCCTGCTGCTGGACCTGCCCCCGCCTCTGTACCCTGCTAAAGGTGACTGTCCTGTCCAATTACCAAGCCCCTTCCCCCCCTTCAGACAGACTCTCCCTCAAAAGAACCTGACTGAAACAGTAATGAACAGAAACGTATTTTTTATTAACAACCAGACATGAAACTGGGGGGTGAAAGTTGGACGGGGGCTTGGGTGAGGCGGGCAGGAAAGGACTTTTCACATTTTGGGGAATGACAGCCTTCTGGTGCTTGAGCTGTCTGCAGGGGTGGAGTGAGAGTTTTCACGGACTCTGCCGCCCCTCCTTCTTTGGACTTTGGCCGAGGGGGGTATGGGACTTGGTGGCGGGGGAGTGCGGTTACTGATAGACTGCAGCGGGGCTCTGTCCTCCTGCCTCCGTTCCTGCAGAACATCAACAAGGCGCCGGAGCGTGTCCGTTTGCTCCCTCAGAAGTCCAAGCAGCGTTTGAGTCGCCTGCCGGTCTTCCTGCCGCCACCTCTCCTCACGTTCCATGTGTGTCCGGTGCATTTGGGACAAATTCTCCCTCCACTGGTTCTGCTGTGCTGCCTGGGCTCGGGAGCAGCCCATTAGTTCTGAGAACATGTCCTCTCGCGTCTTCTTCTTCCTCCGCCTAATGTGCGCTAGCCTCTGGGAGTGTGATGCCAGGCTGGGTTGGGAGACAGTTGCAGATGTGGCTGTGGGAATGAGAAAAAGGTAGTGAATTCCTCCGAAAGATAAATGTTGTTGTGAACCAAGAACATAGTCTTTCTCTGTGAACAAGACCATGAACCACACCTATCACATGCGCACTCAGGACAAGGTCGAATTTTCGGACCTCGCCTTCAGTGCCTGGGCTTTTGCACTGCCGATCTGGGAAGCGGGGCAGGACACGGTAATCTCTGTAGCAGGCAAACATGGTAAGCCGTAGACTTGTGGCTGCTTAAAACTTTAGGAGTACCACTGGCCTCCTTTCACATTGAAAGCACTGCCAGTCTCTGCTGCCAGCCATCGGCCAAGCAGGAACTCTGGCCCTGTCCCACCCCCTCGCGGATGTCCCAGGGAAAGATCCCTGTATGCTGCCCCTCTCCCGCCCCCACCGCGTGGCTGTAAACCAGCGGTCACAGTTCTGTAAAGGAACTTGTTGCAAGCAGTCCCAATACTAACAGTCCCCTACCTAATTCAAAGCAGGTCATCATGAGCGACATAACTCTCATGAGGATCCCGGACACCGAGAAGGAACGGATGCTTCGAGAAAGCCTGCAAAGACCGGGGCCCTATGCCGCCATGCTATGCAAGGCAATGATACCGGAGTACTTGCTTGTCTCCTGGCGCGGGAACGTCTCGTACTTCGGAGGACCCAGTAAGGCCGCTCTCCCCAGGAACCTGATGAACAGGCTCTATCCCCGGACATATAGACAGGATTCTAATATAGCTGCAGTAGCAGGGACTAAAGAGTGGAGCAGCTTGGGCAGCAGAATCATGCACAACCGGACACTGTTTGATTTTTTTTAAATAGTTGGAACTGATTACTTAAGCGCCCAGGGGGAAGAAATCATGAATCACACATTGTTCTTAGTCTTAATATTCCAGTTTTGTAAAAAATAAAGGTTTATATGTTTAAAGCACTTAGCGCTTGATCCTTCCCCTGAATCTGTGTCCGGGTTACATGCTGGGGAGGGTTGGTAGGGGATCTCTGTAAGGGTGATGAAGAGCTCCTGGCTGTCGGGGAAATCAGCTTGGTAAGCGCTGTCGACTGCCTCGTCCTCCTCATCTCCTTCCTCATCTTCCCCGTCCGCTAACATGTCCGAGGAACCGGCCGTGGACAATATCCCATCCTCAGAGTCCACGGTCAGTGGTGGGGTAGTGGTGGCGGCCGCACCTAGGATGGAATGCAGTGCCTCGTAGAAACGGGATCTGTGGGGCTGGGATCCGGAGCGTCCGTTTGCCTCTTTGGTCTTCTGGTAGCCTTGTCTCAGCTCCTTGATTTTCACGCGGCACTGCGTTGCATCCCGGCTGTATCCTCTCTCTGCCATGGCTTTAGAGATCTTCTCATAGATCTTTGCGTTCCGTCTTTTGGAGCGCAGCTCGGAAAGCACGGACTCATCGCCCCACACAGCGATGAGATCCAAGACTTCCCGATCAGTCCATGCTGGGGCCCTCTTTCTATTCTGGGATTGCATGGCCATCTCTGCTGGAGAGCTCTGCATCGTTGCCAGTGCTGCTGAGCTCGCCACGCTGTCCAAACAGGAAATGAGATTCAAACTGCCCAGACAGGAAAAGGAATTCAAATTTTCCCGGGGCTTTTCCGGTGTGGCTGGTCAGAGCATCCGAGCTCGGACTGCTGTCCAGAGCGTCAACAGAGTGGTGCACTGTGGGATAGCTCCCGGAGCTATTACCGTCGATTTCCATCCACACCAAGCCTAATTCGATATGGCCATGTCGAATTTAGCGCTACTCCCCTCGTTGGGGAGGAGTACAGAAGTCGAATTTAAGAGCCCTCTATGTCGAACTAAATAGCCTCGTGGTGTGGACGGGTGCAGGGTTAATTCGATGTAACGGCGCTAAATTCGACATAAACGCCTAGTGTAGACCAGGCCTGAGGCTCTGACCTTCTCAACAGGGACGGCTGTTTTCCGGTTAAATCAGTAGTGGGAAAGGGGGAAACTCCGAAGAAGCTCCTCCTCGCGCTCACGTACCTGAACCTGAATTCTCCCTCAGGCCTCAAGGGGAGACCTCGGGAAGGAGACTGGCTGCAGCAAACCAAGGGGGGTCTCTGAGATTGCCCCTGCCCTGCAGCCTGTCCTGCCTGCCCGTTGCCATGGACTGTCTGTGAGGTCACCGCCTCCCAACCTCTTTTCACCAATCAGCCGAGGTGCTGCAAAAGGCCCTTGTGATGTCACTGCCCTGTGGGGCTAATGTCCTGCTCCTGCCCAGCCCCTTTCGATGTTTGAGCTGCTCCCCCTGTATCGCCCCCTCCCACACACACACACACTCACTGTTAGCTCTGGGGATCAATCAGGCTACTCATGAAAACATCAGAGGCTGCTCAATGTGCCACACTCCGGTTTTCAGAGATTTCTAGACTTTAAGGCCAGAAGAGACCATTCGATCATATAATCTGACCCCTCCCCTCCCCGCCTCTTGTATAGCATCTTGTATAGCACAGTGGCTAGATATCACAGACCTCTTGTATAGCACAGTGGCTAGTTTTGGACCAAAGCACACTCCAGAAAGGCATCTAGTCTTCATTGGAAGACATCAAGAGACAGAGAAAAAGACGGTTACTTACCTTTTGTAACTGTTGTTCTTCGAGATGTGTTGTTCACGTCCATTCCAGATTAGGTGTACGCGCGCCGCGTGCACGAACGTCGGAAACTTTTCCCTCAGCGGCTCCCGTCGGGCCCGCAGGGTCTCCCTTCCCGCCAGAGCGGCGCCCCGCCCCAGCGTATATATATCCCTGCTGGCCCGACCCTCCCTCAGTTCCTTCTTGCCGGTGACTCCGACAGAGGGGAAGGAGGGTGGGAAGTGTAATGGACGTGAACAACACATCTCGAAGAACAACAGTTACAGAAGGTAAGTAACCGTCTTTTCTTCTTCGAGTGCTTGTTCACGTCCATTCCACATTAGGTGATTCACAAGCTTACCATTGGAGGAGGGTAGGAGTCAAGGAATAACAGATTGAAGCACCGCCCTGCCGACCATCGCGTCATCTCTGGTCTGATGGTGGATCGCGTAGTGGGCTGTGAAAGTATGAACCGATGACCAGGTGGCTGCCTTGCAGATCTCCTAAAGCGGGACCTGCGCCAAGAAGGCCGTCGAGGACGCTTGGGCCCTAGTAGAGTGAGCCCGGATCGGAGGTGCAGGCACGTCGGCGAGCTCGTAGCACGTGCGTATGCAAAGCACGATCCACGCCGACAGGCGTTGCGTCGAAATAGGCCGGCCCTTCATCCGTTCCGCAATGGCCACGAATAGTTGAGTCGACTTGCGGAAAGGCCTGGTACGGTCCAGATAGAAAGTCAACGCCCGCCGAACATCGAGGGTATGCAGGCTACGATGGCGTGGGTCCGTATGGGGCTTGGGGAAGAACACCGGCAAACAGATGTCCTGCCCCATGTGAAAACTCGTGACCACCTTAGGGAGGAACTTAGGGTGAGGTCTAAGCTGCACCTTATCCTTACGAAAAACAGTATAAGGAGGCACCGAGGTGAGGGCCCTCAGCTCCGACACCCTCCTAGCCGAGGTGACGGCCACGAGGAACGCGACCTTCCATGAAAGGTGCATGAGGGAGCAAGAGGCCAGGGGTTCAAAGGGGGGCCCCATGAGCTTAGTGAGGACCAGACTGAGGTCCCACGGGGGTATAGGTGGGCGAGTGTAGGGGAACATCCTTTCCAGCCCCTTGAGGAATCGGACCACAGTGGGGTTGGAGAATACGGACAGCCCCAATTCCCCCGGGTGAAACGCCGATATGGCGGCTAGATGCACCCTAATAGAAGCGGGGGCAAGGCCTTGGCGCTTAAGGTGCAGCAAGTAGTCCAGAATCAGTGGTATCGACGCCTGCAAGGGCTGGACGCGCTGAGGCTCACACCAGAGGGAGAAGCGCTTCCACTTGGCAAGGTAGGTTGCCCTTGTGGAGGGCTTCCTACTACCCAGGAGGATTTGCTGGACCTCCTGAGAGCACCTGTGCTCCACCTCACTTAGCCAGAGAGCAGCCATGCCGTGAGATGCAGCGATGGCAGGTTCGGGTGGAGTAGGCGACCTCGGCCTTGTGTTATGAGGTCGTGATGGAGGGGGAGGGTTATCGGAGAGGCCACGGACAGCTCTAAGAGATTTGTAAACCAGTGTTGACGTGGCCACGCCGGGGCGATGAGAATGACCTTCGCCCTGTCCCTGCGGGTCTTTAGAAGGACCCTGTGGATGAGTGGGAACGGGGGGAAGGCATACCACAGGCTCCCGCCCCACGGGATTGCAAAGGCGTCCGCCAGAGAGCCCGGACTGCGGTTCTGGAAGGAGCAAAACTGTGGGCACTGGCTGTTGTCCATGGTGGCAAACAGATCCACCTGGGGAAACCCCCACCTCAGGAAGATTGAACGGAGGATGTCCCGCCTCAGCCGCCACTCGTGTGCGAGATAGGACCGGCTGAGACGGTCCGCCAATCCGTTCTGGACCCCGGGGAGATATGCCGCCCGAAGGTGCACTGAATGGGCTATGCAGAAGTCCCAGAGGAGGAGAGCCTCGCGACAGAGGGGAGAGGACCGGGACCCGCCCTGCTTGTTTATGTAAAACATAGCGGTAGTGTTGTCCGTCAGAACTGTCACGCCGTGCCCACTTATGGTGGCGTGAAAGGTCTGGCAGGCGAGGCGAACCGCCCTCAGCTCCTTCAGGTTGATGTGAAGCAACTGTTCCTCCCTGGACCACAAGCCCTGAGTGCGTAGGTCCCCTAGGTGTGCCCCCCAACCCAGGTCCGACGCGTCTGTCACTAACGTCAGAACTGGTTGTGGGGCGGCGAACGGGACCCCCGCACAGACCTGCTGTTGGTTGAGCCACCAACAGAGGGCGCTCGATACCCGAGCCGGGATCGTGACGACCATGTCCAATGGGTCGCTGTTGGGGCGATATTCTTGGGCCAACCACAGCTGCAGAGGCCGGAGCCTGAGGCGGGCGTGTCCAACCACGTGGGTGCACGCCGCCATGTGCCCCAAGAGCTGTAAGCAACGTCTGGCCGTGGTCGTGGGGAATCTCTGAATGGAGGTCACGGCCTCCTGGATTGCCAGGAAACGCGATACGGGAAGACTCGCCCGCGCCGCCACCGAGTCCAGGACTGCCCCTATGAACTCCAGTCTCTGTGTGGGGACTAGTGAGGACTTGGGCACATTGACCAACAGGCCGAGATCGCGGAACACTTGTAGCGCCAATGTCACGTGGGCGTGAACCTCTGCCTCTGACCGGCCCGCCAGGAGCCAATCGTCCAGGTATGGGTAGACGCGCATCCGTCGTTTTCGAAGGAAGGCCGCCACCACGGACATGCATTTCGTGAAGACACGTGGGGCCGTTGCCAGGCCGAAGGGCAAGACCGCAAACTGAAAATGGCGCTGCTGGATAGTGAAGCGCAGGAACCGCCGGTGGGCCGGGCGGATAGCGATGTGAAAGTAAGCGTCTTTCATATCGAGGGCAGCGTACCAATCCCCCGGATCCAGGGAAGGAATGATGGTACCAAGGGAGACCATACGGAAACGTGGTTTTAGCAAGTACTTGTTCAGCTTGCGAAGGTCCAGGATAGGACGGAGGCCCCCTTTCGCTTTGGGAATGAGGAAGTATCTGGAATAGAACCCTTTTCCTCTGAGGTCCCGAGGAACCTCTTCCACCGCCCCTACAGCGAGGAGGGTCCGTACCTCCTGCATAAGAAGTTGCTCGTGAGAGGGGTCCCTGAAGAGGGACGGGGGTGGGGTGGGAGGGAGGGGGCGAGGAGAACTGGAGGGCATATCCCGACTCTACCATGCGCCGGACCCAATGGTCTGATGTTATATGGGACCAGGCACGGAAAAAACGGGATAGGCGGTCCCTGAAACACAGGGGAGGATCCGGGGAAGAGATAGGTACGCTGTCCTCGATCGCGTCTTCAAAATCCTTGCTTATTGCCCGGCTGCGGCTTATTGTTGCCCTGGTTTTGGCCCTGGTTAGGCGTATTGTTGCGCCTACGCCTATTGTCTCTGCCCCGCCTATGGTAAGGTTCGTGTCGAGGGCGAGGCTGGTACTGCCTCTGTGGAGGCTGCGGTTTAAAGGGCTTCCTCTGTGTCACAGGGGTATGCATCCCCAAGGTAGCCCGCGAGTCCTTGAGGCCATGGAGCCTGGCATCTGTCTGCTCCGAAAACAACCCCGTCCCTTCAAACGGAAGGTCTTGGAGGGTGTTTTGCACCTCTGGAGGAAGACCAGACGCCTGCAACCACGCTGAGCGTCTCATCACCACGCCGGACGCGATAGTCCTAGCGGCCGCATCAGCCGAGTCGAGCGAGGCCTGTAACGAGGTCTTGGCCACCGCCTTTCCCTCGTCCACAATGGCCGCAAACTCGGGTTGCGATCCCTGAGGCAAGGCATCCTTAAATTTAGACACCGACGCCCAGGAGTTGAAATTATGTCTGTTGAGGATCGCCTGCTGGTTCGCGATCCGCAACTGGAGGCCTCCCGACGAATAGACCTTTCTGCCGAACAAGTCTAATCGTTTCGCCTCCTTGGCCTTGGGGGCTGGGGCCTGCTGGCCATGCCGCTCCCTCTCGTTGACCGCCGAAACGACCAGCGAACATGGGGCTGGATGGGGGAAGAGGAAGTCAAACCCTTTGGATGGGGCAAAGTACTTCCTCTCGACGCCCCGCGCGGTCGGCGCAGAGGAGGCTGGCGTCTGCCACACAGTCTTATAATTCGACTGTACAGAGCAATCCTGGAGGGACCCTCCGGGCTGAGAATGTCTACCATGGGGTCCTCCTGCTCGACCGTCTCCTCCGCCTGCAACCTCAAATTGAGGGCCACCCGGCGGAGCAAGTCCTGGTGTGCCCGGTGGTCAATCGGGGGAGGGCCGGACACTGTTGTGCCCGCCACGGCTTCATCCGGTGAGGAGGAGGAGGTCATGGCCTTTTGAGCGTCCTCATCCTCCAGTAACTCCTCCTCAGCGGGGTGGCCCTCCGGGGTGCGTCCCCTGCCCTGGGTCACGGACGGTGCCGGGCTCGGTGCCGAGTCCGCCCTTTCTGCATCAGGTGGTCTGGAGACCGTGGCCTCCGCACGGGAGGTGGGGCGGCACCGTGGAGAGCGGGACCGGTCCCCTGAAGGGCCCGATCTCGAGGTTCTGGACGGAGGGCCTTGCTGATGATAGGCCCACGGGGTCCAGAACGGCCACTGTCCCGGATGGCTCCAATGCGGTTGCCAAGAGGCCTCGTGCCGTGTAGCGGCGTGCCCTCTGCGGCCATATCTCGAAAGCCCGGAGCTCTCTTCCGACGCAAGCGACGGTGACCTAGAGGGCCACGGCGGTGCCGTGGAGCGGTGCCGGTCCGGTTGTCGGGGAGCGGTGCCGTCGGGACCGGGACCGTGAGTAGCGCCGTACCGATCTGGATCTAGAACGGTACCGTTGACCGCAGGACCGGGAACGGCTGCGGGAGGATGGTCTGGGGGCCCTCGCCGTCGAAGCGTCCCGGTGCCTGCTCGGGCCGGGCTGCTGGGACGGTGTCTCGCTCGCGTCGGGGCCTGTCTGTTTGGAGGCCCGTTGCGCGGCGGGAAGCCGGGAGTCCACCGAGGCGGAGCTCGACCGGGACCGGCGCCGTGAGCGGTGCCGAGATGGCGACCGCGATGGGCGCATCATCGCCGGCTTGCCCTTGGAAGGCAGTCGCGGCGGAATGTCTTTGGCGCGGAGTGTGCTGACGGAGGACAATTCAATGAGGTCCTTCGCCGCCTCAAATGTGTCCGGGGTGGAGGGCTGTTCCAACAGTTCCTCCAGCCCTTCCTCCTCACTCGACGCGCTTGTCCCGGGGCTCGACGGGCCTTTCGGCGCCGGAGCCACTGGTACCGGGACCTGTGCCGGGGCCGGCACGGCCTTGGTCGCACTAGCGGTCTTCGCTGGTGCCACCTTCTTGTGCGGGGAGCGACCCCGGGCCTTGGGCTGGCTCTTGGGCTTGGCCGGCGAAGCAGACCGGTGCGGGGCGTGATCTCGCCGAGGCGGCACCGTAGGCTTAGTCTGCACCGCCTGTGTCGGGTCGCGGACCGATGCCGGGGCACTCCGCACCGAAGCCGACGGTACCGTGGAAGCGGAGGGCTGTAACGCCATCTCCATGAGGAGCTGTTTCAGATGAAAGTCTCTCTCCTTTTGTGTCCTGGGCTTGAAAGCCTTACAAATTTTACAGCGCTCCTTCAGGTGTGCTTCCCCCAGGCAACGGAGACACGACTCGTGCGGGTCGCTCACTGGCATGGGCCTGCGGCACGCGGCACAAGCCTTGAAGCCTTGGGCGTGCGGCATGCCCCGCCGCCCAGGGCCGGTGCCGGGGTTGACCAAACCCCTATCACCAAGAGTTTTTTGGTCTTTGTGACAACTAAATAACTACTTAACACTAACACTTAACTAAACAATGAACTGATAACTATTGCTAATGGCTATGCTAAGGGACACTCTCAAGCGAGAGATAGAGTTGTTCCAACGTCGCCACGGGCGGTAAGAAGGAACTGAGGGAGGGTCGGGCCAGCAGGGATATATATACGCTAGGGCGGGGCGCCGCTCTGGCGGGAAGGGAGACCCTGCGGGCCCGACGGGAGCCGCTGAGGGAAAAGTTTCCGACGTTCGTGCACGCGGCGCGCGTACACCTAATGTGGAATGGACGTGAACAAGCACTCGAAGAAGAACCACCACTTCCCCTGGTAGTTTGGAGGAAACTGATGCAGAGAGGGGAAGGGAACTGACCCCAAGGCCACACCTGTGAGTCTGTATCATAAGACATACGCACAACGACACCGTGCTAAGGTCGTACAAGCAACCTTCATTCTGGTGTTTCCTAACGTTTAAAGGCCTGGTCTGCACACAGTTCTTGGTAGTTCTATAACTATTTTGGGTAGGGATGCATTTATTTACATCTCCCTTAATAGTTGTCCCCGCACAACATCTACTGTGCACACAGTTATATCCTTATACAAGTGTCTTGCACCAATATAGCTTAGTCCCCTCACTGTACTGGTATACAGCACCGTTATACTGATATGACTGTCCCCATTCTAGGGGGGTTGTACTGCTTGAACTATACTAGTAGAGCTCAAGCACTACAACTTTCTAATGTAAACAAGCCCCTGCTCACTATCACTCGTGCACCTTTATATTGAATTAGAACAAAAAAGTCAGTCTCTTGTTACGGGGGAACAGAGATTGCCTCCCCACAGGACAAATGACACTCAGATACTTGGCCCTCAGATCCTGTGGTGATGGGCACCAACTGAGAAACCTAGATAAATAGCTCCATGTAAACGAACGAATGTCAGTGCAGAGGTGTCATGGCGTTGCTGGTCCCTTTAAGTGGAGTCTGGGCCCAGGCTACGTATGGGAAGCTAATTTAAAAGCAAAGAGCCCATGTAGGGGAGATGATTGTCTGTCAGGCACCTGGCCCTGATCAAAGGCCATCAGGACTCAGTGGCAAGGAGGGGCTCTTGGGACAGGCCCGTTCTGTTGCTGCAGGAGGAGACCTACAGCCAGTTTAACTCTCTAAGCTGTCAGGTAAACTGATGGAGTAGAAAGGGTCCAGCTTTAGCCCCCAGCTCAGCCAATCAGCGTTGAGACGCTACGGAGCGGGAGGCTGAGGGGTCTCACCACATGGCCCAAAGGATGGCCCAGCTCACCAGTGGATATCACTGTCAGACCACTCTTCCTGTCCCATGGCTTTGTGAGGGCCTCCCACAATGAGGGCTGGACAGCAGCCCCCTCCTCGCCTGTGGAGGGAGGGAAGAAGGGAAAAGGGAAAACAAAAGAGACACAAACCCCAATGTCCCCAGTGACTCTAACGGACAAAGGCTTAAGTGGGGGGAAAATTCTCCCACCTTAACCTAGTGTTTTCCATGCCTAGAATTTGGCCAGCACCAGATGGCTCAGGCTGAACAGGTTCCAAACCGCTCTGAGGCTCTGACCTTCACAACAGGGACGGCTGTTGTCCAGCTAAATCAGTAGTGGGAAAGGGGGAAACTCCAAAGAGGCTCCTCCTCGCGCTCACGTACCTGAACCTGAGTTCTCCCTCAGGCCTCAAGGGGAGATCTCGGGAAGGAGGCTGGCTGCAGCAAACCAAGGGGGGTCTCTGAGATTGCCCCTGCCCTGCCGCCTGTCCTGCCTGCCCGTTGCCATGGACTCTCTGTGAGGTCACCGCCTCCCAACCTCTTTTCACCAATCAGCCGAGGTGCTGCAAAAGGCCCTTGTGATGTCACTGCCACACCCACCCCTGCCCTGTGGGGCTAATGTCCTGCTCCTGCCCAGCCCCTTTCGATGTTTGAGCTGCTCCCCCTGTATCGCCCCCCCCCCCCCGACAACACACACTCACTGTTAGCTCTGGGGATCAATCAGGCTACTCATGAAAACATCAGAGGCTGCTCAATGTGCCACACTCCGGTTTTCAGAGATTTCTAGACTTTAAGGCCAGAAGAGACCATTCGATCATATCATCTGACTCCTCCCCTCCCCGCCTCTTGTATAACATCTTGTATAGCACAGTGGCTAGATATCACAGACCTCTTGTATAGCACAGTGGCTAGTTTTGGACCAAAGCACACTCCAGAAAGGCATCTAGTCTTCATTGGAAGACATCAAGAGATGGAGAAACCACCACTTCCCCTGCTAGTTTGGAGGAAACTGATGCAGAGAGGGGAAGGGAACTGACCCCAAGGCCACACCTGTGAGTCTGTATCGTAAGACATACGCACAACGACACCGTGCTAAGGTCGTACAAGCAACCTTCATTCTGGTGTTTCCTAACGTTTAAAGGCCTGGTCTGCACACAGTTCTTGGTAGTTCTATAACTATTTTGGGTAGGGATGCATTTATTTACATCTCCCTTAATAGTTGTCCCAGCACAACTTCTACTGTGCACACAGTTATATCCTCATAAAAGTGTCTTACACCAATATAGCTTATTCCCCTCACTGTACTGGTATAAAGCACCGTTATACTGATATGACTGTCCCCATACTAGGGGGGTTGTACTGCTTGAACTATACTAGTAGAGCTCAAGCACTACAACTTTCTAGTGTAAACTAGTCCCTGCTCACTATCACTCGTGCACCTTTATATTGAATTCGAACAAAAAAGTCAGTCTCTTGTTACGGGGTGTCACGGAGTATGGGGGGACTCAGGGCCCTGCACCCCCGGCTCCCTGCGATTCACCATGACTCTCAGCCAGCCAGTAAAGCAGAAGGTTTATTTAGACGACGGGAATACAGTCCGAGACAGGTCTTGCAGGCACAGACAACAGGATACCCCTCAGTTAGGTCCATCTTGGGGTCCTCGGGTACCCCACCCCCCCTCCAGAGGTCAGAGCCCTCCCTGCGTCCAGCCACCTCACCAGCCAGCTTCCCAGACTCTGCCTTCAGCGACCCCTCCCACAGCCTTTGTTCAGTTTCCTGGGCAAAGGTGTCACCTCGCCCCAGCCCCCTCCTGGGTTCTCATGTTACAGGCTCAGGTATTTCCCTTCAGTCATTCTCCCATCCCCCAATGCAGACCATCCCAGCCACACTCCCCTGTCAGCACTTACAGATCACAGTAAGAACAGTCCCAGTTCGTCACATCTCCCCCCTTCGAGACCGAACTGAGCGGGGTCACTTTAGCCAGTGACCCGGGGAAGTTCGAACCTACCCCCGTTCCCATGGATGCCCCCGCATCCCTCCCATTCCTTGGTGAGAATTACACCAGGCCCCTCCAGTTTCACTCCACCCCTTAGGTCGGGGGTGCTCGAGGGCATTTGCAGTTCGCATGTGGGAAGGGTTATGCGGCCTGTGCCCTTTTCCCACCCCAATACCCCTGGGGTTCCAACTGGGCTGCGGTCTTCTCCCAGCGCTCCAGTCTGGAGGTCTGTGCTTCGGGCTCTCTTGGTTCAGAGCCCCCCTTTTAACCTTGGCCACCCTCTGGAAAGGCTCCTCTATGCTGGGCAAGGGTCCTAAAGCCGTTTTCCCCTTGTCCCGGGCCTTCCTCCCCCTCTGACAGGGGTCACAGGATCAGTACTGCCGGACAGTAACAAAGACCCCAGGCCAGTAAAAGCTCCGTAGCAGCCTCTGCTGGGTACGCCAGGTTCCCTGGTGCCCTGAGAGGGGAATGTCATGGGCCCGGCACAGCAGCTGGCGGCGATACTTCTGGGGTACCACCAGCTGCCTCCTGAACCCCCCTGACTCCATTTTCCCTGGGGGAGCCCATTCTCGGTACAGGAACCCCTTCTCCCACAGGAACCTTTTCCGGCCACCTCTCCCCATGGTCTGTACCGCACCGAGGTCGGCCAGGTCCCTTATCTTCCGTAAGGAGGGGTCTTTCTGCACCTCGGCCTGGAACTCAGCAGCTGGGACAGGGATGGCCACCTGCTCTCTCTTGCCGGCTGGGTCTGAAGCCGCAGCCTCCCTGAGCCGTGTCCCTGGGCGTTCCCTCCCCACCAGGTTAGGGTCCTGCGCCTCGGGCAAGGCACCCTCCCCAAGGCCAGGGCGCAGTGCCCCTCGCCGGCTCTGACTGCGGGTCACAACCAGTGCACTTGGTGGGTTGCTTGACCAGTCCTCCAGGTCCCCCCCCATCAACACCTCAGTGGGCAAATACGGGTGTACCCCCACATCCTTGGGGCCCTCCTTGGCCCCCCACTTCAGGTGTACCCTCGCCACGGGCACTTTGACTGGTGTCCCGCCCACCCCCGTCAGGGTCAGGTAGGTGTTGGGCACCACCTGATCTGCGGCCACCACCTCGGGCCGGGCCAGCGTCACCTCTGCGCCCGTATCCCAGTATCCATCGACCTTCCTCCCATCCACCTCCAGGGGAACGAGGTACTCTTTCCGGAGGGACCGCCCCGCGCCCACCGTATAAACCAAAAACCCTGAGTCTGGAGCATCCCGCCCCGCAGAGGAGCAGGCCTGGAGCTCTCCTCCCTCCTTAGCAGGTGGTACTCTGCCAGCCCCCCTTCCCTGGGAGTGCTGCCTCTCGCCCGGCTGGGTCTCTACCCAGTCAACCCTCTGTGGGTTTGGTCTGCTCAGTCTGTCACTGAGCCTGGGGCACTGGGCCCGTATGTGACCTCTTTGGTCACAGTGATAGCAGACCATGTCCCAGGGGTCCCCTCGAGTGGGTTGGATGGACCTGACTCTGGATCTTCCCCTTTGGTGGGGTTTCTCCGTATTTTCCCGCTGGGATGGCCCATGGTGACTCTCGCTCTGCGTTGTGGTGGGACTGTTCCTTTGGGACTCCTCCCGGCCAGCCCCTGACCGGCTCTTCACAAACTCATCGGCCAGCCGGCCTGCATGTCGCGGGTTCTCTGGCTTTTTGTCCACCAACCACAGCCTCAGGTCAGATGGGCACCGCTCATACAGTTGCTCCAGTACCCGCAGTTTAACCAGGTCCTCCTTCGTCTGGGCCCCATCTGCCCACTTGCTGGCGTATCCTTCCATGCGGACGGCTAGTTGCAGGTATGAGATCTCAGGGGTTTTATCCTGACTCCGGAACCTTTCCCGGTACATCTCAGAAGTCAGCCCAAACTCACGTAGCAGGGCCTTTTTGAATAGTTCATAGTCCCCTTTCTCCGCTTCTTCCAGTTGGCGGTACAAGGCCACGGCCTTGGGGTCCAGTAAGGGGGTGAGAACCCGGAGTCTGTCTGCAGGATCAACCTGGTGCAGCTCGCAGGCCGTCTCAAAGGCATCCAGGAAGTCATCCATGTCCTCCCCCTCCTTACGTGGGGCCAGGATGCACTTATCAAAGTTCCGTGCAGTCCTGGGTCCCCCCTCACTCACCGCAGCCGGGGGCTCGCGGCCCTTCAGCCTCGCCAGTTCCAGTTCATGATGCCTCTGTCTCTCATTCTCCTCCCGTTCATGCTGCCTCAGTTTCTCTTTCTCCTCCCGTTCATGATGCCTCAGTTTCTCTTTCTCCTCCCGTTCATGCTGTCTCTGGTGTTCACGATCCTCCAGCTCTCTCAGTTTTAGCTCTTTCTCCCATTCCAGCCCATTCCGCTCCATGGATGCCGAGCGTCGCCGGGAGGATCCCCTGCTGGCCGGCGAGCGTCGCCGGGAGGATCCCCTGCTGGCCGGGGGGGTCACTGCGCCCTCGGTATTTGCTGGGCTCCTCCCCACCCTTCCCCTAGGCATAGGAAGGAGGGGTCTCTGGAAGCCCTCAGCAGCCGGCTCACCACTCCCAGCTGGGACGGACACTGGGGCCTGCACTGCATCTGCCAGGCTGCTTCCCTCAGAGACAGGAATCAGTTCATTCGCGCGATCTCCCTTCTCCAGCTGGGCAATGAGCTGTTCTTTGGTGAGCTTCCCAATGCGCACCCCCCTCTGCTTGCACAGCTCCACCAGGTCGCTCTTAAGCCGCTTGGCATACATCTTCCTGCTGGCCACTCACAGGCCTGGGTGCTCACCGCTCCCCACAGTTTCCAGGGAGACCCCTAGTGTGCCAGCCCTTCTCGAGGTCACCACCTCTCTGCCAGGGTCGAGCTGCAGACTCCTCTGCCCCTGGGACCACTCGCTGCGATCCCCCGGGGGACCCTGTTACTGCAAAAGTCCTTCTCGCTGGTCACACACTCCCAGGGGTGATAACCGTCTCTCTCTGACTCCTCAGCACGCCTGGTCCCCGTCAATCCCCCTTCGTTTTACTTCTGCCCAGTCACTTACTGCAGAAAGCGCCGTCCACGGGCTGCAGTAGATCCCACCGCTACCACCAGTTGTCACGGAGTATGGGGGGACTCAGGGCCCTGCACCCCCGGCTCCCTGCGATTCACCATGACTCTCAGCCAGCCAGTAAAGCAGAAGGTTTATTTAGACGACGGGAATACAGTCCGAGACAGGTCTTGCAGGCACAGACAACAGGATACCCCTCAGTTAGGTCCATCTTGGGGTCCTCGGGTACCCCAGCCCCCCTCCAGAGGTCAGAGCCCTCCCTGCCTCCAGCCACCTCACCAGCCAGCTTCCCAGGCTCTGCCTTCAGCGACCCCTGCCACAGCCTTTGTTCAGTTTCCCGGGCAAAGGTGTCACCTCGCCCCAGCCCCCTCCTGGGTTCTCATGTTACAGGCTCAGGTATTTCCCTTCAGTCATTCTCCCATCCCCCAATGCAGACCATCCCAGCCACACTCCCATGTCAGCACTTACAGATAACAGTAAGAACAGTCCGAGTTCGTCACACGGGGGAACAGAGATTGCCTCCCCACAGGACAAATGACACTCAGATACTTGGCCCTCAGATCCTGTGGTGATGGGCACCAACTGAGAAACCTAGATAAATAGCTCCATGTAGACGAGCGAATGTCAGTGCAGAGGTGTCATGGGGTTGCTGGTCCCTTTAAGTGGAGTCTGGGCCCAGGCTACGTATGGGAAGCTAATTTAAAAGCAAAGAGCCCATGTAGGGCAGATGATTGTCTGTCAGGCACCTGGCCCTGATCAAAGGCCATCAGGACTCAGTGGCAAGGAGGGGCTCTTGGGACAGGCCCGTTCTCTTGCTGCAGGAGGAGACCTATAGCCTGTTTAACTCTCTAAGCTGTCAGGTAAACTGATGGAGTAGAAAGGGTCCAGCTTTAGCCCCCAGCTCAGCCAATCAGCATTGAGACTCTGCGGGGCGGGTGGCTGAGGGGTCTCACCACATGGCCCAAAGGATGGCCCAGCTCACCAGTGGGGATCACTGTCAGAGCACTCTTCCTGTCCCATGGCTTTGTGAGGGCTTCCCACAATGAGGGCTGGACAGCAGCCCCCTCCTCGCCTGTGGAGGGAGGGAAGAAGGGAAAAGGGAAAACAAAAGAGACACAAACCCCAATGTCCCCAGTGACTCTAAGGGACAAAGGCGTAAGTGGGGGAAAAATTCTCCCACCTTAACCCAGTGTTTTCCATGCCTAGAATTTGGCCGGAACCAGATGGCTCAGGCTGAACAGGTTCCAAACCGCTCTGAGACTCTGACCTTCTCAACAGGGACGGCTGTTTTAAAGCTAAATCAGTAGCGGGAAAGGGGGAAACTCCAAAGAGGCTCCTCCTCGCGCTCACGTACCTGAACCTGAATTCTCCCTCAGGCCTCAAGGGGAGACCTCGGGAAGGAGACTGGCTGCAGCAAACCAAGGGGGGTCTCTGAGATTGCCCCTGCCCTGCAGCCTGTCCTGCCTGCCCGTTGCCATGGACTCTCTGTGAGGTCACCGCCTCCCAACCTCTTTTCACCAATCAGCCGAGGTGCTGCAAAAGGCCCTTGTGATGTCACTGCCACACCCACCCCTGCCCTGTGGGGCTAATGTCCTGCTCCTGCCCAGCCCCTTTCGATGTTTGAGCTGCTCCCCCTGTATCGCCCCCCGCACACACACACACACACACTCACTGTTAGCTCTGGGGATCAATCAGGCTACTCATGAAAACATCAGAGGCTGCTCAATGTGCCACACTCCGGTTTTCAGAGATTTCTAGACTTTAAGGCCAGAAGAGACCATTCGATCATATCATCTGACCCCTCCCCTCCCCGCCTCTTGTATAGCATCTTGTATAGCACAGTGGCTAGATATCACAGACCTCTTGTATAGCACAGTGGCTAGTTTTGGACCAAAGCACACTCCAGAAAGGCATCTAGTCTTCATTGGAAGACATCAAGAGATGGAGAAACCACCACTTCCCCTGGTAGTTTGGAGGAAACTGATGCAGAGAGGGGAAGGGAACTGACTCCAAGGCCACACCTGTGAGTCTGTATCATAAGAGATACGCACAACGACATCGTGCTAAGGTCGTACAAGCAACCTTCATTCTGGTGTTTCCTAACGTTTAAAGGCCTGGTCTGCACACAGTTCTTGGTAGTTCTATAACTATTTTGGGTAGGGATGCATTTATTTACATCTCCCTTAATTGTTGTCCCAGCACAACTTCTACTGTGCACACAGTTATATCCTCATACAAGTGTCTTACACCAATATAGCTTATTCCCCTCACTGTACTGGTATAAAGCACCGTTATACTGATATGACTGTCCCCATACTAGGGGGGTTGTACTGCTTGAACTATACTAGTAGAGCTCAAGCACTACAACTTTCTAGTGTAAACAAGTCCCTGCTCACTATCACTCGTGCACCTTTATATTGAATTCGAACAAAAAAGTCAGTCTCTTGTTACGGGGGGAACAGAGATTGCCTCCCCACAGGACAAATGACACTCAGATACTTGGCCCTCAGATCCCGTGGTGATGGGCACCAACTGAGAAACCTAGATAAATAGCTCCATGTAGACGAACGAATGTGAGTGCAGAGGTGTCATGGCGTTGCTGGTCCCTTTAAGTGGAGTCTGGGCCCAGGCTACGTATGGGAAGCTAACTTAAAAGCAAAGAGCCCATGTAGGGCAGATGATTCTCTGTCAGGCACCTGGCCCTGATCAAAGGCCATCAGGACTCAGTGGCAAGGAGGGGCTCTTGGGACAGGCCCGTTCTGTTGCTGCAGGAGGAGACCTACAGCCTGTTTAACTCTCTAAGCTGTCAGGTAAACTGATGGAGTAGAAAGGGTCCAGCTTTAGCCCCCAGCTCAGCCAATCAGCATTGAGACTCTGCGGAGCGGGAGGCTGAGGGGTCTCACCACATGGCCCAAAGGATGGCCCAGCTCACCAGTGGGGATCACTGTCAGAGCGCTCTTCCTGTCCCATGGCTTTGTGAGGGCCTCCCACAATGAGGGCTGGACAGCAGCCCCCTCCTCGCCTCTGGAGGGAGGGAAGAAGGGAAAACGGAAAACAAAAGAGACACAAACCCCAATGTCCCCAGTGACTCTAACGGACAAAGGCTTAAGTGGGGGGAAAATTCTCCCACCTTAACCTAGTGTTTTCCATGCTTAGAATTTGGCCAGCACCAGATGGCTCAGGCTGAACAGGTTCCAAACCGTTCTGAGGCTCTGACCTTCACAACAGGGACGGCTGTTTTCCAGCTAAATCAGTAGTGGGAAAGGGGGAAACTCCAAAGAGGCTCCTCCTCGCGCTCACGTACCTGAACCCTCCCTCAGGCCTCAAGGGGAGACCTCGGGAAGGAGACTGGCTGCAGCAAACCAAGGGGGGTCTCTGAGATTGCCCCTGCCCTGCAGCCTGTCCTGCCTGCCCATTGCCATGGACTCTCTGTGAGGTCACCGCCTCCCAACCTCTTTTCACCAATCAGCCGAGGTGCTGCAAAAGGCCCTTGTGATGTCACTGCCACACCCACCCCTGCCCTGTGGGGCTAATGTCCTGCTCCTGCCCAGCCCCTTTCGATGTTTGAGCTGCTCCCCCTGTATCGCCCCCCCCCCCACACACACACACTGTTAGCTCTGGGGATCAATCAGGCTACTCATGAAAACATCAGAGGCTGCTCAATGTGCCACACTCCGGTTTTCAGAGATTTCTAGACTTTAAGGCCAGAAGAGACCATTCGATCATATAATCTGACCCCTCCCCTCCCCGCCTCTTGTATAGCATCTTGTATAGCACAGTGGCTAGATATCACAGACCTCTTGTATAGCACAGTGGCTAGTTTTGGACCAAAGCACACTCCAGAAAGGCATCTAGTCTTCATTGGAAGACATCAAGAGATGGAGAAACCACCACTTCCCCTGCTAGTTTGGAGAAAACTGATGCAGGGAGGGGAAGGGAACTGACCCCAAGGCCACACCTGTGAGTCTGTATCATAAGACATACGCACAACGACACCGTGCTAAGGTCGTACAAGCAACCTTCATTCTGGTGTTTCCTAACGTTTAAAGGCCTAGTCTGCACACAGTTCTTGGTAGTTCTATAACTATTTTGGGTAGGGATGCATTTATTTACATCTCCCTTAATAGTTGTCCCAGCACAACTTCTACTGTGCACACAGTTATATCCTCATACAAGTGTCTTACACCAATATAGCTTAGTCCCCCCACTGTACTGGTATAAAGCACCGTTATACTGATATGACTGTCCCCATACTAGGGGGGTTGTACTGCTTGAACTATACTAGTAGAGCTCAAGCACTACAACTTTCTAGTGTAAACAAGCCCCTGCTCACTATCACTCGTGCACCTTTATATTGAATTAGAACAAAAAAGTCAGTCTCTTGTTACGGGGGAACAGAGATTGTCTCCCCACAGGACAAATGACACTCAGATACTTGGCCCTCAGATCCTGTGGTGATGGGCACCAACTGAGAAACCTAGATAAATAGCTCCATGTAGACGAACGAATGTCAGTGCAGAGGTGTCATGGGGTTGCTGGTCCCTTTAAGTGGAGTCTGGGCCCAGGCTACCTATGGGAAGCTAATTTAAAAGCAAAGAGCCCATGTAGGGCAGATGATTGTCTGTCAGGCACCTGGCCCTGATCAAAGGCCATCAGAACTCAGTGGCAAGGTGGGGCTCTTGGGACAGGCCCATTCTGTTGCTGCAGGAGGAGACCTACAGCCTGTTTAACTCTCTAAGCTGTCAGGTAAACTGATGGAGTAGAAAGGGTCCAGCTTTAGCCCCCAGCTCAGCCAATCAGCATTGAGACTCTGCGGGGCGGGAGACTGAGGGGTCTCACCACATAGCCCAAAGGATGGCCCAGCTCACCAGTGGCGATCACTGTCAGAGCACTCTTCCTGTCCCATGGCTTTGTGAGGGCCTCCCACAATGAGGGCTGGACAGCAGCCCCCTCCTCGCCTGTGGAGGGAGGGAAGAAGGGAAAAGGGAAAACAAAAGAGATACAAACCCCAATATCCCCAGTGACTCTAAGGGACAAAGGCCTAAGTGGGGGAAAAATTCTCCCAACTTAACCTAGTGTTTTCCATGCCTAGAATTTGGCCGGCACCAGATGGCTCAGGCTGAACAGGTAACAAACCGTTCTGAGGCTCTGACCTTCTCAACAGGGACGGCTGTTTTCCAGCTAAATCAGTAGAGGGAAAGGGGGAAACTCCAAAGAGGCTCCTCCTCGCGCTCACGTACCTGAACCTGAATTCTCCCTCAGGCCTCAAGGGGAGACCTCGGGAAGGAGACTGGCTGCAGCAAACCAAGGGGGGTCTCTGAGATTGCCCCTGCCCTGCAGCCTGTCCTGCCTGCCTATTGCCATGGACTCTCTGTGAGGTCACCGCCTCCCAACCTCTTTTCACCAATCAGCCGAGGTGCTGCAAAAGGCCCTTGTGATGTCACTGCCACACCCACCCCTGCCCTGTGGGGCTAATGTCCTGCTCCTGCCCAGCCCCTTTCGATGTTTGTGCTGCTCCCCCTGTATCGCCCCACACACACACACACACACACACACACTCACTGTTAGCTCTGGGGATCAATCAGGCTACTCATGAAAACATCAGAGGCTGCTCAATGTGCCACACTCCGGTTTTCAGAGATTTCTAGACTTTAAGGCCAGAAGAGACCATTCGATCATATAATCTCACCCCTCCCCTCCCCGCCTCTTGTATAGCATCTTGTATAGCACAGTGGCTAGATATCACAGACCTCTTGTATAGCACAGTGGCTAGTTTTGGACCAAAGCACACTCCAGAAAGGCATCTGGTCTTCATTGGAAGACATCAAGAGATGGAGAAACCACCACTTCCCCTGCTAGTTTGGAGGAAACTGATGCAGAGAGGGGAAGGGAACTGACCCCAAGGCCACACCTGTGAGTCTGTATCATAAGACATATGCACAACGACACCGTGCTAAGGTCGTACAAGCAACCTTCATTCTGGTGTTTCCTAACGTTTAAAGGCCTGGTCTGCACACAGTTCTTGGTAGTTCTATAACTATTTTGGGTAGGGATGCATTTATTTACATCTCCCTTAATAGTTGTCCCAGCACAACTTCTACTCTGCACACAGTTATATCCTCATACAAGTGCCTTACACCAATATAGCTTATTCCCCTCACTGTACTGGTATAAAGCACCGTTATACTGATATGACTGTCCCCATACTAGGGGGGTTGTACTGCTTTAACTATACTAGTAGAGCTCAAGCACTACAACTTTCTAGTGTAAACAAGTCCCTGCTCACTATCACTCGTGCACCTTTATATTGAATTAGAACAAAAAAGTCAGTCTCTTGTTACGGGGGAACAGAGATTGCCTCCCCACAGGACAAATGACACTCAGATACTTGGCCCTCAGATCCTGTGGTGATGGGCACCAACTGAGAAACCTAGATAAATAGCTCCATGTAGACGAACGAATGTCAGTACAGAGGTGTCATGGCGTTGCTGGTCCCTTTAAGTGGAGTCTGGGCCCAGGCTACGTATGGGAAGCTAATTTAAAAGCCAAGTGCCCATGTAGGGCAGATGATTGTCTGTCAGGCACCTGGCCCTGATCAAAGGCCATCAGAACTCAGTAGCAAGGAGGGGCTCTTGGGAAAGGCCCATTCTGTTGCTGCAGGAGGAGACCTACAGCCTGTTTAACTCTCTAAGCTGTCAGGTAAACTGATGGAGTAGAAAGGGTCCAGCTTTAGCCCCCAGCTCAGCCAATCAGCATTGAGACTCTGTGGAGCGGGAGGCTGAGGGGTCTCACCACATAGCCCAAAGGATGGCCCAGCTCACCAGTGGGGATCACTGTCAGAGCACTCTTCCTGTCCCATGGCTTTGTGAGGGCCTCCCACAATGAGGGCTGGACAGCAGCCCCCTCCTCGCCTGTGGAGGGAGGGAAGAAGGGAAAAGGGAAAACAAAAGAGACACAAACCCCAATGTCCCCAGTGACTCTAAGGGACAAAGGCCTAAGTGGGGGAAAAATTCTCCCACCTTAACCTAGTGTTTTCCATGCCTAGAATTTGGCCGGCACCAGATGGCTCAGACTGAACAGGTTCCAAACCGCTCTGAGGCTCTGACCTTCTCAACAGGGACGGCTGTTTTCCAGCTAAATCAGTAGTGGGAAAGGGGGAAACTCCAAAGAGGCTCCTCCTCGCGCTCACGTACCTGAACCTGAATTCTCCCTCAGGCCTCAAGGGGAGACCTCGGGAAGGAGACTGGCTGCAGCAAACCAAGGGGGGTCTCTGAGATTGCCCCTGCCCTGCAGCCTGTCCTGCCTGTCCGTTGCCATGGCCTCTCTGTGAGATCACCGCCTCCCAACCTCTTTTCACCAATCAGCCGAGGTGCTGCAAAAGGCCCTTGTGATGTCACTGCCACACCCACCCCTGCCCTGTGGGGCTAATGTCCTGCTCCTGCCCAGCCCCTTTCGATGTTTCAGCTGCTCCCCCTGTGTCACCCCCCCACACACACACACACACTCACTGTTAGCTCTGGGGATCAATCAGGCTACTCATGAAAACATCAGAGGCTGCTCAATGTGCCACACTCCGGTTTTCAGAGATTTCTAGACTTTAAGGCCAGAAGAGACCATTCGATCATATCATCTGACCCCTCCCCTCCCCGCCTCTTGTATAGCATCTTGTATAGCACAGTGGCTAGATATCACAGACCTCTTGTATAGCACAGTGGCTAGTTTTGGACCAAAGCACACTCCAGAAAGGCATCTAGTCTTCATTGGAAGACATCAAGAGATGGAGAAACCACCACTTCCCCTGGTAGTTTGGAGGAAACTGATGCAGAGAGGGGAAGGGAACTGACTCCAAGGCCACACCTGTGAGTCTGTATCATAAGAGATACGCACAACGACATCGTGCTAAGGTCGTACAAGCAACCTTCATTCTGGTGTTTCCTAACGTTTAAAGGCCTGGTCTGCACACAGTTCTTGGTAGTTCTATAACTATTTTGGGTAGGGATGCATTTATTTACATCTCCCTTAATTGTTGTCCCAGCACAACTTCTACTGTGCACACAGTTATATCCTCATACAAGTGTCTTGCACCAATATAGCTTATTCCCCTCACTGTACTGGTATAAAGCACAGTTATACTGATATGACTGTCACCATTCTAGGGGGGTTGTACTGCTTGAACTATACTAGTAGAGCTCAAGCACTACAACTTTCTAGTGTAAACAAGTCCCTGCTCACTATCACTCATGCACCTTTATATTGAATTAGGACAAAAAAGTCAGTCTCTTGTTACGGGGGAACAGAGCTTGCCTCCCCACAGGACAAATGACACTCAGATACTTGGCCCTCAGATCCTGTGGTGATGAGCACCAACTGAGAAACCTAGATAAATAGCTCCATGTAGACGAACGAATGTCAGTACAGAGGTGTCATGGCGTTGCTGGTCCCTTTAAGTGGAGTCTGGGCCCAGGCTACGTATGGGAAGCTAATTTAAAAGCCAAGTGCCCATGTAGGGCAGATGATTGTCTGTCAGGCACCTGGCCCTGATCAAAGGCCATCAGGACTCAGTGGCAAGGAGGGTCTCTTGGGACAGGCCCGTTCTGTTGCTGCAGGAGGAGACCTACAGCCTGTTTAACTCTCTAAGCTGTCAGGTAAACTGATGGAGTAGAAAGGGTCCAGCTTTAGCCCGCAGCTCAGCCAATCAGCATTGAGACTCTGCGGGGCGGGAGGCTGAGGGGTCTCACCACATGGCCCAAAGGATGGCCCAGCTCACCAGTGGGGATCACTGTCAGAGCACTCTTCCTGTCCCATGGCTTTGTGAGGGCCTCCCACAATGAGGGCTGGACAGCAGCCCCCTCCTCGCCTGTGGAGGGAGGGAAGAAGGGAAAAGGGAAAACAAAAGAGACACAAACCCCAATGTCCCCAGTGACTCTAAGGGACAAAGGCCTAAGTGGGGGAAAAATTCTCCCACCTTAACCTAGTGTTTTCCATGCCTAGAATTTGGCCGGCACCAGATGGCTCAGGCTGAACAGGTTCCAAACCGCTCTGAGGCTCTGACCTTCTCAACAGGGACGGCTGTTTTCCAGCTAAATCAGTAGTGGGAAAGGGGGAAACTCCAAAGAGGCTCCTCCTCGCGCTCACGTACCTGAACCTGAATTCTCCCTCAGGCCTCAAGGGGAGACCTCGGGAAGGAGACTGGCTGCAGCAAACCAAGGGGGGTCTCTGAGATTGCCCCTGCCCTGCAGCCTGTCCTGCCTGTCCGTTGCCATGGCCTCTCTGTGAGATCACCGCCTCCCAACCTCTTTTCACCAATCAGCCGAGGTGCTGCAAAAGGCCCTTGTGATGTCACTGCCACACCCACCCCTGCCCTGTGGGGCTAATGTCCTGCTCCTGCCCAGCCCCTTTCGATGTTTCAGCTGCTCCCCCTGTGTCACCCCCCCCACACACACACACACTCACTGTTAGCTCTGGGGATCAATCAGGCTACTCATGAAAACATCAGAGGCTGCTCAATGTGCCACACTCCGGTTTTCAGAGATTTCTAGACTTTAAGGCCAGAAGAGACCATTCGATCATATCATCTGACCCCTCCCCTCCCCGCCTCTTGTATAGCATCTTGTATAGCACAGTGGCTAGATATCACAGACCTCTTGTATAGCACAGTGGCTAGCTTTGGACCAAAGCACACTCCAGAAAGGCATCTAGTCTTCATTGGAAGACATCAAGAGATGGAGAAACCACCACTTCCCCTGGTAGTTTGGAGGAAACTGATGCAGAGAGGGGAAGGGAACTGACTCCAAGGCGACACCTGTGAGTCTGTATCATAAGAGATACGCACAACGACATCGTGCTAAGGTCGTACAAGCAACCTTCATTCTGGTGTTTCCTAACGTTTAAAGGCCTGGTCTGCACACAGTTCTTGGTAGTTCTATAACTATTTTGGGTAGGGATGCATTTATTTACATCTCCCTTAATTGTTGTCCCAGCACAACTTCTACTGTGCACACAGTTATATCCTCATACAAGTGTCTTGCACCAATATAGCTTATTCCCCTCACTGTACTGGTATACAGCACCGTTATACTGATATGACTGTCCCCATACTAGGGGGGTTGTACTGCTTGAACTATACTAGTAGAGCTCAAGCACTACAACTTTCTAGTGTAAACAAGCCCCTGCTCACTATCACTCGTGCACCTTTATATTGAATTAGAACAAAAAAGTCAGTCTCCTGTTACGGGGGAACAGAGATTGTCTCCCCACAGGACAAATGACACTCAGATACTTGGCCCTCAGATCCTGTGGTGATGGGCACCAACTGAGAAACCTAGATAAATAGCTCCATGTAGACGAACGAATGTCAGTGCAGAGGTGTCATGGGGTTGCTGGTCCCTTTAAGTGGAGTCTGGGCCCAGGCTACGTATGGGAAGCTAATTTAAAAGCAAAGAGCCCATGTACGGCAGATGATTGTCTGTCAGGCACCTGGCCCTGATCAAAGGCCATCAGAACTCAGTAGCAAGGAGGGGCTCTTGGGAAAGGCCCATTCTGTTGCTGCAGGAGGAGACCTACAGCCTGTTTAACTCTCTAAGCTGTCAGGTAAACTGATGGAGTAGAAAGGGTTCAGCTTTAGCCCCCAGCTCAGCCAATCAGCATTGAGACTCTGCGGGGCGGGAGACTGAGGGGTCTCACCACATAGCCCAAAGGATGGCCCAGCTCACTAGTGGGGATCACTGTCAGAGCACTCTTCCTGTCCCATGGCTTTGTGAGGGGCTCCCACAATGAGGGCTGGAGAGCAGCCCCCTCCTCGCCTGTGGAGGGAGGGAAGAAGGGAAAAGGGAAAACAAAAGAGACACAAACCCCAATGTCCCCAGTGACTCTAAGGGACAAAGGCCTAAGTGGGGGAAAAATTCTCCCACCTTAACCCAGTGTTTTCCATGCCTAGAATTTGTCCGGCACCAGATGGCTCAGGCTGAACAGGTTCCAAACCGCTCTGAGGCTCTGACCTTCTCAACAGGGACGGCTGTTTTCCAGCTCAATCAGTAGTGGGAAAGGGGGAAACTCCAAAGAGGCTCCTCCTCGCGCTCACGTACCTGAACCCTCCCTCAGGCCTCAAGGGGAGACCTCGGGAAGGAGACTGGCTGCAGCAAACCAAGGGGGGTCTCTGAGATTGCCCCTGCCCTGCAGCCTGTCCTGCCTGTCCGTTGCCATGGACTCTCTGTGAGGTCACCGCCTCCCAACCTCTTTTCACCAATCAGCCGAGGTGCTGCAAAAGGCCCTTGTGATGTCACTGCCACACCCACCCCTGCCCTGTGGGGCTAATGTCCTGCTCCTGCCCAGCCCCTTTCGATGTTTGAGCTACTCCCCCTGTATCGCCCCCCCCCCCCACACACACACACTCACTGTTAGCTCTGGGGATCAATCAGGCTACTCATGAAAACATCAGAGGCTGCTCAATGTGCCACACTCCGGTTTTCAGAGATTTCTAGACTTTAAGGCCAGAAGAGACCATTCGATCATATCATCTGACCCCTCCCCTCCCCGCCTCTTGTATAGCATCTTGTATAGCACAGTGGCTAGATATCACAGACCTCTTGTATAGCACAGTGGCTAGTTTTGGACCAAAGCACACTCCAGAAAGGCATCTAGTCTTCATTGGAAGACATCAAGAGATGGAGAAACCACCACTTCCCCTGCTAGTTTGGAAGAAACTGATGCAGAGAGGGGAAGGGAACTGACCCCAAGGCCACACCTGTGAGTCTGTATCATAAGACATATGCACAACGACACCGTGCTAAGGTCCTACAAGCAACCTTCATTCTGGTGTTTCCTAAGGTTTAAAGGCCTGGTCTGCACACAGTTCTTGGTAGTTCTATAACTATTTTGGGTAGGGATGCATTTATTTACATCTCCCTTAATAGTTGTCCCAGCACAACTTCTACTGTGCACACAGTTATATCCTCATACAAGTGTCTTACACCAATATAGCTTATTCCCCTCACTGTACTGGTATAAAGCACCGTTATACTGATATGACTGTCCCCATACTAGGGGGGTTGTACTGCTTGAACTATACTAGTAGAGCTCAAGCACTACAACTTTCTAGTGTAAACAAGTCCCTGCTCACTATCACTCGTGCACCTTTATATTGAATTAGAACAAAAAAGTCAGTCTCTTGTTACGGGGGGAACAGAGATTGCCTCCCCACAGGACAAATGACACTCAGATACTTGGCCCTCAGATCCTGTGGTGATGGGCACCAACTGAGAAACCTAGATAAATAGCTCCATGTATACGAACGAATGTCAGTGCAGAGGTGTCATGGCGTTGCTAGTCCCTTTAAGTGGAGTCTGGGCCCAGGCTACGTATGGGAAGCTAATTTAAAAGCAAAGAGCCCATGTAGGGCAGATGATTGTCTGTCAGGCACCTGGCCCTGATCAAAGGCCATCAGGACTCAGTGGCAAGGAGGGTCTTTTGGGACAGGCCCGTTCTGTTGCTGCAGGAGGAGACCCCTACAGCCTGTTTAACTCTCTAAGCTGTCAGGTAAACTGATGGAGTAGAAAGGGTCCAGCTTTAGCCCCCAGCTCAGCCAATCAGCATTGAGACTCTGCGGAGCGGGAGGCTGAGGGGTCTCACCACATAGCCCAAAGGATGGCCCAGCTCACCAGTGGGGATCACTGTCAGAGCACTCTTCCTGTCCCATGGCTTTGTGAGGGCCTCCCACAATGAGGGCTGGACAGCAGCCCCCTCCTCACCTGTGGAGGGAGGGAAGAAGGGAAAAGGGAAAACAAAAGAGACAAACCCCAATGTCCCCAGTGACTCTAAGGGACAAAGGCCTAAGTAGGGGGAAAATTCTCCCACCTTAACCTAGTGTTTTCCATGCCTAGAATTTGGCCGGCACCAGATGGCTCAGGCTAAACAGATTCCAAACCGCTCTGAGGCTCTGACCTTCTCAACAGGGACGGCTGTTTTCCGGCTAAATCAGTAGTGGGAAAGGGGGAAACTCCGAAGAGGCTCCTCCTCGCGCTCACGTACCTGAACCTGAATTCTCCCTCAGGCCTCAAGGGGAGACCTCGGGAAGGAGACTGCCTGCAGCAAACCAAGGGGGGTCTCTGAGATTGCCCCTGCCCTGCCTGCCCGTTGCCATGGACTCTCTGTGAGGTCACCGCCTCCCAACCTCTTTTCACCAATCAGCCAGACAGCTGGGCGATTAGAAGAGCCCAGCGGGACGCGCTGTGCATCCGGGAGGCTTTGAAAGCTAGGTTCCACAGTGACCAGGGTAACCAGTGACTTTTAAGTTTCTGTACAGAGAAGCTGAACCTGCCACCGTTTCTTTACCCAGTTAATGATGACTATCCTCTCCAGTTACAGACCCCCTCCACCCCCTTCCAAAATAATAAAATCATTTTTATTTTGTTAATGAACACCGTTGTCTTTGGTACTGTTTTCGCGGGAATGTTTGAAACCTGGGACGCAGACTGTGGTGGGGAGCGGGTGTAGTGTACTGATGCAAATGATCCTTCTAAACTCCAGGAATGACAGGATTCGCAGTGGCGGACTGGTTGTTTCAACGGAGCCTGCCAGCCCTCCTGAGCGGGACTGCGTGTATGTGGGGGCTATGTGACTTTATGGCAGGGTGAGGAGGGTTACAGATCCCCTGCTGCGTGGCTCTGTGATCCAGGACAAGGTCCGCTGCATAAGATCTGTAACTGCCCTCCCCCGCCACAAAGTCACAGAGCAACTAACCCCCCCCGCCCCCCACAGAACATGAAAACCACCTCCCAGACTGACCAGGGTAACTAGTCACTGCACTGCGTATGTGCCCTGCTGCTGGACCTGCCCCCGCCTCTGTACCCTGCTAAAGGTGACTGTCCTGTCCAATTACCAAGCCCCTTCCCCCCCTTCAGACAGACTCTCCCTCAAAAGAACCTGACTGAAACAGTAATGAACAGAAACGTATTTTTTATTAACAACCAGACATGAAACTGGGGGGTGAAAGTTGGACGGGGGCTTGGGTGAGGCGGGCAGGAAAGGACTTTTCACATTTTGGGGAATGACAGCCTTCTGGTGCTTGAGCAGTCTGCAGGGGTGGAGTGAGAGTTTTCACGGACTCTGCCGCCCCTCCTTCTTTGGACTTTGGGCGAGGGGGGTATGGGACTTGGTGGCGGGGGAGTGCGGTTACTGATAGACAGCAGCGGGACTCTGTCCTCCTGCCTCCGTTCCTGCAGAACATCAACAAGGCGCCGGAGCGTGTCCGTTTGCTCCCTCAGAAGTCCAAGCAGCGTTTGAGTCGCTTGCTGGTCTTCCTGCCGCCACCTCTCCTCACGTTGCGTGTGTCCGGTGCATTTGGGACAAATTCTCCCTCCACTGGTTCTGCTGTGCTGCCTGGGCTCGGGAGCAGCCCATTAGTTCTGAGAACATGTCCTCTCGCGTCTTCTTCTTCCTCCGCCTAATGTGCGCTAGCCTCTGGGAGTGTGATGCCAGGTTGGGTTGGGAGACAGTTGCAGATGTGGCTGTGGGAATGAGAAAAAGGTAGTGAATTCCTCCGAAAGATAAATGTTGTTGTGAACCAAGAACATAGTCTTTCTCTGTGAACAAGACCATGAACCACACCTATCACATGCGCACTCAGGACAAGGTCGAATTTTCGGACCTCGCCTTCAGTGCCTGGGCTTTTGCACTGCCGATCTGGGAAGCGGGGCAGGACACGGTAATCTCTGTAGCAGGCAAACATGGTAAGCCGTAGACTTGTGGCTGCTTAAAACTTTAGGAGTACCACTGGCCTCCTTTCACATTGAAAGCACTGCCAGTCTCTGCTGCCAGCCATCGGCCAAGCAGGAACTCTGGCCCTGTCCCACCCCCTCGCGGATGTCCCAGGGAAAGATCCCTGTATGCTGCCCCTCTCCCGCCCCCACCGCGTGGCTGTAAACCAGCGGTCACAGTTCTGTAAAGGAACTTGTTGCAAGCAGTCCCAATACTAACAGTCCCCTACCTAATTCAAAGCAGGTCATCATGAGCGACATAACTCTCATGAGGATCCCGGACACCGAGAAGGAACGGATGCTTCGAGAAAGCCTGCAAAGACCGGGGCCCTATGCCGCCATGCTATGCAAGGCAATGATACCGGAGTACTTGCTTGTCTCCTGGCGCGGGAACGTCTCGTACTTCGGAGGACCCAGTAAGGCCGCTCTCCCCAGGAACCTGATGAACAGGCTCTATCCCCGGACATATAGACAGGATTCTAATATAGCTGCAGTAGCAGGGACTAAAGAGTGGAGCAGCTTGGGCAGCAGAATCATGCACAACCGGACACTGTTTGATTTTTTTTAAATAGTTGTTACTGATTACTTAAGCGCCCAGGGGGAAGAAATCATGAATCACACATTGTTCTTAGTCTTAATATTCCAGTTTTGTAAAAAATAAAGGTTTATATGTTTAAAGCACTTACCGCTTGATCCTTCCCCTGAATCTGTGTCCGGGTTACATGCTGGGGAGGGTTGGTAGGGGATCTCTGTAAGGGTGATGAAGAGCTCCTGGCTGTCGGGGAAATCAGCTTGGGAAGCGCTGTCGACTGCCTCGTCCTCCTCATCTCCTTCCTCATCTTCCCCGTCCGCTAACATGTCCGAGGAACCGGCCGTGGACAATATCCCATCCTCAGAGTCCACGGTCAGTGGAAAAGGGAAAACAAAGACTCTAAGGGACAAAGGCCTAAGTGGGGGAAAAATTCTCCCACCTTAACCTAGTGTTTTCCATGCCTAGAATTTGGCCGGCACTAGATGGCTCAGGCTGAACAGGTTCCAAACCGCTCTGAGGCTCTGACCTTCACAACAGGGACGGCTGTTTTCCAGCTAAATCAGTAGTGGGAAAGGGGGAAACTCCAAAGAGGCTCCTCCTCGCGCTCACGTACCTGAACCTGAATTCTCCCTCAGGCCTCAAGGGGAGACCTCGGGAAGGAGACTGGCTGCAGCAAACCAAGGGGGGTCTCTGAGATTGCCCCGGTCCTGCAGCCTGTCCTGCCTGCCCATTGCCATGGACTCTCTGTGAGGTCACCGCCTCCCAACCTCTTTTCACCAATCAGCCGAGGTGCTGCAAAAGGCCCTTGTGATGTCACTGCCACACCCACCCCTGCCCTGTGGGGCTAATGTCCAGCTCCTGCCCAGCCCCTTTCGATGTTTGAGCTGCTCCCCCTGTATCGCCCCCCCACACACACACACACTCACTGTTAGCTCTGGGGATCAATCAGGCTACTCATGAAAACATCAGAGGAGGCTCAATGTGCCACACTCCGGTTTTCAGAGATTTCTAGACTTTAAAGCCAGAAGAGAACATTCGATCATATAATCTGACCCCTCCCCTCCCCGCCTCTTGTATAGCATCTTGTATAGCACAGTGGCTAGATATCACAGACCTCTTGTATAGCACAGTGGCTAGTTTTGGACCAAAGCACACTCCAGAAAGGCATCTAGTCTTCATTGGAAGACATCAAGAGATGGAGAAACCACCACTTCCCCTGGTAGTTTGGAGGAAACTGATGCAGAGAGGGGAAGGGAACTGACCCCAAGGCCACACCTGTGAGTCTGTATCATAAGACATATGCACAACGACACCGTGCTAAGGTCGTACAAGCAACCTTCATTCTGGTGTTTCCTAACGTTTAAAGGCCTGGTCTGCACACAGTTCTTGGTAGTTCTATAACTATTTTGGGTAGGGATGCATTTATTTACATCTCCCTTAATAGTTGTCCCAGCACAACTTCTACTGTGCACACAGTTATATCCTCATACAAGTGTCTTACACCAATATAGCTTAGTCCCCCCACTGTACTGGTATAAAGCACCGTAATACTGATATGACTGTCCCCATACTAGGGGGTTGTACTGCTTGAACTATACTAGTAGAGCTCAAGCACTACAACTTTCTAGTGCAAACAAGCCCTTGCTCACTATCACTCGTGCACCTTTATATTGAATTAGAACAAAAAAGTCAGTCTCTTGTTACGGGGGAATAGAGCTTGCCTCCCCACAGGACAAATGACACTCAGATACTTGGCCCTCAGATCCTGTGGTGATGGGCACCAACTGAGAAACCTAGATAAATAGCTCCATGTAGACGAACCAATGTCAGTGCAGAGGTGTCATGGGGTTGCTGGTCCCTTTAAGTGGAGTCTGGGCCCAGGCTACCTATGGGAAGCTAATTTAAAAGCAAAGTGCCCATGTAGGGCAGATGATTGTCTGTCAGGCACCTGGCCCTGATCAAAGGCCATCAGGACTCAGTGGCAAGGAGGGGCTCTTGGGACAGGCCCGTTCTGTTGCTGCAGGAGGAGACCTACAGCCTGTTTAACTCTCTAAGCTGTCAGGTAAACTGATGGAGTAGAAAGGGTCCAGCTTTAGCCCCCAGCTCAGCCAATCAGCATTGAGACTCTGCGGAGCGGGAGGCTGAGGGGTCTCACCACATGGCCCAAAGGATGGCCCAGCTCACCAGTGGGGATCACTGTCAGAGCACTCTTCCTGTCCCATGGCTTTGTGAGGGCCTCCCACAACGAGGGCTGGAAAGCAGCCCCCTCTTCGCCTGTGGAGGGAGGGAAGCATGGAAAAGGGAAACCAAGAGACACAAACCCCAATGTCCCCAGTGATTCTAAGGGACAAAGGCCTAGGTGGGGAAAACATTCATAGATTCATAGATTCCTGGACTGGAAGGGACCTCGAGAGGTCATCGAGTCCAGTCCCCTGCCCTCATTGCAGGACCAAATACTGTCTAGACCATCCCTGATAGACATTTATCTAACCTACTTTTAAATATCTCCAGAGATGGAGATTCCACAACCTCCCTAGGCAATTTATTCCAGTGTTTAACCACCCTGACAGTTAGGAACTTTTTCCTAATGTCCAACCTAAACCTCCCTTGCTGCAATTTAAGCCCATTGCTTCTTGTTCTATCCTTAGAGGCTAAGGTGAACAAGTTTTCTCCCTCCTCCTTATGACACCTTTTTAGATACCTGAAAACTGCTATCATGTCCCCTCTCAGTCTTCTCTTTTCCAAACTAAACAAACCCAATTCTTTCAGCCTTCCTTCATAGGTCATGTTCTCAAGACCTTTAATCATTCTTGTTGCTCTTCTCTGGACCCTCTCCAATTTCTCCACATCTTTCTTGAAATGCGGTGCCCAGAACTAGACAGAATACTCCAGTTGAGGCCTAACCAGTGCAGAGTAGAGCGGAAGAATGACTTCTCCTGTCCTGCTCACAACACACCTGTTAATACATCCCAGAATCATGTTTGCTTTTTTTGCAACAGCGTCACACTGTTGACTCATATTTAGCTTGTGGTCCACTATAACCCCTAGATCCCTCTCTGCCCTACTCCTTCCTAGACAGTCTCTTCCCATTCTGTATGTGTGAAACTGATTGTTCCTTCCTAAGTGGAGCACTTTGCATTCGTCTTTGTTAAACCTCATCCTGTTTACCTCAGACCATTTCTCCAATTTGTCCAGATCATTTTGAATTATGACCCTGTCCTCCAAAGCAGTTGCAATCCCTCCCAGTTTGGTATCATCTGCAAACTTAATAAGCGTACTTTCTAGGCCAATATCGAAGTCGTTGATGAAGATATTGAACAGAGCCGGTCCCAAAACAGACCCCTGCGGAACCCCACTTGTTATACCTTTCCAGCAGGATTGGGAACCATTAATAACTACTCTCTGAGTACGGTTATCCAGCCAGTTATACACCCACCTTATAGTAGCCCCATCTAAGTTGTATTTGCCTAGTTTATCGATAAGAATATCATGCGAGACTGTATCAAATGCCTTAGTAAAGTCTAGGTATACCACATCCACCGCTTCTCCCTTATCCACAAGACTCGTTATCCTATCAAAGAAAGCTATCAGATTGGTTTGACACGATTTGTTCTTTACAAATCCATGCTGGCTATTCCCTATCACCTTACCATCTGTGACGGTGCTGCCCGTGGGAGCCAGCTGAGGTCACTCAATCAGGGTGAACTGCAAACAAAACGGGGCAGACCAACCCCAAACGCTGGTGGTTATTCCAATACTTAGATTTACCAAGCCAGCACAAAACAGCTTCTATAGTACCTCACTGGTTACTTAGAAGTCCAAACAACGCAGTTCCCTTCAAGTACCCAGCCTCAGGCCTCCGTCCAGACACACCTGTCAGATATATGATTACTGAAAATCTTCCTTCATCATATAAGAGAAAAGGTTATTCCAATCCCAAAGGATCAGCCACATACCCAGGTCCAATTATAACTTAGATCTTACCCAAAATACACGCTAATAACCAATTCTTATTACATAAGAACATAAGAAAGGCCATACCGGGTCAGATCAAAGGTCCATCTAGCCCAGTATCCTGCTTGTGCGCTGCTTTATAAAGCCCTGGCCTGGGTGAATGCCCCGCCCACTGATTAAGGCTCAGCCAATTACCAGAGGCTTCTAGCCTTCAGACCTTCCTTTGAAGCTCACAGCTTCCAACTGCCAGCCACAGCACACGGTCCTTCAAACAACTAAACAAACAAACAGACTGACAAACACAAGCTCAGCACACAGCAAGTAACCCCCAAACACAAACAAACACACACTACAGACAGTCACTTACCCCAAGGGTCCTGTATTTGCTCCTCCTTCACCTGGAGAACTCCCTTGCGAAACTCCCTGTTAGCAGCCCCTGGTCGCAAAAGCGAACTAACCTAAAATGTATTAAAAAAGAAAAGAGAGAGAGTGTTGGTTAAAAGATCAATATACATACAGACTTGAATTCAATTCTTGAGGTTCAGATACATAGCAAAGGTGAGCTTGCAGTTGACAAAAGTCCTTTTAGATATAGTCCATAGGTTATAGTCCAATGGCCATATTCAGGGTGACTCCAGTTAGTGACCGGGGATCTCAATCCTTGTGGCTTAAACTTTCCCCCTCTTGAAACCCAAAGCAGATCTGAGACGAAGCAGAATCGTGTCCCAGGGTTCTTATACATTTCCAGCAGCCTTTCGGCCTGAGAAAACAATAGGCTTAACTCTCCTTCTCCCAAACATCCTGGCAATTAGCACAGGGTAATTTATCCATTAAACAGTTCAGATACAGGTTACCACAACCTTCAAAGAGACAGAGAGACAATAATACTATTTCACTCAAGTATCTTCATTAATGTTAATATTCCTTTTTGATCTTTGAATTAAAGTTACAGCAATAGACAAGACTTGTTTGTTTACATCACAAGACCTGAGCAAACATCTACCCTTGAGATCTCTAACAATGCAGACTTGCATTTCAAAGCTCTATTCATTTACATATCTTCCTAACCAGTTTCTACAATTCACCCATGGGTCAGGCCAGTCTGAGTTAGGGCTTGTCTACACTACAAAATTAGGTCGGATTTATAGAAGCCGGATTTATAGAAGCTGGTTTTATGCAGCCGACTGTGTGTGTCCCCACATAAAATGCTCTAAGTGCATGAAGTCGGCGGACCGTGTCCACAGTACCGAGGCTAGCGTCGACTTCCGGCGCATTGCACTATGGGTGCCTATGGGTACCTATCCCACAGTTCCCGGAGTCTCCGGCGCCCATTGGAATTATGGGTTGAGATCGCAATGCCCGAATGATGCAAAGCAGTGCCGCGGGGGGTTCTGGGTACATTGCGTCACGCACCTCCCCCGCCGTCACAGCAACGGCAGACAATAGATTCGCGCCTTTTTACCTGGGTTACCTGTGCAGACAACATACCACGCCAAGCATGGAGCCCGCTCAGCTCAGCTCACCGTCACCATATGTCTTCCGGGTGCCGGCAAACGTGTGACTGCATTGCTAAACAGCAGCAGCAGATTACTGCCTTTTGGCGGTAGACGGTGCAGCATGAGTAGTAGCCTTCATCGGCGCTCGGGATGCTGGTAGCTGTGGGGCTGGCAGCCGTAGGGCTGCATTGCACCAGCCCCTTGCCTTTTGGCAGTAGATAGTTTATTACGACTGGTAACCGTCCTGTCAGTATTGTCTGCTGAGCATCCAGAAGAGGCCGAGGGCAATCTGGGTGCTCAGCAGATCTGAAAGAAGAGCTTTCCTCAGGTCTGAAAGCAAGTAAATTTAGAGGTTGCCTGAAATGCTCATAGATTATTGTAGCCTGAGCGCCTTTACCGAGCCTTCTGGCTACTGTACAGCAGCAACCCCTTGCCTTTAACCGTCCTCGTTGGACAATGATGGTTACCAGTCGTAGTATACTATTTGCTGCCAAGTATTGTCTGCTAAGCACCCAGAAAAGGCCGAGGGCGATCTGGGTGCTGGCAGACATGTGGCTGGCACACGTGGGGCTACATTGCTACACAGCAGCAACCCCTTGCCTTTAACCGTCCTCGTTGGACAATGATGGTTACCAGTCGTAGTATACTATTTGCTGCCAAGTATTGGCTGCCAAGCACCCAGAAAATGCCGAGGGCTATCAGTCATGCTGCACTGTCGTCTTAAGATGTAAAAAATAGATTTGTGTTTTATTCATTTCCTTCCCCCCTCCCTCCGTCAAATCAACGGCCCGCTAAACCCAGGCTTAGGAGTTCAATCTCTGGGGGGGGGGGGCATTCTGTGTGACAGTTGTTTGTATTTCTCCCTGATGCACAGCCACCTTTCTTGATTTTAATTCCCTGTACCTGTACGCCATGTCGTCAGTCGCCCGCCCCTCCCTCCCTCCCTCCCTCCCTCCCTTCTTCCCCTGGTCTTTAGATACTAGTTTCGCGCCTTTTTTCAGACCAGACGCCATAGCTAGCACTGGGATCATGGAGCCCGCTCAGATCACCGCGGCAATTATGAGCACTATGAACACCACGCGCATTGTCCTGGAGTATATGCAGAGCCTGGACATGCCAAAGCAAAACCAGGAGGACCAGCTGAGGAGGAGGAGGCGATTGCAGCGCGGCGACGATAGTGATGAGGAAATTGACATGGACCTCTCACAAGGCACAGGCCCCAGCAATGTGGAAATCATGGTGTTACTGGGGCAGGTTCATGCCATGGAACGCCGATTCTGGGCCCGGGAAACAAGCACAGACTGGTGGGACCGCATCGTGTTGCAGGTCTGGGACGATTCCCAGTGGCTGCGAAACTTTCGCATGCGTAAGGGCACTTTCATGGAACTTTGTGACTTGCTTTCCCCTGCCCTGAAGCGCCAGAATACCAAGATGAGAGCAGCCCTCACAGTTGAGAAGCGAGTGGCAATAGCCCTGTGGAAGCTTGCAACGCCAGACAGCTACCGGTCAGTCGGGAATCAATTTGGAGTGGGCAAATCTACTGTGGGGGCTGCTGTGATCCAAGTTGCCAGGGCAATGAGAGGCCTGGTGATATCAAGGGTAGTGACTCTGGGAAACGTGCAGGACATAGTGGATGGCTTTGCTGCAATGGGATTCCCAAACTGTGGTGGGGCGATAGACGGAACCCATATCCCTATCTTGGCACCGGCGCACCAAGCCACCGAGTACATAAACCGCAAGGGGTACTTTTCAATGCTGCTACAAGCCCTGGTGGATCACAAGGGACGTTTCACCGACATCAACGTGGGCTGGCCGGGAAGGGTACATGATGCTCGCGTCTTCAGGCACTCTCTTCTGTTTCGAAAGCTGGAGGAAGGGACTTTCTTCCCGGACCAGAAAATAACCATTGGGGATGTTGAAATGCCTATCGTGATCCTTGGGGACCCAGCCTACCCCTTAATGCCATGGCTCATGAAGCCATACACAGGCAGCCTGGACAGGAGTCAGGACCTGTTCAACTACAGGCTGAGCAAGTGCCGAATGGTGGTGGAATGTGCATTTGGGCGTTTAAAAGCGCGCTGGCGCAGCTTACTGACTCGCTGTGACCTCAGCGAAAAGAATATCCCCATTGTTATTGCTACTTGCTGTGCGCTCCACAATATCTGTGAGAGTAAGGGGGAGACATTTATGGCGGGGTGGGAGGTAGAGGCAAATCGCCTGGCCGCTGATTACGCGCAGCCAGACACCAGGTCGGTTAGAGCAGCACAGCAGGGCGCGGTGCGCATCAGAGAGGCTTTGAAAACTAGTTTTGTGACTGGGCAGGATATGGTGTGAAACTTCTGTTTGTTTCTCCTTGATGAAATCGCAGCCCCCCCCCCCCCACGCACCCGGTTAACTCTACTACCCTGTAAACCAAGCACCCCAACCTCCCCTACCCTCCCCTCTTCAAGCACCACTTGCAGAGGCAATAAAGTCATTGTTACTTCACATTCATGCATTCTTTATTAATTGAGCACACAACTAGGGGGATAATTGCAAAGGTAGCCCGGGATGGGTGGGGGAGGAGGGAAGGAAAAGGACACACTGCACTTTAAAACTTTAAAACTTATTGCTGTGGAAATCATCTAGGGTGGAGTGATTGGGTGGCCGGAGGCCCCCCCACCGTGTTCTTGGGCGTCTGGGTGAGGAGGCAATGGGACTTGGGGAGGAGGGCTGGTGGTTACAGAGGGGCTGTAGCGGCGGTCTCTGCTCCTGCTGTTGGTTACAGAGGGGCTGTAGCGGCGGTCTCTGCTCCTGCTGCCTTTCCTGCAGCTCAACCATACGCAGGAGCATATCACTTTGATGCTCCAGCAGCCGGAGCATCGACTCTTGCTTTCTGAGTACAAGCTCACGCCACTTCTCCTCTTCAGCCCGCGTTTCAGCCCGCCACCTCTCCTCTCGCTCATATTGGGCTTTTTTAAAATCAGTCATTGACTGCCTCCACGCATTCTGCTGTGCTCTGTCAGCATGGGAGGCAGTCTGTAGTTCAGTGAACAT
This sequence comes from Emys orbicularis, assembly GCF_028017835.1. Lineage (NCBI taxonomy): Eukaryota > Metazoa > Chordata > Testudines > Emydidae > Emys > Emys orbicularis. Next base: position 18,106,629 of record NC_088703.1, on the reverse strand, counting down.
TTCGTCACGTGTCCTTCGCTTCCTTCTTCGAATATTCACTAGCCTCTGTGAAGGTGAAACATTTGCAGCTGGTGGAGGAGAAGGGAGAGTTGTTTAAAAAAGATACATTTTTGAGAACAATGGGTACACTCTTTCACGTTAGATTTTGCTGTTCACATCACACAGCACATGTGCTTTCGTTACAAGGTCGCATTTTTCCTCTTATATTGAGGGCCTGCCGGTTTGGTGTGAGAGATCACTCACGCAGTGCCAGGCCACAGATTTCAGCTTGCAGGCAGCCATGGTAAGACACAGTCTTTGGGCTTTTTTAACCTTGTTAACAAGTGGGGATGGTTTAAAACAGTACTGCTCTCATTAACCATACCAAGCACCCGTTGGGTTGGCCATTTAAAATGGGTTTGCAATGTAAAAGGAGGGGCTGCGGTTTCAGGTTTAACATGCAGCACAAACCCAACTAACTCCCCTCCCCCACACACCCAATTCTCTGGGATGGTCACTTCACCCCTCCCCCCCACCGCGTGGTTAGCAGCGGGGAATATTTCTGTTCAGCAGAGCAGGAAGGGGCACCTCTGAATGTCCCCTTAATAAAATCGCCCCATTTCAACCAGGTGACCGTGAATGATATCACTCTCCTGAGGATAACAAAGAGCGATAAGGAATGGATGTTGTCTGCATGCCAGCAAACACCGGGACCATACGCTGCCATGCTTTGTTATGCAATGATTCCAGACTACGTGCTACTGGCCTGGCGTGGTAAAGTGTCCTACCATGGCGGACGGGATAAGGCAGCCCTCCCCAGAAACCTTTTGCAAAGGCTTTGGGAGTACATGAAGGAGAGCTTTCTGGAGATGTCCCTGGAGGATTTCCGCTCCATCCCCATACACGTTAACAGACTTTTCCAGTAGCTGTACTGGCCGCGATTGCCAGGGCAAATTAATCATTAATCATTAAACACACTTGTTTTTAAACCATGTGTAATATTTACAAAGGTACACTCACCAGAGGTCCCCTGTGTGCCCACAGGGTCTTGGGTGAGTTCGGGGGTTACTGGTACCAGGTCCAGGGTGACAAACATATCCTGGCTGTTGGGGAAACTGGTTTCTCCGCTTCCTTGCTGCTGTGAGCTATCTATGATGTTCTCTCCATCCTCATCTTCCTCGTCCGCCGAACCCGCTTCCCTGTCTCCAGTGAGGGACTCATAGCACACGCTTGGGCTACTGGTGGCTGCACCCCCTAGAATGGCATGCAGCTCCTCGTAGTAGCGGCATGTTTGCGGCTCAGCCCCGGACCTTCCGTTTGCGTCTCTGGCTTTGTGGTAGGCTTGCCTTAGCTCCTTAATTTTCACGCGGCACTGCTGTGCGTCCCTGTTATGGCCTCTGTCCTTCATGGCCTTGGAGATCTTTTCTAATGTTTTGCCATTTCTTTTACTGTTTCGGAGTTCGGCCAGCACTGCTTCATCTCCCCAGATGGCGATCAGATCCCGTACCTCCCGTTCGGTCCAGGCTGGAGCTCTTTTGCGATCCTGAGACTGGGACTGGGACTCCATCACAGTTACCTGTGCTGATGAGCTCTGCATGGTCACCTGTGCTCTCCACGCTGAGCAAACAGGAAATGAAATTCAAACGTTCGCGGGGCTTTTCCTGTCTACCTGGCCAGTGCATCTGAGTTGAGAGTGCTGTCCAGAGCGGTCACAATGAAGCACTGTGGGATAGCTCCCGGAGGCCACTAATGTCGAATTCCGTCCTCACTACCCAATTCCGACCCCCATAAGGCCGATTTTATCGCTAATCCCCTCGTCGAGGTGGTGTAAAGAAACCGGTTTAAAGGGCCCTTTAAGTCGAAAGAAAGGGCTTCGTCGTGTAAACGTGTCCAGGCTTAAGTCGACTTAACGCAGCTAAAGTCGACCTAAACTCGTAGTGTAGACCAGGCCTTAATTAACTCTTTCTGGCCCTGTCATCTTTTAATGAAATATTATTTTACACTCAGAACGTCACACCACCTTCCAAGTGTTTGCAGATGATTTCCTTAATTACTTGCTCCATTATCTTCCCTGGCATAGAAGTTAAACTAACTGGTCTGTAGTTTCCTGGGTTGTTTTTATTTCCCTTTTTATAGATGGGCACTATATTTGCCCTTTTCCAGTCTTCTGGAATCTCTCCTGTCTCCCATGATTTTCCAAAGATAATAGCTAGAGGCTCAGATACCTCCTCTATTAGCTCCTTGAGTATTCTAGGATGCATTTCATCAGGCCCTGGTGACTTGCAGGCACGAAAGCTTATGCTGAAATAAATTTGATAGTCTCTAAGGTGCCACAAGTACTCCTGTTCTTTTAACTTTTCTAAGTGATTTTTAACTTGTTCTTATTTTATTTTATCTTCTAAACCTACCCCCTTCCCATTAGCATTCACTATGTTAGGCATTCCTTCAGACTTCTCGGTGAAGACCGAAACAAAGAAGTCATTAAGCATCTCTGCCATTTCCAAGTTTCCTGTTACTGTTTCTCCCTCGTCACTGAGCAGTGGGCCTACCCTGTCCTTGGTCTTCCTCGTGCTCAGGGGCGGCTCTAGGCACCAGCAAAGCAAGCACGTGCTTGGGGCAGCCCATTTGCAGGGGCGGCAGGGATCCAGCATGGGAGCTGAGAACCAACAGGGGGCCCTGGGAGCTGTAGTTCCTTGGTTAGCTCCCTGCCTATAGAGCCAGCCCTGGAGCAGGGAAAGAACTACATTTCCCAGCATTCCCTTGGCCACTACCAACAGGAAAGAGGGGGAGGGAGTGAGGTAGCTGAGACCTCATGCTGCTGTGAATCGAGAGCTGCATTGTGAAGGTAGGGATACCATATTTTAACATTCAAAAAATAGGACACTCCACGGGGAGGGAGGGTTGCCCCACCCTGCCACAATCCACTCCCTCCGTCTGCCCCGCACAGAAACCCCAACCCATCCAACCCCCCTGCTCCCTGATCACCCCCTCCCAGGACCCCTGCCCCAACTGCCCCCCAGGACCCCACCCCCTACCTGTCACCTGACAAACCCCTGGGACTCCCATGCCTATCCAACTGCTGCCTGTCCCCTGACTGCCCCCCCAACCCCTGACCCATCTAACCCCCCCTTCTCCCTGCCCCTGACTGCCCCCCCAAACCTCCGCCCCATCCAACCCCCCTTGCTCCCTGTCCCTTGACTGCCCCCCCGGAACCCCCTACCCCTTCTCCAACCCCCCAGTCCCCTTACCGTGCCACTCAGACCAGCGTGCCTGGATTCGCGCAGCGCCAGACACGCTGCTGCATACATTCTGCCGTGCTCCCCTGCGGAGCCACAGCCCCCGCCCCCCTCCCAGCACCTGCCTTCCAGATTTGAACACCTCAAATTTCAGGAGTGCTCAAGCTCAATTTTGGCAGCTGTGACTTCATTTCTCCCAAATCAAATATACTGATCCATTGTAACTTGCTATAGAAAAAGTAGGATAAAATTGAGCAAGAAATGCTTCCCAGTGGTTATTAGGACTGGAATGGCTATTTTCAATAGCCATTGCCTTTTTGTTTGTTTGTTTGTTTAAAGGGAAGACAGTGAAATTGCATTGGCAAATTCCCAATAGAAAGAAAGAGTGGAACAAAAGAATAATAAAGCCACCTCAACTTTTCCTCATTTATGTAGGACAGTCTTGAGAGGCTCCCCCTGTATCGCCCCCCCACACACACACACACTCACTGTTAGCTCTGGGGATGAATCAGGCTACTCATGAAAACATCAGAGGCTGCTCAATGTGCCAGACTCCGGTTTTCAGAGATTTCTAGACTTTAAGGCCAGAAGAGACCATTCGATCATATCATCTGACCCCTCCCCTCCCCGCCTCTTGTATAGCACAGTGGCTAGATATCACAGACCTCTTGTATAGCACAGTGGCTAGTTTTGGACCAAAGCACACTCCAGAAAGGCATCTAGTCTTCATTGGAAGACATCAAGAGATGGAGAAACCACCACTTCCCCTGCTAGTTTGGAGGAAACTGATGCAGAGAGGGGAAGGGAACTGACTCCAAGGCCACACCTGTGAGTCTGTATCATAAGACATACGCACAACGACTCCGTGCTAAGGTCGTACAAGCAACCTTCATTCTGGTGTTTCCTAACGTTTAAAGGCCTGGTCTGCACACAGTTCTTGGTAGTTCTATAACTATTTTGGGTAGGGATGCATTTATTTACATCTCCCTTAATAGTTGTCCCAGCACAACTTCTACTGTGCACACAGTTATGTCCTCATACAAGTGTCTTACACCAATATAGCTTATTCCCTTCACTGTACTGGTATAAAGCACCGTTATACTGATATGACTGTCCCCATACTAGGGGGGTTGTACTGCTTGAACTATACTAGTAGAGCTCAAGCACTACAACTTTCTAGTGTAAACAAGCCCCTGCTCACTATCACTCGTGCACCTTTATATTGAATTAGAACAAAAAAGTCAGTCTCTTGTTACGGGGGAACAGAGCTTGCCTCCCCACAGGACAAATGACACTCAGATACTTGGCCCTCAGATCCTGTGGTGATGGGCACCAACTGAGAAACCTAGATAAATAGCTCTATGTACACGAACAAATGTCAGTGCAGAGGTGTCATGGGGTTGCTGGTCCCTTTAGGTGGAGTCTGGGCCCAGGCTACCTATGGGAAGCTAATTTAAAAGCAAAGTGCCCATGTAGGGCAGATGATTGTCTGTCAGGCACCTGGCCCTGATCAAAGGCCATCAGGACTCAGTGGCAAGGAGGGGCTCTTGGGACAGGCCCGTTCTGTTGCTGCAGGAGGAGACCTACAGCCTGTTTAACTCTCTAAGCTGTCAGGTAAACTGATGGAGTAGAAAGGGTTCAGCTTTAGCCCCCAGCTCAGCCAATCAGCATTGAGACTCTGCGGGGCGGGAGACTGAGGGGTCTCACCACATAGCCCAAAGGATGGCCCAGCTCACCAGTGGGGATCACTGTCAGAGCACTCTTCCTGTCCCATGGCTTTGTGAGGGGCTCCCACAATGAGGGCTGGAGAGCAGCCCCCTCCTCGCCTGTGGAGGGAGGGAAGAAGGGAAAAGGGAAAACAAAAGAGACACAAACCCCAATGTCCCCAGTGACTCTAAGGGACAAAGGCCTAAGTGGGGGGAAAATTCTCCCACCTTAACCTAGTGTTTTCCATGCCTAGAATTTGGCCGGCACCAGATGGCTCAGGCTGAATAGGTTCCAAACCGTTCTGAGGCTCTGACCTTCACAACAGGGACGGCTGTTTTCCAGCTAAATCAGTAGTGGGAAAGGGGGAAACTCCAAAGAGGCTCCTCATCGCGCTCACGTACCTGAACCTGAATTCTCCCTCAGGCCTCAAGGGGAGACCTCGGGAAGGAGACTGGCTGCAGCAAACCAAGGGGGGTTTCTGAGATTGCCCCTGCCCTGCAGCCTGTCCTGCCTGCCCGTTGCCATGGACTCTCTGTGAGGTCACCGCCTCCCAACCTCTTTTCACCAATCAGCCGAGGTGCTGCAAAAGGCCCTTGTGATGTCACTGCCACACCCACCCCTGCCCTGTGGGGCTAATGTCCTGCTCCTGCCCAGCCCCTTTGGATGTTTCAGCTGCTCACCCTGTATCGCCCCCCCACACACACACACACAACACACACACTCACTGTTAGCTCTGGGGATCAATCAGGCTACTCATGAAAACATCAGAGGCTGCTCAATGTGCCACACTCCGGTTTTCAGAGATTTCTAGACTTTAAGGCCAGAAGAGACCATTCGATCATATCATCTGACCCCTCCCCTCCCCGCCTCTTGTATAGCATCTTGTATAGCACAGTGGCTAGTTCTGGACCAAAGCACACTCCAGAAAGGCATCTAGTCTTCATTGGAAGACATCAAGAGATGGAGAAACCACCACTTCCCCTGCTAGTTTGGAGGAAACTGATGCAGAGAGGGGAAGGGAACTGACCCCAAGGCCACACCTGTGAGTCTGTATCATAAGACATATGCACAACGACACCGTGCTAAGGTCGTACTAGCAACTTTCATTCTGGTGTTTCCTAACGTTTAAAGGCCTGGTCTGCACACAGTTCTTGGTAGTTCTATAACTATTTTGGGTAGGGATGCATTTATTTACATCTCCCTTAATAGTTGTCCCAGCACAACTTCTACTGTGCACACAGTTATATCCTCATACAAGTGTCTTACACCAATATAGCTTAGTCCCCTCACTGTACTGGTATAAAGCACCGTTATACTGATATGACTGTCCCCATGCTAGGGGGTTCTACTGCTTGAACTATACTAGTAGAGCTCAAGCACTACAACTTTCTAGTGTAAACAAGCCCCTGCTCACTATCACTCGTGCACCTTTATATTGAATTAGAATAAAAAAGTCAGTCTCTTGTTACGGGGGAACAGAGATTGTCTCCCCACAGGACAAATGACACTCAGATACTTGGCCCTCAGATCCTGTGGTGATGGGCACCAACTGAGAAACCTAGATAAATAGCTCCATGTAAACGAACGAATGTCAGTGCAGAGGTGTCATGGGGTTGCTGGTCCCTTTAAGTGGAGTCTGGGCCTAGGCTACGTATGGGAAGCTAATTTAAAAGCAAAGAGCCCATGTAGGGCAGATGATTGTCTGTCAGGGACCTGGCCCTGATCAAAGGCCATCAGGACTCAGTGGCAAGGAGGGGCTCTTGGGACAGGCCCGTTCTGTTGCTGCAGGAGGAGACCTACAGCCTGTTTAACTCTCTAAGCTGTCAGTTAAACAGATGGAGTAGAAAGGGTCCAGCTTTAGCCCCCAGCTCAGCCAATCAGCATTGAGACTCTGCGGAGCAGGAGGCTGAGGGGTCTCACCACATGGCCCAAAGGATGGCCCAGCTCACCAGTGGGGATCACTGTCAGAGCACTCTTCCTGTCCCATGGCTTTGTGAGGGCCTCCCACAATGAGGGCTGGAGAGCAGCCCCCTCCTCGCCTGTGGAGGGAGGGAAGAAGGGAAAAGGGAAAACAAAAGAGACACAAACCCCAATGTCCCCAGTGACTCTAACGGACAAAGGCTTAAGTGGGGGGAAAATTCTCCCACCTTAACCTAGTGTTTTCCATGCCTAGAATTTGGCCAGCACCAGATGGCTCAGGCTGAACAGGTTCCAAACCGTTCTGAGGCTCTGACCTTCACAACAGGGACGGCTGTTTTCCAGCTAAATCAGTAGTGGGAAAGGGGGAAACTCCAAAGAGGCTCCTCCTCGCGCTCACGTACCTGAACCTGAATTCTCCCTCAGGCCTCAAGGGGAGACCTCGGGAAGGAGACTGGCTGCAGCAAACCAAGGGGGGTCTCTGAGATTGCCCCTGCCCTGCAGCCTGTCCTGCCTGCCCGTTGCCATGGACTCTCTGTGAGGTCACCGCCTCCCAACCTCTTTTCACCAATCAGCCGAGGTGCTGCAAAAGGCCCTTGTGATGTCACTGCCACACCCACCCCTACCCTGTGGGGCTAATGTCCTGCTCCTGCCCAGCCCCTTTCGATGTTTGAGCTGCTCCCCCTGTATCGCCCCCCCCCCCCCCCACACACACACACACTCACTGTTAGCTCTGGGGATCAATCAGGCTACTCATGAAAACATCAGAGGCTGCTCAATGTGCCACACTCCGGTTTTCAGAGATTTCTAGACTTTAAGGCCAGAAGAGACCATTCGATCATATCATCTGACCCCTCCCCTCCCCTTGTATAGCATCTTGTATAGCACAGTGGCTAGATATCACAGACCTCTTGTATAGCACAGTGGCTAGTTTTGGACCAAAGCACACTCCAGAAAGGCATCTGGAGATGCCTTGGGGAAGTAGAGGGGAAGGGAACTGACCCCAAGGCCACACCTGTGAGTCTGTATCATAAGACATATGCACGACGACACCGTGCTACGGTCGTACAAGTAACCTTCATTCTGGTGTTTCCTAACGTTTAAAGGCCTGGTCTGCACACAGTTCTTGGTAGTTCTATAACTATTTTGGGTAGGGATGCATTTATTTACATCTCCCTTAATAGTTGTCCCAGCACAACTTCTACTGTGCACACAGTTATATCCTCATACAAGTGTCTTACACCAATATAGCTTATTCCCCTCACTGTACTGGTATAAAGCACCGTTATACTGATATGACTGTCCCCATCCTAGGGGGGTTGTACTGCTTGAACTATACTAGTAGAGCTCAAGCACTACAACTTTCTAGTGTAAACAAGTCCCTGCTCACTATCACTCGTGCATCTTTATATTGAATTCGAACAAAAAAGTCAGTCTCTTGTTACGGGGGGAACAGAGATTGCCTCCCCACAGGACAAATGACACTCAGATACTTGGCCCTCAGATCCTGTGGTGATGGGCACCAACTGAGAAACCTAGATAAATAGCTCCATGTAGACGAACGAATGTCAGTGCAGAGTGTCACGGAGTAAGGGGGAGTCAGGGCCCCGCACCCCTCTTCCTGAGATCGACTGTGACTCTCAACCAGCCAGTAAAACAGAAGGTTTATTAGGAGCCAGGAATACAGTCTCAAGCAGAGCGTGTAGGTACGACCAGAACCCCTCAATTAGGCCCTTCTGGGAGGTTCAGGGAGCTTAGACCCCAGCTTGGGGTTCCCTGCGTTGCACCACCCAGCCTAGCCCTCCTAAGACCAAACTCCTCTCTACCCTAGCAGCCCCTCCCTCCTTTGTTCAGTCTCCCAGGCAGAAGGTGTTACTTCTCCCAACCCCCCTCCTGGCTCAGGTTACAGCTCAGGTAGCTTCCTTCAAGGGAAGTCCCCCATCCCCAATGCAACCCCCCTGCAACATTCCCCGGTCAAATCTGCCCCGCTCCCTGCTCCGTCACATCGAGGTGTCATGGCGTTGCTGGTCCCTTTAAGTGGAGTCTGGACCCAGGCTACGTATGGGAAGCTAATTTAAAAGCAAAGAGCCCATGTAGGGCAGATGATTGTCTGTCAGGCACCTGGCCCTGATCAAAGGCCATCAGGACTCAGTGGCAAGGAGGGGCTCTTGGGACAGGCCCGTTCTGTTGCTGCAGGAGGAGACCTACAGCCTGTTTAACTCTCTAAGCTGTCAGGTAAACTGATGGAGTAGAAAGGGTCCAGCTTTAGCCCCCAGCTCAGCCAATCAGCATTGAGACTCTGCGGAGCGGGAGGCTGAGGGGTCTCACCACATGGCCCAAAGGATGGCCCAGCTCACCAGTGGGGATCACTGTCAGAGCACTCTTCCTGTCCCATGGCTTTGTGAGGGCCTCCCACAATGAGGGCTGGACAGCAGCCCCCTCCTCGCCTGTGGAGGGAGGGAAGAAGGGAAAAGGGAAAACAAAAGAGACACAAACCCCAATGTCCCCAGTGACTCTAACGGACAAAGGCTTAAGTGGGGGGAAAATTCTCCCAACTTAACCTAGTGTTTTCCATGCCTAGAATTTGGCCAGCACCAGATGGCTCAGGCTGAACAGGTTCCAAACCGCTCTGAGGCTCTGACCTTCTCAACAGGGACGGCTGTTTTCCAGCTAAATCAGTAGTGGGAAAGGGGGAAACTCCAAAGAGGCTCCTCCTCGCGCTCACGTACCTGAACCTGAATTCTCCCTCAGGCCTCAAGGGGAGACCTCGGGAAGGAGACTGGCTGCAGCAAACCAAGGGGGGTCTCTGAGATTGCCCCTGCCCTGCAGCCTGTCCTGCCTGCCCGTTGCCATGGACTCTCTGTGAGGTCACCGCCTCCCAACCTCTTTTCACCAATCAGCCGAGGTGCTGCAAAAGGCCCTTGTGATGTCACTGCCACACCCACCCCTGCCCTGTGGGGATAATGTCCTGCTCCTGCCCAGCCCCTTTCGATGTTTGTGCTGCTCCCCCTGTATCGCCCCACACACACACGCACACACACTCACTGTTAGCTCTGGGGATCAATCAGGCTACTCATGAAAACATCAGAGGCTGCTCAATGTGCCACACTCCGGTTTTCAGAGATTTCTAGACTTTAAGGCCAGAAGAGACCATTCGATCATATAATCTGACCCCTCCCCTCCCCGCCTCTTGTATAGCATCTTGTATAGCACAGTGGCTAGATATCACAGACCTCTTGTATAGCACAGTGGCTAGTTTTGGACCAAAGCACACTCCAGAAAGGCATCTAGTCTTCATTGGAAGACATCAAGAGATGGAGAAACCACCACTTCCCCTGCTAGTTTGGAGGAAACTGATGCAGAGAGGGGAAGGGAACTGACCCCAAGGCCACACCTGTGAGTCTGTATCATAAGACATACGCAAAACGACACCGTGCTAAGGTCGTACAAGCAACCTTCATTCTGGTGTTTCCTAACGTTTAAAGGCCTGGTCTGCACACAGTTCTTGGTAGTTCTATAACTATTTTGGGTAGGGATGCATTTATTTACATCTCCCTTAATAGTTGTCCCAGCACAACTTCTACTGTGCACACAGTTATATCCTCATACAAGTGTCTTACACCAATATAGCTTAGTCCCCTCACTGTACTGGTATAAAGCACCGTTATACTGATATGACTGTCCCCATACTACGGGGGTTGTACTGCTTGAACTATACTAGTAGAACTCAAGCACTACAACTTTCTAGTGTAAACAAGTCCCTCCTCACTATCACTCGTGCACCTTTATATTGAATTCGAACAAAAAAGTCAGTCTCTTGTTACGGGGGAACAGAGATTGCCTCCCCACAGGACAAATGACACTCAGATACTTGGCCCTCAGATCCTGTGGTGATGGGCACCAACTGAGAAACCTAGATAAATAGCTCCATGTAGACGAACGAATGTCAGTGCAGAGGTGTCATGGCGTTGCTGGTCCCTTTAAGTGGAGTCTGGGCCCAGGCTACGTATGAGAAGCTAATTTAAAAGCAAAGAGCCCATGTAGGGCAGATGATTGTCTGTCAGGCACCTGGCCCTGATCAAAGGCCATCAGGACTCAATGGCAAAGAGGGGCTCTTGGGACAGGCCCATTCTGTTGCTGCAGGAGGAGACCTACAGCCTGCTTAACTCTCTAAGCTGTCAGGTAAACTGATGGAGTAGAAAGGGTCCAGCTTTAGCCCCCAGCTCAGCCAATCAGCATTGAGACTCTGCGGAGCGGGAGGCTGAGGGGTCTCACCACATGGCCCAAAGGATGGCCCAGCTCACCAGTGGGGATCACTGTCAGAGCACTCTTCCTGTCCCATTGCTTTGTGAGGGCCTCCCACAATGAGGGCTGGAGAGCAGCCCCCTCCCCGCCTGTGGAGGGAGGGAAGAAGGGAAAAGGGAAAACAAAAGAGACACAAACCCCAATGTCCCCAGTGACTCTAACGGACAAAGGCTTAAGTGGGGGAAAAATTCTCCCACCTTAACCTAGTGTTTTCCATGCCTAGAATTTGGCCAGCACCAGATGGCTCAGGCTGAACAGGTTCCAAACCGCTCTGAGGCTCTGACCTTCACAACAGGGACGGCTGTTTTCCAGCTAAATCAGTAGTGGGAAAGGGGGAAACTCCAAAGAGGCTCCTCCTCGCGCTCACGTACCTGAACCTGAATTCTCCCTCAGGCCTCAAGGCGAGACCTCGGGAAGGAGACTGGCTGCAGCAAACCAAGGGGGGGTCTCTGAGATTGCCCCTGCCCTGCAGCCTGTCCTGCCTGCCCGTTGCCATGGACTCTCTGTGAGGTCACCGCCTCCCAACCTCTTTTCACCAATCAGCCGAGGTGCTGCAAAAGGCCCTTGTGATGTCACTGCCACACCCACCCCTGCCCTGTGGGGCTAATGTCCTGCTCCTGCCCAGCCCCTTTTGATGTTTCAGCTGCTCCCCTTGTATCACCCCCCCCCCCGCACACACACACACACACTCACTGTTAGCTCTGGGGATCAATCAGGCTACTCATGAAAACATCAGAGGCTGCTCAATGTGCCACACTCCGGTTTTCAGAGATTTCTAGACTTTAAGGCCAGAAGAGACCATTCGATCATATCATCTGACCCCTCCCCTCCCCGCCTCTTGTATAGCACAGTGGCTAGATATCACAGACCTCTTGTATAGCACAGTGGCTAGTTTTGGACCAAAGCACACTCCAGAAAGGCATCTAGTCTTCATTGGAAGACATCAAGAGATGGAGAAACCACCACTTCCCCTGCTAGTTTGGAGGAAACTGATGCAGAGAGGGGAAGGGAACTGACCCCAAGGCCACACCTGTGAGTCTGTATCATAAGACATATGCACAACGACACCGTGCTACGGTCGTACAAGCAACCTTCATTCTGGTGTTTCCTAACGTTTAAAGGCCTGGTCTGCACACAGTTCTTGGTAGTTCTATAACTATTTTGGGTAGGGATGCATTTATTTACATCTCCCTTAATAGTTGTCCCAGCACAACTTCTACTGTGCACACAGTTATATCCTCATACAAGTGTCTTACACCAATATAGCTTAGTCCCCTCACTGTACTGGTATAAAGCACCGTTATACTGATATGACTGTCCCCATCCTAGGGGGGTTGTACTGCTTGAACTATACTAGTAGAGCTCAAGCACTACAACTTTCTAGTGTAAACAAGTCCCTGCTCACTATCACTCGTGCATCTTTATATTGAATTCGAACAAAAAAGTCAGTCTCTTGTTACGGGGGGAACAGAGATTGCCTCCCCACAGGACAAATGACACTCAGATACTTGGCCCTCAGATCCTGTGGTGATGGGCACCAACTGAGAAACCTAGATAAATAGCTCCATGTAGACGAACGAATGTCAGTGCAGAGTGTCACGGAGTAAGGGGGAGTCAGGGCCCCGCACCCCTCTTCCTGAGATCGACTGTGACTCTCAACCAGCCAGTAAAACAGAAGGTTTATTAGGAGCCAGGAATACAGTCTCAAGCAGAGCGTGTAGGTACGACCAGAACCCCTCAATTAGGCCCTTCTGGGAGGTTCAGGGAGCTTAGACCCCAGCTTGGGGTTCCCTGCGTTGCACCACCCAGCCTAGCCCTCCTAAGACCAAACTCCTCTCTACCCTAGCAGCCCCTCCCTCCTTTGTTCAGTCTCCCAGGCAGAAGGTGTTACTTCTCCCAACCCCCCTCCTGGCTCAGGTCACAGCTCAGGTAGCTTCCTTCAAGGGAAGTCCCCCATCCCCAATGCAACCCCCCTGCAACATTCCCCGGTCAAATCTGCCCCGCTCCCTGCTCCGTCACATCGAGGTGTCATGGCGTTGCTGGTCCCTTTAAGTGGAGTCTGGACCCAGGCTACGTATGGGAAGCTAATTTAAAAGCAAAGAGCCCATGTAGGGCAGATGATTGTCTGTCAGGCACCTGGCCCTGATCAAAGGCCATCAGGACTCAGTGGCAAGGAGGGGCTCTTGGGACAGGCCCGTTCTGTTGCTGCAGGAGGAGACCTACAGCCTGTTTAACTCTCTAAGCTGTCAGGTAAACTGATGGAGTAGAAAGGGTCCAGCTTTAGCCCCCAGCTCAGCCAATCAGCATTGAGACTCTGCGGAGCGGGAGGCTGAGGGGTCTCACCACATGGCCCAAAGGATGGCCCAGCTCACCAGTGGGGATCACTGTCAGAGCACTCTTCCTGTCCCATGGCTTTGTGAGGGCCTCCCACAATGAGGGCTGGACAGCAGCCCCCTCCTCGCCTGTGGAGGGAGGGAAGAAGGGAAAAGGGAAAACAAAAGAGACACAAACCCCAATGTCCCCAGTGACTCTAACGGACAAAGGCTTAAGTGGGGGGAAAATTCTCCCAACTTAACCTAGTGTTTTCCATGCCTAGAATTTGGCCAGCACCAGATGGCTCAGGCTGAACAGGTTCCAAACCGCTCTGAGGCTCTGACCTTCTCAACAGGGACGGCTGTTTTCCAGCTAAATCAGTAGTGGGAAAGGGGGAAACTCCAAAGAGGCTCCTCCTCGCGCTCACGTACCTGAACCTGAATTCTCCCTCAGGCCTCAAGGGGAGACCTCGGGAAGGAGACTGGCTGCAGCAAACCAAGGGGGGTCTCTGAGATTGCCCCTGCCCTGCAGCCTGTCCTGCCTGCCCGTTGCCATGGACTCTCTGTGAGGTCACCGCCTCCCAACCTCTTTTCACCAATCAGCCGAGGTGCTGCAAAAGGCCCTTGTGATGTCACTGCCACACCCACCCCTGCCCTGTGGGGATAATGTCCTGCTCCTGCCCAGCCCCTTTCGATGTTTGTGCTGCTCCCCCTGTATCGCCCCACACACACACGCACACACACTCACTGTTAGCTCTGGGGATCAATCAGGCTACTCATGAAAACATCAGAGGCTGCTCAATGTGCCACACTCCGGTTTTCAGAGATTTCTAGACTTTAAGGCCAGAAGAGACCATTCGATCATATAATCTGACCCCTCCCCTCCCCGCCTCTTGTATAGCATCTTGTATAGCACAGTGGCTAGATATCACAGACCTCTTGTATAGCACAGTGGCTAGTTTTGGACCAAAGCACACTCCAGAAAGGCATCTAGTCTTCATTGGAAGACATCAAGAGATGGAGAAACCACCACTTCCCCTGCTAGTTTGGAGGAAACTGATGCAGAGAGGGGAAGGGAACTGACCCCAAGGCCACACCTGTGAGTCTGTATCATAAGACATACGCAAAACGACACCGTGCTAAGGTCGTACAAGCAACCTTCATTCTGGTGTTTCCTAACGTTTAAAGGCCTGGTCTGCACACAGTTCTTGGTAGTTCTATAACTATTTTGGGTAGGGATGCATTTATTTACATCTCCCTTAATAGTTGTCCCAGCACAACTTCTACTGTGCACACAGTTATATCCTCATACAAGTGTCTTACACCAATATAGCTTAGTCCCCTCACTGTACTGGTATAAAGCACCGTTATACTGATATGACTGTCCCCATACTACGGGGGTTGTACTGCTTGAACTATACTAGTAGAACTCAAGCACTACAACTTTCTAGTGTAAACAAGTCCCTCCTCACTATCACTCGTGCACCTTTATATTGAATTCGAACAAAAAAGTCAGTCTCTTGTTACGGGGGAACAGAGATTGCCTCCCCACAGGACAAATGACACTCAGATACTTGGCCCTCAGATCCTGTGGTGATGGGCACCAACTGAGAAACCTAGATAAATAGCTCCATGTAGACGAACGAATGTCAGTGCAGAGGTGTCATGGCGTTGCTGGTCCCTTTAAGTGGAGTCTGGGCCCAGGCTACGTATGAGAAGCTAATTTAAAAGCAAAGAGCCCATGTAGGGCAGATGATTGTCTGTCAGGCACCTGGCCCTGATCAAAGGCCATCAGGACTCAATGGCAAAGAGGGGCTCTTGGGACAGGCCCATTCTGTTGCTGCAGGAGGAGACCTACAGCCTGCTTAACTCTCTAAGCTGTCAGGTAAACTGATGGAGTAGAAAGGGTCCAGCTTTAGCCCCCAGCTCAGCCAATCAGCATTGAGACTCTGCGGAGCGGGAGGCTGAGGGGTCTCACCACATGGCCCAAAGGATGGCCCAGCTCACCAGTGGGGATCACTGTCAGAGCACTCTTCCTGTCCCATTGCTTTGTGAGGGCCTCCCACAATGAGGGCTGGAGAGCAGCCCCCTCCCCGCCTGTGGAGGGAGGGAAGAAGGGAAAAGGGAAAACAAAAGAGACACAAACCCCAATGTCCCCAGTGACTCTAACGGACAAAGGCTTAAGTGGGGGAAAAATTCTCCCACCTTAACCTAGTGTTTTCCATGCCTAGAATTTGGCCAGCACCAGATGGCTCAGGCTGAACAGGTTCCAAACCGCTCTGAGGCTCTGACCTTCACAACAGGGACGGCTGTTTTCCAGCTAAATCAGTAGTGGGAAAGGGGGAAACTCCAAAGAGGCTCCTCCTCGCGCTCACGTACCTGAACCTGAATTCTCCCTCAGGCCTCAAGGCGAGACCTCGGGAAGGAGACTGGCTGCAGCAAACCAAGGGGGGGTCTCTGAGATTGCCCCTGCCCTGCAGCCTGTCCTGCCTGCCCGTTGCCATGGACTCTCTGTGAGGTCACCGCCTCCCAACCTCTTTTCACCAATCAGCCGAGGTGCTGCAAAAGGCCCTTGTGATGTCACTGCCACACCCACCCCTGCCCTGTGGGGCTAATGTCCTGCTCCTGCCCAGCCCCTTTTGATGTTTCAGCTGCTCCCCTTGTATCACCCCCCCCCCCGCACACACACACACACACTCACTGTTAGCTCTGGGGATCAATCAGGCTACTCATGAAAACATCAGAGGCTGCTCAATGTGCCACACTCCGGTTTTCAGAGATTTCTAGACTTTAAGGCCAGAAGAGACCATTCGATCATATCATCTGACCCCTCCCCTCCCCGCCTCTTGTATAGCACAGTGGCTAGATATCACAGACCTCTTGTATAGCACAGTGGCTAGTTTTGGACCAAAGCACACTCCAGAAAGGCATCTAGTCTTCATTGGAAGACATCAAGAGATGGAGAAACCACCACTTCCCCTGCTAGTTTGGAGGAAACTGATGCAGAGAGGGGAAGGGAACTGACCCCAAGGCCACACCTGTGAGTCTGTATCATAAGACATATGCACAACGACACCGTGCTACGGTCGTACAAGCAACCTTCATTCTGGTGTTTCCTAACGTTTAAAGGCCTGGTCTGCACACAGTTCTTGGTAGTTCTATAACTATTTTGGGTAGGGATGCATTTATTTACATCTCCCTTAATAGTTGTCCCAGCACAACTTCTACTGTGCACACAGTTATATCCTCATACAAGTGTCTTACACCAATATAGCTTAGTCCCCTCACTGTACTGGTATAAAGCACCGTTATACTGATATGACTGTCCCCATCCTAGGGGGGTTGTACTGCTTGAACTATACTAGTAGAGCTCAAGCACTACAACTTTCTAGTGTAAACAAGTCCCTGCTCACTATCACTCGTGCATCTTTATATTGAATTCGAACAAAAAAGTCAGTCTCTTGTTACGGGGGGAACAGAGATTGCCTCCCCACAGGACAAATGACACTCAGATACTTGGCCCTCAGATCCTGTGGTGATGGGCACCAACTGAGAAACCTAGATAAATAGCTCCATGTAGACGAACGAATGTCAGTGCAGAGTGTCACGGAGTAAGGGGGAGTCAGGGCCCCGCACCCCTCTTCCTGAGATCGACTGTGACTCTCAACCAGCCAGTAAAACAGAAGGTTTATTAGGAGCCAGGAATACAGTCTCAAGCAGAGCGTGTAGGTACGACCAGAACCCCTCAATTAGGCCCTTCTGGGAGGTTCAGGGAGCTTAGACCCCAGCTTGGGGTTCCCTGCGTTGCACCACCCAGCCTAGCCCTCCTAAGACCAAACTCCTCTCTACCCTAGCAGCCCCTCCCTCCTTTGTTCAGTCTCCCAGGCAGAAGGTGTTACTTCTCCCAACCCCCCTCCTGGCTCAGGTCACAGCTCAGGTAGCTTCCTTCAAGGGAAGTCCCCCATCCCCAATGCAACCCCCCTGCAACATTCCCCGGTCAAATCTGCCCCGCTCCCTGCTCCGTCACATCTCTCCCCCCTTCGAGACTGAACTGAGCGGGGTCACTCTGCCCAGTGACCTGGGGAAGTTCAGGGCCCCCTCTCCGGGACAACGCATCCGCTATCAGGTTGGCACTTCCCTTCACATGTACCACGTCCATGTCATAATCCTGCAGGAGCAGGCTCCACCTCAGGAGCTTGGCGTTGGCTCCTTTCATCTGGTGCAGCCAGGTCAGGGGAGAGTGGTCGGTGTACACGGTGAAGTGTCGCCCAAAGAGATATGGCTCTAGTTTCTTGAGGGCCCACACCATGGCCAGGCATTCCTTCTCGATAGCCGCGTAGTTCTGCTCCCGAGGTAGCAACTTCTTGCTCAGGTACACGATGGGGTGTCTCTCCCCCTTTTCATCCTCCTGCATTAACACCGCCCCCAGCCCTGTGTCTGAGGCGTCGGTGAACACCATAAAGGGCTTGTCAAAGTCTGGGTTTGCCAGAACTGGGCCACTGACCAGAGCCTCCTTTATCTCCTGGAGAGCCCCCTGGCACTCCTTGGTCCAGACCACCTTGTCTGGCTTCCCCTTCTTGCACAGCTCAGTGATGGGGGCTGCTATGGAGCTAAAGTGGGGCACGAACCTTCGATAGTATCCCGCCGTCCCAATAAAGGCTTGGACCTGCTTTTTGGTTTGCGGGGCAGGCCAGTCTCTGATCACCTCCACTTTGGCTGGTTCCGGCTTTAGGCAGCCGCTCCCCACCCGGTGGCCTAGGTAGGATACCTCAGCCATCCCCACCTTGCACTTCTCCGGTTTTACGGTCAGCCCAGCCTCCTGGAGTCGGTCCAGCACTTGTCTAACCTGGGACACATGGTCCTCCCAGGTCTGGCTAAAGACACAGATGTCGTCAATATACGCCACGGCAAAACTCTCCATCCCCCTCAGTAGCTGATCCACCAGGCGCTGGAAGGTGGCCGGCGCTCCCTTGAGGCCGAAAGGCAGGGTCAGGAACTCATAGAGCCCCAGAGGGGTGATAAAGGCCGATTTCAGCCTGGCATCGGCATCCAGCGGCACTTGCCAGTAGCCCTTTGTAAGATCCATGGTGGTAAGGTACCGAGCACCTCCCAGCTTGTCTAGGAGCTCGTCAGGCCTGGGCATGGGGTAGGCATCGGCTACAGTGATGGCATTGAGCTTGCGATAGTCCACACAGAACCGGATCGACCCGTCCTTTTTGGGGACCAGCACCACCGGCGAGGCCCAAGGGCTGGAAGATGGCTGGATCACCCCCAATGCCAGCATGTCATTGACCTCTCTTTCCAGGTCCTGAGCAGTTTTCCCTGTGACCCGGAAGGGGGGACATTTTATAGGCGGGTGCGATCCTGTCTGCACCCGGTGGACAGTCAGATTAGTGCGTCCAGGCTGGTTGGAAAACAGCTGTTGGTACAGATGCAGCACCCCTCTGATCTCAGCTTGCTGGGCCGGGGTCAGCTGCTCAGAGAGGGGAATTGCTTCCAGGGGGGAACCAACTCTTGTCCCAGGGAATAGATCTACCAAAGGGTCATCTCCCTGCCCCTCCCAGTGTCCACACACAGCCAACACCACATTCCCCCTGTCGTAATATGGCTTCATCATATTCACATGGTACACCCGGTGGTGGTGTGCCCGGTTCGACAGCTCCACCACATAGTTTACCTCGTTTAGTTGCTTGACGACCTTGAAGGGCCCTTCCCAGGCGGCCTGGAGTTTGTTTTTCCTCACGGGGATGAGGACCATCACCTGGTCCCCAGTGGCGAAGGCGCGGGCCCGTGCTGTGCGGTCATACCAGACCTTCTGCTTCCTCTGGGCTCTGGCCAGATTCTCCCTGGCCAGGCCCATGAGCTCGGCAAGTCGTTCCCGGAAGGTCAGGACATACTCCACCACCGACTCTCCATCGGAAGTGGCCTTCCCCTCCCATTCGGCTCTCATCAGGTCCAGGGGCCCCCTTACCCGCCTTCCATATAACAGTTCGAAAGGTGAAAACCCGGTAGACTCCTGGGGTACCTCCCGGTACGCGAACAGCAGGTGAGGTAAATACTTGTCCCAGTCCTGCGGGTGCTGATTCATAAATGTTTTCAGCATCATTTTTAGCGTCCCATTGAACCTCTCCACCAGCCCGTTGGATTGGGGGTGATACGCCGAGGCCCAGTTGTGCTGAACCCCACATTTCTCCCACAAGCACCGGAGTAGGGCCGACATGAAGTTGGACCCTTGGTCCGTCAGGACTTCCTTGGGGAACCCCACTTGGCTGAAAATGGTCAGCAGCGCATCTGCCACAGTGTCTGCCTCGATGGACGATAAGGGCACTGCCTCGGGGTAGCGGGTGGCGAAATCTACCACCACCAGAATGTATTTCTTCCCTGACCGGGTCGTCTTGCTGAGAGGTCCCACTATGTCCATGGCCACCTTTTGGAAAGGCTCCTCTATGATGGGTAAAGGCCTCAACGCTGCTTTCCCCTTGTCCCGGGCCTTCCCCACCCTCTGACAGGGGTCACAGGATCGGCAGTACTGTCGGACGTTGGTAAAGACCCCAGGCCAGTAAAAGTTCTGTAGCAGCCTCTGCCTGGTGCGCCGGATCCCCTGGTGCCCTGCGAGAGGGATGTCATGGGCCAGGTGCAGTAGCTTGTGGCGAAACTTCTGGGGAACAACCAGCTGCCTCCTGACCCCCCAGGACTCCACTTCCCCTGGGGGAGCCCACTCTCGGTATAGGAATCCCTTCTCCCACAGGAACCTCTCCTTGCAACCTCTCATCATGGTCTGTACCACACTGAGGTCAGCCAGGTCCCTTAGCTTCCGCAGGGAGGGGTCCTTCTGCAACTCGGCCTGGAACTCGGCAGCTGGGGAAGGGACGGGAACCTGCTCCCTCTCGTCGGCTGGGTCAGAAGCCACAGCCACCCCGAGCCTTGTCCTTGGGTGTTCCCTCCCCACCAGGGTAGGGTTCTGTGCCTCCGGTGTGACATCCTTCCCGAGGCCAGGGCGTAGTGCCCCTCGCCGGCTCTGGCTACGGGTCACGACTAAGGCGGTCTGGGGGTTGCTTGGCCAGTCCTCTAGGTCCCCCCCCATCAACACCTCAGTGGGCAAATGGTGGTGCACTCCCACGTCCTTGGGGCCCTCCTTGGCCCCCCATTTCAGGTGTACCCTCGCCACGGGAACCTTGAATGGGGTCCCGCCCACCCCTGTCAGGGTCAGGAAGGCATTGGGCACCACCCGATCTGGGGCCACCACCTCGGGCCGGGCCAGTGTCACCTCTGCGCCTGTGTCCCAGTATCCATAAACTTCCTTCCCATCCACCTCCAGGGGGACAAGGCACTCGCTCCGCAGGGGCAGCCCCGCGCCCACCCTGTAAACGGAGAACTTTGAGTCCGGAGCATCCGGCCCCCCAGAGAAGCTGGCCTGAGGCCCTTCTCTCTCTTGAGCAGTTGATAAGCTGCCAGCCCCCCTTGCCTGGAAAGCCGGCCCCTCGTCCGTCTGGGCCTCTACCAAGTTAATCCGGTGTGGGTTCGGTCTGCTCAGTCTGTCCTTGAGCTTGGGGCACTGGGCCCGAATGTGGCCTCTTCGGCCGCAGTAATAGCAGCTCATGTCCCGTGGGTCCCCTCGAGCCGGTCGGTTGTCCCTGACGCTGGGCATTCCTTTTGGGAGGGGATTCCCCATATTCCCCCTTTGGGAGGTACCCGGGTGACTCTCTCTCTGCATCGCGGCGGGCCTGCTCCTTTGGGACTCCTCCCTGCCAGCCCCTGACCGGCTCTTCACAAACTCATCGGCCAGCCGGCCTGCATGTCGCGGGTTCTCTGGTTTTTTGTCCCTCAACCACAGCCTCAGGTCGGATGGGCACCGCTCATACAGTTGCTCCAGTACCAGCAGTTTAACCAGGTCCTCCTTTGTCTGGGCCCCCGCAGCCCACTTGCTGGCGTATCCTTCCATGCGGACGGCTAGTTGCAGATATGAGATCTCCGGGGTTTTATCCTGACTCCGGAACCTTTCCCGGTACATCTCAGAAGTCAGCCCAAACTCACGTAGCAGGGCCTTTTTGAATAGTTCATAGTCCCCTTTTTCCGCCTCTTCCAGTTGGCGGTACAAGGC
Organism: Emys orbicularis; assembly: GCF_028017835.1. Taxonomy (NCBI): domain Eukaryota; kingdom Metazoa; phylum Chordata; order Testudines; family Emydidae; genus Emys; species Emys orbicularis. The sequence continues at coordinate 18,085,072 of NC_088703.1, read as the reverse complement.
CAAGGCTTTGGGGTCCAGTAAGGGGGTGAGAACCCGGAGTTTGTCTGCAGGAGGAACCTGGTGCAGCTCGCAGGCCGTCTCAAAGGCATCCAGGAAGTCATCCATGTCCTCCCCCTCCTTACGTGGGGCCATGATGCACTTATCAAAGCTTCGTGCAGTCCTGGGTCCCCCCTCACTCACCGCAGCCGGGGGCTCGCGGCCCTTCAGCCTCGCCAGTTCCAGTTCATGATGCCTCAGCCTCTCTCTCTCTTCATGCTGCCTTTGTCTCTCATTCTCCTCCCGCTCATGCTGCCTCAGTTTCTCTTTCTCCTCCCGTTCATGCTGTCTCTGGTGTTCACGATCCTCCAGCTCTCTCAGTTTTAGCTTTATCTCCCATTCCAGCCCATTCCGCTCCACGGATGCTGCGCGTGGCCGGGAGGATCCCCTGCTGGCCGGCGAGCGTTGCCGGGAGGATCCCCTGCTGGCCGGGGGGGTCACAGCACCCTCGGTATTTGTTGGGCTCCTCCCCACCCTTCCCCTAGGCATAGGAAGGAGGGGTCTCGGGAAGCCCTCAGCAGCCGGCTGACCACTCCCAGATGGGACAGACACTGGGGCCTGCGCTGCATCTGCCAGGCTGCTTCCCTCAGAGACAGGGATCAGTTCATTCGCGCGATCTCCCTTCTCCAGCTGGGCAATGAGCTGTTCTTTGGTGAGCTTCCCAATGCGCAGCCCCCTCTGCTTGCACAGCTCCACCAGGTCGCTCTTAAGCCGCTTGGCATACATCTTCCTGCTGGCCACTCACAGGCCTGGGTGCTCACCGCTCCCCACAGTTTCCAGGGAGACCCCTAGTGTGCCAGCCCTTCTCGAGGTCACCACCTCTCTGCCAGGGTCGAGCTGCAGACTCCTCCGCCCCTGGGACCACTCGCTGCGATCCCCCGGGGGACCCTGTTACTGCAAAAGTCCTTCTCGCTGGTCACACACTCCCAGGGGTGATAACCGTCTCTCTCTGACTCCTCAGCACGCCTGGTCCCCGTCAATCCCCCTTCGTTTTACTGCTCCCCAGTCACTTACTGCAGGAAGCGCCGTCCACGGGGTGCAGTAGGTCCCGCCGCTGACACCAGTTGTCACGGAGTAAGGGGGAGTCAGGGCCCCGCACCCCTCTTCCTGAGATCGACTGTGACTCTCAACCAGCCAGTAAAACAGAAGGTTTATTAGGAGCCAGGAATACAGTCTCAAGCAGAGCGTGTAGGTACGACCAGAACCCCTCAATTAGGCCCTTCTGGGAGGTTCAGGGAGCTTAGACCCCAGCTTGGGGTTCCCTGCGTTGCACCACCCAGCCTAGCCCTCCTAAGACCAAACTCCTCTCTACCCTAGCAGCCCCTCCCTCCTTTGTTCAGTCTCCCAGGCAGAAGGTGTTACTTCAACCAACCCCCCTCCTGGCTCAGGTTACAGCTCAGGTAGCTTCCTTCAAGGGAAGTCCCCCATCCCCAATGCAACCCCCCTGCAACATTCCCCGGTCAAATCTGCCCCGCTCCCTGCTCCGTCACATCGAGGTGTCATGGCGTTGCTGGTCCCTTTAAGTGGAGTCTGGACCCAGGCTACGTATGGGAAGCTAATTTAAAAGCAAAGAGCCCATGTAGGGCAGATGATTGTCTGTCAGGCACCTGGCCCTGATCAAAGGCCATCAGGACTCAGTGGCAAGGAGGGGCTCTTGGGACAGGCCCGTTCTGTTGCTGCAGGAGGAGACCTACAGCCTGTTTAACTCTCTAAGCTGTCAGGTAAACTGATGGAGTAGAAAGGGTCCAGCTTTAGCCCCCAGCTCAGCCAATCAGCATTGAGACTCTGCGGAGCGGGAGGCTGAGGGGTCTCACCACATGGCCCAAAGGATGGCCCAGCTCACCAGTGGGGATCACTGTCAGAGCACTCTTCCTGTCCCATGGCTTTGTGAGGGCCTCCCACAATGAGGGCTGGACAGCAGCCCCCTCCTCGCCTGTGGAGGGAGGGAAGAAGGGAAAAGGGAAAACAAAAGAGACACAAACCCCAATGTCCCCAGTGACTCTAACGGACAAAGGCTTAAGTGGGGGGAAAATTCTCCCAACTTAACCTAGTGTTTTACATGCCTAGAATTTGGCCAGCACCAGATGGCTCAGGCTGAACAGGTTCCAAACCGCTCTGAGGCTCTGACCTTCTCAACAGGGACGGCTGTTTTCCAGCTAAATCAGTAGTGGGAAAGGGGGAAACTCCAAAGAGGCTCCTCCTCGCGCTCACGTACCTGAACCTGAATTCTCCCTCAGGCCTCAAGGGGAGACCTCGGGAAGGAGACTGGCTGCAGCAAACCAAGGGGGGTCTCTGAGATTGCCCCTGCCCTGCAGCCTGTCCTGCCTGCCCGTTGCCATGGACTCTCTGTGAGGTCACCGCCTCCCAACCTCTTTTCACCAATCAGCCGAGGTGCTGCAAAAGGCCCTTGTGATGTCACTGCCACACCCACCCCTGCCCTGTGGGGATAATGTCCTGCTCCTGCCCAGCCCCTTTCGATGTTTGTGCTGCTCCCCCTGTATCGCCCCACACACACACGCACACACACTCACTGTTAGCTCTGGGGATCAATCAGGCTGCTCATGAAAACATCAGAGGCTGCTCAATGTGCCACACTCCGGTTTTCAGAGATTTCTAGACTTTAAGGCCAGAAGAGACCATTCGATCATATAATCTGACCCCTCCCCTCCCCGCCTCTTGTATAGCATCTTGTATAGCACAGTGGCTAGATATCACAGACCTCTTGTAGAGCACAGTGGCTAGTTTTGGACCAAAGCACACTCCAGAAAGGCATCTGGAGATGCCTTGGGGAAGTAGAGGGGAAGGGAACTGACCCCAAGGCCACACCTGTGAGTCTGTATCATAAGACATACGCACAACGACACCGTGCTAAGGTCGTACAAGCAACCTTCATTCTGGTGTTTCCTAACGTTTAAAGGCCTGGTCTGCACACAGTTCTTGGTAGTTCTATAACTATTTTGGGTAGGGATGCATTTATTTACATCTCCCTTAATAGTTGTCCCAGCACAACTTCTACTGTGCACACAGTTATATCCTCATACAAGTGTCTTACACCAATATAGCTTAGTCCCCTCACTGTACTGGTATAAAGCACCGTTATACTGATATGACTGTCCCCATACTACGGGGGTTGTACTGCTTGAACTATACTAGTAGAACTCAAGCACTACAACTTTCTAGTGTAAACAAGTCCCTCCTCACTATCACTCGTGCACCTTTATATTGAATTCGAACAAAAAAGTCAGTCTCTTGTTACGGGGGAACAGAGATTGCCTCCCCACAGGACAAATGACACTCAGATACTTGGCCCTCAGATCCTGTGGTGATGGGCACCAACTGAGAAACCTAGATAAATAGCTCCATGTAGACGAACGAATGTCAGTGCAGAGGTGTCATGGCGTTGCTGGTCCCTTTAAGTGGAGTCTGGGCCCAGGCTACGTATGAGAAGCTAATTTAAAAGCAAAGAGCCCATGTAGGGCAGATGATTGTCTGTCAGGCACCTGGCCCTGATCAAAGGCCATCAGGACTCAATGGCAAAGAGGGGCTCTTGGGACAGGCCCATTCTGTTGCTGCAGGAGGAGACCTACAGCCTGCTTAACTCTCTAAGCTGTCAGGTAAACTGATGGAGTAGAAAGGGTCCAGCTTTAGCCCCCAGCTCAGCCAATCAGCATTGAGACTCTGCGGAGCGGGAGGCTGAGGGGTCTCACCACATGGCCCAAAGGATGGCCCAGCTCACCAGTGGGGATCACTGTCAGAGCACTCTTCCTGTCCCATTGCTTTGTGAGGGCCTCCCACAATGAGGGCTGGAGAGCAGCCCCCTCCCCGCCTGTGGAGGGAGGGAAGAAGGGAAAAGGGAAAACAAAAGAGACACAAACCCCAATGTCCCCAGTGACTCTAACGGACAAAGGCTTAAGTGGGGGAAAAATTCTCCCACCTTAACCTAGTGTTTTCCATGCCTAGAATTTGGCCAGCACCAGATGGCTCAGGCTGAACAGGTTCCAAACCGCTCTGAGGCTCTGACCTTCACAACAGGGACGGCTGTTTTCCAGCTAAATCAGTAGTGGGAAAGGGGGAAACTCCAAAGAGGCTCCTCCTCGCGCTCACGTACCTGAACCTGAATTCTCCCTCAGGCCTCAAGGCGAGACCTCGGGAAGGAGACTGGCTGCAGCAAACCAAGGGGGGGTCTCTGAGATTGCCCCTGCCCTGCAGCCTGTCCTGCCTGCCCGTTGCCATGGACTCTCTGTGAGGTCACCGCCTCCCAACCTCTTTTCACCAATCAGCCGAGGTGCTGCAAAAGGCCCTTGTGATGTCACTGCCACACCCACCCCTGCCCTGTGGGGCTAATGTCCTGCTCCTGCCCAGCCCCTTTCGATGTTTCAGCTGCTCCCCTTGTATCACCCCCCCCCCCCCCGCACACACACACACACACTCACTGTTAGCTCTGGGGATCAATCAGGCTACTCATGAAAACATCAGAGGTTGCTCAATGTGCCACACTCCGGTTTTCAGAGATTTCTAGACTTTAAGGCCAGAAGAGACCATTCGATCATATAATCTGGCCCTCAGATCCTGTGGTGATGGGCACCAACTGAGAAACCTAGATAAATAGCTCCATGTAGACGAACGAATGTCAGTGCAGAGGTGTCATGGGGTTGCTGGTCCCTTTAAGTGGAGTCTGGGCCCAGGCTATGTATGGGAAGCTAATTTAAAAGCAAAGAGCCCATGTAGGGCAGATGATTGTCTGTCAGGCACCTGGCCCTGATCAAAGGCCATCAGAACTCAGTGGCAAGGAGGGGCTCTTGGGACAGGCCCGTTCTGTTGCTGCAGGAGACCTACAGCCTGTTTAACTCTCTAAGCTGTCAGGTAAACTGATGGAGTAGAAAGGGTCCAGCTTTAGCCCCCAGCTCAGCCAATCAGCATTGAGACTCTGCGGAGCGGGAGGCTGAGGGGTCTCACCACATGGCCCAAAGGATGGCCCAGCTCACCAGTGGGGATCACTGTCAGAGCACTCTTCCTGTCCCATGGCTTTGTGAGGGCCTCCCACAATGAGGGCTGGACAGCAGCCCCCTCCTCGCCTGTGCAGGGAGGGAAGAAGGGAAAAGGGAAAACAAAAGAGACACAAACCCCAATGTCCCCAGTGACTCTAACGGACAAAGGCTTAAGTGGGGGGAAAATTCTCCCACCTTAACCTAGTGTTTTCCATGCCTAGAATTTCGCCAGCACCAGATGGCTCAGGCTGAACAGGTTCCAAACCGCTCTGAGGCTCTGACCTTCACAACAGGGATGGCTGTTTTCCAGCTAAATCAGTAGTGGGAAAGGGGGAAACTCCAAAGAGGCTCCTCCTCGCGCTCACGTACCTGAACCTGAATTCTCCCTCAGGCCTCAAGGGGAGACCTCGGGAAGGAGACTGGCTGCAGCAAACCAAGGGGGGTCTCTGAGATTGCCCCTGCCCTGCAGCCTGTCCTGCCTGCCCGTTGCCATGGACTCTCTGTGAGGTCACCGCCTCCCAACCTCTTTTCACCAATCAGCCGAGGTGCTGCAAAAGGCCCTTGTGATGTCACTGCCACACCCACCCCTGCCCTGTGGGGCTAATGTCCTGCTCCTGCCCAGCCCCTTTTGATGTTTGAGCTGCTCCCCCTGTATCGCCGCCCCCCCCCCCCACACACACACACTCACTGTTAGCTCTGGGGATCAATCAGGCTACTCATGAAAACATCAGAGGCTGCTCAATGTGCCAGACTCCGGTTTTCAGAGATTTCTAGACTTTAAGGCCAGAAGAGACCATTCGATCATATCATCTGACCCCTCCCCTCCCCGCCTCTTGTATAGCACAGTGGCTAGATATCACAGACCTCTTGTATAGCACAGTGGCTAGTTTTGGACCAAAGCACACTCCAGAAAGGCATCTAGTCTTCATTGGAAGACATCAAGAGATGGAGAAACCACCACTTCCCCTGGTAGTTTGGAGGAAACTGATGCAGAGAGGGGAAGGGAACTGACCCCAAGGCCACACCTGTGAGTCTGTATCATAAGACATATGCACAACGACACCGTGCTAAGGTCGTAAAAGCAACCTTCATTCTGGTGTTTCCTAACGTTTAAAGGCCTGGTCTGCACACAGTTCTTGGTAGTTCTATAACTATTTTGGGTAGGGATGCATTTATTTACATCTCCCTTAATAGTTGTCCCAGCACAACTTCTACTGTGCACACAGTTATGTCCTCATACAAGTGTCTTACACCAATATAGCTTATTCCCTTCACTGTACTGGTATAAAGCACCGTTATACTGATATGACTGTCCCCATACTAGGGGGGTTGTACTGCTTGAACTATACTAGTAGAGCTCAAGCACTACAACTTTCTAGTGTAAACAAGCCCCTGCTCACTATCACTCGTGCACCTTTATATTGAATTCGAACAAAAAAGTCAGTCTCTTGTTACGGGGGAACAGAGCTTGCCTCCCCACAGGACAAATGACACTCAGATACTTGGCCCTGAGATCCTGTGGTGATGGGCACCAACTGAGAAACCTAGATAAATAGCTCTATGTACACGAACAAATGTCAGTGCAGAGGTGTCATGGGGTTGCTGGTCCCTTTAGGTGGAGTCTGGGCCCAGGCTACCTATGGGAAGCTAATTTAAAAGCAAAGAGCCCATGTAGGGCAGATGATTGTCTGTCAGGCACCTGGCCCTGATCAAAGGCCATCAGGACTCAGTGGCAAGGAGGGGCTCTTGGGACAGGCCCGTTCTATTGCTGCAGGAGGAGACCTACAGCCTGTTTAACTCTCTAAGCTGTCAGGTAAACTGATGGAGTAGAAAGGGTCCAGCTTTAGCCCCCAGCTCAGCCAATCAGCATTGAGACGCTACGGAGCGGGAGGCTGAGGGGTCTCACCACATGGCCCAAAGGATGGCCCAGCTCACCAGTGGATATCACTGTCAGACCACTCTTCCTGTCCCATGGCTTTGTGAGGGGCTCCCACAATGAGGGCTGGAGAGCAGCCCCCTCCTCGCCTGTGGAGGGAGGGAAGAAGGGAAAAGGGAAAACAAAAGAGACACAAACCCCAATGTCCCCAGTGACTCTAAGGGACAAAGGCCTAAGTGGGGGGGAAATTCTCCCACCTTAACCTAGTGTTTTCCATGCCTAGAATTTGGCCGGCACCAGATGGCTCAGGCTTAATAGGTTCCAAACCGTTCTGAGGCTCTGACCTTCACAACAGGGACGGCTGTTTTCCAGCTAAATCAGTAGTGGGAAAGGGGGAAACTCCAAAGAGGCTCCTCATCGCGCTCACGTACCTGAACCTGAATTCTCCCTCAGGCCTCAAGGGGAGACCTCGGGAAGGAGACTGGCTGCAGCAAACCAAGGGGGGTTTCTGAGATTGCCCCTGCCCTGCAGCCTGTCCTGCCTGCCCGTTGCCATGGACTCTCTGTGAGGTCACCGCCTCCCAACCTCTTTTCACCAATCAGCCGAGGTGCTGCAAAAGGCCCTTGTGATGTCACTGCCACACCCACCCCGCCCTGTGGGGCTAATGTCCTGCTCCTGCCCAGCCCCTTTGGATGTTTCAGCTGCTCACCCTGTATCGCCCCCCCCCCCCCCCACACACAACACACACACTCACTGTTAGCTCTGGGGATCAATCAGGCTACTCATGAAAACATCAGAGGCTGCTCAATGTGCCACACTCCGGTTTTCAGAGATTTCTAGACTTTAAGGCCAGAAGAGACCATTCGATCATATAATCTGACCCCTCCCCTCCCCGCCTCTTGTATAGTATCTTGTATAGCACAGTGGCTAGATATCACAGACCTCTTGTATAGCACAGTGGCTAGTTTTGGACCAAAGCACACTCCAGAAAGGCATCTAGTCTTCATTGGAAGACATCAAGAGATGGAGAAACCACCACTTCCCCTGGTAGTTTGGAGGAAACTGATGCAGAGAGGGGAAGGGAACTGACCCCAAGGCCACACCTGTGAGTCTGTATCATAAGACATATGCACAACGACACCGTGCTAAGGTCGTACTAGCAACTTTCATTCTGGTGTTTCCTAACGTTTAAAGGCCTGGTCTGCACACAGTTCTTGGTAGTTCTATAACTATTTTGGGTAGGGATGCATTTATTTACATCTCCCTTAATAGTTGTCCCAGCACAACTTCTACTGTGCACACAGTTATATCCTCATACAAGTGTCTTACACCAATATAGCTTAGTCCCCTCACTGTACTGGTATAAAGCACCGTTATACTGATATGACTGTCCCCATGCTAGGGGGTTCTACTGCTTGAATTATACTAGTAGAGCTCAAGCACTACAACTTTCTAGTGTAAACAAGCCCCTGCTCACTATCACTCGTGCACCTTTATATTGAATTAGAATAAAAAAGTCAGTCTCTTGTTACGGGGGAACAGAGATTGTCTCCCCACAGGACAAATGACACTCAGATACTTGGCCCTCAGATCCTGTGGTGATGGGCACCAACTGAGAAACCTAGATATATAGCTCCATGTAAACGAACGAATGTCAGTGCAGAGGTGTCATGGGGTTGCTGGTCCCTTTAAGTGGAGTCTGGGCCTAGGCTACGTATGGGAAGCTAATTTAAAAGCAAAGAGCCCATGTAGGGCAGATGATTGTCTGTCAGGGACCTGGCCCTGATCAAAGGCCATCAGGTCTCAGTGGCAAGGAGGGGCTCTTGGGACAGGCCCGTTCTGTTGCTGCAGGAGGAGACCTACAGCCTGTTTAACTCTCTAAGCTGTCAGTTAAACTGATGGAGTAGAAAGGGTCCAGCTTTAGCCCCCAGCTCAGCCAATCAGCATTGAGACTCTGCGGAGCGGGAGGCTGAGGGGTCTCACCACATGGCCCAAAGGATGGCCCAGCTCACCAGTGGGGATCACTGTCAGAGCACTCTTCCTGTCCCATGGCTTTGTGAGGGCCTCCCACAATGAGGGCTGGAGAGCAGCCCCCTCCTCGCCTGTGGAGGGAGGGAAGAAGGGAAAAGGGAAAACAAAAGAGACACAAACCCCAATGTCCCCAGTGACTCTAACGGACAAAGGCTTAAGTGGGGGGGAAATTCTCCCACCTTAACCTAGTATTTTCCATGCCTAGAATTTGGCCAGCACCAGATGGCTCAGGCTGAACAGGTTCCAAACCGTTCTGAGGCTCTGACCTTCACAACAGGGACGGCTGTTTTCCAGCTAAATCAGTAGTGGGAAAGGGGGAAACTCCAAAGAGGCTCCTCCTCGCGCTCACGTACCTGAACCTGAATTCTCCCTCAGGCCTCAAGGGGAGACCTCGGGAAGGAGACTGGCTGCAGCAAACCAAGGGGGGTCTCTGAGATTGCCCCTGCCCTGCAGCCTGTCCTGCCTGCCCGTTGCCATGGACTCTCTGTGAGGTCACCGCCTCCCAACCTCTTTTCACCAATCAGCCGAGGTGCTGCAAAAGGCCCTTGTGATGTCACTGCCACACCCACCCCTACCCTGTGGGGCTAATGTCCTGCTCCTGCCCAGCCCCTTTCGATGTTTGAGCTGCTCCCCCTGTATCGCCCCCCCCACACACACACACACACTCACTGTTAGCTCTGGGGATCAATCAGGCTACTCATGAAAACATCAGAGGCTGCTCAATGTGCCACACTCCGGTTTTCAGAGATTTCTAGACTTTAAGGCCAGAAGAGACCATTCGATCATATCATCTGACCCCTCCCCTCCCCTTGTATAGCATCTTGTATAGCACAGTGGCTAGATATCACAGACCTCTTGTATAGCACAGTGGCTAGTTTTGGACCAAAGCACACTCCAGAAAGGCATCTGGAGATGCCTTGGGGAAGTAGAGGGGAAGGGAACTGACCCCAAGGCCACACCTGTGAGTCTGTATCATAAGACATATGCACGACGACACCGTGCTACGGTCGTACAAGCAACCTTCATTCTGGTGTTTCCTAACGTTTAAAGGCCTGGTCTGCACACAGTTCTTGGTAGTTCTATAACTATTTTGGGTAGGGATGCATTTATTTACATCTCCCTTAATAGTTGTCCCAGCACAACTTCTACTGTGCACACAGTTATATCCTCATACAAGTGTCTTACACCAATATAGCTTATTCCCCTCACTGTACTGGTATAAAGCACCGTTATACTGATATGACTGTCCCCATCCTAGGGGGGTTGTACTGCTTGAACTATACTAGTAGAGCTCAAGCACTACAACTTTCTAGTGTAAACAAGTCCCTGCTCACTATCACTCGTGCATCTTTATATTGAATTCGAACAAAAAAGTCAGTCTCTTGTTACGGGGGGAACAGAGATTGCCTCCCCACAGGACAAATGACACTCAGATACTTGGCCCTCAGATCCTGTGGTGATGGGCACCAACTGAGAAACCTAGATAAATAGCTCCATGTAGACGAACGAATGTCAGTGCAGAGTGTCACGGAGTAAGGGGGAGTCAGGGCCCCGCACCCCTCTTCCTGAGATCGACTGTGACTCTCAACCAGCCAGTAAAACAGAAGGTTTATTAGGAGCCAGGAATACAGTCTCAAGCAGAGCGTGTAGGTACGACCAGAACCCCTCAATTAGGCCCTTCTGGGAGGTTCAGGGAGCTTAGACCCCAGCTTGGGGTTCCCTGCGTTGCACCACCCAGCCTAGCCCTCCTAAGACCAAACTCCTCTCTACCCTAGCAGCCCCTCCCTCCTTTGTTCAGTCTCCCAGGCAGAAGGTGTTACTTCTCCCAACCCCCCTCCTGGCTCAGGTCACAGCTCAGGTAGCTTCCTTCAAGGGAAGTTCCCCATCCCCAATGCAACCCCCCTGCAACATTCCCCGGTCAAATCTGCCCCGCTCCCTGCTCCGTCACATCTCTCCCCCCTTCGAGACTGAACTGAGCGGGGTCACTCTGCCCAGTGACCTGGGGAAGTTCAGGGCCCCCTCTCCGGGACAACGCATCCGCTATCAGGTTGGCACTTCCCTTCACATGTACCACGTCCATGTCATAATCCTGCAGGAGCAGGCTCCACCTCAGGAGCTTGGCGTTGGCTCCTTTCATCTGGTGCAGCCAGGTCAGGGGAGAGTGGTCGGTGTACACGGTGAAGTGTCGCCCAAAGAGATATGGCTCTAGTTTCTTGAGGGCCCACACCATGGCCAGGCATTCCTTCTCGATAGCCGCGTAGTTCTGCTCCCGAGGTAGCAACTTCTTGCTCAGGTACACGATGGGGTGTCTCTCCCCCTTTTCATCCTCCTGCATTAACACCGCCCCCAGCCCTGTGTCTGAGGCGTCGGTGAACACCATAAAGGGCTTGTCAAAGTCTGGGTTTGCCAGAACTGGGCCACTGACCAGAGCCTCCTTTATCTCCTGGAGAGCCCCCTGGCACTCCTTGGTCCAGACCACCTTGTCTGGCTTCCCCTTCTTGCACAGCTCAGTGATGGGGGCTGCTATGGAGCTAAAGTGGGGCACGAACCTTCGATAGTATCCCGCCGTCCCAATAAAGGCTTGGACCTGCTTTTTGGTTTGCGGGGCAGGCCAGTCTCTGATCACCTCCACTTTGGCTGGTTCCGGCTTTAGGCAGCCGCTCCCCACCCGGTGGCCTAGGTAGGATACCTCAGCCATCCCCACCTTGCACTTCTCCGGTTTTACGGTCAGCCCAGCCTCCTGGAGTCGGTCCAGCACTTGTCTAACCTGGGACACATGGTCCTCCCAGGTCTGGCTAAAGACACAGATGTCGTCAATATACGCCACGGCAAAACTCTCCATCCCCCTCAGTAGCTGATCCACCAGGCGCTGGAAGGTGGCCGGCGCTCCCTTGAGGCCGAAAGGCAGGGTCAGGAACTCATAGAGCCCCAGAGGGGTGATAAAGGCCGATTTCAGCCTGGCATCGGCATCCAGCGGCACTTGCCAGTAGCCCTTTGTAAGATCCATGGTGGTAAGGTACCGAGCACCTCCCAGCTTGTCTAGGAGCTCGTCAGGCCTGGGCATGGGGTAGGCATCGGCTACAGTGATGGCATTGAGCTTGCGATAGTCCACACAGAACCGGATCGACCCGTCCTTTTTGGGGACCAGCACCACCGGCGAGGCCCAAGGGCTGGAAGATGGCTGGATCACCCCCAATGCCAGCATGTCATTGACCTCTCTTTCCAGGTCCTGAGCAGTTTTCCCTGTGACCCGGAAGGGGGGACATTTTATAGGCGGGTGCGATCCTGTCTGCACCCGGTGGACAGTCAGATTAGTGCGTCCAGGCTGGTTGGAAAACAGCTGTTGGTACAGATGCAGCACCCCTCTGATCTCAGCTTGCTGGGCCGGGGTCAGCTGCTCAGAGAGGGGAATTGCTTCCAGGGGGGAACCAACTCTTGTCCCAGGGAATAGATCTACCAAAGGGTCATCTCCCTGCCCCTCCCAGTGTCCACACACAGCCAACACCACATTCCCCCTGTCGTAATATGGCTTCATCATATTCACATGGTACACCCGGTGGTGGTGTGCCCGGTTCGACAGCTCCACCACATAGTTTACCTCGTTTAGTTGCTTGACGACCTTGAAGGGCCCTTCCCAGGCGGCCTGGAGTTTGTTTTTCCTCACGGGGATGAGGACCATCACCTGGTCCCCAGTGGCGAAGGCGCGGGCCCGTGCTGTGCGGTCATACCAGACCTTCTGCTTCCTCTGGGCTCTGGCCAGATTCTCCCTGGCCAGGCCCATGAGCTCGGCAAGTCGTTCCCGGAAGGTCAGGACATACTCCACCACCGACTCTCCATCGGAAGTGGCCTTCCCCTCCCATTCGGCTCTCATCAGGTCCAGGGGCCCCCTTACCCGCCTTCCATATAACAGTTCGAAAGGTGAAAACCCGGTAGACTCCTGGGGTACCTCCCGGTACGCGAACAGCAGGTGAGGTAAATACTTGTCCCAGTCCTGCGGGTGCTGATTCATAAATGTTTTCAGCATCATTTTTAGCGTCCCATTGAACCTCTCCACCAGCCCGTTGGATTGGGGGTGATACGCCGAGGCCCAGTTGTGCTGAACCCCACATTTCTCCCACAAGCACCGGAGTAGGGCCGACATGAAGTTGGACCCTTGGTCCGTCAGGACTTCCTTGGGGAACCCCACTTGGCTGAAAATGGTCAGCAGCGCATCTGCCACAGTGTCTGCCTCGATGGACGATAAGGGCACTGCCTCGGGGTAGCGGGTGGCGAAATCTACCACCACCAGAATGTATTTCTTCCCTGACCGGGTCGTCTTGCTGAGAGGTCCCACTATGTCCATGGCCACCTTTTGGAAAGGCTCCTCTATGATGGGTAAAGGCCTCAACGCTGCTTTCCCCTTGTCCCGGGCCTTCCCCACCCTCTGACAGGGGTCACAGGATCGGCAGTACTGTCGGACGTTGGTAAAGACCCCAGGCCAGTAAAAGTTCTGTAGCAGCCTCTGCCTGGTGCGCCGGATCCCCTGGTGCCCTGCGAGAGGGATGTCATGGGCCAGGTGCAGTAGCTTGTGGCGAAACTTCTGGGGAACAACCAGCTGCCTCCTGACCCCCCAGGACTCCACTTCCCCTGGGGGAGCCCACTCTCGGTATAGGAATCCCTTCTCCCACAGGAACCTCTCCTTGCAACCTCTCATCATGGTCTGTACCACACTGAGGTCAGCCAGGTCCCTTAGCTTCCGCAGGGAGGGGTCCTTCTGCAACTCGGCCTGGAACTCGGCAGCTGGGGAAGGGACGGGAACCTGCTCCCTCTCGTCGGCTGGGTCAGAAGCCACAGCCACCCCGAGCCTTGTCCTTGGGTGTTCCCTCCCCACCAGGGTAGGGTTCTGTGCCTCCGATGTGACATCCTTCCCAAGGTCAGGGCGTAGTGCCCCTCGCCGGCTCTGGCTACGGGTCACGACTAAGGCGGTCTGGGGGTTGCTTGGCCAGTCCTCTAGGTCCCCCCCCATCAACACCTCAGTGGGCAAATGGTGGTGCACTCCCACGTCCTTGGGGCCCTCCTTGGCCCCCCATTTCAGGTGTACCCTCGCCACGGGAACCTTGAATGGGGTCCCGCCCACCCCTGTCAGGGTCAGGAAGGCGTTGGGCACCACCCGATCTGGGGCCACCACCTCGGGCCGGGCCAGTGTCACCTCTGCGCCTGTGTCCCAGTATCCATAAACTTCCTTCCCATCCACCTCCAGGGGGACAAGGCACTCGCTCCGCAGGGGCAGCCCCGCGCCCACCCTGTAAACGGAGAACTTTGAGTCCGGAGCATCCGGCCCCCCAGAGAAGCTGGCCTGAGGCCCTTCTCTCTCTTGAGCAGTTGATAAGCTGCCAGCCCCCCTTGCCTGGAAAGCCGGCCCCTCGTCCGTCTGGGCCTCTACCAAGTTAATCCGGTGTGGGTTCGGTCTGCTCAGTCTGTCCTTGAGCTTGGGGCACTGGGCCCGAATGTGGCCTCTTCGGCCGCAGTAATAGCAGCTCATGTCCCGTGGGTCCCCTCGAGCCGGTCGGTTGTCCCTGACGCTGGGCATTCCTTTTGGGAGGGGATTCCCCATATTCCCCCTTTGGGAGGTACCCGGGTGACTCTCTCTCTGCATCGCGGCGGGCCTGCTCCTTTGGGACTCCTCCCTGCCAGCCCCTGACCGGCTCTTCACAAACTCATCGGCCAGCCGGCCTGCATGTCGCGGGTTCTCTGGTTTTTTGTCCCTCAACCACAGCCTCAGGTCGGATGGGCACCGCTCATACAGTTGCTCCAGTACCAGCAGTTTAACCAGGTCCTCCTTTGTCTAGGCCCCCGCAGCCCACTTGCTGGCGTATCCTTCCATGCGGACGGCTAGTTGCAGATATGAGATCTCCGGGGTTTTATCCTGACTCCGGAACCTTTCCCGGTACATCTCAGAAGTCAGCCCAAACTCACGTAGCAGGGCCTTTTTGAATAGTTCATAGTCCCCTTTTTCCGCCTCTTCCAGTTGGCGGTACAAGGCCAAGGCTTTGGGGTCCAGTAAGGGGGTGAGAACCCGGAGTTTGTCTGCAGGAGGAACCTGGTGCAGCTCGCAGGCCGTCTCAAAGGCATCCAGGAAGTCATCCATGTCCTCCCCCTCCTTACGTGGGGCCATGATGCACTTATCAAAGCTTCGTGCAGTCCTGGGTCCCCCCTCACTCACCGCAGCCGGGGGCTCGCGGCCCTTCAGCCTCGCCAGTTCCAGTTCATGATGCCTCAGCCTCTCTCTCTCTTCATGCTGCCTTTGTCTCTCATTCTCCTCCCGCTCATGCTGCCTCAGTTTCTCTTTCTCCTCCCGTTCATGCTGTCTCTGGTGTTCACGATCCTCCAGCTCTCTCAGTTTTAGCTTTATCTCCCATTCCAGCCCATTCCGCTCCACGGATGCTGCGCGTGGCCGGGAGGATCCCCTGCTGGCCGGCGAGCGTTGCCGGGAGGATCCCCTGCTGGCCGGGGGGGTCACAGCACCCTCGGTATTTGCTGGGCTCCTCCCCACCCTTCCCCTAGGCATAGGAAGGAGGGGTCTCGGGAAGCCCTCAGCAGCCGGCTGACCACTCCCAGATGGGACAGACACTGGGGCCTGCGCTGCATCTGCCAGGCTGCTTCCCTCAGAGACAGGGATCAGTTCATTCGCGCGATCTCCCTTCTCCAGCTGGGCAATGAGCTGTTCTTTGGTGAGCTTCCCAATGCGCAGCCCCCTCTGCTTGCACAGCTCCACCAGGTCGCTCTTAAGCCGCTTGGCATACATCTTCCTGCTGGCCACTCACAGGCCTGGGTGTTCACCGCTCCCCACAGTTTCCAGGGAGACCCCTAGTGTGCCAGCCCTTCTCGAGGTCACCACCTGTCTGCCAGGGTCGAGCTGCAGACTCCTCCGCCCCTGGGACCACTCGCTGCGATCCCCCGGGGGACCCTGTTACTGTAAAAGTCCTTCTCGATGGTCACACACTCCCAGGGGTGATAACCGTCTCTCTCTGACTCCTCAGCACGCCTGGTCCCCGTCAATCCCCCTTCGTTTTACTGCTCCCCAGTCACTTACTGCAGGAAGCGCCGTCCACGGGGTGCAGTAGGTCCCGCCGCTGCCACCAGTTGTCACGGAGTAAGGGGGAGTCAGGGCCCCGCACCCCTCTTCCTGAGATCGACTGTGACTCTCAACCAGCCAGTAAAACAGAAGGTTTATTAGGAGCCAGGAATACAGTCTCAAGCAGAGCGTGTAGGTACGACCAGAACCCCTCAATTAGGCCCTTCTGGGAGGTTCAGGGAGCTTAGACCCCAGCTTGGGGTTCCCTGCGTTGCACCACCCAGCCTAGCCCTCCTAAGACCAAACTCCTCTCTACCCTAGCAGCCCCTCCCTCCTTTGTTCAGTCTCCCAGGCAGAAGGTGTTACTTCTCCCAACCCCCCTCCTGGCTCAGGTTACAGCTCAGGTAGCTTCCTTCAAGGGAAGTCCCCCATCCCCAATGCAACCCCCCTGCAACATTCCCCGGTCAAATCTGCCCCGCTCCCTGCTCCGTCACATCGAGGTGTCATGGCGTTGCTGGTCCCTTTAAGTGGAGTCTGGACCCAGGCTACGTATGGGAAGCTAATTTAAAAGCAAAGAGCCCATGTAGGGCAGATGATTGTCTGTCAGGCACCTGGCCCTGATCAAAGGCCATCAGGACTCAGTGGCAAGGAGGGGCTCTTGGGACAGGCCCGTTCTGTTGCTGCAGGAGGAGACCTACAGCCTGTTTAACTCTCTAAGCTGTCAGGTAAACTGATGGAGTAGAAAGGGTCCAGCTTTAGCCCCCAGCTCAGCCAATCAGCATTGAGACTCTGCGGAGCGGGAGGCTGAGGGGTCTCACCACATGGCCCAAAGGATGGCCCAGCTCACCAGTGGGGATCACTGTCAGAGCACTCTTCCTGTCCCATGGCTTTGTGAGGGCCTCCCACAATGAGGGCTGGACAGCAGCCCCCTCCTCGCCTGTGGAGGGAGGGAAGAAGGGAAAAGGGAAAACAAAAGAGACACAAACCCCAATGTCCCCAGTGACTCTAACGGACAAAGGCTTAAGTGGGGGGAAAATTCTCCCAACTTAACCTAGTGTTTTCCATGCCTAGAATTTGGCCAGCACCAGATGGCTCAGGCTGAACAGGTTCCAAACCGCTCTGAGGCTCTGACCTTCTCAACAGGGACGGCTGTTTTCCAGCTAAATCAGTAGTGGGAAAGGGGGAAACTCCAAAGAGGCTCCTCCTCGCGCTCACGTACCTGAACCTGAATTCTCCCTCAGGCCTCAAGGGGAGACCTCGGGAAGGAGACTGGCTGCAGCAAACCAAGGGGGGTCTCTGAGATTGCCCCTGCCCTGCAGCCTGTCCTGCCTGCCCGTTGCCATGGACTCTCTGTGAGGTCACCGCCTCCCAACCTCTTTTCATCAATCAGCCGAGGTGCTGCAAAAGGCCCTTGTGATGTCACTGCCACACCCACCCCTGCCCTGTGGGGATAATGTCCTGCTCCTGCCCAGCCCCTTTCGATGTTTGTGCTGCTCCCCCTGTATCGCCCCACACACACACGCACACACACTCACTGTTAGCTCTGGGGATCAATCAGGCTACTCATGAAAACATCAGAGGCTGCTCAATGTGCCACACTCCGGTTTTCAGAGATTTCTAGACTTTAAGGCCAGAAGAGACCATTCGATCATATAATCTGACCCCTCCCCTCCCCGCCTCTTGTATAGCATCTTGTATAGCACAGTGGCTAGATATCACAGACCTCTTGTATAGCACAGTGGCTAGTTTTGGACCAAAGCACACTCCAGAAAGGCATCTAGTCTTCATTGGAAGACATCAAGAGATGGAGAAACCACCACTTCCCCTGCTAGTTTGGAGGAAACTGATGCAGAGAGGGGAAGGGAACTGACCCCAAGGCCACACCTGTGAGTCTGTATCATAAGACATACGCACAACGACACCGTGCTAAGGTCGTACAAGCAACCTTCATTCCGGTGTTTCCTAATGTTTAAAGGCCTGGTCTGCACACAATTCTTGGTAGTTCTATAACTATTTTGGGTAGGGATGCATTTATTTACATCTCCCTTAATAGTTGTCCCAGCACAACTTCTACTGTGCACACAGTTATATCCTCATACAAGTGTCTTACACCAATATAGCTTATTCCCCTCACTGTACTGGTATAAAGCACCGTTATACTGATATGACTGTCCCCATACTAGGGGGGTTGTACTGCTTGAACTATACTAGTAGAGCTCAAGCACTACAACTTTCTAGTGTAAACAAGTCCCTGCTCACTATCACTCGTGCACCTTTATATTGAATTCGAACAAAAAATTCAGTCTCTTGTTACGGGGGAACAGAGCTTGCCTCCCCACAGGACAAATGATACTCAGATACTTGGCCCTCAGATCCTGTGGTGATGGGCACCAACTGAGAAACCTAGATAAATAGCTCTATGTAAACGAACGAATGTCAGTGCAGAGGTGTCATGGGGTTGCTGATCCCTTTAAGTGGAGTCTGGGCCCAGGCTACGTATGGGAAGCTAATTTAAAAGCAAAGAGCCCATGTAGGGCAGATGATTGTCTGTCAGGCACCTGGCCCTGATCAAAGGCCATCAGGACTCAGTGGCAAGGAGGGGCTCTTGGGACAGGCCCGTTCTGTTGCTGCAGGAGGAGACCTACAGCCTGTTTAACTCTCTAAGCTGTCAGGTAAACTGATGGAGTAGAAAGGGTCCAGCTTTAGCCCCCAGCTCAGCCAATCAGCATTGAGACTCTGCGGAGCGGGAGGCTGAGGGGTCTCACCACATGGCCCAAAGGATGGCCCAGCTCACCAGTGGGGATCACTGTCAGAGCACTCTTCCTGTCCCATGGCTTTGTGAGGGCCTCCCACAATGAGGGCTGGAGAGCAGCCCCCTCCTCGCCTGTGGAGGGAGGGAAGAAGGGAAAAGGGAAAACAAAAGAGACACAAACCCCAATGTCCCCAGTGACTCTAACGGACAAAGGCTTAAGTGGGGGAAAAATTCTCCCACCTTAACCTAGTGTTTTCCATGCCTAGAATTTGGCCGGCACCAGATGGCTCAGGCTGAACAGGTTCCAAACCGTTCTGAGGCTCTGACCTTCACAACAGGGACGGCTGTTTTCCAGCTAAATCAGTAGTGGGAAAGGGGGAAACTCCAAAGAGGCTCCTCCTCGCGCTCACGTACCTGAACCTGAATTCTCCCTCAGGCCTCAAGGGGAGACCTCGGGAAGGAGACTGGCTCCAGCAAACCAAGGGGGGTCTCTGAGATTGCCCCTGCCCTGCAGCCTGTCCTGCCTGCCCGTTGCCATGGACTCTCTGTGAGATCACCGCCTCCCAACCTCTTTTCACCAATCAGCCGAGATGCTGCAAAAGGCCCTTGTGATGTCACTGCCACACCCACCCCTGCCCTGTGGGGCTAATGTCCTGCTCCTGCCCAGCCCCTTTCGATGTTTTAGCTGCTCCCCCTGTATCGCCCCCCCCCCCCCACAACACACACACACACTCACTGTTAGCTCTGGGGATCAATCAGGCTACTCATGAAAACATCAGAGGCTGCTCAATGTGCCAGACTCCGGTATTCAGAGATTTCTAGACTTTAAGGCCAGAAGAGACCATTCGATCATATAATCTGACCCCTCCCCTCCCCGCCTCTTGTATAGCACAGTGGCTAATTTTGGACCAAAGCACACTCCAGAAAGGCATCTAGTCTTCATTGGAAGACATCAAGAGATGGAGAAACCACCACTTCCCCTGCTAGTTTGGAGGAAACTGATGCAGAGAGGGGAAGGGAACTGACCCCAAGGCCACACCTGTGAGTCTGTATCATAAGACATATGCACAACGACACCGTGCTAAGGTCGTACAAGCAACCTTCATTCTGGTGTTTCCTAACGTTTAAAGGCCTGGTCTGCACACAGTTCTTGGTAGTTCTATAACTATTTTGGGTAGGGATGCATTTATTTACATCTCCCTTAATTGTTGTCCCAGCACAACTTCTACTGTGCACACAGTTATATCCTCATACAAGTGTCTTACACCAATATAGCTTATTCCCCTCACTGTACTGGTATAAAGCACCGTTATACTGATATGACTGTCCCCATACTAGGGGGGTTGTACTGCTTGAACTATACTAGTAGAGCTCAAGCACTACAACTTTCTAGTGTAAACAAGTCCCTGCTCACTATCACTCGTGCACCTTTATATTGAATTAGAACAAAAAAGTCAGTCTCTTGTTACGGGGGAACAGAGCTTGCGTCCCCACAAGACAAATGACACTCAGATACTTGGCCCTCAGATCCTGTGGTGATGGGCACCAACTGAGAAACCTAGATAAATAGCTCCATGTAGACGAACGAATGTCAGTGCAGAGGTGTCATGGGGTTGCTGGTCCCTTTAAGTGGAGTCTGGGCCCAGGCTACCTATGGGAAGCTAATTTAAAAGCAAAGAGCCCATGTAGGGCAGATGATTGTCTGTCAGGCACCTGGCCCTGATCAAAGGCCATCAGAACTCAGTGGCAAGGAGGGGCTCTTGGGACAGGCCCGTTCTGTTGCTGCAGGAGGAGACCTACAGCCTGTTTAACTCTCTAAGCTGTCAGGTAAACTGATGGAGTAGAAAGGGTCCAGCTTTAGCCCCCAGCTCAGCCAATCAGCATTGAGACTCTGCGGGGCGGGAGGCTGAGGGGTCTCACCACATAGCCCAAAGGATGGCCCAGCTCACCAGTGGGGATCACTGTCAGAGCACTCTTCCTGTCCCATGGCTTTGTGAGGGGCTCCCACAATGAGGGCTGGAGAGCAGCCCCCCCCCCCACAACACACACACACACTCACTGTTAGCTCTGGGGATCAATCAGGCTACTCATGAAAACATCAGAGGCTGCTCAATGTGCCAGACTCCGGTATTCAGAGATTTCTAGACTTTAAGGCCAGAAGAGACCATTCGATCATATCATCTGACCCCTCCCCTCCCCGCCTCTTGTATAGCACAGTGGCTAATTTTGGACCAAAGCACACTCCAGAAAGGCATCTAGTCTTCATTGGAAGACATCAAGAGATGGAGAAACCACCACTTCCCCTGCTAGTTTGGAGGAAACTGATGCAGAGAGGGGAAGGGAACTGACCCCAAGGCCACACCTGTGAGTCTGTATCATAAGACATATGCACAACGACACCGTGCTAAGGTCGTACAAGCAACCTTCATTCTGGTGTTTCCTAACGTTTAAAGGCCTGGTCTGCACACAGTTCTTGGTAGTTCTATAACTATTTTGGGTAGGGATGCATTTATTTACATCTCCCTTAATTGTTGTCCCAGCACAACTTCTACTGTGCACACAGTTATATCCTCATACAAGTGTCTTACACCAATATAGCTTATTCCCCTCACTGTACTGGTATAAAGCACCGTTATACTGATATGACTGTCCCCATACTAGGGGGGTTGTACTGCTTGAACTATACTAGTAGAGCTCAAGCACTACAACTTTCTAGTGTAAACAAGTCCCTGCTCACTATCACTCGTGCACCTTTATATTGAATTAGAACAAAAAAGTCAGTCTCTTGTTACGGGGGAACAGAGCTTGCGTCCCCACAAGACAAATGACACTCAGATACTTGGCCCTCAGATCCTGTGGTGATGGGCACCAACTGAGAAACCTAGATAAATAGCTCCATGTAGACGAACGAATGTCAGTGCAGAGGTGTCATGGGGTTGCTGGTCCCTTTAAGTGGAGTCTGGGCCCAGGCTACGTATGGGAAGCTAATTTAAAAGCAAAGAGCCCATGTAGGGCAGATGATTGTCTGTCAGGCACCTGGCCCTGATCAAAGGCCATCAGAACTCAGTGGCAAGGAGGGGCTCTTGGGACAGGCCCGTTCTGTTGCTGCAGGAGGAGACCTACAGCCTGTTTAACTCTCTAAGCTGTCAGGTAAACTGATGGAGTAGAAAGGGTCCAGCTTTAGCCCCCAGCTCAGCCAATCAGCATTGAGACTCTGCGGGGCGGGAGGCTGAGGGGTCTCACCACATAGCCCAAAGGATGGCCCAGCTCACCAGTGGGGATCACTGTCAGAGCACTCTTCCTGTCCCATGGCTTTGTGAGGGGCTCCCACAATGAGGGCTGGAGAGCAGCCCCCTCCTCACCTGTGGAGGGAGGGAAGAAGGGAAAAGGGAAAACAAAAGAGACACAACCCCCAATGTCCCCAGTGACTCTAAGGGACAAAGGCCTAAGTGGGGGGAAAATTCTCCCACCTTAAACCAGTGTTTTCCATGCCTAGAATTTGGCCGGCACCAGATGGCACAGGCTGTACAGGTTCCAAACCGCTCTGAGGCTCTGACCTTCTCAACAGGGACGGCTGTTTTAAAGCTAAATCAGTAGTGGGAAAGGGGGAAACTCCAAAGAGGCTCCTCCTCGCGCTCACGTACCTGAACCTGAATTCTCCCTCAGGCCTCAAGGGGAGACCTCGGGAAGGAGACTGGCTGCAGCAAACCAAGGGGGGTCTCTGAGATTGCCCCTGCCCTGCAGCCTGTCCTGCCTGTCCATTGCCATGGACTCTCTGTGAGGTCACCGCCTCCCAACCTCTTTTCACCAATCAGCCGAGGTGCTGCAAAAGGCCCTTGTGATGTCACTGCCACACCCACCCCTGCCCTGTGGGGCTAATGTCCTGCTCCTGCCCAGCCCCTTTCGATGTTTGAGCTGCTCCCCCTGTATCGCCCCCCCCTACACACACACACACTCACTGTTAGCTCTGGGGATCAATCAGGCTACTCATGAAAACATCAGAGGCTGCTCAATGTGCCACACTCCGGTTTTCAGAGATTTCTAGACTTTAAGGCCAGAAGAGACCATTCGATCATATAATCTGGCCCTCAGATCCTGTGGTGATGGGCACCAACTGAGAAACCTAGATAAATAGCTCCATGTAGACGAACGAATGTCAGTGCAGAGGTGTCATGGGGTTGCTGGTCCCTTTAAGTGGAGTCTGGGCCCAGGCTACGTATGGGAAGCTAATTTAAAAGCAAAGAGCCCATGTAGGGCAGATGATTGTCTGTCAGGCACCTGGCCCTGATCAAAGGCCATCAGGACTCAGTGGCAAGGAGGGGCTCTTGGGACAGGCCCGTTCTGTTGCTGCAGGAGGAGACCTACAGCCTATTTAACCAAGGGGGGTCTCTGAGATTGCCCCTGCCCTGCAGCCTGTCCTGCCTGTCCGTTGCCATGGACTCTCTGTGAGGTCACCGCCTCCCAACCTCTTTTCACCAATCAGCCGAGGTGCTGCAAAAGGCCCTTGTGATGTCACTGCCACACCCACCCATGCCCTGTGGGGATAATGTCCTGCTCCTGCCCAGCTCCTTTCGATGTTTGTGCTGCTCCCCCTGTATCGCCCCCCCCCCTCACACACACACACACACACACTCTCACTGTTAGCTCTGGGGATCAATCAGGCTACTCATGAAAACATCAGAGGCTGCTCTATGTGCCACACTCCGGTTTTCAGAGATTTCTAGTCTTTAAGGCCAGAAGAGACCATTCGATCATATCATCTGACCCCTCCCCTCCCCGCCTCTTGAATAGCATCTTGTATAGCACAGTGGCTAGATATCACAGACCTCTTGTATAGCACAGTGGCTAGTTTTGGACCAAAGCACACTCCAGAAAGGCATCTAGTCTTCATTGGAAGACATCAAGAGATGGAGAAACCACCACTTCCCCTGCTAGTTTGGAGGAAACTGATGCAGAGAGGGGAAGGGAACTGACCCCAAGGCCACACCTGTGACTCTGTATCATAAGAGATACGCACAACGACACCGTGCTAAGGTCGTACAAGCAACCTTCATTCTGGTGTTTCCTAACGTTTAAAGGCCTGGTCTGCACACAGTTCTTGGTAGTTCTATAACTATTTTGGGTAGGGATGCATTTATTTACATCTCCCTTAATAGTTGTCCCAGCACAACTTCTACTGTGCACACAGTTATATCCTCATACAAGTGTCTTACACCAATATAGCTTAGTCCCCCCACTGTACTGGTATAAAGCACCATAATACTGATATGACTGTCCCCATACTAGGGGGGTTGTACTGCTTGAACTATACTAGTAGAGCTCAAGCACTACAACTTTCTAGTGTAAACAAGCCCTTGCTCACTATCGCTCGTGCACCTTTATATTGAATTCGAACAAAAAAGTCAGTCTCTTGTTACGGGGGAACAGAGATTGCCTTCCCACAGGACAAATGACACTGAGGGTATGTCTACACTACGAGAGTAGTTCGATTTTAGTTAAATCGAATATGTGGAATCGATATTACAAAGTCGAACGTGTGTGTCCACACTAAGGACAGTAATTCGACTTTGTCAGTCCACACTAACGGGGCAAGCGTCGACATTGGAAGCGGTGCACTGTGGGCAGCTATCCCACAGTTCCCGCAGTCCCCGCTGCCCATTGGAATTCTGGGTCGAGCCGCCATTGCCTTCTGGGTAAAAAAATGTGTCGAGGGTGCTTTTGGGTAACTGTCGTCATCCAACCGTCACTACCGCCCTCCCTCCCTGAAAGCGCCGGCGGGAAATCAGTTCGCGCACTTTTCTGGTCAGTGACAGCGCGGACGCCACAGCACTGCGAGCATGGATCCCGCTGTGACCATCGCTGCAGTTGTGGCCGTTGTCAACGCATCGCAGCTCATCATCGACCTTTCACTGAGGCAGATAGAGAGAAATCAGGCGAGGAGGCTACGGCACCGGGGTCAGGACCTGAACTCCGAGAGTAGCACACGCCTGTCTGAAACCACGACACCCAGTGCCGAGGACATCACGGTGGCAATGGGTCTTGTGGATACTGTGGAATGGCGATTCTGGGCCCGTGAAAAAAGCACGGACTGGTGGGACCGCATAGTGCTTCAGGTCTGGGATGAATCCCAGTGGCTGCGAAACTTTCGCATGCGGAAGGGGACTTTCCTCGAACTTTGTGAGTTGCTGTCCCCTGCCCTGAAGCGCAAGGACACCCGGATGCGAGCAGCCCTGACTGTCCAGAAGCGAGTGGCCATAGCCCTCTGGAAGCTTGCAACGCCGGACAGCTACCGGTCAGTCGCGAACCAGTTTGGCGTGGGCAAGTCTACCGTGGGGGTTGTTGTCATGCAAGTAGCCAAGGCAATCGTGAAGGTACTGCTGTCAAAGGTAGTGACCCTGGGAAACGCGCAGGCCATCATAGATGGCTTCGCCGCGATGGGATTCCCAAACTGCGGTGGGGCTATAGATGGGACTCACATCCCTATCCTGGGACCGGACCACCAGGCCAGCCAGTACATCAACCGAAAGGGCTACTTTTCAATGGTGCTGCAAGCACTGGTGGACCATAAGGGACGTTTTACTAACATCAACGTTGGATGGCCGGGCAAGGTTCATGACGCTCGCGTGTTCAGGAACTCTGGTCTGTTTAGAAGGCTGCAGGAAGGTATTTACTTCCCGGACCACAAAATAACTCTTGGGGATGTGGAGATGCCTACAGTGATCCTCGGGGACCCAGCATACCCGCTAATGCCCTGGCTCATGAAGCCCTATACTGGCGCCCTGGACACAGAAAAAGAACTGTTCAACTACCGGCTCAGCAAGTGCAGAATGGTGGTGGAGTGTGCTTTTGGCCGTCTCAAGGGGAGATGGAGAAGCTTACTGACTCGCTGTGATCTCAGCGAAACCAATATCCCCATTGTTATTGCAGCTTGCTGTGTGCTCCACAATCTCTGTGAGAGCAAGGGGGAGACCTTTATGGTGGGGTGGGAGGTTGAGGCAAATCGCCTGGCTGCTGATTACTCCCAGCCAGACAGCCGGGAGATTAGAAGAGCCCAGCGGGACGCACTGTGCATCCGGGAGGCTTTGAAAGACAGTTTCCAGACTGAGCAGGGTCACCAGTGAATTTTAAGTTTGTGGACTCAGAACCTGAACTTGCCACCGTTTCTTTACCCAGTTACCGTTGACTATCCTCTCCAGTTACATACCCCCTTCACCCCCTTCCCAAAAAATAAAATCTGTTCTGTTTTGTTAATGAACACCGTTGTCTTTATTACTGTTTTCGCGGGAATGTTTTAAACCTGGGACGCAGACTGTGGCGGGGTGCGGGTTTACTGTTGTGATGCAAATGATGCTTCTAAACTCCAGGAATGACGGGTTCCGCAGTGGTGGACTGGTTGTTTCAACAGAGCCTGCCAGCCCTCCTGGGCGGGACAGCGTGTATGTGTCGGCTATGTGACTGTCTGGCAGGGGGAGGAGGGTTACAGCTCCCCTGCTGCGGGGCTCTGTGATGCATTAGATCTGTAACTGCCCTCCCCCACCACAAAGTCACAGAGCAACCCCCCCCCCCCCCACAGAACATGAAAACCACTTCCCAGATTGAACAGGGTCACTAGTCACTGCACTGGGTATGTGTCCTGATCCTGGACCTGACCCCGCCTCTGTACCCTGGTAAAGGTGACTGTCCTGTCCAATTACCATGCCCCTTCCCCTCGTTCAGACAGACTCTCCTCCAAAATAAAATCATGGAAACAGTAATTAACAGAAACGAATATTTTATTATGAACCAGACATGAAACGTGGGGGTTGAAACTTGCACGGGGGCTTCTGTGAGGTGTGTAGGAAAGGACTTTTAAAATTTTGGGGAATGAGAGCCTTCTAGTGCTAGAGCAGTCTGCAGGGGTTGACTGAAAGTTTTAACGGCCCTTGCCGCCCCTCCTTCTTTGTACTTTGGGTGAGGGGGGTGTGGGACTTGGTGGCGGGGGAGGGCGGTTAGAGATAGACTGCAGCGGGGCTCTGTCCTCCTGCCTCCGGTCTTGCAGAACATCCACAAGGCGCCGGAGCGTGTCCGTTTGCTCCCTCAGAAGTCCAAGCAGCTTTTCAGTAGCCTGCTGGTCCTCCTGACGCCACCTCTCCTCCCGTTCCATGACTGCTCGGTGCATTTGGGACAAGTTCTCCCTCCACTGTGTCTGCTGGGCTGCCTGGGCTCGGGAACAGCTCATTAGTTCTGAGAACATGTCCTCCCGCGTCTTCTTCTTCCTCCTCCTAATCTGCGCTAGCCTCTGGGAGTGTGCTGACAGGCTGGGTTGGGAGACAGTCGCAGATGTGTCTGTGTGAATGGGAAAAATGGAGTGAATTCCTGAGACAGATAAATGAAGTTGTGTACAAAGAACCTAGTCTTTCTCTGTGAACAAGACCATGCACTGCACCTCTCACATGCGCACTCAGGACAAGGTCGAATTTTCGGCCATCGCCTTCAGTGCCTGGGGTCCTGCAGTGGTCTTGCAGTTATCTGAGAAGCGTGGCAGGACACCTGAACTTCTGTAGCGTGCAATCATGGTAAGTCGTAGACTTCTGGCTGCTTAAAACTGTACTAGTAGCACTGGCCTCCTTTCACATTGAAAGCAATGCCAGTCTCTGCTGCCAGCAATCAGGACAGCATGAACTATGCCCCTGTCCCACCCCCTCGCGGCTGTTCCAGGGAAAGATCCCTGTATGCTGCCCCTCTCCCTCCACCGCGTGGCTGTAAAGCAGTCCCAATACTAACATTCCCCTCCCTAATTCAAAGCAGGGCGTAATGAGCGACATCACCCTGCTGAGGATCTCGGAGTCCCAGAGGGAAAGGATGTTTCGAGAAAGCCTTCAGAAACCAGGGCCGTTTGCCGCTATGCTCTGCAGGGCGATGATACCAGAGTATCTGATGGTGTCGTGGCGCGGTAACGTGTCCTACCACGGAGGGCCCACTAAGATCGCCCTACCCAGGATCCTGATGAACAGGCTGGAAATGTACCTTCATGAGACCTACGAGGAGTTCTCCTATGAGGATTTCGCCTCCATCCCCGGCCATATTGACCGGATTTTCGCGTAGGTGCACTGGGACTAAAGAGTGGAGCGTCTTGGGCAGCATAATCATGACTTACCGGACATTGTAAAAAAAATTTTAAATACTTGGGACTAAATTGTGAAGAGCCTAAGGCAGACAAATCATGAAAAACCCTTTGTTACTATTGTAAATATTCCAGTTTTTTTGCAGATAATTGTTTACATGTTTAAGCACTTTAATAAACAGCCATTGTTAATATTATAAATATTCCAGTTCTTGTAAAAATAAATGTTTAGATATTTAAAGCACTCACTGCTTGATACTTCCCCTGATTCTGTCTCCGGGGTAAGGGATGGGGACGGTTGGTAGGGGATCTCGGTAAGGGTGATGAAGAGCTCCTGGCTGTCGGGGAAATCAGCGGTGCCAGCGCTGTCGACTGCCTCGTCCTCATAGACTTTAAGGTCAGAAGGGACCAATATGGTCATCTAGTCTGACCTCCCGCATGATGCAGGCCACAAAAGCTGACTCACCCACAACAGAATCTTCCAGCCTGCGACCCCTGCCCTATGCTGCGGAGGAAGGCGAAAAACCTCCAGGGCCTCTGCCAATCTACCCTGGAGGAAAATTCCTTCCCGACCCCAAATATGGCGATCAGCAGAACCCCGAGCATACAGGCAAGATTTTACAGCCGGACCCTCCTCATCTCCTTCTTCATCTTCCCCGTCCGCTAACATGTCCGACGAGGAACCTGCCGCGGACAATATCCCATCCTCAGAGTCCACGGTCAGTGGTGGGGTAGTGGTGGCGGCCGCACCTAGGATGGAATGCAGTGCCTCGTAGAAACGGGATGTGTGGGGATGGGATCCGGAGCGTCCGTTTGCCTCTTTGGTTTTTTGGTAGCCTTGTCTCAGCTCCTTGATTTTCACGCGGCACTGCGTTGCATCCCGGCTGTATCCTCTCTCTGCCATGGCTTTAGAGATCTTCTCGTAGATCTTTGCATTCCGTCTTTTGGAGCGCAGCTCTGAAAGCACGGACTCATCGCCCCACACAGCGATGAGATCCAAGACTTCCCGATCAGTCCATGCTGGGGCCCTCCTTCTATTAGATTGCACGGCCATCTCTGCTGGAGAGCTCTGCATCGTTGCCAGTGCTGCTGAGCTCGCCACGCTGTCCAAACAGGGAATGAGATTCAAACTGCCCAGACAGGAAAAGGAATTCAAATTTTCCCGGGGCTTTTCCTGTGTGGCTGATCAGAGCATCCGAGCTCGGACTGCTGTCCAGAGCGTCAACAGAGTGGTGCACTGTGGGATAGCTCCCGGAGCTATTACCGTCGATTTCCATCCACACCTAGCCTAATTCGATATGGCCATTTCGAATTTAGCGCTACTCCTCTCGTTTTGGAGGAGTACAGAAGTCGAATTTAAGAGAGCTCTATGTCGAACTAAATAGCTTCGTGGTGTGGACGGGTGCAGGGTTAATTCGATGTAACGGCGCTAAATTCGACATAAAAGCCTAGTGTAGACCAGGCCTCAGATACTTGGCCCTCAGATCCTGTGGTGATGGGCACCAACTGAGAAACCTAGATAAATAGCTCCATGTAGACGAACGAATGTCAGTGCAGAGGTGTCATGGGGTTGCTGGTCCCTTTAAATGGAGTCTGGGCCCAGGCTACGTATGGGAAGCTAATTTAAAAGCAAAGAGCCCATGTAGGGCAGATGACTGTCTGTCAGGCACCTGGCCCTGATCAAAGGCCATCAGGACTCAGTGGCAAGGAGGGGCTCTTGGGATAGGCCCGTTCTGTTGCTGCAGGAGGAGACCTACAGCCTGTTTAACTCTCTAAGCTGTCAGGTAAACTGATGGAGTAGAAAGGGTCCAGCTTTAGCCCCCAGCTCAGCCAATCAGCATTGAGACTCTGCGGAGCGGGAGGCTGAGGGGTCTCACCACATGGCCCAAAGGATGGCCCAGCTCACCAGTGGGGATCACTGTCAGAGCACTCTTCCTGTCCCATGGCTTTGTAAGAGCCTCCCACAATAAGGGCTGGACAGCAGCCCCCTCCTCGCCTGTGGAGGGAGGGAAGAAGGGAAAAGGGAAAACAAAAGAGACACAATCCACAATGTCCCCAGTGATTCTAAGGTACAAAGGCTTAAGTGGGGGGAAAATTCTCCCACCTTAACCTAGTGTTTTCCATGCCTAGAATTTGGCCGGCACCAGATGGCTCAGGCTGAACAGGTTCCAAACCGCTCTGAGGCTCTGACCTTCTCAACAGGGACGGCTGTTTTCCAGCTAAATCAGTAGTGGGAAAGGGGGAAACTCCGAAGAGGCTCCTCCTCGCGCTCACGTACCTGAACCTGAATTCTCCCTCAGGCCTCAAGGGGAGACCTCGGGAAGGAGACTGGCTGCAGCAAACCAAGGGGGGTCTCTGAGATTGCCCCTGCCCTGCAGCCTGTCCTGCCTGTCCGTTGCCATGGACTCTCTGTGAGATCACCGCCTCCCAACCTCTTTTCACCAATCAGCCGAGGTGCTGCAAAAGGCCCTTGTGATGTCACTGCCACACCCACCCCTGCCCTGTGGGGCTAATGTCCTGCTCCTGCCCAGCTCCTTTCGATGTTTGTGCTGCTCCCCCTGTATCGCCCCCCCCCTCACACACACACACACACACTCACTGTTAGCTCTGGGGATCAATCAGGCTACTCATGAAAACATCAGAGGCTGCTCTATGTGCCACACTCCGGTTTTCAGAGATTTCTAGACTTTAAGGCCAGAAGAGACCATTCGATCACATCATCTGACCCCTCCCCTCCCCGCCTCTTGCATAGCATCTTGTATAGCACAGTGGCTAGATATCACAGACCTCTTGTATAGCACAGTGGCTAGTTTTGGACCAAAGCACACTCCAGAAAGTCATCTAGTCTTCATTGGAAGACATCAAGAGATGGAGAAACCACCACTTCCCCTGGTAGTTTGGAGGAAACTGATGCAGAGAGGGGAAGGGAACTGACCCCAAGGCCACACCTGTGAGTCTGTATCATAAGACATACGCACAACGACACCGTGCTAAGGTCGTACAAGCAACCTTCATTCTGGTGTTTCCTAACGTTTAAAGGCCAGGTCTGCACACAGTTCTTGGTAGTTCTATAACTATTTTGGGTAGGGATGCATTTATAGACTCATAGACTCATAGACTTTAAGGTCAGAAGGGACCAATATGGTCATCTAGTCTGACCTCCCGCATGATGCAGGCCACAAAAGCTGACCCACCCACAACAGAATCTTCCAGCCTGCGACCCCTGCCCTATGCTGCGGAGGAAGGCGAAAAACCTCCAGGGCCTTTGCCAATCTACCCTGGAGGAAAATTCCTTCCCGACCCCAAATATGGCGATCAGCAGGACCCCGAGCATATAGGCAAGTTTCTACAGCCGGACCCTCATTTTACCCGCGATGGCACGTTAATGTCTAATTGACTAAAATCACGTTATCCCATCAAACCATTCCCTCCATAAACTTATCAAGCCTAATCTTGAAGCCAGAGAGGTCTTTCGCCCCCACCGTTTCCCTCGGAAGGCTGTTCCAAAATTTCACCCCTCTGACGGTCAGAAACCTTCGTCTAATTTCAAGCCTAAACTTCCCCACGGCCAGTTTATATCCATTTGTTCTCGTGTCCACATTACTACTGAGCTGAAATAATTCCTCTCCCTCCTTGGTATTAATCCCTTTGATATATTTAAAGAGAGCAATCATATCCCCCCTCAGCCTTCTTTTGGTTAGGCTAAACAAACCGAGCTCCTCGAGTCTCCTTTCATAGGAAAGGTTTTCCATTCCTCGGATCATGCTAGTGGCCCTTCTCTGTACCCGTTCCAGTTTGAGTTCATCCTTTTTAAACATAGGAGACCAGAACTGCACACAGTACTCCAAATGAGGTCTCACCAGCGCCTTGTATAACGGAAGCAGCACCTCCCTGTCCCTACTAGAAATACCTCGCCTAACGCATCCCAAGATCGCATTAGCTTTTTTCACAGCCACGTCACATTGCCGACTCATAGTCATCCTGCGATCAACCAGGACTCCGAGGTCCTTCTCCTCCTCCGTCACTTCCAACCTATGCGTCCCTAACTTATAACTAAAATTCTTGTTAGTCATCCCTAAATGCATCACCTTACACTTCTCACTATTAAATCTCATCCTATTATTGTTACTCCAATTTACAAGGTCATCCAAGTCTCCCTGCAGAATATCCCGATCCTTCTCCAAATTGGCAATACCTCCCAACTTTGTGTCATCCGCAAACTTTATCAGCCCACTCCTACATTCGGTTCCGAGGTCAGTAACGAATAGATTAAATAAAATCGGACCCAAAACCGAACCTTGAGGAACCCCACTGGTGACCTCCGTCCAACCCGACAGTTCACCTTTCAGTACTACCCGCTGCAGTCTCCCCTTTAACCAGTTCTTTATCCACCTCTGGATTTTCATATCGATCCCCATCTTTTCCAATTTAACCAATAATTCCACGTGCGGCACAGTATCAAACGCTTTACTAAAATCTAGGTAAATCAGATCCACCGCATTTCCTTTATCTAGAAGGTCTGTTACTTTCTCAAAAAAGGAGATCAAGTTGGTTTGGCACGATCTTCCTTTCGTAAACCCATGTTGTAATTTGTCCCAATTGCCATTCACCTCAAGGTCCTTAACTACTTTTTCCTTCAAAATTTTTTCCAACACCTTGCATACTACAGAGGTTAAACTAACAGGCCTGTAGTTACCCGGGTCACTTTTTTTCCCCTTCTTGAAAATAGGAACCACATTAGCTATTTTCCAGTCCATCGGTACCACCCCCGAGTTTACAGATTTATTAAAAATTATCGCCAAGGGGCTTGCAATTTCTCGCGCCAGCTCCTTCAATATTCTAGGATGAAGATCATCCGGTCCGCCCGATTTAGTCCCATTTAGCTGGTCAAGTTTGGCTTCCACCTCTGATACTGTAATGTCAATCGCCCCTCCTTTATTCCCCTCTGTCCCGCTCCCTCTATTCCTAAGCCCTTCATTAGCCTTATTAAAGACCGATGCAAAATATTCATTTAGATATTGTGCCATGCCTAGATTATCCTTAATCTCCACTCCATCTGCATGCTTCAGCGGCCCCACTTCCTCTTTCTTTGTTTTCTTCCTATTTATATGGCTATAAAACCTCTTACTATTGGATTTAATTCCCCTCGCGAGGTCCAACTCTACACGGCTTTTGGCCTTTCTCACCGCATCCCTACATGCTCTGACCTCAATAAGGTAGGTTTCCTTGCCGATCTCTCCCCTCTTCCATTCTTTGTACGCTTTCTGTTTTTTCTTAATCACCCCTTTGAGACGCCCGCTCATCCAGCTAGGTCTAATTCTCCTGCCCACTAACCGTTTCCCCTTTCTCGGGATACAGGCCTCGGACAGCTCGTGCAACTTCAGCTTGAAATAATCCCAGGCCTCATCTGCCTTTAGCTCTCTAAGTATGTTAGCCCAATCCACTTCCCTAAGTAGTCGCCTTAATTTATTAAAGTTGGCCTTTTTGAAATCGTAAACCTTAGTCACTGTTTTATTTCTGTTAATCCTTCCATTTAGTTTAAACCGAATTAGCTCATGGTCACTCGAGCCAAGGTTGTCCCCTACAACCATTTCCTCAACGAGGTCCTCACTACTCATCAGCACCAAATCTAAAATGGCATCCCCCCTCATCGGTTCAGCTACTACTTGATGAAGGAATTCATCTGCTAGCACGTCTAGGAACACATTTATTTACATCTCCCTTAATAGTTGTCCCAGCACAACTTCTACTGTGCACACAGTTATATCCTCATACAAGTGTCTTACACCAATATAGCTTAGTCCCCCCACTGTACTGGTATAAAGCACCGTAATACTGATATGACTGTCCCCATACTAGGCGGGTTGTACTGCTTGAACTATACTAGTAGAGCTCAAGCACTACAACTTTCTAGTGTAAACAAGCCCTTGCTCACTATCACTCGTGCACCTTTATATTGAATTAGAAAAAAAAAGTCAGTCTCTTGTTACGGGGGAACAGAGATTGCCTCCCCACAGGACAAATGACACTCAGATACTTGGCCCTCAGATCCTGTGGTGATGGGCACCAACTGAGAAACCTAGATAAATAGCTCCATGTAGACGAACGAATGTCAGTGCAGAGGTGTCATGGGGTTGCTGGTCCCTTTAAGTGGAGTCTGGGCCCAGGCTACGTATGGGAAGCTAATTTAAAAGCAAAGAGCCCATGTAGGGCAGATGATTGTCTGTCAGGCACCTGGCCCTGATCAAAGGCCATCAGGACTCAGTGGCAAGGAGGGGCTCTTGGGACAGGCCCGTTCTGTTGCTGCAGGAGGAGACCTACAGCCTGTTTAACTCTCTAAGCTGTCAGGTAAACTGATGGAGTAGAAAGGGTCCAGCTTTAGCCCCCAGCTCAGCCAATCAGCATTGAGACTCTGGGGAGCGGGAGGCTGAGGGGTCTCACCACATGGCCCAAAGGATGGCCCAGCTCACCAGTGGGGATCACTGTCAGAGCACTCTTCCTGTCCCATGGCTTTGTGAGGGCCTCCCACAATGAGGGCTGGACAGCAGCCCCCTCCTCGCCTGTGGAAGGAGGGAAGAAGGGAAAAGGGAAAACAAAAGAGACACAAACCCCAATGTCCCCAGTGATTCTAAGGGACAAAGGCCTAAGTGGGGGAAAAATTCTCCCACCTTAACCTAGTGTTTTCCATGCCTAGAATTTGGCCGGCCCCAGATGGCTCAGGCTGAACAGGTTCCAAACCGCTCTGAGGCTCTGACCTTATCAACAGGGACGGCTGTTTTCCAGCTAAATCAGTAGTGGGAAAGGGGGAAACTCCAAAGAGGCTCCTCCTCGCGCTCACGTACCTGAACCTGAATTCTCCCTCAGGCCTCAAGGGGAGACCTCGGGAAGGAGACTGGCTGCAGCAAACCAAGGGGGGTCTCTGAGATTACCCCTGCCCTGCAGCCTGTCCTGCCTGCCCGTTGCCATGGACTCTCTGTGAGGTCACCGCCTCCCAACCTCTTTTCACCAATCAGCCGAGGTGCTGCAAAAGGCCCTTGTGATGTCACTGCCACACCCACCCCTGCCCTGTGGGGCTAATGTCCTGCTCCTGCCCAGCCCCTTTCGATGTTTGAGCTGCTCCCCCTGTATCGCCCCCCCCCCCCCCCCACACACACACACTCACTGTTAGCTCTGGGGATCAATCAGGCTACTCATGAAAACATCAGAGGCTGCTCAATGTGCCACACTCCGGTTTTCAGAGATTTCTAGACTTTAAGGCCAGAAGAGACCATTCGATCATATCATCTGACCCCTCCCCTCCCCGCCTCTTGTATAGCATCTTGTATAGCACAGTGGCTAGATATCACAGACCTCTTGTAGAGCACAGTGGCTAGTTTTGGACCAAAGCACACTCCAGAAAGGCATCTAGTCTTCATTGGAAGACATCAAGAGATGGAGAAACCACCACTTCCCCTGCTAGTTTGGAGGAAACTGATGCAGAGAGGGGCAGGGAACTGACCCCAAGGCCACACCTGTGAGTCTGTATCATAAGACATAGGCACAACGACACCGTGCTAAGGTCGTACAAGCAACCTTCATTCTGGTGTTTCCTAAGGTTTAAAGGCCTGGTCTGCACACAGTTCTTGGTAGTTCTATAACTATTTTGGGTAGGGATGCATTTATTTACATCTCCCTTAATAGTTGTCCCAGCACAACTTCTACTGTGCACACAGTTATATCCTCATACAAGTGTCTTACACCAATATAGCTTAGTCCCCCCACTGTACTGGTATAAAGCACCGTTATACTGATATGACTGTCCCCATACTAGGGGGGTTGTACTGCTTGAACTATACTAGTAGAGCTCAAGCACTACAACTTTCTAGTGTAAACAAGCCCCTGCTCACTATCACTCGTGCACCTTTATATTGAATTCGAACAAAAATGTCAGTCTCTTGTTACGGGGGAACAGAGATTGCCTCCCCACAGGACAAATGACACTCAGATACTTGGCCCTCAGATGCTGTGGTGATGGGCACCAACTGAGAAACCTAGATAAATAGCTCCATGTAGACGAACGAATGTCAGTGCAGAGGTGTCATGGGGTTGCTGGTCCCTTTAAGTGGAGTCTGGGCCCAGGCTACCTATGGGAAGCTAATTTAAAAGCAAAGAGCCCATGTAGGGCAGATGATTGTCTGTCAGGCACCTGGCCCTGATCAAAGGCCATCAGGACTCAGTGGCAAGGAGGGGCTCTTGGGACAGGCCCGTTCTGTTGCTGCAGAAGGAGACCTACAGCCTGTTTAACTCTCTAAGCTGTCAGGTAAACTGATGGAGTAGAAAGGGTCCAGCTTTAGCCCCCAGCTCAGCCAATCAGCATTGAGACTCTGCGGAGCGGGAGGCTGAGGGGTCTCCCCACATGGCCCAAAGGATGGCCCAGCTCACCAGTGGGGATCACTGTCAGAGCACTCTTCCTGTCCCATGGCTTTGTGAGGGCCTCCCACAATGAGGGCTGGAGAGCAGCCCCCTCCTCGCCTGTGCAGGGAGGGAAGAAGGGAAAAGGGAAAACAAAAGAGACACAAACCCCAATGTCCCCAGTGACTCTAACGGACAAAGGCTTAAGTGGGGGGAAAATTCTCCCACCTTAACCTAGTGTTTTCCATGCCTAGAATTTGGCCAGCACCAGATGGCTCAGGCTGAACAGGTTCCAAACCGCTCTGAGGCTCTGACCTTCACAACAGGGATGGCTGTTTTCCAGCTAAATCAGTAGTGGGAAAGGGGGAAACTCCAAAGAGGCTCCTCCTCGCGCTCACGTACCTGAACCTGAATTCTCCCTCAGGCCTCAAGGGGAGACCTCGGGAAGGAGACTGGCTGCAGCAAACCAAGGGGGGTCTCTGAGATTGCCCCTGCCCTGCAGCCTGTCCTGCCTGCCCGTTGCCATGGACTCTCTGTGAGGTCACCGCCTCCCAACCTCTTTTCACCAATCAGCCGAGGTGCTGCAAAAGGCCCTTGTGATGTCACTGCCACACCCACCCCTGCCCTGTGGGGCTAATGTCCTGCTCCTGCCCAGCCCCTTTCGATGTTTGAGCTGCTCCCCCGGTATCGCCCCCCCCCCCGCACACACACACACTCAATGTTAGCTCTGGGGATCAATCAGGCTACTCATGAAAACATCAGAGGCTGCTCAATGTGCCACACTCCGGTTTTCAGAGATTTCTAGACTTTAAGGCCAGAAGAGACCGTTCGATCATATCATCTGACCCCTCCCCTCCCCGCCTCTTGTATAGCACAGTGGCTAGATATCACAGACCTCTTGTATAGCACAGTGGCTAGTTTTGGACCAAAGCACACTCCAGAAAGGCATCTAGTCTTCATTGGAAGACATCAAGAGATGGAGAAACCACCACTTCCCCTGCTAGGTTGGAGGAAACTGATGCAGAGAGGGGAAGGGAACTGACCCCAAGGCCACACCTGTGAGTCTGTATGATAAGACATACGCACAACGACACCGTGCTAAGGTCGTACAAGCAACCTTCATTCTGGTGTTTCCTAACGTTTAAAGGCCTGGTCTGCACACAGTTCTTGGTAGTTCTATAACTATTTTGGGTAGGGATGCATTTATTTACATCTCCCTTAATAGTTGTCCCAGCACAACTTCTACTGTGCACACAGTTATATCCTCATACAAGTGTCTTACACCAATATAGCTTATTCCCCTCACCGTACTGGTATAAAGCACCGTTATACTGATATGACTGTCCCCATACTAGGGGGGTTGTACTGCTTGAACTATACTAGTAGAGCTCAAGCACTACAACTTTCTAGTGTAAACAAGTCCCTGCTCACTATCACTCGTGCACCTTTATATTGAATTCGAACAAAAAAGTCAGTCTCTTGTTACGGGGGGAACAGAGACTGCCTCCCCACAGGACAAATGACACTCAGATACTTGGCCCTCAGATCCTGTGGTGATGGCCACCAACTGAGAAACCTAGATAAATAGCTCCATGTAGACGAACGAATGTCAGTGCAGAGGTGTCGTGGCGTTGCTGGTCCCTTTAAGTGGAGTCTGGGCCCAGGCTACGTATGGGAAGCTAATTTAAAAGCAAAGAGCCCATGTAGGGCAGATGATTGTCTGTCAGGCACCTGGCCCTGATCAAAGGCCATCAGAACTCAGTGGCAAGGAGGGGCTCTTGGGACAGGCCCGTTCTGTTGCTGCAGGAGGAGACCTACAGCCTGTTTAACTCTCTAAGCTGTCAGGTAAACTGATGGAGTAGAAAGGGTCCAGCTTTAGCCCCCAGCTCAGCCAATCAGCATTGAGACTCTGCGGGGCGGGAGGCTGAGGGGTCTCACCACATAGCCCAAAGGATGGCCCAACTCACCAGTGGGGATCACTGTCAGAGCACTCTTCCTGTCCCATGGCTTTGTGAGGGGCTCCCACAATGAGGGCTGGAGAGCAGCCCCCTCCTCGCCTCTGGAGGGAGGGAAGAAGGGAAAAGGGAAAACAAAAGAGACACAAACCCCAATGTCCCCAGTGACTCTAAGGGACAAAGGCCTAAGTGGGGGGAAAATTCTCCCACCTTAAACCAGTGTTTTCCATGCCTAGAATTTGGCCGGCACCAGATGGCTCAGGCTGAACAGGTTCCAAACCGCTCTGAGGCTCTGACCTTCTCAACAGGGACGGCTGTTTTCCAGCTAAATCAGTAGTGGGAAAGGGGGAAACTCCAAAGAGGCTCCTCCTCGCGCTCACGTACCTGAACCTGAATTCTCCCTCAGGCCTCAAGGGGAGACCTCGGGAAGGAGACTGGCTGCAGCAAACCAAGGGGGGTCTCTGAGATTGCCCCTGCCCTGCAGCGTGTCCTGCCTGTCCGTTGCCATGGACTCTCTGTGAGGTCACCGCCTCCCAACCTCTTTTCACCAATCAGCCGAGGTGCTGCAAAAGGCCCTTGTGATGTCACTGCCACACCCACCCCTGCCCTGTGGGGCTAATGTCCTGCTCCTGCCCAGCCCCTTTCGATGTTTCAGCTGCTCCCCCTGTATCACCCCCCGCCACACACACACACACTCAGTGTTAGCTCTGGGGATCAATCAGGCTACTCATGAAAACATCAGAGGCTGCTCAATGTGCCACACTCCGGTTTTCAGAGATTTCTAGACTTTAAGGCCAGAAGAGACCATTCGATCATATAATCTGACCCCTCCCCTCCCCGCCTCTTGTATAGCATCTTGTATAGCACAGTGGGTAGATATCACAGACCTCTTGTAGAGCACAGTGGCTAGTTTTGGACCAAAGCACACTCCAGAAAGGCATCTAGTCTTCATTGGAAGACATCAAGAGATGGAGAAACCACCACTTCCCCTGGTAGTTTGGAGGAAACTGATGCAGAGAGGGGAAGGGAACTGACCCCAAGGCCACACCTGTGAGTCTGTATCATAAGACATATGCACAACGACACCGTGCTAAGGTCGTACAAGCAACCTTCATTCTGGTGTTTCCTAATGTTTAAAGGCCTGGTCTGCACACAGTTCTGGGTAGTTCTATAACTATTTTGGGTAGGGATGCATTTATTTACATCTCCCTTAATAGTTGTCCCAGCACAACTTCTACTGTGCACACAGTTATATCCTCATACAAGTGTCTTACACCAATATAGCTTAGTCCCCTCACTGTACTGGTATAAAGCACCGTTATACTGATATGACTGTCCCCATACTAGGGGGGTTGTACTGCTTGAACTATACTAGTAGAGCTCAAGCACTACAACTTTCTAGTGTAAACAAGTCCCTGCTCACTATCACTAGTGCACCTTTATATTGAATTAGAACAAAAAAGTCAGTCTCTTGTTACGGGGGAACAGAGATTGCCTCCCCACAGGACAAATGACACTCAGATACTTGGCCCTCAGATGCTGTGGTGATGGGCACCAACTGAGAAACCTAGATAAATAGCTCCATGTAGACGAACGAATGTCAGTGCAGAGGTGTCATGGGGTTGCTGGTCCCTTTAAGTGGAGTCTGGGCCCACGCTACGTATGGGAAGCTAATTTAAAAGCAAAGAGCCCATGTAGGGCAGATGATTGTCTGTCAGGCACCTGGCCCTGATCAAAGGCCAGCAGGACTCAGTTGTAAGGAGGGGCTCTTGGGACAGGCCCGTTCTGTTGCTGCAGGAGGAGACCTACAGCCTGTTTAACTCTCTAAGCTGTCAGGTAAACTGATGGAGTAGAAAGGGTCCAGCTTTAGCCCCCAGCTCAGCCAATCAGCATTGAGACTCTGCGGAGCGGGAGGCTGAGGGGTCTCACCACATGGCCCAAAGGATGGCCCAGCTCACCAGTGGGGATCACTGTCAGAGCACTCTTCCTGTCCCATGGCTTTGTGAGGGCCTCCCACAATGAGGGCTGGACAGCAGCCCCCTCCTCGCCTGTGGAGGGAGGTAAGAAGGGAAAAGGGAAAACAAAAGAGACGCAAACCCCAATGTCCCCAGTGACTCTAACGGACAAAGGCTTAAGTGGGGGGAAAATTCTCCCACCTTAACCTAGTGTTTTCCATGCCTAGAATTTGGCCAGCACCAGATGGCTCAGGCTGAACAGGTTCCAAACCGCTCTGAGGCTCTGACCTTCTCAACAGGGACGGCTGTTTTCCAGCTAAATCAGTAGTGGGAAAGGGGGAAACTCCAAAGAGGCTCCTCCTCGCACTCACGTACCTGAACCTGAATTCTCCCTCAGGCCTCAAGGGCAGACCTCGGGAAGGAGACTGGCTGCAGCAAACCAAGGGGAGTCCCTGAGATTGCCCCTGCCCTGCAGCCTGTCCTGCCTGCCCGTTGCCATGGACTCTCTGTGAGGTCACCGCCTCCCAACCTCTTTTCACCAATCAGCCGAGGTGCTGCAAAAGGCCCTTGTGATGTCACTGCCACACCCACCCCTGCCCTGTGGGGCTAATGTCCTGCTCCTGCCCAGCCCCTTTCGATGTTTCAGCTGCTCCCCCTGTATCGCCCCCCCCCACACGCACACACACACA
Source organism: Emys orbicularis (assembly GCF_028017835.1). NCBI lineage: Eukaryota > Metazoa > Chordata > Testudines > Emydidae > Emys > Emys orbicularis. The sequence goes on along the minus strand of NC_088703.1, from coordinate 18,044,242 downwards.
CACACTCACTGTTAGCTCTGGGGATCAATCAGGCTACTCATGAAAACATCAGAGGCTGCTCAATGTGCCACACTCCGGTTTTCAGAGATTTCTAGACTTTAAGGCCAGAAGAGACCATTCGATCATATCATCTGACCCTCCCCTCCCCTTGTATAGCATCTTGTATAGCACAGTGGGTAGATATCACAGACCTCTTGTATAGCACAGTGGCTAGTTTTGGACCAAAGCACACTCCAGAAAGGCATCTAGTCTTCATTGGAAGACATCAAGAGATGGAGAAACCACCACTTCCCCTGGTAGTTTGGAGGAAACTGATGCAGAGCGGGGAAGGGAACTGACCCCAAGGCCACACCTGTGAGTCTGTATCATAAGACATATGCACAACGACACCGTGCTAAGGTCGTACAAGCAACCTTCATTCTGGTGTTTCCTAACGTTTAAAGGCCTGGTCTGCACACAGTTCTTGGTAGTTCTATAACTATTTTGGGTAGGGATGCATTTATTTACATCTCCCTTAATAGTTGTCCCAGCACAACTTCTACTGTGCACACAGTTATATCCTCATACAAGTGTTTTACACCAATATAGCTTAGTCCCCTCACTGTACTGGTATAAAGCACCGTTATACTGATATGACTGTCCCCATACTAGGGGGGTTGTACTGCTTGAACTATACTAGTAGAACTCAAGCACTACAACTTTCTAGTGTAAACAATCCCCTGCTCACTATCACTCGTGCACCTTTATACTGAATTAGAATAAAAAAGTCAGTCTCTTGTTACGGGGGAACAGAGCTTGCCTCCCCACAGGACAAATGACACTCAGATACTTGGCCCTCAGATCCTGTGGTGATGGGCACCAACTGAGAAACCTAGATAAATAGCTCCATGTAGACGAACCAATGTCAGTGCAGAGGTGTCATGGGGTTGCTGGTCCCTTTAAGTGGAGTCTGGGCCCAGGCTACCTATGGGAAGCTAATTTAAAAGCAAAGAGCCCATGTAGGGCAGATGATTGTCTGTCAGGCACCTGGCCCTGATCAAAGGCCATCAGAACTCAGTGGCAAGGAGGGGCTCTTGGGACAGGCCCGTTCTGTTGCTGCAGGAGGAGACCTACAGCCTGTTTAACTCTCTAAGCTGTCAGGTAAACTGATGGAGTAGAAAGGGTCCAGCTTTAGCCCCCAGCTCAGCCAATCAGCATTGAGACTCTGCGGGGCGGGAGGCTGAGGGGTCTCACCACATAGCCCAAAGGATGGCCCAACTCACCAGTGGGGATCACTGTCAGACCACTCTTCCTGTCCCATGGCTTTGTGAGGGGCTCCCACAATGAGGGCTGGAGAGCAGCCCCCTCCTCGCCTCTGGAGGGAGGGAAGAAGGGAAAAGGGAAAACAAAAGAGACACAAACCCCAATGTCCCCAGTGACTCTAAGGGACAAAGGCCTAAGTGGGGGGAAAATTCTCCCACCTTAAACCAGTGTTTTCCATGCCTAGAATTTGGCCGGCACCAGATGGCTCAGGCTGAACAGGTTCCAAACCGCTCTGAGGCTCTGACCTTCTCAACAGGGACGGCTGTTTTCCAGCTAAATCAGTAGTGGGAAAGGGGGAAACTCCAAAGAGGCTCCTCCTCGCGCTCACGTACCTGAACCTGAATTCTCCCTCAGGCCTCAAGGGGAGACCTCGGGAAGGAGACTGGCTGCAGCAAACCAAGGGGGGTCTCTGAGATTGCCCCTGCCCTGCAGCCTGTCCTGCCTGTCCGTTGCCATGGACTCTCTGTGAGGTCACCGCCTCCCAACCTCTTTTCACCAATCAGCCGAGGTGCTGCAAAAGGCCCTTGTGATGTCACTGCCACACCCACCCCTGCCCTGTGGGGCTAATGTCCTGCTCCTGCCCAGCCCCTTTCGATGTTTCAGCTGCTCCCCCTGTATCACCCCCCGCCACACACACACACACACTCAGTGTTAGCTCTGGGGATCAATCAGGCTACTCATGAAAACATCAGAGGCTGCTCAATGTGCCACACTCCGGTTTTCAGAGATTTCTAGACTTTAAGGCCAGAAGAGACCATTCGATCATATAATCTGACCCCTCCCCTCCCCGCCTCTTGTATAGCATCTTGTATAGCACAGTGGGTAGATATCACAGACCTCTTGTAGAGCACAGTGGCTAGTTTTGGACCAAAGCACACTCCAGAAAGGCATCTAGTCTTCATTGGAAGACATCAAGAGATGGAGAAACCACCACTTCCCCTGGTAGTTTGGAGGAAACTGATGCAGAGAGGGGAAGGGAACTGACCCCAAGGCCACACCTGTGAGTCTGTATCATAAGACATATGCACAACGACACCGTGCTAAGGTCGTACAAGCAACCTTCATTCTGGTGTTTCCTAATGTTTAAAGGCCTGGTCTGCACACAGTTCTTGGTAGTTCTATAACTATTTTGGGTAGGGATGCATTTATTTACATCTCCCTTAATAGTTGTCCCAGCACAACTTCTACTGTGCACACAGTTATATCCTCATACAAGTGTCTTACACCAATATAGCTTAGTCCCCTCACTGTACTGGTATAAAGCACCGTTATACTGATATGACTGTCCCCATACTAGGGGGGTTGTACTGCTTGAACTATACTAGTAGAGCTCAAGCACTACAACTTTCTAGTGTAAACAAGTCCCTGCTCACTATCACTAGTGCACCTTTATATTGAATTAGAACAAAAAAGTCAGTCTCTTGTTACGGGGGAACAGAGATTGCCTCCCCACAGGACAAATGACACTCAGATACTTGGCCCTCAGATGCTGTGGTGATGGGCACCAACTGAGAAACCTAGATAAATAGCTCCATGTAGACGAACGAATGTCAGTGCAGAGGTGTCATGGGGTTGCTGGTCCCTTTAAGTGGAGTCTGGGCCCACGCTACGTATGGGAAGCTAATTTAAAAGCAAAGAGCCCATGTAGGGCAGATGATTGTCTGTCAGGCACCTGGCCCTGATCAAAGGCCATCCGGACTCAGTTGTAAGGAGGGGCTCTTGGGACAGGCCCGTTCTGTTGCTGCAGGAGGAGACCTACAGCCTGTTTAACTCTCTAAGCTGTCAGGTAAACTGATGGAGTAGAAAGGGTCCAGCTTTAGCCCCCAGCTCAGCCAATCAGCATTGAGACTCTGCGGAGCGGAAGGCTGAGGGGTCTGCCCACATGGCCCAAAGGATGGCCCAGCTCACCAGTGGGGATCACTGTCAGAGCACTCTTCCTGTCCCATGGCTTTGTGAGGGCCTCCCACAATAAGGGCTGGAGAGCAGCCCCCTCCTCGCCTGTGCAGGGAGGGAAGAAGGGAAAAGGGAAAACAAAAGAGACACAAACCCCAATGTCCCCAGTGACTCTAACGGACAAAGGCTTAAGTGGGGGGGAAATTCTCCCACCTTAACCTAGTGTTTTCCATGCCTAGAATTTGGCCAGCACCAGATGGCTCAGGCTGAACAGGTTCCAAACCGCTCTGAGGCTCTGACCTTCTCAACAGGGACGGCTGTTTTCCAGCTAAATCAGTAGTGGGAAAGGGGGAAACTCCAAAGAGGCTCCTCCTCGCACTCACGTACCTGAACCTGAATTCTCCCTCAGGCCTCAAGGGCAGACCTCGGGAAGGAGACTGGCTGCAGCAAACCAAGGGGAGTCCCTGAGATTGCCCCTGCCCTGCAGCCTGTCCTGCCTGCCCGTTGCCATGGACTCTCTGTGAGGTCACCGCCTCCCAACCTCTTTTCACCAATCAGCCGAGGTGCTGCAAAAGGCCCTTGTGATGTCACTGCCACACCCACCCCTGCCCTGTGGGGCTAATGTCCTGCTCCTGCCCAGCCCCTTTCGATGTTTCAGCTGCTCCCCCTGTATCGCCCCCCCCCCACACACACACACACACACACTCACTGTTAGCTCTGGGGATCAATCAGGCTACTCATGAAAACATCAGAGGCTGCTCAATGTGCCACACTCCGGTTTTCAGAGATTTCTAGACTTTAAGGCCAGAAGAGACCATTCGATCATATCATCTGACCCCTCCCCACCCCGCCTCTTGTATAGCATCTTGTACAGCACAGTGGGTAGATATCACAGACCTCTTGTATAGCACAGTGGCTAGTTTTGGACCAAAGCACACTCCAGAAAGGCATCTAGTCTTCATTGGAAGACATCAAGAGATGGAGAAACCACCACTTCCCCTGCTAGGTTGGAGGAAACTGATGCAGAGAGGGGAAGGGAACTGACCCCAAGGCCACACCTGTGAGTCTGTATGATAAGACATACGCACAACGACACCGTGCTAAGGTCGTACAAGCAACCTTCATTCTGGTGTTTCCTAACGTTTAAAGGCCTGGTCTGCACACAGTTCTTGGTAGTTCTATAACTATTTTGGGTAGGGATGCATTTATTTACATCTCCCTTAATAGTTGTCCCAGCACAACTTCTACTGTGCACACAGTTATATCCTCATACAAGTGTCTTACACCAATATAGCTTATTCCCCTCACCGTACTGGTATAAAGCACCGTTATACTGATATGACTGTCCCCATACTAGGGGGGTTGTACTGCTTGAACTATACTAGTAGAGCTCAAGCACTACAACTTTCTAGTGTAAACAAGTCCCTGCTCACTATCACTCGTGCACCTTTATATTGAATTCGAACAAAAAAGTCAGTCTCTTGTTACGGGGGGAACAGAGACTGCCTCCCCACAGGACAAATGACACTCAGATACTTGGCCCTCAGATCCTGTGGTGATGGCCACCAACTGAGAAACCTAGATAAATAGCTCCATGTAGACGAACGAATGTCAGTGCAGAGGTGTCGTGGCGTTGCTGGTCCCTTTAAGTGGAGTCTGGGCCCAGGCTACGTATGGGAAGCTAATTTAAAAGCAAAGAGCCCATGTAGGGCAGATGATTGTCTGTCAGGCACCTGGCCCTGATCAAAGGCCAGCAGGACTCAGTTGTAAGGAGGGGCTCTTGGGACAGGCCCGTTCTGTTGCTGCAGGAGGAGACCTACAGCCTGTTTAACTCTCTAAGCTGTCAGGTAAACTGATGGAGTAGAAAGGGTCCAGCTTTAGCCCCCAGCTCAGCCAATCAGCATTGAGACTCTGCGGAGCGGGAGGCTGAGGGGTCTCACCACATGGCCCAAAGGATGGCCCAGCTCACCAGTGGGGATCACTGTCAGAGCACTCTTCCTGTCCCATGGCTTTGTGAGGGCCTCCCACAATGAGGGCTGGACAGCAGCCCCCTCCTCGCCTGTGGAGGGAGGTAAGAAGGGAAAAGGGAAAACAAAAGAGACACAAACCCCAATGTCCCCAGTGACTCTAACGGACAAAGGCTTAAGTGGGGGGAAAATTCTCCCACCTTAACCTAGTGTTTTCCATGCCTAGAATTTGGCCAGCACCAGATGGCTCAGGCTGAACAGGTTCCAAACCACTCTGAGGCTCTGACCTTCACAACAGCGACGGCTGTTTTCCAGCTAAATCAGTAGTGGGAAAGGGGGAAATTCCGAAGAGGCTCCTCCTCGCGCTCACGTACCTGAACCTGAATTCTCCCTCAGGCCTCAAGGGGAGACCTCGGGAAGGAGACTGGCTGCAGCAAACCAAGGGGGGTCTCTGAGATTGCCCCTGCCCTGCAGCCTGTCCTGCCTGCCCGTTGCCATGGACTCTCTGTGAGGTCACCGCCTCCCAACCTCTTTTCACCAATCAGCCGAGGTGCTGCAAAAGGCCCTTGTGATGTCACTGCCACACCCACCCCTGCCCTGTGGGGCTAATGTCCTGCTCCTGCCCAGCCCCTTTCGATGTTTGTGCTGCTCCCCCTGTATCGCCCCCCCCCACACGCACACACACACACACACTCACTGTTAGCTCTGGGGATCAATCAGGCTACTCATGAAAACATCAGAGGCTGCTCAATGTGCCACACTCCGGTTTTCAGAGATTTCTAGACTTTAAGGCCAGAAGAGACCATTCGATCATATCATCTGACCCTCCCCTCCCCTTGTATAGCATCTTGTATAGCACAGTGGGTAGATATCACAGACCTCTTGTATAGCACAGTGGCTAGTTTTGGACCAAAGCACACTCCAGAAAGGCATCTAGTCTTCATTGGAAGACATCAAGAGATGGAGAAACCACCACTTCCCCTGGTAGTTTGGAGGAAACTGATGCAGAGAGGGGAAGGGAACTGACCCCAAGGCCACACCTGTGAGTCTGTATCATAAGACATATGCACAACGACACCGTGCTAAGGTCGTACAAGCAACCTTCATTCTGGTGTTTCCTAACGTTTAAAGGCCTGGTCTGCACACAGTTCTTGGTAGTTCTATAACTATTTTGGGTAGGGATGCATTTATTTACATCTCCCTTAATAGTTGTCCCAGCACAACTTCTACTGTGCACACAGTTATATCCTCATACAAGTGTTTTACACCAATATAGCTTAGTCCCCTCACTGTACTGGTATAAAGCACTTTTATACTGATATGACTGTCCCCATACTAGGGGGGTTGTACTGCTTGAACTATACTAGTAGAACTCAAGCACTACAACTTTCAAGTGTAAACAATCCCCTGCTCACTATCACTCGTGCACCTTTATACTGAATTAGAATAAAAAAGTCAGTCTCTTGTTACGGGGGAACAGAGCTTGCCTCCCCACAGGACAAATGACACTCAGATACTTGGCCCTCAGATCCTGTGGTGATGGGCACCAACTGAGAAACCTAGATAAATAGCTCCATGTAGACGAACGAATGTCAGTGCAGAGGTGTCATGGGGTTGCTGGTCCCTTTAAGTGGAGTCTGGGCCCAGGCTACCTATGGGAAGCTAATTTAAAAGCAAAGAGCCCATGTAGGGCAGATGATTGTCTGTCAGGCACCTGGCCCTGATCAAAGGCCATCAGGACTCAGTGGCAAGGAGGGGCTCTTGGGACAGGCCCGTTCTGTTGCTGCAGGAGGAGACCTACAGCCTGTTTAACTCTCTAAGCTGTCAGGTAAACTGATGGAGTAGAAAGGGTCCAGCTTTAGCCCCCAGCTCAGCGAATCAGCGTTGAGACTCTGAGGGACGGGAGCCTGAGGGGTCTCACCACATGGCCCAAACGATGGCCCAGAGCCCCAGTGGGGATCACTGTCAGAGCACTCTTCCTGTCCCATCGCTTTGTGAGGTCCTCTCACAACGAGGGCTGGAAAGCAGCCCCCTCCTCGCCTGTGGAGGGAGGGAAGCAGGGAAAAGGGAAACCAAGAGACACAAACCCCAATGTCCCCAGTGATTCTAAGGGACAAAGGCCTAGGTGGGGAAAACATTCATAGATTCATAGATTCCTGGACTGGAAGGGACCTTGAGAGGTCATCGAGTCCAGTCCCCTGCCCTCATGGCAGGACCAAATACTGTCTAGACCATTCCTGATAGACATTTATCTAACCTACTTTTAAATATTTCCAGAGATGGAGATTCCACAACCTCCCTAGGCAATTGATTCCAGTGTTTAACCACCCTGACAGTTAGGAACTTTTTCCTAATGTCCAACCTAAACCTCCCTTGCTGCAATTTAAGCCCATTGCTTCTTGTTCTATCCTTAGAGGCTAAGGTGAACAAGTTTTCTCCCTCCTCCTTATGACACCCTTTTAGATACCTGAAAACTTCTATCATGTCCCATCTCAGTCTTCTCTTTTCCAAACTAAACAAACCCAATTCTTTCAGCCTTCCTTCATAGGTCATGTTCTCAAGACCTTTAATCATTCTTGTTGCTCTTCTCTGGACCCTCTCCAATTTCTCCACATCTTTCTTGAAATGCGGTGCCCAGAACTAGACAGAATACTCCAGTTGAGGCCTAACCAGTGCAGAGTAGAGCGGAAGAATGACTTCTCCTGTCCTGCTCACAACACACCTGTTAATACATCCCAGAATCATGTTTGCTTTTTTTGCAACAGCGTCACACTGTTGACTCATATTTAGCTTGTGGTCCACTATAACCCCTAGATCCCTCTCTGCCGTACTCCTTCCTAGACAGTCTCTTCCCATTCTGTATGTGTGAAACTGATTGTTCCTTCCTAAGTGGAGCACTTTGCATTCGTCTTTGTTAAACCTCATCCTGTTTACCTCAGACCATTTCTCCAATTTGTCCAGATCATTTTGAATTATGACCCTGTCCTCCAAAGCAGTTGCAATCCCTCCCAGTTTGGTATCATCTGCAAACTTAATAAGCGTACTTTCTAGGCCAATATCGAAGTCGTTGATGAAGATATTGAACAGAGCCGGTCCCAAAACAGACCCCTGCGGAATCCCACTTGTTATACCTTTCCAGCAGGATTGGGAACCATTAATAACTACTCTCTGAGTACGGTTATCCAGCCAGTTATACACCCACCTTATAGTAGCCCCATCTAAGTTGTATTTGCCTAGTTTATCGATAAGAATATCATGCGAGACTGTATGAAATGCCTTAGTAAAGTCTAGGTATACCACATCCACCGCTTCTCCCTTATCCACAAGACTCGTTATCCTATCAAAGAAAGCTATCAGATTGGTCTGACACGATTTGTTCTTTACAAATCCATGCTGGCTATTCCCTATCACCTTACCATCTGTGACGATGCTGCCCGTGGGAGCCAGCTGAGGTCACTCAATCAGGGTGAACTGCAAACAAAACGGGGCAGACCAACCCCAAACGCTGGTGGTTATTCCAATACTTAGATTTACCAAGCCAGCACAAAACAGCTTCTATAGTACCTCACTGGTTACTTAGAAGTCCAAACAACACAGTTCCCTTCAAGTACCCAGCCTCAGGCCTCCGTCCAGACACACCTGTCAGATATATGATTACTGAAAATCTTCCTTCATCATATAAAAGAAAAGGTTCTTCCAATCCCAAAGGATCAGCCACATACCCAGGTCCAATTATAACTTAGATCTTACCCAAAATACACGCTAATAACCAATTCTTATTACATAAGAACATAAGAAAGGCCATACCGGGTCAGATCAAAGGTCCATCTAGCCCAGTATCCTGCTTGTGCGCTGCTTTATAAAGCCCTGGCCTGGGTGAATGCCCCGCCCACTGATTAAGGCTCAGCCAATTACCAGAGGCTTCTAGCCTTCAGACCTTCCTTTGAAGCTCACAGCTTCCAACTGCCAGCCACAGCACACGGTCCTTCAAACAACCAAACAACCAAACAGACTGACAAACACAAGCTCAGCACACAGCAAGTAACCCCCAAACACAAACAAACACACACTACAGACAGTCACTTACCCCAAGGGTCCTGTATTTGCTCCTCCTTCACCTGGAGAACTCCCTTGCGAAACTCCCTGTTAGCAGCCCCTGGTCGCAAAAGCGAACTAACCTAAAATGTATTAAAAAAGAAAAGAGAGAGAGTGTTGGTTAAAAGATCAATATACATACAGACTTGAATTCAATGCTCGAGGTTCAGATACATAGCAAGGGTGAGCTTGCAGTTGACAAAAGTCCTTTTAGATATAGTCCATAGGTTATAGTCCAATGTCCATATTCAGGGTGACTCCAGTCAGTGACTGGGGATCTCAATCCTTGTGGCTTAAGATTTCCCCCTCTTGAAACCCAAAGCAGATCTGAGACGAAGCAGAATCGTGTCCCAGGGTTCTTATACATTTCCAGCAGCCTTTCGGCCTGAGAAAACAATAGGCTTAACTCTCCTTCTCCCAAACATCCTGGCAATTAGCACAGGGTAATTTATCCATTAAACAGTTCAGATACAGGTTACCACAACCTTCAAAGAGACAGAGAGACAATAATACTATTTCACTCAAGTATCATCATAAATGTTAATATTCCTTTTTGATCTTTGAATTAAAGTTACAGCAATAGACAAGACTTGTTTGTTTACATCACAAGACCTGAGCAAACATCTACCCTTGAGATCTCTAACAATGCAGACTTGCATTTCAAAGCTCTATTCATTTACATATCTTCCTAACCAGTTTCTACAATTCAGCCATGGGTCAGGCCAGTCTGAGTTAATTAACTCTTTCTGGCCCTGTCATCTTTCAATGAAATATTATTTTACACTCAGAACGTCACACTACCTTCCAAGTGTTTGCAGATGATTTCCTTAATTACTTGCTCCATTATCTTCCCTGGCATAGAAGTTAAACTAACTGGTCTGTAGTTTCCTGGGTTGTTTTTATTTCCCTTTTTATAGATGGGCACTATATTTGCCCTTTTCCAGTCTTCTGGAATCTCTCCTGTCTCCCATGATTTTCCAAAGATAATAGCTAGAGGCTCAGATACCTCCTCTATTAGCTCCTTGAGTATTCTAGGATGCATTTCATCAGGCCCTGGTGACTTGCAGGCACGAAAGCTTATGCTGAAATAAATGTGATAGTCTCTAAGGTGCCACAAGTACTCCTGTTCTTTTAACTTTTCTAAGTGATTTTTAACTTGTTCTTATTTTATTTTATCTTCTAAACCTACCCCCTTCCCATTAGCATTCACTATGTTAGGCATTCCTTCAGACTTCTCGTGAAGACCGAAACAAAGAAGTCATTAAGCATCTCTGCCATTTCCAAGTTTCCTGTTACTGTTTCTCCCTCGTCACTGAGCAGTGGGCCTACCCTGTCCTTGGTCTTCCTCGTGCTCAGGGGCGGCTCTAGGCACCAGCAAAGCAAGCACGTGCTTGGGGCAGCCCATTTGCAGGGGCGGCAGGGATCCAGCATGGGAGCTGAGAACCAACAGGGGGCCCTGGGAGCTGTAGTTCCTTGGTTAGCTCCCTGCCTATAGAGCCAGCCCTGGAGCAGGGAAAGAACTACATTTCCCAGCATTCCCTTGGCCACTACCAACAGGAAAGAGGGGGAGGGAGGGAGGTAGCTGAGACCTCATGCTGCTGTGAATCGAGAGCTGCACTGTGAAGGTAGGGATACCATATTTTAACATTCAAAAAATAGGACACTCCACGGGGAGGGAGGGTTGCCCCACCCTGCCACCATCCACTCCCTCCGTCTGCCCCGCACAGAAACCCCAACCCATCCAACCCCCCTGCTCCCTGATCACCCCCTCCCAGGACCCCTGCCCCAACTGCCCCCCAGGACCCCACCCCCTACCTGTCACCTGACAAACCCCTGGGACTCCCATGCCTATCCAACTGCTGCCTGTCCCGACTGCCCCCCCAACCCCTGACCCATCTAACCCCCCCTTCTCCCTGCCCCTGACTGCCCCCCCAAACCTCCACCCCATCCAACCCCCCTTGCTCCCTGTCCCTTGACTGCCCCCCCCGGGACCCCGTACCCCTTCTCCAACCCCCCAGTCCCCTTACCGTGCCACTCAGACCAGCGTGTCTGGATTCGCGCAGCGCCAGACACGCTGCTGCATACATTCTGCCGTGCTCCCCTGCGGAGCCACAGCCCCCGCCCCCCTCCCAGCACCTGCCTTCCAGATTTGAACACCTCAAATTTCAGGAGTGCTTAAGCTCAATTTAGGCAGCTGTGACTTCATTTCTCCCAAATCAAATATACTGATCCATTGGAACTTGCTATAGAAAAAGTAGGATAAAATTGAGCAAGAAATGCTTCCCAGTGGCTATTAGGACTGGAATTGCTATTTTCAATAGCCATTGCCTTTTTGTTTGTTTGTTTGTTTAAAGGGAAGACAGTGAAATTGCATTGGCAAATTCCCCATAGAAAGAAAGAGTGGAACAAAAGAATAATAAAGGCACCTCAACTTTTCCTCATTTATGTAGGACAGTCTTGAGCTGCTGCCCCTGTATCGCCCCCCCCCCCCCACACACACACACACACTCACTGTTAGCTCTGGGGATCAATCAGGCTACTCATGAAAACATCAGAGGCTGCTCAATGTGCCACACTCCGGTTTTCAGAGATTTCTAGACTTTAAGGCCAGAAGAGACCATTCGATCTTATCATCTGACCCCTCCCCTCCCCGCCTCTTGTATAGCATCTTGTATAGCACAGTGGCTAGATATCACAGACCTCTTGTATAGCACAGTGGCTAGTTTTGGACCAAAGCACACTCCAGAAAGGCATCTAGTCTTCATTGGAAGACATCAAGAGATGGAGAAACCACCACTTCCCCTGCTAGTTTGGAGGAAACTGATGCAGAGAGGGGAAGGGAACTGACCCCAAGGCCACACCTGTGAGTCTGTATCATAAGACATATGAACAACGACACCGTGCTACGGTCGTACAAGCAACCTTCATTCTGGTGTTTCCTAACGTTTAAAGGCCTGGTCTGCACACAGTTCTTGGTAGTTCTATAACTATTTTGGGTAGGGATGCATTTATTTACATCTCCCTTAATAGTTGTCCCAGCACAACTTCTACTGTGCACACAGTTATATTCTCATACAAGTGTCTTACACCAATATAGCTTATTCCCCTCACTGTACTGGTATATAGCACCGTTATACTGATATGACTGTCCCCATACTAGGGGGGTTGTACTGCTTGAACTATACTAGTAGAGCTCAAGCACTACAACTTTCTAGTGTAAACAAGTCCCTGCTCACTATCACTCGTGCACCTTTATATTGAATTCGAACAAAAAAGTCAGTCTCTTGTTACGGGGGAAAAGAGATTGCCTCCCCACAGGACAAATGACACTCAGATACTTGGCCCTCAGATCCTGTGGTGATGGGCACCAACTGAGAAACCTAGATAAATACCTCCATGTAAACGAACGAATGTCAGTGCAGAGGTGTCATGGGGTTGCTGGTCCCTTTAAGTGGAGTCTGGGCCCAGGCTACGTATGGGAAGCTAATTTAAAAGCAAAGAGCCCATGTAGGGCAGATGATTGTCTGTCAGGCACCTGGCCCTGATCAAAGGCCATCAGGACTCAGTGGCAAGGAGGGGCTCTTGGGACAGGCCCGTTCTGTTGCTGCAGGAGGAGACCTACAGCCTGTTTAACTCTCTAAGCTGTCAGGTAAACTGATGGAGTAGAAAGGGTCCAGCTTTAGCCCCCAGCTCAGCCAATCAGCATTGAGACTCTGCGGAGCGGGAGGCTGAGGGGTCTCACCACATAGCCCAAAGGATGGCCCAGCTCACCAGTGGGGATCACTGTCACAGCACTCTTCCTGTCCCATGGCTTTGTGAGGGCCTCCCACAATGAGGGCTGGAGAGCAGCCCCCTCCTGGCCTGTGGAGGGAGGGAAGAAGGGAAAAGGGAAAACAAAAGAGACACAAACCCCAATGTCCCCAGTGACTCTAACCGACAAAGGCTTAAGTGGGGGGAAAATTCTTCCACCTTAACCTAGTGTTTTCCATGCCTAGAATTTGGCCAGCACCAGATGGCTCAGGCTGAACAGGTTCCAAACCGCTCTGAGGCTCTGACCTTCACAACAGGGACGGCTGTTTTCCAGCTAAATCAGTAGTGGGAAAGGGGGAAACTCCAAAGAGGCTCCTCCTCGCGCTCACGTACCTGAACCTGAATTCTCCCTCAGGCCTCAAGGGGAGACCTCGGGAAGGAGACTGGCTGCAGCAAACCAAGGGGGGTCTCTGAGATTGCCCCTGCCCTGCAGCCTGTCCTGCCTGCCCGTTGCCATGGACTCTCTGTGAGGTTACCGCCTCCCAACCTCTTTTCACCAATCAGCCGAGGTGCTGCACAAGGCCCTTGTGATGTCACTGCCACACCCACCCTGCCCTGTGGGTCTAATGTCCTACTCCTGCCCAGCCCCTTTCGATGTTTGAGCTGCTCCCCCTGTATCGCCCCCCCCCCCCCCCACACACACACACACACTCACTGTTAGCTCTGGGGATCAATCAGGCTACTCATGAAAACATCAGAGGCTGCTCAATGTGCCACACTCCGGTTTTCAGAGATTTCTAGACTTTAAGGCCAGAAGTGACCATTCGATCATATAATCTGAGCCCTCCCCTCCCGGCCTCTTGTATAGCATCTTGTATAGCACAGTGGCTAGATATCACAGACCTCTTGTATAGCACAGTGGCTAGTTTTGGACCAAAGCACACTCCAGAAAGGCATCTAGTCTTCATTGGAAGACATCAAGAGATGGAGAAACCACCACTTCCCCTGGTAGTTTGGAGGAAACTGATGCAGAGAGGGGAAGGGAACTGACCCCAAGGCCACACCTGTGAGTCTGTATCATAAGACATATGCACAACGACACCGTGCTAAGGTCGTACAAGCAACCTTCATTCTGGTGTTTCCTAACGTTTAAAGGCCTGGTCTGCACACAGTTCTTGGTAGTTCTATAACTATTTTGGGTAGGGATGCATTTATTTACATCTCCCTTAATAGTTGTCCCAGCACAACTTCTACCGTGCACACAGTTATGTCCTCATACAAGTGTCTTACACCAATATAGCTTATTCCCTTCACTGTACTGGTATAAAGCACCGTTATACTGATATGACTGTCCCCATTCTAGGGGGGTTGTACTGCTTGAACTATACTAGTAGAGCTCAAGCACTACAACTTTCTAGTGTAAACAAGCCCCTGCTCACTATCACTCGTGCACCTTTATATTGAATTAGAACAAAAAAGTCAGTCTCTTGTTACGGGGGAACAGAGATTGCCTCCCCACAGGACAAATGACACTCAGGCCTTGTCTACACTACGAGAGTACTTGGATTTTAGTTAATTCGACTATGTGGAATCGATATTACTAAGTCGAACGTGTGTGTCCACACTAAGGACAGTAATTCGACTTTGTGAGACTTGGTGAGTCCACACTAACGGGGCAAGCGTCGACATTGGAAGCGGTGCACTGTGGGCAGCTATCCCACAGTTCCCGCAGTCCCCCCTGCCCATTGGAATTCTGGGTCGAGCCCCAAATGCCTTCTGGGTAAAAAAATGTGTCGAGGGTGCTTTTGGGCGCCTGTCGTCATCCGTCCGTCACTCAAGCCCTCCCTCCCTCCCTCCCTCCCTGAAAGCGCCGGCGGGAAATCAGTTTGCGCGCTTTTCTGATTACTGACAGCGCGGACGCCACAGCATTGCGAGCATGGATCCCGCTGCGACCATCGCTGCAGTTGTGGCAGTTCTCAACGCCTCGCAGCTTCTCCTCCACCTGTACCAGAGGCAGCTGCAGATCAATCATGAGAGGAGGCTACGGCACTACCGTGACGGCATGAAGTCGGACACTAGCTCCGACCTCTCTGAGAACATGAGACCCAGCACCCAGGACATCTCGCTGTCACTGGGTCTTGTTGATACTGTTGAACGGCGATTCTGGGCCCGTGAAACCAGCACGGAATGGTGGGACCGCATAGTGCTGCAGGTCTGGGATGAATCCCAGTGGCTGCGCAACTTTCGCATGCGGAAGGGGACTTTCCTCGAACTGTGTGAGTTGCTGTCCTCTGCCCTGAAGCGAAAGGACACCCGGATGCGGGCAGCCCTGACTGTCCAGAAGCGAGTGGCCATAGCCCTCTGGAAGCTCACAACGCCAGACAGCTACCGGTCCGTCGCTAACCAGTTTGGCGTGGGCAAGTCTACCGTGGGGGTTGCTGTTATGCAAGTAGCCAGGGCAATCGTCAAGCTACTGCTATCTAAGGTAGTGACCCTGGGAAACGTGGAGCTCATCAGAGATGGCTTTGCCGAGATGGGATTCCCAAACTGCGGTGAGACTATAGATGGGACTCACATCCCTATCCTGGCACCGGACCACCAGGCTAGCCAGTACATCAACCGGAAGGGCTACTTTTCCATGGTGCTGCAAGCACTGGTGGACCATCGGGGACGTTTTACCAATATCTACGTTGGATGGCCTGGCAAGGTTCATGACGCTAGGGTGTTCAGGAACTCTGGTCTGTGTAGACGGCTGCAGGAAGGTCTTTACTTCCCGGACCACAAAGTAACTGTTGGGGATGTGGAGATGCCAACAGTCATCCTCGGGGACCCTGCATACCCGCTAATGCCCTGGCTCATGAAGCCCTACACTGGCGCACTGGACTCAGGGAAAGAACTATTCAACTACCGGCTCAGCAAGTGCAGAATGGTGGTGGAGTGTGCTTTTGGCCGTCTCAAGGGGAGATGGAGAAGCCTACTCACTCGCTGTGATCTCAGCGAGACCAATATCCCCATTGTGATAGCTGCTTGCTGTGTGCTCCACAATTTGTGTGAGAGCAAGGGGGAGACCTATATGTCGGGGTGGGAGGTTGAGGCAAATAGCCTGGCTTCTGATTACGTCCAGCCAGACAGCAGGGCGATTAGAAGATCACAGCGGGACGCGCTGTGCATCAGGGAGGCTTTGAAAGCCAGGTTCCTGACTGAACAGGGTCTCCAGTGACTTTTTACTTTGTGGACACAGATGCTGAACCTGCCCCCGTTTCTTTACCCAGTTACTGTTGACTATCCTTCCAAGTTACATACCCCCTTCCCCACCTTCCCAACAAATAAAATCTGTTCTGTTCTGTTAATGAACAAGGTTCTCTTTTTTACTGTTTTCGCGGGAATGTTTTAAACCGGGGACGCAGACTGTGGCGGGGGGCGGGCTTAGTGTTTTGATGCAAATGATGCTTCTAAAGTCCGGGAATGACAGGCTCCGCAGTGCTGGATTGGTTGTTTCAACGCAGCCTGCCAGCAGTCCTGGGCGGGACTGGATGTATGTGTCGGCCAAGTGACTTTCTGGCAGGGGGCGGAGGGTAACAGATCCCCTGCTGCGTGGCTCTGTGATCCAGGATAAGGACCGCGGCATAGGATCTCTAACTGCCCTCCCCCGACACAAAGTCACAGATCAACCCCCTCGCACCCCAGAACAAGAAAACCGCCTCCCAGACTGACCAGGGTAACTGGTGACTGTGCTGTGTATGTGTCCTGATGCTGGACCTGCCCCCGCCTCTGTAGCCTGCTACAGGTGACTGTCCTGTCCAAGTAACAAACCCCTTCCCCCCCTTCAGACAGAATCCCCTCCAAAAGACACTCTTGGAAACAGTACTTAACAGAAACAGATGTTTTATTATGAACCGCACATGAAAAGGGGGGGGGGGGAGGAAACTTGGACATGGGCTAGTGTGAGATGGGTAGGAAAGGACTTTTCAAACTTAGGAACGAGAGCCTTCCATTGCTGCAGCAGTGTGCAGTGGCCGACTGACAGTTTTAACGGCCCTTGCCGCCCCTCCTTCTTTGTACTTTTGGTGAGGGGGGTGTGGGACTTGGTGGCGGAGGAGGGCGGTTAGAGATAGACAGCAGCAGTGCTCTGCCCTCCTGCCTCCGGTCTTGCAGAACATCCACTAGGCGCCGGAGCGTCTCCGTTTGCTCCCTCATTAGTCCAAGCAGGGTTTGAGTAGCCTGCTGGTCCTCCTGGCGCCACCTCTCCTCCCGTTCCATGACTGCTCTGTGCATTTGTGACAAGTTCTCCCTCCACTGTGTCGTCTGGGCTGCCTGCTCTCGTGAGCACTCCATAAGTTCATAAAACATGTCTTCCCGCGTTTTTCTCTTCCTTCTTCTAATCTGCGCTAGCCTCTGGGAGGGTGATGCCAGGCTGGGTTGGGAGACAGTCGCAGATGTGTCTGTGGGAATGGGAAAAAGGGAGTAAATTCCTGAGACAGATAAATGAAGTTGCTAACAAAGAGCATAGTCTTTCTCTGTGAACAACACCATGCACTGCACCTTTCACATGCGCACTCAGGACAAGGTCGAATTTTCGGCCCTCGCCTTATGTGTCTGGGGTCCTGCAGTTGCGATCAGAGAAGCGTTGCAGGACACCTCTACTTCTGCTGCAGGAAAACATGGTAAGCCGTAGACTTGTGGCAGCTTAAACATGTAATAGTAGCACTGGGCTCCTTTCGCACTGAATGCAAGGCCACTCTCTGCTGGCAGCAATCAGGGAAGCATGAGCTCTGCCCCTGTCCCACCACCTCGCGGCTGTCCCCGGGAAAGATCCCTGTATGCTGCCCCTCTGCCGCCTCCACCGCGTGGCTGTAAAGCAGTCCCAATACTAACATTCCCCTCCCTAATTTAAAGCAGGGCGTCATGTGTGACATTACACTCATGAGGATCTCGGAGACCGAGAGGGGAAGGATGCTGCGTGAGAGCATGCAGAGGCCTGGGCCGTATGCCGCCATGCTGTGCCGCGCACTGATCCCCGACTACCTGATGGACTCATGGCGTGGGAACGTGTCTTACCACGGGGGACCGAACAAGATCGCCCTGCCGTGGAACCTCATGCGCATGCTGGAGCGGTACCTCCAGGAGAGCTATGCCGAGCTATCCCAGGAGGACTGTCTGTCCATTCCCGGGCACATTGACCGCCTTTTCATTTAAGTTCAGCATAACGGACTACAGAGTGGAGCGTCCTGTGGTGGACTAATCATGAATATCCGGACAGTACTTGATTTTCTATACATAGTTAGGATTAAATAGTTCAGTAAGCCAACTAAATCATGAACAACAAATTACTAATATAGTTAATATTCCTGTTTTGTTATAAATAAAAGTTTCTATGTTTAAATGAGTGACTGAAAAGCCCATTCTTAACAATATAAATATTCCACTTATGTTAAAATGAAATGTTTAGATGTTTAAAGCACTCACTGCTTGATCCTTCCCCTGATTCGGTGTCCGGGGTAAGGGCTGTGGACGGTTGGTAGGGGATCTCTGTAAGGGTGATGAAGAGCTCCTGGCTGTCGGGGAAATCAGCGGTGCAAGCGCTGTCGACTGCCTCGTCCTCCTCATCTCCTTCCTCATCTTCCCCGTCACCTAACATTTCCGAGGAGGAACCGGCCGTGGACAATATCCCATCCTCGGAGTCCACGGTCAGTGGTGGGGTAGTGGTGGCGGCCGCACCTAGGATGGAATGCAGTGCCTCGTAGAAACGTGATGTGTGGGGCTGGGATCCGGAGCGTCGGTTTGCCTCTTTGGTTTTTTGGTAGCCTTGTCTCAGCTCCTT
Source organism: Emys orbicularis (assembly GCF_028017835.1). Lineage (NCBI taxonomy): Eukaryota > Metazoa > Chordata > Testudines > Emydidae > Emys > Emys orbicularis. Next base: position 18,025,414 of record NC_088703.1, on the reverse strand, counting down.
GATTTTCACGCGGCACTGCGTTGCATCCCGGCTGTATCCTCTCTCTGCCATGGCTTTAGAGATCTTCTCGTAGATCTTTGCGTTCCTTCTTTTGGAGCGCAGCTCTGAAAGCACGGACTCATCGCCCCACACAGCGATGAGATCCAAGAGTTCCCGATCAGTCCATGCTGGGGCCCTCTTTCTATTAGATTGCACTGCCAACTCTGCTGGAGAGCTCTGCATCGTTGCCAGTGCTGCTGAGCTCTCCACGCTGTCCAAACAGAAAATGAGATTCAAACTGGCCAGACAGGAAAAGGAATTCAAATTTTCCCGGGGCTTTTCCTGTGTGGCTGGTCAGAGCATCCGAGCTCGAAGTGCTGTCCAGAGCGTCAACAGAGTGGTGCACTGTGGGATAGCTCCCGGAGCTATTACCGTCGATTTCCATCCACACCTAGCCTAATTCGATATTGCCATTTCGAATTTAGCGCTACTCCTCTCGTTTTCGAGGATTACAGAAGTCAAATTTAAAAGAGCTCTATTTCGAATTAAGTAGCTTCCTGGTGTGGACGGGTGCAGGGTTAATTCGATGTAACGGCGCTAAATTCGATATAAGCTCCTAGTGTAGACCAGGCCTCAGATACTTGGCCCTCAGATCGTGTGGTGATGGGCACCAACTGAGAAACCTAGATAAATAGCTCCATGTAGACGAACGAATGTCAGTGCAGAGGTGTCATGGGGTTGCTGGTCCCTTTAAGTGGAGTCTAGGCCCAGGCTAGGTATGGGAAGCTAATTTAAAAGCAAAGAGCCCATGTAGGGCAGATGATTGTCTGTCAGGCACCTGGCCCTGATCAAAGGCCATCAGGAGTCAGTGGCAAGGAGGGGCTCTTGGGACAGGCCCGTTCTGTTGCTGCAGGAGGAGACCTACAGCCTGTTTAACTCTCTAAGCTGTCAGGTAAACTGATGGAGTAGAAAGGGTCCAGCTTTAGCCCCCAGCTCAGCCAATCAGCATTGAGACTCTGCGGGGCGGGAGGCTGAGGGGTCTCACCACATGGCCCAAAGGATGGCCCAGCTCACCAGTGGGGATCACTGTCAGAGCACTCTTCCTGTCCCATGGCTTTGTGAGGGCCTCCCACAATGAGGGCTGGAGAGCAGCCCCCTCCTCGCCTGTGGAAGGAGGGAAGAAGGGAAAATGGAAAACAAAAGAGACACAATCCCCAATGTCCCCAGTGATTCTAAGGGACAAAGGCCTAAGTGGGGGAAAAATTCTCCCACCTTAACCTAGTGTTTTCCATGCCTAGAATTTGGCCGGCACCAGATGGCTCAGGCTGAACAGGTTCCAAACCGCTTTGAGGCTCTGACCTTCTCAACAGGGACGGCTGTTTTCCAGCTAAATCAGTAGTGGGAAATGGGGAAACTCCGAAGAGGCTCCTCCTCGCGCTCACGTACCTGAACCTGAATTCTCCCTCAGGCCTCAAGGGGAGACCTCGGGAAGGAGACTGGCTGCAGCAAATCAAGGGGGGTCTCTGAGATTGCCCCTGCCCTGCAGCCTGTCCTGCCTGCCCGTTGCCATGGACTCTCTGTGAGGTCACCGCCTCCCAACCTCTTTTCACCAATCAGCCGAGGTGCTGCAAAAGGCCCTTGTGATGTCACTGCCACACCCACCCCTGCCCTGTGGGGCTAATGTCCTGCTCCTGCCCAGCCCCTTTCGATGTTTGAGCTGCTCCCCCTGTATCGCCCCCCACACACACACACACACACTCACTGTAGTGCTGCCTCGGCCAAGCGGGAGCTACTAGAATTACTCGTGCATGGTCTGTGCGGATCTTGAGTAGTACCCTGTGGACCAGCGGAAACGGGGGAAAGGCGTAGAACAGGTGGTCCTTCCACGTTAGAAGGAAGGCGTCCGACAGAGAGCCTGGGGCTCGCCCGTATAGGGAGCAGAACGCCTGGCACTTCCTGTTGGCTCGAGAAGCGAACAGGTCGACCTGGGGAAACCCCCACCTCTGGAAGACGGAATAGATGATGTCCGGGCGAATCGACCACTCGTGCGTCTGGAAGGACCTGCTGAGACGGTCCGCCAGTGTATTCTGGACTCCAGGAAGGAACGATGCCGTGAGATCGATCGAGTGGGCGATACAGAGGTCCCACAGGCGAATGGCTTCTTTGCAGAGGAGCGATGAGTGGGCTCCGCCTTGCTTGTTGATGTAAAACATGGCCGTGGTGTTGTCGGTGAGGACCAACACAGAACGGCCCTGTAGGAAATTGAGGAATGCCTGGCAGGCTAGTCGCACCGCCATCAGTTCTCGGACGTTGATGTGCAGGGCTAGTTCGGACGCGGACCACAGGCCCTGGGTATGGTGCTCCCCGAGGTGAGCGCCCCATCCTAGAGATGAGGCGTCCGTGACTAGGTGGAGGGAGGGTTGTGGGGCGTGAAAAGGTACTCCTGCACAGACCGCCGTGCGGTCCAACCACCAGGTGAGGGAGGCCAAGACCGAGGACGGAACCGTGACCAGCATGTTCAGGTCGTCCCGGTGAGGACGGTACACCGATGACACCCAAGCCTGTAGTGGGCGAAGCCGTAGTCTGGCATGCCTGGTTACGTAGGTGCACGAGGCCATGTGACCCAACAGGGCAAGGCATGTTCTTATGATGGTAATCGGAGATGCCCGCAGTCCTTGAATGACGCGTGCGATGGTCTGAAATCGGCTGTCTGGCAGAATGGCTCGTGCACGTCTGGAGTCCAGGATTGCTCCGATGAACTCTATTCTCTGGGTTGGCACTAGAGTGGACTTCTCTCTGTTGAGTAGAATGCCCAGCTCGTGGAAAGTGTGTGTCACTATGTGGACGTGAGCCTGAACTTGGTCCCTGGTGCGGCTGCGCACCAGCCAGTCGTCCAAATACGGGAACACCTGTAGCCCTTGTCGACGAAGGTATGCCGCGACGACTGCCAGACACTTTGTGAACACTCTGGGAGCCGAGGACAAGCCGAAGGGAAGGACTGCAAATTGGTAGTGCACCTTGTTTACTACAAATCGCAGGAAGCGCCTGTGAGGCGGATAAATTGCTATATGGAAATATGCGTCCTTCATGTCGAGGGCGGCGAACCAGTCTCCAGGATCCAGTGAAGGAATAATGGTCCCCAATGATACCATGCGGAACTTCAACTTTACTATGAATTTGTTGAGTCCGCACAAGTCTAAGATGGGCCGTAGACCCCCTTTCGACTTGGGGATCAGGAAGTAGCGGGAATAAAACCCCCTGCCCCTTAACTCTGGTGGAACCTCCTCTATGGCCCCCATAGCAAGGAGCCCAAAAACCTCCTGTGTAAGGAGTTGCTCGTGAGAAGGGTCCCTGAAGAGGGACGGGGAGGGGGAGTGGGAGGGGGGGGCGAGGAAAACTGGAGGGCGTATCCCCTCTCCACCGTGCGAAGGACCCAACGGTCCGAGGTTATAAGGGACCAAGCACGGTGGAAACGGGAGAGGCGATCCCGGAAGGGGGGAGTTGAATCCTGGGTACTGGTTATGGTGCCGTCCTCGACCGCACCTTCAAAAGGTTTGCCTAGGCCCTGAAGGTGGCCTAGGCTGGCCCTGGTTCTGACCGGGTTGAGGGCCGGTCGACCTTCGCCTACCGCCTCGACCCCGCCTCCTGGCAAAGTCCTGTCTCGGACGAGGTGGGGGAGGGTAGAACCTCTGAGGCTGGGGCCTGAAGGGTCTGCGCTGAGGCCCTGGGACATGCATCCCCAGGGAGCGCATCATTGTCCGAGAGTCTTTGAGGTTTTGGAGCCTAGAGTCCGTCTTCTCAGAAAACAGGCCCTGGCCCTCAAAGGGTAAGTCCTGGAGGGTCTGCTGCAGTTCTGGCGGCAAGCCTGACACCTGGAGCCAGGAGATTCGCCTCATGGCTATACCCGAAGCCAGGGTTCTAGCGGCCGAGTCAGCTATATCCAGGGAGGCCTGTAGGGAGGTGCGTGCCACCCGCTTACCCTCCTCTACCAAAGTCCCGAACTCTTCCCTAGATTCCTGGGGAACCAGTTCTTTAAACTTCCCCATTGAGGACCAGGTGTTAAAGTTATACCGGCTTAAGAGCGCCTGTTGGTTGGCCACTCTAAGTTGAAGCCCCCCCGCCGAATAGACCTTGCGCCCGAACAAATCGAAGCGCTTAGCGTCCTTCGATTTTGGCGCTGCCGCCTGCTGGCCATGGCGCTCCCGTGCATTCACTGATGACACCACCAGTGAGCACGGTTGGGGATGGGTATACAAATACTCGTGGTCCTTGGAGGGAACAAAGTACTTCCTCTCCACGCCTCTGGCCGTGGGTGGAATAGAGGCCGGGGTTTGCCAGATCGAGGTGGCATTAGCCTGTATGGTGCGAATAAGCGGTAACGCCACTCTGGATGGGGCGTCCGCTGAGAGGATGTTCACTATCGGGTCGTGAACCTCCACGATCTCCTCCATCTGGAGGTCCATATTGCGCGCCACCCGGCGCAACAGGTCCTGATGGGCCCGAAGGTCTATAGGGGGCGGGCCCATGGCGGATGTCCCCGCTACCGCCTCATCGGGGGAGGAGGAGGAGGATGCCCCCGGTGGCAAGGGGTCCAATGGCAGATCCTGCTGTAGGTGCTCCTGGAGCTGGGCCTCGCTCGCCCCAGGGTCCAGGGCCTCCGCAGGCGTGGGCACTGGAGCCTCCATGCCCCCTGGGGGGGGGCGGGAGATGGTGGCCTCCGGGGCTCTGGACTCAGAACGTGCCAAGCGGGAGGCAGACGGCGGAGCCCCTTGGGCTCGGTGGTAGGCCCATGGGGTCCAAAAGGACCAGTGCGCAGGTCCCTGTGTAGGGTCCTCTGCCGTGTCCTGCGAATGGCCGAAGTCTGCCGAAGCCGCCTGCCCCTGGGGAGGGTAGGCCGATCTAGAGGCCCCCTCAGAGGAGCGGGATGCAGATCTCGACGGCCACGGCGGTGCCGAGCGCGATGCATCCGGCCCCGGCTGGTGCGGTGCCGATAGGTGCCGGTCGTAGGGCGATCTGTCCCAGCGCGGTGCCGGAGAGTGGTGCCGGGATCGGGATCGGTGCCGGTAGCCCTGCCGGTGCCGCGATCCGGATCTGGAGCGGGACGACGACCGCGACGAGACCCGGTACCGGGAGCGGTCCCTCGAGCGGCGCTCATACCGGTGCCGGGAGGTACGCCTCGAGTCCGATCGCGCCGGTGATCGCGGCGGTGCCGAGATGTAGAGCAGCGTCGCGAAGAGGATCTCGACCGCGAGTACGACCGGTGCCGAGGTGATAGTCGGCGCCGGGACTCCGAGCGGCGTCGGGACCTGCTCTGAGACCTGGAGCGGTGCCGAGAGTCTACGGCTGGAGACGGTGGGCGCACCAGTGCAGGCTTGCCTCTGGACTGCACTATGCGTGGAGCCACCGGTGCCGGAAGTTGCGACGGTGCCGGCTCCGTGAGGGCAATAAGGTCCCTCGCGGTCGCAAATGTCTCCGGGGTTGAAGGGAGACAAGGTTCCACCACCAGCCTAGGTGGTGAAACAGTCCGCACCGGACTCAACGGCCTCGGTGCCGGAGTCGACGGTGTGGCCGCCTGCTTCTGGCGGTCCAAAGGCAGACGCGGCTCTACCCCCGGCACCAGGGGAGCCGGCGTCTTCAGGGCCTTCTTATGGCCCGGAGATAGGGATCGGCGCCGAGTCCCCTGAGGCGGGCGCGGTGCCGAAGTCGGCCGGTGCCGAGAGGACTTGTCCGCGGCACAGGTCGGAGCCGCTGGGGCGCTGCGCACCGAGGCGCTCGGTGCCGGGCCTGGGCGCGCCGAGGGAGGATCCGGGCTGAGTGCCGCCTCCATTAGGAGCTGCCGAAGCCTAAAGTCCCGCTCCTTCCTTGTTCGAGGCTTGAAGGCCTTGCAGATCTGGCACTTATCTGCTTGATGGGATTCCCCGAGGCACTTCAAGCAGGAGGTGTGCGGGTCGCTCGTTGGCATAGGCTTCGCGCAGGACGCGCAGGGCTTAAAGCCAGGAGCCTTGGGCATGAGCCCGGTATGCTCCGGGGGAAAAAGGGGGGAGAACAACCCCTTAACCCCCGCTAACAATTTACAACAACTACAAAACTAAATAAACGACTATCTAGAGAACTTTAACTACTATACAAAACTATCTACAGAAATGAGAACGATAAGCTAGGGAGTGTGGAGACCAGCTATGCCGTGCTCCACAGTTCCAACGACCGTCAGGGGCGGTAAGAAGGAACTGAGGGGGCGCTGGGTCGGCTGGGGTATATATCCAGCGCCATGAGGGCGCCACTCCAGGGGGCTCCACAGCCGACCCAACGGGTGTTGCTAGGGTAAAAGTTTTCCGACGATCGTGCACGCGGTGCGCGCACACCTAACTGGAATGGATATGACCAAGCACTCGAAGAAGAACCACCACTTCCCCTGGTAGTTTGGAGGAAACTGATGCAGAGAGGGGAAGGGAACTGACCCCAAGGCCACACCTGTGAGTCTGTATCATAAGACATATGCACAACGACACCGTGCTAAGGTCGTACAAGCAACCTTCATTCTGGTGTTTCCTAACGTTTAAAGGCCTGGTCTGCACACAGTTCTTGGTAGTTGTATAACTATTTTGGGTAGGGATGCATTTTTTTACATCTCCCTTAATAGTTGTCCCAGCACAACTTCTACTGTGCACACAGTTATATCCTCATACAAGTGTCTTACACCAATATAGCTTATTCCCCTCACTGTACTGGTATAAAGCACCGTTATACTGATATGACTGTCCCCATACTAGGGGGGTTGTACTGCTTGAACTATACTAGTAGAGCTCAAGCACTACAACTTTCTACTGTAAACAAATCCCTGCTCACTATCACTCGTGCACCTTTATATTGAATTAGAACAAAAAAGTCAGTCTCTTGTTACGGGGGGAACAGAGATTGCCTCCCCACAGGACAAATGACACTCAGATACTTGGCCCTCAGATCCTGTGGTGATGGGCACCAACTGAGAAACCTAGATAAATAGCTCCATGTAGACGAACGAATGTCAGTGCAGAGGTGTCATGGCGTTGCTGGTCCCTTTAAGTGGAGTCTGGGCCCAGGCTACGTACGGGAAGCTAATTTAAAAGCAAAGAGCCCATGTAGGGCAGATGATTGTCTGTCAGGCACCTGTCACTGATCAAAGGCCATCAGGACTCAGTGGCAAGGAGGGGCTCTTGGGACAGGCCCGTTCTGTTGCTGCAGGAGGAGACCTACAGCCTGTTTAACTCTCTAAGCTGTCAGGTAAACTGATGGAGTAGAAAGGGTCCAGCTTTAGCCCCCAGCTCAGCCAATCAGCATTGAGACTCTGCGGAGCGGGAGGCTGAGGGGTCTCACCACATGGCCCAAAGGATGGCCCAGCTCACCAGTGGGGATCACTGTCAGAGCACTCTTCCTGTCCCATGGCTTTGTGAGGGCCTCCCACAATGAGGGCTGGAGAGCAGCCCCCTCCTCGCCTGTGGAGGGAGGGAAGAAGGGAAAAGGGAAAACAAAAGAGACACAAACCCCAATGTCCCCAGTGACTCTAACGGACAAAGGCTTAAGTGGGGGGAAAATTCTCCCACCTTAACCTAGTGTTTTCCATGCCTAGAATTTGGCCAGCACCAGATGGCTCAGGCTGAACAGATTCCAAACCGTTCTGAGGCTCTGACCTTCACAACAGGGACGGCTGTTTTCCAGCTAAATCAGTAGTGGGAAAGGGGGAAACTCCAAAGAGGTTCCTCCTCGCGCTCACGTACCTGAACCTGAATTCTCCCTCAGGCCTCAAGGGGAGACCTCGGGAAGGAGACTGGCTGCAGCAAACCAAGGGGGGTCTCTGAGATTGCCCCTGCCCTGCAGCCTGTCCTGCCTGCCCGTTGCCATGGACTCTCTGTGAGGTCACCGCCTCCCAACCTCTTTTCACCAATCAGCCGAGGTGCTGCAAAAGGCCCTTCTGATGTCACTGCCACACCCACCCCTGCCCTGTGGGGCTAATGTCCTGCTCCTGCCCAGCCCCTTTCGATGTTTGTGCCGCTCCCCCTGTATCGCCCCACACATACACACACACACACACACACACACACACAGACACACACTCACTGTTAGCTCTGGGGATCAATCAGGCTACTCATGAAAACATCAGAGGCTGCTCAATGTGCCACACTCCGGTTTTCAGAGATTTCTAGACTTTAAGGCCAGAAGAGACCATTCGATCATATAATCTGACCCCTCCCCTCCCCGCCTCTTGTATAGCATCTTGTATAGCACAGTGGCTAGATATCACAGACCTCTTGTATAGCACAGTGGCTAGTTTTGGACCAAAGCACACTCCAGAAAGGCATCTAGTCTTCATTGGAAGACATCAAGAGATGGAGAAACCACCACTTCCCCTGCTAGTTTGGAGGAAACTGATGCAGAGAGGGGAAGGGAACTGACCCCAAGGCCACACCTGTGAGTCTGTATCATAAGACATATGCACAACGACACCGTGCTAAGGTCGTAAAAGCAACCTTCATTCTGGTGTTTCCTAACGTTTAAAGGCCTGGTCTGCACACAGTTCTTGGTAGTTCTATAAATATTTTGGGTAGGGATGCATTTATTTACATCTCCCTTAATTGTTGTCCCAGCACAACTTCTACTGTGCACACAGTTATATCCTCATACAAGTGTCTTACACCAATATAGCTTAGTCCCCCCACTGTACTGGTATAAAGCACCATTATACTGATATGACTGTCCCCATACTAGGGGGGTTGTACTGCTTGAACTATACTAGTAGAGCTCAAGCACTACAACTTTCTAGTGTAAACAAGCCCCTGCTCACTATCACTCGTGCACCTTTATATTGAATTAGAACAAAAAAGTCAGTCTCTTTTTACGGGGGAACAGAGCTTGCCTCCCCACAGGACAAATGACACTCAGATACTTGGCCCTCAGATCCTGTGGTGATGGGCACCAACTGAGAAACCTAGATAAATAGCTCCATGTAGACGAACGAATGTCAGTGCAGAGGTGTCATGGCGTTGCTGGTCCCTTTAAGTGGAGTCTGGGTCCAGGCTACGTATGGGAAGCTAATTTAAAAGCAAAGAGCCCATGTAGGGCAGATGATTGTCTGTCAGGCACCTGGCCCTGATCAAAGGCCATCAGGACTCAGTGGCAAGGAGGGGCTCTTGGGACAGGCCCGTTCTATTGCTGCAGGAGGAGACCTACAGCCTGTTTAACTCTCTAAGCTGTCAGGTAAACTGATGGAGTAGAAAGGGTCCAGCTTTAGCCCCCAGCTCAGCCAATCAGCGTTGAGACTCTGCGGAGCGGGAGGCTGAGGGGTCTCACCACATGGCCCAAAGGATGGCCCAGCTCACCAGTGGGGATCACTGTCAGAGCACTCTTCCTGTCCCATGGCTTTGTGAGGGCCTCCCACAATGAGGGCTGGAGAGCAGCCCCCTCCTCGCCTGTGGAGGGAGGGAAGAAGGGAAAAGGGAAAACAAAAGAGACACAAACCCCAATGTCCCCAGTGACTCTAACGGACAAAGGCTTAAGTGGGGGGAAAATTCTCCCACCTTAACCTAGTGTTTTCCATGCCTAGAATTTGGCCAGCACCAGATGGCTCAGGCTGAACAGATTCCAAACCGTTCTGAGGCTCTGACCTTCACAACAGGGACGGCTGTTTTCCAGCTAAATCAGTAGTGGGAAAGGGGGAAACTCCAAAGAGGTTCCTCCTCGCGCTCACGTACCTGAACCTGAATTCTCCCTCAGGCCTCAAGGGGAGACCTCGGGAAGGAGACTGGCTGCAGCAAACCAAGGGGGGTCTCTGAGATTGCCCCTGCCCTGCAGCCTGTCCTGCCTGCCCGTTGCCATGGACTCTCTGTGAGGTCACCGCCTCCCAACCTCTTTTCACCAATCAGCCGAGGTGCTGCAAAAGGCCCTTCTGATGTCACTGCCACACCCACCCCTGCCCTGTGGGGCTAATGTCCTGCTCCTGCCCAGCCCCTTTCGATGTTTGTGCCGCTCCCCCTGTATCGCCCCACACATACACACACACACACACACACACACACACACAGACACACACTCACTGTTAGCTCTGGGGATCAATCAGGCTACTCATGAAAACATCAGAGGCTGCTCAATGTGCCACACTCCGGTTTTCAGAGATTTCTAGACTTTAAGGCCAGAAGAGACCATTCGATCATATAATCTGACCCCTCCCCTCCCCGCCTCTTGTATAGCATCTTGTATAGCACAGTGGCTAGATATCACAGACCTCTTGTATAGCACAGTGGCTAGTTTTGGACCAAAGCACACTCCAGAAAGGCATCTAGTCTTCATTGGAAGACATCAAGAGATGGAGAAACCACCACTTCCCCTGGTAGTTTGGAGGAAACTGATGCAGAGAGGGGAAGGGAACTGACCCCAAGGCCACACCTGTGAGTCTGTATCATAAGACATATGCACAACGACACCGTGCTAAGGTCGTAAAAGCAACCTTCATTCTGGTGTTTCCTAACGTTTAAAGGCCTGGTCTGCACACAGTTCTTGGTAGTTCTATAAATATTTTGGGTAGGGATGCATTTATTTACATCTCCCTTAATTGTTGTCCCAGCACAACTTCTACTGTGCACACAGTTATATCCTCATACAAGTGTCTTACACCAATATAGCTTAGTCCCCCCACTGTACTGGTATAAAGCACCGTTATACTGATATGACTGTCCCCATACTAGGGGGGTTGTACTGCTTGAACTATACTAGTAGAGCTCAAGCACTACAACTTTCTAGTGTAAACAAGCCCCTGCTCACTATCACTCGTGCACCTTTATATTGAATTAGAACAAAAAAGTCAGTCTCTTTTTACGGGGGAACAGAGCTTGCCTCCCCACAGGACAAATGACACTCAGATACTTGGCCCTCAGATCCTGTGGTGATGGGCACCAACTGAGAAACCTAGATAAATAGCTCCATGTAGACGAACGAATGTCAGTGCAGAGGTGTCATGGCGTTGCTGGTCCCTTTAAGTGGAGTCTGGGTCCAGGCTACGTATGGGAAGCTAATTTAAAAGCAAAGAGCCCATGTAGGGCAGATGATTGTCTGTCAGGCACCTGGCCCTGATCAAAGGCCATCAGGACTCAGTGGCAAGGAGGGGCTCTTGGGACAGGCCCGTTCTATTGCTGCAGGAGGAGACCTACAGCCTGTTTAACTCTCTAAGCTGTCAGGTAAACTGATGGAGTAGAAAGGGTCCAGCTTTAGCCCCCAGCTCAGCCAATCAGCGTTGAGACTCTGAGGGACGGGAGGCTGAGGGGTCTCACCACATGGCCCAAAGGATGGCCCAGAGCCCCTGTGGGGATCACTGTCAGAGCACTCTTCCTGTCCCATCGCTTTGTGAGGTCCTCTCACAACGAGGGCTGGAAAGCAGCCCCCTCCTCGCCTGTGGAGGGAGGGAAGCAGGGAAAAGGGAAACCAAGAGACACAAACCCCAATGTCCCCAGTGATTCTAAGGGACAAAGGCCTAGGTGGGGAAAACATTCATAGATTCATAGATTCCTGGACTGGAAGGGACCTCGAGAGGTCATCGAGTCCAGTCCCCTGCCCTCATGGCAGGACCAAATACTGTCTAGACCATTCCTGATAGACATTTATCTAACCTACTTTTAAATATCTCCAGAGATGGAGATTCCACAACCTCCCTAGGCAATTTATTCCAGTGTTTAACCACCCTGACAGTTAGGAACTTTTTCCTAATGTCCAACCTAAACCTCCCTTGCTGCAATTTAAGCCCATTGCTTCTTGTTCTATCCTTAGAGGCTAAAGTGAACAAGTTTTCTCCCTCCTCCTTATGACACCCTTTTAGATACCTGAAAACTGCTATCATGTCCCCTCTCAGTCTTCTCTTTTCCAAACTAAACAAACCCAATTCTTTCAGCCTTCCTTCATAGGTCATGTTCTCAAGACCTTTAATCATTCTTGTTGCTCTTCTCTGGACCCTCTCCAATTTCTCCACATCTTTCTTGAAATGCGGTGCCCAGAACTAGACAGAATACTCCAGTTGAGGCCTAACCAGTGCAGAGTAGAGCGGAAGAATGACTTCTCCTGTCCTGCTCACAACACACCTGTTAATACATCCCAGAATCATGTTTGCTTTTTTTGCAACAGCGTCACACTGTTGACTCATATTTAGCTTGTGGTCCACTATAACCCCTAGATCCCTCTCTGCCGTACTCCTTCCTAGACAGTCTCTTCCCATTCTGTATGTGTGAAACTGATTGTTCCTTCCTGCCCAATCAAAAAGATCTCACAAAACTAAGTGATTGGGCAGCAAAATGGCAAATGAAATTTAATGTGGATAAATGTAAAGTAATGCACATTGGAAAAAATAACCCCAACTATACATACAACATGATGGGGGCTAATTTAGCTACAACGAGTCAGGAAAAAGATCTTGGTGTCATCGTGGATAGTTCTCTAAAGATGTCCACGCAGTGTGCAGAGGCGGTCAAAAAAGCAAACAGGATGTTAGGAATCATTAAAAAGGGGATAGAGAATAAGACTGAGAATATATTATTGCCCTTATATAAATCCATGGTACGCCCACATCTCGAATACTGTGTACAGATGTGGTCTCCTCACCTCAAAAAAGATATTCTAGCACTAGAAAAGGTTCAGAAAAGAGCAACTAAAATGATTAAGGGTTTAGAGAGGGTCCCATATGAGGAAAGATTAAAGAGGCTAGGACTCTTCAGTTTGGAAAAGAGAAGACTAAGGGGGGACATGATAGAGGTATATAAAATCATGAGTGATGTTGAGAAAGTGGATAAGGAAAAGTTATTTACTTATTCCCATAATACAAGAACTAGGGGTCACCAAATGAAATTAATAGGCACCAGGTTTAAAACAAATAAAAGGAAGTTCTTCTTCACGCAGCGCACAGTAAACTTGTGGAACTCCTTACCTGAGGAGGTTGTGAAGGCTAGGACTATAACAATGTTTAAAAGGGGACTGGATAAACTCATGGTGGCTAAGTCCATAAATGGCTATTAGCCAGGATGGGTAAGAATGGTGTCCCTAGCCTCTGTTCGTCAGAGGATGGAGATGGATGGCAGGAGAGAGATCACTTGATCATTGCCTGTTAGATTCACTCCCTCTGGGGCACCTGGCATTGGCCACTGTCGGTAGACAGATACTGGGCTAGATGGACCTTTGGTCTGACCCAGTACGGCCTTTCTTATGTTAAGTGGAGCACTTTGCATTCGTCTTTGTTAAACCTCATCCTGTTTACCTCAGACCATTTCTCCAATTTGTCCAGATCATTTTGAATTATGACCCTGTCCTCCAAAGCAGTTGCAATCCCTCCCAGTTTGGTATCATCTGCAAACTTAATAAGCGTACTTTCTAGGCCAATATCAAAGTCGTTGATGAAGATATTGAACAGAGCCGGTCCCAAAACAGACCCCTGCGGAACCCCACTTGTTATACCTTTCCAGCAGGATTGGGAACCATTAATAACTACTCTCTGAGTACGGTTATCCAGCCAGTTATACACCCACCTTATAGTAGCCCCATCTAAGTTGTATTTGCCTAGTTTATCGATAAGAATATCATGCGAGACTGTATGAAATGCCTTACTAAAGTCTAGGTATACCACATCCACCGCTTCTCCCTTATCCACAAGACTCGTTATCCTATCAAAGAAAGCGATCAGATTGGTCTGACACGATTTGTTCTTTACAAATCCATGCTGGCTATTCCCTATCACCTTACCATCTGTGACGGTGCTGCCCGTGGGAGCCAGCTGAGGTCACTCAATCAGGGTGAACTGCAAACAAAACAGGGCAGACCAACTCCAAACGCTGGTGGTTATTCCAATACTTAGATTTACCAAGCCAGCACAAAACAGCTTCTATAGTACCTCACTGGTTACTTAGAAGTCCAAACAACGCAGTTCCCTTCAAGTACCCAGCCTCAGGCCTCCGTCCAGACACACCTGTCAGATATACGATTACTGAAAATCTTCCTTCATCATATAAAAGAAAAGGTTCTTCCAATCCCAAAGGATCAGCCACATACCCAGGTCCAATTATAACTTAGATCTTACCCAAAATACACGCTAATAACCAATTCTTATTACATAAGAACATAAGAAAGGCCATACCGGGTCAGATCAAAGGTCCATCTAGCCCAGTATCCTGCTTGTGCGCTGCTTTATAAAGCCCTGGCCTGGGTGAATGCCCCGCCCACTGATTAAGGCTCAGCCAATTACCAGAGGCTTCTAGCGTTCAGACCTTCCTTTGAAGCTCACAGCTTCCAACTGCCAGCCACAGCACTCGGTCCTTCAAACAAACAAACAAACAAACAGACTGACAAACACAAGCTCAGCACACAGCAAGTAACCCCCAAACACAAACAAACACACACTACAGACAAAAATAACAGGAGTACTTGTGGCACCTTAGAGACTAACAAATTTATTAGAGCATAAGCTTTCGTGGGCTACAACCCACTTCTTCGGATGCAGTCACTTACCCCAAGGGTCCTGTATTTGCTCCTCCTTCACCTGGAGAACTCCCTTGCGAAACTCCCTGTTAGCAGCCCCTGGTCGCAAAAGCGAACTAACCTAAAATGTATTAAAAAAGAAAAGAGAGAGAGTGTTGGTTAAAAGATCAATATACATACAGACTTGAATTCAATGCTTGAGGTTCAGATACATAGCAAAGGTGAGCTTGCAGTTGACAAAAGTCCTTTTAGATATAGTCCATAGGTTATAGTCCAATGGCCATATTCAGGGTGACTCCAGTCAGTGACCGGGGATCTCAATCCTTGTGGCTTAAGCTTTCCCCCTCTTGAAACCCAAAGCAGATCTGAGACGAAGCAGAATCGTGTCCCAGGGTTCTTATACATTTCCAGCAGCCTTTCGGCCTGAGAAAACAATAGGCTTAACTCTCCTTCTCCCAAACATCCTGGCAATTAGCACAGGGTAATTTATCCATTAAACAGTTCAGATACAGGTTACCACAACCTTCAAAGAGACAGAGAGACAATAATACTATTTCACTCAAGTATCATCATAAATGTTAATATTCCTTTTTGATCTTTGAATTAAAGTTACAGCAATAGACAAGACTTGTTTGTTTACATCACAAGACCTGAGCAAACATCTACCCTTGAGATCTCTAACAATGCAGACTTGCATTTCAAAGCTCTATTCATTTACATATCTTCCTAACCAGTTTCTACAATTCACCCATGGGTCAGGCCAGTCTGAGTTAATTAACTCTTTCTGGCCCTGTCATCTTTCAATGAAATATTATTTTACACTCAGAACGTCACACCACCTTCCAAGTGTTTGCAGATGATTTCCTTAATTACTTGCTCCATTATCTTCCCTGGCATAGAAGTTAAACTAACTGGTCTGTAGTTGCCTGGGTTGTTTTTATTTCCCTTTTTATAGATGGGCACTATATTTGCCCTTTTCCAGTCTTCTGGAATCTCTCCTGTCTCCCATGATTTTCCAAAGATAATAGCTAGAGGCTCAGATACCTCCTCTATTAGCTCCTTGAGTATTCTAGGATGCATTTCATCAGGCCCTGGTGACTTGCAGGCACGAAAGCTTATGCTGAAATAAATTTGATAGTCTCTAAGGTGCCACAAGTACTCCTGTTCTTTTAACTTTTCTAAGTGATTTTTAACTTGTTCTTATTTTATTTTATCTTCTAAACCTACCCCCTTCCCATTAGCATTCACTATGTTAGGCATTCCTTCAGACTTCTCGGTGAAGACCGAAACAAAGAAGTCATTAAGCATCTCTGCCATTTCCAAGTTTCCTGTTACTGTTTCTCCCTCGTCACTGAGCAGTGGGCCTACCCTGTCCTTGGTCTTCCTCGTGCTCAGGGGCGGCTCTAGGCACCAGCAAAGCAAGCACGTGCTTGGGGCAGCCCATTTGCAGGGGCGGCAGGGATCCAGCATGGGAGCTGAGAACCAACAGGGGGCCCTGGGAGCTGTAGTTCCTTGGTTAGCTCCCTGCCTATAGAGCCAGCCCTGGAGCAGGGAAAGAACTACATTTCCCAGCATTCCCTTGGCCACTACCAACAGGAAAGAGGGGGAGGGAGGGAGGTAGCTGAGACCTCATGCTGCTGTGAATCGAGAGCTGCACTGTGAAGGTAGGGATACCATATTTTAACATTGAAAAAATAGGACACTCCACGGGGAGGGAGGGTTGCCCCACCCTGCCACCATCCACTCCCTCCGTCTGCCCCGCACAGAAACCCCAACGCATCCAACCCCCCTGCTCCCTGATCACCCCCTCCCAGGACCCCTGCCCCAACTGCCCCCCAGGACCCCACCGCCTACCTGTCACCTGACAAACCCCTGGGACTCCCATGCCTATCCAACTGCTGCCTGTCCCGACTGCCCCCCCAACCCCTGACCCATCTAACCCCCCCTTCTCCCTGCCCCTGACTGCCCCCCCAAACCTCCGCCCCATCCAACCCCCCTTGCTCCCTGTCCCTTGACTGCCCCCCCCCCGGGACCCCCTACCCCTTCTCCAACCCCCCAGCGCCCTGACCGTGCCACTCAGACCAGCGTGCCTGGATTCGCGCAGCGCCAGACACGCTGCTGCATACATTCTGCTGTGCTCCCCTGCGGAGCCACAGCCCCCGCCCCCCTCCCAGCACCTGCCTTCCAGATTTGAACACCTCAAATTTCAGGAGTGCTCAAGCTCAATTTTGGCAGCTGTGACTTCATTTCTCCCAAATCAAATATACTGATCCATTGTAACTTGCTATAGAAAAAGTAGGATAAAATTGAGCAAGAAATGCTTCCCAGTGGTTATTAGGACTGGAATGGCTATTTTCAATAGCCATTGCCTTCTTGTTTGTTTGTTTAAAGGGAAGACAGTGAAATTGCATTGGCAAATTCCCCATAGAAAGAAAGAGTGGAACAAAAGAATAATAAAGGCACCTCAACTTTTCCTCATTTATGTAGGACAGTCTTGAGAGGCTCCCCCTGTATCGCCCCCCCCCCCACACACACACTCACTGTTAGCTCTGGGGATCAATCAGGCTACTCATGAAAACATCAGAGGCTGCTCAATGTGCCACACTCCGGTTTTCAGAGATTTCTAGACTTTAAGGCCAGAAGAGACCATTCGATCATATCATCTGACCCCTCCCCTCCCCGCCTCTTGTATAGCACAGTGGCTAGATATCACAGACCTCTTGTATAGCACAGTGGCTAGTTTTGGACCAAAGCACACTCCAGAAAGGCATCTAGTCTTCATTGGAAGACATCAAGAGATGGAGAAACCACCACTTCCCCTGCTAGTTTGGAGAAAACTGATGCAGGGAGGGGAAGGGAACTGACCCCAAGGCCACACCTGTGAGTCTGTATCATAAGACATACGCACAACGACACCGTGCTAAGGTCGTACAAGCAACCTTCATTCTGGTGTTTCCTAACGTTTAAAGGCCTGGTCTGCACACAGTTCTTGGTAGTTCTATAACTATTTTGGGTAGGGATGCATTTATTTACATCTCCCTTAATAGTTGTCCCAGCACAACTTCTACTGTGCACACAGTTATATCCTCATACAAGTGTCTTACACCAATATAGCTTAGTCCCCCCACTGTACTGGTATAAAGCACCGTTATACTGATATGACTGTCCCCATACTAGGGGGGTTGTACTGCTTGAACTATACTAGTAGAGCTCAAGCACTACAACTTTCTAGTGTAAACAAGCTCCTGCTCACTATCACTCGTGCACCTTTATATTGAATTAGAACAAAAAAGTCAGTCTCTTGTTACGGGGGAACAGAGATTGTCTCCCCACAGGACAAATGACACTCAGATACTTGGCCCTCAGATCCTTTGGTGATGGGCACCAACTGAGAAACCTAGATAAATAGCTCCATGTAGACGAACGAATGTCAGTGCAGAGGTGTCATGGGGTTGCTGGTCCCTTTAAGTGGAGTCTGGGCCCAGGCTACCTATGGGAAGCTAATTTAAAAGCAAAGAGCCCATGTAGGGCAGATGATTGTCTGTCAGGCACCTGGCCCTGATCAAAGGCCATCAGAACTCAGTGGCAAGGTGGGGCTCTTGGGACAGGCCCATTCTGTTGCTGCAGGAGGAGACCTACAGCCTGTTTAACTCTCTAAGCTGTCAGGTAAACTGATGGAGTAGAAAGGGTCCAGCTTTAGCCCCCAGCTCAGCCAATCAGCATTGAGACTCTGCGGGGCGGGAGACTGAGGGGTCTCACCACATAGCCCAAAGGATGGCCCAGCTCACCAGTGGGGATCACTGTCAGAGCACTCTTCCTGTCCCATGGCTTTGTGAGGGCCTCCCACAATGAGGGCTGGACAGCAGCCCCCTCCTCGCCTGTGGAGGGAGGGAAGAAGGGAAAAGGGAAAACAAAAGAGATACAAACCCCAATATCCCCAGTGACTCTAAGGGACAAAGGCCTAAGTGGGGGAAAAATTCTCCCACCTTAACCTAGTGTTTTCCATGCCTAGAATTTGGCCGGCACCAGATGGCTCAGGCTGAACAGGTTCCAAACCGTTCTGAGGCTCTGACCTTCTCAACAGGGACGGCTGTTTTCCAGCTAAATCAGTAGTGGGAAAGGGGGAAACTCCAAAGAGGCTCCTCCTCGCGCTCACGTACCTGAACCCTCCCTCAGGCCTCAAGGGGAGACCTCGGGAAGGAGACTGGCTGCAGCAAACCAAGGGGGGTCTCTGAGATTGCCCCTGCCCTGCAGCCTGTCCTGCCTGCCCATTGCCATGGACTCTCTGTGAGGTCACCGCCTCCCAACCTCTTTTCACCAATCAGCCGAGGTGCTGCAAAAGGCCCTTGTGATGTCACTGCCACACCCACCCCTGCCCTGTGGGGCTAATGTCCTGCTCCTGCCCAGCCCCTTTCGATGTTTGAGCTGCTCCCCCTGTATCGCCCCCCCCCCCACACACACACACACTGTTAGCTCTGGGGATCAATCAGGCTACTCATGAAAACATCAGAGGCTGCTCAATGTGCCACACTCCGGTTTTCAGAGATTTCTAGACTTTAAGGCCAGAAGAGACCATTCGATCATATCATCTGACCCCTCCCCTCCCCGCCTCTTGTATAGCATCTTGTATAGCACAGTGGCTAGATATCACAGACCTCTTGTATAGCACAGTGGCTAGTTTTGGACCAAAGCACACTCCAGAAAGGCATCTAGTCTTCATTGGAAGACATCAAGAGATGGAGAAACCACCACTTCCCCTGGTAGTTTGGAGGAAACTGATGCAGAGAGGGGAAGGGAACTGACTCCAAGGCCACACCTGTGAGTCTGTATCATAAGAGATACGCACAACGACATCGTGCTAAGGTCGTACAAGCAACCTTCATTCTGGTGTTTCCTAACGTTTAAAGGCCTGGTCTGCACACAGTTCTTGGTAGTTCTATAACTATTTTGGGTAGGGATGCATTTATTTACATCTCCCTTAATTGTTGTCCCAGCACAACTTCTACTGTGCACACAGTTATATCCTCATACAAGTGTCTTGCACCAATATAGCTTATTCCCCTCACTATACTGGTATACAGCACCGTTATACTGATATGACTGTCCCCATACTAGGGGGGTTGTACTGCTTGAACTATACTAGTAGAGCTCAAGCACTACAACTTTCTAGTGTAAACAAGCCCCTGCTCACTATCACTCGTGCACCTTTATATTGAATTAGAACAAAAAAGTCAGTCTCTTGTTACGGGGGAACAGAGATTGTCTCCCCACAGGACAAATGACACTCAGATACGTGGCCCTCAGATCCTGTGGTGATGGGCACCAACTGAGAAACCTAGATAAATAGCTCCATGTAGACGAACGAATGTCAGTGCAGAGGTGTCATGGGGTTGCTGGTCCCTTTAAGTGGAGTCTGGGCCCAGGCTACGTATGGGAAGCTAATTTAAAAGCAAAGAGCCCATGTAGGGCAGATGATTGTCTGTCAGGCACCTGGCCCTGATCAAAGGCCATCAGGACTCAGTGGCAAGGAGGGGCTCTTGGGACAGGCCCGTTCTGTTGCTGCAGGAGGAGACCTACAGCCTGTTTAACTCTCTAAGCTGTCAGGTAAACTGATGGAGTAGAAAGGGTCCAGCTTTAGCCCCCAGCTCAGCCAATCAGCATTGAGACTCTGCGGAGCGGGAGGCTGAGGGGTCTCACCACATGGCCCAAAGGATGGCCCAGCTCACCAGTGGGGATCACTGTCAGAGCACTCTTCCTGTCCCATGGCTTTGTGAGGGCCTCCCACAATGAGGGCTGGACAGCAGCCCCCTCCTCGCCTGTGGAGGGAGGGAAGAAGGGAAAAGGGAAAACAAAAGAGACACAAACCCCAATGTCCCCAGTGACTCTAACGGACAAAGGCTTAAGTGGGGGGAAAATTCTCCCACCTTAACCTAGTGTTTTCCATGCCTAGAATTTGGCCAGCACCAGATGGCTCAGGCTGAACAGGTTCCAAACCGTTCTGAGGCTCTGACCTTCACAACAGGGACGGCTGTTTTCCAGCTAAATCAGTAGTGCGAAAGGGGGAAATTCCGAAGAGGCTCCTCCTCGCGCTCACGTACCTGAACCTGAATTCTCCCTCAGGCCTCAAGGGGAGACCTCGGGAAGGAGACTGGCTGCAGCAAACCAAGGGGGGTCTCTGAGATTGCCCCTGCCCTGCAGCCTGTCCTGCCTGCCTATTGCCATGGACTCTCTGTGAGGTCACCGCCTCCCAACCTCTTTTCACCAATCAGCCGAGGTGCTGCAAAAGGCCCTTGTGATGTCACTGCCACACCCACCCCTGCCCTGTGGGGCTAATGTCCTGCTCCTGCCCAGCCCCTTTCGATGTTTGTGCTGCTCCCCCTGTATCGCCCCACACACACACACACACACACTCACTGTTAGCTCTGGGGATCAATCAGGCTACTCATGAAAACATCAGAGGCTGCTCAATGTGCCACACTCCGGTTTTCAGAGATTTCTAGACTTTAAGGCCAGAAGAGACCATTCGATCATATCATCTGACCCCTCCCCTCCCCGCCTCTTGTATAGCATCTTGTATAGCACAGTGGCTAGATATCACAGACCTCTTGTATAGCACAGTGGCTAGTTTTGGACCAAAGCACACTCCAGAAAGGCATCTAGTCTTCATTGGAAGACATCAAGAGATGGAGAAACCACCACTTCCCCTGCTAGTTTGGAGGAAACTGATGCAGAGAGGGGAAGGGAACTGACCCCAAGGCCACACCTGTGAGTCTGTATCATAAGAGATACGCACAACGACACCGTGCTAAGGTCGTACAAGCAACCTTCATTCTGGTGTTTCCTAACGTTTAAAGGCCTGGTCTGCACACAGTTCTTGGTAGTTCTATAACTATTTTGGGTAGGGATGCATTTATTTACATCTCCCTTAATAGTTGTCCCAGCACAACTTCTACTGTGCACACAGTTATATCCTCATACAAGTGTCTTACACCAATATAGCTTATTCCCCTCACTGTACTGGTATACAGCAGCGTTATACTGATATGACTGTCCCCATACTAGGGGGGTTGTACTGCTTGAACTATACTAGTAGAGCTCAAGCACTACAACTTTCTAGTGTAAACAAGCCCCTGCTCACTATCACTCGTGCACCTTTATATTGAATTAGAACAAAAAAGTCAGTCTCTTGTTACGGGGGAACAGAGATTGTCTCCCCACAGGACAAATGACACTCAGATACTTGGCCCTCAGATCCTGTGGTGATGGGCACCAACTGAGAAACCTAGATAAATAGCTCCATGTAGACGAACGAATGTCAGTGCAGAGGTGTCATGGGGTTGCTGGTCCCTTTAAGTGGAGTCTGGGCCCAGGCTACGTATGGGAAGCTAATTTAAAAGCAAAGAGCCCATGTACGGCAGATGATTGTCTGTCAGGCACCTGGCCCTGATCAAAGGCCATCAGAACTCAGTAGCAAGGAGGGGCTCTTGGGAAAGGCCCATTCTGTTGCTGCAGGAGGAGACCTACAGCCTGTTTAACTCTCTAAGCTGTCAGGTAAACTGATGGAGTAGAAAGGGTTCAGCTTTAGCCCCCAGCTCAGCCAATCAGCATTGAGACTCTGCGGGGCGGGAGACTGAGGGGTCTCACCACATAGCCCAAAGGATGGCCCAGCTCACCAGTGGGGATCACTGTCAGAGCACTCTTCCTGTCCCATGGCTTTGTGAGGGGCTCCCACAATGAGGGCTGGAGAGCATCCCCCTCCTCGCCTGTGGAGGGAGGGAAGAAGGGAAAAGGGAAAACAAAAGAGACACAAACCCCAATGTCCCCAGTGACTCTAAGGGACAAAGGCCTAAATGGGGGAAAAATTCTCCCACCTTAACCCAGTGTTTTCCATGCCTAGAATTTGTCCGGCACCAGATGGCTCAGGCTGAACAGGTTCCAAACCGCTCTGTGGCTCTGACCTTCACAACAGGGACGGCTGTTTTCCAGCTAAATCAGTAGTGGGAAAGGGGGAAACTCCAAAGAGGCTCCTCCTCGCGCTCACGTACCTGAACCTGAATTCTCCCTCAGGCCTCAAGGGGAGACCTCGGGAAGGAGACTGGCTGCAGCAAACCAAGGGGGGTCTCTGAGATTGCCCCTGCCCTGCAGCCTGTCCTGCCTGTCCGTTGCCATGGACTCTCTGTGAGGTCACCGCCTCCCAACCTCTTTTCACCAATCAGCCGAGGTGCTGCAAAAGGCCCTTGTGATGTCACTGCCACACCCACCCCTGCCCTGTGGGGCTAATGTCCTGCTCCTGCCCAGCCCCTTTCGATGTTTCAGCTGCTCCCCCTGTATCGCCCCCCCACACACACACACACACTCACTGTTAGCTCTGGGGATCAATCAGGCTACTCATGAAAACATCAGAGGCTGCTCAATGTGCCACACTCCGGTTTTCAGAGATTTCTAGACTTTAAGGCCAGAAGAGACCATTCGATCATATCATCTGACCCCTCCCCTCCCCGCCTCTTGTATAGCATCTTGTATAGCACAGTGGCTAGATATCACAGACCTCTTGTATAGCACAGTGGCTAGTTTTGGACCAAAGCACACTCCAGAAAGGCATCTAGTCTTCATTGGAAGACATCAAGAGATGGAGAAACCACCACTTCCCCTGCTAGTTTGGAGGAAACTGATGCAGAGAGGGGAAGGGAACTGACCCCAAGGCCACACCTGTGAGTCTGTATCATAAGACATATGCACAACGACACCGTGCTAAGGTCCTACAAGCAACCTTCATTCTGGTGTTTCCTAAGGTTTAAAGGCCTGGTCTGCACACAGTTCTTGGTAGTTCTATAACTATTTTGGGTAGGGATGCATTTATTTACATCTCCCTTAATTGTTGTCCCAGCACAACTTCTACTGTGCACACAGTTATATCCTCATACAAGTGTCTTACACCAATATAGCTTATTCCCCTCACTGTACTGGTATAAAGCACCGTTATACTGATATGACTGTCCCCATACTAGGGGGGTTGTACTGCTTGAACTATACTAGTAGAGCTCAAGCACTACAACTTTCTAGTGTAAACAAGTCCCTGCTCACTATCACTCGTGCACCTTTATATTGAATTAGAACAAAAAAGTCAGTCTCTTGTTACGGGGGGAACAGAGATTGCCTCCCCACAGGACAAATGACACTCAGATACTTGGCCCTCAGATCCTGTGGTGATGGGCACCAACTGAGAAACCTAGATAAATAGCTCCATGTATACGAACGAATGTCAGTGCAGAGGTGTCATGGCGTTGCTAGTCCCTTTAAGTGGAGTCTGGGCCCAGGCTACGTATGGGAAGCTAATTTAAAAGCAAAGAGCCCATGTAGGGCAGATGATTGTCTGTCAGGCACCTGGCCCTGATCAAAGGCCATCAGGACTCAGTGGCAAGGAGGGTCTTTTGGGACAGGCCCGTTCTGTTGCTGCAGGAGGAGACCCCTACAGCCTGTTTAACTCTCTAAGCTGTCAGGTAAACTGATGGAGTAGAAAGGGTCCAGCTTTAGCCCCCAGCTCAGCCAATCAGCATTGAGACTCTGCGGAGCGGGAGGCTGAGGGGTCTCACCACATAGCCCAAAGGATGGCCCAGCTCACCAGTGGGGATCACTGTCAGAGCACTCTTCCTGTCCCATGGCTTTGTGAGGGCCTCCCACAATGAGGGCTGGACAGCAGCCCCCTCCTCGCCTGTGGAGGGAGGGAAGAAGGGAAAAGGGAAAACAAAAGAGACAAACCCCAATGTCCCCAGTGACTCTAAGGGACAAAGGCCTAAGTAGGGGGAAAATTCTCCCACCTTAACCTAGTGTTTTCCATGCCTAGAATTTGGCCGGCACCAGATGGCTCAGGCTAAACAGGTTCCAAACCGCTCTGAGGCTCTGACCTTCTCAACAGGGACGGCTGTTTTCCGGCTAAATCAGTAGTGGGAAAGGGGGAAACTCCGAAGAGGCTCCTCCTCGCGCTCACGTACCTGAACCTGAATTCTCCCTCAGGCCTCAAGGGGAGACCTCGGGAAGGAGACTGGCTGCAGCAAACCAAGGGGGGTCTCTGAGATTGCCCCTGCCCTGCCTGCCCGTTGCCATGGACTCTCTGTGAGGTCACCGCCTCCCAACCTCTTTTCACCAATCAGCCAGACAGCCGGGCGATTAGAAGAGCCCAGCGGGACGCGCTGTGCATCCGGGAGGCTTTGAAAGCTAGGTTCCACAGTGACCAGGGTAACCAGTGACTTTTAAGTTTCTGTACAGAGAAGCTGAACCTGCCACCGTTTCTTTACCCAGTTAATGATGACTATCCTCTCCAGTTACAGACCCCCTCCACCCCCTTCCAAAATAATAAAATCATTTTTATTTTGTTAATGAACACCGTTGTCTTTGGTACTGTTTTCGCGGGAATGTTTGAAACCTGGGACGCAGACTGTGGTGGGGAGCGGGTGTAGTGTACTGATGCAAATGATCCTTCTAAACTCCAGGAATGACAGGATTCGCAGTGGCGGACTGGTTGTTTCAACGGAGCCTGCCAGCCCTCCTGAGCGGGACTGCGTGTATGTGGGGGCTATGTGACTTTATGGCAGGGTGAGGAGGGTTACAGATCCCCTGCTGCGTGGCTCTGTGATCCAGGACAAGGTCCGCTGCATAAGATCTGTAACTGCCCTCCCCCGCCACAAAGTCACAGAGCAACTAACTCCCCCCCGCCCCCCACAGAACATGAAAACCACCTCCCAGACTGACCAGGGTAACTAGTCACTGCACTGCGTATGTGCCCTGCTGCTGGACCTGCCCCCGCCTCTGTACCCTGCTAAAGGTGACTGTCCTGTCCAATTACCAAGCCCCTTCCCCCCCTTCAGACAGACTCTCCCTCAAAAGAACCTGACTGAAACAGTAATGAACAGAAACGTATTTTTTATTAACAACCAGACATGAAACTGGGGGGTGAAAGTTGGACGGGGGCTTGGGTGAGGCGGGCAGGAAAGGACTTTTCACATTTTGGGGAATGACAGCCTTCTGGTGCTTGAGCAGTCTGCAGGGGTGGAGTGAGAGTTTTCACGGACTCTGCCGCCCCTCCTTCTTTGGACTTTGGGCGAGGGGGGTATGGGACTTGGTGGCGGGGGAGTGCGGTTACTGATAGACAGCAGCGGGACTCTGTCCTCCTGCCTCCGTTCCTGCAGAACATCAACAAGGCGCCGGAGCGTGTCCGTTTGCTCCCTCAGAAGTCCAAGCAGCGTTTGAGTCGCTTGCTGGTCTTCCTGCCGCCACCTCTCCTCACGTTGCGTGTGTCCGGTGCATTTGGGACAAATTCTCCCTCCACTGGTTCTGCTGTGCTGCCTGGGCTCGGGAGCAGCCCATTAGTTCTGAGAACATGTCCTCTCGCGTCTTCTTCTTCCTCCGCCTAATGTGCGCTAGCCTCTGGGAGTGTGATGCCAGGCTGGGTTGGGAGACAGTTGCAGATGTGGCTGTGGGAATGAGAAAAAGGTAGTGAATTCCTCCGAAAGATAAATGTTGTTGTGAACCAAGAACATAGTCTTTCTCTGTGAACAAGACCATGAACCACACCTATCACATGCGCACTCAGGACAAGGTCGAATTTTCGGACCTCGCCTTCAGTGCCTGGGCTTTTGCACTGCCGATCTGGGAAGCGGGGCAGGACACGGTAATCTCTGTAGCAGGCAAACATGGTAAGCCGTAGACTTGTGGCTGCTTAAAACTTTAGGAGTACCACTGGTCTCCTTTCACATTGAAAGCACTGCCAGTCTCTGCTGCCAGCAATCGGCCAAGCAGGAACTCTGGCCCTGTCCCACCCCCTCGCGGATGTCCCAGGGAAAGATCCCTGTATGCTGCCCCTCTCCCGCCCCCACCGCGTGGCTGTAAACCAGCGGTCACAGTTCTGTAAAGGAACTTGTTGCAAGCAGTCCCAATACTAACAGTCCCCTACCTAATTCAAAGCAGGTCATCATGAGCGACATAACTCTCATGAGGATCCCGGACACCGAGAAGGAACGGATGCTTCGAGAAAGCCTGCAAAGACCGGGGCCCTATGCCGCCATGCTATGCAAGGCAATGATACCGGAGTACTTGCTTGTCTCCTGGCGCGGGAACGTCTCGTACTTCGGAGGACCCAGTAAGGCCGCTCTCCCCAGGAACCTGATGAACAGGCTCTATCCCCGGACATATAGACAGGATTCTAATATAGCTGCAGTAGCAGGGACTAAAGAGTGGAGCAGCTTGGGCAGCAGAATCATGCACAACCGGACACTGTTTGATTTTTTTTAAATAGTTGTTACTGATTACTTAAGCGCCCAGGGGGAAGAAATCATGAATCACACATTGTTCTTAGTCTTAATATTCCAGTTTTGTAAAAAATAAAGGTTTATATGTTTAAAGCACTTACCG
This sequence comes from Emys orbicularis, assembly GCF_028017835.1. Taxonomy (NCBI): domain Eukaryota; kingdom Metazoa; phylum Chordata; order Testudines; family Emydidae; genus Emys; species Emys orbicularis. The sequence goes on along the minus strand of NC_088703.1, from coordinate 17,998,549 downwards.
CTTGATCCTTCCCCTGAATCTGTGTCCGGGTTACATGCTGGGGAGGGTTGGTAGGGGATCTCTGTAAGGGTGATGAAGAGCTCCTGGCTGTCGGGGAAATCAGCTTGGGAAGCGCTGTCGACTGCCTCGTCCTCCTCATCTCCCCCGTCCGCTAACATGTCCGAGGAACCGGCCGTGGACAATATCCCATCCTCAGAGTCCACGGTCAGTGGAAAAGGGAAAACAAAGACTCTAAGGGACAAAGGCCTAAGTGGGGGAAAAATTCTCCCACCTTAACCTAGTGTTTTCCATGCCTAGAATTTGGCCGGCACTAGATGGCTCAGGCTGAACAGGTTCCAAACCGCTCTGAGGCTCTGACCTTCACAACAGGGACGGCTGTTTTCCAGCTAAATCAGTAGTGGGAAAGGGGGAAACTCCAAAGAGGCTCCTCCTCGCGCTCACGTACCTGAACCTGAATTCTCCCTCAGGCCTCAAGGGGAGACCTCGGGAAGGAGACTGGCTGCAGAAAACCAAGGGGGGTCTCTGAGATTGCCCCGGTCCTGCAGCCTGTCCTGCCTGTCCGTTGCCATGGACTCTCTGTGAGGTCACCGCCTCCCAACCTCTTTTCACCAATCAGCCGAGGTGCTGCAAAAGGCCCTTGTGATGTCACTGCCACACCCACCCCTGCCCTGTGGGGCTAATGTCCAGCTCCTGCCCAGCCCCTTTCGATGTTTGAGCTGCTCCCCCTGTATCGCCCCCCCACACACACACACACACACTCACTGTTAGCTCTGGGGATCAATCAGGCTACTCATGAAAACATCAGAGGCTGCTCAATGTGCCACACTCCGGTTTTCAGAGATTTCTAGACTTTAAAGCCAGAAGAGAACATTCGATCATATAATCTGACCCCTCCCCTCCCCGCCTCTTGTATAGCATCTTGTATAGCACAGTGGCTAGATATCACAGACCTCTTGTATAGCACAGTGGCTAGTTTTGGACCAAAGCACACTCCAGAAAGGCATCTAGTCTTCATTGGAAGACATCAAGAGATGGAGAAACCACCACTTCCCCTGCTAGTTTGGAGGAAACTGATGCAGAGAGGGGAAGGGAACTGACCCCAAGGCCACACCTGTGAGTCTGTATCATAAGACATATGCACAACGACACCGTGCTAAGGTCGTACAAGCAACCTTCATTCTGGTGTTTCCTAACGTTTAAAGGCCTGGTCTGCACACAGTTCTTGGTAGTTCTATAACTATTTTGGGTAGGGATGCATTTATTTACATCTCCCTTAATAGTTGTCCCAGCACAACTTCTACTCTGCACACAGTTATATCCTCATACAAGTGTCTTACACCAATATAGCTTAGTCCCCCCACTGTACTGGTATAAAGCACCGTAATACTGATATGACTGTCCCCATACTAGGGGGTTGTACTGCTTGAACTATACTAGTAGAGCTCAAGCACTACAACTTTCTAGTGTAAACAAGCCCTTGCTCACTATCACTCGTGCACCTTTATATTGAATTAGAACAAAAAAGTCAGTCTCTTGTTATGGGGGAATAGAGCTTGCCTCCCCACAGGACAAATGACACTCAGATACTTGGCCCTCAGATCCTGTGGTGATGGGCACCAACTGAGAAACCTAGATAAATAGCTCCATGTAGACGAACCAATGTCAGTGCAGAGGTGTCATGGGGTTGCTGGTCCCTTTAAGTGGAGTCTGGGCCCAGGCTACCTATGGGAAGCTAATTTAAAAGCAAAGTGCCCATGTAGGGCAGATGATTGTCTGTCAGGCACCTGGCCCTGATCAAAGGCCATCAGGACTCAGTGGCAAGGAGGGGCTCTTGGGACAGGCCCGTTCTGTTGCTGCAGGAGGAGACCTACAGCCTGTTTAACTCTCTAAGCTGTCAGGTAAACTGATGGAGTAGAAAGGGTCCAGCTTTAGCCCCCAGCTCAGCCAATCAGCATTGAGACTCTGCGGAGCGGGAGGCTGAGGGGTCTCACCACATGGCCCAAAGGATGGCCCAGCTCACCAGTGGGGATCACTGTCAGAGCACTCTTCCTGTCCCATGGCTTTGTGAGGGCCTCCCACAATGAGGGCTGGACAGCAGCCCCCTCCTCGCCTGTGGAGGGAGGGAAGAAGGGAAAAGGGAAAACAAAAGAGACACAAACCCCAATGTCCCCAGTGACTCTAAGGGACAAAGGCCTAAGTGGGGGGAAAATTCTCCCTCCTTAACCTAGTGTTTTCCATGCCTAGAATTTGGCCGGCACCAGATGGCTCAGGCTGAACAGGTTCCAAACCGCTCTGAGGCTCTGACCTTCTCAACAGGGACGGCTGTTTTCCAGCTAAATCAGTAGTGGGAAAGGGGGAAACTCCAAAGAGGCTCCTCCTCGCGCTTACGTACCTGAACCTGAATTCTCCCTCAGGCCTCAAGGGGAGACCTCGGGAAGGAGACTGGCTGCAGCAAACCAAGGGGGGGCTCTGAGATTGCCCCTGCCCTGCAGCCTGTCCTGCCTGCCCGTTGCCATGGACTCTCTGTGAGGTCACCGCCTCCCAACCTCTTTTCACCAATCAGCCGAGGTGCTGCAAAAGGCCCTTGTGATGTCACTGCCACACCCACCCCTGCCCTGTGGGGCTAATGTCCTGCTCCTGCCCAGCCCCTTTCGATGTTTCAGCTGCTCCCCTTGTATCACTCCCCCCCACACACACACACACACACTCACTGTTAGCTCTGGGGATCAATCAGGCTACTCATGAAAACATCAGAGGCTGCTCAATGTGCCACACTCCGGTTTTCAGAGATTTCTAGACTTTAAGGCCAGAAGAGACCATTCGATCATATCATCTGACCCCTCCCCTCCCCGCCTCTTGTATAGCATCTTGTATAGCACAGTGGCTAGATATCACAGACCTCTTGTATAGCACAGTGGCTAGTTTTGGACCAAAGCACACTCCAGAAAGGCATCTAGTCTTCATTGGAAGACATCAAGAGATGGAGAAACCACCACTTCCCCTGGTAGTTTGGAGCAAACTGATGCAGAGAGGGGAAGGGAACTGACCCCAAGGCTACACCTGTGAGTCTGTATCATAAGACATATGCACAACGACACCGTGCTAAGGTCGTACAAGCAACCTTCATTCTGGTGTTTCCTAAGGTTTAAAGGCCTGGTCTGCACACAGTTCTTGGTAGTTCTATAACTATTTTGGGTAGGGATGCATTTATTTACATCTCCCTTAATAGTTGTCCCAGCACAACTTCTACTGTGCCCACAGTTATATCCTCATACAAGTATCTTACACCAATATAGCTTATTCCCCCCACTGTACTGGTATAAAGCACCGTTATACTGATATGACTGTCCCCATACTAGGGGGGTTGTACTGCTTGAACTATACTAGTAGAGCTCAAGCAAAGACGGTTACTTACCTTCTGTAACTGTTGTTCTTCGAGATGTGTTGTTCACGTCCATTCCACATTAGGTGTGCGCGTGCCGCGTGCACGAACGTCGGAAACTTTTTCCCTCAGCGGCTCCCGTCGGGCCCGCAGGGTCTCCCTTCCCTCCAGAGCGGCGCCCCGCCCCAGCGTATATATACCCCTGCTGGCCCGACCCTCCCTCAGTTCCTTCTTGCCGGTGACTCCGACAGAGGGGAAGGAGGGTGGGAAGTGGAATGGACGTGAACAACACATCTCGAAGAACAACAGTTACAGAAGGTAAGTAACCGTCTTTTCTTCTTCGAGTGCTTGTTCACGTCCATTCCACATTAGGTGACTCACAAGCTTACCATTGGAGGAGGGTAGGAGTCAAGGAATAACAGATTGAAGCACCGCCCTGCCGACCATCGCGTCATCTCTGGTCTGATGGTGGATCGCGTAGTGGGCTGTGAAGGTATGAACCGACGACCAGGTGGCTGCCTTGCAGATCTCCTGAAGCGGGACCTGCGCCAAGAAGGCCGTCGAGGACGCTTGGGCCCTAGTAGAGTGAGCCCGGATCGGAGGTGCAGGCACGTTGGCGAGCTCGTAGCACGTGCGTATGCAAAGCACGATCCACGCCGACAGGCGTTGCGTTGAAATAGGCTGGCCCTTCACCCGTTCCGCAATGGCCACGAATAGCTGAGTCGATTTGCGGAAAGGCCTGGTACGGTCCAGATAGAAAGCCAACGCCCGCCGCACATCGAGGGTATGCAGGCTACGATGGCGAGGGTCCGTATGGGGCTTGGGGAAGAACACCGGCAAACAGATGTCCTGCCCCATGTGAAAACTTGTGACCACCTTAGGGAGGAACTTAGGGTGAGGCCTAAGTTGCACCTTATCCTTATAAAAAACAGTATAAGGAGGTTCTGAGGTGAGGGCCTCAGCTCCGACACCCTCCTAGCCGAGGTGACAGCCACGAGGAACGCGACCTTCCATGAAAGGTGCATGAGGGAGCAAGAGGCCAGGGGTTCAAAGGGGGGCCCCATGAGTTTAGTGAGGACCAGGTTGAGGTCCCACGGGGGTATAGGTGGGCGAGTGTAGGGGAACATCCTTTCCAGCCCCTTGAGGAATCGGACCACTGTGGGGTTGGAAAACACGGACAGCCCCAATTCCCCCGGGTGAAACGCCGATATGGCGGCTAGATGCACTTTAATAGAAGCGGGGGCCAGGCCCTGGCGCCTAAGGCTCAGCACGTAATCCAGGATCATCGGTATCGAGGCCCGCAAGGGCTGGACGCGCCGAGACTCACACCAGAGCGAGAAGCGCTTCCACTTGGCCAGGTAGGTTGCCCTTGTGGAGGGTTTCCTACTACCCAGGAGGATTTGCTGGACCTCCTGGGAGCATCTGTGCTCCGCCTCATTTAGCCAGAGAGCAGCCATGCCGTGAGATGCAGCGATGGCAGGGCCGGGTGGAGTAGGCGACCTCGATCTTGTGTTATGAGGTCGTGATGGAGGGGGAGGGTTATCGGAGAGGCCACGGACAGCTCTAAGAGAGTTGTGAACCAGTGTTGACGTGGCCACGCCGGGGCGATGAGAATGACCTTCGCCCTGTCCCTGCGGGTCTTTAGAAGGACCCTGTGGATGAGTGGGAACGGGGGGAAGGCATACCGCAGGCTCCCGCCCCACGGGATTGCAAAGGCGTCCGCCAGAGAGCCCGGACTGCGGTTCTGGAAGGAGCCAAACTGTGGGCACTGGCTGTTGTCCATGGTGGCAAACAGATCCACCTGGGGAAACCCCCACCTCAGGAAGATTGAACGGAGGATGTCCCGCCTCAGCCTCCACTCGTGTGTGAGGTAGGACCGGCTGAGACGGTCCGCCAATCTCTTCTGGACCCCGGGGAGATATGCAGCCTGGAGGTGTACTGAATGGGCTATGCAGAAGTCCTAGAGGAGGAGCGCCTCGCGACAGAGGGGAGAGGACCGGGACCCGCCCTGCTTGTTTATGTAAAACATAGCGGTAGTGTTGTCCGTCAGAACTGACACGCCGTGCCCTCTTATGGTGGCATGAAAGGTCTGGCAGGCGAGGCGAACCGCCCTCAGCTCCTTCAGGTTGATGTGAAGCGACTGTTCCTCCCTGGACCACAAGCCCTGAGTGCGTAGGTCCCCTAGGTGCGCCCCCCAACCCAGGTCCGACGCGTCTGTCACCAACGTCAGAACTGGTTGTGGGGCGGCGAACGGGACCCCCGCACAGACCTGCTGTTGGTCGAGCCACCAAGAGAGGGCGTTCGATACCGGAGCCGGGATCGTGACAACCATGTCTAATGGGTCGCTGTTGGGGCGATATACTTGGGCCAACCACAGCTGCAGAGGCCGGAGCCGGAGGCGGGCGTGTCCAACCACGTGGGTGCATGCCGCCATGTGCCCCAAGAGCTGTAAGCAACGTCTGGCCGTGGTCGTGGGGAATCTCTGGATGGAGGTCACGGCCTCCTGGATTGCCCGGAAACGCGACACGGGAAGGCTCGCCCTCGCCGCCACCGAGTCCAGGACTGCCCCTATGAACTCCAGTCTCTGTGTGGGGACTAGTGAGGACTTGGGCACATTGACCAACAGGCCGAGATCGCGGAACACTTGTAGCGCCAAAGTCACGTGGGCGTGAACCTCTGCCTCTGACCGGCCCGCTAGGAGCCAGTCGTCTAGGTATGGGTAGACGCGCATCCGTCGCTTCCGAAGGAAGGCCGCCACCACGGACATGCATTTCGTGAAGACACGTGGGGCCGTTGCCAGGCCGAAGGGCAAGACTGCAAACTGAAAATGGCGCTGCTGGATAGTGAAGCGCAGGAACCGCCGGTGGGCCGGGCGGATAGCGATGTGAAAGTACGCGTCTTTCATATCGAGGGCAGCGTACCAATCCCCCAGATCCAGGGAAGGAATGATGGTACCGAGGGAGACCATACGGAAACGTGGTTTTTGCAAGTACTTGTTCAGCTTGCGAAGGTCCAGGATAGGATGGAGGCCCCCTTTTGCCTTGGGAATGAGGAAGTATCTGGAATAGAACCCTTTTCCTCTGAGGTCTGGAGGAACCTCTTCCACCGCCCCTACAGCGAGGAGGGTCCGTACCTCCTGCATAAGGAGTTGCTCGTGAGAGGGGTCCCTGAAGAGGGACGGGGGGGGTTGGAGGGGGGGGCGAGGAAAACTGGAGGGCATATCCTGACTCTACCGTGCGGCGCACCCAATGATCTGATGTTATATGGGACCAGGCACGGAAAAAACGGGATAGGCGGTCCCTGAAACACAGGGGAGGATCCGGGGAAGAGATCGGTACGCTGTCCTCGATCGCGTCTTCAAAATCCTTGTTTATTGCCCGGCTGCGGCTTGCCGTTGTTATTGCCCTGGCCTTGACCCTGGTTAGGCGTATTGTTGCGCCTACGCCTATTGTCTCTGCCCCGCCTACGGTAAGGCTCGTGCCGAGGGCGAGGCTGGTAATGCCTCTGTGGAGGCTGTGGCTTAAAGGGTTTCCTCTGCGTCACGGAGGTATGCATCCCCAAGGGCTTGAGGGTAGCCCGCGAATCTTTGAGGCCATGGAGCCTGGCATCAGTCTGCTCCGAAAACAACCCCGTCCCTTCAAACGGAAGGTCCTGGAGGGTGTTTTGCACCTCTGGAGGAAGACCAGACGCTTGCAACCACGCTGAACGTCTCATCACCACTCCGGACGCGATAGTCCTGGCGGCCGCATCGGCCGAGTCGAGCGAGGCCTGTAATGAAGTCTTGGCCACCGCCTTTCCCTCGTCCACAATGGCCGCAAACTCGGGCTGGGACCCCTGAGGCAGGGCCTCCTTGAACTTGGACACCGACGCCCAGGAGTTAAAGTTATGTCTGTTGAGGATCGCCTGCTGGTTCGCGATCCGCAACTGGAGGCCTCCCGACGAGTAGACCTTCCTGCCGAAGAGGTCTAATCGTTTCGCCTCCTTGGCCTTGGGGGCCGGGGCCTGCTGGCCATGCCGCTCCTTTTCGTTGACCGCCGAAACTACCAGCGAACATGGGGCCGGATGGGAGAAGAGGAAGTCAAACCCCCTGGATGGGGCAAAGTACTTCCTCTCGAAGCCCCGTGCGGTCAGCGCAGAGGAGGCTGGCGTCTGCCACACAGTCTTATAGTTTGACTGTACGGTCTTTATCAATGGAAGAGCAATCCTGGAGGGACCCTCCGGGCTGAGAATGTCTACCATGGGGTCCTCCTGCTCGACCGTCTCCTCCGCCTGCAACCCCAAGTTGAGGGCCACCCGGCGGAGCAGGTCCTGGTGTGCCCGGTGGTCAATCGGGGGAGGGCCGGACACTGTTGTGCCCGCCACGGCTTCATCTGGTGAGGAGGAGGAGGTCATGGCTTTTTGAGCGTCCTCATCCTCCTGTAAGTCCTCCTCAGCGGGCTGACCCTCCGGGGTGCGTCCCCTGCCCTGGGCCACGGACGGTGCCTGGCTCGGTGCCGAGTCCACCCTCTCGGCCTCAGGCGGTCTGGAGACCGTAGCCTCCGCACGGGAGGTGGGACGGTACCGTGGGGAGCGGGACCGGTCCCCCGAAGGGCCCGACCTCGAAGTTCTGGATGGCGGGCCTTGCTGGTGATAGGCCCACGGGGTCCAGAACGGCCACTGTCCCAGATGGCTCCAGTGCGGTTGCCAAGAGGTCTCGTGCCGTGTAGCGGAATGCCCTCCGCGATCGTACCTCGACCGCCCCGAGCTCACTTCCGACCCCAGCGACGGCAACCTGGAGGGCCATGGCGGTGCCGTGGAGCGGTGCCGATCCGGTGTCGGGGAGCGGTGCCGTCGGGACCGGGACCGTGAGTAGCGCCGTACCGATCTGGATCTGGAACGGTACCGTTGACCGCGGGACCGGGAACGGCTGCGGGAGGACGGTCTTGGGGTCCTCGCCGTCGAAGCGCCCCGGTGCCTGCTCGGGCCGGGTTGCTGGGACGGTGCCTCGCTCGCGCCGGGGCCCTTCTGCGAGGAGGCCCGTTGCGCGGCGGGAAGCCGGGAGTCCACCGAGGCGGAGCTCGACCGGGACCGGCGCCGGGAGCGGTGCCGAGATGGCGACCGCAACGGGCGCATCATCGCCGGCTTGCCCTTGGAAGGCAGTCTCGGCGGAATGTCTTTGGCGCGGAGTGTGCTGACGGAGGACAATTCAATGAGGTCCTTCGCCGCCTCAAATGTGTCCGGGGTGGAGGGCTGTTCCAACAGTTCCTCCAGCCCCTCCTCCTCACTCGACGCGCTTGTCCCGGGGCTCGACGGGCCTTTCGGCGCCGGAGCCACTGGTACCGGGACCTGCACGGCCTTGGGCGCACTAGCGGTGTTCGCAGGAGCCACCTTCTTGTGCGGGGAGCGACCCCGGGCCTTGGGCTGGCTCTTGGGCTTGGCCGGCGAAGCAGACCGGTGCCGGGCGTGATCGCGCCGAGGCGGCACCGCAGGTTTAGTCTGCACCGCTTGCGTTGGGTCGCGGACCGATGCCGGGGCACTTCGCACCGACGCCGACGGTGCCGTGGGAGCGGAGGGCTGTAACGCCATCTCCATGAGGAGCTGTTTCAGGCGAAAGTCTCTCTCTTTTTGAGTCCTGGGCTTGAAAGCCTTACAAATCTTACAGCGCTCCTTCTGGTGAGCTTCTCCCAGGCAACGGAGACACGACTCGTGCGGGTCGCTCACTGGCATGGGCCTGCGGCACGTGGCACAAGCCTTGAAGCCTTGGGCGTGCGGCATGCCCCGCCGCCTAGGGCCGGTGCCGGGGTTGACCAAACCCCTATCACCAAGAGTTTGGTTGGTCTTTGTAACAACTAAAAAACTACTTAACTCTAACACTTACTATAACAAAGAACTGATAACTACTGCTAATGACTATGCTAAGGGACACTCTCGAGTTGAGAGAAGAGCTGTTCCAACATCGCCACGGGCGGTAAGAAGGAACTGAGGGAGGGTCGGGCCAGCAGGGGTATATATACGCTGCGGCGGGGCGCCGCTCTGGCGGGAAGGGAGACCCTGCGGGCCCGACGGGAGCCGCTGAGGGAAAAAGTTTCCGACGTTCGTACACGCGGCGCGCGCACACCTAATGTGGAATGGACGTGAACAAGCACTCGAAGAAGAACTACAACTTTCTAGTGTAAACAAGTCCCTGCTCACTATCACTCGTGCACCTTTATATTGAATTAGAACAAAAAAGTCAGTCTCTTGTTACGGGGGAACAGAGATTGCCTCCCCACAGGACAAATGACACTCAGATACTTGGCCCTCAGATCCGGTGGTGATGGGCACCAACTGAGAAACCTAGATAAATAGCTCCATGTAGACGAACGAATGTCAGTGCAGAGGTGTCATGGGGTTGCTGGTCCCTTTAAGTGGAGTCTGGGCCCAGGCTACGTATGGGAAGCTAATTTAAAAGCAAAGAGCCCATGTAGGGCAGATGATTGTCTGTCAGGCACCTGGCCCTGATCAAAGGCCATCAGGACTCAGTGGCAAGGAGGGGCTCTTGGGACAGGCCCGTTCTGTTGCTGCAGGAGGAGACCTACAGCCTGTTTAACTCTCTAAGCTGTCAGGTAAACTGATGGAGTAGAAAGGGTCCAGCTTTAGCCCCCAGATCAGCCAATCAGCATTGAGACTCTGCGGAGCGGGAGGCTGAGGGGTATCACCACATGGCCCAAAGGATGGCCCAGCTCACCAGTGGGGATCACTGTCAGAGCACTCTTCCTGTCCCATGGCTTTGTGAGGGCCTCCCACAATGAGGGCTGGACAGCAGCCCCTCCTCGCCTGTGGAGGGAGGGAAAAGGGAAAACAAAAGAGACACAAACCCCAATGTCCCCAGTGACTCTAACGGACAAAGGCTTAAGTGGGGGAAAAATTCTCCCACCTTAACCTAGTGTTTTCCATGCCTAGAATTTGGCCAGCACCAGATGGCTCAGGCTGAACAGGTTCCAAACCGCTCTGAGGCTCTGACCTTCACAACAGCGACGGCTGTTTTCCAGCTAAATCAGTAGTGGGAAAGGGGGAAACTCCGAAGAGGCTCCTCCTCGCGCTCACGTACCTGAACCTGAATTCTCCCTCAGGCCTCAAGGGGAGACCTCGGGAAGGAGACTGGCTGCAGCAAACCAAGGGGGGTCTCTGAGATTGCCCCTGCCCTGCAGCCTGTCCTGCCTGCCCGTTGCCATGGACTCTCTGTGAGGTCACCGCCTCCCAACCTCTTTTCACCAATCAGCCGAGGTGCTGCAAAAGGCCCTTGTGATGTCACTGCCAACCCACCCCTGCCCTGTGGGGCTAATGTCCAGCTCCTGGCCAGCCCATTTCGATGTTTGAGCTGCTTCCCCTGTATTGCCACACACACACACACTCACTGTTAGCTCTGGGGATCAATCAGGCTACTCATGAAAACATCAGAGGCTGCTCAATGTGCCACACTCCGGTTTTCAGAGATTTCTAGACTTTACCGCCAGAAGAGACCATTCGATCATATAATCTGACCCCTCCCCTCCCCGCCTCTTGTATAGCATCTTGTATAGCACAGTGGCTAGATATCACAGACCTCTTGTAGAGCACAGTGGCTAGTTTTGGACCAAAGCACACTCCAGAAAGGCATCTAGTCTTCATTGGAAGACATCAAGAGATGGAGAAACCACCACTTCCCCTGGTAGTTTGGAGGAAACTGATGCAGAGAGGGGAAGGGAACTGACCCCAAGGCCACACCTGTGAGTCTGTATCATAAGACATATGCACAACGACACCGTGCTAAGGTCGTACAAGCAACCTTCATTCTGGTGTTTCCTAACGTTTAAAGGCCTGGTCTGCACACAGTTCTTGGTAGTTCTATAACTATTTTGGGTAGGGATGCATTTATTTACATCTCCCTTAATAGTTGTCCCAGCACAACTTCTACTGTGCACACAGTTATATCCTCATACAAGTGTCTTACACCAAGATAGCTTAGTCCCCTCACTGTACTGGTATAAAGCACCGTTATACTGATATGACTGTCCCCATACTAGGGGGGTTGTACTGCTTGAACTATACTAGTAGAGCTCAAGCACTACAACTTTCTAGTGTAAACAAGCCCCTGCTCACTATCACTCGTGCACCTTTATATTGAATTAGAACAAAAAAGTCAGTCTCTTGTTACGGGGGAACAGAGCTTGCCTCCCCACAGGACAAATGACACTCAGATACTTGGCCCTCAGATCCTGTGGTGATGGGCACCAACTGAGAAACCTAGATAAATAGCTCCATGTAGACGAACCAATGTCAGTGCAGAGGTGTCATGGGGTTGCTGGTCCCTTTAAGTGGAGTCTGGGCCCAGGCTACCTATGGGAAGCTAATTTAAAAGCAAAGAGCCCATGTAGGGCAGATGATTGTCTGTCAGGCACCTGGCCCTGATCAAAGGCCATCAGGACTCAGTTGTAAGGAGGGGCTCTTGGGACAGGCCCGTTCTGTTGCTGCAGGAGGAGACCTACAGCCTGTTTAACTCTCTAAGCTGTCAGTTAAACTGATGGAGTAGAAAGGGTCCAGCTTTAGCCCCCAGCTCAGCCAATCAGCATTGAGACTCTGCGGGGCGGGTGGCTGAGGGGTCTCACTACATGGCCCAAAGGATGGCCCAGCTCACCAGTGGGGATCACTGTCAGAGCACTCTTCCTGTCCCATGGCTTTGTGAGGGCCTCCCACAATGAGGGCTGGAGAGCAGCCCCCTCCTCGCCTGTGGAGGGAGGGAAGAAGGGAAAAGGGAAAACAAAAGAGACACAAACCCCAATGTCCCCAGTGACTCTAAGGGACAAAGGCCTAAGTGGGGGAAAAATTCTCCCACCTTAACCTAGTGTTTTCCATGCCTAGAATTTGGCCGGCACCAGATGGCTCAGGCTGAACAGGTTCCAAACCGCTCTGAGGCTCTGACCTTCTCAACAGGGACGGCTGTTTTCCAGCTAAATCAGTAGTGGGAAAGGGGGAAACTCCAAAGAGGCTCCTCCTCGCGCTCACGTACCTGAACCTGAATTCTCCCTCAGGCCTCAAGAGGAGACCTCGGGAAGGAGACTGGCTGCAGCAAACCAAGGGGGGTCTCTGAGATTGCCCCTGCCCTGCAGCCTGTCCTGCCTGTCCGTTGCCATGGACTCTCTGTGAGGTCACCGCCTCCCAACCTCTTTTCACCAATCAGCTGAGGTGCTGCAAAAGGCCCTTGTGATGTCACTGCCACACCCACCCCTGCCCTGTGGGGCTAATGTCCTGCTCCTGCCCAGCCCCTTAACATGTTTCACCTGCTCCCCCTGCATCACCCCCCCCCCCCACACACACACACACTCACTGTTAGCTCTGGGGATCAATCAGGCTACTCATGAAAACATCAGAGGCTGCTCAATGTGCCACTCTCCGGTTTTCAGAGATTTCTAGACTTTAAGGCCAGAAGAGACCATTCGATCATATCATCTTACCCCTCCCCTCCCCGCCTCTTGTATAGCATCTTGTATAGCACAGTGGCTAGATATCACAGACCTCTTGTATAGCACAGTGGCTAGTTTTGGACCAAAGCACACTCCAGAAAGGCATCTAGTCTTCGTTGGAAGACATCAAGAGATGGAGAAACCACCACTTCCCCTGGTAGTTTGGAGGAAACTGATGCAGAGAGGGGAAGGGAACTGACCCCAAGGCCACACCTGTGAGTCTGTATCATAAGACATATGCACAACGACACCGTGCTAAGGTCCTACAAGCAACCTTCATTCTGGTGTTTCCTAACGTTTAAAGGCCTGGTCTGCACACAGTTCTTGGTAGTTCTATAACTATTTTGGGTAGGGATGCATTTATTTACATCTCCCTTAATAGTTGTCCCAGCACAACTTCTACTGTGCACACAGTTATATCCTCATACAAGTGTCTTACACCAATATAGCTTATTCCCCTCACTGTACTGGTATAAAGCACCGTTATACTGATATGACTGTCCCCATACTAGGGGGGTTGTACTGCTTGAACTATACTAGTAGAGCTCAAGCACTACAACTTTCTAGTGTAAACAAGCCCCTGCTCACTATCACTCGTGCACCTTTATATTGAATTAGAACAAAAAAGTCAGTCTCTTGTTACGGGGGAACAGAGCTTGCCTCCCCACAGGACAAATGACACTCAGATACTTGGCCCTCAGATCCTGTGGTGATGGGCACCAACTGAGAAACCTAGATAAATAGCTCCATGTAGACGAACGAATGTCAGTGCAGAGGTGTCATGGCGTTGCTGGTCCCTTTAAGTGGAGTCTGGGCCCAGGCTACGTATGGGAAGCTACTTTAAAAGCAAAGAGCCCATGTAGGGCAGATGATTGTCTGTCAGGCACCTGGCCCTGATCAAAGGCCATCAGGACTCAGTGGCAAGGAGGGGCTCTTGGGACAGGCCCGTTCTGTTGCTGCAGGAGGAGACCTACAGCCTGTTTAACTCTCTAAGCTGTCAGGTAAACTGATGGAGTAGAAAGGGTCCAGCTTTAGCCCCCAGCTCAGCCAATCAGCGTTGAGACTCAGAGGGACGGGAGGCTGAGGGGGTCTCACCACATGGCCCAAAGGATGGCCCAGAGCCCCAGTGGGGATCACTGTCAGAGCACTCTTCCTGTCCCATCGCTTTGTGAGGTCCTCTCACAACGAGGGCTGGAAAGCAGCCCCCTCTTCGCCTGTGGAGGGAGGGAAGCATGGAAAAGGGAAACCAAGAGACACAAACCCCAATGTCCCCAGTGATTCTAAGGGACAAAGGCCTAGGTGGGGAAAACATTCATAGATTCATAGATTCCTGGACTGGAAGGGACCTCGAGAGGTCATCGAGTCCAGTCCCCTGCCCTCATTGCAGGACCAAATACTGTCTAGACCATCCCTGATAGACATTTATCTAACCTACTTTTAAATATCTCCAGAGATGGAGATTCCACAACCTCCCTAGGCAATTTATTCCAGTGTTTAACCACCCTGACAGTTAGGAACTTTTTCCTAATGTCCAACCTAAACCTCCCTTGCTGCAATTTAAGCCCATTGCTTCTTGTTCTATCCTTAGAGGCTAAGGTGAACAAGTTTTCTCCCTCCTCCTTATGACACCTTTTTAGATACCTGAAAACTGCTATCATGTCCCCTCTCAGTCTTCTCTTTTCCAAACTAAACAAACCCAATTCTTTCAGCCTTCCTTCATAGGTCATGTTCTCAAGACCTTTAATCATTCTTGTTGCTCTTCTCTGGACCCTCTCCAATTTCTCCACATCTTTCTTGAAATGCGGTGCCCAGAACTAGACAGAATACTCCAGTTGAGGCCTAACCAGTGCAGAGTAGAGCGGAAGAATGACTTCTCCTGTCCTGCTCACAACACACCTGTTAATACATCCCAGAATCATGTTTGCTTTTTTTGCAACAGCGTCACACTGTTGACTCATATTTAGCTTGTGGTCCACTATAACCCCTAGATCCCTCTCTGCCCTACTCCTTCCTAGACAGTCTCTTCCCATTCTGTATGTGTGAAACTGATTGTTCCTTCCTAAGTGGAGCACTTTGCATTCGTCTTTGTTAAACCTCATCCTGTTTACCTCAGACCATTTCTCCAATTTGTCCAGATCATTTTGAATTATGACCCTGTCCTCCAAAGCAGTTGCAATCCCTCCCAGTTTGGTATCATCTGCAAACTTAATAAGCGTACTTTCTAGGCCAATATCGAAGTCGTTGATGAAGATATTGAACAGAGCCGGTCCCAAAACAGACCCCTGCGGAACCCCACTTGTTATACCTTTCCAGCAGGATTGGGAACCATTAATAACTACTCTCTGAGTACGGTTATCCAGCCAGTTATACACCCACCTTATAGTAGCCCCATCTAAGTTGTATTTGCCTAGTTTATCGATAAGAATATCATGCGAGACTGTATCAAATGCCTTAGTAAAGTCTAGGTATACCACATCCACCGCTTCTCCCTTATCCACAAGACTCGTTATCCTATCAAAGAAAGCTATCAGATTGGTTTGACACGATTTGTTCTTTACAAATCCATGCTGGCTATTCCCTATCACCTTACCATCTGTGACGGTGCTGCCCGTGGGAGCCAGCTGAGGTCACTCAATCAGGGTGAACTGCAAACAAAACGGGGCAGACCAACCCCAAACGCTGGTGGTTATTCCAATACTTAGATTTACCAAGCCAGCACAAAACAGCTTCTATAGTACCTCACTGGTTACTTAGAAGTCCAAACAACGCAGTTCCCTTCAAGTACCCAGCCTCAGGCCTCCGTCCAGACACACCTGTCAGATATATGATTACTGAAAATCTTCCTTCATCATATAAGAGAAAAGGTTCTTCCAATCCCAAAGGATCAGCCACATACCCAGGTCCAATTATAACTTAGATCTTACCCAAAATACACGCTAATAACCAATTCTTATTACATAAGAACATAAGAAAGGCCATACCGGGTCAGATCAAAGGTCCATCTAGCCCAGTATCCTGCTTGTGCGCTGCTTTATAAAGCCCTGGCCTGGGTGAATGCCCCGCCCACTGATTAAGGCTCAGCCAATTACCAGAGGCTTCTAGCCTTCAGACCTTCCTTTGAAGCTCACAGCTTCCAACTGCCAGCCACAGCACACGGTCCTTCAAACAACTAAACAAACAAACAGACTGACAAACACAAGCTCAGCACACAGCAAGTAACCCCCAAACACAAACAAACACACACTACAGACAGTCACTTACCCCAAGGGTCCTGTATTTGCTCCTCCTTCACCTGGAGAACTCCCTTGCGAAACTCCCTGTTAGCAGCCCCTGGTCGCAAAAGCGAACTAACCTAAAATGTATTAAAAAAGAAAAGAGAGAGAGTGTTGGTTAAAAGATCAATATACATACAGACTTGAATTCAATTCTTGAGGTTCAGATACATAGCAAAGGTGAGCTTGCAGTTGACAAAAGTCCTTTTAGATATAGTCCATAGGTTATAGTCCAATGGCCATATTCAGGGTGACTCCAGTCAGTGACTGGGGATCTCAATCCTTGTGGCTTAAACTTTCCCCCTCTTGAAACCCAAAGCAGATCTGAGACGAAGCAGAATCGTGTCCCAGGGTTCTTATACATTTCCAGCAGCCTTTCGGCCTGAGAAAACAATAGGCTTAACTCTCCTTCTCCCAAACATCCTGGCAATTAGCACAGGGTAATTTATCCATTAAACAGTTCAGATACAGGTTACCACAACCTTCAAAGAGACAGAGAGACAATAATACTATTTCACTCAAGTATCTTCATTAATGTTAATATTCCTTTTTGATCTTTGAATTAAAGTTACAGCAATAGACAAGACTTGTTTGTTTACATCACAAGACCTGAGCAAACATCTACCCTTGAGATCTCTAACAATGCAGACTTGCATTTCAAAGCTCTATTCATTTACATATCTTCCTAACCAGTTTCTACAATTCACCCATGGGTCAGGCCAGTCTGAGTTAGGGCTTGTCTACACTACAAAATTAGGTCGGATTTATAGAAGCCGGATTTATAGAAGCCGGTTTTATGCAGCCGACTGTGTGTGTCCCCACATAAAATGCTCTAAGTGCATGAAGTCGGCGGACCGTGTCCACAGTACCGAGGCTAGCGTCGACTTCCGGCGCATTGCACTATGGGTGCCTATGGGTACCTATCCCACAGTTCCCGGAGTCTCCGGCGCCCATTGGAATTATGGGTTGAGATCGCAATGCCCGAATGATGCAAAGCAGTGCCGCGGGGGGTTCTGGGTACATTGCGTCACGCACCTCCCCCGCCGTCACAGCAACGGCAGACAATAGATTCGCGCCTTTTTACCTGGGTTACCTGTGCAGACAACATACCACGCCAAGCATGGAGCCCGCTCAGCTCAGCTCACCGTCACCATATGTCTTCCGGGTGCCGGCAAACGTGTGACTGCATTGCTAAACAGCAGCAGCAGATTACTGCCTTTTGGCGGTAGACGGTGCAGCATGAGTAGTAGCCTTCATCGGCGCTCGGGATGCTGGTAGCTGTGGGGCTGGCAGCCGTAGGGCTGCATTGCACCAGCCCCTTGCCTTTTGGCAGTAGATAGTTTATTACGACTGGTAACCGTCCTGTCAGTATTGTCTGCTGAGCATCCAGAAGAGGCCAAGGGCAATCTGGGTGCTCAGCAGATCTGAAAGAAGAGCTTTCCTCAGGTCTGAAAGCAAGTAAATTTAGAGGTTGCCTGAAATGCTCATAGATTATTGTAGCCTGAGCGCCTTTACCGAGCCTTCTGGCTACTGTACAGCAGCAACCCCTTGCCTTTAACCGTCCTCGTTGGACAATGATGGTTACCAGTCGTAGTATACTATTTGCTGCCAAGTATTGTCTGCTAAGCACCCAGAAAAGGCCGAGGGCGATCTGGGTGCTGGCAGACATGTGGCTGGCACACGTGGGGCTACATTGCTACACAGCAGCAACCCCTTGCCTTTAACCGTCCTCGTTGGACAATGATGGTTACCAGTCGTAGTATACTATTTGCTGCCAAGTATTGGCTGCCAAGCACCCAGAAAATGCCGAGGGCTATCAGTCATGCTGCACTGTCGTCTTAAGATGTAAAAAATAGATTTGTGTTTTATTCATTTCCTTCCCCCCTCCCTCCGTCAAATCAACGGCCCGCTAAACCCAGGCTTAGGAGTTCAATCTCTGGGGGGGGGGGCATTCTGTGTGACAGTTGTTTGTATTTCTCCCTGATGCACAGCCACCTTTCTTGATTTTAATTCCCTGTACCTGTACGCCATGTCGTCAGTCGCCCGCCCCTCCCTCCCTCCCTCCCTCCCTCCCTTCTTCCCCTGGTCTTTAGATACTAGTTTCGCGCCTTTTTTCAGACCAGACGCCATAGCTAGCACTGGGATCATGGAGCCCGCTCAGATCACCGCGGCAATTATGAGCACTATGAACACCACGCGCATTGTCCTGGAGTATATGCAGAGCCTGGACATGCCAAAGCAAAACCAGGAGGACCAGCTGAGGAGGAGGAGGCGATTGCAGCGCGGCGACGATAGTGATGAGGAAATTGACATGGACCTCTCACAAGGCACAGGCCCCAGCAATGTGGAAATCATGGTGTTACTGGGGCAGGTTCATGCCATGGAACGCCGATTCTGGGCCCGGGAAACAAGCACAGACTGGTGGGACCGCATCGTGTTGCAGGTCTGGGACGATTCCCAGTGGCTGCGAAACTTTCGCATGCGTAAGGGCACTTTCATGGAACTTTGTGACTTGCTTTCCCCTGCCCTGAAGCGCCAGAATACCAAGATGAGAGCAGCCCTCACAGTTGAGAAGCGAGTGGCAATAGCCCTGTGGAAGCTTGCAACGCCAGACAGCTACCGGTCAGTCGGGAATCAATTTGGAGTGGGCAAATCTACTGTGGGGGCTGCTGTGATCCAAGTTGCCAGGGCAATGAGAGGCCTGGTGATATCAAGGGTAGTGACTCTGGGAAACGTGCAGGACATAGTGGATGGCTTTGCTGCAATGGGATTCCCAAACTGTGGTGGGGCGATAGACGGAACCCATATCCCTATCTTGGCACCGGCGCACCAAGCCACCGAGTACATAAACCGCAAGGGGTACTTTTCAATGCTGCTGCAAGCCCTGGTGGATCACAAGGGACGTTTCACCGACATCAACGTGGGCTGGCCGGGAAGGGTACATGATGCTCGCGTCTTCAGGCACTCTCTTCTGTTTCGAAAGCTGGAGGAAGGGACTTTCTTCCCGGACCAGAAAATAACCATTGGGGATGTTGAAATGCCTATCGTGATCCTTGGGGACCCAGCCTACCCCTTAATGCCATGGCTCATGAAGCCATACACAGGCAGCCTGGACAGGAGTCAGGACCTGTTCAACTACAGGCTGAGCAAGTGCCGAATGGTGGTGGAATGTGCATTTGGGCGTTTAAAAGCGCGCTGGCGCAGCTTACTGACTCGCTGTGACCTCAGCGAAAAGAATATCCCCATTGTTATTGCTACTTGCTGTGCGCTCCACAATATCTGTGAGAGTAAGGGGGAGACATTTATGGCGGGGTGGGAGGTAGAGGCAAATCGCCTGGCCGCTGATTACGCGCAGCCAGACACCAGGTCGGTTAGAGCAGCACAGCAGGGCGCGGTGCGCATCAGAGAGGCTTTGAAAACTAGTTTTGTGACTGGGCAGGATATGGTGTGAAACTTCTGTTTGTTTCTCCTTGATGAAATCGCAGCCCCCCCCCCCACGCACCCGGTTAACTCTACTACCCTGTAAACCAAGCACCCCAACCTCCCCTACCCTCCCCTCTTCAAGCACCACTTGCAGAGGCAATAAAGTCATTGTTACTTCACATTCATGCATTCTTTATTAATTGAGCACACAACTAGGGGGATAATTGCAAAGGTAGCCCGGGATGGGTGGGGGAGGAGGGAAGGAAAAGGACACACTGCACTTTAAAACTTTAAAACTTATTGCTGTGGAAATCATCTAGGGTGGAGTGATTGGGTGGCCGGAGGCCCCCCCACCGTGTTCTTGGGCGTCTGGGTGAGGAGGCAATGGGACTTGGGGAGGAGGGCTGGTGGTTACAGAGGGGCTGTAGCGGCGGTCTCTGCTCCTGCTGTTGGTTACAGAGGGGCTGTAGCGGCGGTCTCTGCTCCTGCTGCCTTTCCTGCAGCTCAACCATACGCAGGAGCATATCACTTTGATGCTCCAGCAGCCGGAGCATCGACTCTTGCTTTCTGAGTACAAGCTCACGCCACTTCTCCTCTTCAGCCCGCGTTTCAGCCCGCCACCTCTCCTCTCGCTCATATTGGGCTTTTTTAAAATCAGTCATTGACTGCCTCCACGCATTCTGCTGTGCTCTGTCAGCATGGGAGGCAGTCTGTAGTTCAGTGAACATTTCGTCACGTGTCCTTCGCTTCCTTCTTCGAATATTCACTAGCCTCTGTGAAGGTGAAACATTTGCAGCTGGTGGAGGAGAAGGGAGAGTTGTTTAAAAAAGATACATTTTTGAGAACAATGGGTACACTCTTTCACGTTAGATTTTGCTGTTCACATCACACAGCACATGTGCTTTCGTTACAAGGTCGCATTTTTCCTCTTATATTGAGGGCCTGCCGGTTTGGTGTGAGAGATCACTCACGCAGTGCCAGGCCACAGATTTCAGCTTGCAGGCAGCCATGGTAAGACACAGTCTTTGGGCTTTTTTAACCTTGTTAACAAGTGGGGATGGTTTAAAACAGTACTGCTCTCATTAACCATACCAAGCACCCGTTGGGTTGGCCATTTAAAATGGGTTTGCAATGTAAAAGGAGGGGCTGCGGTTTCAGGTTTAACATGCAGCACAAACCCAACTAACTCCCCTCCCCCACACACCCAATTCTCTGGGATGGTCACTTCACCCCTCCCCCCCACCGCGTGGTTAGCAGCGGGGAATATTTCTGTTCAGCAGAGCAGGAAGGGGCACCTCTGAATGTCCCCTTAATAAAATCGCCCCATTTCAACCAGGTGACCGTGAATGATATCACTCTCCTGAGGATAACAAAGAGCGATAAGGAATGGATGTTGTCTGCATGCCAGCAAACACCGGGACCATACGCTGCCATGCTTTGTTATGCAATGATTCCAGACTACGTGCTACTGGCCTGGCGTGGTAAAGTGTCCTACCATGGCGGACGGGATAAGGCAGCCCTCCCCAGAAACCTTTTGCAAAGGCTTTGGGAGTACATGAAGGAGAGCTTTCTGGAGATGTCCCTGGAGGATTTCCGCTCCATCCCCATACACGTTAACAGACTTTTCCAGTAGCTGTACTGGCCGCGATTGCCAGGGCAAATTAATCATTAATCATTAAACACGCTTGTTTTTAAACCATGTGTAATATTTACAAAGGTACACTCACCAGAGGTCCCCTGTGTGCCCACAGGGTCTTGGGTGAGTTCGGGGGTTACTGGTACCAGGTCCAGGGTGACAAACATATCCTGGCTGTTGGGGAAACTGGTTTCTCCGCTTCCTTGCTGCTGTGAGCTATCTATGATGTTCTCTCCATCCTCATCTTCCTCGTCCGCCGAACCCGCTTCCCTGTCTCCAGTGAGGGACTCATAGCACACGCTTGGGCTACTGGTGGCTGCACCCCCTAGAATGGCATGCAGCTCCTCGTAGTAGCGGCATGTTTGCGGCTCAGCCCCGGACCTTCCGTTTGCGTCTCTGGCTTTGTGGTAGGCTTGCCTTAGCTCCTTAATTTTCACGCGGCACTGCTGTGCGTCCCTGTTATGGCCTCTGTCCTTCATGGCCTTGGAGATCTTTTCTAATGTTTTGCCATTTCTTTTACTGTTTCGGAGTTCGGCCAGCACTGCTTCATCTCCCCAGATGGCGATCAGATCCCGTACCTCCCGTTCGGTCCAGGCTGGAGCTCTTTTGCGATCCTGAGACTGGGACTGGGACTCCATCACAGTTACCTGTGCTGATGAGCTCTGCATGGTCACCTGTGCTCTCCACGCTGAGCAAACAGGAAATGAAATTCAAACGTTCGCGGGGCTTTTCCTGTCTACCTGGCCAGTGCATCTGAGTTGAGAGTGCTGTCCAGAGCGGTCACAATGAAGCACTGTGGGATAGCTCCCGGAGGCCACTAATGTCGAATTCCGTCCTCACTACCCAATTCCGACCCCCATAAGGCCGATTTTATCGCTAATCCCCTCGTCGAGGTGGTGTAAAGAAACCGGTTTAAAGGGCCCTTTAAGTCGAAAGAAAGGGCTTCGTCGTGTAAACGTGTCCAGGCTTAAGTCGACTTAACGCAGCTAAAGTCGACCTAAACTCGTAGTGTAGACCAGGCCTTAATTAACTCTTTCTGGCCCTGTCATCTTTTAATGAAATATTATTTTACACTCAGAACGTCACACCACCTTCCAAGTGTTTGCAGATGATTTCCTTAATTACTTGCTCCATTATCTTCCCTGGCATAGAAGTTAAACTAACTGGTCTGTAGTTTCCTGGGTTGTTTTTATTTCCCTTTTTATAGATGGGCACTATATTTGCCCTTTTCCAGTCTTCTGGAATCTCTCCTGTCTCCCATGATTTTCCAAAGATAATAGCTAGAGGCTCAGATACCTCCTCTATTAGCTCCTTGAGTATTCTAGGATGCATTTCATCAGGCCCTGGTGACTTGCAGGCACGAAAGCTTATGCTGAAATAAATTTGATAGTCTCTAAGGTGCCACAAGTACTCCTGTTCTTTTAACTTTTCTAAGTGATTTTTAACTTGTTCTTATTTTATTTTATCTTCTAAACCTACCCCCTTCCCATTAGCATTCACTATGTTAGGCATTCCTTCAGACTTCTCGGTGAAGACCGAAACAAAGAAGTCATTAAGCATCTCTGCCATTTCCAAGTTTCCTGTTACTGTTTCTCCCTCGTCACTGAGCAGTGGGCCTACCCTGTCCTTGGTCTTCCTCGTGCTCAGGGGCGGCTCTAGGCACCAGCAAAGCAAGCACGTGCTTGGGGCAGCCCATTTGCAGGGGCGGCAGGGATCCAGCATGGGAGCTGAGAACCAACAGGGGGCCCTGGGAGCTGTAGTTCCTTGGTTAGCTCCCTGCCTATAGAGCCAGCCCTGGAGCAGGGAAAGAACTACATTTCCCAGCATTCCCTTGGCCACTACCAACAGGAAAGAGGGGGAGGGAGGGAGGTAGCTGAGACCTCATGCTGCTGTGAATCGAGAGCTGCATTGTGAAGGTAGGGATACCATATTTTAACATTCAAAAAATAGGACACTCCACGGGGAGGGAGGGTTGCCCCACCCTGCCACAATCCACTCCCTCCGTCTGCCCAGCACAGAAACCCCAACCCATCCAACCCCCCTGCTCCCTGATCACCCCCTCCCAGGACCCCTGCCCCAACTGCCCCCCAGGACCCCACCCCCTACCTGTCACCTGACAAACCCCTGGGACTCCCATGCCTATCCAACTGCTGCCTGTCCCCTGACTGCCCCCCCAACCCCTGACCCATCTAACCCCCCCTTCTCCCTGCCCCTGACTGCCCCCCCAAACCTCCGCCCCATCCAACCCCCCTTGCTCCCTGTCCCTTGACTGCCCCCCCGGAACCCCCTACCCCTTCTCCAACCCCCCAGTCCCCTTACCGTGCCACTCAGACCAGCGTGCCTGGATTCGCGCAGCGCCAGACACGCTGCTGCATACATTCTGCCGTGCTCCCCTGCGGAGCCACAGCCCCCGCCCCCCTCCCAGCACCTGCCTTCCAGATTTGAACACCTCAAATTTCAGGAGTGCTCAAGCTCAATTTTGGCAGCTGTGACTTCATTTCTCCCAAATCAAATATACTGATCCATTGTAACTTGCTATAGAAAAAGTAGGATAAAATTGAGCAAGAAATGCTTCCCAGTGGTTATTAGGACTGGAATGGCTATTTTCAATAGCCATTGCCTTTTTGTTTGTTTGTTTGTTTAAAGGGAAGACAGTGAAATTGCATTGGCAAATTCCCAATAGAAAGAAAGAGTGGAACAAAAGAATAATAAAGGCACCTCAACTTTTCCTCATTTATGTAGGACAGTCTTGAGAGGCTCCCCCTGTATCGCCCCCCCACACACACACACACTCACTGTTAGCTCTGGGGATGAATCAGGCTACTCATGAAAACATCAGAGGCTGCTCAATGTGCCAGACTCCGGTTTTCAGAGATTTCTAGACTTTAAGGCCAGAAGAGACCATTCGATCATATCATCTGACCCCTCCCCTCCCCGCCTCTTGTATAGCACAGTGGCTAGATATCACAGACCTCTTGTATAGCACAGTGGCTAGTTTTGGACCAAAGCACACTCCAGAAAGGCATCTAGTCTTCATTGGAAGACATCAAGAGATGGAGAAACCACCACTTCCCCTGCTAGTTTGGAGGAAACTGATGCAGAGAGGGGAAGGGAACTGACTCCAAGGCCACACCTGTGAGTCTGTATCATAAGACATACGCACAACGACTCCGTGCTAAGGTCGTACAAGCAACCTTCATTCTGGTGTTTCCTAACGTTTAAAGGCCTGGTCTGCACACAGTTCTTGGTAGTTCTATAACTATTTTGGGTAGGGATGCATTTATTTACATCTCCCTTAATAGTTGTCCCAGCACAACTTCTACTGTGCACACAGTTATGTCCTCATACAAGTGTCTTACACCAATATAGCTTATTCCCTTCACTGTACTGGTATAAAGCACCGTTATACTGATATGACTGTCCCCATACTAGGGGGGTTGTACTGCTTGAACTATACTAGTAGAGCTCAAGCACTACAACTTTCTAGTGTAAACAAGCCCCTGCTCACTATCACTCGTGCACCTTTATATTGAATTAGAACAAAAAAGTCAGTCTCTTGTTACGGGGGAACAGAGCTTGCCTCCCCACAGGACAAATGACACTCAGATACTTGGCCCTCAGATCCTGTGGTGATGGGCACCAACTGAGAAACCTAGATAAATAGCTCTATGTACACGAACAAATGTCAGTGCAGAGGTGTCATGGGGTTGCTGGTCCCTTTAGGTGGAGTCTGGGCCCAGGCTACCTATGGTAAGCTAATTTAAAAGCAAAGTGCCCATGTAGGGCAGATGATTGTCTGTCAGGCACCTGGCCCTGATCAAAGGCCATCAGGACTCAGTGGCAAGGAGGGGCTCTTGGGACAGGCCCGTTCTGTTGCTGCAGGAGGAGACCTACAGCCTGTTTAACTCTCTAAGCTGTCAGGTAAACTGATGGAGTAGAAAGGGTTCAGCTTTAGCCCCCAGCTCAGCCAATCAGCATTGAGACTCTGCGGGGCGGGAGGCTGAGGGGTCTCACCACATAGCCCAAAGGATGGCCCAGCTCACCAGTGGGGATCACTGTCAGAGCACTCTTCCTGTCCCATGGCTTTGTGAGGGGCTCCCACAATGAGGGCTGGAGAGCAGCCCCCTCCTCGCCTGTGGAGGGAGGGAAGAAGGGAAAAGGGAAAACAAAAGAGACACAAACCCCAATGTCCCCAGTGACTCTAAGGGACAAAGGCCTAAGTGGGGGGAAAATTCTCCCACCTTAACCTAGTGTTTTCCATGCCTAGAATTTGGCCGGCACCAGATGGCTCAGGCTGAATAGGTTCCAAACCGTTCTGAGGCTCTGACCTTCACAACAGGGACGGCTGTTTTCCAGCTAAATCAGTAGTGGGAAAGGGGGAAACTCCAAAGAGGCTCCTCATCGCGCTCACGTACCTGAACCTGAATTCTCCCTCAGGCCTCAAGGGGAGACCTCGGGAAGGAGACTGGCTGCAGCAAACCAAGGGGGGTTTCTGAGATTGCCCCTGCCCTGCAGCCTGTCCTGCCTGCCCGTTGCCATGGACTCTCTGTGAGGTCACCGCCTCCCAACCTCTTTTCACCAATCAGCCGAGGTGCTGCAAAAGGCCCTTGTGATGTCACTGCCACACCCACCCCTGCCCTGTGGGGCTAATGTCCTGCTCCTGCCCAGCCCCTTTGGATGTTTCAGCTGCTCACCCTGTATCGCCCCACACACACACACACACACAACACACACACTCACTGTTAGCTCTGGGGATCAATCAGGCTACTCATGAAAACATCAGAGGCTGCTCAATGTGCCACACTCCGGTTTTCAGAGATTTCTAGACTTTAAGGCCAGAAGAGACCATTCGATCATATCATCTGACCCCTCCCCTCCCCTTGTATAGCATCTTGTATAGCACAGTGGCTAGATATCACAGACCTCTTGTATAGCACAGTGGCTAGTTTTGGACCAAAGCACACTCCAGAAAGGCATCTGGAGATGCCTTGGGGAAGTAGAGGGGAAGGGAACTGACCCCAAGGCCACACCTGTGAGTCTGTATCATAAGACATATGCACGACGACACCGTGCTACGGTCGTACAAGCAACCTTCATTCTGGTGTTTCCTAACGTTTAAAGGCCTGGTCTGCACACAGTTCTTGGTAGTTCTATAACTATTTTGGGTAGGGATGCATTTATTTACATCTCCCTTAATAGTTGTCCCAGCACAACTTCTACTGTGCACACAGTTATATCCTCATACAAGTGTCTTACACCAATATAGCTTATTCCCCTCACTGTACTGGTATAAAGCACCGTTATACTGATATGACTGTCCCCATCCTAGGGGGGTTGTACTGCTTGAACTATACTAGTAGAGCTCAAGCACTACAACTTTCTAGTGTAAACAAGTCCCTGCTCACTATCACTCGTGCATCTTTATATTGAATTCGAACAAAAAAGTCAGTCTCTTGTTACGGGGGGAACAGAGATTGCCTCCCCACAGGACAAATGACACTCAGATACTTGGCCCTCAGATCCTGTGGTGATGGGCACCAACTGAGAAACCTAGATAAATAGCTCCATGTAGACGAACGAATGTCAGTGCAGAGTGTCACGGAGTAAGGGGGAGTCAGGGCCCCGCACCCCTCTTCCTGAGATCGACTGTGACTCTCAACCAGCCAGTAAAACAGAAGGTTTATTAGGAGCCAGGAATACAGTCTCAAGCAGAGCGTGTAGGTACGACCAGAACCCCTCAATTAGGCCCTTCTGGGAGGTTCAGGGAGCTTAGACCCCAGCTTGGGGTTCCCTGCGTTGCACCACCCAGCCTAGCCCTCCTAAGACCAAACTCCTCTCTACCCTAGCAGCCCCTCCCTCCTTTGTTCAGTCTCCCAGGCAGAAGGTGTTACTTCTCCCAACCCCCCTCCTGGCTCAGGTTACAGCTCAGGTAGCTTCCTTCAAGGGAAGTCCCCCATCCCCAATGCAACCCCCCTGCAACATTCCCCGGTCAAATCTGCCCCGCTCCCTGCTCCGTCACATCGAGGTGTCATGGCGTTGCTGGTCCCTTTAAGTGGAGTCTGGACCCAGGCTACGTATGGGAAGCTAATTTAAAAGCAAAGAGCCCATGTAGGGCAGATGATTGTCTGTCAGGCACCTGGCCCTGATCAAAGGCCATCAGGACTCAGTGGCAAGGAGGGGCTCTTGGGACAGGCCCGTTCTGTTGCTGCAGGAGGAGACCTACAGCCTGTTTAACTCTCTAAGCTGTCAGGTAAACTGATGGAGTAGAAAGGGTCCAGCTTTAGCCCCCAGCTCAGCCAATCAGCATTGAGACTCTGCGGAGCGGGAGGCTGAGGGGTCTCACCACATGGCCCAAAGGATGGCCCAGCTCACCAGTGGGGATCACTGTCAGAGCACTCTTCCTGTCCCATGGCTTTGTGAGGGCCTCCCACAATGAGGGCTGGACAGCAGCCCCCTCCTCGCCTGTGGAGGGAGGGAAGAAGGGAAAAGGGAAAACAAAAGAGACACAAACCCCAATGTCCCCAGTGACTCTAACGGACAAAGGCTTAAGTGGGGGGAAAATTCTCCCAACTTAACCTAGTGTTTTCCATGCCTAGAATTTGGCCAGCACCAGATGGCTCAGGCTGAACAGGTTCCAAACCGCTCTGAGGCTCTGACCTTCTCAACAGGGACGGCTGTTTTCCAGCTAAATCAGTAGTGGGAAAGGGGGAAACTCCAAAGAGGCTCCTCCTCGCGCTCACGTACCTGAACCTGAATTCTCCCTCAGGCCTCAAGGGGAGACCTCGGGAAGGAGACTGGCTGCAGCAAACCAAGGGGGGTCTCTGAGATTGCCCCTGCCCTGCAGCCTGTCCTGCCTGCCCGTTGCCATGGACTCTCTGTGAGGTCACCGCCTCCCAACCTCTTTTCACCAATCAGCCGAGGTGCTGCAAAAGGCCCTTGTGATGTCACTGCCACACCCACCCCTGCCCTGTGGGGATAATGTCCTGCTCCTGCCCAGCCCCTTTCGATGTTTGTGCTGCTCCCCCTGTATCGCCCCACACACACACGCACACACACTCACTGTTAGCTCTGGGGATCAATCAGGCTACTCATGAAAACATCAGAGGCTGCTCAATGTGCCACACTCTGGTTTTCAGAGATTTCTAGACTTTAAGGCCAGAAGAGACCATTCGATCATATAATCTGACCCCTCCCCTCCCCGCCTCTTGTATAGCATCTTGTATAGCACAGTGGCTAGATATCACAGACCTCTTGTATAGCACAGTGGCTAGTTTTGGACCAAAGCACACTCCAGAAAGGCATCTAGTCTTCATTGGAAGACATCAAGAGATGGAGAAACCACCACTTCCCCTGCTAGTTTGGAGGAAACTGATGCAGAGAGGGGAAGGGAACTGACCCCAAGGCCACACCTGTGAGTCTGTATCATAAGACATACGCACAACGACACCGTGCTAAGGTCGTACAAGCAACCTTCATTCTGGTGTTTCCTAACGTTTAAAGGCCTGGTCTGCACACAGTTCTTGGTAGTTCTATAACTATTTTGGGTAGGGATGCATTTATTTACATCTCCCTTAATAGTTGTCCCAGCACAACTTCTACTGTGCACACAGTTATATCCTCATACAAGTGTCTTACACCAATATAGCTTAGTCCCCTCACTGTACTGGTATAAAGCACCGTTATACTGATATGACTGTCCCCATACTACGGGGGTTGTACTGCTTGAACTATACTAGTAGAACTCAAGCACTACAACTTTCTAGTGTAAACAAGTCCCTCCTCACTATCACTCGTGCACCTTTATATTGAATTCGAACAAAAAAGTCAGTCTCTTGTTACGGGGGAACAGAGATTGCCTCCCCACAGGACAAATGACACTCAGATACTTGGCCCTCAGATCCTGTGGTGATGGGCACCAACTGAGAAACCTAGATAAATAGCTCCATGTAGACGAACGAATGTCAGTGCAGAGGTGTCATGGCGTTGCTGGTCCCTTTAAGTGGAGTCTGGGCCCAGGCTACGTATGAGAAGCTAATTTAAAAGCAAAGAGCCCATGTAGGGCAGATGATTGTCTGTCAGGCACCTGGCCCTGATCAAAGGCCATCAGGACTCAATGGCAAAGAGGGGCTTTTGGGACAGGCCCATTCTGTTGCTGCAGGAGGAGAGCTACAGCCTGCTTAACTCTCTAAGCTGTCAGGTAAACTGATGGAGTAGAAAGGGTCCAGCTTTAGCCCCCACCTCAGCCAATCAGCATTGAGACTCTGCGGAGCGGGAGGCTGAGGGGTCTCACCACATGGCCCAAAGGATGGCCCAGCTCACCAGTGGGGATCACTGTCAGAGCACTCTTCCTGTCCCATTGCTTTGTGAGGGCCTCCCACAATGAGGGCTGGAGAGCAGCCCCCTCCCCGCCTGTGGAGGGAGGGAAGAAGGGAAAAGGGAAAACAAAAGAGACACAAACCCCAATGTCCCCAGTGACTCTAACGGACAAAGGCTTAAGTGGGGGAAAAATTCTCCCACCTTAACCTAGTGTTTTCCATGCCTAGAATTTGGCCAGCACCAGATGGCTCAGGCTGAACAGGTTCCAAACCGCTCTGAGGCTCTGACCTTCACAACAGGGACGGCTGTTTTCCAGCTAAATCAGTAGTGGGAAAGGGGGAAACTCCAAAGAGGCTCCTCCTCGCGCTCACGTACCTGAACCTGAATTCTCCCTCAGGCCTCAAGGCGAGACCTCGGGAAGGAGACTGGCTGCAGCAAACCAAGGGGGGGTCTCTGAGATTGCCCCTGCCCTGCAGCCTGTCCTGCCTGCCCGTTGCCATGGACTCTCTGTGAGGTCACCGCCTCCCAACCTCTTTTCACCAATCAGCCGAGGTGCTGCAAAAGGCCCTTGTGATGTCACTGCCACACCCACCCCTGCCCTGTGGGGCTAATGTCCTGCTCCTGCCCAGCCCCTTTTCATGTTTCAGCTGCTCCCCTTGTATCACCCCCCCCCCCCCGCACACACACACACACACTCACTGTTAGCTCTGGGGATCAATCAGGCTACTCATGAAAACATCAGAGGCTGCTCAATGTGCCACACTCCGGTTTTCAGAGATTTCTAGACTTTAAGGCCAGAAGAGACCATTCGATCATATCATCTGACCCCTCCCCTCCCCGCCTCTTGTATAGCACAGTGGCTAGATATCACAGACCTCTTGTATAGCACAGTGGCTAGTTTTGGACCAAAGCACACTCCAGAAAGGCATCTAGTCTTCATTGGAAGACATCAAGAGATGGAGAAACCACCACTTCCCCTGCTAGTTTGGAGGAAACTGATGCAGAGAGGGGAAGGGAACTGACCCCAAGGCCACACCTGTGAGTCTGTATCATAAGACATATGCACAACGACACCGTGCTACGGTCGTACAAGCAACCTTCATTCTGGTGTTTCCTAACGTTTAAAGGCCTGGTCTGCACACAGTTCTTGGTAGTTCTATAACTATTTTGGGTAGGGATGCATTTATTTACATCTCCCTTAATAGTTGTCCCAGCACAACTTCTACTGTGCACACAGTTATATCCTCATACAAGTGTCTTACACCAATATAGCTTATTCCCCTCACTGTACTGGTATAAAGCACCGTTATACTGATATGACTGTCCCCATCCTAGGGGGGTTGTACTGCTTGAACTATACTAGTAGAGCTCAAGCACTACAACTTTCTAGTGTAAACAAGTCCCTGCTCACTATCACTCGTGCATCTTTATATTGAATTCGAACAAAAAAGTCAGTCTCTTGTTACGGGGGGAACAGAGATTGCCTCCCCACAGGACAAATGACACTCAGATACTTGGCCCTCAGATCCTGTGGTGATGGGCACCAACTGAGAAACCTAGATAAATAGCTCCATGTAGACGAACGAATGTCAGTGCAGAGTGTCACGGAGTAAGGGGGAGTCAGGGCCCCGCACCCCTCTTCCTGAGATCGACTGTGACTCTCAACCAGCCAGTAAAACAGAAGGTTTATTAGGAGCCAGGAATACAGTCTCAAGCAGAGCGTGTAGGTACGACCAGAACCCCTCAATTAGGCCCTTCTGGGAGGTTCAGGGAGCTTAGACCCCAGCTTGGGGTTCCCTGCGTTGCACCACCCAGCCTAGCCCTCCTAAGACCAAACTCCTCTCTACCCTAGCAGCCCCTCCCTCCTTTGTTCAGTCTCCCAGGCAGAAGGTGTTACTTCTCCCAACCCCCCTCCTGGCTCAGGTCACAGCTCAGGTAGCTTCCTTCAAGGGAAGTCCCCCATCCCCAATGCAACCCCCCTGCAACATTCCCCAGTCAAATCTGCCCCGCTCCCTGCTCCGTCACATCTCTCCCCCCTTCGAGACTGAACTGAGCGGGGTCACTCTGCCCAGTGACCTGGGGAAGTTCAGGGCCCCCTCTCCGGGACAACGCATCCGCTATCAGGTTGGCACTTCCCTTCACATGTACCACGTCCATGTCATAATCCTGCAGGAGCAGGCTCCACCTCAGGAGCTTGGCGTTGGCTCCTTTCATCTGGTGCAGCCAGGTCAGGGGAGAGTGGTCGGTGTACACGGTGAAGTGTCGCCCAAAGAGATATGGCTCTAGTTTCTTGAGGGCCCACACCATGGCCAGGCATTCCTTCTCGATAGCCGCGTAGTTCTGCTCCCGAGGTAGCAACTTCTTGCTCAGGTACACGATGGGGTGTCTCTCCCCCTTTTCATCCTCCTGCATTAACACCGCCCCCAGCCCTGTGTCTGAGGCGTCGGTGAACACCATAAAGGGCTTGTCAAAGTCTGGGTTTGCCAGAACTGGGCCACTGACCAGAGCCTCCTTTATCTCCTGGAGAGCCCCCTGGCACTCCTTGGTCCAGACCACCTTGTCTGGCTTCCCCTTCTTGCACAGCTCAGTGATGGGGGCTGCTATGGAGCTAAAGTGGGGCACGAACCTTCGATAGTATCCCGCCGTCCCAATAAAGGCTTGGACCTGCTTTTTGGTTTGCGGGGCAGGCCAGTCTCTGATCACCTCCACTTTGGCTGGTTCCGGCTTTAGGCAGCCGCTCCCCACCCGGTGGCCTAGGTAGGATACCTCAGCCATCCCCACCTTGCACTTCTCCGGTTTTACGGTCAGCCCAGCCTCCTGGAGTCGGTCCAGCACTTGTCTAACCTGGGACACATGGTCCTCCCAGGTCTGGCTAAAGACACAGATGTCGTCAATATACGCCACGGCAAAACTCTCCATCCCCCTCAGTAGCTGATCCACCAGGCGCTGGAAGGTGGCCGGCGCTCCCTTGAGGCCGAAAGGCAGGGTCAGGAACTCATAGAGCCCCAGAGGGGTGATAAAGGCCGATTTCAGCCTGGCATCGGCATCCAGCGGCACTTGCCAGTAGCCCTTTGTAAGATCCATGGTGGTAAGGTACCGAGCACCTCCCAGCTTGTCTAGGAGCTCGTCAGGCCTGGGCATGGGGTAGGCATCGGCTACAGTGATGGCATTGAGCTTGCGATAGTCCACACAGAACCGGATCGACCCGTCCTTTTTGGGGACCAGCACCACCGGCGAGGCCCAAGGGCTGGAAGATGGCTGGATCACCCCCAATGCCAGCATGTCATTGACCTCTCTTTCCAGGTCCTGAGCAGTTTTCCCTGTGACCCGGAAGGGGGGACATTTTATAGGCGGGTGCGATCCTGTCTGCACCCGGTGGACAGTCAGATTAGTGCGTCCAGGCTGGTTGGAAAACAGCTGTTGGTACAGATGCAGCACCCCTCTGATCTCAGCTTGCTGGGCCGGGGTCAGCTGCTCAGAGAGGGGAATTGCTTCCAGGGGGGAACCAGCTCTTGTCCCAGGGAATAGATCTACCAAAGGGTCATCTCCCTGCCCCTCCCAGTGTCCACACACAGCCAACACCACATTCCCCCTGTCGTAATATGGCTTCATCATATTCACATGGTACACCCGGTGGTGGTGTGCCCGGTTCGACAGCTCCACCACATAGTTTACCTCGTTTAGTTGCTTGACGACCTTGAAGGGCCCTTCCCAGGCGGCCTGGAGTTTGTTTTTCCTCACGGGGATGAGGACCATCACCTGGTCCCCAGTGGCGAAGGCGCGGGCCCGTGCTGTGCGGTCATACCAGACCTTCTGCTTCCTCTGGGCTCTGGCCAGATTCTCCCTGGCCAGGCCCATGAGCTCGGCAAGTCGTTCCCGGAAGGTCAGGACATACTCCACCACCGACTCTCCATCGGAAGTGGCCTTCCCCTCCCATTCGGCTCTCATCAGGTCCAGGGGCCCCCTTACCCGCCTTCCATATAACAGTTCGAAAGGTGAAAACCCGGTAGACTCCTGGGGTACCTCCCGGTACGCGAACAGCAGGTGAGGTAAATACTTGTCCCAGTCCTGCGGGTGCTGATTCATAAATGTTTTCAGCATCATTTTTAGCGTCCCATTGAACCTCTCCACCAGCCCGTTGGATTGGGGGTGATACGCCGAGGCCCAGTTGTGCTGAACCCCACATTTCTCCCACAAGCACCGGAGTAGGGCCGACATGAAGTTGGACCCTTGGTCCGTCAGGACTTCCTTGGGGAACCCCACTTGGCTGAAAATGGTCAGCAGCGCATCTGCCACAGTGTCTGCCTCGATGGACGATAAGGGCACTGCCTCGGGGTAGCGGGTGGCGAAATCTACCACCACCAGAATGTATTTCTTCCCTGACCGGGTCGTCTTGCTGAGAGGTCCCACTATGTCCATGGCCACCTTTTGGAAAGGCTCCTCTATGATGGGTAAAGGCCTCAACGCTGCTTTCCCCTTGTCCCGGGCCTTCCCCACCCTCTGACAGGGGTCACAGGATCGGCAGTACTGTCGGACGTTGGTAAAGACCCCAGGCCAGTAAAAGTTCTGTAGCAGCCTCTGCCTGGTGCGCCGGATCCCCTGGTGCCCTGCGAGAGGGATGTCATGGGCCAGGTGCAGTAGCTTGTGGCGAAACTTCTGGGGAACAACCAGCTGCCTCCTGACCCCCCAGGACTCCACTTCCCCTGGGGGAGCCCACTCTCGGTATAGGAATCCCTTCTCCCACAGGAACCTCTCCTTGCAACCTCTCATCATGGTCTGTACCACACTGAGGTCAGCCAGGTCCCTTAGCTTCCGCAGGGAGGGGTCCTTCTGCAACTCGGCCTGGAACTCGGCAGCTGGGGAAGGGACGGGAACCTGCTCCCTCTCGTCGGCTGGGTCAGAAGCCACAGCCACCCCGAGCCTTGTCCTTGGGTGTTCCCTCCCCA
Organism: Emys orbicularis; assembly: GCF_028017835.1. Classification (NCBI taxonomy): domain Eukaryota; kingdom Metazoa; phylum Chordata; order Testudines; family Emydidae; genus Emys; species Emys orbicularis. The sequence continues at coordinate 17,964,113 of NC_088703.1, read as the reverse complement.
CCAGGGTAGGGTTCTGTGCCTCCGATGTGACATCCTTCCCAAGGTCAGGGCGTAGTGCCCCTCGCCGGCTCTGGCTACGGGTCACGACTAAGGCGGTCTGGGGGTTGCTTGGCCAGTCCTCTAGGTCCCCCCCCATCAACACCTCAGTGGGCAAATGGTGGTGCACTCCCACGTCCTTGGGGCCCTCCTTGGCCCCCCATTTCAGGTGTACCCTCGCCACGGGAACCTTGAATGGGGTCCCGCCCACCCCTGTCAGGGTCAGGAAGGCGTTGGGCACCACCCGATCTGGGGCCACCACCTCGGGCCGGGCCAGTGTCACCTCTGCGCCTGTGTCCCAGTATCCATAAACTTCCTTCCCATCCACCTCCAGGGGGACAAGGCACTCGCTCCGCAGGGGCAGCCCCGCGCCCACCCTGTAAACGGAGAACTTTGAGTCCGGAGCATCCGGCCCCCCAGAGAAGCTGGCCTGAGGCCCTTCTCTCTCTTGAGCAGTTGATAAGCTGCCAGCCCCCCTTGCCTGGAAAGCCGGCCCCTCGTCCGTCTGGGCCTCTACCAAGTTAATCCGGTGTGGGTTCGGTCTGCTCAGTCTGTCCTTGAGCTTGGGGCACTGGGCCCGAATGTGGCCTCTTCGGCCGCAGTAATAGCAGCTCATGTCCCGTGGGTCCCCTCGAGCCGGTCGGTTGTCCCTGACGCTGGGCATTCCTTTTGGGAGGGGATTCCCCATATTCCCCCTTTGGGAGGTACCCGGGTGACTCTCTCTCTGCATCGCGGCGGGCCTGCTCCTTTGGGACTCCTCCCTGCCAGCCCCTGACCGGCTCTTCACAAACTCATCGGCCAGCCGGCCTGCATGTCGCGGGTTCTCTGGTTTTTTGTCCCTCAACCACAGCCTCAGGTCGGATGGGCACCGCTCATACAGTTGCTCCAGTACCAGCAGTTTAACCAGGTCCTCCTTTGTCTGGGCCCCCGCAGCCCACTTGCTGGCGTATCCTTCCATGCGGACGGCTAGTTGCAGATATGAGATCTCCGGGGTTTTATCCTGACTCCGGAACCTTTCCCGGTACATCTCAGAAGTCAGCCCAAACTCACGTAGCAGGGCCTTTTTGAATAGTTCATAGTCCCCTTTTTCCGCCTCTTCCAGTTGGCGGTACAAGGCCAAGGCTTTGGGGTCCAGTAAGGGGGTGAGAACCCGGAGTTTGTCTGCAGGAGGAACCTGGTGCAGCTCGCAGGCCGTCTCAAAGGCATCCAGGAAGTCATCCATGTCCTCCCCCTCCTTACGTGGGGCCATGATGCACTTATCAAAGCTTCGTGCAGTCCTGGGTCCCCCCTCACTCACCGCAGCCGGGGGCTCGCGGCCCTTCAGCCTCGCCAGTTCCAGTTCATGATGCCTCAGCCTCTCTCTCTCTTCATGCTGCCTTTGTCTCTCATTCTCCTCCCGCTCATGCTGCCTCAGTTTCTCTTTCTCCTCCCGTTCATGCTGTCTCTGGTGTTCACGATCCTCCAGCTCTCTCAGTTTTAGCTTTATCTCCCATTCCAGCCCATTCCGCTCCACGGATGCTGCGCGTGGCCGGGAGGATCCCCTGCTGGCCGGCGAGCGTTGCCGGGAGGATCCCCTGCTGGCCGGGGGGGTCACAGCACCCTCGGTATTTGCTGGGCTCCTCCCCACCCTTCCCCTAGGCATAGGAAGGAGGGGTCTCGGGAAGCCCTCAGCAGCCGGCTGACCACTCCCAGATGGGACAGACACGGGGGCCTGCGCTGCATCTGCCAGGCTGCTTCCCTCAGAGACAGGGATCAGTTCATTCGCGCGATCTCCCTTCTCCAGCTGGGCAATGAGCTGTTCTTTGGTGAGCTTCCCAATGCGCAGCCCCCTCTGCTTGCACAGCTCCACCAGGTCGCTCTTAAGCCGCTTGGCATACATCTTCCTGCTGGCCACTCACAGGCCTGGGTGCTCACCGCTCCCCAGAGTTTCCAGGGAGACCCCTAGTGTGCCAGCCCTTCTCGAGGTCACCACCTCTCTGCCAGGGTCGAGCTGCAGACTCCTCCGCCCCTGGGACCACTCGCTGCGATCCCCCGGGGGACCCTGTTACTGCAAAAGTCCTTCTCGCTGGTCACACACTCCCAGGGGTGATAACCGTCTCTCTCTGACTCCTCAGCACGCCTGGTCCCCGTCAATCCCCCTTCGTTTTACTGCTCCCCAGTCACTTACTGCAGGAAGCGCCGTCCACGGGGTGCAGTAGGTCCCGCCGCTGCCACCAGTTGTCACGGAGTAAGGGGGAGTCAGGGCCCCGCACCCCTCTTCCTGAGATCGACTGTGACTCTCAACCAGCCAGTAAAACAGAAGGTTTATTAGGAGCCAGGAATACAGTCTCAAGCAGAGCGTGTAGGTACGACCAGAACCCCTCAATTAGGCCCTTCTGGGAGGTTCAGGGAGCTTAGACCCCAGCTTGGGGTTCCCTGCGTTGCACCACCCAGCCTAGCCCTCCTAAGACCAAACTCCTCTCTACCCTAGCAGCCCCTCCCTCCTTTGTTCAGTCTCCCAGGCAGAAGGTGTTACTTCTCCCAACCCCCCTCCTGGCTCAGGTTACAGCTCAGGTAGCTTCCTTCAAGGGAAGTCCCCCATCCCCAATGCAACCCCCCTGCAACATTCCCCGGTCAAATCTGCCCCGCTCCCTGCTCCGTCACATCGAGGTGTCATGGCGTTGCTGGTCCCTTTAAGTGGAGTCTGGACCCAGGCTACGTATGGGAAGCTAATTTAAAAGCAAAGAGCCCATGTAGGGCAGATGATTGTCTGTCAGGCACCTGGCCCTGATCAAAGGCCATCAGGACTCAGTGGCAAGGAGGGGCTCTTGGGACAGGCCCGTTCTGTTGCTGCAGGAGGAGACCTACAGCCTGTTTAACTCTCTAAGCTGTCAGGTAAACTGATGGAGTAGAAAGGGTCCAGCTTTAGCCCCCAGCTCAGCCAATCAGCATTGAGACTCTGCGGAGCGGGAGGCTGAGGGGTCTCACCACATGGCCCAAAGGATGGCCCAGCTCACCAGTGGGGATCACTGTCAGAGCACTCTTCCTGTCCCATGGCTTTGTGAGGGCCTCCCACAATGAGGGCTGGACAGCAGCCCCCTCCTCACCTGTGGAGGGAGGGAAGAAGGGAAAAGGGAAAACAAAAGAGACACAAACCCCAATGTCCCCAGTGACTCTAACGGACAAAGGCTTAAGTGGGGGGAAAATTCTCCCAACTTAACCTAGTGTTTTCCATGCCTAGAATTTGGCCAGCACCAGATGGCTCAGGCTGAACAGGTTCCAAACCGCTCTGAGGCTCTGACCTTCTCAACAGGGACGGCTGTTTTCCAGCTAAATCAGTAGTGGGAAAGGGGGAAACTCCAAAGAGGCTCCTCCTCGCGCTCACGTACCTGAACCTGAATTCTCCCTCAGGCCTCAAGGGGAGACCTCGGGAAGGAGACTGGCTGCAGCAAACCAAGGGGGGTCTCTGAGATTGCCCCTGCCCTGCAGCCTGTCCTGCCTGCCCGTTGCCATGGACTCTCTGTGAGGTCACCGCCTCCCAACCTCTTTTCACCAATCAGCCGAGGTGCTGCAAAAGGCCCTTGTGATGTCACTGCCACACCCACCCCTGCCCTGTGGGGATAATGTCCTGCTCCTGCCCAGCCCCTTTCGATGTTTGTGCTGCTCCCCCTGTATCGCCCCACACACACACGCACACACACTCACTGTTAGCTCTGGGGATCAATCAGGCTACTCATGAAAACATCAGAGGCTGCTCAATGTGCCACACTCCGGTTTTCAGAGATTTCTAGACTTTAAGGCCAGAAGAGACCATTCGATCATATAATCTGACCCCTCCCCTCCCCGCCTCTTGTATAGCATCTTGTATAGCACAGTGGCTAGATATCACAGACCTCTTGTATAGCACAGTGGCTAGTTTTGGACCAAAGCACACTCCAGAAAGGCATCTGGAGATGCCTTGGGGAAGTAGAGGGGAAGGGAACTGACCCCAAGGCCACACCTGTGAGTCTGTATCATAAGACATACGCACAACGACACCGTGCTAAGGTCGTACAAGCAACCTTCATTCTGGTGTTTCCTAACGTTTAAAGGCCTGGTCTGCACACAGTTCTTGGTAGTTCTATAACTATTTTGGGTAGGGATGCATTTATTTACATCTCCCTTAATAGTTGTCCCAGCACAACTTCTACTGTGCACACAGTTATATCCTCATACAAGTGTCTTACACCAATATAGCTTAGTCCCCTCACTGTACTGGTATAAAGCACCGTTATACTGATATGACTGTCCCCATACTACGGGGGTTGTACTGCTTGAACTATACTAGTAGAACTCAAGCACTACAACTTTCTAGTGTAAACAAGTCCCTCCTCACTATCACTCGTGCACCTTTATATTGAATTCGAACAAAAAAGTCAGTCTCCTGTTACGGGGGAACAGAGATTGCCTCCCCACAGGACAAATGACACTCAGATACTTGGCCCTCAGATCCTGTGGTGATGGGCACCAACTGAGAAACCTAGATAAATAGCTCCATGTAGACGAACGAATGTCAGTGCAGAGGTGTCATGGCGTTGCTGGTCCCTTTAAGTGGAGTCTGGGCCCAGGCTACGTATGAGAAGCTAATTTAAAAGCAAAGAGCCCATGTAGGGCAGATGATTGTCTGTCAGGCGCCTGGCCCTGATCAAAGGCCATCAGGACTCAATGGCAAAGAGGGGCTCTTCGGACAGGCCCATTCTGTTGCTGCAGGAGGAGACCTACAGCCTGCTTAACTCTCTAAGCTGTCAGGTAAACTGATGGAGTAGAAAGGGTCCAGCTTTAGCCCCCAGCTCAGCCAATCAGCATTGAGACTCTGCGGAGCGGGAGGCTGAGGGGTCTCACCACATGGCCCAAAGGATGGCCCAGCTCACCAGTGGGGATCACTGTCAGAGCACTCTTCCTGTCCCATTGCTTTGTGAGGGCCTCCCACAATGAGGGCTGGAGAGCAGCCCCCTCCCCGCCTGTGGAGGGAGGGAAGAAGGGAAAAGGGAAAACAAAAGAGACACAAACCCCAATGTCCCCAGTGACTCTAACGGACAAAGGCTTAAGTGGGGGAAAAATTCTCCCACCTTAACCTAGTGTTTTCCATGCCTAGAATTTGGCCAGCACCAGATGGCTCAGGCTGAACAGGTTCCAAACCGCTCTGAGGCTCTGACCTTCACAACAGGGACGGCTGTTTTCCAGCTAAATCAGTAGTGGGAAAGGGGGAAACTCCAAAGAGGCTCCTCCTCGCGCTCACGTACCTGAACCTGAATTCTCCCTCAGGCCTCAAGGCGAGACCTCGGGAAGGAGACTGGCTGCAGCAAACCAAGGGGGGGTCTCTGAGATTGCCCCTGCCCTGCAGCCTGTCCTGCCTGCCCGTTGCCATGGACTCTCTGTGAGGTCACCGCCTCCCAACCTCTTTTCACCAATCAGCCGAGGTGCTGCAAAAGGCCCTTGTGATGTCACTGCCACACCCACCCCTGCCCTGTGGGGCTAATGTCCTGCTCCTGCCCAGCCCCTTTCGATGTTTGAGCTGCTCCCCTTGTATCACCCCCCCCCCCCCCCCCCCGCACACACACACACACACTCACTGTTAGCTCTGGGGATCAATCAGGCTACTCATGAAAACATCAGAGGCTGCTCAATGTGCCACACTCCGGTTTTCAGAGATTTCTAGACTTTAAGGCCAGAAGAGACCATTCGATCATATAATCTGGCCCTCAGATCCTGTGGTGATGGGCACCAACTGAGAAACCTAGATAAATAGCTCCATGTAGACGAACGAATGTCAGTGCAGAGGTGTCATGGGGTTGCTGGTCCCTTTAAGTGGAGTCTGGGCCCAGGCTACGTATGGGAAGCTAATTTAAAAGCAAAGAGCCCATGTAGGGCAGATGATTGTCTGTCAGGCACCTGGCCCTGATCAAAGGCCATCAGAACTCAGTGGCAAGGAGGGGCTCTTGGGACAGGCCCGTTCTGTTGCTGCAGGAGACCTACAGCCTGTTTAACTCTCTAAGCTGTCAGGTAAACTGATGGAGTAGAAAGGGTCCAGCTTTAGCCCCCAGCTCAGCCAATCAGCATTGAGACTCTGCGGAGCGGGAGGCTGAGGGGTCTCACCACATGGCCCAAAGGATGGCCCAGCTCACCAGTGGGGATCACTGTCAGAGCACTCTTCCTGTCCCATGGCTTTGTGAGGGCCTCCCACAATGAGGGCTGGAGAGCAGCCCCCTCCTCGCCTGTGCAGGGAGGGAAGAAGGGAAAAGGGAAAACAAAAGAGACACAAACCCCAATGTCCCCAGTGACTCTAACGGACAAAGGCTTAAGTGGGGGGAAAATTCTCCCACCTTAACCTAGTGTTTTCCATGCCTAGAATTTCGCCAGCACCAGATGGCTCAGGCTGAACAGGTTCCAAACCGCTCTGAGGCTCTGACCTTCACAACAGGGATGGCTGTTTTCCAGCTAAATCAGTAGTGGGAAAGGGGGAAACTCCAAAGAGGCTCCTCCTCGCGCTCACGTACCTGAACCTGAATTCTCCCTCAGGCCTCAAGGGGAGACCTCGGGAAGGAGACTGGCTGCAGCAAACCAAGGGGGGTCTCTGAGATTGCCCCTGCCCTGCAGCCTGTCCTGCCTGCCCGTTGCCATGGACTCTCTGTGAGGTCACCGCCTCCCAACCTCTTTTCACCAATCAGCCGAGGTGCTGCAAAAGGCCCTTGTGATGTCACTGCCACACCCACCCCTGCCCTGTGGGGCTAATGTCCAGCTCCTGCCCAGCCCCTTTTGATGTTTGAGCTGCTCCCCCTGTATCGCCCCCCCCCACACACACACACACACTCACTGTTAGCTCTGGGGATCAATCAGGCTACTCATGAAAACATCAGAGGCTGCTCAATGTGCCACACTCCGGTTTTCAGAGATTTCTAGACTTTAAGGCCAGAAGAGACCATTCGATCATATCATCTGACCCCTCCCCTCCCCGCCTCTTGTATAGCACAGTGGCTAGATATCACAGACCTCTTGTATAGCACAGTGGCTAGTTTTGGACCAAAGCACACTCCAGAAAGGCATCTAGTCTTCATTGGAAGACATCAAGAGATGGAGAAACCAGCACTTCCCCTGCTAGTTTGGAGGAAACTGATGCAGAGAGGGGAAGGGAACTGACTCCAAGGCCACACCTGTGAGTCTGTATCATAAGACATACGCACAACGACTCCGTGCTAAGGTCGTACAAGCAACCTTCATTCTGGTGTTTCCTAACGTTTAAAGGCCTGGTCTGCACACAGTTCTTGGTAGTTCTATAACTATTTTGGGTAGGGATGCATTTATTTACATCTCCCTTAATAGTTGTCCCAGCACAACTTCTACTGTGCACACAGTTATGTCCTCATACAAGTGTCTTACACCAATATAGCTTATTCCCTTCACTGTACTGGTATAAAGCACCGTTATACTGATATGACTGTCCCCATACTAGGGGGGTTGTACTGCTTGAACTATACTAGTAGAGCTCAAGCACTACAACTTTCTAGTGTAAACAAGCCCCTGCTCACTATCACTCGTGCACCTTTATATTGAATTCGAACAAAAAAGTCAGTCTCTTGTTACGGGGGAACAGAGCTTGCCTCCCCACAGGACAAATGACACTCAGATACTTGGCCCTGAGATCCTGTGGTGATGGGCACCAACTGAGAAACCTAGATAAATAGCTCTATGTACACGAACAAATGTCAGTGCAGAGGTGTCATGGGGTTGCTGGTCCCTTTAGGTGGAGTCTGGGCCCAGGCTACCTATGGGAAGCTAATTTAAAAGCAAAGAGCCCATGTAGGGCAGATGATTGTCTGTCAGGCACCTGGCCCTGATCAAAGGCCATCAGGACTCAGTGGCAAGGAGGGGCTCTTGGGACAGGCCCGTTCTATTGCTGCAGGAGGAGACCTACAGCCTGCTTAACTCTCTAAGCTGTCAGGTAAACTGATGGAGTAGAAAGGGTCCAGCTTTAGCCCCCAGCTCAGCCAATCAGCATTGAGACGCTACGGAGCGGGAGGCTGAGGGGTCTCACCACATGGCCCAAAGGATGGCCCAGCTCACCAGTGGATATCACTGTCAGACCACTCTTCCTGTCCCATGGCTTTGTGAGGGGCTCCCACAATGAGGGCTGGAGAGCAGCCCCCTCCTCGCCTGTGGAGGGAGGGAAGAAGGGAAAAGGGAAAACAAAAGAGACACAAACCCCAATGTCCCCAGTGACTCTAAGGGACAAAGGCCTAAGTGGGGGGAAAATTCTCCCACCTTAACCTAGTGTTTTCCATGCCTAGAATTTGGCCGGCACCAGATGGCTCAGGCTGAATAGGTTCCAAACCGTTCTGAGGCTCTGACCTTCACAACAGGGACGGCTGTTTTCCAGCTAAATCAGTAGTGGGAAAGGGGGAAACTCCAAAGAGGCTCCTCATCGCGCTCACGTACCTGAACCTGAATTCTCCCTCAGGCCTCAAGGGGAGACCTCGGGAAGGAGACTGGCTGCAGCAAACCAAGGGGGGTTTCTGAGATTGCCCCTGCCCTGCAGCCTGTCCTGCCTGCCCGTTGCCATGGACTCTCTGTGAGGTCACCGCCTCCCAACCTCTTTTCACCAATCAGCCGAGGTGCTGCAAAAGGCCCTTGTGATGTCACTGCCACACCCACCCCTGCCCTGTGGGGCTAATGTCCTGCTCCTGCCCAGCCCCTTTGGATGTTTCAGCTGCTCACCCTGTATCGCCCCCCCCCCACACACACACAACACACACACTCACTGTTAGCTCTGGGGATCAATCAGGCTACTCATGAAAACATCAGAGGCTGCTCAATGTGCCACACTCCGGTTTTCAGAGATTTCTAGACTTTAAGGCCAGAAGAGACCATTCGATCATATCATCTGACCCCTCCCCTCCCCTTGTATAGCATCTTGTATAGCACAGTGGCTAGATATCACAGACCTCTTGTATAGCACAGTGGCTAGTTTTGGACCAAAGCACACTCCAGAAAGGCATCTGGAGATGCCTTGGGGAAGTAGAGGGGAAGGGAACTGACCCCAAGGCCACACCTGTGAGTCTGTATCATAAGACATATGCACGACGACACCGTGCTACGGTCGTACAAGCAACCTTCATTCTGGTGTTTCCTAACGTTTAAAGGCCTGGTCTGCACACAGTTCTTGGTAGTTCTATAACTATTTTGGGTAGGGATGCATTTATTTACATCTCCCTTAATAGTTGTCCCAGCACAACTTCTACTGTGCACACAGTTATATCCTCATACAAGTGTCTTACACCAATATAGCTTATTCCCCTCACTGTACTGGTATAAAGCACCGTTATACTGATATGACTGTCCCCATCCTAGGGGGGTTGTACTGCTTGAACTATACTAGTAGAGCTCAAGCACTACAACTTTCTAGTGTAAACAAGTCCCTGCTCACTATCACTCGTGCATCTTTATATTGAATTCGAACAAAAAAGTCAGTCTCTTGTTACGGGGGGAACAGAGATTGCCTCCCCACAGGACAAATGACACTCAGATACTTGGCCCTCAGATCCTGTGGTGATGGGCACCAACTGAGAAACCTAGATAAATAGCTCCATGTAGACGAACGAATGTCAGTGCAGAGTGTCACGGAGTAAGGGGGAGTCAGGGCCCCGCACCCCTCTTCCTGAGATCGACTGTGACTCTCAACCAGCCAGTAAAACAGAAGGTTTATTAGGAGCCAGGAATACAGTCTCAAGCAGAGCGTGTAGGTACGACCAGAACCCCTCAATTAGGCCCTTCTGGGAGGTTCAGGGAGCTTAGACCCCAGCTTGGGGTTCCCTGCGTTGCACCACCCAGCCTAGCCCTCCTAAGACCAAACTCCTCTCTACCCTAGCAGCCCCTCCCTCCTTTGTTCAGTCTCCCAGGCAGAAGGTGTTACTTCTCCCAACCCCCATCCTGGCTCAGGTTACAGCTCAGGTAGCTTCCTTCAAGGGAAGTCCCCCATCCCCAATGCAACCCCCCTGCAACATTCCCCGGTCAAATCTGCCCCGCTCCCTGCTCCGTCACATCGAGGTGTCATGGCGTTGCTGGTCCCTTTAAGTGGAGTCTGGACCCAGGCTACGTATGGGAAGCTAATTTAAAAGCAAAGAGCCCATGTAGGGCAGATGATTGTCTGTCAGGCACCTGGCCCTGATCAAAGGCCATCAGGACTCAGTGGCAAGGAGGGGCTCTTGGGACAGGCCCGTTCTGTTGCTGCAGGAGGAGACCTACAGCCTGTTTAACTCTCTAAGCTGTCAGGTAAACTGATGGAGTAGAAAGGGTCCAGCTTTAGCCCCCAGCTCAGCCAATCAGCATTGAGACTCTGCGGAGCGGGAGGCTGAGGGGTCTCACCACATGGCCTAAAGGATGGCCCAGCTCACCAGTGGGGATCACTGTCAGAGCACTCTTCCTGTCCCATGGCTTTGTGAGGGCCTCCCACAATGAGGGCTGGACAGCAGCCCCCTCCTCGCCTGTGGAGGGAGGGAAGAAGGGAAAAGGGAAAACAAAAGAGACACAAACCCCAATGTCCCCAGTGACTCTAACGGACAAAGGCTTAAGTGGGGGAAAAATTCTCCCAACTTAACCTAGTGTTTTCCATGCCTAGAATTTGGCCAGCACCAGATGGCTCAGGCTGAACAGGTTCCAAACCGCTCTGAGGCTCTGACCTTCTCAACAGGGACGGCTGTTTTCCAGCTAAATCAGTAGTGGGAAAGGGGGAAACTCCAAAGAGGCTCCTCCTCGCGCTCACGTACCTGAACCTGAATTCTCCCTCAGGCCTCAAGGGGAGACCTCGGGAAGGAGACTGGCTGCAGCAAACCAAGGGGGGTCTCTGAGATTGCCCCTGCCCTGCAGCCTGTCCTGCCTGCCCGTTGCCATGGACTCTCTGTGAGGTCACCGCCTCCCAACCTCTTTTCACCAATCAGCCGAGGTGCTGCAAAAGGCCCTTGTGATGTCACTGCCACACCCACCCCTGCCCTGTGGGGATAATGTCCTGCTCCTGCCCAGCCCCTTTCGATGTTTGTGCTGCTCCCCCTGTATCGCCCCACACACACACGCACACACACTCACTGTTAGCTCTGGGGATCAATCAGGCTACTCATGAAAACATCAGAGGCTGCTCAATGTGCCACACTCCGGTTTTCAGAGATTTCTAGACTTTAAGGCCAGAAGAGACCATTCGATCATATCATCTGACCCCTCCCCTCCCCGCCTCTTGTATAGCATCTTGTATAGCACAGTGGCTAGATATCACAGACCTCTTGTATAGCACAGTGGCTAGTTTTGGACCAAAGCACACTCCAGAAAGGCATCTAGTCTTCATTGGAAGACATCAAGAGATGGAGAAACCACCACTTCCCCTGGTAGTTTGGAGGAAACTGATGCAGAGAGGGGAAGGGAACTGACCCCAAGGCCACACCTGTGAGTCTGTATCATAAGACATACGCACAACGACACCGTGCTAAGGTCGTACAAGCAACCTTCATTCTGGTGTTTCCTAATGTTTAAAGGCCTGGTCTGCACACAATTCTTGGTAGTTCTATAACTATTTTGGGTAGGGATGCATTTATTTACATCTCCCTTAATAGTTGTCCCAGCACAACTTCTACTGTGCACACAGTTATATCCTCATACAAGTGTCTTACACCAATATAGCTTATTCCCCTCACTGTACTGGTATAAAGCACCGTTATACTGATATGACTGTCCCCATACTAGGGGGGTTGTACTGCTTGAACTATACTAGTAGAGCTCAAGAACTACAACTTTCTAGTGTAAACAAGTCCCTGCTCACTATCACTCGTGCACCTTTATATTGAATTCGAACAAAAAAGTCAGTCTCTTGTTACGGGGGAACAGAGATTGCCTCCCCACAGGACAAATGATACTCAGATACTTGACCCTCAGATCCTGTGGTGATGGGCACCAACTGAGAAACCTAGATAAATAGCTCTATGTAAACGAACGAATGTCAGTGCAGAGGTGTCATGGGGTTGCTGATCCCTTTAAGTGGAGTCTGGGCCCAGGCTACGTATGGGAAGCTAATTTAAAAGCAAAGAGCCCATGTAGGGCAGATGATTGTCTGTCAGGCACCTGGCCCTGATCAAAGGCCATCAGGACTCAGTGGCAAGGAGGGGCTCTTGGGACAGGCCCGTTCTGTTGCTGCAGGAGGAGACCTACAGCCTGTTTAACTCTCTAAGCTGTCAGTTAAACTGATGGAGTAGAAAGGGTCCAGCTTTAGCCCCCAGCTCAGCCAATCAGCATTGAGACTCTGCGGAGCGGGAGGCTGAGGGGTCTCACCACATGGCCCAAAGGATGGCCCAGCTCACCAGTGGGGATCACTGTCAGAGCACTCTTCCTGTCCCATGGCTTTGTGAGGGCCTCCCACAATGAGGGCTGGAGAGCAGCCCCCTCCTCGCCTGTGGAGGGAGGGAAGAAGGGAAAAGGGAAAACAAAAGAGACACAAACCCCAATGTCCCCAGTGACTCTAACGGACAAAGGCTTAAGTGGGGGAAAAATTCTCCCACCTTAACCTAGTGTTTTCCATGCCTAGAATTTGGCCAGCACCAGATGGCTCAGGCTGAACAGGTTCCAAACCGCTCTGAGGCTCTGACCTTCTCAACAGGGACGGCTGTTTTCCAGCTAAATCAGTAGTGGGAAAGGGGGAAACTCCAAAGAGGCTCCTCCTCGCGCTCACGTACCTGAACCTGAATTCTCCCTCAGGCCTCAAGGGCAGACCTCGGGAAGGAGACTGGCTGCAGCAAACCAAGGGGAGTCCCTGAGATTGCCCCTGCCCTGCAGCCTGTCCTGCCTGCCCGTTGCCATGGACTCTCTGTGAGGTCACCGCCTCCCAACCTCTTTTCACCAATCAGCCGAGGTGCTGCAAAAGGCCCTTGTGATGTCACTGCCACACCCACCCCTGCCCTGTGGGGCTAATGTCCTGCTCCTGCCCAGCCCCTTTCGATGTTTCAGCTGCTCCCCCTGTATCGCCCCACACACACACACACACACACACACACACACACACACACACACACACTCACTGTTAGCTCTGGGGATCAATCAGGCTACTCATGAAAACATCAGAGGCTGCTCAATGTGCCACACTCCGGTTTTCAGAGATTTCTAGACTTTAAGGCCAGAAGAGACCATTCGATCATATAATCTGACCCCTCCCCTCCCCGCCTCTTGTATAGCACAGCGGCTAGTTTTGGACCAAAGCACACTCCAGAAAGGCATCTAGTCTTCATTGGAAGACATCAAGAGATGGAGAAACCACCACTTCCCCTGGTAGTTTGGAGGAAACTGATGCAGAGAGGGGAAGGGAACTGACCCCAAGGCCACACCTGTGAGTCTGTATCATAAGACATATGCACAACGACACCGTGCTAAGGTCGTACAAGCAACCTTCATTCTGGTGTTTCCTAACGTTTAAAGGCCTGGTCTGCACACAGTTCTTGGTAGTTCTATAACTATTTTGGGTAGGGATGCATTTATTTACATCTCCCTTAATTGTTGTCCCAGCACAACTTCTACTGTGCACACAGTTATATCCTCATACAAGTGTCTTACACCAATATAGCTTAGTCCCCTCACTGTACTGGTATAAAGCACCGTTATACTGATATGACTGTCCCCATACTAGGGGGGTTGTACTGCTTGAACTATACTAGTAGAGCTCAAGCACTACAACTTTCTAGTGTAAACAAGTCCCTGCTCACTATCACTCGTGCACCTTTATATTGAATTAGAACAAAAAAGTCAGTCTCTTGTTACGGGGGAACAGAGCTTGCGTCCCCACAGGACAAATGACACTCAGATACTTGGCCCTCAGATCCTGTGGTGATGGGCACCAACTGAGAAACCTAGATAAATAGCTCCATGTAGACGAACGAATGTCAGTGCAGAGGTGTCATGGGGTTGCTGGTCCCTTTAAGTGGAGTCTGGGCCCAGGCTACCTATGGGAAGCTAATTTAAAAGCAAAGAGCCCATGTAGGGCAGATGATTGTCTGTCAGGCACCTGGCCCTGATCAAAGGCCATCAGAACTCAGTGGCAAGGAGGGGCTCTTGGGACAGGCCCGTTCTGTTGCTGCAGGAGGAGACCTACAGCCTGTTTAACTCTCTAAGCTGTCAGGTAAACTGATGGAGTAGAAAGGGTCCAGCTTTAGCCCCCAGCTCAGCCAATCAGCATTGAGACTCTGCGGGGCGGGAGGCTGAGGGGTCTCACCACATAGCCCAAAGGATGGCCCAGCTCACCAGTGGGGATCACTGTCAGAGCACTCTTCCTGTCCCATGGCTTTGTGAGGGGCTCCCACAATGAGGGCTGGAGAGCAGCCCCCTCCTCGCCTGTGGAGGGAGGGAAGAAGGGAAAAGGGAAAACAAAAGAGACACAAACCCCAATGTCCCCAGTGACTCTAAGGGACAAAGGCCTAAGTGGGGGGAAAATTCTCCCACCTTAAACCAGTGTTTTCCATGCCTAGAATTTGGCCGGCACCAGATGGCACAGGCTGTACAGGTTCCAAACCGCTCTGATGCTCTGACCTTCTCAACAGGGACGGCTGTTTTAAAGCTAAATCAGTAGTGGGAAAGGGGGAAACTCCAAAGAGGCTCCTCCTCGCGCTCACGTACCTGAACCTGAATTCTCCCTCAGGCCTCAAGGGGAGACCTCGGGAAGGAGACTGGCTGCAGCAAACCAAGGGGGGTCTCTGAGATTGCCCCTGCCCTGCAGCCTGTCCTGCCTGTCCGTTGCCATGGACTCTCTGTGAGGTCACCGCCTCCCAACCTCTTTTCACCAATCAGCCGAGGTGCTGCAAAAGGCCCTTGTGATGTCACTGCCACACCCACCCCTGCCCTGTGGGGCTAATGTCCTGCTCCTGCCCAGCCCCTTTCGATGTTTGAGCTGCTCCCCCTGTATCGCCCCCCCCCCCTACACACACACACACTCACTGTTAGCTCTGGGGATCAATCAGGCTACTCATGAAAACATCAGAGGCTGCTCAATGTGCCACACTCCGGTTTTCAGAGATTTCTAGACTTTAAGGCCAGAAGAGACCATTCGATCATATAATCTGGCCCTCAGATCCTGTGGTGATGGGCACCAACTGAGAAACCTAGATAAATAGCTCCATGTAGACGAACGAATGTCAGTGCAGAGGTGTCATGGGGTTGCTGGTCCCTTTAAGTGGAGTCTGGGCCCAGGCTACGTATGGGAAGCTAATTTAAAAGCAAAGAGCCCATGTAGGGTAGATGATTGTCTGTCAGGCACCTGGCCCTGATCAAAGGCCATCAGGACTCAGTGGCAAGGAGGGGCTCTTGGGACAGGCCCGTTCTGTTGCTGCAGGAGGAGACCTACAGCCTATTTAACTCTCTAAGCTGTCAGGTAAACTGATGGAGTAGAAAGGGTCCAGCTTTAGCCCCCAGCTCAGCCAATCAGCATTGAGACTCTGCGGAGCGGGAGGCTGAGGGGTCTCACCACATGGCCCAAAGGGTCGCCCAGCTCACCAGTGGGGATCACTGTCAGAGCACTCTTCCTGTCCCATGGCTTTGTGAGGGCCTCCCACAATGAGGGCTGGAGAGCAGCCCCCTCCTCGCCTGTGGAGGGAGGGAAGAAGGGAAAAGGGAAAACAAAAGAGACACAAACCCCAATGTCCCCAGTGACTCTAACGGACAAAGGCCTAAGTGGGGAAAAATTCTCCCACCTTAACTCAGTGTTTTCCATGCCTAGAATTTGGCCGGCACCAGATGGCTCAGGCTGAACAGGTTCCAAACCGCTCTGAGGCTCTGACCTTCTCAACAGGGACGGCTGTTTTCCAGCTAAATCAGTAGTGGGAAAGGGGGAAACTCCAAAGAGGCTCCTCCTCGCGCTCACGTACCTGAACCTGAATTCTCCCTCAGGCCTCAAGGGGAGACCTCGGGAAGGAGACTGGCTGCAGCAAACCAAGGGGGGTCTCTGAGATTGCCCCTGCCCTGCAGCCTGTCCTGCCTGTCCGTTGCCATGGACTCTCTGTGAGATCACCGCCTCCCAACCTCTTTTCACCAATCAGCCGAGGTGCTGCAAAAGGCCCTTGTGATGTCACTGCCACACCCACCCCTGCCCTGTGGAGCTAATGTCCTGCTCCTGCCCAGCTCCTTTCGATGTTTGTGCTGCTCCCCCTGTATCGCCCCCCCCCCTCACACACACACACACACACTCTCACTGTTAGCTCTGGGGATCAATCAGGCTACTCATGAAAACATCAGAGGCTGCTCTATGTGCCACACTCCGGTTTTCAGAGATTTCTAGACTTTAAGGCCAGAAGAGACCATTCGATCATATCATCTGACCCCTCCCCTCCCCGCCTCTTGTATAGCATCTTGTATAGCACAGTGGCTAGATATCACAGACCTCTTGTATAGCACAGTGGCTAGTTTTGGACCAAAGCACACTCCAGAAAGGCATCTAGTCTTCATTGGAAGACATCAAGAGATGGAGAAACCACCACTTCCCCTGCTAGTTTGGAGGAAACTGATGCAGAGAGGGGAAGGGAACTGACCCCAAGGCCACACCTGTGACTCTGTATCATAAGACATACGCACAACGACACCGTGCTAAGGTCGTACAAGCAACCTTCATTCTGGTGTTTCCTAACGTTTAAAGGCCTGGTCTGCACACAGTTCTTGGTAGTTCTATAACTATTTTGGGTAGGGATGCATTTATTTACATCTCCCTTAATAGTTGTCCCAGCACAACTTCTACTGTGCACACAGTTATATCCTCATACAAGTGTCTTACACCAATATAGCTTAGTCCCCCCACTGTACTGGTATAAAGCACCATAATACTGATATGACTGTCCCCATACTAGGGGGGTTGTACTGCTTGAACTATACTAGTAGAGCTCAAGCACTACAACTTTCTAGTGTAAACAAGCCCTTGCTCACTATCGCTCGTGCACCTTTATATTGAATTCGAACAAAAAAGTCAGTCTCTTGTTACGGGGGAACAGAGATTGCCTTCCCACAGGACAAATGACACTGAGGGTATGTCTACACTACGAGAGTAGTTCGATTTTAGTTAAATCGAATATGTGGAATCGATATTACAAAGTCGAACGTGTGTGTCCACACTAAGGACAGTAATTCGACTTTGTCAGTCCACACTAACGGGGCAAGCGTCGACATTGGAAGCGGTGCACTGTGGGCAGCTATCCCACAGTTCCCGCCGTCCCCGCTGCCCATTGGAATTCTGGGTCGAGCCGCCATTGCCTTCTGGGTAAAAAAATGTGTCGAGGGTGCTTTTGGGTAACTGTCGTCATCCAACCGTCACTACCGCCCTCCCTCCCTGAAAGCGCCGGCGGGAAATCAGTTCGCGCACTTTTCTGGTCAGTGACAGCGCGGACGCCACAGCACTGCGAGCATGGATCCCGCTGTGACCATCGCTGCAGTTGTGGCCGTTGTCAACGCATCGCAGCTCATCATCGACCTTTCACTGAGGCAGATAGAGAGAAATCAGGCGAGGAGGCTACGGCACCGGGGTCAGGACCTGAACTCCGAGAGTAGCACACGCCTGTCTGAAACCACGACACCCAGTGCCGAGGACATCACGGTGGCAATGGGTCTTGTGGATACTGTGGAACGGCGATTCTGGGCCCGTGAAACAAGCACGGACTGGTGGGACCGCATAGTGCTTCAGGTCTGGGATGAATCCCAGTGGCTGCGAAACTTTCGCATGCGGAAGGGGACTTTCCTCGAACTTTGTGAGTTGCTGTCCCCTGCCCTGAAGCGCAAGGACACCCGGATGCGAGCAGCCCTGACTGTCCAGAAGCGAGTGGCCATAGCCCTCTGGAAGCTTGCAACGCCGGACAGCTACCGGTCAGTCGCGAACCAGTTTGGCGTGGGCAAGTCTACCGTGGGGGTTGTTGTCATGCAAGTAGCCAAGGCAATCGTGAAGGTACTGCTGTCAAAGGTAGTGACCCTGGGAAACGCGCAGGCCATCATAGATGGCTTCGCCGCGATGGGATTCCCAAACTGCGGTGGGGCTATAGATGGGACTCACATCCCTATCCTGGGACCGGACCACCAGGCCAGCCAGTACATCAACCGAAAGGGCTACTTTTCAATGGTGCTGCAAGCACTGGTGGACCATAAGGGACGTTTTACTAACATCAACGTTGGATGGCCGGGCAAGGTTCATGACGCTCGCGTGTTCAGGAACTCTGGTCTGTTTAGAAGGCTGCAGGAAGGTATTTACTTCCCGGACCACAAAATAACTCTTGGGGATGTGGAGATGCCTACAGTGATCCTCGGGGACCCAGCATACCCGCTAATGCCCTGGCTCATGAAGCCCTATACTGGCGCCCTGGACACAGAAAAAGAACTGTTCAACTACCGGCTCAGCAAGTGCAGAATGGTGGTGGAGTGTGCTTTTGGCCGTCTCAAGGGGAGATGGAGAAGCTTACTGACTCGCTGTGATCTCAGCGAAACCAATATCCCCATTGTTATTGCAGCTTGCTGTGTGCTCCACAATCTCTGTGAGAGCAAGGGGGAGACCTTTATGGTGGGGTGGGAGGTTGAGGCAAATCGCCTGGCTGCTGATTACTCCCAGCCAGACAGCCGGGAGATTAGAAGAGCCCAGCGGGACGCACTGTGCATCCGGGAGGCTTTGAAAGACAGTTTCCAGACTGAGCAGGGTCACCAGTGAATTTTAAGTTTGTGGACTCAGAACCTGAACTTGCCACCGTTTCTTTACCCAGTTACCGTTGACTATCCTCTCCAGTTACATACCCCCTTCACCCCCTTCCCAAAAAATAAAATCTGTTCTGTTTTGTTAATGAACACCGTTGTCTTTATTACTGTTTTCGCGGGAATGTTTTAAACCTGGGACGCAGACTGTGGCGGGGTGCGGGTTTACTGTTGTGATGAAAATGATGCTTCTAAACTCCAGGAATGACGGGTTCCGCAGTGGTGGACTGGTTGTTTCAACAGAGCCTGCCAGCCCTCCTGGGCGGGACAGCGTGTATGTGTCGGCTATGTGACTGTCTGGCAGGGGGAGGAGGGTTACAGCTCCCCTGCTGCGGGGCTCTGTGATGCATTAGATCTGTAACTGCCCTCCCCCGCCACAAAGTCACAGAGCAACCCCCCCCCCCCCCCCCCCACAGAACATGAAAACCACCTCCCAGATTGAACAGGGTCACTAGTCACTGCACTGGGTATGTGTCCTGATCCTGGACCTGACCCCGCCTCTGTACCCTGGTAAAGGTGACTGTCCTGTCCAATTACCATGCCCCTTCCCCTCGTTCAGACAGACTCTCCTCCAAAATAAAATCATGGAAACAGTAATTAACAGAAACGAATATTTTATTATGAACCAGACATGAAACGTGGGGGTTGAAACTTGCACGGGGGCTTCTGTGAGGTGTGTAGGAAAGGACTTTTAAAATTTTGGGGAATGAGAGCCTTCTAGTGCTAGAGCAGTCTGCAGGGGTTGACTGAAAGTTTTAACGGCCCTTGCCGCCCCTCCTTCTTTGTACTTTGGGTGAGGGGGGTGTGGGACTTGGTGGCGGGGGAGGGCGGTTAGAGATAGACAGCAGCGGGGCTCTGTCCTCCTGCCTCCGGTCTTGCAGAACATCCACAAGGCGCCGGAGCGTCTCCGTTTGCTCCCTCAGAAGTCCAAGCAGCTTTTCAGTAGCCTGCTGGTCCTCCTGACGCCACCTCTCCTCCCGTTCCATGACTGCTCGGTGCATTTGGGACAAGTTCTCCCTCCACTGTGTCTGCTGGGCTGCCTGGGCTCGGGAACAGCTCATTAGTTCTGAGAACATGTCCTCCCGCGTCTTCTTCTTCCTCCTCCTAATCTGCGCTAGCCTCTGGGAGTGTGCTGACAGGCTGGGTTGGGAGACAGTCGCAGATGTGTCTGTGTGAATGGGAAAAATGGAGTGAATTCCTGAGACAGATAAATGAAGTTGTGTACAAAGAACCTAGTCTTTCTCTGTGAACAAGACCATGCACTGCACCTCTCACATGCGCACTCAGGACAAGGTCGAATTTTCGGCCATCGCCTTCAGTGCCTGGGGTCCTGCAGTGGTCTTGCAGTTATCTGAGAAGCGTGGCAGGACACCTGAACTTCTGTAGCGTGCAATCATGGTAAGCCGTAGACTTCTGGCTGCTTAAAACTGTACTAGTAGCACTGGCCTCCTTTCACATTGAAAGCAATGCCAGTCTCTGCTGCCAGCAATCAGGACAGCATGAACTATGCCCCTGTCCCACCCCCTCGCGGCTGTTCCAGGGAAAGATCCCTGTATGCTGCCCCTCTCCCTCCACCGCGTGGCTGTAAAGCAGTCCCAATACTAACATTCCCCTCCCTAATTCAAAGCAGGGCGTAATGAGCGACATCACCCTGCTGAGGATCTCGGAGTCCCAGAGGGAAAGGATGTTTCGAGAAAGCCTTCAGAAACCAGGGCCGTTTGCCGCTATGCTCTGCAGGGCGATGATACCAGAGTATCTGATGGTGTCGTGGCGCGGTAACGTGTCCTACCACGGAGGGCCCACTAAGATCGCCCTACCCAGGATCCTGATGAACAGGCTGGAAATGTACCTTCATGAGACCTACGAGGAGTTCTCCTATGAGGATTTCGCCTCCATCCCCGGCCATATTGACCGGATTTTCGCGTAGGTGCACTGGGACTAAAGAGTGGAGCGTCTTGGGCAGCATAATCATGACTTACCGGACATTGTAAAAAAAATTTTAAATACTTGGGACTAAATTGTGAAGAGCCTAAGGCAGACAAATCATGAAAAACCCTTTGTTACTATTGTAAATATTCCAGTTTTTTTGCAGATAATTGTTTACATGTTTAAACACTTTAATAAAAAGCCATTGTTAATATTATAAATATTCCAGTTCTTGTAAAAATAAATGTTTAGATATTTAAAGCACTCACTGCTTGATACTTCCCCTGATTCTGTCTCCGGGGTAAGGGATGGGGACGGTTGGTAGGGGATCTCGGTAAGGGTGATGAAGAGCTCCTGGCTGTCGGGGAAATCAGCGGTGCCAGCGCTGTCGACTGCCTCGTCCTCATAGACTTTAAGGTCAGAAGGGACCAATATGGTCATCTAGTCTGACCTCCCGCATGATGCAGGCCACAAAAGCTGACTCACCCACAACAGAACCTTCCAGCCTGCGACCCCTGCCCTATGCTGCGGAGGAAGGCGAAAAACCTCCAGGGCCTCTGCCAATCTACCCTGGAGGAAAATTCCTTCCCGACCCCAAATATGGCGATCAGCAGAACCCCGAGCATACAGGCAAGATTCTACAGCCGGACCCTCCTCATCTCCTTCTTCATCTTCCCCGTCCGCTAACATGTCCGACGAGGAACCTGCCGCGGACAATATCCCATCCTCAGAGTCCACGGTCAGTGGTGGGGTAGTGGTGGCGGCCGCACCTAGGATGGAATGCAGTGCCTCGTAGAAACGGGATGTGTGGGGATGGGATCCGGAGCGTCCGTTTGCCTCTTTGGTTTTTTGGTAGCCTTGTCTCAGCTCCTTGATTTTCACGCGGCACTGCGTTGCATCCCGGCTGTATCCTCTCTCTGCCATGGCTTTAGAGATCTTCTCGTAGATCTTTGCATTCCGTCTTTTGGAGCGCAGCTCTGAAAGCACGGACTCATCGCCCCACACAGCGATGAGATCCAAGACTTCCCGATCAGTCCATGCTGGGGCCCTCCTTCTATTAGATTGCACGGCCATCTCTGCTGGAGAGCTCTGCATCGTTGCCAGTGCTGCTGAGCTCGCCACGCTGTCCAAACAGGGAATGAGATTCAAACTGCCCAGACAGGAAAAGGAATTCAAATTTTCCCGGGGCTTTTCCTGTGTGGCTGATCAGAGCATCCGAGCTCGGACTGCTGTCCAGAGCGTCAACAGAGTGCTGCACTGTGGGATAGCTCCCGGAGCTATTACCGTCGATTTCCATCCACACCTAGCCTAATTCGATATGGCCATTTCGAATTTAGCGCTACTCCTCTCGTTTTGGAGGAGTACAGAAGTCGAATTTAAGAGAGCTCTATGTCGAACTAAATAGCTTCGTGGTGTGGACGGGTGCAGGGTTAATTCGATGTAACGGCGCTAAATTCGACATAAAAGCCTAGTGTAGACCAGGCCTCAGATACTTGGCCCTCAGATCCTGTGGTGATGGGCACCAACTGAGAAACCTAGATAAATAGCTCCATGTAGACGAACGAATGTCAGTGCAGAGGTGTCATGGGGTTGCTGGTCCCTTTAAGTGGAGTCTGGGCCCAGGCTACGTATGGGAAGCTAATTTAAAAGCAAAGAGCCCATGTAGGGCAGATGACTGTCTGTCAGGCACCTGGCCCTGATCAAAGGCCATCAGGACTCAGTGGCAAGGAGGGGCTCTTGGGATAGGCCCGTTCTGTTGCTGCAGGAGGAGACCTACAGCCTGTTTAACTCTCTAAGCTGTCAGGTAAACTGATGGAGTAGAAAGGGTCCAGCTTTAGCCCCCAGCTCAGCCAATCAGCATTGAGACTCTGCGGAGCGGGAGGCTGAGGGGTCTCACCACATGGCCCAAAGGATGGCCCAGCTCACCAGTGGGGATCACTGTCAGAGCACTCTTCCTGTCCCATGGCTTTGTAAGAGCCTCCCACAATAAGGGCTGGACAGCAGCCCCCTCCTCGCCTGTGGAGGGAGGGAAGAAGGGAAAAGGGAAAACAAAAGAGACACAATCCACAATGTCCCCAGTGATTCTAAGGTACAAAGGCTTAAGTGGGGGGAAAATTCTCCCACCTTAACCTAGTGTTTTCCATGCCTAGAATTTGGCCGGCACCAGATGGCTCAGGCTGAACAGGTTCCAAACCGCTCTGAGGCTCTGACCTTCTCAACAGGGACGGCTGTTTTCCAGCTAAATCAGTAGTGGGAAAGGGGGAAACTCCGAAGAGGCTCCTCCTCGCGCTCACGTACCTGAACCTGAATTCTCCCTCAGGCCTCAAGGGGAGACCTCGGGAAGGAGACTGGCTGCAGCAAACCAAGGGGGGTCTCTGAGATTGCCCCTGCCCTGCAGCCTGTCCTGCCTGTCCGTTGCCATGGACTCTCTGTGAGATCACCGCCTCCCAACCTCTTTTCACCAATCAGCCGAGGTGCTGCAAAAGGCCCTTGTGATGTCACTGCCACACCCACCCCTGCCCTGTGGGGCTAATGTCCTGCTCCTGCCCAGCTCCTTTCGATGTTTGTGCTGCTCCCCCTGTATCGCCCCCCCCCTCACACACACACACACACACTCACTGTTAGCTCTGGGGATCAATCAGGCTACTCATGAAAACATCAGAGGCTGCTCTATGTGCCACACTCCGGTTTTCAGAGATTTCTAGACTTTAAGGCCAGAAGAGACCATTCGATCACATCATCTGACCCCTCCCCTCCCCGCCTCTTGCATAGCATCTTGTATAGCACAGTGGCTAGTTTTGGACCAAAGCACACTCCAGAAAGGCATCTAGTCTTCATTGGAAGACATCAAGAGATGGAGAAACCACCACTTCCCCTGGTAGTTTGGAGGAAACTGATGCAGAGAGGGGAAGGGAACTGACCCCAAGGCCACACCTGTGAGTCTGTATCATAAGACATACGCACAACGACACCGTGCTAAGGTCGTACAAGCAACCTTCATTCTGGTGTTTCCTAACGTTTAAAGGCCAGGTCTGCACACAGTTCTTGGTAGTTCTATAACTATTTTGGGTAGGGATGCATTTATAGACTCATAGACTCATAGACTTTAAGGTCAGAAGGGACCAATATGGTCATCTAGTCTGACCTCCCGCATGATGCAGGCCACAAAAGCTGACCCACCCACAACAGAATCTTCCAGCCTGCGACCCCTGCCCTATGCTGCGGAGGAAGGCGAAAAACCTCCAGGGCCTTTGCCAATCTACCCTGGAGGAAAATTCCTTCCCGACCCCAAATATGGCGATCAGCAGGACCCCGAGCATATAGGCAAGTTTCTACAGCCGGACCCTCATTTTACCCGCGATGGCACGTTAATGTCTAATTGACTAAAATCACGTTATCCCATCAAACCATTCCCTCCATAAACTTATCAAGCCTAATCTTGAAGCCAGAGAGGTCTTTCGCCCCCACCGTTTCCCTCGGAAGGCTGTTCCAAAATTTCACCCCTCTGACGGTCAGAAACCTTCGTCTAATTTCAAGCCTAAACTTCCCCACGGCCAGTTTATATCCATTTGTTCTCGTGTCCACATTACTACTGAGCTGAAATAATTCCTCTCCCTCCTTGGTATTAATCCCTTTGATATATTTAAAGAGAGCAATCATATCCCCCCTCAGCCTTCTTTTGGTTAGGCTAAACAAACCGAGCTCCTCGAGTCTCCTTTCATAGGAAAGGTTTTCCATTCCTCGGATCATCCTAGTGGCCCTTCTCTGTACCCGTTCCAGTTTGAGTTCATCCTTTTTAAACATAGGAGACCAGAACTGCACACAGTACTCCAAATGAGGTCTCACCAGCGCCTTGTATAACGGAAGCAGCACCTCCCTGTCCCTACTAGAAATACCTCGCCTAACGCATCCCAAGATCGCATTAGCTTTTTTCACAGCCACGTCACATTGCCGACTCATAGTCATCCTGCGATCAACCAGGACTCCGAGGTCCTTCTCCTCCTCCGTCACTTCCAACCTATGCGTCCCTAACTTATAACTAAAATTCTTGTTAGTCATCCCTAAATGCATCACCTTACACTTCTCACTATTAAATCTCATCCTATTATTGTTACTCCAATTTACAAGGTCATCCAAGTCTCCCTGCAGAATATCCCGATCCTTCTCCAAATTGGCAATACCTCCCAACTTTGTGTCATCCGCAAACTTTATCAGCCCACTCCTACATTCGGTTCCGAGGTCAGTAACGAATAGATTAAATAAAATCGGACCCAAAACCGAACCTTGAGGAACCCCACTGGTGACCTCCGTCCAACCCGACAGTTCACCTTTCAGTACTACCCGCTGCAGTCTCCCCTTTAACCAGTTCTTTATCCACCTCTGGATTTTCATATCGATCCCCATCTTTTCCAATTTAACCAATAATTCCACGTGCGGCACAGTATCAAACGCTTTACTAAAATCTAGGTAAATCAGATCCACCGCATTTCCTTTATCTAGAAGGTCTGTTACTTTCTCAAAGAAGGAGATCAAGTTGGTTTGGCACGATCTTCCTTTCGTAAACCCATGTTGTAATTTGTCCCAATTGCCATTCACCTCAAGGTCCTTAACTACTTTTTCCTTCAAAATTTTTTCCAACACCTTGCATACTACAGAGGTTAAACTAACAGGCCTGTAGTTACCCGGGTCACTTTTTTTCCCCTTCTTGAAAATAGGAACCACATTAGCTATTTTCCAGTCCATCGGTACCACCCCCGAGTTTACAGATTTATTAAAAATTATCGCCAAGGGGCTTGCAATTTCTCGCGCCAGCTCCTTCAATATTCTAGGATGAAGATCATCCGGTCCGCCCGATTTAGTCCCATTTAGCTAGTCAAGTTTGGCTTCCACCTCTGATACTGTAATGTCAATCGCCCCTCCTTTATTCCCCTCTGTCCCGCTCCCTCTATTCCTAAGCCCTTCATTAGCCTTATTAAAGACCGATGCAAAATATTCATTTAGATATTGTGCCATGCCTAGATTATCCTTAATCTCCACTCCATCTGCATGCTTCAGCGGCCCCACTTCCTCTTTCTTTGTTTTCTTCCTATTTATATGGCTATAAAACCTCTTACTATTGGATTTAATTCCCCTCGCGAGGTCCAACTCTACACGGCTTTTGGCCTTTCTCACCGCATCCCTACATGCTCTGACCTCAATAAGGTAGGTTTCCTTGCCGATCTCTCCCCTCTTCCATTCTTTGTACGCTTTCTGTTTTTTCTTAATCACCCCTTTGAGACGCCCGCTCATCCAGCTAGGTCTAATTCTCCTGCCCACTAACCGTTTCCCCTTTCTCGGGATACAGGCCTCGGACAGCTCGTGCAACTTCAGCTTGAAATAATCCCAGGCCTCATCTGCCTTTAGCTCTCTAAGTATGTTAGCCCAATCCACTTCCCTAAGTAGTCGCCTTAATTTATTAAAGTTGGCCTTTTTGAAATCGTAAACCTTAGTCACTGTTTTATTTCTGTTAATCCTTCCATTTAGTTTAAACCGAATTAG
Organism: Emys orbicularis; assembly: GCF_028017835.1. NCBI lineage: Eukaryota > Metazoa > Chordata > Testudines > Emydidae > Emys > Emys orbicularis. The sequence continues at coordinate 17,937,869 of NC_088703.1, read as the reverse complement.
CTCATGGTCACTCGAGCCAAGGTTGTCCCCTACAACCATTTCCTCAACGAGGTCCTCACTACTCACCAGCACCAAATCTAAAATGGCATCCCCCCTCATCGGTTCAGCTACTACTTGATGAAGGAATTCATCTGCTAGCACGTCTAGGAACACATTTATTTACATCTCCCTTAATAGTTGTCCCAGCACAACTTCTACTGTGCACACAGTTATATCCTCATACAAGTGTCTTACACCAATATAGCTTAGTCCCCCCACTGTACTGGTATAAAGCACCATAATACTGATATGACTGTCCCCATACTAGGCGGGTTGTACTGCTTGAACTATACTAGTAGAGCTCAAGAACTACAACTTTCTAGTGTAAACAAGCCCTTGCTCACTATCACTCGTGCACCTTTATATTGAATTAGAAAAAAAAAGTCAGTCTCTTGTTACGGGGGAACAGAGATTGCCTCCCCACAGGACAAATGACACTCAGATACTTGGCCCTCAGATCCTGTGGTGATGGGCACCAACTGAGAAACCTAGATAAATAGCTCCATGTAGACGAACGAATGTCAGTGCAGAGGTGTCATGGGGTTGCTGGTCCCTTTAAGTGGAGTCTGGGCCCAGGCTACGTATGGGAAGCTAATTTAAAAGCAAAGAGCCCATGTAGGGCAGATGATTGTCTGTCAGGCACCTGGCCCTGATCAAAGGCCATCAGGACTCAGTGGCAAGGAGGGGCTCTTGGGACAGGCCCGTTCTGTTGCTGCAGGAGGAGACCTACAGCCTGTTTCACTCTCTAAGCTGTCAGGTAAACTGATGGAGTAGAAAGGGTCCAGCTTTAGCCCCCAGCTCAGCCAATCAGCATTGAGACTCTGGGGAGCGGGAGGCTGAGGGGTCTCACCACATGGCCCAAAGGATGGCCCAGCTCACCAGTGGGGATCACTGTCAGAGCACTCTTCCTGTCCCATGGCTTTGTGAGGGCCTCCCACAATGAGGGCTGGACAGCAGCCCCCTCCTCGCCTGTGGAAGGAGGGAAGAAGGGAAAAGGGAAAACAAAAGAGACACAAACCCCAATGTCCCCAGTGATTCTAAGGGACAAAGGCCTAAGTGGGGGAAAAATTCTCCCACCTTAACCTAGTGTTTTCCATGCCTAGAATTTGGCCGGCACCAGATGGCTCAGGCTGAACAGGTTCCAAACCGCTCTGAGGCTCTGACCTTATCAACAGGGACGGCTGTTTTCCAGCTAAATCAGTAGTGGGAAAGGGGGAAACTCCAAAGAGGCTCCTCCTCGCGCTCACGTACCTGAACCTGAATTCTCCCTCAGGCCTCAAGGGGAGACCTCGGGAAGGAGACTGGCTGCAGCAAACCAAGGGGGGTCTCTGAGATTACCCCTGCCCTGCAGCCTGTCCTGCCTGCCCGTTGCCATGGACTCTCTGTGAGGTCACCGCCTCCCAACCTCTTTTCACCAATCAGCCGAGGTGCTGCAAAAGGCCCTTGTGATGTCACTGCCACACCCACCCCTGCCCTGTGGGGCTAATGTCCTGCTCCTGCCCAGCCCCTTTCGATGTTTCAGCTGCTCCCCCTGTATCGCCCCCCCCCCCACACACACACACACACACACTCACTGTTAGCTCTGGGGATCAATCAGGCTACTCATGAAAACATCAGAGGCTGCTCAATGTGCCACACTCCGGTTTTCAGAGATTTCTAGACTTTAAGGCCAGAAGAGACCATTCGATCATATCATCTGACCCCTCCCCTCCCCGCCTCTTGTATAGCATCTTGTATAGCACAGTGGCTAGATATCACAGACCTCTTGTAGAGCACAGTGGCTAGTTTTGGACCAAAGCACACTCCAGAAAGGCATCTAGTCTTCATTGGAAGACATCAAGAGATGGAGAAACCACCACTTCCCCTGCTAGTTTGGAGGAAACTGATGCAGAGAGGGGAAGGGAACTGACCCCAAGGCCACACCTGTGAGTCTGTATCATAAGACATATGCACAACGACACCGTGCTAAGGTCGTACAAGCAACCTTCATTCTGGTGTTTCCTAACGTTTAAAGGCCTGGTCTGCACACAGTTCTTGGTAGTTCTATAACTATTTTGGGTAGGGATGCATTTATTTACATCTCCCTTAATAGTTGTCCCAGCACAACTTCTACTGTGCACACAGTTATATCCTCATACAAGTGTCTTACACCAATATAGCTTAGTCCCCCCACTGTATTGGTTATAAGGCACCGTTATACTGATATGACTGTCCCCATACTAGGGGGGTTGTACTGCTTGAACTATACTAATAGAGCTCAAGCACTACAACTTTCTAGTGTAAACAAGCCCCTGCTCACTATCACTCGTGCACCTTTATATTGAATTCGAACAAAAAAGTCAGTCTCTTGTTACGGGGGAACAGAGCTTGCCTCCCCACAGGACAAATGACATTCAGATACTTGGCCCTCAGATCCTGTGGTGATGGGCACCAACTGAGAAACCTAGATAAATAGCTCCATGTAGACGAACGAATGTCAGTGCAGAGGTGTCATGGGGTTGCTGGTCCCTTTAAGTGGAGTCTGGGCCCAGGCTACGTATGGGAAGCTAATTTAAAAGCAAAGAGCCCATGTAGGGCAGATGATTGTCTGTCAGGCACCTGGCCCTGATCAAAGGCCATCAGGACTCAGTGGCAAGGAGGGGCTCTTGGGACAGGCCCGTTCTGTTGCTGCAGAAGGAGACCTACAGCCAGTTTAACTCTCTAAGCTGTCAGGTAAACTGATGGAGTAGAAAGGGTCCAGCTTTAGCCCCCAGCTCAGCCAATCAGCGTTGAGACTCTGCGGGGCAGGAGGCTGAGGGGTCTCACCACATGGCCCAAAGGATGGCCCAGAGCCCCAGTGGGGATCACTGTCAGAGCACTCTTCCTGTCCCATCGCTTTGCGAGGTCCTCTCACAACGAGGGCTGGAAAGCAGCCCCCTCCTCGCCTGTGGAGGGAGGGAAGCAGGGAAAAGGGAAACCAAGAGACACAAACCCCAATGTCCCCAGTGATTCTAAGGGACAAAGGCCTAGGTGGGGAAAACATTCATAGATTCATAGATTCTTGGACTGGAAGGGACCTCGAGAGGTCATCGAGTCCAGTCCCCTGCCCTCATGGCAGGACCAAATACTGTCTAGACCATCCCTGATAGACATTTATCTAACCTACTTTTAAATATCTCCAGAGATGGAGATTCCACAACCTCCCTAGGCAATTTATTCCAGTGTTTAACCACCCTGACAGTTAGGAACTTTTTCCTAATGTCCAACCTAAACCTCCCTTGCTGCAATTTAAGCCCATTGCTTCTTGTTCTATCCTTAGAGGCTAAGGTGAACAAGTTTTCTCCCTCCTCCTTATGACACCCTTTTAGATACCTGAAAACTTCTATCATGTCCCCTCTCAGTCTTCTCTTTTCCAAACTAAACAAACCCAATTCTTTCAGCCTTCCTTCATAGGTCATGTTCTCAAGACCTTTAATCATTCTTGTTGCTCTTCTCTGGACCCTCTCCAATTTCTCCACATCTTTCTTGAAATGCGGTGCCCAGAACTAGACAGAATACTCCAGTTGAGGCCTAACCAGTGCAGAGTAGAGCGGAAGAATGACTTCTCCTGTCCTGCTCACAACACACCTGTTAATACATCCCAGAATCATGTTTGCTTTTTTTGCAACAGCGTCACACTGTTGACTCATATTTAGCTTGTGGTCCACTATAACCCCTAGATCCCTCTCTGCCGTACTCCTTCCTAGACAGTCTCTTCCCATTCTGTATGTGTGAAACTGATTGTTCCTTCCTAAGTGGAGCACTTTGCATTCGTCTTTGTTAAACCTCATCCTGTTTACCTCAGACCATTTCTCCAATTTGTCCAGATCATTTTGAATTATGACCCTGTCCTCCAAAGCAGTTGCAATCCCTCCCAGTTTGGTATCATCTGCAAACTTAATAAGCGTACTTTCTAGGCCAATATCGAAGTCGTTGATGAAGATATTGAACAGAGCCGGTCCCAAAACAGACCCCTGCGGAATCCCACTTGTTATACCTTTCCAGCAGGATTGGGAACCATTAATAACTACTCTCTGAGTACGGTTATCCAGCCAGTTATACACCCACCTTATAGTAGCCCCATCTAAGTTGTATTTGCCTAGTTTATCGATAAGAATATCATGCGAGACTGTATCAAATGCCTTACTAAAATCTAGGTATACCACATCCACCGCTTCTCCCTTATCCACAAGACTCGTTATCCTATCAAAGAAAGCTATCAGATTGGTTTGACACGATTTGTTCTTTACAAATCCATGCTGGCTATTCCCTATCACCTTACCATCTGTGACGGTGCTGCCCGTGGGAGCCAGCTGAGGTCACTCAATCAGGGTGAACTGCAAACAAAACGGGGCAGACCAACCCCAAACGCTGGTGGTTATTCCAATACTTAGATTTACCAAGCCAGCACAAAACAGCTTCTATAGTACCTCACTGGTTACTTAGAAGTCCAAACAACGCAGTTCCCTTCAAGTACCCAGCCTCAGGCCTCCGTCCAGACACACCTGTCAGATATATGATTACTGAAAATCTTCCTTCATCATATAAAAGAAAAGGTTCTTCCAATCCCAAAGGATCAGCCACATACCCAGGTCCAATTATAACTTAGATCTTACCCAAAATACACGCTAATAACCAATTCTTATTACATAAGAACATAAGAAAGGCCATACCGGGTCAGATCAAAGGTCCATCTAGCCCAGTATCCTGCTTGTGCGCTGCTTTATAAAGCCCTGGCCTGGGTGAATGCCCCGCCCACTGATTAAGGCTCAGCCAATTACCAGAGGCTTCTAGCCTTCAGACCTTCCTTTGAAGCTCACAGCTTCCAACTGCCAGCCACAGCACACGGTCCTTCAAACAACCAAACAACCAAACAGACTGACAAACACAAGCTCAGCACACAGCAAGTAACCCCCAAACACAAACAAACACACACTACAGACAGTCACTTACCCCAAGGGTCCTGTATTTGCTCCTCCTTCACCTGGAGAACTCCCTTGCGAAACTCCCTGTTAGCAGCCCCTGGTCGCAAAAGCGAACTAACCTAAAATGTATTAAAAAAGAAAAGAGAGAGTGTGTTGGTTAAAAGATCAATATACATACAGACTTGAATTCAATTCTTGAGGTTCAGATACATAGCAAGGGTGAGCTTGCAGTTGACAAAAGTCCTTTTAGATATAGTCCATAGGCTATAGTCCAATGGCCATATTCAGGGTGACTCCAGTCAGTGACTGGGGATCTCAATCCTTGTGGCTTAAGCTTTCCCCCTCTTGAAACCCAAAGCAGATCTGAGACGAAGCAGAATCGTGTCCCAGGGTTCTTATACATTTCCAGCAGCCTTTCGGCCTGAGAAAACAATAGGCTTAACTCTCCTTCTCCCAAACATCCTGGCAATTAGCACAGGGTAATTTATCCATTAAACAGTTCAGATACAGGTTACCACAACCTTCAAAGAGACAGAGAGACAATAATACTATTTCACTCAAGTATCATCATAAATGTTAATATTCCTTTTTGATCTTTGAATTAAAGTTACAGCAATAGACAAGACTTGTTTGTTTACATCACAAGACCTGAGCAAACATCTACCCTTGAGATCTCTAACAATGCAGACTTGCATTTCAAAGCTCTATTCATTTACATATCTTCCTAACCAGTTTCTACAATTCACCCATGGGTCAGGCCAGTCTGAGTTAATTAACTCTTTCTGGCCCTGTCATCTTTCAATGAAATATTATTTTACACTCAGAACGTCACACCACCTTCCAAGTGTTTGCAGATGATTTCCTTAATTACTTGCTCCATTATCTTCCCTGGCATAGAAGTTAAACTAACTGGTCTGTAGTTTCCTGGGTTGTTTTTATTTCCCTTTTTATAGATGGGCACTATATTTGCCCTTTTCCAGTCTTCTGGAATCTCTCCTGTCTCCCATGATTTTCCAAAGATAATAGCTAGAGGCTCAGATACCTCCTCTATTAGCTCCTTGAGTATTCTAGGATGCATTTCATCAGGCCCTGGTGACTTGCAGGCACGAAAGCTTATGCTGAAATAAATTTGATAGTCTCTAAGGTGCCACAAGTACTCCTGTTCTTTTAACTTTTCTAAGTGATTTTTAACTTGTTCTTATTTTATTTTATCTTCTAAACCTACCCCCTTCCCATTAGCATTCACTATGTTAGGCATTCCTTCAGACTTCTCGGTGAAGACCGAAACAAAGAAGTCATTAAGCATCTCTGCCATTTCCAAGTTTCCTGTTACTGTTTCTCCCTCGTCACTGAGCAGTGGGCCTACCCTGTCCTTGGTCTTCCTCGTGCTCAGGGGCGGCTCTAGGCACCAGCAAAGCAAGCACGTGCTTGGGGCAGCCCATTTGCAGGGGCGGCAGGGATCCAGCATGGGAGCTGAGAACCAACAGGGGGCCCTGGGAGCTGTAGTTCCTTGGTTAGCTCCCTGCCTATAGAGCCAGCCCTGGAGCAGGGAAAGAACTACATTTCCCAGCATTCCCTTGGCCACTACCAACAGGAAAGAGGGGGAGGGAGGGAGGTAGCTGAGACCTCATGCTGCTGTGAATCGAGAGCTGCACTGTGAAGGTAGGGATACCATATTTTAACATTCAAAAAATAGGACACTCCACGGGGAGGGAGGGTTGCCCCACCCTGCCACCATCCACTCCCTCCGTCTGCCCCGCACAGAAACCCCAACCCATCCAACCCCCCTGCTCCCTGATCACCCCCTCCCAGGACCCCTGCCCCAACTGCCCCCCAGGACCCCACCCCCTACCTGTCACCTGACAAACCCCTGGGACTCCCATGCCTATCCAACTGCTGCCTGTCCCCTGACTGCCCCCCCAACCCCTGACCCATCTAACCCCCCCTTCTCCCTGCCCCTGACTGCCCCCCCAAACCTCCGCCCCATCCAACCCCCCTTGCTCCCTGTCCCTTGACTGCCCCCCCGGAACCCCCTACCCCTTCTCCAACCCCCCAGCGCCCTGACCGTGCCACTCAGACCAGCGTGCCTTGATTCGCGCAGCGCCAGACACGCTGCGGCATACATTCTGCCGTGCTCCCCTGCGGAGCCACAGCCCCCGCCCCCCTCCCAGCACCTGCCTTCCAGATTTGAACACCTCAAATTTCAGGAGTGCTCAAGCTCAATTTTGGCAGCTGTGACTTCATTTCTCCCAAATCAAATATACTGATCCATTGGAACTTGCTATAGAAAAAGTAGGATAAAATTGAGCAAGAAATGCTTCCCAGTGGTTATTAGGACTGGAATTGCTATTTTCAATAGCCATTGCCTTTTTGTTTGTTTGTTTGTTTAAAGGGAAGACAGTGAAATTGCATTGGCAAATTCCCCATAGAAAGAAAGAGTGGAACAAAAGAATAATAAAGGCACCTCAACTTTTCCTCATTTATGTAGGACAGTCTTGAGCTGCTGCCCCTGTATCGCCCCCTCGCCCCCAACACACACACACACTCACTGTTAGCTCTGGGGATCAATCAGGCTACTCATGAAAACATCAGAGGCTGCTCAATGTGCCACACTCCGGTTTTCAGAGATTTCTAGACTTTAAGGCCAGAAGAGACCATTCGATCATATCATCTGACCCCTCCCCTCCCCGCCTCTTGTATAGCATCTTGTATAGCACAGTGGCTAGATATCACAGACCTCTTGTAGAGCACAGTGGCTAGTTTTGGACCAAAGCACACTCCAGAAAGGCATCTAGTCTTCATTGGAAGACATCAAGAGATGGAGAAACCACCACTTCCCCTGCTAGTTTGGAGGAAACTGATGCAGAGAGGGGAAGGGAACTGACCCCAAGGCCACACCTGTGAGTCTGTATCATAAGACATACGCACAACGACACCGTGCTAAGGTCGTACAAGCAACCTTCATTCTGGTGTTTCCTAAGGTTTAAAGGCCTGGTCTGCACACAGTTCTTGGTAGTTCTATAACTATTTTGGGTAGGGATGCATTTATTTACATCTCCCTTAATAGTTGTCCCAGCACAACTTCTACTGTGCACACAGTTATATCCTCATACAAGTGTCTTACACCAATATAGCTTAGTCCCCTCACTGTACTGGTATAAAGCACCGTTATACTGATATGACTGTCCCCATACTAGGGGGTTTGTCCTGCTTGAACTATACTAGTAGAGCTCAAGCACTACAACTTTCTAGTGTAAAGAAGTCCCTGCTCACTATCACTCGTGCACCTTTATACTGAATTAGAACAAAAATGTCAGTCTCTTGTTACGGGGGAACAGAGATTGCCTCCCCACAGGACAAATGACACTCAGATACTTGGCCCTCAGATCCTGTGGTGATGGGCACCAACTGAGAAACCTAGATAAATAGCTCCATGTAGACGAACGAATGTCAGTGCAGAGGTGTCATGGGGTTGCTGGTCCCTTTAAGTGGAGTCTGGGCCCAGGCTACGTATGGGAAGCTAATTTAAAAGCAAAGAGCCCATGTAGGGCAGATGATTGTCTGTCAGGCACCTGGCCCTGATCAAAGGCCATCCGGACTCAGTTGTAAGGAGGGGCTCTTGGGACAGGCCCGTTCTGTTGCTGCAGGAGGAGACCTACAGCCTGTTTAACTCTCTAAGCTGTCAGGTAAACTGATGGAGTAGAAAGGGTCCAGCTTTAGCCCCCAGCTCAGCCAATCAGCATTGAGACTCTGCGGAGCGGGAGGCTGAGGGGTCTCCCCACATGGCCCAAAGGATGGCCCAGCTCACCAGTGGGGATCACTGTCAGAGCACTCTTCCTGTCCCATGGCTTTGTGAGGGCCTCCCACAATGAGGGCTGGAGAGCAGCCCCCTCCTCGCCTGTGCAGGGAGGGAAGAAGGGAAAAGGGAAAACAAAAGAGACACAAACCCCAATGTCCCCAGTGACTCTAACGGACAAAGGCTTAAGTGGGGGGAAAATTCTCCCACCTTAACCTAGTGTTTTCCATGCCTAGAATTTGGCCAGCACCAGATGGCTCAGGCTGAACAGGTTCCAAACCGCTCTGAGGCTCTGACCTTCACAACAGGGATGGCTGTTTTCCAGCTAAATCAGTAGTGGGAAAGGGGGAAACTCCAAAGAGGCTCCTCCTCGCGCTCACGTACCTGAACCTGAATTCTCCCTCAGGCCTCAAGGGGAGACCTCGGGAAGGAGACTGGCTGCAGCAAACCAAGGGGGGTCTCTGAGATTGCCCCTGCCCTGCAGCCTGTCCTGCCTGCCCGTTGCCATGGACTCTCTGTGAGGTCACCGCCTCCCAACCTCTTTTCACCAATCAGCCGAGGTGCTGCAAAAGGCCCTTGTGATGTCACTGCCACACCCACCCCTGCCCTGTGGGGCTAATGTCCTGCTCCTGCCCAGCCCCTTTCGATGTTTGAGCTGCTCCCCCTGTATCGCCCCCCCCCCCGCACACACACACACTCAATGTTAGCTCTGGGGATCAGTCAGGCTACTCATGAAAACATCAGAGGCTGCTCAATGTGCCACACTCCGGTTTTCAGAGATTTCTAGACTTTAAGGCCAGAAGAGACCATTCGATCATATCATCTGACCCCTCCCCTCCCCGCCTCTTGTATAGCACAGTGGCTAGATATCACAGACCTCTTGTATAGCACAGTGGCTAGTTTTGGACCAAAGCACACTCCAGAAAGGCATCTAGTCTTCATTGGAAGACATCAAGAGATGGAGAAACCACCACTTCCCCTGCTAGTTTGGAGGAAACTGATGCAGAGAGGGGAAGGGAACTGACCCCAAGGCCACACCTCTGAGTCTGTGTCATAAAACATATGCACAATGACACCGTGCTAAGGTCATACAAGCAACCTTCATTCTGGTGTTTCCTAACGTTTAAAGGCCTGGTCTGCACACAGTTCTTGGTAGTTCTATAACTATTTTGGGTAGGGATGCATTTATTTACATCTCCCTTAATAGTTGTCCCAGCACAACTTCTACTGTGCACACAGTTATATCCTCATACAAGTGTCTTACACCAAGATAGCTTATTCCCCTCACTGTACTGGTATAAAGCACCGTTATACTGATATGACTGTCCCCATACTAGGGGGGTTGTACTGCTTGAACTATACTAGTAGAACTCAAGCACTACAACTTTCTAGTGTAAACAAGTCCCTGCTCACTATCACTCGTGCACCTTTATATTGAATTCGAACAAAAAAGTCACTCTTGTTACGGGGGGGACAGAGATTGCCTCCCCACAGGACAAATGACACTCAGATACTTGGCCCTCAGATCCTGTGGTGATGGGCACCAACTGAGAAACCTAGATAAATAGCTCCATGTAGACGAACGAATGTCAGTGCAGAGGTGTCATGGGGTTGCTGGTCCCTTTAAGTGGAGTCTGGGCCCAGGCTACCTATGGGAAGCTAATTTAAAAGCAAAGAGCCCATGTAAGGCAGATGATTGTCTGTCAGGCACCTGGCCCTGATCAAAGGCCATCAGGACTCAGTGGCAAGGAGGGGCTCTTGGGACAGGCCCGTTCTGTTGCTGCAGGAGGAGACCTACAGCCTGTTTAACTCTCTAAGCTGTCAGGTAAACTGATGCAGTAGAAAGGGTCCAGCTTTAGCCCCCAGCTCAGCCAATCAGCATTGAGACTCTGCGGGGCGGGAGGCTGAGGGGTCTCACCACATGGCCCAAAGGATGGCCCAGCTCACCAGTGGGGATCACTGTCAGAGCACTCTTCCTGTCCCATGGCTTTGTGAGGGCCTCCCACAATGAGGGCTGGACAGCAGCCCCCTCCTCGCCTGTGGAAGGAGGGAAGAAGGGAAAAGGGAAAACAAAAGAGACACAAACCCCAATGTCCCCAGTGATTCTAAGGGACAAAGGCCTAAGTGGGGGAAAAATTCTCCCACCTTAACCTAGTGTTTTCCATGCCTAGAATTTGGCCGGCACCAGATGGCTCAGGCTGAACAGGTTCCAAACCGCTCTGAGGCTCTGACCTTCTCAACAGGGACGGCTGTTTTCCAGCTAAATCAGTAGTGGGAAAGGGGGAAACTCCAAAGAGGCTCCTCCTCGCGCTCACGTACCTGAACCTGAATTCTCCCTCAGGCCTCAAGGGGAGACCTCGGGAAGGAGACTGGCTGCAGCAAACCAAGGGGGGTCTCTGAGATTGCCCCTGCCCTGCAGCGTGTCCTGCCTGCCCGTTGCCATGGACTCTCTGTGAGGTCACCGCCTCCCAACCTCTTTTCACCAATCAGCCGAGGTGCTGCAAAAGGCCCTTGTGATGTCACTGCCACACCCACCCCTGCCCTGTGGGGCTAATGTCCTGCTCCTGCCCAGCCCCTTTCGATGTTTGAGCTGCTCCCCCTGTATCGCCCCCCACACACACACACACACACACTCACTGTTAGCTCTGGGGATCAATCAGGCTACTCATGAAAACATCAGAGGCTGCTCAATGTGCCACACTCCGGTTTTCAGAGATTTCTAGACTTTAAGGCCAGAAGAGACCATTCGATCATATAATCTGACCCCTCCCCACCCCGCCTCTTGTATAGCATCTTGTACAGCACAGTGGCTAGATATCACAGACCTCTTGTATAGCACAGTGGCTAGTTTTGGACCAAAGCACACTCCAGAAAGGCATCTAGTCTTCATTGGAAGACATCAAGAGATGGAGAAACCACCACTTCCCCTGCTAGGTTGGAGGAAACTGATGCAGAGAGGGGAAGGGAACTGACCCCAAGGCCACACCTGTGAGTCTGTATGATAAGACATACGCACAACGACACCGTGCTAAGGTCGTACAAGCAACCTTCATTCTGGTGTTTCCTAACGTTTAAAGGCCTGGTCTGCACACAGTTCTTGGTAGTTCTATAACTATTTTGGGTAGGGATGCATTTATTTACATCTCCCTTAATAGTTGTCCCAGCACAACTTCTACTGTGCACACAGTTATATCCTCATACAAGTGTCTTACACCAAGATAGCTTAGTCCCCTCACCGTACTGGTATAAAGCACCGTTATACTGATATGACTGTCCCCATACTAGGGGGGTTGTACTGCTTGAACTATACTAGTAGAGCTCAAGCACTACAACTTTCTAGTGTAAACAAGTCCCTGCTCACTATCACTCGTGCACCTTTATATTGAATTCGAACAAAAAAGTCAGTCTCTTGTTACGGGGGGAACAGAGATTGCCTCCCCACAGGACAAATGACACTCAGATACTTGGCCCTCAGATCCTGTGGTGATGGGCACCAACTGAGAAACCTAGATAAATAGCTCCATGTAGACGAACGAATGTCAGTGCAGAGGTGTCGTGGCGTTGCTGGTCCCTTTAAGTGGAGTCTGGGCCCAGGCTACGTATGGGAAGCTAATTTAAAAGCAAAGAGCCCATGTAGGGCAGATGATTGTCTGTCAGGCACCTGGCCCTGATCAAAGGCCATCCGGACTCAGTTGTAAGGAGGGGCTCTTGGGACAGGCCCGTTCTGTTGCTGCAGGAGGAGACCTACAGCCTGTTTAACTCTCTAAGCTGTCAGGTAAACTGATGGAGTAGAAAGGGTCCAGCTTTAGCCCCCAGCTCAGCCAATCAGCATTGAGACTCTGCGGAGCGGGAGGCTGAGGGGTCTCACCACATGGCCCAAAGGATGGCCCAGCTCACCAGTGGGGATCACTGTCAGAGCACTCTTCCTGTCCCATGGCTTTGTGAGGGCCTCCCACAATGAGGCCTGGACAGCAGCCCCCTCCTCGCCTGTGGAGGGAGGTAAGAAGGGAAAAGGGAAAACAAAAGAGACACAAACCCCAATGTCCCCAGTGACTCTAACGGACAAAGGCTTAAGTGGGGGGAAAATTCTCCCACCTTAACCTAGTGTTTTCCATGCCTAGAATTTGGCCAGCACCAGATGGCTCAGGCTGAACAGGTTCCAAACCACTCTGAGGCTCTGACCTTCACAACAGCGACGGCTGTTTTCCAGCTAAATCAGTAGTGGGAAAGGGGGAAATTCCGAAGAGGCTCCTCCTCGCGCTCACGTACCTGAACCTGAATTCTCCCTCAGGCCTCAAGGGGAGACCTCGGGAAGGAGACTGGCTGCAGCAAACCAAGGGGGGTCTCTGAGATTGCCCCTGCCCTGCAGCCTGTCCTGCCTGCCCGTTGCCATGGACTCTCTGTGAGGTCACCGCCTCCCAACCTCTTTTCACCAATCAGCCGAGGTGCTGCAAAAGGCCCTTGTGATGTCACTGCCACACCCACCCCTGCCCTGTGGGGCTAATGTCCTGCTCCTGCCCAGCCCCTTTCGATGTTTGTGCTGCTCCCCCTGTATCGCCCCCCCCCACACGCACACACACACACACACTCACTGTTAGCTCTGGGGATCAATCAGGCTACTCATGAAAACATCAGAGGCTGCTCAATGTGCCACACTCCAGTTTTCAGAGATTTCTAGACTTTAAGGCCAGAAGAGACCATTCGATCATATCATCTGACCCTCCCCTCCCCTTGTATAGCATCTTGTATAGCGCAGTGGGTAGATATCACAGACCTCTTGTATAGCACAGTGGCTAGTTTTGGACCAAAGCACACTCCAGAAAGGCATCTAGTCTTCATTGGAAGACATCAAGAGATGGAGAAACCACCACTTCCCCTGGTAGTTTGGAGGAAACTGATGCAGAGAGGGGAAGGGAACTGACCCCAAGGCCACACCTGTGAGTCTGTATCATAAGACATATGCACAACGACACCGTGCTAAGGTCGTACAAGCAACCTTCATTCTGGTGTTTCCTAACGTTTAAAGGCCTGGTCTGCACACAGTTCTTGGTAGTTCTATAACTATTTTGGGTAGGGATGCATTTATTTACATCTCCCTTAATAGTTGTCCCAGCACAACTTCTACTGTGCACACAGTTATATCCTCATATAAGTGTTTTACACCAATATAGCTTAGTCCCCTCACTGTACTGGTATAAAGCACCGTTATACTGATATGACTGTCCCCATACTAGGGGGGTTGTACTGCTTGAACTATACTAGTAGAACTCAAGCACTACAACTTTCTAGTGTAAACAATCCCCTGCTCACTATCACTCGTGCACCTTTATACTGAATTAGAATAAAAAAGTCAGTCTCTTGTTACGGGGGAACAGAGCTTGCCTCCCCACAGGACAAATGACACTCAGATACTTGGCCCTCAGATCCTGTGGTGATGGGCACCAACTGAGAAACCTAGATAAATAGCTCCATGTAGACGAACGAATGTCAGTGCAGAGGTGTCATGGGGTTGCTGGTCCCTTTAAGTGGAGTCTGGGCCCAGGCTACCTATGGGAAGCTAATTTAAAAGCAAAGAGCCCATGTAGGGCAGATGATTGTCTGTCAGGCACCTGGCCCTGATCAAAGGCCATCAGAACTCAGTGGCAAGGAGGGGCTCTTGGGACAGGCCCGTTCTGTTGCTGCAGGAGGAGACCTACAGCCTGTTTAACTCTCTAAGCTGTCAGGTAAACTGATGGAGTAGAAAGGGTCCAGCTTTAGCCCCCAGCTCAGCCAATCAGCATTGAGACTCTGCGGGGCGGGAGGCTGAGGGGTCTCACCACATAGCCCAAAGGATGGCCCAGCTCACCAGTGGGGATCACTGTCAGAGCACTCTTCCTGTCCCATGGCTTTGTGAGGGCCTCCCACAATGAGGGCTGGAGAGCAGCCCCCTCCTCGCCTGTGCAGGGAGGGAAGAAGGGAAAAGGGAAAACAAAAGAGACACAAACCCCAATGTCCCCAGTGACTCTAACGGACAAAGGCTTAAGTGGGGGGGAAATTCTCCCACCTTAACCTAGTGTTTTCCATGCCTAGAATTTGGCCAGCACCAGATGGCTCAGGCTGAACAGGTTCCAAACCGCTCTGAGGCTCTGACCTTCTCAACAGGGACGGCTGTTTTCCAGCTAAATCAGTAGTGGGAAAGGGGGAAACTCCAAAGAGGCTCCTCCTCGCACTCACGTACCTGAACCTGAATTCTCCCTCAGGCCTCAAGGGCAGACCTCGGGAAGGAGACTGGCTGCAGCAAACCAAGGGGAGTCCCTGAGATTGCCCCTTCCCTGCAGCCTGTCCTGCCTGCCCGTTGCCATGGACTCTCTGTGAGGTCACCGCCTCCCAACCTCTTTTCACCAATCAGCCGAGGTGCTGCAAAAGGCCCTTGTGATGTCACTGCCACACCCACCCCTGCCCTGTGGGGCTAATGTCCTGCTCCTGCCCAGCCCCTTTCGATGTTTCAGCTGCTCCCCCTGTATCGCCCCACACACACACACACACACACACTCACTGTTAGCTCTGGGGATCAATCAGGCTACTCATGAAAACATCAGAGGCTGCTCAATGTGCCACACTCCGGTTTTCAGAGATTTCTAGACTTTAAGGCAAGAAGAGACCATTCGATCATATCATCTGACCCCTCCCCACCCCGCCTCTTGTATAGCATCTTGTACAGCACAGTGGGTAGATATCACAGACCTCTTGTATAGCACAGTGGCTAGTTTTGGACCAAAGCACACTCCAGAAAGGCATCTAGTCTTCATTGGAAGACATCAAGAGATGGAGAAACCACCACTTCCCCTGCTAGGTTGGAGGAAACTGATGCAGAGAGGGGAAGGGAACTGACCCCAAGGCCACACCTGTGAGTCTGTATGATAAGACATACGCACAACGACACCGTGCTAAGGTCGTACAAGCAACCTTCATTCTGGTGTTTCCTAACGTTTAAAGGCCTGGTCTGCACACAGTTCTTGGTAGTTCTATAACTATTTTGGGTAGGGATGCATTTATTTACATCTCCCTTAATAGTTGTCCCAGCACAACTTCTACTGTGCACACAGTTATATCCTCATACAAGTGTCTTACACCAATATAGCTTATTCCCCTCACCGTACTGGTATAAAGCACCGTTATACTGATATGACTGTCCCCATACTAGGGGGGTTGTACTGCTTGAACTATACTAGTAGAGCTCAAGCACTACAACTTTCTAGTGTAAACAAGTCCCTGCTCACTATCACTCGTGCACCTTTATATTGAATTCGAACAAAAAAGTCAGTCTCTTGTTACGGGGGGAACAGAGATTGCCTCCCCACAGGACAAATGACACTCAGATACTTGGCCCTCAGATCCTGTGGTGATGGGCACCAACTGAGAAACCTAGATAAATAGCTCCATGTAGACGAACGAATGTCAGTGCAGAGGTGTCGTGGCGTTGCTGGTCCCTTTAAGTGGAGTCTGGGCCCAGGCTACGTATGGGAAGCTAATTTAAAAGCAAAGAGCCCATGTAGGGCAGATGATTGTCTGTCAGGCACCTGGCCCTGATCAAAGGCCAGCAGGACTCAGTTGTAAGGAGGGGCTCTTGGGACAGGCCCGTTCTGTTGCTGCAGGAGGAGACCTACAGCCTGTTTAACTCTCTAAGCTGTCAGGTAAACTGATGGAGTAGAAAGGGTCCAGCTTTAGCCCCCAGCTCAGCCAATCAGCATTGAGACTCTGCGGAGCGGGAGGCTGAGGGGTCTCACCACATGGCCCAAAGGATGGCCCAGCTCACCAGTGGGGATCACTGTCAGAGCACTCTTCCTGTCCCATGGCTTTGTGAGGGCCTCCCACAATGAGGGCTGGACAGCAGCCCCCTCCTCGCCTGTGGAGGGAGGGAAGAAGGGAAAAGGGAAAACAAAAGAGACACAAACCCCAATGTCCCCAGTGACTCTAACGGACAAAGGCTTAAGTGGGGGGAAAATTCTCCCACCTTAACCTAGTGTTTTCCATGCCTAGAATTTGGCCAGCACCAGATGGCTCAGGCTGAACAGGTTCCAAACCACTCTGAGGCTCTGACCTTCACAACAGCGACGGCTGTTTTCCAGCTAAATCAGTAGTGGGAAAGGGGGAAATTCCGAAGAGGCTCCTCCTCGCGCTCACGTACCTGAACCTGAATTCTCCCTCAGGCCTCAAGGGGAGACCTCGGGAAGGAGACTGGCTGCAGCAAACCAAGGGGGGTCTCTGAGATTGCCCCTGCCCTGCAGCCTGTCCTGCCTGCCCGTTGCCATGGACTCTCTGTGAGGTCACCGCCTCCCAACCTCTTTTCACCAATCAGCCGAGGTGCTGCAAAAGGCCCTTGTGATGTCACTGCCACACCCACCCCTGCCCTGTGGGGCTAATGTCCTGCTCCTGCCCAGCCCCTTTCGATGTTTGTGCTGCTCCCCCTGTATCGCCCCCCCCCACACGCACACACACACACACACTCACTGTTAGCTCTGGGGATCAATCAGGCTACTCATGAAAACATCAGAGGCTGCTCAATGTGCCACACTCCGGTTTTCAGAGATTTCTAGACTTTAAGGCCAGAAGAGACCATTCGATCATATCATCTGACCCTCCCCTCCCCTTGTATAGCATCTTGTATAGCACAGTGGGTAGATATCACAGACCTCTTGTATAGCACAGTGGCTAGTTTTGGACCAAAGCACACTCCAGAAAGGCATCTAGTCTTCATTGGAAGACATCAAGAGATGGAGAAACCACCACTTCCCCTGGTAGTTTGGAGGAAACTGATGCAGAGAGGGGAAGGGAACTGACCCCAAGGCCACACCTGTGAGTCTGTATCATAAGACATATGCACAACGACACCGTGCTAAGGTCGTACAAGCAACCTTCATTCTGGTGTTTCCTAACGTTTAAAGGCCTGGTCTGCACACAGTTCTTGGTAGTTCTATAACTATTTTGGGTAGGGATGCATTTATTTACATCTCCCTTAATAGTTGTCCCAGCACAACTTCTACTGTGCACACAGTTATATCCTCATACAAGTGTTTTACACCAATATAGCTTAGTCCCCTCACTGTACTGGTATAAAGCACTTTTATACTGATATGACTGTCCCCATACTAGGGGGGTTGTACTGCTTGAACTATACTAGTAGAACTCAAGCACTACAACTTTCTAGTGTAAACAATCCCCTGCTCACTATCACTCGTGCACCTTTATACTGAATTAGAATAAAAAAGTCAGTCTCTTGTTACGGGGGAACAGAGCTTGCCTCCCCACAGGACAAAGGACACTCAGATACTTGACCCTCAGATCCTGTGGTGATGGGCACCAACTGAGAAACCTAGATAAATAGCTCCATGTAGACGAACGAATGTCAGTGCAGAGGTGTCATGGGGTTGCTGGTCCCTTTAAGTGGAGTCTGGGCCCAGGCTACCTATGGGAAGCTAATTTAAAAGCAAAGAGCCCATGTAGGGCAGATGATTGTCTGTCAGGCACCTGGCCCTGATCAAAGGCCATCAGGACTCAGTGGCAAGGAGGGGCTCTTGGGACAGGCCCGTTCTCTTGCTGCAGGAGGAGACCTACAGCCTGTTTAACTCTCTAAGCTGTCAGGTAAACTGATGGAGTAGAAAGGGTCCAGCTTTAGCCCCCAGCTCAGCGAATCAGCGTTGAGACTCTGAGGGACGGGAGCCTGAGGGGTCTCACCACATGGCCCAAACGATGGCCCAGAGCCCCAGTGGGGATCACTGTCAGAGCACTCTTCCTGTCCCATCGCTTTGTGAGGTCCTCTCACAACGAGGGCTGGAAAGCAGCCCCCTCCTCGCCTGTGGAGGGAGGGAAGCAGGGAAAAGGGAAACCAAGAGACACAAACCCCAATGTCCCCAGTGATTCTAAGGGACAAAGGCCTAGGTGGGGAAAACATTCATAGATTCATAGATTCCTGGACTGGAAGGGACCTTGAGAGGTCATCGAGTCCAGTCCCCTGCCCTCATGGCAGGACCAAATACTGTCTAGACCATTCCTGATAGACATTTATCTAACCTACTTTTAAATATTTCCAGAGATGGAGATTCCACAACCTCCCTAGGCAATTGATTCCAGTGTTTAACCACCCTGACAGTTAGGAACTTTTTCCTAATGTCCAACCTAAACCTCCCTTGCTGCAATTTAAGCCCATTGCTTCTTGTTCTATCCTTAGAGGCTAAGGTGAACAAGTTTTCTCCCTCCTCCTTATGACACCCTTTTAGATACCTGAAAACTGCTATCATGTCCCCTCTCAGTCTTCTCTTTTCCAAACTAAACAAACCCAATTCTTTCAGCCTTCCTTCATAGGTCATGTTCTCAAGACCTTTAATCATTCTTGTTGCTCTTCTCTGGACCCTCTCCAATTTCTCCACATCTTTCTTGAAATGCGGTGCCCAGAACTAGACAGAATACTCCAGTTGAGGCCTAACCAGTGCAGAGTAGAGCGGAAGAATGACTTCTCCTGTCCTGCTCACAACACACCTGTTAATACATCCCAGAATCATGTTTGCTTTTTTTGCAACAGCGTCACACTGTTGACTCATATTTAGCTTGTGGTCCACTATAACCCCTAGATCCCTCTCTGCCCTACTCCTTCCTAGACAGTCTCTTCCCATTCTGTATGTGTGAAACTGATTGTTCCTTCCTAAGTGGAGCACTTTGCATTCGTCTTTGTTAAACCTCATCCTGTTTACCTCAGACCATTTCTCCAATTTGTCCAGATCATTTTGAATTATGACCCTGTCCTCCAAAGCAGTTGCAATCCCTCCCAGTTTGGTATCATCTGCAAACTTAATAAGCGTACTTTCTAGGCCAATATCGAAGTCGTTGATGAAGATATTGAACAGAGCCGGTCCCAAAACAGACCCCTGCGGAATCCCACTTGTTATACCTTTCCAGCAGGATTGGGAACCATTAATAACTACTCTCTGAGTACGGTTATCCAGCCAGTTATACACCCACCTTATAGTAGCCCCATCTAAGTTGTATTTGCCTAGTTTATCGATAAGAATATCATGCGAGACTGTATGAAATGCCTTAGTAAAGTCTAGGTATACCACATCCACCGCTTCTCCCTTATCCACAAGACTCGTTATCCTATCAAAGAAAGCTATCAGATTGGTCTGACACGATTTGTTCTTTACAAATCCATGCTGGCTATTCCCTATCACCTTACCATCTGTGACGATGCTGCCCGTGGGAGCCAGCTGAGGTCACTCAATCAGGGTGAACTGCAAACAAAACGGGGCAGACCAACCCCAAACGCTGGTGGTTATTCCAATACTTAGATTTACCAAGCCAGCACAAAACAGCTTCTATAGTACCTCACTGGTTACTTAGAAGTCCAAACAACACAGTTCCCTTCAAGTACCCAGCCTCAGGCCTCCGTCCAGACACACCTGTCAGATATATGATTACTGAAAATCTTCCTTCATCATATAAAAGAAAAGGTTCTTCCAATCCCAAAGGATCAGCCACATACCCAGGTCCAATTATAACTTAGATCTTACCCAAAATACACGCTAATAACCAATTCTTATTACATAAGAACATAAGAAAGGCCATACCGGGTCAGATCAAAGGTCCATCTAGCCCAGTATCCTGCTTGTGCGCTGCTTTATAAAGCCCTGGCCTGGGTGAATGCCCCGCCCACTGATTAAGGCTCAGCCAATTACCAGAGGCTTCTAGCCTTCAGACCTTCCTTTGAAGCTCACAGCTTCCAACTGCCAGCCACAGCACACGGTCCTTCAAACAACCAAACAACCAAACAGACTGACAAACACAAGCTCAGCACACAGCAAGTAACCCCCAAACACAAACAAACACACACTACAGACAGTCACTTACCCCAAGGGTCCTGTATTTGCTCCTCCTTCACCTGGAGAACTCCCTTGCGAAACTCCCTGTTAGCAGCCCCTGGTCGCAAAAGCGAACTAACCTAAAATGTATTAAAAAAGAAAAGAGAGAGAGTGTTGGTTAAAAGATCAATATACATACAGACTTGAATTCAATGCTCGAGGTTCAGATACATAGCAAGGGTGAGCTTGCAGTTGACAAAAGTCCCTTTAGATATAGTCCATAGGTTATAGTCCAATGTCCATATTCAGGGTGACTCCAGTCAGTGACTGGGGATCTCAATCCTTGTGGCTTAAGCTTTCCCCCTCTTGAAACCCAAAGCAGATCTGAGACGAAGCAGAATCGTGTCCCAGGGTTCTTATACATTTCCAGCAGCCTTTCGGCCTGAGAAAACAATAGGCTTAACTCTCCTTCTCCCAAACATCCTGGCAATTAGCACAGGGTAATTTATCCATTAAACAGTTCAGATACAGGTTACCACAACCTTCAAAGAGACAGAGAGACAATAATACTATTTCACTCAAGTATCATCATAAATGTTAATATTCCTTTTTGATCTTTGAATTAAAGTTACAGCAATAGACAAGACTTGTTTGTTTACATCACAAGACCTGAGCAAACATCTACCCTTGAGATCTCTAACAATGCAGACTTGCATTTCAAAGCTCTATTCATTTACATATCTTCCTAACCAGTTTCTACAATTCACCCATGGGTCAGGCCAGTCTGAGTTAATTAACTCTTTCTGGCCCTGTCATCTTTCAATGAAATATTATTTTACACTCAGAACGTCACACCACCTTCCAAGTGTTTGCAGATGATTTCCTTAATTACTTGCTCCATTATCTTCCCTGGCATAGAAGTTAAACTAACTGGTCTGTAGTTTCCTGGGTTGTTTTTATTTCCCTTTTTATAGATGGGCACTATATTTGCCCTTTTCCAGTCTTCTGGAATCTCTCCTGTCTCCCATGATTTTCCAAAGATAATAGCTAGAGGCTCAGATACCTCCTCTATTAGCTCCTTGAGTATTCTAGGATGCATTTCATCAGGCCCTGGTGACTTGCAGGCACGAAAGCTTATGCTGAAATAAATGTGATAGTCTCTAAGGTGCCACAAGTACTCCTGTTCTTTTAACTTTTCTAAGTGATTTTTAACTTGTTCTTATTTTATTTTATCTTCTAAACCTACCCCCTTCCCATTAGCATTCACTATGTTAGGCATTCCTTCAGACTTCTCGGTGAAGACCGAAACAAAGAAGTCATTAAGCATCTCTGCCATTTCCAAGTTTCCTGTTACTGTTTCTCCCTCGTCACTGAGCAGTGGGCCTACCCTGTCCTTGGTCTTCCTCCTGCTCAGGGGCGGCTCTAGGCACCAGCAAAGCAAGCACGTGCTTGGGGCAGCCCATTTGCAGGGGCGGCAGGGATCCAGCATGGGAGCTGAGAACCAACAGGGGGCCCTGGGAGCTGTAGTTCCTTGGTTAGCTCCCTGCCTATAGAGCCAGCCCTGGAGCAGGGAAAGAACTACATTTCCCAGCATTCCCTTGGCCACTACCAACAGGAAAGAGGGGGAGGGAGGGAGGTAGCTGAGACCTCATGCTGCTGTGAATCGAGAGCTGCACTGTGAAGGTAGGGATACCATATTTTAACATTCAAAAAATAGGACACTCCACGGGGAGGGAGGGTAGCCCCACCCTGCCACCATCCACTCCCTCCGTCTGCCCCGCACAGAAACCCCAACCCATCCAACCCCCCTGCTCCCTGATCACCCCCTCCCAGGACCCCTGCCCCAACTGCCCCCCAGGACCCCACCCCCTACCTGTCACCTGACAAACCCCTGGGACTCCCATGCCTATCCAACTGCTGCCTGTCCCGACTGCCCCCCCAACCCCTGACCCATCTAACCCCCCCTTCTCCCTGCCCCTGACTGCCCCCCCAAACCTCCACCCCATCCAACCCCCCTTGCTCCCTGTCCCTTGACTGCCCCCCCCGGGACCCCCTACCCCTTCTCCAACCCCCCAGTCCCCTTACCGTGCCACTCAGACCAGCGTGTCTGGATTCGCGCAGCGCCAGACACGCTGCTGCATACATTCTGCCGTGCTCCCCTGCGGAGCCACAGCCCCCGCCCCCCTCCCAGCACCTGCCTTCCAGATTTGAACACCTCAAATTTCAGGAGTGCTTAAGCTCAATTTTGGCAGCTGTGACTTCATTTCTCCCAAATCAAATATACTGATCCATTGGAACTTGCTATAGAAAAAGTAGGATAAAATTGAGCAAGAAATGCTTCCCAGTGGCTATTAGGACTGGAATTGCTATTTTCAATAGCCATTGCCTTTTTGTTTGTTTGTTTGTTTAAAGGGAAGACAGTGAAATTGCATTGGCAAATTCCCCATAGAAAGAAAGAGTGGAACAAAAGAATAATAAAGGCACCTCAACTTTTCCTCATTTATGTAGGACAGTCTTGAGCTGCTGCCCCTGTATCGCCCCCCCCCACACACACACACTCACTGTTAGCTCTGGGGATCAATCAGGCTACTCATGAAAACATCAGAGGCTGCTCAATGTGCCACACTCCGGTTTTCAGAGATTTCTAGACTTTAAGGCCAGAAGAGACCATTCGATCTTATCATCTGACCCCTCCCCTCCCCGCCTCTTGTATAGCATCTTGTATAGCACAGTGGCTAGATATCACAGACCTCTTGTATAGCACAGTGGCTAGTTTTGGACCAAAGCACACTCCAGAAAGGCATCTAGTCTTCATTGGAAGACATCAAGAGATGGAGAAACCACCACTTCCCCTGGTAGTTTGGAGGAAACTGATGCAGAGAGGGGAAGGGAACTGACCCCAAGGCCACACCTGTGAGTCTGTATCATAAGACATATGAACAACGACACCGTGCTACGGTCGTACAAGCAACCTTCATTCTGGTGTTTCCTAACGTTTAAAGGCCTGGTCTGCACACAGTTCTTGGTAGTTCTATAACTATTTTGGGTAGGGATGCATTTATTTACATCTCCCTTAATAGTTGTCCCAGCACAACTTCTACTGTGCACACAGTTATATCCTCATACAAGTGTCTTACACCAATATAGCTTATTCCCCTCACTGTACTGGTATATAGCACCGTTATACTGATATGACTGTCCCCATACTAGGGGGGTTGTACTGCTTGAACTATACTAGTAGAGCTCAAGCACTACAACTTTCTAGTGTAAACAAGTCCCTGCTCACTATCACTCGTGCACCTTTATATTGAATTCGAACAAAAAAGTCAGTCTCTTGTTACGGGGGAAAAGAGATTGCCTCCCCACAGGACAAATGACACTCAGATACTTGGCCCTCAGATCCTGTGGTGATGGGCACCAACTGAGAAACCTAGATAAATACCTCCATGTAAACGAACGAATGTCAGTGCAGAGGTGTCATGGGGTTGCTGGTCCCTTTAAGTGGAGTCTGGGCCCAGGCTACGTATGGGAAGCTAATTTAAAAGCAAAGAGCCCATGTAGGGCAGATGATTGTCTGTCAGGCACCTGGCCCTGATCAAAGGCCATCAGGACTCAGTGGCAAGGAGGGGCTCTTGGGACAGGCCCGTTCTGTTGCTGCAGGAGGAGACCTACAGCCTGTTTAACTCTCTAAGCTGTCAGGTAAACTGATGGAGTAGAAAGGGTCCAGCTTTAGCCCCCAGCTCAGCCAATCAGCATTGAGACTCTGCGGAGCGGGAGGCTGAGGGGTCTCACCACATAGCCCAAAGGATGGCCCAGCTCACCAGTGGGGATCACTGTCACAGCACTCTTCCTGTCCCATGGCTTTGTGAGGGCCTCCCACAATGAGGGCTGGAGAGCAGCCCCCTCCTGGCCTGTGGAGGGAGGGAAGAAGGGAAAAGGGAAAACAAAAGAGACACAAACCCCAATGTCCCCAGTGACTCTAACCGACAAAGGCTTAAGTGGGGGGAAAATTCTTCCACCTTAACCTAGTGTTTTCCATGCCTAGAATTTGGCCAGCACCAGATGGCTCAGGCTGAACAGGTTCCAAACCGCTCTGAGGCTCTGACCTTCACAACAGGGACGGCTGTTTTCCAGCTAAATCAGTAGTGGGAAAGGGGGAAACTCCAAAGAGGCTCCTCCTCGCGCTCACGTACCTGAACCTGAATTCTCCCTCAGGCCTCAAGGGGAGACCTCGGGAAGGAGACTGGCTGCAGCAAACCAAGGGGGGTCTCTGAGATTGCCCCTGCCCTGCCGCCTGTCCTGCCTGCCCGTTGCCATGGACTCTCTGTGAGGTTACCGCCTCCCAACCTCTTTTCACCAATCAGCCGAGGTGCTGCACAAGGCCCTTGTGATGTCACTGCCACACCCACCCTGCCCTGTGGGTCTAATGTCCTACTCCTGCCCAGCCCCTTTTGATGTTTGAGCTGCTCCCCCTGTATCGCCCCCCCCCCCCCCCCACACACACACACTCACTGTTAGCTCTGGGGATCAATCAGGCTACTCATGAAAACATCAGAGGCTGCTCAATGTGCCACACTCCGGTTTTCAGAGATTTCTAGACTTTAAGGCCAGAAGTGACCATTCGATCATATAATCTGAGCCCTCCCCTCCCGGCCTCTTGTATAGCATCTTGTATAGCACAGTGGCTAGATATCACAGACCTCTTGTATAGCACAGTGGCTAGTTTTGGACCAAAGCACACTCCAGAAAGGCATCTAGTCTTCATTGGAAGACATCAAGAGATGGAGAAACCACCACTTCCCCTGGTAGTTTGGAGGAAACTGATGCAGAGAGGGGAAGGGAACTGACCCCAAGGCCACACCTGTGAGTCTGTATCATAAGACATATGCACAACGACACCGTGCTAAGGTCGTACAAGCAACCTTCATTCTGGTGTTTCCTAACGTTTAAAGGCCTGGTCTGCACACAGTTCTTGGTAGTTCTATAACTATTTTGGGTAGGGATGCATTTATTTACATCTCCCTTAATAGTTGTCCCAGCACAACTTCTACCGTGCACACAGTTATGTCCTCATACAAGTGTCTTACACCAATATAGCTTATTCCCTTCACTGTACTGGTATAAAGCACCGTTATACTGATATGACTGTCCCCATTCTAGGGGGGTTGTACTGCTTGAACTATACTAGTAGAGCTCAAGCACTACAACTTTCTAGTGTAAACAAGCCCCTGCTCACTATCACTCGTGCACCTTTATATTGAATTAGAACAAAAAAGTCAGTCTCTTGTTACGGGGGAACAGAGATTGCCTCCCCACAGGACAAATGACACTCAGGCCTTGTCTACACTACGAGAGTACTTGGATTTTAGTTAATTCGACTATGTGGAATCGATATTACTAAGTCGAACGTGTGTGTCCACACTAAGGACAGTAATTCGACTTTGTGAGACTTGGTGAGTCCACACTAACGGGGCAAGCGTCGACATTGGAAGCGGTGCACTGTGGGCAGCTATCCCACAGTTCCCGCAGTCCCCCCTGCCCATTGGAATTCTGGGTCGAGCCCCAAATGCCTTCTGGGTAAAAAAATGTGTCGAGGGTGCTTTTGGGCGCCTGTCGTCATCCGTCCGTCACTCAAGCCCTCCCTCCCTCCCTCCCTGAAAGCGCCGGCGGGAAATCAGTTCGCGCGCTTTTCTGATTACTGACAGCGCGGACGCCACAGCATTGCGAGCATGGATCCCGCTGCGACCATCGCTGCAGTTGTGGCAGTTCTCAACGCCTCGCAGCTTCTCCTCCACCTGTACCAGAGGCAGCTGCAGATCAATCATGAGAGGAGGCTACGGCACTACCGTGACGGCATGAAGTCGGACACTAGCTCCGACCTCTCTGAGAACATGAGACCCATCGCCCAGGACATCTCGCTGTCACTGGGTCTTGTTGATACTGTTGAACGGCGATTCTGGGCCCGTGAAACCAGCACGGAATGGTGGGACCGCATAGTGCTGCAGGTCTGGGATGAATCCCAGTGGCTGCGCAACTTTCGCATGCGGAAGGGGACTTTCCTCGAACTGTGTGAGTTGCTGTCCTCTGCCCTGAAGCGAAAGGACACCCGGATGCGGGCAGCCCTGACTGTCCAGAAGCGAGTGGCCATAGCCCTCTGGAAGCTCACAACGCCAGACAGCTACCGGTCCGTCGCTAACCAGTTTGGCGTGGGCAAGTCTACCGTGGGGGTTGCTGTTATGCAAGTAGCCAGGGCAATCGTCAAGCTACTGCTATCTAAGGTAGTGACCCTGGGAAACGTGGAGCTCATCAGAGATGGCTTTGCCGAGATGGGATTCCCAAACTGCGGTGGGACTATAGATGGGACTCACATCCCTATCCTGGCACCGGACCACCAGGCTAGCCAGTACATCAACCGGAAGGGCTACTTTTCCATGGTGCTGCAAGCACTGGTGGACCATCGGGGACGTTTTACCAATATCTACGTTGGATGGCCTGGCAAGGTTCATGACGCTAGGGTGTTCAGGAACTCTGGTCTGTGTAGACGGCTGCAGGAAGGTCTTTACTTCCCGGACCACAAAGTAACTGTTGGGGATGTGGAGATGCCAACAGTCATCCTCGGGGACCCTGCATACCCGCTAATGCCCTGGCTCATGAAGCCCTACACTGGCGCACTGGACTCAGGGAAAGAACTATTCAACTACCGGCTCAGCAAGTGCAGAATGGTGGTGGAGTGTGCTTTTGGCCGTCTCAAGGGGAGATGGAGAAGCCTACTCACTCGCTGTGATCTCAGCGAGACCAATATCCCCATTGTGATAGCTGCTTGCTGTGTGCTCCACAATTTGTGTGAGAGCAAGGGGGAGACCTATATGTCGGGGTGGGAGGTTGAGGCAAATAGCCTGGCTTCTGATTACGTCCAGCCAGACAGCAGGGCGATTAGAAGATCACAGCGGGACGCGCTGTGCATCAGGGAGGCTTTGAAAGCCAGGTTCCTGACTGAACAGGGTCTCCAGTGACTTTTTACTTTGTGGACACAGATGCTGAACCTGCCCCCGTTTCTTTACCCAGTTACTGTTGACTATCCTTCCAAGTTACATACCCCCTTCCCCACCTTCCCAACAAATAAAATCTGTTCTGTTCTGTTAATGAACAAGGTTCTCTTTTTTACTGTTTTCGCGGGAATGTTTTAAACCGGGGACGCAGACTGTGGCGGGGGGCGGGCTTAGTGTTTTGATGCAAATGATGCTTCTAAAGTCCGGGAATGACAGGCTCCGCAGTGCTGGATTGGTTGTTTCAACGCAGCCTGCCAGCAGTCCTGGGCGGGACTGGATGTATGTGTCGGCCAAGTGACTTTCTGGCAGGGGGCGGAGGGTAACAGATCCCCTGCTGCGTGGCTCTGTGATCCAGGATAAGGACCGCGGCATAGGATCTCTAACTGCCCTCCCCCGACACAAAGTCACAGATCAACCCCCTCGCACCCCAGAACAAGAAAACCGCCTCCCAGACTGACCAGGGTAACTGGTGACTGTGCTGTGTATGTGTCCTGATGCTGGACCTGCCCCCGCCTCTGTAGCCTGCTACAGGTGACTGTCCTGTCCAAGTAACAAACCCCTTCCCCCCCTTCAGACAGAATCCCCTCCAAAAGACACTCTTGGAAACAGTACTTAACAGAAACAGATGTTTTATTATGAACCGCACATGAAAAGGGGGGGGGGGGAGGAAACTTGGACATGGGCTAGTGTGAGATGGGTAGGAAAGGACTTTTCAAACTTAGGAACGAGAGCCTTCCATTGCTGCAGCAGTGTGCAGTGGCCGACTGACAGTTTTAACGGCCCTTGCCGCCCCTCCTTCTTTGTACTTTTGGTGAGGGGGGTGTGGGACTTGGTGGCGGAGGAGGGCGGTTAGAGATAGACAGCAGCAGTGCTCTGCCCTCCTGCCTCCGGTCTTGCAGAACATCCACTAGGCGCCGGAGCGTCTCCGTTTGCTCCCTCATTAGTCCAAGCAGGGTTTGAGTAGCCTGCTGGTCCTCCTGGCGCCACCTCTCCTCCCGTTCCATGACTGCTCTGTGCATTTGTGACAAGTTCTCCCTCCACTGTGTCGTCTGGGCTGCCTGCTCTCGTGAGCACTCCATAAGTTCATAAAACATGTCTTCCCGCGTTTTTCTCTTCCTTCTTCTAATCTGCGCTAGCCTCTGGGAGGGTGATGCCAGGCTGGGTTGGGAGACAGTCGCAGATGTGTCTGTGGGAATGGGAAAAAGGGAGTAAATTCCTGAGACAGATAAATGAAGTTGCTAACAAAGAGCATAGTCTTTCTCTGTGAACAACACCATGCACTGCACCTTTCACATGCGCACTCAGGACAAGGTCGAATTTTCGGCCCTCGCCTTATGTGTCTGGGGTCCTGCAGTTGCGATCAGAGAAGCGTTGCAGGACACCTCTACTTCTGCTGCAGGAAAACATGGTAAGCCGTAGACTTGTGGCAGCTTAAACATGTAATAGTAGCACTGGGCTCCTTTCGCACTGAATGCAAGGCCACTCTCTGCTGGCAGCAATCAGGGAAGCATGAGCTCTGCCCCTGTCCCACCACCTCGCGGCTGTCCCCGGGAAAGATCCCTGTATGCTGCCCCTCTGCCGCCTCCACCGCGTGGCTGTAAAGCAGTCCCAATACTAACATTCCCCTCCCTAATTTAAAGCAGGGCGTCATGTGTGACATTACACTCATGAGGATCTCGGAGACCGAGAGGGGAAGGATGCTGCGTGAGAGCATGCAGAGGCCTGGGCCGTATGCCGCCATGCTGTGCCGCGCACTGATCCCCGACTACCTGATGGACTCATGGCGTGGGAACGTGTCTTACCACGGGGGACCGAACAAGATCGCCCTGCCGTGGAACCTCATGCGCATGCTGGAGCGGTACCTCCAGGAGAGCTATGCCGAGCTATCCCAGGAGGACTGTCTGTCCATTCCCGGGCACATTGACCGCCTTTTCATTTAAGTTCAGCATAACGGACTACAGAGTGGAGCGTCCTGTGGTGGACTAATCATGAATATCCGGACAGTACTTGATTTTCTATACATAGTTAGGATTAAATAGTTCAGTAAGCCAACTAAATCATAAACAACAAATTACTAATATAGTTAATATTCCTGTTTTGTTATAAATAAAAGTTTCTATGTTTAAATGAGTGACTGAAAAGCCCATTCTTAACAATATAAATATTCCACTTATGTTAAAATGAAATGTTTAGATGTTTAAAGCACTCACTGCTTGATCCTTCCCCTGATTCGGTGTCCGGGGTAAGGGCTGTGGACGGTTGGTAGGGGATCTCTGTAAGGGTGATGAAGAGCTCCTGGCTGTCGGGGAAATCAGCGGTGCAAGCGCTGTCGACTGCCTCGTCCTCCTCATCTCCTTCCTCATCTTCCCCGTCACCTAACATTTCCGAGGAGGAACCGGCCGTGGACAATATCCCATCCTCGGAGTCCACGGTCAGTGGTGGGGTAGTGGTGGCGGCCGCACCTAGGATGGAATGCAGTGCCTCGTAGAAACGGGATGTGTGGGGCTGGGATCCGGAGCGTCGGTTTGCCTCTTTGGTTTTTTGGTAGCCTTGTCTCAGCTCCTTGATTTTCACGCGGCACTGCGTTGCATCCCGGCTGTATCCTCTCTCTGCCATGGCTTTAGAGATCTTCTCGTAGATCTTTGCGTTCCTTCTTTTGGAGCGCAGCTCTGAAAGCACGGACTCATCGCCCCACACAGCGATGAGATCCAAGAGTTCCCGATCAGTCCATGCTGGGGCCCTCTTTCTATTAGATTGCACTGCCAACTCTGCTGGAGAGCTCTGCATCGTTGCCAGTGCTGCTGAGCTCTCCACGCTGTCCAAACAGAAAATGAGATTCAAACTGGCCAGACAGGAAAAGGAATTCAAATTTTCCCGGGGCTTTTCCTGTGTGGCTGGTCAGAGCATCCGAGCTCGAAGTGCTGTCCAGAGCGTCAACAGAGTGGTGCACTGTGAGATAGCTCCCGGAGCTATTACCGTCGATTTCCATCCACACCTAGCCTAATTCGATATTGCCATTTCGAATTTAGCGCTACTCCTCTCGTTTTCGAGGATTACAGAAGTCGAATTTAAAAGAGCTCTATTTCGAATTAAGTAGCTTCCTGGTGTGGACGGGTGCAGGGTTAATTCGATGTAACGGCGCTAAATTCGATATAAGCTCCTAGTGTAGACCAGGCCTCAGATACTTGGCCCTCAGATCGTGTGGTGATGGGCACCAACTGAGAAACCTAGATAAATAGCTCCATGTAGACGAACGAATGTCAGTGCAGAGGTGTCATGGGGTTGCTGGTCCCTTTAAGTGGAGTCTAGGCCCAGGCTAGGTATGGGAAGCTAATTTAAAAGCAAAGAGCCCATGTAGGGCAGATGATTGTCTGTCAGGCACCTGGCCCTGATCAAAGGCCATCAGGAGTCAGTGGCAAGGAGGGGCTCTTGGGACAGGCCCGTTCTGTTGCTGCAGGAGGAGACCTACAGCCTGTTTAACTCTCTAAGCTGTCAGGTAAACTGATGGAGTAGAAAGGGTCCAGCTTTAGCCCCCAGCTCAGCCAATCAGCATTGAGACTCTGCGGGGCGGGAGGCTGAGGGGTCTCACCACATGGCCCAAAGGATGGCCCAGCTCACCAGTGGGGATCACTGTCAGAGCACTCTTCCTGTCCCATGGCTTTGTGATGGCCTCCCACAATGAGGGCTGGAGAGCAGCCCCCTCCTCGCCTGTGGAAGGAGGGAAGAAGGGAAAAGGGAAAACAAAAGAGACACAATCCCCAATGTCCCCAGTGATTCTAAGGGACAAAGGCCTAAGTGGGGGAAAAATTCTCCCACCTTAACCTAGTGTTTTCCATGCCTAGAATTTGGCCGGCACCAGATGGCTCAGGCTGAACAGGTTCCAAACCGCTTTGAGGCTCTGACCTTCTCAACAGGGACGGCTGTTTTCCAGCTAAATCAGTAGTGGGAAATGGGGAAACTCCGAAGAGGCTCCTCCTCGCGCTCACGTACCTGAACCTGAATTCTCCCTCAGGCCTCAAGGGGAGACCTCGGGAAGGAGACTGGCTGCAGCAAATCAAGGGGGGTCTCTGAGATTGCCCCTGCCCTGCAGCCTGTCCTGCCTGCCCGTTGCCATGGACTCTCTGTGAGGTCACCGCCTCCCAACCTCTTTTCACCAATCAGCCGAGGTGCTGCAAAAGGCCCTTGTGATGTCACTGCCACACCCACCCCTGCCCTGTGGGGCTAATGTCCTGCTCCTGCCCAGCCCCTTTCGATGTTTCAGCTGCTCCCCCTGTATCGCCCCCCCCCCACACACACACACACACTCACTGTTAGCTCTGGGGATCAATCAGGCTACTCATGAAAACATCAGAGGCTGCTCAATGTGCCACACTCCGGTTTTCAGAGATTTCTAGACTTTAAGGCCAGAAGAGACCATTCGATCATATCATCTGACCCCCTCCCCTCCCCGCCTCTTGTATAGCATCTTGTATAGCACAGTGGCTAGATATCACAGACCTCTTGTATAACACAGTGGCTAGTTTTGGATCAAAGCACACTCCAGAAAGGCATCTAGTCTTCATTGGAAGACATCAAGAGATGGAGAAACCACCACTTCCCCTGGTAGTTTGGAGGAAACTGATGCAGAGAGGGGAAGGGAACTGACCCCAAGGCCACACCTGTGAGTCTGTATCATAAGACATATGCACAACGACACCGTGCTAAGGTCGTACAAGCAACCTTCATTCTGGTGTTTCCTAACGTTTAAAGGCCTGGTCTGCACACAGTTCTTGGTAGTTCTATAACTATTTTGGGTAGGGATGCATTTATTTACATCTCCCTTAATAGTTGTCCCAGCACAACTTCTACTGTGCACACAGTTATATCCTCATACAAGTGTCTTACACCAATATAGCTTATTCCCCTCACTGTACTGGTATAAAGCACCGTTATACTGATATGACTGTCCCCATACTAGGGGGGTTGTACTGCTTGAACTATACCAGTAGAGCTCAAGCACTACAACTTTCTAGTGTAAACAAGCCCCTGCTCACTATCACTCGTGCACCTTTATATTGAATTAGAACAAAAAAGTCAGTCTCTTGTTACGGGGGAACAGAGATTGCCTCCCCACAGGACAAATGACACTCAGATACTTGGCCCTCAGATCCTGTGGTGATGGGCACCAACTGAGAAACCTAGATAAATAGCTCCATATAGACGAACGAATGTCAGTGCAGAGGTGTCATGGCGTTGCTGGTCCCTTTAAGTGGAGTCTGGGCCCAGGCTACGTATGAGAAGCTAATTTAAAAGCAAAGAGCCCATGTAGGGCAGATGATTGTCTGTCAGGCACCTGGCCCTGATCAAAGGCCATCAGGACTCAGTGGCAAGGAGGGGCTCTTGGGACAGGCCCGTTCTGTTGCTGCAGGAGGAGACCTACAGCCTGTTTAACTCTCTAAGCTGTCAGGTAAACTGATGGAGTAGAAAGGGTCCAGCTTTAGCCCCCAGCTGAGCCAATCAGCATTGAGACTCTGCGGAGCGGGAGGCTGAGGGGTCTCACCACATGGCCCAAAGGATGGCCCAGCTCACTAGGGGGGATCACTGTCAGAGCACTCTTCCTGTCCCATGGCTTTGTGAGGGCCTCCCACAATGAGGGCTGGAGAGCAGCCCCCTCCTCGCCTGTGGAGGGAGGGAAGAAGGGAAAAGGGAAAACAAAAGAGACACAAACCCCAATGTCCCCAGTGACTCTAACGGACAAAGGCTTAAGTGGGGGGAAAATTCTCCCACCTTAACCTAGTGTTTTCCATGCCTAGAATTTGGCCAGCACCAGATGGCTCAGGCTGAACAGGTTCCAAACCGCTCTGAGGCTCTGACCTTCACAACAGGGACGGCTGTTTTCCAGCTAAATCAGTAGTGGGAAAGGGGGAAACTCCAAAGAGGCTCCTCTTCGCGCTCACGTACCTGAACCTGAATTCTCCCTCAGGCCTCAAGGGGAGACCTCGGGAAGGAGACTGGCTGCAGCAAACCAAGGGGGGTCTCTGAGATTGCCCCTGCCCTGCAGCCTGTCCTGCCTGTCCGTTGCCATGGACTCTCTGTGAGGTCACCGCCTCCCAGCCTCTTTTCACCAATCAGCCGAGGTGCTGCAAAAGGCCCTTGTGATGTCACTGCCGCACCCACCCCTGCCCTGTGGGGCTAATGTCCTGCTCCTGCCCAGCCCCTTTCGATGTTTGAGCTGCTCCCCCTGTATCGCCCCCCCCCACACACACACACACACTCACTGTTAGCTCTGGGGATCAATCAGGCTACTCATGAAAACATCAGAGGCTGCTCAATGTGCCACACTCCGGTTTTCAGAGATTTCTAGACTTTAAGGCCAGAAGAGACCATTCGATCATATCATCTGACCCCTCCCCTCCCCGCCTCTTGTATAGCATCTTGTATAGCACAGTGGCTAGTTTTGGACCAAAGCACACTCCAGAAAGGCATCTAGTCTTCATTGGAAGACATCAAGAGATGGAGAAAAAGACGGTTACTCACCGTTGTAACTGTTGTTCTTCGAGATGTGTTGCTCATATCCATTCCAGTTAGGTGTGCGCGCGCCGCGTGCACGATCGTCAGAAAACTTTTACCCTAGCAACACCCGGTGGGTCGGCTGTGTAGCCCCCTGGAGTGGCGCCCTCATGGCGCTGGATATATACCCCAGCCGACCCAGCGCCCCCTCAGTTCCTTCTTGCCGACTACTCCGACAGTGGGGAAGGGGGGCGGGTTTGGAATGGATATGAGCAACACATCTCGAAGAACAACAGTTACAACGGTGAGTAACCGTCTTTTCTTCTTCGAGTGCTTGCTCATATCCATTCCAGTTAGGTGACTCCCAAGCCCCACCTAGGTGGCGGGGTCGGAGTGAGACATTGCTGCGTGCAGAACCGCTGACCCGAAAGCAGCATCGTCCCTGGATTGTTGCACCAGCGCGTAGTGAGCAGCGAATGTGTGTACGGAAGACCAAACTGCAGCTCTACAAATGTCCTGGATCGGGACTTGAGCCAGGAAGGCAGTCGAGGAGGCCTGGGCCCTCGTGGAGTGAGCGGTGAGGCGCGGCGTCGGGACACCGGCCAGGTCGTAGCAAGCACGAATGCAGGACGTGATCCAAGTGGTCAGGCACTGTGAAGAGACCAGTGAGCCTTTCATCCGGTCGGCCACCGCAACGAAGAGTTGCGTCGTCTTCCTAAATGGCTTTGTACGGTCGATGTAGAAAGCCAGGGCCCTGCGTACGTCCAAAGAATGCAAACGCTGGTCTTGACGAGTAGCGTGTGGCTTTGGGTGGAAGACCGGGAGAAAGATATCCTGGTTTACATGGAAAGGTGAAACCATCTTGGGGAGAAAGGCAGGGTGGGGGCGAAGCTGCACCTTGTCCTTGTGGAACACCATGTATGGGGGTTCGGACGTCAGCGCTCTGAGTTCAGAAACACGCCGTGCTGAGGTGATGGCTACGAGGAAGGCCGTCTTCCAGGATAAGTAGAGGAGCGAACAGGTCGCCTGGAGAGAACGAGGTTGAGGTCCCACGTCGGAACCGGCTGGCGTTGTTGTGGGTACAGCCGGTCTAGGCCCTTGAGGAATCTAACGACCATCGGGTTAGAGAAGACCGAGGACGCGAGTTCTCCTGGGTGGAAAGCCGAAATAGCGGCGAGGTGAACCCTGATTGAAGATATCGCCAAGCCCTGCTGTCTTAGGGACAGGAGATATTCCAGTATGAGAGGGATAGGTGCCTGCAAGGGGGACGTAGCTCGTTGCTCACACCAACAGGAGAACCGCTTCCACTTGGCTAAGTAAGTGGACCGCGTCGAGGGCTTTCTACTTCCCATCAGGATCTGCTGGACGGACTGCGAGCATTGCCGCTCTGTCTGACTCAGCCATGGAGCATCCACGCTGTGAGGTGGAGCGATTGCAGATCGGGGTGACACAGTCGGCCGTGGTCCTGAGAGACGAGATCCGGAGTCAAGGGGAGCGTGATCGGCGCTTGAACCGACAGCTCCAACAGTGTGGTGTACCAGTGCTGCCTCGGCCAAGCGGGAGCTACTAGAATTACTCGTGCATGGTCTGTGCGGATCTTGAGTAGTACCCTGTGGACCAGCGGAAACGGGGGAAAGGCGTAGAACAGGTGGTCCTTCCACGTTAGAAGGAAGGCGTCCGACAGAGAGCCTGGGGCTCGCCCGTATAGGGAGCTGAACGCCTGGCACTTCCTGTTGGCTCGAGAAGCGAACAGGTCGACCTGGGGAAACCCCCACCTCTGGAAGACGGAATAGATGATGTCCGGGCGAATCGACCACTCGTGCGTCTGGAAGGACCTGCTGAGACGGTCCGCCAGTGTATTCTGGACTCCAGGAAGGAACGATGCCGTGAGATCGATCGAGTGGGCGATACAGAGGTCCCACAGGCGAATGGCTTCTTTGCAGAGGAGCGATGAGTGGGCTCCGCCTTGCTTGTTGATGTAAAACATGGCCGTGGTGTTGTCGGTGAGGACCAACACAGAACGGCCCTGTAGGAAATTGAGGAATGCCTGGCAGGCTAGTCGCACCGCCATCAGTTCTCGGACGTTGATGTGCAGGGCTAGTTCGGACGCGGACCACAGGCCCTGGGTATGGTGCTCCCCGAGGTGAGCGCCCCATCCTAGAGATGAGGCGTCCGTGACTAG
Source organism: Emys orbicularis (assembly GCF_028017835.1). NCBI lineage: Eukaryota > Metazoa > Chordata > Testudines > Emydidae > Emys > Emys orbicularis. The sequence goes on along the minus strand of NC_088703.1, from coordinate 17,901,540 downwards.
GTGGAGGGAGGGTTGTGGGGCGTGAAAAGGTACTCCTGCACAGACCGCCGTGCGGTCCAACCACCAGGTGAGGGAGGCCAAGACCGAGGACGGAACCGTGACCAGCATGTTCAGGTCGTCCCGGTGAGGACGGTACACCGATGACACCCAAGCCTGTAGTGGGCGAAGCCGTAGTCTGGCATGCCTGGTTACGTAGGTGCACGAGGCCATGTGACCCAACAGGGCAAGGCATGTTCTTATGATGGTAATCGGAGATGCCCGCAGTCCTTGAATGACGCGTGCGATGGTCTGAAATCGGCTGTCTGGCAGAATGGCTCGTGCACGTCTGGAGTCCAGGATTGCTCCGATGAACTCTATTCTCTGGGTTGGCACTAGAGTGGACTTCTCTCTGTTGAGTAGAATGCCCAGCTCGTGGAAAGTGTGTGTCACTATGTGGACGTGAGCCTGAACTTGGTCCCTGGTGCGGCTGCGCACCAGCCAGTCGTCCAAATACGGGAACACCTGTAGCCCTTGTCGACGAAGGTATGCCGCGACGACTGCCAGACACTTTGTGAACACTCTGGGAGCCGAGGACAAGCCGAAGGGAAGGACTGCAAATTGGTAGTGCACCTTGTTTACTACAAATTGCAGGAAGCGCCTGTGAGGCGGATAAATTGCTATATGGAAATATGCGTCCTTCATGTCGAGGGCGGCGAACCAGTCTCCAGGATCCAGTGAAGGAATAATGGTCCCCAATGATACCATGCGGAACTTCAACTTTACTATGAATTTGTTGAGTCCGCGCAAGTCTAAGATGGGCCGTAGACCCCCTTTCGACTTGGGGATCAGGAAGTAGCGGGAATAAAACCCCCTGCCCCTTAACTCTGGTGGAACCTCCTCTATGGCCCCCATAGCAAGGAGCCCAAAAACCTCCTGTGTAAGGAGTTGCTCGTGAGAAGGGTCCCTGAAGAGGGACGGGGAGGGGGAGTGGGAGGGGGGGGGGGCGAGGAAAACTGGAGGGCGTATCCCCTCTCCACCGTGCGAAGGACCCAACGGTCCGAGGTTATAAGGGACCAAGCACGGTGGAAACGGGAGAGGCGATCCCGGAAGGGGGGAGTTGAATCCTGGGTACTGGTTATGGTGCCGTCCTCGACCGCACCTTCAAAAGGTTTGCCTAGGCCCTGAAGGTGGCCTAGGCTGGCCCTGGTTCTGACCGGGTTGAGGGCCGGTCGACCTTCGCCTACCGCCTCGACCCCGCCTCCTGGCAAAGTCCTGTCTCGGACGAGGTGGGGGAGGGTAGAACCTCTGAGGCTGGGGCCTGAAGGGTCTGCGCTGAGGCCCTGGGACATGCATCCCCAGGGAGCGCATCATTGTCCGAGAGTCTTTGAGGTTTTGGAGCCTAGAGTCCGTCTTCTCAGAAAACAGGCCCTGGCCCTCAAAGGGTAAGTCCTGGAGGGTCTGCTGCAGTTCTGGCGGCAAGCCTGACACCTGGAGCCAGGAGATTCGCCTCATGGCTATACCCGAAGCCAGGGTTCTAGCGGCCGAGTCAGCTATATCCAGGGAGGCCTGTAGGGAGGTGCGTGCCACCCGCTTACCCTCCTCTACCAAAGTCCCGAACTCTTCCCTAGATTCCTGGGGAACCAGTTCTTTAAACTTCCCCATTGAGGACCAGGTGTTAAAGTTATACCGGCTTAAGAGCGCCTGTTGGTTGGCCACTCTAAGTTGAAGCCCCCCCGCCGAATAGACCTTGCGCCCGAACAAATCGAAGCGCTTAGCGTCCTTCGATTTTGGCGCTGCCGCCTGCTGGCCATGGCGCTCCCGTGCATTCACTGATGACACCACCAGTGAGCACGGTTGGGGATGGGTATACAAATACTCGTGGTCCTTGGAGGGAACAAAGTACTTCCTCTCCACGCCTCTGGCCGTGGGTGGAATAGAGGCCGGGGTTTGCCAGATCGAGGTGGCATTAGCCTGTATGGTGCGAATAAGCGGTAACGCCACTCTGGATGGGGCGTCCGCTGAGAGGATGTTCACTATCGGGTCGTGAACCTCCACAATCTCCTCCATCTGGAGGTCCATATTGCGCGCCACCCGGCGCAACAGGTCCTGATGGGCCCGAAGGTCTATAGGGGGCGGGCCCATGGCGGATGTCCCCGCTACCGCCTCATCGGGGGAGGAGGAGGAGGATGCCCCCGGTGGCAAGGGGTCCAATGGCAGATCCTGCTGTAGGTGCTCCTGGAGCTGGGCCTCGCTCGCCCCAGGGCCTCCGCAGGCGTGGGCACTGGAGCCTCCATGCCCCCTGGGGGGGGGCGGGAGATGGTGGCCTCCGGGGCTCTGGACTCAGAACGTGCCAAGCGGGAGGCAGACGGCGGAGCCCCTTGGGCTCGGTGGTAGGCCCATGGGGTCCAAAAGGACCAGTGCGCAGGTCCCTGTGTAGGGTCCTCTGCCATGTCCTGCGAATGGCCGAAGTCTGCCGAAGCCGCCTGCCCCTGGGGAGGGTAGGCCGATCTAGAGGCCCCCTCAGAGGAGCGGGATGCAGATCTCGACGGCCACGGCGGTGCCGAGCGCGATGCATCCGGCCCCGGCTGGTGCGGTGCCGATAGGTGCCGGTCGTAGGGCGATCTGTCCCAGCGCGGTGCCGGAGAGTGGTGCCGGGATCGGGATCGGTGCCGGTAGCCCTGCCGGTGCCGCGATCCGGATCTGGAGCGGGACGACGACCGCGACGAGACCCGGTACCGGGAGCGGTCCCTCGAGCGGCGCTCATACCGGTGCCGGGAGGTACGCCTCGAGTCCGATCGCGCCGGTGATCGCGGCGGTGCCGAGATGTAGAGCAGCGTCGCGAAGAGGATCTCGACCGCGAGTACGACCGGTGCCGAGGTGATAGTCGGCGCCGGGACTCCGAGCGGCGTCGGGACCTGCTCTGAGACCTGGAGCGGTGCCGAGAGTCTACGGCTGGAGACGGTGGGCGCACCAGTGCAGGCTTGCCTCTGGACTGCACTATGCGTGGAGCCACCGGTGCCGGAAGTTGCGACGGTGCCGGCTCCGTGAGGGCAATAAGGTCCCTCGCGGTCGCAAATGTCTCCGGGGTTGAAGGGAGACAAGGTTCCACCACCAGCCTAGGTGGTGAAACAGTCCGCACCGGACTCAACGGCCTCGGTGCCGGAGTCGACGGTGTGGCCGCCTGCTTCTGGCGGTCCAAAGGCAGACGCGGCTCTACCCCCGGCACCAGGGGAGCCGGCGTCTTCAGGGCAGCAATGTCCTGTGCCTTGCGGGCCTTCTTATGGCGCGGAGATAGGGATCGGCGCCGAGTCCCCTGAGGCGGGCGCGGTGCCGAAGTCGGCCGGTGCCGAGAGGACTTGTCCGCGGCACAGGTCGGAGCCGCTGGGGCGCTGCGCACCGAGGCGCTCGGTGCCGGGCCTGGGCGCGCCGAGGGAGGATCCGGGCTGAGTGCCGCCTCCATTAGGAGCTGCCGAAGCCTAAAGTCCCGCTCCTTCCTTGTTCGAGGCTTGAAGGCCTTGCAGATCTGGCACTTATCTGCTTGATGGGATTCCCCGAGGCACTTCAAGCAGGAGGTGTGCGGGTCGCTCGTTGGCATAGGCTTCGCGCAGGACGCGCAGGGCTTAAAGCCAGGAGCCTTGGGCATGAGCCCGGTATGCTCCGGGGGAAAAAGGGGGGAGAACAACCCCTTAACCCCCGCTAACAATTTACAACAACTACAAAACTAAATAAACGACTATCTAGAGAACTTTAACTACTATACAAAACTATCTACAGAAATGAGAACGATAAGCTAGGGAGTGTGGAGACCAGCTATGCCGTGCTCCACAGTTCCAACGACCGTCAGGGGCGGTAAGAAGGAACTGAGGGGGCGCTGGGTCGGCTGGGGTATATATCCAGCGCCATGAGGGCGCCACTCCAGGGGGCTCCACAGCCGACCCACCGGGTGTTGCTAGGGTAAAAGTTTTCCGACGATCGTGCACGCGGTGCGCGCACACCTAACTGGAATGGATATGACCAAGCACTCGAAGAAGAACCACCACTTCCCCTGGTAGTTTGGAGGAAACTGATGCAGAGAGGGGAAGGGAACTGACCCCAAGGCCACACCTGTGAGTCTGTATCATAAGACATATGCACAACGACACCGTGCTAAGGTCGTACAAGCAACCTTCATTCTGGTGTTTCCTAACGTTTAAAGGCCTGGTCTGCACACAGTTCTTGGTAGTTGTATAACTATTTTGGGTAGGGATGCATTTTTTTACATCTCCCTTAATAGTTGTCCCAGCACAACTTCTACTGTGCACACAGTTATATCCTCATACAAGTGTCTTACACCAATATAGCTTATTCCCCTCACTGTACTGGTATAAAGCACCGTTATACTGATATGACTGTCCCCATACTAGGGGGGTTGTACTGCTTGAACTATACTAGTAGAGCTCAAGCACTACAACTTTCTACTGTAAACAAATCCCTGCTCACTATCACTCGTGCACCTTTATATTGAATTAGAACAAAAAAGTCAGTCTCTTGTTACGGGGGGAACAGAGATTGCCTCCCCACAGGACAAATGACACTCAGATACTTGGCCCTCAGATCCTGTGGTGATGGGCACCAACTGAGAAACCTAGATAAATAGCTCCATGTAGACGAACGAATGTCAGTGCAGAGGTGTCATGGCGTTGCTGGTCCCTTTAAGTGGAGTCTGGGCCCAGGCTACGTACGGGAAGCTAATTTAAAAGCAAAGAGCCCATGTAGGGCAGATGATTGTCTGTCAGGCACCTGGCCCTGATCAAAGGCCATCAGGACTCAGTGGCAAGGAGGGGCTCTTGGGACAGGCCCGTTCTGTTGCTGCAGGAGGAGACCTACAGCCTGTTTAACTCTCTAAGCTGTCAGGTAAACTAATGGAGTAGAAAGGGTCCAGCTTTAGCCCCCAGCTCAGCCAATCAGCATTGAGACTCTGCGGAGCGGGAGGCTGAGGGGTCTCACCACATGGCCCAAACGATGGCCCAGCTCACCAGTGGGGATCACTGTCAGAGCACTCTTCCTGTCCCATGGCTTTGTGAGGGCCTCCCACAATGAGGGCTGGAGAGCAGCCCCCTCCTCGCCTGTGGAGGGAGGGAAGAAGGGAAAAGGGAAAACAAAAGAGACACAAACCCCAATGTCCCCAGTGACTCTAACGGACAAAGGCTTAAGTGGGGGGAAAATTCTCCCACCTTAACCTAGTGTTTTCCATGCCTAGAATTTGGCCAGCACCAGATGGCTCAGGCTGAACAGATTCCAAACCGTTCTGAGGCTCTGACCTTCACAACAGGGACGGCTGTTTTCCAGCTAAATCAGTAGTGGGAAAGGGGGAAACTCCAAAGAGGCTCCTCCTCGCGCTCACGTACCTGAACCTGAATTCTCCCTCAGGCCTCAAGGGGAGACCTCGGGAAGGAGACTGGCTGCAGGAAACCAAGGGGGGTCTCTGAGATTGCCCCTGCCCTGCAGCCTGTCCTGCCTGCCCGTTGCCATGGACTCTCTGTGAGGTCACCGCCTCCCAACCTCTTTTCACCAATCAGCCGAGGTGCTGCAAAAGGCCCTTCTGATGTCACTGCCACACCCACCCCTGCCCTGTGGGGCTAATGTCCTGCTCCTGCCCAGCCCCTTTCGATGTTTGTGCCGCTCCCCCTGTATCGCCCCACACATACACACACACACACACACACACACACACACACAGACACACACTCACTGTTAGCTCTGGGGATCAATCAGGCTACTCATGAAAACATCAGAGGCTGCTCAATGTGCCACACTCCGGTTTTCAGAGATTTCTAGACTTTAAGGCCAGAAGAGACCATTCGATCATATCATCTGACCCCTCCCCTCCCCGCCTCTTGTATAGCATCTTGTATAGCACAGTGGCTAGATATCACAGACCTCTTGTATAGCACAGTGGCTAGTTTTGGACCAAAGCACACTCCAGAAAGGCATCTAGTCTTCATTGGAAGACATCAAGAGATGGAGAAACCACCACTTCCCCTGGTAGTTTGGAGGAAACTGATGCAGAGAGGGGAAGGGAACTGACCCCAAGGCCACACCTGTGAGTCTGTATCATAAGACATATGCACAACGACACCGTGCTAAGGTCGTACAAGCAACCTTCATTCTGGTGTTTCCTAACGTTTAAAGGCCTGGTCTGCACACAGTTCTTGGTAGTTCTATAAATATTTTGGGTAGGGATGCATTTATTTACATCTCCCTTAATTGTTGTCCCAGCACAACTTCTACTGTGCACACAGTTATATCCTCATACAAGTGTCTTACACCAATATAGCTTAGTCCCCCCACTGTACTGGTATAAAGCACCGTTATACTGATATGACTGTCCCCATACTAGGGGGGTTGTACTGCTTGAACTATACTAGTAGAGCTCAAGCACTACAACTTTCTAGTGTAAACAAGCCCCTGCTCACTATCACTCGTGCACCTTTATATTGAATTAGAACAAAAAAGTCAGTCTCTTTTTACGGGGGAACAGAGCTTGCCTCCCCACAGGACAAATGACACTCAGATACTTGGCCCTCAGATCCTGTGGTGATGGGCACCAACTGAGAAACCTAGATAAATAGCTCCATGTAGACGAACGAATGTCAGTGCAGAGGTGTCATGGGGTTGCTGGTCCCTTTAAGTGGAGTCTGGGCCCAGGCTACCTATGGGAAGCTAATTTAAAAGCAAAGAGCCCATGTAGGGCAGATGATTGTCTAACAGGCACCTGGCCATGATCAAAGGCCATCAGGACTCAGTGGCAAGGAGGGGCTCTTGGGACAGGCCCGTTCTGTTGCTGCAGGAGGAGACCTACAGCCTGTTTAACTCTCTAAGCTGTCAGGTAAACTGATGGAGTAGAAAGGGTCCAGCTTTAGCCCCCAGCTCAGCCAATCAGCATTGAGACTCTGCGGGGCGGGAGGCTGAGGGGTCTCACCACATAGCCCAAAGGATGGCCCAGCTCACCAGTGGGGATCACTGTCAGAGCACTCTTCCTGTCCCATGGCTTTGTGAGGGCCTCCCACAATGAGGGCTGGAGAGCAGCCCCCTCCTTGCCTGTGGAGGGAGGGAAGAAGGGAAAAGGGAAAACAAAAGAGACACAAACCCCAATGTCCCCAGTGACTCTAAGGGACAAAGGCCTAAGTGGGGGAAAAATTCTCCCACCTTAACCTAGTGTTTTCCATGACTAGAATTTGGCCGGCACCAGATGGCTCAGGCTGAACAGGTTCCAAACCGCTCTGAGGCTCTGACCTTCACAACAACGACGGCTGTTTTCCAGCTAAATCAGTAGTGGGAAAGGGGGAAACTCCAAAGAGGCTCCCTCTCGCGCTCACGTACCTGAACCTGAATTCTCCCTCAGGCCTCAAGGGGAGACCTCGGGAAGGAGACTGGCTGCAGCAAACCAAGGGGGGTCTCTGAGATTGCCCCTGCCCTGCAGCCTGTCCTGCCTGTCCGTTGCCATGGACTCTCTGTGAGATCACCGCCTCCCAACCTCTTTTCACCAACCAGCTGAGGTGCTGCAAAAGGCCCTTGTGATGTCACTGCCACACCCACCCCTGCCCTGTGGGGCTAATGTCCTGCTCCTGCCCAGCCCCTTTCGATGTTTCAGCTGCTCCCCTTGTATCACCCCCCCCCACACACACACACACACACACACACACTCAGTGTTAGCTCTGGGGATCAATCAGGCTACTCATGAAAACATCAGAGGCTGCTCAATGTGCCACACTCCGGTTTTCAGAGATTTCTAGACTTTAAGGCCAGAAGAGACCATTCGATCATATCATCTGACCCCTCCCCTCCCCGCCTCTTGTATAGCATCTTGTATAGCACAGTGGCTAGATATCACAGACCTCTTGTATAGCACAGTGGCTAGTTTTGGACCAAAGCACACTCCAGAAAGGCATCTAGTCTTCATTGGAAGACATCAAGAGATGGAGAAACCACCACTTCCCCTGGTAGTTTGGAGGAAACTGATGCAGAGAGGGGAAGGGAACTGACCCCAAGGCCACACCTGTGAGTCTGTATCATAAGACATATGCACAACGACACCGTGCTAAGGTCGTACAAGCAACCTTCATTCTGGTGTTTCCTAACATTTAAAGGCCTGGTCTGCACACAGTTCTTGGTAGTTCTATAACTATTTTGGGTAGGGATGCATTTATTTACATCTCCCTTAATAGTTGTCCCAGCACAACTTCTACTGTGCACACAGTTATATCCTCATACAAGTGTCTTACACCAATATAGCTTATTCCCCTCACTGTACTGGTATAAAGCACCGTTATACTGATATGACTGTCCCCATACTAGGGGGGTTGTACTGCTTGAACTATACTAGTAGAGCTCAAGCACTACAACTTTCTAGTGTAAACAAGCCCCTGCTCACTATCACTCGTGCACCTTTATATTGAATTAGAACAAAAAAGTCAGTCTCTTGTTACGGGGGAACAGAGATTGCCTCCCCACAGGACAAATGACAGTCAGATACTTGGCCCTCAGATACTGTGGTGATGGGCACTGTGACGTTATGCAGTCTATATGGTTTTATAAAAACTTGATAATAAGTCAATATAATGTAACTGGGATAGTTTTAGAGAAAATACGGTAATAAGTGAATATAACGTAACTGGCACATGCTTCATGCAAAAGGTCTCTTGTAAGGTATCATTACAAAGCTTATAATCTACTGAGTATGATCATCTGATTTGTATAAATGTACCACTCTTGTATCTAAAGCTAGAAATATAAAATGTAACTCTGAGGGCCTATTGTAATTATGTAAAGTGTGGGCCATTAATGATGGTTTGGAATCTTGATGACTCCCATTAACCAGGACCATTGTCTGCAGATGGTTGTGTTTACCTGTTAGTCTTCCTGTATATGTGTGTGCTGGCAAGTGGGCAATGAAGTCTTGCAGTGACATGTGATCATGTCACCTGAACTGTGGTGATGGGCACCAACTGAGAAACCTAGATAAATAGCTCCATGTAGACGAACGAATGTCAGTGCAGAGGTGTCATGGCGTTGCTGGTCCCTTTAAGTGGAGTCTGGGTCCAGGCTACGTATGGGAAGCTAATTTAAAAGCAAAGAGCCCATGTAGGGCAGATGATTGTCTGTCAGGCACCTGGCCCTGATCAAAGGCCATCAGGACTCAGTGGCAAGGAGGGGCTCTTGGGACAGGCCCGTTCTATTGCTGCAGGAGGAGACCTACAGCCTGTTTAACTCTCTAAGCTGTCAGGTAAACTGATGGAGTAGAAAGGGTCCAGCTTTAGCCCCCAGCTCAGCCAATCAGCGTTGAGACTCTGAGGGACGGGAGGCTGAGGGGTCTCACCACATGGCCCAAAGGATGGCCCAGAGCCCCTGTGGGGATCACTGTCAGAGCACTCTTCCTGTCCCATCGCTTTGTGAGGTCCTCTCACAACGAGGGCTGGAAAGCAGCCCCCTCCTCGCCTGTGGAGGGAGGGAAGCAGGGAAAAGGGAAACCAAGAGACACAAACCCCAATGTCCCCAGTGATTCTAAGGGACAAAGGCCTAGGTGGGGAAAACATTCATAGATTCATAGATTCCTGGACTGGAAGGGACCTCGAGAGGTCATCGAGTCCAGTCCCCTGCCCTCATGGCAGGACCAAATACTGTCTAGACCATTCCTGATAGACATTTATCTAACCTACTTTTAAATATCTCCAGAGATGGAGATTCCACAACCTCCCTAGGCAATTTATTCCAGTGTTTAACCACCCTGACAGTTAGGAACTTTTTCCTAATGTCCAACCTAAACCTCCCTTGCTGCAATTTAAGCCCATTGCTTCTTGTTCTATCCTTAGAGGCTAAGGTGAACAAGTTTTCTCCCTCCTCCTTATGACACCCTTTTAGATACCTGAAAACTGCTATCATGTCCCCTCTCAGTCTTCTCTTTTCCAAACTAAACAAACCCAATTCTTTCAGCCTTCCTTCATAGGTCATGTTCTCAAGACCTTTAATCATTCTTGTTGCTCTTCTCTGGACCCTCTCCAATTTCTCCACATCTTTCTTGAAATGCGGTGCCCAGAACTAGACAGAATACTCCAGTTGAGGCCTAACCAGTGCAGAGTAGAGCGGAAGAATGACTTCTCCTGTCCTGCTCACAACACACCTGTTAATACATCCCAGAATCATGTTTGCTTTTTTTGCAACAGCGTCACACTGTTGACTCATATTTAGCTTGTGGTCCACTATAACCCCTAGATCCCTCTCTGCCCTACTCCTTCCTAGACAGTCTCTTCCCATTCTGTATGTGTGAAACTGATTGTTCCTTCCTGCCCAATCAAAAAGATCTCACAAAACTAAGTGATTGGGCAGCAAAATGGCAAATGAAATTTAATGTGGATAAATGTAAAGTAATGCACATTGGAAAAAATAACCCCAACTATACATACAACATGATGGGGGCTAATTTAGCTACAACGAGTCAGGAAAAAGATCTTGGTGTCATCGTGGATAGTTCTCTAAAGATGTCCACGCAGTGTGCAGAGGCGGTCAAAAAAGCAAACAGGATGTTAGGAATCATTAAAAAGGGGATAGAGAATAAGACTGAGAATATATTATTGCCCTTATATAAATCCATGGTACGCCCACATCTCGAATACTGTGTACAGATGTGGTCTCCTCACCTCAAAAAAGATATTCTAGCACTAGAAAAGGTTCAGAAAAGAGCAACTAAAATGATTAAGGGTTTAGAGAGGGTCCCATATGAGGAAAGATTAAAGAGGCTAGGACTCTTCAGTTTGGAAAAGAGAAGACTAAGGGGGGACATGATAGAGGTATATAAAATCATGAGTGATGTTGAGAAAGTGGATAAGGAAAAGTTATTTACTTATTCCCATAATACAAGAACTAGGGGTCACCAAATGAAATTAATAGGCACCAGGTTTAAAACAAATAAAAGGAAGTTCTTCTTCACGCAGCGCACAGTAAACTTGTGGAACTCCTTACCTGAGGAGGTTGTGAAGGCTAGGACTATAACAATGTTTAAAAGGGGACTGGATAAACTCATGGTGGCTAAGTCCATAAATGGCTATTAGCCAGGATGGGTAAGAATGGTGTCCCTAGCCTCTGTTCGTCAGAGGATGGAGATGGATGGCAGGAGAGAGATCACTTGATCATTGCCTGTTAGATTCACTCCCTCTGGGGCACCTGGCATTGGCCACTGTCGGTAGACAGATACTGGGCTAGATGGACCTTTGGTCTGACCCAGTACGGCCTTTCTTATGTTAAGTGGAGCACTTTGCATTCGTCTTTGTTAAACCTCATCCTGTTTACCTCAGACCATTTCTCCAATTTGTCCAGATCATTTTGAATTATGACCCTGTCCTCCAAAGCAGTTGCAATCCCTCCCAGTTTGGTATCATCTGCAAACTTAATAAGCGTACTTTCTAGGCCAATATCAAAGTCGTTGATGAAGATATTGAACAGAGCCGGTCCCAAAACAGACCCCTGCGGAACCCCACTTGTTATACCTTTCCAGCAGGATTGGGAACCATTAATAACTACTCTCTGAGTACGGTTATCCAGCCAGTTATACACCCACCTTATAGTAGCCCCATCTAAGTTGTATTTGCCTAGTTTATCGATAAGAATATCATGCGAGACTGTATGAAATGCCTTACTAAAGTCTAGGTATACCACATCCACCGCTTCTCCCTTATCCACAAGACTCGTTATCCTATCAAAGAAAGCTATCAGATTGGTCTGACACGATTTGTTCTTTACAAATCCATGCTGGCTATTCCCTATCACCTTACCATCTGTGACGGTGCTGCCCGTGGGAGCCAGCTGAGGTCACTCAATCAGGGTGAACTGCAAACAAAACAGGGCAGACCAACTCCAAACGCTGGTGGTTATTCCAATACTTAGATTTACCAAGCCAGCACAAAACAGCTTCTATAGTACCTCACTGGTTACTTAGAAGTCCAAACAACGCAGTTCCCTTCAAGTACCCAGCCTCAGGCCTCCGTCCAGACACACCTGTCAGATATACGATTACTGAAAATCTTCCTTCATCATATAAAAGAAAAGGTTCTTCCAATCCCAAAGGATCAGCCACATACCCAGGTCCAATTATAACTTAGATCTTACCCAAAATACACGCTAATAACCAATTCTTATTACATAAGAACATAAGAAAGGCCATACCGGGTCAGATCAAAGGTCCATCTAGCCCAGTATCCTGCTTGTGCGCTGCTTTATAAAGCCCTGGCCTGGGTGAATGCCCCGCCCACTGATTAAGGCTCAGCCAATTACCAGAGGCTTCTAGCGTTCAGACCTTCCTTTGAAGCTCACAGCTTCCAACTGCCAGCCACAGCACTCGGTCCTTCAAACAAACAAACAAACAAACAGACTGACAAACACAAGCTCAGCACACAGCAAGTAACCCCCAAACACAAACAAACACACACTACAGACAAAAATAACAGGAGTACTTGTGGCACCTTAGAGACTAACAAATTTATTAGAGCATAAGCTTTCGTGGGCTACAACCCACTTCTTCGGATGCAGTCACTTACCCCAAGGGTCCTGTATTTGCTCCTCCTTCACCTGGAGAACTCCCTTGCGAAACTCCCTGTTAGCAGCCCCTGGTCGCAAAAGCGAACTAACCTAAAATGTATTAAAAAAGAAAAGAGAGAGAGTGTTGGTTAAAAGATCAATATACATACAGACTTGAATTCAATGCTTGAGGTTCACATACATAGCAAAGGTGAGCTTGCAGTTGACAAAAGTCCTTTTAGATATAGTCCATAGGTTATAGTCCAATGGCCATATTCAGGGTGACTCCAGTCAGTGACCGGGGATCTCAATCCTTGTGGCTTAAGCTTTCCCCCTCTTGAAACCCAAAGCAGATCTGAGACGAAGCAGAATCGTGTCCCAGGGTTCTTATACATTTCCAGCAGCCTTTCGGCCTGAGAAAACAATAGGCTTAACTCTCCTTCTCCCAAACATCCTGGCAATTAGCACAGGGTAATTTATCCATTAAACAGTTCAGATACAGGTTACCACAACCTTCAAAGAGACAGAGAGACAATAATACTATTTCACTCAAGTATCATCATAAATGTTAATATTCCTTTTTGATCTTTGAATTAAAGTTACAGCAATAGACAAGACTTGTTTGTTTACATCACAAGACCTGAGCAAACATCTACCCTTGAGATCTCTAACAATGCAGACTTGCATTTCAAAGCTCTATTCATTTACATATCTTCCTAACCAGTTTCTACAATTCACCCATGGGTCAGGCCAGTCTGAGTTAATTAACTCTTTCTGGCCCTGTCATCTTTCAATGAAATATTATTTTACACTCAGAACGTCACACCACCTTCCAAGTGTTTGCAGATGATTTCCTTAATTACTTGCTCCATTATCTTCCCTGGCATAGAAGTTAAACTAACTGGTCTGTAGTTGCCTGGGTTGTTTTTATTTCCCTTTTTATAGATGGGCACTATATTTGCCCTTTTCCAGTCTTCTGGAATCTCTCCTGTCTCCCATGATTTTCCAAAGATAATAGCTAGAGGCTCAGATACCTCCTCTATTAGCTCCTTGAGTATTCTAGGATGCATTTCATCAGGCCCTGGTGACTTGCAGGCACGAAAGCTTATGCTGAAATAAATGTGATAGTCTCTAAGGTGCCACAAGTACTCCTGTTCTTTTAACTTTTCTAAGTGATTTTTAACTTGTTCTTATTTTATTTTATCTTCTAAACCTACCCCCTTCCCATTAGCATTCACTATGTTAGGCATTCCTTCAGACTTCTCGGTGAAGACCGAAACAAAGAAGTCATTAAGCATCTCTGCCATTTCCAAGTTTCCTGTTACTGTTTCTCCCTCGTCACTGAGCAGTGGGCCTACCCTGTCCTTGGTCTTCCTCGTGCTCAGGGGCGGCTCTAGGCACCAGCAAAGCAAGCACGTGCTTGGGGCAGCCCATTTGCAGGGGCGGCAGGGATACAGCATGGGAGCTGAGAACCAACAGGGGGCCCTGGGAGCTGTAGTTCCTTGGTTAGCTCCCTGCCTATAGAGCCAGCCCTGGAGCAGGGAAAGAACTACATTTCCCAGCATTCCCTTGGCCACTACCAACAGGAAAGAGGGGGAGGGAGTGAGGTAGCTGAGACCTCATGCTGCTGTGAATCGAGAGCTGCACTGTGAAGGTAGGGATACCATATTTTAACATTCAAAAAATAGGACACTCCACGGGGAGGGAGGGTTGCCCCACCCTGCCACCATCCACTCCCTCCGTCTGCCCCGCACAGAAACCCCAACCCATCCAACCCCCCTGCTCCCTGATCACCCCCTCCCAGGACCCCTGCCCCAACTGCCCCCCAGGACCCCACCCCCTACCTGTCACCTGACAAACCCCTGGGACTCCCATGCCTATCCAACTGCTGCCTGTCCCCTGACTGCCCCCCCCCAACCCCTGACCCATCTAACCCCCCCTTCTCCCTGCCCCTGACTGCCCCCCCAAACCTCCACCCCATCCAACCCCCCTTGCTCCCTGTCCCTTGACTGCCCCCCCCGGGACCCCCTACCCCTTCTCCAACCCCCCAGCCCCCTTACCGTGCCACTCAGACCAGCGTGCCTTGATTCGCGCAGCGCCAGACACGCTGCTGCATACATTCTGCTGTGCTCCCCTGCGGAGCCACAGCCCCCGCCCCCCTCCCAGCACCTGCCTTCCAGATTTGAACACCTCAAATTTCAGGAGTGCTCAAGCTCAATTTTGGCAGCTGTGACTTCATTTCTCCCAAATCAAATATACTGATCCATTGTAACTTGCTATAGAAAAAGTAGGATAAAATTGAGCAAGAAATGCTTCCCAGTGGTTATTAGGACTGGAATTGCTATTTTCAATAGCCATTGCCTTCTTGTTTGTTTGTTTAAAGGGAAGACAGTGAAATTGCATTGGCAAATTCCCCATAGAAAGAAAGAGTGGAACAAAAGAATAATAAAGGCACCTCAACTTTTCCTCATTTATGTAGGACAGTCTTGAGAGGCTCCCCCTGTATCGCCCCCACACACACACACACACTCACTGTTAGCTCTGGGGATCAATCAGGCTACTCATGAAAACATCAGAGGCTGCTCAATGTGCCACACTCCGGTTTTCAGAGATTTCTAGACTTTAAGGCCAGAAGAGACCATTCGATCATATCATCTGACCCCTCCCCTCCCCGCCTCTTGTATAGCATCTTGTATAGCACAGTGGCTAGATATCACAGACCTCTTGTATAGCACAGTGGCTAGTTTTGGACCAAAGCACACTCCAGAAAGGCATCTAGTCTTCATTGGAAGACATCAAGAGATGGAGAAACCACCACTTCCCCTGCTAGTTTGGAGGAAACTGATGCAGAGAGGGGAAGGGAACTGACCCCAAGGCCACACCTGTGAGTCTGTATCATAAGACATATGCACAACGACACCGTGCTAAGCTCGTACAAGCAACCTTCATTCTGGTGTTTCCTAACGTTTAAAGGCCTGGTCTGCACACAGTTCTTGGTAGTTCTATAACTATTTTGGGTAGGGATGCATTTATTTACATCTCCCTTAATAGTTGTCCCAGCACAACTTCTACCGTGCACACCGTTATATCCTCATACAAGTGTCTTACACGAATATAGCTTAGTCCCCCCACTGTACTGGTATAAAGCACCGTAATACTGATATGACTGTCCCCATACTAGGGGGGTTGTACTGCTTGACCTATACTAGTAGAGCTCAAGCACTACAACTTTCTAGTGTAAACAAGCCCTTGCTCACTATCACTCGTGCACCTTTATATTGAATTAGAACAAAAATGTCAGTCTCTTGTTACGGGGGAACAGAGATTGCCTCCCCACAGGACAAATGACACTCAGATACTTGGCCCTCAGATCCTGTGGTGATGGGCACCAACTGAGAAACCTAGATAAATAGCTCCATGTAGACGAACCAATGTCAGTGCAGAGGTGTCATGGGGTTGCTGGTCCCTTTAAGTGGAGTCTGGGCCCAGGCTACGTATGGGAAGCTAATTTAAAAGCAAAGAGCCCATGTAGGGCAGATGATTGTCTGTGAGGCACCTGGCCCTGATCAAAGGCCATCAGGACTCAGTGGCAAGGAGGGGCTCTTGGGACAGGCCCGTTCTGTTGCTGCAGGAGGAGACCTACAGCCTGTTTAACTCTCTAAGCTGTCAGGTAAACTGATGGAGTAGAAAGGGTCCAGCTTTAGCCCCCAGCTCAGCCAATCAGCATTGAGACTCTGCGGGGCGGGAGGCTGAGGGGTCTCACCACATAGCCCAAAAGATGGCCCAGCTCACCAGTGGGGATCACTGTCAGAGCACTCTTCCTGTCCCATGGCTTTGTGAGGGCCTCCCACAATGAGGGCTGGAGAGCAGCCCCCTCCTCGCCTGTGGAGGGAGGGAAGAAGGGAAAAGGGAAAACAAAAGAGACACAAACCCCAGTGTCCCCAGTGACTCTAAGGGACAAAGGCCTAAGTGGGGGGAAAATTCTCCCACCTTAACCTAGTGTTTTCCATGCCTAGAATTTGGCCGGCACCAGATGGCTCAGGCTAAACAGGTTCCAAACCGCTCTGAGGGTATGTCTACACTACGAGGGTATTTCGATTTCACTTAAATCGAATAATGTGGAATCGATATTGCAATTTCGAACGTGTGTGTCCACACTAAGGACAGTAATTCGACTTTGTGAGTCCACACTAATGGGGAAAGCGTCGACATTGGAAGCGGTGCACTGTGGGCAGCTATCCCACAGTTCCCGCAGTCCCCGCTGCCCATTGGAATTCTGGGTCGAGCCGCCAATGCCTTCTGGGTAAAAAAAAAAGGGTCGAGGGTGCTTTTGGGTAATTGTCGTCATCCGTCTGTCACTACCGCCCTCCCTCCCTCCCTGAAAGCGCCGGCGGGAAATCAGTTCGCGCACTTTTCTGGTCAGTGACAGCGCGGACGCCACAGCACTGCGAGCATGGATCCCGCTGCGACCATCGCTGCAGTTGTGGCCGTTGTCAATGCCTCACAGGTTATCATCCACCTTTCCCAGAGGCAGATGCAGATAAACCAGGCGAGGAGGCTACGGCACCGCGGTGAGGGCCTGAAGTCTGAGAGTAGCACAGGCCTGTCAGAAAGCACGGGATCCAGCTCCGAGGACATCACGGTGACAATGGGTCATGTGGATGTTGTGGAACGGCGATTCTGGGCACGGGAAACAAGCACGGACTGGTGGGACCGCATAGTGCTGCAGGTCTGGGACGAATCCCAGTGGCTGCGAAACTTTCGCATGCGGAAGGGGACTTTCCTGGAACTTTGTGAGTTGCTGTCCCCTGCCCTGAAGCGCAATGACACCCGGATGCGAGCAGCCCTGACTGTCCAGAAGCGAGTGGCCATAGCCCTCTGGAAGCTTGCAACGCCGGACAGCTACCGGTCTGTCGCGAACCAGTTTGGCGTGGGCAAATCTACCGTGGGGGTTGTTGTGATGCAAGTAGCCAACGCAATCGTTAAGGTACTGCTCTCAAAGGTAGTGACCCTGGGAAACGTGGAGGTCATCATAGATGGCTTCGCCGCGATGGGATTCCCAAACTGCGGTGGGGCTATAGATGGAACTCACATCCCTATCCTGGGACCGCAGCACCAGGCCAACCAGTACATTAACAGAAAGGGATACTTTTCAATGGTGCTGCAAGCACTGGTGGACCATCGGGGACGTTTTACAAACATCAACGTCGGATGGCCGGGCAAGGTTCATGACGCTCGCGTCTTCAGGAACTCTGGTCTGTTTAGACGGCTGCAGGAAGGTATTTACTTCCCGGACCACAAAATAACTCTTGGGGATGTGGAGATGCCTACAGTGATCCTTGGGGACCCAGCCTACCCGCTAATGCCCTGGCTCATGAAGCCCTACACTGGCGCCCTGGACACTGAAAAAGAACTGTTCAACTACTGCCTGAGCAAGTGCAGAATGGTGGTGGAGTGTGCTTTTGGCCGTCTCAAGGGGAGATGGAGAAGCTTACTGACTCGCTGTGATCTCAGCGAAACCAATATCCCCATTGTTATAGCTGCTTGCTGTGTGCTCCACAATCTGTGTGAGAGCAAGGGGGAGACCTTTATGGCGGGGTGGGAGGTTGAGGCAAATAGCCTGGCATCTGATTACGCCCAGCCAGACAGCCGGGCGATTAGAAGAGCCCAGCGGGACGCGCTGTGCATCCGGGAGGCTTTGAAAGCTAGGTTCCACAGTGAGCAGGGTAACCAATGACTTTTAAGTTTCTGTACAGAGAGGCTGAACCTGCCACCGTTTCTTTACCCAGTTAATGATGACTATCCTCTCCAGTTACAGACCCCCTCCACCCCCTTCCAAAATAATAAAATCATTTTTATTTTGTTAATGAACACCATTGTCTTTGGTACTGTTTTCGCGGGAATGTTTGAAACCTGGGACGCAGACTGTGGTGGGGAGCGGGTGTAGTGTACTGATGCAAATGATCCTTCTAAACTCCAGGAATGACAGGATTCGCAGTGGCGGACTGGTTGTTTCAACGGAGCCTGCCAGCCCTCCTGAGCGGGACTGCATGTATGTGGGGGCTATGTGACTTTATGGCAGGGGGAGGAGGGTTACAGATCCCCTGCTGCATGGCTCTGTGATCCAGGACAAGGACCGCTGCATAAGATCTGTAACTGCCCTCCCCCGCCACAAAGTCACAGAGCAACCAACCCCCCCCCCCCCGCCCCCCACAGAACATGAAAACCACCTCCCAGACTGACCAGGGTAACTAGTCACTGCACTGTGTATGTGCCCTGCTGCTGGACCTGCCCCCGCCTCTATACCCTGCTAAAGGTGACTGTCCTGTCCAATTACCAAGCCCCTTCCCCCCCTTCAGACAGACTCTCCCTCAAAAGAACCTGACTGAAACAGTAATGAACAGAAACGTATTTTTTATTAACAACTAGACATGAAACTGGGGGGTGAAAGTTGGACGGGGGCTTGGGTGAGGCGGGCAGGAAAGGACTTTTCACATTTTGGGGAATGACAGCCTTCTGGTGCTTGAGCAGTCTGCAGGGGTGGAGTGAGAGTTTTCACGGACTCTGCCGCCCCTCCTTCTTTGGACTTTGGGCGAGGTGGGTATGGGACTTGGTGGCGGGGGAGTGCAGTTACTGATAGACTGCAGCGGGGCTCTGTCCTCCTGCCTCCGTTCCTGCAGAACATCAACAAGGCGCCGGAGCGTGTCCGTTTGCTCCCTCAGAAGTCCAAGCAGCGTTTGAGTCGCCTGCTGGTCTTCCTGCCGCCACCTCTCCTCACGTTCCATGTGTGTCCGGTGCATTTGGGACAAATTCTCCCTCCACTAGTTCTGCTGTGCTGCCTGGGCTCGGGAGCAGCCCATTAGTTCTGAGAACATGTCCTCTCGCGTCTTCTTCTTCCTCCGCCTAATGTGCGCTAGCCTCTGGGAGTGTGATGCCAGGCTGGGTTGGGAGACAGTTGCAGATGTGGCTGTGGGAATGAGAAAAAGGTAGTGAATTCCTCCGAAAGATAAATGTTGTTGTGAACCAAGAACATAGTCTTTCTCTGTGAACAAGACCATGAACCACACCTATCACATGCGCACTCAGGACAAGGTCGAATTTTCGGACCTCGCCTTCAGTGCCTGGGCTTTTGCACTGCCGATCTGGGAAGCGGGGCAGGACACGGTAATCTCTGTAGCAGGCAAACATGGTAAGCCGTAGACTTGTGGCTGCTTAAAACTTTAGGAGTACCACTGGCCTCCTTTCACATTGAAAGCACTGCCAGTCTCTGCTGCCAGCAATCGGCCAAGCAGGAACTCTAGCCCTGTCCCACCCCCTCGCGGATGTCCCAGGGAAAGATCCCTGTATGCTGCCCCTCTCCCGCCCCCACCGCGTGGCTGTAAACCAGCGGTCACAGTTCTGTAAAGGAACTTGTTGCAAGCAGTCCCAATACTAACAGTCCCCTACCTAATTCAAAGCAGGTCATCATGAGCGACATAACTCTCATGAGGATCCCGGACACCGAGAAGGAACGGATGCTTCGAGAAAGCCTGCAAAGACCGGGGCCCTATGCCGCCATGCTATGCAAGGCAATGATACCGGAGTACTTGCTTGTCTCCTGACGCGGGAACGTCTCGTACTTCGGAAGACCCAGTAAGGCCGCTCTCCCCAGGAACCTGATGAACAGGCTCTATCCCCGGACATATAGACAGGATTCTAATATAGCTGCAGTAGCAGGGACTAAAGAGTGGAGCAGCTTGGGCAGCAGAATCATGCACAACCGGACACTGTTTGATTTTTTTTCAATAGTTGGAACTGATTACTTAAGCGCCCAGGGGGAAGAAATCATGAATCACACATTGTTCTTAGTCTTAATATTCCAGTTTTGTAAAAAATAAAGATTTATATGTTTAAAGCACTTATCGCTTGATCCTTCCCCTGAATCTGTGTCCGGGTTACATGCTGGGGAGGGTTGGTAGGGGATCTCTGTAAGGGTGATGAAGAGCTCCTGGCTGTCGTGGAAATCAGCTTGGGAAGCGCTGTCGACTGCCTCGTCCTCCTCATCTCCTTCCTCATCTTCTCCGTCCGCTAACATGTCCGAGGAACCGGCCGTGGACAATATCCCATCCTCAGAATCCACGGTCAGTGGTGGGGTAGTGGTGGCGGCCGCACCTAGGATGGAATGCAGTGCCTCGTAGAAACGGGATCTGTGGGTCTGGGATCCGGAGCGTCCGTCTGCCTCTTTGGTCTTCTGGTAGCCTTGTCTCAGCTCCTTGATTTTCACGCGGCACTGCGTTGCATCCCGGCTGTATCCTCTCTCTGCCATGGCTTTAGAGATCTTCTCATAGATCTTTGCGTTCCGTCTTTCGGAGCGCAGCTCGGAAAGCACGGACTCATCGCCCCACACAGCGATGAGATCCAAGACTTCCCGATCAGTCCATGCTGGGGCCCTCTTTCTATTCTGGGATTGCACGCCCATCTCTGCTGGAGAGCTCTGCATCGTTGCCAGTGCTGCTGAGCTCGCCACGCTGTCCAAACAGGAAATGAGATTCAAACTGCCCAGACAGGAAAAGGAATTCAAATTTTCCCGGGGCTTTTCCTGTGTGGCTGGTCAGAGCATCCGAGCTCGGACTGCTGTCCAGAGCATCAACAGAGTGGTGCACTGTGGGATAGCTCCCGGAGCTATTACCGTCGATTTCCATCCACACCAAGCCTAATTCGATATGGCCATGTCGAATTTAGCGCTACTCCCCTCGTTGGGGAGGAGTACAGAAGTCGAATTTAAGAGCCCTCTATGTCGAACTAAATAGCCTCGTGGTGTAGACGGGTGCAGGGTTAATTTGATGTAATGGCGCTAAATTCGACATAAACGCCTAGTGTAGACCAGGCCTGAGGCTCTGACCTTCTCAACAGGGACGGCTGTTTTCCGGTTAAATCAGTAGTGGGAAAGGGGGAAACTCCGAAGAGGCTCCTCCTCGCGCTCTTGTACCTGAAACTGAATTCTCCCTCAGGCCTCAAGGGGAGACCTCGGGAAGGAGACTGGCTGCAGCAAACCAAGGGGGGTCTCTGAGATTGCCCCTGCCCTGCAGCCTGTCCAGCCTGTCCTGCCTGCCCGTTGCCATGGACTCTCTGTGAGGTCACCGCCTCCCAACCTCTTTTCACCAATCAGCCGAGGTGCTGCAAAAGGCCCTTGTGATGTCACTGCCCTGTGGGGCTAATGTCCTGCTCCTGCCCAGCCCCTCTCGATGTTTGAGCTGCTCCCCCTGTATCGCCCCCTCCCACACACACACACACACACACACACACACACACTGTTAGCTCTGGGGATCAATCAGGCTACTCATGAAAACACCAGAGGCTGCTCAATGTGCCACACTCCGGTTTTCAGAGATTTCTAGACTTTAAGGCCAGAAGAGACCATTCGATCATATAATCTGACCCCTCCCCTCCCCGCCTCTTGTATAGCATCTTGTATAGCACAGTGGCTAGATATCACAGACCTCTTGTATAGCACAGTGGCTAGTTTTGGACCAAAGCACACTCCAGAAAGGCATCTAGTCTTCATTGGAAGACATCAAGAGATGGAGAAAAAGACGGTTACTTACCTTCTGTAACTGTTGTTCTTCGAGATGTGTTGTTCACGTCCATTCCACATTAGGTGTACGCGCGCCGCGTGCACGAACGTCGGAAACTTTTCCCTCAGCGGCTCCCGTCGGGCCCGCAGGGTCTCCCTTCCCGCCAGAGCGGCGCCCTGCCCTAGCGTATATATATCCCTGCTGGCCCGACCCTCCCTCAGTTCCTTCTTGCCTGTGACTCCGACAGAGGGGAAGGAGGGTGGGAAGTGGAATGGACGTGAACAACACATCTCGAAGAACAACAGTTACAGAAGGTAAGTAACCGTCTTTTCTTCTTCGAGTGCTTGTTCACGTCCATTCCACATTAGGTGACTCACAAGCTTACCATTGGAGGAGGGTAGGAGTCAAGGAATAACAGATTGAAGCACCGCCCTGCCGACCATCGTGTCATCTCTGGTCTGATGGTGGATCGCGTAGTGGGCCGTGAAGGTATGAACCGATGACCAGGTGGCTGCTTTGCAGATCTTCTGAAGCGGGACCTGCGCCAAGAAGGCCGTCGAGGACGCTTGGACCCTAGTAGAGTGAGCCCGGATCGGAGGTGCAGGCACGTTGGCGAGCTCGTAGCACGTGCGTATGCAAGGCACGATCCACGCCGACAGGCGTTGCGTCGAAATAGGCCGGCCCTTCATCCGTTCTGCAATGGCCACGAATAGTTGAGTCGACTTGCGGAAAGGCCTGGTACGGTCCAGATAGAAAGCCAACGCCCGCCGCACATCGAGGGTATGCAGGCTACGATGGCGTGGGTCCGTATGGGGCTTGGGGAAGAACACCGGCAAACAGATGTCCTGCCCCATGTGAAAACTCGTGACCACCTTAGGGAGGAACTTAGGGTGAGGCCTAAGCTGCACCTTATCCTTATAAAAAACAGTATAAGGAGGCTCCGAGGTGAGGGCCCTCAGCTCCGACACCCTCCTAGCCGAGGTGACGGCCACGAGGAACGCGACCTTCAATGAAAGGTGCATGAGGGAGCAAGAGGCCAGGGGTTCAAAGGGGGGCCCCATGAGCTTAGTGAGGACCAGATTGAGGTCCCACGGGGGTAAAGGTGGGCGAGTGTAGGGGAACATCCTATCCAGCCGCTTGATGAATCGGACCACAGTGGGGTTGGAAAACACGGACAGCCCCAATTCCCCCGGGTGAAATGCCGATATGGCGGCTAGATGCACCTTAATAGAAGCGGGGGCAAGGCCCTGGTGCCTAACGCTCAGCAAGTAATCCAGGATCATCGGTATCGAGGCCCGCAAGGGCTGGACGCGCTGAGGCTCACACCAGAGGGAGAAGCGCTTCCACTTGGCAAGGTAGGTTGCCCTTGTGGAGGGCTTCCTACTACCCAGGAGGATTTGCTGGACCTCCTGAGAGCACCTGTGCTCCACCTCACTTAGCCAGAGAGCAGCCATGCCGTGAGATGCAGCGATGGCAGGTTTGGGTGGAGTAGGCGACCTCGGTCTTGTGTTATGAGGTCGTGATGGAGGGGGAGGGTTATCGGAGAGGCCACGGACAGCTCTAAGAGAGTTGTAAACCAGTGTTGATGTGGCCACGCCGGGGCGATGAGAATGACCTTCGCCCTGTCCCTGCGGGTCTTTAGAAGGACCCTGTGGATGAATGGGAACGGGGGGAAGGCATACCGCAGGCTCCCGCCCCACGGGATTGCAAAGGCGTCCGCCAGAGAGCCCGGACTGCGGTTCTGGAAGGAGCAAAACTGTGGGCACTGGCTGTTGTCCATGGTGGCAAACAGATCCACCTGGGGAAACCCCCACCTCAGGAAGATTGAACGGAGGATGTCCCGCCTCAGCCTCCACTCGTGTGTGAGATAGGACCGGCTGAGACGGTCCGCCAATCCGTTCTGGACCCCGGGGAGATATGCCGCCCGAAGGTACACTGAATGGGCTATGCAGAAGTCCTAGAGGAGGAGCGCCTCGCGACAGAGGGGAGAGGACCGGGACCCGCCCTGCTTGTTTATGTAAAACATAGCGGTAGTGTTGTCCGTCAGAACTGACACGCCGTGCCCTCTTATGGTGGCGTGAAAGGTCTGGCAGGCGAGGCGAACCGCCCTCAGCTCCTTCAGGTTGATGTGAAGCGACTGTTCCTCCCTGGACCACAAGCCCTGAGTGCGTAGGTCCCCTAGGTGCGCCCCCCAACCCAGGTCCGACGCGTCTGTCACCAACGTCAGAACTGGTTGTGGGGCGGCGAACGGGACCCCCGCACAGACCTGCTGTTGGTCGAGCCACCAACAGAGGGCGTTCGATACCCAAGCCGGGATCGTGACAACCATGTCTAATGGGTCGCTGTTGGGGCGATATACTTGGGCCAACCACAGCTGCGGAGGCCGGAGACTGAGGCGGGCGTGTCCAACCACGTGGGTGCATGCCGCCATGTGCCCCAAGAGCTGTAAGCAACGTCTGGCCGTGGTCGTGGGGAATCTCTGGATGGAGGTCACGGCCTCCTGGATTGCCAGGAAACGCGATACGGGAAGGCTCGCCCGCGCCTCCACCGAGTCCAGGACTGCCCCTATGAACTCCAGTCTCTGTGTGGGGACTAGTGAGGACTTGGGCACATTGACCAACAGGCCGAGATCACGGAACACTTGTAGCGCCAATGTCACGTGGGCGTGAACCTCTGCCTCTGACCGGCCCGCTAGGAGCCAGTCGTCTAGGTATGGGTAGACGCGCATCCGTCGTTTCCGAAGGAAGGCCGCCACCACGGACATGCATTTTGTGAAGACACGTGGGGCCGTTGCGAGGCCGAAGGGCAAGACCGCAAACTGAAAATGGCGCTGCTGGATAGTGAAGCGCAGGAACCGCCGGTGAGCCGGGCGGATAGCGATGTGAAAGTAAGCGTCTTTCATATCGAGGGCAGCGTACCAATCCCCCGGATCCAGGGAAGGAATGATGGTACCAAGGGAGACCATACGGAAACGTGGTTTTTGCAAGTACTTGTTCAGCTTGCGAAGGTCCAGGATAGGACGGAGGCCCCCTTTTGCCTTGGGAATGAGGAAGTATCTGGAATAGAACCCTTTTCCTCTGAGGTCTGGAGGAACCTCTTCCACCGCCCCTACAGCGAGGAGGGTCCGTACCTCCTGCATAAGAAGTTGCTCGTGAGAGGGGTCCCTGAAGAGGGACGGAGGGGGTGGGTGGGAGGGGGGGGGCGAGGAAAACTGGAGGGCATATCCTGACTCTACCGTGCGGCGGACCCAATGGTCTGATGTTATATGGGACCAGGCACGGAAAAAACGGGATAGGCGGTCCCTGAAACACAGAGGAGGATCCGGGGAAGAGATCGGAACGCTGTCCTCGATCGCATCTTCAAAATCCTTGTTTATTGCCCGGCTGCGGCTTGTTGTTGTTGCCCTGGCCTTGACCCTGGTTACGCGTATTGTTGCGCCTACGCCTATTGTCTCTGCCCCGCCTACGGTAAGGTTCGTGTCGAGGGCGAGGCTGGTACTGCCTCTGTGGATGCTGTGGTTTAAAGGGTTTCCTCTGTGTCACAGGGGTATGCATCCCCAAGGACTTGAGGGTAGCCCGCGAATCCTTGAGGCCATGGAGCCTGGCATCTGTCTGCTCCGAAAACAACCCCGTCCCTTCAAACGGAAGGTCTTGGAGGGTGTTTTGCACCTCTGGAGGAAGACCAGACGCTTGCAACCACGCTGAGCGTCTCATCACCACGCCGGACGCGATAGTCCTAGCGGCCGCATCAGCCGAGTCGAGCGAGGCCTGTAACGAGGTCTTGGCCACCGCCTTTCCCTCGTCCACAATGGCCGCAAACTCGGGTTGCGATCCCTGAGGCAAGGCCTCCTTAAATTTAGACACCGACGCCCAGGAGTTAAAGTTATGCCTGTTGAGGATCGCCTGCTGGTTCGCGATCCGCAACTGGAGGCCTCCCGACGAGTAGACCTTTCTGCCGAACAAGTCTAATCGTTTCGCCTCCTTGGCCTTGGGGGCTGGGGCCTGCTGGCCATGCCGCTCCTTCTCGTTGACCGCCGAAACGACCAGCGAACATGGGGCTGGATGGGAGAAGAGGAAGTCAAACCCTTTGGATCGGGCAAAGTACTTCCTCTCGACGCCCCGTGCAGTCGGCGCAGAGGAGGCTGGCGTCTGCCACACAGTCTTATAGTTCGACTGTACAGTCTTTATTAACGGAAGAGCAATCCTGGAGGGACCCTCCGGGCTGAGAATGTCTACCATGGGGTCCTCCTGCTCGACCGTCTCCTCCGCCTGCAACCCCAAATTGAGGGCCACTCGGCGGAGCAAGTCCTAGTGTGCCCGGTGGTCAATTGGGGGAGGGCCGGACACTGTTGTGCCCGCCACGGCTTCATCTGGTGAGGAGGAGGAGGTCATGGCCTTTTGAGCGTCCTCATCCTCCTGTAAGTCCTCCTCAGCGCGTCCCCTGCCCTGGGTCACGGATGGTGCCTGGCTCGGTGCCGAGTCCGCCCTTTCGGCCTCAGGTGGTCTGGAGACCGTGGCCTCCGCACGGGAGGTGGGGCGGCACCGTGGGGAGCGGGACCGGTCCCCTGAAGGGCCCGATCTCAAAGTTCTGGATGGCGGGCCTTCCTGATGATAGGCCCACGGGGTCCAGAACGGCCACTGTCCCGGGTGGCTCCAATGCGGTTGCCAAGAGGCCTCGTGCCGTGTAGCGGCATGCCCTCTGCGGCCGTATCTCGACAGCCCCGAGCTCTCTTCCGACGCAAGCGACGGTGACCTGGAGGGCCACGGCGGTGCCGTGGAGCAGTGCCGGTCCGGTGTCGGGGAGCGGTGCCGTCGGGACCGGGACCGTGAGTAGCGCCGTACCGATCTGGATCGAGAACGGTAACGTTGACCGCGGGACCGGGAACGGCTGCGGGAGGATGGTCTTGGGGTCCTCGCCGTCGAAGCGTCCCGGTGCCTGCTCGGGCAGGGTTGCTGGGACGGTGCCTCGCTCGCGCCGGGGCCTGTCTGCTTGGAGGCCCGTTGCGCGGCGGGCAGCCGGGAGTCCACCGAGGCGGAGCTCGACCGGGACCGGCGCCGGGAGCGGTGCCGAGATGGCGACCGCGATGGGCGCATCATCGCCGGCTTGCCCTTGGAAGTGAGTCTCGGCGGAATGTCCTGGTGTGCTTCCCCCAGGCAACGGAGACACGACTCGTGCGGGTCGCTCACTGGCATGGGCCTGCGGCACGCGGCGCAAGCCTTGAAGCCTTGGGCGTGCGGCATGCCCCGCCGCCCAGGGCCGGTGCCGGGGTTGACCAAACCCCTATCACCAAGAGTTTGTTTGGTCTTTGTGACAACTAAACAACTACTTAACTCTAACACTTACTAAACAATGAACTGATAACTATTGCTAATGGCTATGCTAAGGGACACTCTCAAGCGAGAGAAGAGTTGTTCCAACGTCGCCACGGGCGGTAAGAAGGAACTGAGGGAGGGTCGGGCCAGCAGGGATATATATACGCTGGGGCGGGGCGCCGCTCTGGCGGGAAGGGAGACCCTGCGGGCCCGACGGGAGCCGCTGAGGGAAAAAGTTTCCGACGTTCGTGCACGCGGCGCGCGTACACCTAATGTGGAATGGACGTGAACAAGCAC
Source organism: Emys orbicularis (assembly GCF_028017835.1). Lineage (NCBI taxonomy): Eukaryota > Metazoa > Chordata > Testudines > Emydidae > Emys > Emys orbicularis. The sequence goes on along the minus strand of NC_088703.1, from coordinate 17,873,849 downwards.
TCGAAGAAGAACATCAGAGGCTGCTCAATGTGCCACACTCCGGTTTTCAGAGATTTCTAGACTTTAAGGCCAGAAGAGACCATTCGATCATATAATCTGACCCCTCCCCTCCCCGCCTCTTGTATAGCATCTTGTATAGCACAGTGGCTAGATATCACAGACCTCTTGTATAGCACAGTGGCTAGTTTTGGACCAAAGCACACTCCAGAAAGGCATCTAGTCTTCATTGGAAGACATCAAGAGATGGAGAAACCACCACTTCCCCTGCTAGTTTGGAGGAAACTGATGCAGAGAGGGGAAGGGAACTGACCCCAAGGCCACACCTGTGAGTCTGTATCATAAGACATATGCACAACGACACCGTGCTAAGCTCGTACAAGCAACCTTCATTCTGGTGTTTCCTAACGTTTAAAGGCCTGGTCTGCACACAGTTCTTGGTAGTTCTATAACTATTTTGGGTAGGGATGCATTTATTTACATCTCCCTTAATAGTTGTCCCAGCACAACTTCTACTGTGCACACAGTTATATCCTCATACAAGTGTCTTACACCAATATAGCTTAGTCCCCCCACTGTACTGGTATAAAGCACCGTTATACTGATATGACTGTCCCCATACTAGGGGGGTTGTACTGCTTGAACTATACTAGTAGAGCTCAAGCACTACAACTTTCTAGTGTAAACAAGCCCCTGCTCACTATCACTCGTGCACCTTTCTATTGAATTAGAACAAAAAAATCAGTCTCTTGTTACGGGGGAACAGAGATTGCCTCCCCACAGGACAAATGACACTCAGATACTTGGCCCTCAGATCCTGTGGTGATGGGCACCAACTGAGAAACCTAGATAAATAGCTCCATGTAGACGAACCAATGTCAGTGCAGAGGTGTCATGGGGTTGCTGGTCCCTTTAAGTGGAGTCTGGGCCCAGGCTACCTATGGGAAGCTAATTTAAAAGCAAAGAGCCCATGTAGGGCAGACGATTGTCTGTCAGGCACCTGGCCCTGATCAAAGGCCATCAGAACTCAGTGGCAAGGAGGGGCTCTTGGGACAGGCCCGTTCTGTTGCTGCAGGAGGAGACCTACAGCCTGTTTAACTCTCTAAGCTGTCAGGTAAACTGATGGAGTAGAAAGGGTCCAGCTTTAGCCCCCAGCTCAGCCAATCAGCAATGAGACTCTGCGAGGCGGGAGCCTGAGGGGTCTCACCACATAGCCCAAAGGATGGCCCAGCTCACCAGTGGGGATCACTGTCAGAGCACTCTTCCTGTCCCATGGCTTTGTGAGGGCCTCCCACAATGAGGGCTGGAGAGCAGCCCCCTCCTCGCCTGTGGAGGGAGGGAAGAAGGGAAAAGGGAAAACAAAAGAGACACAAACCCAAATGTCCCCAGTGACTCTAAGGGACAAAGGCCTAAGTGGGGGAAAAATTCTCCCACCTTAACCTAGTGTTTTCCATGCCTAGAATTTGGCCGGCACCAGATGGCTCAGGCTGAACAAGTTCCAAACCGCTCTGAGGCTCTGACCTTCACAACAGGGACAGCTGTTTTCCAGCTAAATCAGTAGTGGGAAAGGGGGAAACTCCAAAGAGGCTCCTCCTCGCGCTCACGTACCTGAACCTGAATTCTCCCTCAGGCCTCAAGGGGAGACCTCGGGAAGGAGACTGGCTGCAGCAAACCAAGGGGGGTCTCTGAGATTGCCCCTGCCCTGCAGCCTGTCCTGCCTGCCCGTTGCCATGGACTCTCTGTGAGGTCACCGCCTCCCAACCTCTTTTCACCAATCAGCCGAGGTGCTGCAAAAGGCCCTTGTGATGTCACTGCCACACCCACCCCTGCCCTGTGGGGCTAATGTCCTGCTCCTGCCCAGCCCCTTTCGATGTTTGAGCTGCTCCCCCTGTATCGCCCCCCCACACACACACACACACACACTCACTGTTAGCTCTGGGGATCAATCAGGCTACTCATGAAAACATCAGAGGCTGCTCAATGTGCCACACTCCGGTTTTCAGAGATTTCTAGACTTTAAGGCCAGAAGAGACCATTCGATCATATCATCTGACCCCTCCCCTCCCCGCCTCTTGTATAGCATCTTGTATAGCACAGTGGCTAGATATCACAGACCTCTTGTATAGCACAGTGGCTACTTTTGGACCAAAGCACACTCCAGAAAGGCATCTAGTCTTCATTGGAAGACATCAAGAGATGGAGAAACCACCACTTCCCCTGCTAGTTTGGAGGAAACTGATGCAGAGAGGGGAAGGGAACTGACCCCAAGGCCACACCTGTGAGTCTGTATCATAAGACATATGCACAACGACACCGTGCTAAGGTCGTACAAGCAACCTTCATTCTGGTGTTTCCTAACGTTTAAAGGCCTGGTCTGCACACAGTTCTTGGTAGTTCTATAACTATTTTGGGTAGGGATGCATTTATTTACATCTCCCTTAATAGTTGTCCCAGCACAACTTCTACTGTGCACACAGTTATATCCTCATACAAGTGTCTTACACCAATATAGCTTATTCCCCTCACTGTACTGGTATAAAGCACCGTTATACTGATATGACTGTCCCCATACTAGGGGGGTTGTACTGCTTGAACTATACTAGTAGAGCTCAAGCACTACAACTTTCTAGTGTAAACAAGTCCCTGCTCACTATCACTCGTGCACCTTTATATTGAAATAGAACAAAAAAGTCAGTCTCTTGTTACGGGGGAACAGAGATTGCCTCCCCACAGGACAAATGACACTCAGATACTTGGCCCTCAGATCCTGTGGTGATGGGCACCAACTGAGAAACCTAGATAAATAGCTCCATGTAGACGAACGAATGTCAGTGCAGAGGTGTCATGGCGTTGCTGGTCCCTTTAAGTGGAGTCTGGGCTCAGGCTACGTATGGGAAGCTAATTTAAAAGCAAAGTGCCCATGTAGGGCAGATGATTGTCTGTCAGGCACCTGGCCCTGATCAAAGGCCATCAGGACTCAGTGGCAAGGAGGGGCTCTTGGGACAGGCCCGTTCTGTTGCTGCAGGAGGAGACCTACAGCCTGTTTAACTCTCTAAGCTGTCAGGTAAACTGATGGAGTAGAAAGGGTCCAGCTTTAGCCCCCAGCTCAGCCAATCAGCATTGAGACTCTGCGGAGCAGGAGGCTGAGGGGTCTCACCACATGGCCCAAAGGATGGCCCAGCTCACCAGTGGGGATCACTGTCAGAGCACTCTTCCTGTCCCATGGCTTTGTGAGGGCCTCCCACAATGAGGGCTGGAGAGCAGCCCCCTCCTCGCCTGTGGAGGGAGGGAAGAAGGGAAAAGGGAAAACAAAAGAGACACAAACCCCAATGTCCCCAGTGACTCTAAGGGACAAAGGCCTAAGTGGGGGGAAAATTCTCCCACCTTAACCTAGTGTTTCCATGCCTAGAATTTGGCCGGCACCAGATGGCTCAGGCTGAACAGGTTCCAAACCGCTCTGAGGCTCTGACCTTCTCAACAGGGACGGCTGTTTTCCAGCTAAATCAGTAGTGGGAAAGGGGGAAACTCCAAAGAGGCTCCTCCTCGCGCTCACGTACCTGAACCTGAATTCTCCCTCAGGCCTCAAGGGGAGACCTCGGGAAGGAGACTGGCTGCAGCAAACCAAGGGGGGTCTCTGAGATTGCCCCTGCCCTGCAGCCTGTCCTTCCTGTCCGTTGCCATGGACTCTCTGTGAGGTCACCGCCTCCCAACCTCTTTTCACCAATCAGCCGAGGTGCTGCAAAAGGCCCTTGTGATGTCACTGCCACACCCACCCCTGCCCTGTGGGGCTAATGTCCTGCTCCTGCCCAGCCCCTTTCGATGTTTGAGCTGCTCCCCCTGTATCGCCCCCCCCCCACACACACACACACACTCACTGTTAGCTCTGGGGATCAATCAGGCTACTCATGAAAACATCAGAGGCTGCTCAATGTGCCACACTCCGGTTTTCAGAGATTTCTAGACTTTAAGGCCAGAAGAGACAATTCGATCATATCATCTGACCCCTCCCCTCCCCGCCTCTTGTATAGCATCTTGTATAGCACAGTGGCTAGTTTTGGACCAAAGCACACTCCAGAAAGGCATCTAGTCTTCATTGGAAGACATCAAGAGATGGAGAAAAAGACGGTTACTCACCGTTGTAACTGTTCTTCGAGATGTGTTGCTCATATCCATTCCAGTTAGGTGTGCGCGCGCCGCGTGCACGATCGTCAGAAAACTTTTACCCTAGCAACACCCGGTGGGTCGGCTGTGTAGCCCCCTGGAGTGGCGCCCTCATGGCGCTGGATATATACCCCAGCCGACCCAGCGCCCCCTCAGTTCCTTCTTGCTGACTACTCCGACAGTGGGGAAGGGGGGCGGGTTTGGAATGGATATGAGCAACACATCTCGAAGAACAACAGTTACAACGGTGAGTAACCGTCTTTTCTTCTTCGAGTGCTTGCTCATATCCATTCCAGTTAGGTGACTCCCAAGCCCCACCTAGGTGGCGGGGTCGGAGTGAGACATTGCTGCGTGCAGAACCGCTGACCCGAAAGCAGCATCGTCCCTGGATTGTTGCACCAGCACGTAGTGAGCAGCGGATGTGTGTACGGAAGACCAAACTGCAGCTCTACAAATGTCCTGGATCGGGACTTGAGCCAGGAAGGCAGTCGAGGAGGCCTGGGCCCTCGTGGAGTGAGCGGTGAGGCGTGGCGTCGGGACACCGGCCAGGTCGTAGCAATCACGAATGCAGGACGTGATCCAAGAGGACAGGCACTGTGAAGAGACCGGTGAGCCTTTCATCCGGTCGGCCACCGCAACGAAGAGTTGCGTCGTCTTCCTAAATGGCTTTGTACGGTCGATGTAGAAAGCCAGGGCCCTGCGTACGTCCAAAGAATGCAAACGCTGGTCTTGACGAGTAGCGTGTGGCTTTGGGTGGAAGACCGGGAGAAAGATATCCTGGTTTACATGGAAAGGTGAAACCACCTTGGGGAGAAAGGCAGGGTGGGGGCGAAGCTGCACCTTGTCCTTGTGGAACACCATGTATGGGGGTTCGGACGTCAGCGCTCTGAGTTCAGAAACACGCCGTGCTGAGGTGATGGCTACGAGGAAGGCCGTCTTCCAGGATAAGTAGAGGAGCGAACAGGTCGCCAATGGTTCAAACGGAGGCCCTGTGAGCCTGGAGAGAACGAGGTTGAGGTCCCACGTCGGAACCGGCTGGCGTTGTTGTGGGTACAGCCGGTCTAGGCCCTTGAGGAATCTAACGACCATCGGGTTAGAGAAGACCGAGGACGCGAGTTCTCCTGGGTGGAAAGCCAAAATAGCGGCGAGGTGAACCCTGATTGAAGATATCGCCAAGCCCTGCTGTCTTAGGGACAGGAGATATTCCAGTATGAGAGGGATAGGTGCCTGCAAGGGGGACGTAGCTCGTTGCTCACACCAACAGGAGAACCGCTTCCACTTGGCTAAGTAAGTGGACCGCGTCGAGGGCTTTCTACTTCCCATCAGGATCTGCTGGACGGACTGCGAGCATTGCCGCTCTGTCTGACTCAGACATGGAGCATCCACGCTGTGAGGTGGAGCGATTGCAGGTCGGGGTGACACAGTCGGCCGTGGTCCTGAGAGACGAGATCCGGAGTCAAGGGGAGCGTGATCGGCGCTTGAACCGACAGCTCCAACAGTGTGGTGTACCAGTGCTGCCTCGGCCAAGCGGGAGCTACTAGAATTACTCGTGCATGGTCTGTGCGGATCTTGAGTAGTACCCTGTGGACCAGCGGAAACGGGGGAAAGGCGTAGAACAGGTGGTCCTTCCACGTTAGAAGGAAGGCGTCCGGCAGAGAGCCTGGGGCTCGCCCGTATAGGGAGCAGAACGCCTGGCACTTCCTGTTGGCTCGAGAAGCGAACAGGTCGACCTGGGGAAATCCCCACCTCTGGAAGACGGAATAGATGATGTCCGGGCGAATCGACCACTCGTGCGTCTGGAAGGACCTGCTGAGACGGTCCGCCAGTGTATTCTGGACTCCAGGAAGGAACGATGCCGTGAGATCGATCGAGTGGGCGATACAGAGGTCCCACAGGCGAATGGCTTCTTTGCAGAGGAGCGATGAGTGGGCTCCGCCTTGCTTGTTGATGTAAAACATGGCCGTGGTGTTGTCGGTGAGGACCAACACAGAACGGCCCTGTAGGAAATTGAGGAATGCCTGGCAGGCTAGTCGCACCGCCATCAGTTCTCGGACGTTGATGTGCAGGGCTAGTTCGGACGCGGACCACAGGCCCTGGGTATGGTGCTCCCCGAGGTGAGCGCCCCATCCTAGAGATGAGGCGTCCGTGACTAGGTGGAGGGAGGGTTGTGGGGCGTGAAAAGGTACTCCTGCACAGACCGCCGCGCGGTCCAACCACCAGGTGAGGGAGGCCAAGACCGAGGACGGAACCGTGACCAGCATGTTCAGGTCGTCCCGGTGAGGATGGTACACCGATGACACCCAAGCCTGTAGTGGGCGAAGCCGTAGTCTGGCATGCCTGGTTACGTAGGTGCACGAGGCCATGTGACCCAACAGGGCAAGGCATGTTCTTATGATGGTAATCGGAGATGCCCGCAGTCCTTGAATGACGCGTGCGATGGTCTGAAATCGGCTGTCTGGCAGAATGGCTCGTGCACGTCTGGAGTCCAGGATTGCTCCGATGAACTCTATTCTCTGGGTTGGCACTAGAGTGGACTTCTCTCTGTTGAGTAGAATGCCCAGCTCGCGGAAAGTGTGTGTCACTATGTGGACGTGAGCCTGAACTTGGTCCCTGGTGCGGCTGCGCACCAGCCAGTCGTCCAAATACGGGAACACCTGTAGCCCTTGTCGACGAAGGTATGCCGCGACGACTGCCAGACACTTTGTGAACACTCTGGGAGCCGAGGACAAGCCGAAGGGAAGGACTGCAAATTGGTAGTGCACCTTGTTTACTACAAATCGCAGGAAGCGCCTGTGAGGCGGATAAATTGCTATATGGAAATATGCGTCCTTCATGTCGAGGGTGGCGAACCAGTCTCCAGGATCCAGTGAAGGAATAATGGTCCCCAATGATACCATGCGGAACTTCAACTTTACTATGAATTTGTTGAGTCCGCGCAAGTCTAAGATGGGCCGTAGACCCCCTTTCAACTTGGGGATCAGGAAGTAGCGGGAATAAAACCCCCTGCCCCTTAACTCTGGTGGAACCTCCTCTATGGCCCCCATAGCAAGGAGCCCAAAAACCTCCTGTGTAAGGAGTTGCTCGTGAGAAGGGTCCCTGAAGAGGGACGGGGAAGGGGAGTGGGAGGGGGGGGGCGAGGAAAACTGGAGGGCGTATCCCCTCTCCACCGTGCGAAGGACCCAACGGTCCGAGGTTATAAGGGACCAAGCACGGTGGAAACGGGAGAGGCGATCCCGGAAGGGGGGAGTTGAATCCTGGGTACTGGTTATGGTGCCGTCCTCGACCGCACCTTCAAAAGGTTTGCCTAGGCCCTGAAGGTGGCCTAGGCTGGCCCTGGTTCTGACCGGGTTGAGGGCCGGTCGACCTTCGCCTACTGCCTCGACCCCGCCTCCTGGCAAAGTCCTGTCTCGGACGAGGCGGGGGAGGGTAGAACCTCTGAGGCTGGGGCCTGAAGGGTCTGCGCTGAGGCCCTGGGACATGCATCCCCAGGGAGCGCATCATTGTCCGAGAGTCTTTGAGGATTTGGAGCCTAGAGTCCGTCTTCTCAGAAAACAGGCCCTGGCCCTCAAAGGGTAAGTCCTGGAGGGTCTGCTGCAGTTCTGGCGGCAAGCCAGACACCTGGAGCCAGGAGATTCGCCTCATGGCTATACCCGAAGCCAGGGTTCTAGCGGCCGAGTCAGCTATATCCAGGGAGGCCTGTAGGGAGGTGCGTGCCACCCGCTTACCCTCCTCTACCAAAGTCCCGAACTCTTCCCTAGATTCCTGGGGAACCAGTTCTTTAAACTTCCCCATTGAGGACCAGGTGTTAAAGTTATACCGGCTTAAGAGCGCCTGTTGGTTGGCCACTCTAAGTTGAAGCCCCCCCGCCGAATAGACCTTGCGCCCGAACAAATCGAAGCGCTTAGCGTCCTTCGATTTTGGCGCTGCCGCCTGCTGGCCATGGCGCTCCCGTGCATTCACTGATGACACCACCAGTGAGCACGGTTGGGGATGGGTATACAAATACTCGTGGTCCTTGGAGGGAACAAAGTACTTCCTCTCCACGCCTCTGGCCGTGGGTGGAATAGAGGCCGGGGTTTGCCAGATCGAGGTGGCATTAGCCTGTATGGTGCGAATAAGCGGTAACGCCACTCTGGATGGGGCGTCCGCTGAGAGGATGTTCACTATCGGGTCGTGAACCTCCACAATCTCCTCCATCTGGAGGTCCATATTGCGCGCCACCCGGCGCAACAGGTCCTGATGGGCCCGAAGGTCTATAGGGGGCGGGCCCATGGCGGATGTCCCCGCTACCGCCTCATCGGGGGAGGAGGAGGAGGATGCCCCCGGTGGCAAGGGGTCCAATGGCAGATCCTGCTGTAGGTGCTCCTGGAGCTGGGCCTCGCTCGCCCCAGGGTCCAGGGCCTCCGCAGGCGTGGGCACTGGAGCCTCCATGCCCCCTGGGGGGGGGCGGGAGATGGTGGCCTCCGGGGCTCTGGACTCAGAACGTGCCAAGTGGGAGGCAGACGGCGGAGCCCCTTGGGCTCGGTGGTAGGCCCATGGGGTCCAAAAGGACCAGTGCGCAGGTCCCTGTGTAGGGTCCTCTGCCGTGTCCAGCGAATGGCCGAAGTCTGCCGAAGCCGCCTGCCCCTGGGGAGGGTAGGCCGATCTAGAGGCCCCCTCAGAGGAGCGGGATGCAGATCTCAACGGCCACGGCGGTGCCGAGCGCGATGCATCCGGCCCCGGCTGGTGCGGTGCCGATCGGTGCCGGTCGTAGGGCGATCTGTCCCAGCGCGGTGCCGGAGAGTGGTGCCGGGATCGGGATCGGTGCCGGTAGCCCTGCCGGTGCCGCGATCCGGATCTGGAGCGGGACGACGACCGCGACGAGACCCGGTACCGGGAGCGGTCCCTCGAGCGGCGCTCATACCGGTGCCGGGAGGTACGCCTCGAGTCCGATCGCGCCGGTGATCGCGGCGGTGCCGAGATGTAGAGCAGCGTCGCGAAGAGGATCTCGACCGCGAGTACGACCGGTGCCGAGGTGATAGTCGGCGCCGGGACTCCGAGCGGCGTCGGGACCTGCTCTGAGACCTGGAGCGGTGCCGAGAGTCTACGGCTGGAGACGGTGGGCGCACCAGTGCAGGCTTGCCTCTGGACTGCACTATGCGTGGAGCCACCGGTGCCGGAAGTTGCGACGGTGCCGGCTCCGTGAGGGCAATAAGGTCCCTCGCGGTCGCAAATGTCTCCGGGGTTGAAGGGAGACAAGGTTCCACCACCAGCCTAGGTGGTGAAACAGTCCGCACCGGACTCAACGGCCTCGGTGCCGGAGTCGACGGTGTGGCCGCCTCCTTCTGGCGGTCCAAAGGCAGACGCGGCTCTACCCCCGGCACCGGGGGAGCCGGCGTCTTCAGGGCAGCAATGTCCTGTGCCTTGCGGGCCTTCTTATGGCCCGGAGATAGGGATCGGCGCCAAGTCCCCTGAGGCGGGCGCGGTGCCGAAGTCGGCCGGTGCCGAGAGGACTTGTCCGCGGCACAGGTCGGAGCCGCTGGGGCGCTGCGCACCGAGGCGCTCGGTGCCGGGCCTGGGCGCGCCGAGGGAGGATCCGGGCTGAGTGCCGCCTCCATTAGGAGCTGCCGAAACCTAAAGTCCCGCTCCTTCCTTGTTCGAGGCTTGAAGGCCTTGCAGATCTGGCACTTATCTGCTTGATGGGATTCCCCGAGGCACTTCAAGCAGGAGGTGTGCGGGTCGCTCGTTGGCATAGGCTTCGCGCAGGACGCGCAGGGCTTAAAGCCAGGAGCCTTGGGCATGAGCCCGGTATGCTCCGGGGGAAAAAGGGCGGAGAACAACCCCTTAACCCCCGCTAACAATTTACAACAACTACAAAACTAAATAAACGACTATCTAGAGAACTTTAACTACTATACAAAACTATCTACAGAAATGAGAACGATAAGCTAGGGAGTGTGGAGACCAGCTATGCCGTGCTCCACAGTTCCAACGACCGTCAGGGGCGGTAAGAAGGAACTGAGGGGGCGCTGGGTCGGCTGGGGTATATATCCAGCGCCATGAGGGCGCCACTCCAGGGGGCTCCACAGCCGACCCACCGGGTGTTGCTAGGGTAAAAGTTTTCCGACGATCGTGCACGCGGCGCGCGCACACCTAACTGGAATGGATATGAGCAAGCACTCGAAGAAGAACCACCACTTCCCCTGGTACTTTGGAGGAAACTGATGCAGAGAGGGGAAGGGAACTGACCCCAAGGCCACACCTGTGAGTCTGTATCATAAGACATATGCACAACGACACCATGCTAAGGTCGTACAAGCAACCTTCATTCTGGTGTTTCCTAACGTTTAAAGGCCTGGTCTGCACACAGTTCTTGGTAGTTCTATAACTATTTTGGGTAGGGATGCATTTATTTACATCTCCCTTAACAGTTGTCCCAGCACAACTTCTACTGTGCACACAGTTATATCCTCATACAAGTGTCTTACACCAATATAGCTTATTCCCCTCACTGTACTGGTATAAAGCACCGTAATACTGATATGACTGTCCCCATACTAGGGGGGTTGTACTGCTTGAACTATACTAGTAGAGCTCAAGCACTACAACTTTCTAGTGTAAACAAGTCCCTGCTCACTATCACTCGTGCACCTTTATATTGAATTCGAACAAAAAAGTCAGTCTCTTGTTACGGGGGAACAGAGATTGCCTCCCCACAGGACAAATGACACTCAGATACTTGGCCCTCAGATCCTGTGGTGATGGGCACCAACTGAGAAACCTAGATAAATAGCTCCATGTAGACGAACCAATGTCAGTGCAGAGGTGTCATGGGGTTGCTGGTCCCTTTAAGTGGAGTCTGGGCCCAGGCTACCTATGGGAAGCTAATTTAAAAGCAAAGAGCCCATGTAGGGCAGATGATTGTCTGTCAGGCACCTGGCCCTGATCAAAGGCCATCAGGACTCAGTGGCAAGGAGGGGCTCTTGGGACAGGCCCGTTCTGTTGCTGCAGGAGGAGACCTACAGCCTGTTTAACTCTCTAAGCTGTCAGGTAAACTGATGGAGTAGAAAGGGTCCAGCTTTAGCCCCCAGCTCAGCCAATCAGCATTGAGACTCTGCGGAGCGGGAGGCTGAGGGGTCTCACCACATGGCCCAAAGGATGGCCCAGCTCACCAGTGGGGATCACTGTCAGAGCACTCTTCCTGTCCCATGGCTTTGTGAGGGCCTCCCACAATGAGGGCTGGAGAGCAGCCCCCTCCTCGCCTGTGGAGGGAGGGAAGAAGGGAAAAGGGAAAACAAAAGAGACACAAACCCCAATGTCCCCAGTGACTCTAACGGACAAAGGCTTAAGTGGGGGAAAAATTCTCCCACCTTAACCTAGTGTTTTCCATGCTTAGAATTTGGCCAGCACCAGATGGCTCAGGCTGAACAGGTTCCAAACCGCTCTGAGGCTCTGACCTTCTCAACAGCGACGGCTGTTTTCCAGCTAAATCAGTAGTGGGAAAGGGGGAAACTCCAAAGAGGCTCCTCCTCGCGCTCACGTACCTGAACCTGAATTCTCCCTCAGGCCTCAAGGGGAGACCTCGGGAAGGAGACTGGCTGCAGCAAACCAAGGGGGGTCTCTGAGATTGCCCCTGCCCTGCAGCCTGTCCTGCCTCTCCGTTGCCATGGCCTCTCTGTGAGATCACCGCCTCCCAACCTCTTTTCACCAATCAGCCGAGGTGCTGCAAAAGGCCCTTGTGATGTCACTGCCACACCCACCCCTGCCCTGTGGGGCTAATGTCCTGCTCCTGCCCAGCCCCTTTCGATGTTTCAGCTGCTCCCCCTGTATCACCCCCCCACACACACACACACACACACACACACTGACTGTTAGCTCTGGGGATCAATCAGGCTACTCATGAAAACATCAGAGGCTGCTCAATGTGCCACACTCCGGTTTTCAGAGATTTCTAGACTTTAAGGCCAGAAGAGACCATTCGATCATATAATCTGAGCCCTCCCCTCCCCGCCTCTTGTATAGCATCTTGTATAGCACAGTGGCTAGATATCACAGACCTCTTGTATAGCACAGTGGCTAGTTTTGGACCAAAGCACACTCCAGAAAGGCATCTAGTCTTCATTGGAAGACATCAAGAGATGGAGAAACCACCACTTCCCCTGCTAGTTTGGAGGAAACTGATGCAGAGAGGGGAAGGGAACTGACCCCAAGGCCACACCTGTGAGTCTGTATCATAAGACATACACACAACGACACCGTGCTAAGGTCGTACAAGCAACCTTCATTCTGGTGTTTCCTAACGTTTAAAGGCCTGGTCTGCACACAGTTCTTGGTAGTTCTATAACTATTTTGGGTAGGGATGCATTTATTTACATCTCCCTTAATAGTTGTCCCAGCACAACTTCTACTGTGCACACAGTTATATCCTCATACAAGTGTCTTACACCAATATAGCTTATTCCCCTCACTGTACTGGTATAAAGCACCGTTATACTGATATGACTGTCCCCATACTAGGTGGGTTGTACTGCTTGAACTATACTAGTAGAGCTCAAGCACTACAACTTTCTAGTGTAAACAAGCCCCTGCTCACTATCACTCGTGCACCTTTATATTGAATTAGAACAAAAAAGTCAGTCTCTTGTTACGGGGGAACAGAGCTTGCCTCCCCACAGGACAAATGACACTCAGATACTTGGCCCTCAGATCCTGTGGTGATGGGCACTGTGACGTTATGTAGTCTATATAGTTTTATAAAAACTTGATAATAAGTCAATATAATGTAACTGGGATAGTTTTAGAGAAAATACGGTAATAAGTGAATATAACGTAACTGGCATATGCTTCATGCAAAAGGTCTCTTGTAAGGTATCATTACAAAGCTTATAATCTACTGAGTATGATCATCTGATTTGTATAAATGTACCACTCTTGTATCTAAAGCTAGAAATATAAAATGTAACTCTGAGGGCCTATTGTAATTATGTAAAGTGTGGGCCATTAATGATGGTTTGGAATCTTGATGACTCCCATTAACCAGGACCATTGTCTGCAGATGGTTGTGTTTACCTGTTAGTCTACCTGTATATGTGTGTGCTGGCAAGTGGGCAATGAAGTCTTGCAGTGACATGTGATCATGTCACCTGAACTGTGGTGATGGGCACCAACTGAGAAACCTAGATGAATAGCTCCATGTAGACGAACGAATGTCAGTGCAGAGGTGTCATGGCGTTGCTGGTCCCTTTAAGTGGAGTCTGGGCCCAGGCTACGTATGGGAAGCTAATTTAAAAGCAAAGAGCCCATGTAGGGCAGATGATTGTCTGTCAGGCACCTGGCCCTGATCAAAGGCCATCAGGACTCAGTGGCAAGGAGGGGCTCTTGGGACAGGCCCGTTCTGTTGCTGCAGGAGGAGACCTATAGCCTGTTTAACTCTCTAAGCTGTCAGGTAAACTGATGGAGTAGAAAGGGTCCAGCTTTAGCCCCCAGCTCAGCCAATCAGCGTTGAGACTCTGCGGGGCAGGAGGCTGAGGGGTCTCACCACATGGCCCAAAGGATGGCGCAGACCCCAGTGGGGATCACTGTCAGAGCACTCTTCCTGTCCCATCGCTTTGCGAGGTCCTCTCACAACGAGGGCTGGAAAGCAGCCCCCTCCTCGCCTGTGGAGGGAGGGAAGCAGGGAAAAGGGAAACCAAGAGACACAAACCCCAATGTCCCCAGTGATTCTAAGGGACAAAGGCCTAGGTGGGGAAAACATTTATAGATTCATAGATTCCTGGACTGGAAGGGACCTCGAGAGGTCATCGAGTCCAGTCCCCTGCCCTCATGGCAGGACCAAATACTGTCTAGACCATCCCTGATAGACATTTATCTAACCTACTTTTAAATATCTCCAGAGATGGAGATTTCACAACCTCCCTAGGCAATTTATTCCAGTGTTTAACCACCCTGACAGTTAGGAACTTTTTCCTAATGTCCAACCTAAACCTCCCTTGCTGCAATTTAAGCCCATTGCTTCTTGTTCTATCCTTAGAGGCTAAGGTGAACAAGTTTTCTCCCTCCTCCTTATGACACCCTTTTAGATACCTGAAAACTTCTATCATGTCCCCTCTCAGTCTTCTCTTTTCCAAACTAAACAAACCCAATTCTTTCAGCCTTCCTTCATAGGTCATGTTCTCAAGACCTTTAATCATTCTTGTTGCTCTTCTCTGGACCCTCTCCAATTTCTCCACATCTTTCTTGAAATGCGGTGCCCAGAACTAGACAGAATACTCCAGTTGAGGCCTAACCAGTGCAGAGTAGAGCGGAAGAATGACTTCTCCTGTCCTGCTCACAACACACCTGTTAATACATCCCAGAATCATGTTTGCTTTTTTTGCAACAGCGTCACACTGTTGACTCATATTTAGCTTGTGGTCCACTATAACCCCTAGATCCCTCTCTGCCCTACTCCTTCCTAGACAGTCTCTTCCCATTCTGTATGTGTGAAACTGATTGTTCCTTCCTAAGTGGAGCACTTTGCATTCGTCTTTGTTAAACCTCATCCTGTTTACCTCAGACCATTTCTCCAATTTGTCCAGATCATTTTGAATTATGACCCTGTCCTCCAAAGCAGTTGCAATCCCTCCCAGTTTGGTATCATCTGCAAACTTAATAAGCGTACTTTCTAGGCCAATATCGAAGTCGTTGATGAAGATATTGAACAGAGCCGGTCCCAAAACAGACCCCTGCGGAATCCCACTTGTTATACCTTTCCAGCAGGATTGGGAACCATTAATAACTCCTCTCTGAGTACGGTTATCCAGCCAGTTATACACCCACCTTATAGTAGCCCCATCTAAGTTGTATTTGCCTAGTTTATCGATAAGAATATCATGCGAGACTGTATGAAATGCCTTACTAAAATCTAGGTATACCACATCCACCGCTTCTCACTTATCCACAAGACTCGTTATCCTATCAAAGAAAGCTATCAGATTGGTTTGACACGATTTGTTCTTTACAAATCCATGCTGGCTATTCCCTATCACCTTACCATCTGTGACGGTGCTGCCCGTGGGAGCCAGCTGAGGTCACTCAATCAGGGTGAACTGCAAACAAAACGGGGCAGACCAACCCCAAACGCTGGTGGTTATTCCAATACTTAGATTTACCAAGCCAGCACAAAACAGCTTCTATAGTACCTCACTGGTTACTTAGAAGTCCAAACAACGCAGTTCCCTTCAAGTACCCAGCCTCAGGCCTCCGTCCAGACACACCTGTCAGATATAGGATTACTGAAAATCTTCCTTCATCATATAAAAGAAAAGGTTCTTCCAATCCCAAAGGATCAGCCACATACCCAGGTCCAATTATAACTTAGATCTTACCCAAAATACACGCTAATAACCAATTCTTATTACATAAGAACATAAGAAAGGCCATACCGGGTCAGATCAAAGGTCCATCTAGCCCAGTATCCTGCTTGTGCGCTGCTTTATAAAGCCCTGGCCTGGGTGAATGCCCCGCCCACTGATTAAGGCTCAGCCAATTACCAGAGGCTTCTAGCCTTCAGACCTTCCTTTGAAGCTCACAGCTTCCAACTGCCAGCCACAGCACACGGTCCTTCAAACAACCAACCAAACAAACAGACTGACAAACACAAGCTCAGCACACAGCAAGTAACCCCCAAACACAAACAAACACACACTACAGACAGTCACTTACCCCAAGGGTCCTGTATTTGCTCCTCCTTCACCTGGAGAACTCCCTTGCGAAACTCCCTGTTAGCAGCCCCTGGTCGCAAAAGCGAACTAACCTAAAATGTATTAAAAAAGAAAAGAGAGAGTGTGTTGGTTAAAAGATCAATATACATACAGACTTGAATTCAATTCTTGAGGTTCAGATACATAGCAAGGGTGAGCTTGCAGTTGACAAAAGTCCTTTTAGATATAGTCCATAGGTTATAGTCCAATGGCCATATTCAGGGTGACTCCAGTCAGTGACTGGGGATCTCAATCCTTGTGGCTTAAGCTTTCCCCCTCTTGAAACCCAAAGCAGATCTGAGACGAAGCAGAATCGTGTCCCAGGGTTCTTATACATTTCCAGCAGCCTTTCGGCCTGAGAAAACAATAGGCTTAACTCTCCTTCTCCCAAACATCCTGGCAATTAGCACAGGGTAATTTATCCATTAAACAGTTCAGATACAGGTTACCACAACCTTCAAAGAGACAGAGAGACAATAATACTATTTCACTCAAGTATCTTCATTAATGTTAATATTCCTTTTTGATCTTTGAATTAAAGTTACAGCAATAGACAAGACTTGTTTGTTTACATCACGAGACCTGAGCAAACATCTACCCTTGAGATCTCTAACAATGCAGACTTGCATTTCAAAGCTCTATTCATTTACATATCTTCCTAACCAGTTTCTACAATTCACCCATGGGTCAGGCCAGTCTGAGTTAATTAACTCTTTCTGGCCCTGTCATCTTTCAATGAAATATTATTTTACACTCAGAACGTCACACCACCTTCCAAGTGTTTGCAGATGATTTCCTTAATTACTTGCTCCATTATCTTCCCTGGCATAGAAGTTAAACTAACTGGTCTGTAGTTTCCTGGGTTGTTTTTATTTCCCTTTTTATAGATGGGCACTATATTTGCCCTTTTCCAGTCTTCTGGAATCTCTCCTGTCTCCCATGATTTTCCAAAGATAATAGCTAGAGGCTCAGATACCTCCTCTATTAGCTCCTTGAGTATTCTAGGATGCATTTCATCAGGCCCTGGTGACTTGCAGGCACGAAAGCTTATGCTGAAATAAATTTGATAGTCTCTAAGGTGCCACAAGTACTCCTGTTCTTTTAACTTTTCTAAGTGATTTTTAACTTGTTCTTATTTTATTTTATCTTCTAAACCTACCCCCTTCCCATTAGCATTCACTATGTTAGGCATTCCTTCAGACTTCTCGGTGAAGACCGAAACAAAGAAGTCATTAAGCATCTCTGCCATTTCCAAGTTTCCTGTTACTGTTTCTCCCTCGTCACTGAGCAGTGGGCCTACCCTGTCCTTGGTCTTCCTCGTGCTCAGGGGCGGCTCTAGGCACCAGCAAAGCAAGCACGTGCTTGGGGCAGCCCATTTGCAGGGGCGGCAGGGATCCAGCATGGGAGCTGAGAACCAACAGGGGGCCCTGGGAGCTGTAGTTCCTTGGTTAGCTCCCTGCCTATAGAGCCAGCCCTGGAGCAGGGAAAGAACTACATTTCCCAGCATTCCCTTGGCCACTACCAACAGGAAAGAGGGGGAGGGAGGGAGGTAGCTGAGACCTCATGCTGCTGTGAATCGAGAGCTGCACTGTGAAGGTAGGGATACCATATTTTAACATTCAAAAAATAGGACACTCCACGGGGAGGGAGGGTTGCCCCACCCTGCCACCATCCACTCCCTCCGTCTGCCCCGCACAGAAACCCCAACGCATCCAACCCCCCTGCTCCCTGATCACCCCCTCCCAGGACCCCTGCCCCAACTGCCCCCCAGGACCCCACCCCCTACCTGTCACCTGACAAACCCCTGGGACTCCCATGCCTATCCAACTGCTGCCTGTCCCCTGACTGCCCCCGCAACCCCTGACCCATCTAACCCCCCCTTCTCCCTGTCCCTGACTGCCCCCCCAAACCTCCACCCCATCCAACCCCCCTTGCTCCCTGTCCCTTGACTGCCCCCCCGGAACCCCCTACCCCTTCTCCAACCCCCCAGCGCCCTTACCGTGCCACTCAGACCAGCGTGCCTGCATTCGCGCAGCGCCAGACACGCTGCTGCATACATTCTGCCGTGCTCCCCTGCGGAGCCACAGCCCCCGCCCCCCTCCCAGCACCTGCCTTCCAGATTTGAACACCTCAAATTTCAGGAGTGCTCAAGCTCAATTTTGGCAGCTGTGACTTCATTTCTCCCAAATCAAATATACTGATCCATTGGAACTTGCTATAGAAAAAGTAGGATAAAATTGAGCAAGAAATGCTTCCCAGTGGTTATTAGGACTGGAATTGCTATTTTCAATAGCCATTGCCTTTTTGTTTGTTTGTTTGTTTAAAGGGAAGACAGTGAAATTGCATTGGCAAATTCCCCATAGAAAGAAAGAGTGGAACAAAAGAATAATAAAGGCACCTCAACTTTTCCTCATTTATGTAGGACAGTCTTGAGAAGCTCCCCCTGTATCGCCCCCCCCCCACACACACACACTCACTGTTAGCTCTGGGGATCAATCAGGCTACTCATGAAAACATCAGAGGCTGCTCAATGTGCCACACTCCGGTTTTCAGAGATTTCTAGACTTTAAGGCCAGAAGTGACCATTAGATCATATCATCTGACCCCTCCCCTCCCCGCCTCCTGTATAGCACAGTGGCTAGTTTTGGACCAAAGCACACTCCAGAAAGGCATCTAGTCTTCATTGGAAGACATCAAGAGATGGAGAAACCACCACTTCCCCTGGTAGTTTGGAGGAAACTGATGCAGAGAGGGGAAGGGAACTGACCCCAAGGCCACACCTGTGAGTCTGTATCATAAGACATACGCACAACGACACTGTGCTAAGGTCGTACAAGCAACCTTCATTCTGGTGTTTCCTAACGTTTAAAGGCCTGGTCTGCACACAGTTCTTGGTAGTTCTATAACTATTTTGGGTAGGGATGCATTTATTTACATCTCCCTTAATAGTTGTCCCAGCACAACTTCTACCGTGCACACAGTTATATCCTCATACAAGTGTCTTACACCAATATAGCTTAGTCCCCCCACTGTACTGGTATAAAGCACCGTTATACTGATATGACTGTCCCCATACTAGGGGGGTTGTACTGCTGGAACTATACTAGTAGAGCTCAAGCACTACAACTTTCTAGTGTAAACAAGCCCCTGCTCACTATCACTCGTGCACCTTTATATTGAATTAGAACAAAAAAGTCAGTCTCTTGTTACGGGGGAACAGAGCTTGCCTCCCCACAGGACAAATGACACTCAGATACTTGGCCCTCAGATCCTGTGGTGATGGGCACCAACTGAGAAACCTAGATAAATAGCTCCATGTAGACGAACGAATGTCAGTGCAGAGGTGTCATGGGGTTGCTGGTCCCTTTAAGTGGAGTCTGGGCCCAGGCTACGTATGGGAAGCTAATTTAAAAGCAAAGAGCCCATGTAGGGCAGATGATTGTCTGTCAGGCACCTGGCCCTGATCAAAGGCCATCAGAACTCAGTGGCAAGGAGGGGCTCTTGGGACAGGCCCGTTCTGTTGCTGCAGGAGGAGACCTACAGCCTGTTTAACTCTCTAAGCTGTCAGGTAAACTGATGGAGTAGAAAGGGTCCAGCTTTAGCCCCCAGCTCAGCCAATCAGCATTGAGATGCTGAGGGGTCTCAGCACATAGCCCAAAGGATGGCCCAGCTCACCAGTGGGGATCACTGTCAGAGCACTCTTCCTGTCCCATGGCTTTGTGAGGGGCTCCCACAATGAGGGCTGGAGAGCAGCCCCCTCCTCGCCTGTGGAGGGAGGGAAGAAGGGAAAAGGGAAAACAAAAGAGACACAAACCCCAATGTCCCCAGTGACAAAGAGCCCATGTAGGGCAGATGATTGTCTGTCAGGCACCTGGCCCTGATCAAAGGCCATCAGGACTCAGTGGCAAGGAGGGGCTCTTGGGATAGGCCCGTTCTGTTGCTGCAGGAGGAGACCTACAGCCTGTTTAACTCTCTAAGCTGTCAGGTAAACTGATGGAGTAGAAAGGGTCCAGCTTTAGCCCCCAGCTCAGCCAATCAGCACTGAGACTCTGCGGAGCGGGAGGCTGAGGGGTCTCACCACATGGCCCAAAGGATGGCCCAGCTCACCAGTGGGGATCACTGTCAGAGCACTCTTCCTGTCCCATGGCTTTGTGAGGGCCTCCCACAATGAGGGCTGGAGAGCAGCCCCCTCCTCGCCTGTGGAGGGAGGGAAGAAGGGAAAAGGGAAAACAAAAGAGACACAAACCCCAATGTCCCCAGTGACTCTAACGGACAAAGGCTTAAGTGGGGGGAAAATTCTCCCACCTTAACCTAGTGTTTTCCATGCCTAGAATTTGGCCAGCACCAGATGGCTCAGGCTGAACAGGTTCCAAACCGTTCTGAGGCTCTGACCTTCTCAACAGGGACGGCTGTTTTCCAGCTAAATCAGTAGTGGGAAAGGGGGAAACTCCAAAGAGGCTCCTCCTCGCGCTCACGTACCTGAACCTGAATTCTCCCTCAGGCCTCAAGGGGAGACCTCGGGAAGGAGACTGGCTGCAGCAAACCAAGGGGGGTCTCTGAGATTGCCCCTGCCCTGCAGCCTGTCCTGCCTGTCCGTTGCCATGGACTCTCTGTGACGTCACCGCCTCCCAACCTCTTTTCACCAATCAGCCGAGGTGCTGCAAAAGGCCCTTGTGATGTCACTGCCACACCCACCCCTGCCCTGTGGGGCTAATGTCCTGCTCCTCCCCAGCCCCTTTCGATGTTTGAGCTACTCCCCCTGTATCGCCCCCCCCCACACACACACACACACACACTCACTGTTAGCTCTGGGGATCAATCAGGCTATTCATGAAAACATCAGAGGCTGCTCAATGTGCCACACTCCGGTTTTCAGAGATTTCTAGACTTTAAGGCCAGAAGATACCATTCGATCATATAATCTGACCCCTCCCCTCCCCGCCTCTTGTATAGCATCTTGTACAGCACAGTGGCTAGATATCACAGACCTCTTGTATAGCACAGTGGCTAGTTTTGGACCAAAGCACACTCCAGAAAGGCATCTAGTCTTCATTGGAAGACATCAAGAGATGGAGAAAAAGACGGTTACTTACCTTCTGTA
Organism: Emys orbicularis; assembly: GCF_028017835.1. Lineage (NCBI taxonomy): Eukaryota > Metazoa > Chordata > Testudines > Emydidae > Emys > Emys orbicularis. Next base: position 17,852,870 of record NC_088703.1, on the reverse strand, counting down.
ACTGTTCTTCTTCGAGATGTGTTGTTCACGTCCATTACACATTAGGTGTACACGCGCCGCGTGCACGAACGTCGGAAACTTTTCCCCTCAGCGGCTCCCGTCGGGCCCGCAGGGTCTCCCTTCCCGCCAGAGCGGCGCCCCGCCCCAGCGTATATATACCCCTGCTGGCCCGACCCTCCCTCAGTTCCTTCTTGCCGGTGACTCCGACAGAGGGGAAGGAGGGTGGGAAGTGGAATGGACGTGAACAACACATCTCGAAGAACAACAGTTACAGAAGGTAAGTAACCGTCTTTTCTTCTTCGAGTGCTTGTTCACGTCCATTCCACATTAGGTGACTCACAAGCTTACCATTGGAGGAGGGTAGGAGTCAAGGAATAACTGATTGAAGCACCGCCCTGCCGACCATCGCGTCATCTCTGGTCTGATGGTGGATCGCGTAGTGGGCCGTGAACGTATGAACCGACGACCAGGTGGCTGCCTTGCAGATCTCCTGAAGCGGGACCTGCGCCAAGAAGGCCGTCGAGGACGCTTGGGCCCTAGTAGAGTGAGCCCGGATCGGAGGTGCAGGCATGTTGGCGAGCTCGTAGCACGTGCCTATGCAAAGCACGTTCCACGCCGACAGGCGTTGCGTTGAAATAGGCTGGCCCTTCATCCGTTCCGCAATGGCCACGAATAGTTGAGTCGACTTGCGGAAAGGCCTGGTACGGTCCAGATAGAAAGCCAACGCCCGCCGCACATCGAGGGTATGCAGGCTGCGATGGCAAGAGTCCGTATGGGGCTTGGGGAAGAACACCGGCAAACAGATGTCCTGCCCCATGTGAAAACTTGTGACCACCTTAGGGAGGAAATTAGGATGAGGCCTAAGTTGCACCTTATCCTTATAAAAAACAGTATAAGGAGGTTCTGAGGTGAGGGCCCTCAGCTCCGACACCCTCCTAGCCGAGGTGACAGCCACGAGGAACGCGACCTTCCATGAAAGGTGCATGAGGGAGCAAGAGGCCAGGGGTTCAAAGGGGGGCCCCATGAGTTTAGTGAGGACCAGGTTGAGGTCCCACGGGGGTATAGGTGGGCGAGTGTAGGGGAACATCCTATCCAGCCCCTTGAGGAATCGGACCACCGTGGGGTTGGAAAACACGGACAGCCCCAATTCCCCCGGGTGAAACGCCGATATGGCGGCTAGATGCACCTTAATAGAAGCAGGGGCCAGGCCCTGGCGCCTAAGGCTCAGCACGTAATCCAGGATCATCGGTATTGAGGCCCGCAAGGGCTGGACGCGCTGAGACTCACACCAGAGGGAGAAGTGCTTCCACTTGGCCAGGTAGGTTGCCCTTGTGGAGGGTTTCCTACTACCTAGGAGGATTTGCTGGACCTCCTGGGAGCATCTGTGCTCGGCCTCATTTAGCCAGAGAGCAGCCACGCTGTGAGATGCAGCGATGGCAGGTTCGGGTGGAGTAGGCGACCTCGATCTTGTGTTATCAGGTCGTGATGGAGGGGGAGGGTTATCGGAGAGGCCACAGACAGCTCTAAGAGAGTTGTGAACCAGTGTTGACGTGGCCACGCCGGGGCGATGAGAATGACCTTCGCCCTGTCCCTGCGGGTCTTTAGAAGGACCCTGTGGATGAGTGGGAACGGGGGGAAGGCATACCGCAGGCTCCCGCCCCACGGGATTGCAAAGGCGTCCGCCAGAGAGCCCGGACTGCGGTTCTGGAAGGAGCAAAACTGTGGGCACTGGCTGTTGTCCATGGTGGCAAACAGATCCACCTGGGGAAACCCCCACCTCAGGAAGATTGAACGGAGGATGTCCCGCCTCAGCCTCCACTCGTGCATGAGATAGGACCGGCTGAGACGGTCCGCCAATCCGTTCTGGACCCCGGGGAGATATGTAGCCTGGAGGTGTACTGAATGGGCTATGCAGAAGTCCCAGAGGAGGAGCGCCTCGCGACAGAGGGGAGAGGACCGGGACCCGCCCTGCTTGTTTATGTAAAACATAGCGGTAGTGTTGTCCGTCAGAACTGACACGCCGTGCCCTCTTATGGTGGCGTGAAAGGTCTGGCAGGCGAGGCGAACCGCCCTCAGCTCCTTCAGGTTGATGTGAAGCGACTGTTCCTCCCTGGACCACATGCCCTGAGTGCGTAGGTCCCCTAGGTGCGCCCCCCAACCCAGGTCCGACGCGTCTGTCACCAACGTCAGAACTGGTTGTGGGGCAGCGAACGGGACCCCCGCACAGACCCGCTGTTGGTCGAGCCACCAACAGAGGGCGTTCGATACCCGAGCCGGGATCGTGACAACCATGTCTAATGGGTCGCTGTTGGGGCGATATACTTGGGCCAACCACAGCTGCAGAGGCCGGAGCCGGAGGCGGGCGTGTCCAACCACGTGGGTGCATGCCGCCATGTGCCCCAAGAGCTGTAAGCAACGTCTGGCCGTGGTCGTGGGGAATCTCTGGATGGAGGTCACGGCCTCCTGGATTGCCCGGAAAGGCGATACGGGAAGGCTCGCCCTCGCCGCCACCGAGTCCAGGACTGCCCCTATGAACTCCAGTCTCCGTGTGGGGACTACTGAGGACTTGGGCACATTGACCAACAGGCCGAGATCGCGGAACACTTGTAGCGCCAAAGTCACGTGGGCGTGAACCTCCGCCTCTGACCGGCCCGCTAGGAGCCAGTCGTCTAGGTATGGGTAGACGCGCATCCATCGCTTCCGAAGGAAGGCCGCCACCACGGACATGCATTTCGTGAAGACACGTGGGGCCGTTGCGAGGCCGAAGGGCAAGACCGCAAACTGAAAATGGCGTTGCTGGATAGTGAAGCGCAGGAACTGCCGGTGAGCCGGGCGGATAGCGATGTGAAAGTAAGCGTCTTTCATATCGAGGGCAGCGTACCAATCCCCCGGATCCAGGGAAGGAATGATGGTACCGAGGGAGACCATTCGGAAACGTGGTTTTTGCAAGTACTTGTTCAGCTTGCGAAGGTCCAGGATAGGACGGAGGCCCCCTTTTGCCTTGGGAATGAGGAAGTATCTGGAATAGAACCCTTTTCCTCTGAGGGCTGGAGGAACCTCTTCCACCGCCCCTACAGCGAGGAGGGTCCGTACCTCCTGCATAAGGAGTTGCTCGTGAGAGGGGTCCCTGAAGAGGGACGGGGGGGGGGGGTGGGAGGGGGGGGGCGAGGAAAACTGGAGGGCATATCCTGACTCTACCGTGCGGCGGACCCAATGGTCTGATGTTATATGGGACCAGGCATGGGAAAAACGGGATAGGCGGTCCCTGAAACACAGGGGGGATCCGGGGAAGGGATCGGTACGCTGTCCTCGATCGCGTCTTCAAAATCCTTGTTTATTGCCCGGCTGCGGCTTGTTGTTGTTGTTGCCCTGGCCTTGACCCTGGTTAGGCGTATTGTCGCGCCTACGCCTATTGTCTCTGCCCCGCCTACGGTAAGGCTCGTGTCGAGGGCGAGGCTGGTACTGCCTCTGTGGAGGCTGTGGCTTAAAGGGTTTCCTCTGCGTCACGGGGGTATGCATCCCCAAGGACTTGAGGGTAGCCCGCGAATCTTTGAGGCCATGGAGCCTGGCATCAGTCTGCTCCGAAAACAACCCCGTCCCTTCAAACGGAAGGTCTTGGAGGGTGTTTTGCACCTCTGGAGGAAGACCGGACGCTTGCAACCACGCTGAGCGTCTCATGACCACGCCGGACGCGATAGTCCTGGCGGCCGCATCGGCCGAGTCGAGCGATGCCTGTAACTAAGTCTTGGCCACCGCCTTTCCCTCTTCCACAATGGCCGCAAACTCGGGCTGCGACCCCTGAGGTAAGGCCTCCTTGAATTTAGACACCGACGCCCAGGAGTTAAAGTTATGCCTGTTGAGGATCGCCTGCTGGTTCGCGATCCGCAACTGGAGGCCTCCCGATGAGTAGATCTTCCTGCCGAAGAGGTCTAAACGTTTCGCCTCCTTGGCCTTGGGGGCCGGGGCCTGCTGGCCATGCCGCTCCTTCTCGTTGACCGCCGAAACTACCAGCGAACAAGGGGCTGGATGGGAGAAGAGGAAGTCAAACCCCCTGGATGGGGCAAAGTACTTCCTCTCAACGCCCCGCGGGGTCGGCGCAGAGGAGGCTGGCGTCTGCCAGACCGTCTTATAGTTCGACTGTACGGTCTTTATCAACGGAAGAGCAATCCTGGAGGGACCCTCCGGGCTGAGAATGTCTACCATGGGGTCCTCCTGCTCGACCGTCTCCTCCGCCTGCAACCCCAAGTTGAGGGCCACCCGGCGGAGTAGGTCCTGGTGTGCCCGGTGGTCAATTGGTGGAGGGCCGGACACTGTTGTGCCTGCCACGGCTTCATCTGGTGAGGAGGAAGAGGTCATGGCTTTTTGAGCGTCCTCATCCTCCTGTAAGTCCCCCTCCGCGGGCTGACCCTCCGGGGTGCGTCCCCCGCCCTGGGTCACGGACGGTGCCTGGCTCGGTGCCGAGTCCGCCCTCTCGGCCTCAGGTGGTCTGGAGACCGTAGCCTCCGCACGGGAGGTGGGGCGGCACCGTGGGGAGCGGGACCGGTCCCCCGAAGGGCCCGACCTCGAAGTTCTGGATGGCGGGCCTTGCTGGTAATAGGCCCACAGGGTCCAGAACGGCCACTGTCCCGGGTGGCTCCAGTGCGGTTGCCAAGAGGCCTCGTGCCGTGTAGCGGCATGCCCTCTGCGACCGTATCTCGACAGCCCCGAGCTCTCTTCCGACGCAAGCGACGGTGACCTGTCCGGTCCGGTGTCGGGGAGCGGTGCCGTCGGGACCGGGACCGTGAGTAGCGCCGTACCGATCTGGATCTGGAACGGTACCGTTGACCGCGGGACCGGGAACGGCTGCGGGAGGACGGTCTTCTGGTCCTCACCGTCGAAGCGTCCCGGTGCCTGCTCGGGCCGGGTTGCTGGGACGGTGCCTCGCTCGCGCCGGGGCCCGTCTGCGTGGAAGCCCGTTGCGCGGCGGGAAGCCGGGAGTCCACCGAGGCGGAGCTCGACCGGGACCGGCGCCGGGAGCGGTGCCGCGATGGCGACCGCGATGGGCGCATCATCGCCGGCTTGCCCTTGGAAGGCAGTCTCGGCGGAATGTCTTTGGCGCGGAGTGTGCTGACGGAGGACAGTTCAATGAGGTCCTTCGCCGCCTCAAATGTGTCCGGGGTGGAGGGCTGTTCCAACAGTTCCTCCAGCCCTTCCTCCTCACTCGACGCGCTTGTCCCGGGGCTCGACGGGCCTTTCGGCGCCGGAGCCACTGGTACCGGGACCTGTGCCGGGGCCGGCACGGCCTTGGGCGCACTAGCGGTCTTCACAGGAGCCACCTTCTTGTGCGGGGAGTGACCCCGGGCCTTGGGCTGGCTCTTGGGCTTGGCCGGCGAAGCAGACCGGTGCCGGGCGTGATCTCGCCGAGGCGGCACCGTAGGTTTAGTCTGCACCGCCTGTGTCGGGTCGCGGACCGATGCCGGGGCGCTTCGCACCGAAGCCGACGGTGCCATAGGAGCGGAGGGCTGTAACGCCATCTCCATGAGGAGCTGTTTTAGGCGAAAGTCTGTCTCTTTTTGAGTCCTGGGCTTGAAAGCCTTACAAATCTTACAGCGCTCCTTCTGGTGAGCTTCCCCCAGGCAACGGAGACACGACTCGTGCGGGTCGCTCACTGGCATGGGCCTGCGGCACAAGCCTTGAAGCCTTGGGCGTGCGGCATGCCCCGCCGCCCAGGGCCGGTGCCGGGGTTGACCAAACCCCTATCACCAAGAGTTTGGTTGGTCTTTGTAACAACTAATAACTACTTAACTCTAACACTTACAAAACAAAGAACTGATAACTACTGCTAACGACTATGCTAAGGGACACTCTCGAGTTGAGAGAAGAGCTGTTCCAACGTCGCCACGGGCGGTAAGAAGGAACTGAGGGAGGGTCGGGCCAGCAGGGGTATATATACGCTGGGGCGGGGCGCCGCTCTGGCGGGAAGGGAGACCCTGCGGGCCCGACGGGAGCCGCTGAGGGAAAAAGTTTCCGACGTTCGTGCACGCGGCGCGCGTACACCTAATGTGGAATGGACGTGAACAAGCACTCGAAGAAGAACCACCACTTCCCCTGGTAGTTTGGAGGAAACTGATGCAGAGAGGGGAAGGGAACTGACCCCAAGGCCACACCTGTGAGTCTGTGTCATAAGACATATGCACAACGACACCGTGCTAAGGTCGTACAAGCAACCTTCATTCTGGTGTTTCCTAACGTTTAAAGGCCTGGTCTGCACACAGTTCTTGGTAGTTCTATAACTATTTTGGGTAGGGATGCATTTATTTACATCTCTCTTAATAGTTGTCCCAGCACAACTTCTACTGTGCACACAGTTATATGCTCATACAAGTGTCTTACACCAAGATAGCTTATTCCCCTCACTGTACTGGTATAAAGCACCGTTATACTGATATGACTGTCCCCATACTAGGGGGGTTGTACTGCTTGAACTATACTAGTAGAGCTCAAGCACTACAACTTTCTAGTGTAAACAAGTCCCTGCTCACTATCACTCGTGCACCTTTATATTGAATTAGAACAAAAAAGTCAGTCTCTTGTTACGGGGGGGACAGAGATTGCCTCCCCACAGGACAAATGACACTCAGATACTTGGCCCTCAGATCCTGTGGTGATGGGCACCAACTGAGAAACCTAGATAAATAGCTCCATGTAGACGAACGAATGTCAGTGCAGAGGTGTCATGGGGTTGCTGGTCCCTTTAAGTGGAGTCTGGGCCCAGGCTACCTATGGGAAGCTAATTTAAAAGCAAAGAGCCCATGTAGGGCAGATGATTGTCTGTCAGGCACCTGGCCCTGATCAAAGGCCATCAGAACTCAGTGGCAAGGAGGGGCTCTTGGGACAGGCCCGTTCTGTTGCTGCAGGAGGAGACCTACAGCCTGTTTAACTCTCTAAGCTGTCAGGTAAACTGATGGAGTAGAAAGGGTCCAGCTTTAGCCCCCAGCTCAGCCAATCAGCATTGAGACTCTGCGGGGCGGGAGGCTGAGGGGTCTCACCACATAGCCCAAAGGATGGCTCAGCTCACCAGTGGGGATCACTGTCAGACCACTCTTCCTGTCCCATGGCTTTGTGAGGGGCTCCCACAATGAGGGCTGGACAGCAGCCCCCTCCTCGCCTGTGGAGGGAGGGAAGAAGGGAAAAGGGAAAACAAAAGAGACACAAACCCCAATGTCCCCAGTGACTCTAAGGGACAAAGGCCTAAGTCGGGGAAAAATTCTCCCACCTTAAACCAGTGTTTTCCATGCCTAGAATTTGGCCGGCACCAGATGGCTCAGGCTGAACAGGTAACAAACCGTTCTGAGGCTCTGACCTTCTCAACAGGGACGGCTGTTTTCCAGCTAAATCAGTAGTGGGAAAGGGGGAAACTCCAAAGAGGCTCCTCCTCGCGCTCACGTACCTGAACCTGAATTCTCCCTCAGGCCTCAAGGGGAGACCTCGGGAAGGAGACTGGCTGCAGCAAACCAAGGGGGGTCTCTGTGATTGCCCCTGCCCTGCAGCCTGTCCTGCCTGCCCGTTGCCATGGACTCTCTGTGAGGTCACCGCCTCCCAACCTCTTTTCACCAATCAGCCGAGGTGCTGCAAAAGGCCCTTGTGATGTCACTGCCACACCCACCCCTGCCCTGTGGGGCTAATGTCCTGCTCCTGCCCAGCCCCTTTCGATGTTTGAGCTGCTCCCCCTTTATCACCCCCCCCCCCTCCACACACACACACACACTCACTGTTAGCTCTGGGGATCAATCAGGCTACTCATGAAAACATCAGAGGCTGCTCAATGTGCCACACTCCGGTTTTCAGAGATTTCTAGACTTTAAGGCCAGAAGAGACCATTCGATCATATCATCTGACCCCTCCCCTCCCCGCCTCTTGTATAGCATCTTGTATAGCACAGTGGGTAGATATCACAGACCTCTTGTATAGCACAGTGGCTAGTTTTGGACCAAAGCACACTCCAGAAAGGCATCTAGTCTTCATTGAAAGACATCAAGAGATGGAGAAACCACCACTTCCCCTGCTAGTTTGGAGGAAACTGATGCAGAGAGGGGAAGGGAACTGACCCCAAGGCCACACCTGTGAGTCTGTATCATAAGACATACGCACAACGACACCGTGCTAAGGTCGTACAAGCAACCTTCATTCTGGTGTTTCCTAACGTTTAAAGGCCTGGTCTGCACACAGTTCTTGGTAGTCCTATAACTATTTTGGGTAGGGATGCATTTATTTACATCTCCCTTAATAGTTGTCCCAGCACAACTTCTACTGTGCCCACAGTTATATCCTCATACAAGTGTCTTACACCAATATAGCCTATTCCCCTCACTGTACTGGTATAAAGCACCGTTATACTGATATGACTGTCCCCATACTAGGGGGGTTGTACTGCTTGAACTATACTAGTAGAGCTCAAGCACTACAACTTTCTAGTGTAAACAAGTCCCTGCCCACTATCACTCGTGCACCTTTATATTGAATTAGAACAAAAAAGTCAGTCTCTTGTTACGGGGGAACAGAGATTGCCTCCCCACAGGACAAATGACACTCAGATACTTGGCCCTCAGATCCTGTGGTGATGGGCACCAACTGAGAAACCTAGATAAATAGCTCCATGTAGACGAACGAATGTCAGTGCAGAGGTGTCATGGGGTTGCTGGTCCCTTTAAGTGGAGTCTGGGCCCAGGCTACCTATGGGAAGCTAATTTAAAAGCAAAGAGCCCATGTAGGGCAGATGATTGTCTGTCAGGCACCTGGCCCTGATCAAAGGCCATCAGGACTCAGTGGCAAGGAGGGGCTCTTGGGACAGGCCCGTTCTGTTGCTGCAGGAGGAGACCTACAGCCTGTTTAACTCTCTAAGCTGTCAGGTAAACTGATGGAGTAGAAAGGGTCCAGCTTTAGCCCCCAGCTCAGCCAATCAGCGTTGAGATTCTGAGGGACGGGAGCCTGAGGGGTCTCACCACATGGCCCAAACGATGGCCCAGAGCCCCAGTGGGGATCACTGTCAGAGCACTCTTCCTGTCCCATCGCTTTGTGAGGTCCTCTCACAACGAGGGCTGGAAAGCAGCCCCCTCCTCGCCTGTGGAGGGAGGGAAGCAGGGAAAAGGGAAACCAAGAGACACAAACCCCAATGTCCCCAGTGATTCTAAGGGACAAAGGCCTAGGTGGGGAAAACATTCATAGATTCATAGATTCCTGGACTGGAAGGGACCTCGAGAGGTCATCGAGTCCAGTCCCCTGCCCTCATGGCAGGACCAAATACTGTCTAGACCATTCCTGATAGACATTTATCTAACCTACTTTTAAATATCTCCAGAGATGGAGATTCCACAACCTCCCTAGGCAATTTATTCCAGTGTTTAACCACCCTGACAGTTAGGAACTTTTTCCTAATGTCCAACCTAAACCTCCCTTGCTGCAATTTAAGCCCATTGCTTCTTGTTCTATCCTTAGAGGCTAAGGTGAACAAGTTTTCTCCCTCCTCCTTATGACACCCTTTTAGATACCTGAAAACTGCTATCATGTCCCCTCTCAGTCTTCTCTTTTCCAAACTAAACAAACCCAATTCTTTCAGCCTTCCTTCATAGGTCATGTTCTCAAGACCTTTAATCATTCTTGTTGCTCTTCTCTGGACCCTCTCCAATTTCTCCACATCTTTCTTGAAATGCGGTGCCCAGAACTAGACAGAATACTCCAGGTGAGGTCTAACCAGTGCAGAGTAGAGCGGAAGAATGACTTCTCCTGTCCTGCTCACAACACACCTGTTAATACATCCCAGAATCATGTTTGCTTTTTTTGCAACAGCGTCACACTGTTGACTCATATTTAGCTTGTGGTCCACTATAACCCCTAGATCCCTCTCTGCCGTACTCCTTCCTAGACAGTCTCTTCCCATTCTGTATGTGTGAAACTGATTGTTCCTTCCTAAGTGGAGCACTTTGCATTCGTCTTTGTTAAACCTCATCCTGTTTACCTCAGACCATTTCTCCAATTTGTCCAGATCATTTTGAATTATGACCCTGTCCTCCAAAGCAGTTGCAATCCCTCCCAGTTTGGTATCATCTGCAAACTTAATAAGCGTACTTTCTAGGCCAATATCGAAGTCGTTGATGAAGATATTGAACAGAGCCGGTCCCAAAACAGACCCCTGCGGAATCCCACTTGTTATACCTTTCCAGCAGGATTGGGAACCATTAATAACTACCCTCGGAGTACGGTTATCCAGCCAGTTATACACCCACCTTATAGTAGCCCCATCTAAGTTGTATTTGCCTAGTTTATCGATAAGAATATCATGCGAGACTGTATGAAATGCCTTACTAAAATCTAGGTATACCACATCCACCGCTTCTCCACAAGACTCGTTATCCTATCAAAGAAAGCTATCAGATTGGTCTGACACGATTTGTTCTTTACAAATCCATGCTGGCTATTCCCTATCACCTTACCATCTGTGACGGTGCTGCCCGTGGGAGCCAGCTGCGGTCACTCAATCAGGGTGAACTGCAAACAAAACGGGGCAGACCAACCCCAAACGCTGGTGGTTATTCCAATACTTAGATTTACCAAGCCAGCACAAAACAGCTTCTATAGTACCTCACTGGTTACTTAGAAGTCCAAACAACACAGTTCCCTTCAAGTACCCAGCCTCAGGCCTCCGTCCAGACACACCTGTCAGATATATGATTACTGAAAATCTTCCTTCATCATATAAAAGAAAAGGTTCTTCCAATCCCAAAGGATCAGCCACATACCCAGGTCCAATTATAACTTAGATCTTACCCAAAATACACGCTAATAACCAATTCTTATTACATAAGAACATAAGAAAGGCCATACCGGGTCAGATCAAAGGTCCATCTAGCCCAGTATCCTGCTTGTGCGCTGCTTTATAAAGCCCTGGCCTGGGTGAATGCCCCGCCCACTGATTAAGGCTCAGCCAATTACCAGAGGCTTCTAGCCTTCAGACCTTCCTTTGAAGCTCACAGCTTCCAACTGCCAGCCACAGCACACGGTCCTTCAAACAACCAACCAAACAAACAGACTGACAAACACAAGCTCAGCACACAGCAAGTAACCCCCAAACACAAACAAACACACACTACAGACAGTCACTTACCCCAAGGGTCCTGTATTTGCTCCTCCTTCACCTGGAGAACTCCCTTGCGAAACTCCCTGTTAGCAGCCCCTGGTCGCAAAAGCGAACTAACCTAAAATGTATTAAAAAAGTAAAGAGAGAGAGTGTTGGTTAAAAGATCAATATACATACAGACTTGAATTCAATTCTTGAGGTTCAGATACATAGCAAGGGTGAGCTTGCAGTTGACAAAAGTCCTTTTAGATATAGTCCATAGGTTATAGTCCAATGGCCATATTCAGGGTGACTCCAGTCAGTGACTGGGGATCTCAATCCTTGTGGCTTAAGCTTTCCCCCTCTTGAAACCCAAAGCAGATCTGAGACGAAGCAGAATCGTGTCCCAGGGTTCTTATACATTTCCAGCAGCCTTTCGGCCTGAGAAAACAATAGGCTTAACTCTCCTTCTCCCAAACATCCTGGCAATTGGCACAGGGTAATTTATCCATTAAACAGTTCAGATACAGGTTACCACAACCTTCAAAGAGACAGACAGACAATAATACTATTTCACTCAAGTATCATCATAAGTGTTAATATTCCTTTTTGATCTTTGAATTAAAGTTACAGCAATAGACAAGACTTGTTTGTTTACATCACGAGACCTGAGCAAACATCTACCCTTGAGATCTCTAACAATGCAGACTTGCATTTCAAAGCTCTATTCATTTACATATCTTCCTAACCAGTTTCTACAATTCACCCATGGGTCAGGCCAGTCTGAGTTAATTAACTCTTTCGGGCCCTGTCATCTTTCAATGAAATATTATTTTACACTCAGAACGTCACACCACCTTCCAAGTGTTTGCAGATGATTTCCTTAATTACTTGCTCCATTATCTTCCCTGGCATAGAAGTTAAACTAACTGGTCTGTAGTTTCCTGGGTTGTTTTTATTTCCCTTTTTATAGATGGGCACTATATTTGCCCTTTTCCAGTCTTCTGGAATCTCTCCTGTCTCCCATGATTTTCCAAAGATAATAGCTAGAGGCTCAGATACCTCCTCTATTAGCTCCTTGAGTATTCTAGGATGCATTTCATCAGGCCCTGGTGACTTGCAGGCACGAAAGCTTATGCTGAAATAAATGTGATAGTCTCTAAGGTGCCACAAGTACTCCTGTTCTTTTAACTTTTCTAAGTGATTTTTAACTTGTTCTTATTTTATTTTATCTTCTAAACCTACCCCCTTCCCATTCGCATTCACTATGTTAGGCATTCCTTCAGACTTCTCGGTGAAGACCGAAACAAAGAAGTCATTAAGCATCTCTGCCATTTCCAAGTTTCCTGTTACTGTTTCTCCCTCGTCACTGAGCAGTGGGCCTACCCTGTCCTTGGTCTTCCTCGTGCTCAGGGGCGGCTCTAGGCACCAGCAAAGCAAGCACGTGCTTGGGGCAGCCCATTTGCAGGGGCGGCAGGGATCCAGCATGGGAGCTGAGAACCAACAGGGGGCCCTGGGAGCTGTAGTTCCTTGGTTAGCTCCCTGCCTATAGAGCCAGCCCTGGAGCAGGGAAAGAACTACATTTCCCAGCATTCCCTTGGCCACTACCAACAGGAAAGAGGGGGAGGGAGGGAGGTAGCTGAGACCTCATGCTGCTGTGAATCGAGAGCTGCACTGTGAAGGTAGGGATACCATATTTTAACATTCAAAAAATAGGACACTCCACGGGGAGGGAGGGTAGCCCCACCCTGCCACCATCCACTCCCTCAGTCTGCCCCGCACAGAAACCCCAACCCATCCAACCCCCCTGCTCCCTGATCACCCCCTCCCAGGACCCCTGCCCCAACTGCCCCCCAGGACCCCACCCCCTACCTGTCACCTGACAAACCCTTGGGACTCCCATGCCTATCCAACTGCTGCCTGTCCCCTGACTGCCCCCGCAACCCCTGACCCATCTAACCCCCCCTTCTCCCTGCCCCTGACTGCCCCCCCAAACCTCCACCCCATCCAACCCCCCTTGCTCCCTGTCCCTTGACTGCCCCCCCGGGACCCCCTACCCCTTCTCCAACCCCCCAGTCCCCTTACCGTGCCACTCAGACCAGCGTGTCTGGATTTGCGCAGCGCCAGACACGCTGCTGCATACATTCTGCCGTGCTCCCCTGCGGAGCCACAGCCCCCGCCCCCCTCCCAGCACCTGCCTTCCAGATTTGAACACCTCAAATTTCAGGAGTGCTCAAGCTCAATTTTGGCAGCTGTGACTTCATTTCTCCCAAATCAAATATACTGATCCATTGGAACTTGCTATAGAAAAAGTAGGATAAAATTGAGCAAGAAATGCTTCCCAGTGGCTATTAGGACTGGAATTGCTATTTTCAATAGCCATTGCCTTTTTGTTTGTTTGTTTGTTTAAAGGGAAGACAGTGAAATTGCATTGGCAAATTCCCCATAGAAAGAAAGAGTGGAACAAAAGAATAATAAAGGCACCTCAACTTTTCCTCATTTATGTAGGACAGTCTTGAGAGGCTCTCCCAGTATCGCCCCCCCCACACACACACACACACACTCACTGTTAGCTCTGGGGATTAATCAGGCTACTCATGAAAACATCAGAGGCTGCTCAATGTGCCACACTCCGGTTTTCAGAGATTTCTAGACTTTAAGGCCAGAAGAGACCATTCGATCATATCATCTGACCCCTCCCCTCCCCGCCTCTTGTATAGCATCTTGTATAGCACAGTGGCTAGATATCACAGACCTCTTGTATAGCACAGTGGCTAGTTTTGGACCAAAGCACACTCCAGAAAGGCATCTAGTCTTCATTGGAAGACATCAAGAGATGGAGAAACCACCACTTCCCCTGCTAGTTTGGAGGAAACTGATGCAGAGAGGGGAAGGGAACTGACCCCAAGGCCACACCTGTGAGTCTGTATCATAAGACATATGCACAACGACACCGTGCTAAGGTCGTACAAGCAACCTTCATTCTGGTGTTTCCTAAGGTTTAAAGGCCTGGTCTGCACACAGTTCTTGGTAGTTCTATAACTATTTTGGGTAGGGATGCATTTATTTACATCTCCCTTAATAGTTGTCCCAGCACAACTTCTACTGTGCCCACAGTTATATCCTCATACAAGTGTCTTACACCAATACAGCTTATTCCCCTCACTGTACTGGTATAAAGCACCGTTATACTGATATGACTGTCCCCATACTAGGGGGGTTGTACTGCTTGAACTATACTAGTAGAGCTCAAGCACTACAACTTTCTAGTGTAAACAAGTCCCTGCTCACTATCACTCGTGCACCTTTATATTGAATTAGAACAAAAAAGTCAGTCTCTTGTTACGGGGTAACAGAGATTGCCTCCCCACAGGACAAATGACACTCAGATACTTGGCCCTCAGATCCTGTGGTGATGGGCACCAACTGAGAAATCTAGATAAATAGCTCCATGTAGACGAACGAATCTCAGTGCAGAGGTGTCATGGCGTTGCTGGTCCCTTTAAGTGGAGTCTGGGCCCAGGCTACGTATGGGAAGCTAATTTAAAAGCAAAGAGCCCATGTAGGGCAGATGATTGTCTGTCAGGCACCTGGCCCTGATCAAAGGCCATCAGGACTCAGTGGCAAGGAGGGGCTCTTGGGACAGGCCCGTTCTGTTGCTGCAGGAGGAGACCTACAGCCAGTTTAACTCTCTAAGCTGTCAGGTAAACTGATGGAGTAGAAAGGGTCCAGCTTTAGCCCCCAGCTCAGCCAATCAGCATTGAGACTCTGCGGCGCGGGAGGCTGAGGGGTGTCACCACATGGCCCAAAGGATGGCCCAGCTCACCAGTGGGGATCACTGTCAGAGCACTCTTCCTGTCCCATGGCTTTGTGAGGGCCTCCCACAATGAGGGCTGGACAGCAGCCCCCTCCTCGCCTGTGGAGGGAGGGAAGAAGGGAAAAGGGAAAACAAAAGAGATACAAACCCCAATGTCCCCAGTGACTCTAAGGGACAAAGGCCTAAGTGGGGGAAAAATTCTCCCACCTTAACCTAGTGTTTTCCATGCCTAGAATTTGGCCGGCACCAGATGGCTCAGGCTAAACAGGTTCCAAACCGCTCTGAGGGTATGTCTACACTACGAGGGTATTTCGATTTCACTTAAATCGAATATGTGGAATCGATATTGCAATTTCGAACGTGTGTGTCCACACTAAGGACAGTAATTCGACTTTATGAGTCCACACTAACGGGGAAAGCGTCGACATTGGAAGCGGTGCACTGTGGGCAGCTATCCCACAGTTCCCGCAGTCCCCGCTGCCCATTGGAATTCTGGGTCGAGCCGCCAATGCCTTCTGGGTAAAAAAAAAGGGTCGAGGGTGCTTTTGGGTAATTGTCGTCATCCGTCTGTCACTACCGCCCTCCCTCCCTCCCTGAAAGCGCCGGCGGGAAATCAGTTCGCGCACTTTTCTGGTCAGTGACAGCGCGGACGCCACAGCACTGCGAGCATGGATCCCGCTGCGACCATCGCTGCAGTTGTGGCCGTTGTCAACGCCTCGCAGGTTATCATCCACCTTTCCCAGAGGCAGATGCAGATAAACCAGGTGAGGAGGCTACGGCACCGCAGTGAGGGCCTGAAGTCTGAGAGTAGCACAGGCCTGTCAGAAAGCACGGGACCCAGCTCCGAGGACATCACGGTGACAATGGGTCATGTGGGTGTTGTGGAACGGCGATTCTGGGCACGGGAAACAAGCAAGGACTGGTGGGACCGCATAGTGCTGCAGGTCTGGGACGAATCCCAGTGGCTGCGAAACTTTCGCATGCGGAAGGGGACTTTCCTCGAACTTTGTGAGTTGCTGTCCCCTGCCCTGAAGCGCAATGACACCCGGATGCGAGCAGCCCTGACTGTCCAGAAGCGAGTGGCCATAGCCCTCTGGAAGCTTGCAACGCCGGACAGCTACCGGTCTGTCGCGAACCAGTTTGGCGTGGGCAAATCTACCGTGGGGGTTGTTGTGATGCAAGTAGCCAATGCAATCGTTAAGGTACTGCTCTCAAAGGTAGTGACCCTGGGAAACGTGGAGGTCATCATAGATGGCTTCGCCGCGATGGGATTCCCAAACTGCGGTGGGGCTATAGATGGAACTCACATCCCTATCCTGGGACCGCAGCACCAGGCCAGCCAGTACATTAACAGAAAGGGATACTTTTCAATGGTGCTGCAAGCACTGGTGGACCATCGGGGACGTTTTACAAACATCAACGTCGGATGGCCGGGCAAGGTTCATGACGCTCGCGTCTTCAGGAACTCTGGTCTGTTTAGACGGCTGCAGGAAGGTATTTACTTCCCGGACCACAAAATAACTGTTGGGGATGTGGAGATGCCTACAGTGATCCTTGGGGACCCAGCCTACCCGCTAATGCCCTGGCTCATGAAGCCCTACACTGGCGCCCTGGACACTGAAAAAGAACTGTTCAACTACCGCCTGAGCAAGTGCAGAATGGTGGTGGAGTGTGCTTTTGGCCATCTCAAGGGGAGATGGAGAAGCTTACTGACTCGCTGTGATCTCAGCGAAACCAATATCCCCATTGTTATAGCTGCTTGCTGTGTGCTCCACAATCTGTGTGAGAGCAAGGGGGAGACCTTTATGGCGGGGTGGGAGGTTGAGGCAAATAGCCTGGCATCTGATTACGCCCAGCCAGACAGCCGGGCGATTAGAAGAGCCCAGCGGGACGCGCTGTGCATCCGGGAGGCTTTGAAAGCCAGGTTCCACAGTGAGCAGGGTAACCAGTGACTTTTAAGTTTCTGTACAGAGAAGCTGAACCTGCCACCGTTTCTTTACCCAGTTAATGATGACTATCCTCTCCAGTTACAGACCCCCTCCACCCCCTTCCAAAATAATAAAATCATTTTTATTTTGTTAATGAACACCGTTGTCTTTGGTACTGTTTTCGCGGGAATGTTTGAAACCTGGGACGCAGACTGTGGTGGGGAGCGGGTGTAGTGTACTGATGCAAATGATCCTTCTAAACTCCAGGAATGACAGGATTCGCAGTGGCGGACTGGTTGTTTCAACGGAGCCTGCCAGCCCTCCTGAGCGGGACTGCGTGTATGTGGGGGCTATGTGACTTTATGGCAGGGGGAGGAGGGTTACAGATCCCCTGCTGCGTGGCTCTGTGATCCAGGACAAGGACCGCTGCATAAGATCTGTAACTGCCCTCCCCCGCCACAAAGTCACAGAGCAACCAACCCCCCCCCGCTCCCCACAGAACATGAAAACCACCTCCCAGACTGACCAGGGTAACTAGTCACTGCACTGTGTATGTGCCCTGCTGCTGGACCTGCCCCCGCCTCTGTACCCTGCTAAAGGTGACTGTCCTGTCCAATTACCAAGCCCCTTCCCCCCCTTCAGACAGACTCTCCCTCAAAAGAACCTGACTGAAACAGTAATGAACAGAAACGTATTTTTTATTAACAACCAGACATGAAACTGGGGGGTGAAAGTTGGACGGGGGCTTGGGTGAGGCGGGCAGGAAAGGACTTTTCACATTTTGGGGAATGACAGCCTTCTGGTGCTTGAGCTGTCTGCAGGGGTGGAGTGAGAGTTTTCACGGACTCTGCCGCCCCTCCTTCTTTGGACTTTGGCCGAGGGGGGTATGGGACTTGGTGGCGGGGGAGTGCGGTTACTGATAGACTGCAGCGGGGCTCTGTCCTCCTGCCTCCGTTCCTGCAGAACATCAACAAGGCGCCGGAGCGTGTCCGTTTGCTCCCTCAGAAGTCCAAGCAGCGTTTGAGTCGCCTGCCGGTCTTCCTGCCGCCACCTCTCCTCACGTTCCATGTGTGTCCGGTGCATTTGGGACAAATTCTCCCTCCACTGGTTCTGCTGTGCTGCCTGGGCTCGGGAGCAGCCCATTAGTTCTGAGAACATGTCCTCTCGCGTCTTCTTCTTCCTCCGCCTAATGTGCGCTAGCCTCTGGGAGTGTGATGCCAGGCTGGGTTGGGAGACAGTTGCAGATGTGGCTGTGGGAATGAGAAAAAGGTAGTGAATTCCTCCGAAAGATAAATGTTGTTGTGAACCAAGAACATAGTCTTTCTCTGTGAACAAGACCATGAACCACACCTATCACATGCGCACTCAGGACAAGGTCGAATTTTCGGACCTCGCCTTCAGTGCCTGGGCTTCTGCACTGCCGATCTGGGAAGCGGGGCAGGACACGGTAATCTCTGTAGCAGGCAAACATGGTAAGCCGTAGACTTGTGGCTGCTTAAAACTTTAGGAGTACCACTGGCCTCCTTTCACATTGAAAGCACTGCCAGTCTCTGCTGCCAGCCATCGGCCAAGCAGGAACTCTGGCCCTGTCCCACCCCCTCGCGGATGTCCCAGGGAAAGATCCCTGTATGCTGCCCCTCTCCCGCCCCCACCGCGTGGCTGTAAACCAGCGGTCACAGTTCTGTAAAGGAACTTGTTGCAAGCAGTCCCAATACTAACAGTCCCCTACCTAATTCAAAGCAGGTCATCATGAGCGACATAACTCTCATGAGGATCCCGGACACCGAGAAGGAACGGATGCTTCGAGAAAGCCTGCAAAGACCGGGGCCCTATGCCGCCATGCTATGCAAGGCAATGATACCGGAGTACTTGCTTGTCTCCTGGCGCGGGAACGTCTCGTACTTCGGAGGACCCAGTAAGGCCGCTCTCCCCAGGAACCTGATGAACAGGCTCTATCCCCGGACATATAGACAGGATTCTAATATAGCTGCAGTAGCAGGGACTAAAGAGTGGAGCAGCTTGGGCAGCAGAATCATGCACAACCGGACACTGTTTGATTTTTTTTAAATAGTTGGAACTGATTACTTAAGCGCCCAGGGGGAAGAAATCATGAATCACACATTGTTCTTAGTCTTAATATTCCAGTTTTGTAAAAAATAAAGGTTTATATGTTTAAAGCACTTAGCGCTTGATCCTTCCCCTGAATCTGTGTCCGGGTTACATGCTGGGGAGGGTTGGTAGGGGATCTCTGTAAGGGTGATGAAGAGCTCCTGGCTGTCGGGGAAATCAGCTTGGTAAGCGCTGTCGACTGCCTCGTCCTCCTCATCTCCTTCCTCATCTTCCCCGTCCGCTAACATGTCCGAGGAACCGGCCGTGGACAATATCCCATCCTCAGAGTCCACGGTCAGTGGTGGGGTAGTGGTGGCGGCCGCACCTAGGATGGAATGCAGTGCCTCGTAGAAACGGGATCTGTGGGGCTGGGATCCGGAGCGTCCGTTTGCCTCTTTGGTCTTCTGGTAGCCTTGTCTCAGCTCCTTGATTTTCACGCGGCACTGCGTTGCATCCCGGCTGTATCCTCTCTCTGCCATGGCTTTAGAGATCTTCTCATAGATCTTTGCGTTCCGTCTTTTGGAGCGCAGCTCGGAAAGCACGGACTCATCGCCCCACACAGCGATGAGATCCAAGACTTCCCGATCAGTCCATGCTGGGGCCCTCTTTCTATTCTGGGATTGCATGGCCATCTCTGCTGGAGAGCTCTGCATCGTTGCCAGTGCTGCTGAGCTCGCCACGCTGTCCAAACAGGAAATGAGATTCAAACTGCCCAGACAGGAAAAGGAATTCAAATTTTCCCGGGGCTTTTCCGGTGTGGCTGGTCAGAGCATCCGAGCTCGGACTGCTGTCCAGAGCGTCAACAGAGTGGTGCACTGTGGGATAGCTCCCGGAGCTATTACCGTCGATTTCCATCCACACCAAGCCTAATTCGATATGGCCATGTCGAATTTAGCGCTACTCCCCTCGTTGGGGAGGAGTACAGAAGTCGAATTTAAGAGCCCTCTATGTCGAACTAAATAGCCTCGTGGTGTGGACGGGTGCAGGGTTAATTCGATGTAACGGCGCTAAATTCGACATAAACGCGTAGTGTAGACCAGGCCTGAGGCTCTGACCTTCTCAACAAGGACGGCTGTTTTCCGGTTAAATCAGTAGTGGGAAAGGGGGAAACTCCGAAGAAGCTCCTCCTCGCGCTCACGTACCTGAACCTGAATTCTCCCTCAGGCCTCAAGGGGAGACCTCGGGAAGGAGACTGGCTGCAGCAAACCAAGGGGGGTCTCTGAGATTGCCCCTGCCCTGCAGCCTGTCCTGCCTGCCCGTTGCCATGGACTGTCTGTGAGGTCACCGCCTCCCAACCTCTTTTCACCAATCAGCCGAGGTGCTGCAAAAGGCCCTTGTGATGTCACTGCCCTGTGGGGCTAATGTCCTGCTCCTGCCCAGCCCCTTTCGATGTTTGAGCTGCTCCCCCTGTATCGCCCCCTCCCACACACACACACACTCACTGTTAGCTCTGGGGATCAATCAGGCTACTCATGAAAACATCAGAGGCTGCTCAATGTGCCACACTCCGGTTTTCAGAGATTTCTAGACTTTAAGGCCAGAAGAGACCATTCGATCATATCATCTGACCCCTCCCCTCCCCGCCTCTTGTATAGCATCTTGTATAGCACAGTGGCTAGATATCACAGACCTCTTGTATAGCACAGTGGCTAGTTTTGGACCAAAGCACACTCCAGAAAGGCATCTAGTCTTCATTGGAAGACATCAAGAGACAGAGAAAAAGACGGTTACTTACCTTTTGTAACTGTTGTTCTTCGAGATGTGTTGTTCACGTCCATTCCAGATTAGGTGTACGCGCGCCGCGTGCACGAACGTCGGCAACTTTTCCCTCAGCGGCTCCCGTCGGGCCCGCAGGGTCTCCCTTCCCGCCAGAGCGGCGCCCCGCCCTAGCGTATATATATCCCTGCTGGCCCGACCCTCCCTCAGTTCCTTCTTGCCGGTGACTCCGACAGAGGGGAAGGAAGGTGGGAAGTGTAATGGACGTGAACAACACATCTCGAAGAACAACAGTTACAGAAGGTAAGTAACCGTCTTTTCTTCTTCGAGTGCTTGTTCACGTCCATTCCACATTAGGTGACTCACAAGCTTACCATTGGAGGAGGGTAGGAGTCAAGGAATAACAGATTGAAGCACCGCCCTGCCGACCATCGCGTCATCTCTGGTCTGATGGTGGATCGCGTAGTGGGCTGTGAAAGTATGAACCGATGACCAGGTGGCTGCTTTGCAGATCTCCTGAAGCGGGACCTGCGCCAAGAAGGCCGTCGAGGACGCTTGGGCCCTAGTAGAGTGAGCCCGGATCGGAGGTGCAGGCACGTCGGCGAGCTCGTAGCACGTGCGTATGCAAAGCACGATCCACGCCGACAGGCGTTGCGTCGAAATAGGCCGGCCCTTCATCCGTTCCGCAATGGCCACGAATAGTTGAGTCGACTTGCGGAAAGGCCTGGTACGGTCCAGATAGAAAGTCAACGCCCGCCGAACATCGAGGGTATGCAGGCTACGATGGCGTGGGTCCGTATGGGGCTTGGGGAAGAACACCGGCAAACAGATGTCCTGCCCCATGTGAAAACTCGTGACCACCTTAGGGAGGAACTTAGGGTGAGGTCTAAGCTGCACCTTATCCTTACGAAAAACAGTATAAGGAGGCACCGAGGTGAGGGCCCTCAGCTCCGACACCCTCCTAGCCGAGGTGACGGCCACATGGAACGCGACCTTCCATGAAAGGTGCATGAGGGAGCAAGAGGCCAGGGGTTCAAAGGGGGGCCCCATGAGCTTAGTGAGGACCAGACTGAGGTCCCACGGGGGTATAGGTGGGCGAGTGTAGGGGAACATCCTTTCCAGCCCCTTGAGGAATCGGACCACAGTGGGGTTGGAGAATACGGACAGCCCCAATTCCCCCGGGTGAAACGCCGATATGGCGGCTAGATGCACCCTAATAGAAGCGGGGGCAAGGCCTTGGCGCTTAAGGTGCAGCAAGTAGTCCAGAATCAGTGGTATCGACGCCTGCAAGGGCTGGACGCGCTGAGGCTCACACCAGAGGGAGAAGCGCTTCCACTTGGCAAGGTAGGTTGCCCTTGTGGAGGGCTTCCTACTACCCAGGAGGATTTGCTGGACCTCCTGAGAGCACCTGTGCTCCACCTCACTTAGCCAGAGAGCAGCCATGCCGTGAGATGCAGCGATGGCAGGTTCGGGTGGAGTAGGCGACCTCGGCCTTGTGTTATGAGGTCGTGATGGAGGGGGAGGGTTATCGGAGAGGCCACGGACAGCTCTAAGAGATTTGTAAACCAGTGTTGACGTGGCCACGCCGGGGCGATGAGAACGACCGTCGCACTGTCCCTGCGGGTCTTTAGAAGGACCCTGTGGATGAGTGGGAACGGGGGGAAGGCATACCACAGGCTCCCGCCCCACGGGATTGCAAAGGCGTCCGCCAGAGAGCCCGGACTGCGGTTCTGGAAGGAGCAAAACTGTGGGCACTGGCTGTTGTCCATGGTGGCAAACAGATCCACCTGGGGAAACCCCCACCTCAGGAAGATTGAACGGAGGATGTCCCGCCTCAGCCTCCCCTCGTGTGTGAGATAGGACCGGCTGAGACGGTCCGCCAATCCGTTCTGGACCCCGGGGAGATATGCCGCCCGAAGGTGCACTGAATGGGCTATGCAGAAGTCCCAGAGGAGGAGAGCCTCGCGACAGAGGGGAGAGGACCGGGACCTGCCCTGCTTGTTTATGTAAAACATAGCGGTAGTGTTGTCCGTCAGAACTGTCACGCCGTGCCCACTTATGGTGGCGTGAAAGGTCTGGCAAGCGAGGCGAACCGCCCTCAGCTCCTTCAGGTTGATGTGAAGCAACTGTTCCTCCCTGGACCACAAGCCCTGAGTGCGTAGGTCCCCTAGGTGTGCCCCCCAACCCAGGTCCGACGCGTCTGTCACTAACGTCAGAACTGGTTGTGGGGCAGCGAACGGGACCCCCGCACAGACCTGCTGTTGGTTGAGCCACCAACAGAGGGCGCTCGATACCCGAGCCGGGATCGTGACGACCATGTCCAATGGGTCGCTGTTGGGGCGATATACTTGGGCCAACCACAGCTGCAGAGGCCGGAGCCTGAGGCGGGCGTGTCCAACCACGTGGGTGCACGCCGCCATGTGCCCCAAGAGCTGTAAGCAACGTCTGGCCGTGGTCGTGGGGAATCTCTGAATGGAGGTCACGGCCTCCTGGATTGCCAGGAAACGCGATACGGGAAGACTCGCCCGCGCCGCCACCGAGTCCAGGACTGCCCCTATGAACTCCAGTCTGTGTGTGGGGACTAGTGAGGACTTGGGCACATTGACCAACAGGCCGAGATCGCGGAACACTTGTAGCGCCAATGTCACGTGGGCGTGAACCTCTGCCTCTGACCGGCCCGCCAGGAGCCAATCGTCCAGGTATGGGTAGACGCGCATCCGTCGTTTTCGAAGGAAGGCCGCCACCACGGACATGCATTTCGTGAAGACACGTGGGGCCGTTGCCAGGCCGAAGGGCAAGACCGCAAACTGAAAATGGCGCTGCTGGATAGTGAAGCGCAGGAACCGCCGGTGGGCCGGGCGGATAGCGATGTGAAAGTAAGCGTCTTTCATATCGAGGGCAGCGTACCAATCCCCCGGATCCAGGGAAGGAATGATGGTACCAAGGGAGACCATACGGAAACGTGGTTTTAGCAAGTACTTGTTCAGCTTGCGAAGGTCCAGGATAGGACGGAGGCCCCCTTTCGCTTTGGGAATGAGGAAGTATCTGGAATAGAACCCTTTTCCTCTGAGGTCCCGAGGAACCTCTTCCACCGCCCCTACAGCGAGGAGGGTCCGTACCTCCTGCATAAGAAGTTGCTCGTGAGAGGGGTCCCTGAAGAGGGACGGGGGTGGGGTGGGAGGGAGGGGGCGAGGAGAACTGGAGGGCATATCCCGACTCTACCATGCGCCGGACCCAATGGTCTGATGTTATATGGGACCAGGCACGGAAAAAACGGGATAGGCGGTCCCTGAAACACAGAGGAGGATCCGGGGAAGAGATAGGTACGCTGTCCTCGATCGCGTCTTCAAAATCCTTGCTTATTGCCCGGCTGCGGCTTATTGTTGCCCTGGTTTTGGCCCTGGTTAGGCGTATTGTTGCGCCTACGCCTATTGTCTCTGCCCCGCCTATGGTAAGGTTCGTGTCGAGGGCGAGGCTGGTACTGCCTCTGTGGAGGCTGCGGTTTAAAGGGCTTCCTCTGTGTCACAGGGGTATGCATCCCCAAGGACTTGAGGGTAGCCCGCGAGTCCTTGAGGCCATGGAGCCTGGCATCTGTCTGCTCCGAAAACAACCCCGTCCCTTCAAACGGAAGGTCTTGGAGGGTGTTTTGCACCTCTGGAGGAAGACCAGACGCCTGCAACCACGCTGAGCGTCTCATCACCACGCCGGACGCGATAGTCCTAGCGGCCGCATCAGCCGAGTCGAGCGAGGCCTGTAACGAGGTCTTGGCCACCGCCTTTCCCTCGTCCACAATGGCCGCAAACTCGGGTTGCGATCCCTGAGGCAAGGCATCCTTAAATTTAGACACCGACGCCCAGGAGTTGAAATTATGTCTGTTGAGGATCGCCTGCTGGTTCGCGATCCGCAACTGGAGGCCTCCCGACGAATAGACCTTTCTGCCGAACAAGTCTAATCGTTTCGCCTCCTTGGCCTTGGGGGCTGGGGCCTGCTGGCCATGCCGCTCCCTCTCGTTGACCGCCGAAACGACCAGCGAACATGGGGCTGGATGGGGGAAGAGGAAGTCAAACCCTTTGGATGGGGCAAAGTACTTCCTCTCGACGCCCCGCGCGGTCGGCGCAGAGGAGGCTGGCGTCTGCCACACAGTCTTATAATTCGACTGTACAGAGCAATCCTGGAGGGACCCTCCGGGCTGAGAATGTCTACCATGGGGTCCTCCTGCTCGACCGTCTCCTCCGCCTGCAACCCCAAATTGAGGGCCACCCGGCGGAGCAAGTCCTGGTGTGCCCGGTGGTCAATCGGGGGAGGGCCGGACACTGTTGTGCCCGCCACGGCTTCATCCGGTGAGGAGGAGGAGGTCATGGCCTTTTGAGCGTCCTCATCCTCCAGTAACTCCTCCTCAGCGGGGTGGCCCTCCGGGGTGCGTCCCCTGCCCTGGGTCACGGACGGTGCCGGGCTCGGTGCCGAGTCCGCCCTTTCTGCATCAGGTGGTCTGGAGACCGTGGCCTCCGCACGGGAGGTGGGGCGGCACCGTGGAGAGCGGGACCGGTCCCCTGAAGGGCCCGATCTCGAGGTTCTGGACGGAGGGCCTTGCTGATGATAGGCCCACGGGGTCCAGAACGGCCACTGTCCCGGATGGCTCCAATGCGGTTGCCAAGAGGCCTCGTGCCGTGTAGCGGCGTGCCCTCTGCGGCCATATCTCGAAAGCCCGGAGCTCTCTTCCGACGCAAGCGACGGTGACCTAGAGGGCCACGGCGGTGGAGCGGTTCCGGTCCGGTTGTCGGGGAGCGGTGCCGTCGGGACCGGGACCGTGAGTAGCGCCGTACCGATCTGGATCTAGAACGGTACCGTTGACCGCAGGACCGGGAACGGCTGCGGGAGGATGGTCTGGGGGCCCTCGCCGTCGAAGCGTCCCGGTGCCTGCTCGGGCCGGGCTGCTGGGACGGTGCCTCGCTCGCGTGGGGGCCTGTCTGTTTGGAGGCCCGTTGCGCGGCGGGAAGCCGGGAGTCCACCGAGGCGGAGCTCGACCGGGACCGGCGCCGTGAGCGGTGCCGAGATGGCGACCGCGATGGGCGCATCATCGCCGGCTTGCCCTTGGAAGGCAGTCGCGGCGGAATGTCTTTGGCGCGGAGTGTGCTGACGGAGGACAATTCAATGAGGTCCTTCGCCGCCTCAAATGTGTCCGGGGTGGAGGGCTGTTCCAACAGTTCCTCCAGCCCTTCCTCCTCACTCGACGCGCTTGTCCCGGGGCTCGACGGGCCTTTCGGCGCCGGAGCCACTGGTACCGGGACCTGTGCCGGGGCCGGCACGGCCTTGGTCGCACTAGCGGTCTTCGCTGGTGCCACCTTCTTGTGCGGGGAGCGACCCCGGGCCTTGGGCTGGCTCTTGGGCTTGGCCGGCGAAGCAGACCGGTGCGGGGCGTGATCTCGCCGAGGCGGCACCGTAGGCTTAGTCTGCACCGCCTGTGTCGGGTCGCGGACCGATGCCGGGGCACTCCGCACCGAAGCCGACGGTACCGTGGAAGCGGAGGGCTGTAACGCGATCTCCATGAGGAGCTGTTTCAGATGAAAGTCTCTCTCCTTTTGTGTCCTGGGCTTGAAAGCCTTACAAATTTTACAGCGCTCCTTCAGGTGTGCTTCCCCCAGGCAACGGAGACACGACTCGTGCGGGTCGCTCACTGGCATGGGCCTGCGGCACGCGGCACAAGCCTTGAAGCCTTGGGCGTGCGGCATGCCCCGCCGCCCAGGGCCGGTGCCGGGGTTGACCAAACCCCTATCACCAAGAGTTTGGTTGGTCTTTGTAACAACTAAAAAACTACTTAACTCTAACACTTACTATAACAAAGAACTGATAACTACTGCTAATGACTATGCTAAGGGACACTCTCGAGTTGAGAGAAGAGCTGTTCCAACATCGCCACGGGCGGTAAGAAGGAACTGAGGGAGGGTCGGGCCAGCAGGGATATATATACGCTAGGACGGGGCGCCGCTCTGGCGGGAAGGGAGACCCTGCGGGCCCGACGGGAGCCGCTGAGGGAAAAGTTTCCGACGTTCGTGCACGCGGCGCGCGTACACCTAATGTGGAATGGACGTGAACAAGCACTCGAAGAAGAACCACCACTTCCCCTGGTAGTTTGGAGGAAACTGATGCAGAGAGGGGAAGGGAACTGACCCCAAGGCCACACCTGTGAGTCTGTATCATAAGACATACGCACAACGACACCGTGCTAAGGTCGTACAAGCAACCTTCATTCT
The DNA here is from genome assembly GCF_028017835.1 of Emys orbicularis. Taxonomy (NCBI): domain Eukaryota; kingdom Metazoa; phylum Chordata; order Testudines; family Emydidae; genus Emys; species Emys orbicularis. Next base: position 17,825,957 of record NC_088703.1, on the reverse strand, counting down.
GGTGTTTCCTAACGTTTAAAGGCCTGGTCTGCACACAGTTCTTGGTAGTTCTATAACTATTTTGGGTAGGGATGCATTTATTTACATCTCCCTTAATAGTTGTCCCCGCACAACATCTACTGTGCACACAGTTATATCCTCATACAAGTGTCTTGCACCAATATAGCTTAGTCCCCTCACTGTACTGGTATACAGCACCGTTATACTGATATGACTGTCCCCATTCTAGGGGGGTTGTACTGCTTGAACTATACTAGTAGAGCTCAAGCACTACAACTTTCTAATGTAAACAAGCCCCTGCTCACTATCACTCGTGCACCTTTATATTGAATTAGAACAAAAAAGTCAGTCTCTTGTTACGGGGGAACAGAGATTGCCTCCCCACAGGACAAATGACACTCAGATACTTGGCCCTCAGATCCTGTGGTGATGGGCACCAACTGAGAAACCTAGATAAATAGCTCCATGTAAACGAACGAATGTCAGTGCAGAGGTGTCATGGCGTTGCTGGTCCCTTTAAGTGGAGTCTGGGCCCAGGCTACGTATGGGAAGCTAATTTAAAAGCAAAGAGCCCATGTAGGGGAGATGATTGTCTGTCAGGCACCTGGCCCTGATCAAAGGCCATCAGGACTCAGTGGCAAGGAGGGGCTCTTGGGACAGGCCCGTTCTGTTGCTGCAGGAGGAGACCTACAGCCTGTTTAACTCTCTAAGCTGTCAGGTAAACTGATGGAGTAGAAAGGGTCCAGCTTTAGCCCCCAGCTCAGCCAATCAGCGTTGAGACGCTACGGAGCGGGAGGCTGAGGGGTCTCACCACATGGCCCAAAGGATGGCCCAGCTCACCAGTGGATATCACTGTCAGACCACTCTTCCTGTCCCATGGCTTTGTGAGGGCCTCCCACAATGAGGGCTGGACAGCAGCCCCCTCCTCGCCTGTGGAGGGAGGGAAGAAGGGAAAAGGGAAAACAAAAGAGACACAAACCCCAATGTCCCCAGTGACTCTAACGGACAAAGGCTTAAGTGGGGGGAAAATTCTCCCACCTTAACCTAGTGTTTTCCATGCCTAGAATTTGGCCAGCACCAGATGGCTCAGGCTGAACAGGTTCCAAACCGCTCTGAGGCTCTGACCTTCACAACAGGGACGGCTGTTGTCCAGCTAAATCAGTAGTGGGAAAGGGGGAAACTCCAAAGAGGCTCCTCCTCGCGCTCACGTACCTGAACCTGAGTTCTCCCTCAGGCCTCAAGGGGAGATCTCGGGAAGGAGGCTGGCTGCAGCAAACCAAGGGGGGTCTCTGAGATTGCCCCTGCCCTGCCGCCTGTCCTGCCTGCCCGTTGCCATGGACTCTCTGTGAGGTCACCGCCTCCCAACCTCTTTTCACCAATCAGCCGAGGTGCTGCAAAAGGCCCTTGTGATGTCACTGCCACACCCACCCCTGCCCTGTGGGGCTAATGTCCTGCTCCTGCCCAGCCCCTTTCGATGTTTGAGCTGCTCCCCCTGTATCGCCCCCCCCCCCGACAACACACACTCACTGTTAGCTCTGGGGATCAATCAGGCTACTCATGAAAACATCAGAGGCTGCTCAATGTGCCACACTCCGGTTTTCAGAGATTTCTAGACTTTAAGGCCAGAAGAGACCATTCGATCATATCATCTGACTCCTCCCCTCCCCGCCTCTTGTATAGCATCTTGTATAGCACAGTGGCTAGATATCACAGACCTCTTGTATAGCACAGTGGCTAGTTTTGGACCAAAGCACACTCCAGAAAGGCATCTAGTCTTCATTGGAAGACATCAAGAGATGGAGAAACCACCACTTCCCCTGCTAGTTTGGAGGAAACTGATGCAGAGAGGGGAAGGGAACTGACCCCAAGGCCACACCTGTGAGTCTGTATCGTAAGACATACGCACAACGACACCGTGCTAAGGTCGTACAAGCAACCTTCATTCTGGTGTTTCCTAACGTTTAAAGGCCTGGTCTGCACACAGTTCTTGGTAGTTCTATAACTATTTTGGGTAGGGATGCATTTATTTACATCTCCCTTAATAGTTGTCCCAGCACAACTTCTACTGTGCACACAGTTATATCCTCATAAAAGTGTCTTACACCAATATAGCTTATTCCCCTCACTGTACTGGTATAAAGCACCGTTATACTGATATGACTGTCCCCATACTAGGGGGGTTGTACTGCTTGAACTATACTAGTAGAGCTCAAGCACTACAACTTTCTAGTGTAAACTAGTCCCTGCTCACTATCACTCGTGCACCTTTATATTGAATTCGAACAAAAAAGTCAGTCTCTTGTTACGGGGTGTCACGGAGTATGGGGGGACTCAGGGCCCTGCACCCCCGGCTCCCTGCGATTCACCATGACTCTCAGCCAGCCAGTAAAGCAGAAGGTTTATTTAGACGACGGGAATACAGTCCGAGACAGGTCTTGCAGGCACAGACAACAGGATACCCCTCAGTTAGGTCCATCTTGGGGTCCTCGGGTACCCCAGCCCCCCTCCAGAGGTCAGAGCCCTCCCTGCCTCCAGCCACCTCACCAGCCAGCTTCCCAGACTCTGCCTTCAGCGACCCCTCCCACAGCCTTTGTTCAGTTTCCCGGGCAAAGGTGTCACCTCGCCCCAGCCCCCTCCTGGGTTCTCATGTTACAGGCTCAGGTATTTCCCTTCAGTCATTCTCCCATCCCCCAATGCAGACCATCCCAGCCACACTCCCCTGTCAGCACTTACAGATCACAGTAAGAACAGTCCCAGTTCGTCACATCTCCCCCCTTCGAGACCGAACTGAGCGGGGTCACTTTAGCCAGTGACCCGGGGAAGTTCGAACCTACCCCCGTTCCCATGGATGCCCCCGCATCCCTCCCATTCCTTGGTGAGAATTACACCAGGCCCCTCCAGTTTCACTCCACCCCTTAGGTCGGGGGTGCTCGAGGGCATTTGCAGTTCGCATGTGGGAAGGGTTATGCGGCCTGTGCCCTTTTCCCACCCCAATACCCCTGGGGTTCCAACTGGGCTGCGGTCTTCTCCCAGCGCTCCAGTCTGGAGGTCTGTGCTTCGGGCTCTCTTGGTTCAGAGCCCCCCTTTTAACCTTGGCCACCCTCTGGAAAGGCTCCTCTATGCTGGGCAAGGGTCCTAAAGCCGTTTTCCCCTTGTCCCGGGCCTTCCTCCCCCTCTGACAGGGGTCACAGGATCAGTACTGCCAGACAGTAACAAAGACCCCAGGCCAGTAAAAGCTCCGTAGCAGCCTCTGCTGGGTACGCCAGGTTCCCTGGTGCCCTGAGAGGGGAATGTCATGGGCCCGGCACAGCAGCTGGCGGCGATACTTCTGGGGTACCACCAGCTGCCTCCTGAACCCCCCTGACTCCATTTTCCCTGGGGGAGCCCATTCTCGGTACAGGAACCCCTTCTCCCACAGGAACCTTTTCCGGCCACCTCTCCCCATGGTCTGTACCGCACCGAGGTCGGCCAGGTCCCTTATCTTCCGTAAGGAGGGGTCTTTCTGCACCTCGGCCTGGAACTCAGCAGCTGGGACAGGGATGGCCACCTGCTCTCTCTTGCCGGCTGGGTCTGAAGCCGCAGCCTCCCTGAGCCGTGTCCCTGGGCGTTCCCTCCCCACCAGGTTAGGGTCCTGCGCCTCGGGCAAGGCACCCTCCCCAAGGCCAGGGCGCAGTGCCCCTCGCCGGCTCTGACTGCGGGTCACAACCAGTGCACTTGGTGGGTTGCTTGACCAGTCCTCCAGGTCCCCCCCCATCAACACCTCAGTGGGCAAATACGGGTGTACCCCCACATCCTTGGGGCCCTCCTTGGCCCCCCACTTCAGGTGTACCCTCGCCACGGGCACTTTGACTGGTGTCCCGCCCACCCCCGTCAGGGTCAGGTAGGTGTTGGGCACCACCTGATCTGCGGCCACCACCTCGGGCCGGGCCAGCGTCACCTCTGCGCCCGTATCCCAGTATCCATCGACCTTCCTCCCATCCACCTCCAGGGGAACGAGGTACTCTTTCCGGAGGGACCGCCCCGCGCCCACCGTATAAACCAAAACCCCTGAGTCTGGAGCATCCCGCCCCGCAGAGGAGCAGGCCTGGAGCTCTCCTCCCTCCTTAGCAGGTGGTACTCTGCCAGCCCCCCTTCCCTGGGAGTGCTGCCTCTCGCCCGGCTGGGTCTCTACCCAGTCAACCCTCTGTGGGTTTGGTCTGCTCAGTCTGTCACTGAGCCTGGGGCACTGGGCCCGTATGTGACCTCTTTGGTCACAGTGATAGCAGACCATGTCCCAGGGGTCCCCTCGAGTGGGTTGGATGGACCTGACTCTGGATCTTCCCCTTTGGTGGGGTTTCTCCGTATTTTCCCGCTGGGATGGCCCATGGTGACTCTCGCTCTGCGTTGTGGTGGGACTGTTCCTTTGGGACTCCTCCCGGCCAGCCCCTGACCGGCTCTTCACAAACTCATCGGCCAGCCGGCCTGCATGTCGCGGGTTCTCTGGCTTTTTGTCCACCAACCACAGCCTCAGGTCAGATGGGCACCGCTCATACAGTTGCTCCAGTACCCGCAGTTTAACCAGGTCCTCCTTCGTCTGGGCCCCATCTGCCCACTTGCTGGCGTATCCTTCCATGCGGACGGCTAGTTGCAGGTATGAGATCTCAGGGGTTTTATCCTGACTCCGGAACCTTTCCCGGTACATCTCAGAAGTCAGCCCAAACTCACGTAGCAGGGCCTTTTTGAATAGTTCATAGTCCCCTTTCTCCGCTTCTTCCAGTTGGCGGTACAAGGCCACGGCCTTGGGGTCCAGTAAGGGGGTGAGAACCCCGAGTCTGTCTGCAGGATCAACCTGGTGCAGCTCGCAGGCCGTCTCAAAGGCATCCAGGAAGTCATCCATGTCCTCCCCCTCCTTACGTGGGGCCAGGATGCACTTATCAAAGTTCCGTGCAGTCCTGGGTCCCCCCTCACTCACCGCAGCCGGGGGCTCGCGGCCCTTCAGCCTCGCCAGTTCCAGTTCATGATGCCTCTGTCTCTCATTCTCCTCCCGTTCATGCTGCCTCAGTTTCTCTTTCTCCTCCCGTTCATGATGCCTCAGTTTCTCTTTCTCCTCCCGTTCATGCTGTCTCTGGTGTTCACGATCCTCCAGCTCTCTCAGTTTTAGCTCTTTCTCCCATTCCAGCCCATTCCGCTCCATGGATGCCGAGCGTCGCCGGGAGGATCCCCTGCTGGCCGGCGAGCGTCGCCGGGAGGATCCCCTGCTGGCCGGGGGGGTCACTGCGCCCTCGGTATTTGCTGGGCTCCTCCCCACCCTTCCCCTAGGCATAGGAAGGAGGGGTCTCTGGAAGCCCTCAGCAGCCGGCTCACCACTCCCAGCTGGGACGGACACTGGGGCCTGCACTGCATCTGCCAGGCTGCTTCCCTCAGAGACAGGAATCAGTTCATTCGCGCGATCTCCCTTCTCCAGCTGGGCAATGAGCTGTTCTTTGGTGAGCTTCCCAATGCGCACCCCCCTCTGCTTGCACAGCTCCACCAGGTCGCTCTTAAGCCGCTTGGCATACATCTTCCTGCTGGCCACTCACAGGCCTGGGTGCTCACCGCTCCCCACAGTTTCCAGGGAGACCCCTAGTGTGCCAGCCCTTCTCGAGGTCACCACCTCTCTGCCAGGGTCGAGCTGCAGACTCCTCTGCCCCTGGGACCACTCGCTGCGATCCCCCGGGGGACCCTGTTACTGCAAAAGTCCTTCTCGCTGGTCACACACTCCCAGGGGTGATAACCGTCTCTCTCTGACTCCTCAGCACGCCTGGTCCCCGTCAATCCCCCTTCGTTTTACTTCTGCCCAGTCACTTACTGCAGAAAGCGCCGTCCACGGGCTGCAGTAGATCCCACCGCTACCACCAGTTGTCACGGAGTATGGGGGGACTCAGGGCCCTGCACCCCCGGCTCCCTGCGATTCACCATGACTCTCAGCCAGCCAGTAAAGCAGAAGGTTTATTTAGACGACGGGAATACAGTCCGAGACAGGTCTTGCAGGCACAGACAACAGGATACCCCTCAGTTAGGTCCATCTTGGGGTCCTCGGGTACCCCAGCCCCCCTCCAGAGGTCAGAGCCCTCCCTGCCTCCAGCCACCTCACCAGCCAGCTTCCCAGGCTCTGCCTTCAGCGACCCCTGCCACAGCCTTTGTTCAGTTTCCCGGGCAAAGGTGTCACCTCGCCCCAGCCCCCTCCTGGGTTCTCATGTTACAGGCTCAGGTATTTCCCTTCAGTCATTCTACCATCCCCCAATGCAGACCATCCCAGCCACACTCCCATGTCAGCACTTACAGATAACAGTAAGAACAGTCCGAGTTCGTCACACGGGGGAACAGAGATTGCCTCCCCACAGGACAAATGACACTCAGATACTTGGCCCTCAGATCCTGTGGTGATGGGCACCAACTGAGAAACCTAGATAAATAGCTCCATGTAGACGAACGAATGTCAGTGCAGAGGTGTCATGGGGTTGCTGGTCCCTTTAAGTGGAGTCTGTGCCCAGGCTACGTATGGGAAGCTAATTTAAAAGCAAAGAGCCCATGTAGGGCAGATGATTGTCTGTCAGGCACCTGGCCCTGATCAAAGGCCATCAGGACTCAGTGGCAAGGAGGGTCTCTTGGGACAGGCCCGTTCTGTTGCTGCAGGAGGAGACCTATAGCCTGTTTAACTCTCTAAGCTGTCAGGTAAACTGATGGAGTAGAAAGGGTCCAGCTTTAGCCCCCAGCTCAGCCAATCAGCATTGAGACTCTGCGGGGCGGGTGGCTGAGGGGTCTCACCACATGGCCCAAAGGATGGCCCAGCTCACCAGTGGGGATCACTGTCAGAGCACTCTTCCTGTCCCATGGCTTTGTGTGGGCTTCCCACAATGAGGGCTGGACAGCAGCCCCCTCCTCGCCTGTGGAGGGAGGGAAGAAGGGAAAAGGGAAAACAAAAGAGACACAAACCCCAATGTCCCCAGTGACTCTAAGGGACAAAGGCGTAAGTGGGGGAAAAATTCTCCCACCTTAACCCAGTGTTTTCCATGCCTAGAATTTGGCCGGAACCAGATGGCTCAGGCTGAACAGGTTCCAAACCGCTCTGAGGCTCTGACCTTCACAACAGGGACGGCTGTTTTCCAGCTAAATCAGTAGCGGGAAAGGGGGAAACTCCAAAGAGGCTCCTCCTCGCGCTCACGTACCTGAACCTGAATTCTCCCTCAGGCCTCAAGGGGAGACCTCGGGAAGGAGACTGGCTGCAGCAAACCAAGGGGGGTCTCTGAGATTGCCCCTGCCCTGCAGCCTGTCCTGCCTGCCCGTTGCCATGGACTCTCTGTGAGGTCACCGCCTCCCAACCTCTTTTCACCAATCAGCCGAGGTGCTGCAAAAGGCCCTTGTGATGTCACTGCCACACCCACCCCTGCCCTGTGGGGCTAATGTCCTGCTCCTGCCCAGCCCCTTTCGATGTTTGAGCTGCTCCCCCTGTATCGCCCCCCGCACACACACACACACACACACTCACTGTTAGCTCTGGGGATCAATCAGGCTACTCATGAAAACATCAGAGGCTGCTCAATGTGCCACACTCCGGTTTTCAGAGATTTCTAGACTTTAAGGCCAGAAGAGACCATTCGATCATATCATCTGACCCCTCCCCTCCCCGCCTCTTGTATAGCATCTTGTATAGCACAGTGGCTAGATATCACAGACCTCTTGTATAGCACAGTGGCTAGTTTTGGACCAAAGCACACTCCAGAAAGGCATCTAGTCTTCATTGGAAGACATCAAGAGATGGAGAAACCACCACTTCCCCTGGTAGTTTGGAGGAAACTGATGCAGAGAGGGGAAGGGAACTGACTCCAAGGCCACACCTGTGAGTCTGTATCATAAGAGATACGCACAACGACATCGTGCTAAGGTCGTACAAGCAACCTTCATTCTGGTGTTTCCTAACGTTTAAAGGCCTGGTCTGCACACAGTTCTTGGTAGTTCTATAACTATTTTGGGTAGGGATGCATTTATTTACATCTCCCTTAATTGTTGTCCCAGCACAACTTCTACTGTGCACACAGTTATATCCTCATACAAGTGTCTTACACCAATATAGCTTATTCCCCTCACTGTACTGGTATAAAGCACCGTTATACTGATATGACTGTCCCCATACTAGGGGGGTTGTACTGCTTGAACTATACTAGTAGAGCTCAAGCACTACAACTTTCTAGTGTAAACAAGTCCCTGCTCACTATCACTCGTGCACCTTTATATTGAATTCGAACAAAAAAGTCAGTCTCTTGTTACGGGGGGAACAGAGATTGCCTCCCCACAGGACAAATGACACTCAGATACTTGGCCCTCAGATCCTGTGGTGATGGGCACCAACTGAGAAACCTAGATAAATAGCTCCATGTAGACGAACGAATGTGAGTGCAGAGGTGTCATGGCGTTGCTGGTCCCTTTAAGTGGAGTCTGGGCCCAGGCTACGTATGGGAAGCTAACTTAAAAGCAAAGAGCCCATGTAGGGCAGATGATTCTCTGTCAGGCACCTGGCCCTGATCAAAGGCCATCAGGACTCAGTGGCAAGGAGGGGCTCTTGGGACAGGCCCGTTCTGTTGCTGCAGGAGGAGACCTACAGCCTGTTTAACTCTCTAAGCTGTCAGGTAAACTGATGGAGTAGAAAGGGTCCAGCTTTAGCCCCCAGATCAGCCAATCAGCATTGAGACTCTGCGGAGCGGGAGGCTGAGGGGTCTCACCACATGGCCCAAAGGATGGCCCAGCTCACCAGTGGGGATCACTGTCAGAGCGCTCTTCCTGTCCCATGGCTTTGTGAGGGCCTCCCACAATGAGGGCTGGACAGCAGCCCCCTCCTCGCCTCTGGAGGGAGGGAAGAAGGGAAAACGGAAAACAAAAGAGACACAAACCCCAATGTCCCCAGTGACTCTAACGGACAAAGGCTTAAGTGGGGGGAAAATTCTCCCACCTTAACCTAGTGTTTTCCATGCCTAGAATTTGGCCAGCACCAGATGGCTCAGGCTGAACAGGTTCCAAACCGTTCTGAGGCTCTGACCTTCACAACAGGGACGGCTGTTTTCCAGCTAAATCAGTAGTGGGAAAGGGGGAAACTCCAAAGAGGCTCCTCCTCGCGCTCACGTACCTGAACCCTCCCTCAGGCCTCAAGGGGAGACCTCGGGAAGGAGACTGGCTGCAGCAAACCAAGGGGGGTCTCTGAGATTGCCCCTGCCCTGCAGCCTGTCCTGCCTGTCCGTTGCCATGGCCTCTCTGTGAGATCACCGCCTCCCAACCTCTTTTCACCAATCAGCCGAGGTGCTGCAAAAGGCCCTTGTGATGTCACTGCCACACCCACCCCTGCCCTGTGGGGCTAATGTCCTGCTCCTGCCCAGCCCCTTTCGATGTTTGAGCTGCTCCCCCTGTATCGCCCCCCCCCCCCACACACACACACTGTTAGCTCTGGGGATCAATCAGGCTACTCATGAAAACATCAGAGGCTGCTCAATGTGCCACACTCCGGTTTTCAGAGATTTCTAGACTTTAAGGCCAGAAGAGACCATTCGATCATATCATCTGACCCCTCCCCTCCCCGCCTCTTGTATAGCATCTTGTATAGCACAGTGGCTAGATATCACAGACCTCTTGTATAGCACAGTGGCTAGTTTTGGACCAAAGCACACTCCAGAAAGGCATCTAGTCTTCATTGGAAGACATCAAGAGATGGAGAAACCACCACTTCCCCTGCTAGTTTGGAGAAAACTGATGCAGGGAGGGGAAGGGAACTGACCCCAAGGCCACACCTGTGAGTCTGTATCATAAGACATACGCACAACGACACCGTGCTAAGGTCGTACAAGCAACCTTCATTCTGGTGTTTCCTAACGTTTAAAGGCCTGGTCTGCACACAGTTCTTGGTAGTTCTATAACTATTTTGGGTAGGGATGCATTTATTTACATCTCCCTTAATAGTTGTCCCAGCACAACTTCTACTGTGCACACAGTTATATCCTCATACAAGTGTCTTACACCAATATAGCTTAGTCCCCCCACTGTACTGGTATAAAGCACCGTTATACTGATATGACTGTCCCCATACTAGGGGGGTTGTACTGCTTGAACTATACTAGTAGAGCTCAAGCACTACAACTTTCTAGTGTAAACAAGCCCCTGCTCACTATCACTCGTGCACCTTTATATTGAATTAGAACAAAAAAGTCAGTCTCTTGTTACGGGGGAACAGAGATTGTCTCCCCACAGGACAAATGACACTCAGATACTTGGCCCTCAGATCCTGTGGTGATGGGCACCAACTGAGAAACCTAGATAAATAGCTCCATGTAGACGAACGAATGTCAGTGCAGAGGTGTCATGGGGTTGCTGGTCCCTTTAAGTGGAGTCTGGGCCCAGGCTACCTATGGGAAGCTAATTTAAAAGCAAAGAGCCCATGTAGGGCAGATGATTGTCTGTCAGGCACCTGGCCCTGATCAAAGGCCATCAGAACTCAGTGGCAAGGTGGGGCTCTTGGGACAGGCCCATTCTGTTGCTGCAGGAGGAGACCTACAGCCTGTTTAACTCTCTAAGCTGTCAGGTAAACTGATGGAGTAGAAAGGGTCCAGCTTTAGCCCCCAGCTCAGACAATCAGCATTGAGACTCTGCGGGGCGGGAGACTGAGGGGTCTCACCACATAGCCCAAAGGATGGCCCAGCTCACCAGTGGGGATCACTGTCAGAGCACTCTTCCTGTCCCATGGCTTTGTGAGGGCCTCCCACAATGAGGGCTGGACAGCAGCCCCCTCCTCGCCTGTGAAGGGAGGGAAGAAGGGAAAAGGGAAAACAAAAGAGATACAAACCCCAATATCCCCAGTGACTCTAAGGGACAAAGGCCTAAGTGGGGGAAAAATTCTCCCACCTTAACCTAGTGTTTTCCATGCCTAGAATTTGGCCGGCACCAGATGGCTCAGGCTGAACAGGTAACAAACCGTTCTGAGGCTCTGACCTTCTCAACAGGGACGGCTGTTTTCCAGCTAAATCAGTAGTGGGAAAGGGGGAAACTCCAAAGAGGCTCCTCCTCGCGCTCACGTACCTGAACCTGAATTCTCCCTCAGGCCTCAAGGGGAGACCTCGGGAAGGAGACTGGCTGCAGCAAACCAAGGGGGGTCTCTGAGACTGCCCCTGCCCTGCAGCCTGTCCTGCCTGCCTATTGCCATGGACTCTCTGTGAGGTCACCGCCTCCCAACCTCTTTTCACCAATCAGCCGAGGTGCTGCAAAAGGCCCTTGTGATGTCACTGCCACACCCACCCCTGCCCTGTGGGGCTAATGTCCTGCTCCTGCCCAGCCCCTTTCGATGTTTGTGCTGCTCCCCCTGTATCGCCCCACACACACACACACACACTCACTGTTAGCTCTGGGGATCAATCAGGCTACTCATGAAAACATCAGAGGCTGCTCAATGTGCCACACTCCGGTTTTCAGAGATTTCTAGACTTTAAGGCCAGAAGAGACCATTCGATCATATGATCTCACCCCTCCCCTCCCCGCCTCTTGTATAGCATCTTGTATAGCACAGTGGCTAGATATCACAGACCTCTTGTATAGCACTGTGGCTAGTTTTGGACCAAAGCACACTCCAGAAAGGCATCTGGTCTTCATTGGAAGACATCAAGAGATGGAGAAACCACCACTTCCCCTGGTAGTTTGGAGGAAACTGATGCAGAGAGGGGAAGGGAACTGACCCCAAGGCCACACCTGTGAGTCTGTATCATAAGACATATGCACAACGACACCGTGCTAAGGTCGTACAAGCAACCTTCATTCTGGTGTTTCCTAACGTTTAAAGGCCTGGTCTGCACACAGTTCTTGGTAGTTCTATAACTATTTTGGGTAGGGATGCATTTATTTACATCTCCCTTAATAGTTGTCCCAGCACAACTTCTACTGTGCACACAGTTATGTCCTCATACAAGTGCCTTACACCAATATAGCTTATTCCCCTCACTGTACTGGTATACAGCACCGTTATACTGATATGACTGTCCCCATACTAGGGGTGTTGTACTGCTTTAACTATACTAGTAGAGCTCAAGCACTACAACTTTCTAGTGTAAACAAGTCCCTGCTCACTATCACTCGTGCACCTTTATATTGAATTCGAACAAAAAAGTCAGTCTCTTGTTACGGGGGGAACAGAGATTGCCTCCCCACAGGACAAATGACACTCAGATACTTGGCCCTCAGATCCTGTGGTGATGGGCACCAACTGAGAAACCTAGATAAATAGCTCCATGTAGACGAACGAATGTGAGTACAGAGGTGTCATGGCGTTGCTGGTCCCTTTAAGTGGAGTCTGGGCCCAGGCTACGTATGGGAAGCTAATTTAAAAGCCAAGTGCCCATGTAGGGCAGATGATTGTCTGTCAGGCACCTGGCCCTGATCAAAGGCCATCAGGACTCAGTGGCAAGGAGGGTCTCTTGGGACAGGCCCGTTCTGTTGCTGCAGGAGGAGACCTACAGCCTGTTTAACTCTCTAAGCTGTCAGGTAAACTGATGGAGTAGAAAGGGTCCAGCTTTAGCCCCCAGCTCAGCCAATCAGCATTGAGACTCTGTGGAGCGGGAGGCTGAGGGGTCTCACCACATAGCCCAAAGGATGGCCCAGCTCACCAGTGGGGATCACTGTCAGAGCACTCTTCCTGTCCCATGGCTTTGTGAGGGGCTCCCACAATGAGGGCTGGAGAGCAGCCCCCTCCTCGCCTGTGGAGGGAGGGAAGAAGGGAAAAGGGAAAACAAAAGAGACACAAACCCCAATGTCCCCAGTGACTCTAAGGGACAAAGGCCTAAGTGGGGGAAAAATTCTCCCACCTTAACCTAGTGTTTTCCATGCCTAGAATTTGGCCGGCACCAGATGGCTCAGACTGAACAGGTTCCAAACCGCTCTGAGGCTCTGACCTTCTCAACAGGGACGGCTGTTTTCCAGCTAAATCAGTAGTGGGAAAGGGGGAAACTCCAAAGAGGCTCCTCCTCGCGCTCACGTACCTGAACCTGAATTCTCCCTCAGGCCTCAAGGGGAGACCTCGGGAAGGAGACTGGCTGCAGCAAACCAAGGGGGGTCTCTGAGATTGCCCCTGCCCTGCAGCCTGTCCTGCCTGTCCGTTGCCATGGCCTCTCTGTGAGATCACCGCCTCCCAACCTCTTTTCACCAATCAGCCGAGGTGCTGCAAAAGGCCCTTGTGATGTCACTGCCACACCCACCCCTGCCCTGTGGGGCTAATGTCCTGCTCCTGCCCAGCCCCTTTCGATGTTTCAGCTGCTCCCCCTGTGTCACCCCCCCCACACACACACACACACTCACTGTTAGCTCTGGGGATCAATCAGGCTACTCATGAAAACATCAGAGGCTGCTCAATGTGCCACACTCCGGTTTTCAGAGATTTCTAGACTTTATGGCCAGAAGAGACCATTCGATCATATCATCTGACCCCTCCCCTCCCCGCCTCTTGTATAGCATCTTGTATAGCACAGTGGCTAGATATCACAGACCTCTTGTATAGCACAGTGGCTAGTTTTGGACCAAAGCACACTCCAGAAAGGCATCTAGTCTTCATTGGAAGACATCAAGAGATGGAGAAACCACCACTTCCCCTGGTAGTTTGGAGGAAACTGATGCAGAGAGGGGAAGGGAACTGACTCCAAGGCCACACCTGTGAGTCTGTATCATAAGAGATACGCACAACGACATCGTGCTAAGGTCGTACAAGCAACCTTCATTCTGGTGTTTCCTAACGTTTAAAGGCCTGGTCTGCACACAGTTCTTGGTAGTTCTATAACTATTTTGGGTAGGGATGCATTTATTTACATCTCCCTTAATAGTTGTCCCAGCACAACTTCTACTGTGCCCACAGTTATATCCTCATACAAGTATCTTACACCAATATAGCTTATTCCCCCCACTGTACTGGTATAAAGCACCGTTATACTGATATGACTGTCCCCATACTAGGGGGGTTGTACTGCTTGAACTATACTAGTAGAGCTCAAGCAAAGACGGTTACTTACCTTCTGTAACTGTTGTTCTTCGAGATGTGTTGTTCACGTCCATTCCACATTAGGTGTGCGCGTGCCGCGTGCACGAACGTCGGAAACTTTTTCCCTCAGCGGCTCCCGTCGGGCCCGCAGGGTCTCCCTTCCCTCCAGAGCGGCGCCCCGCCCCAGCGTATATATACCCCTGCTGGCCCGACCCTCCCTCAGTTCCTTCTTGCCGGTGACTCCGACAGAGGGGAAGGAGGGTGGGAAGTGGAATGGACGTGAACAACACATCTCGAAGAACAACAGTTACAGAAGGTAAGTAACCGTCTTTTCTTCTTCGAGTGCTTGTTCACGTCCATTCCACATTAGGTGACTCACAAGCTTACCATTGGAGGAGGGTAGGAGTCAAGGAATAACAGATTGAAGCACCGCCCTGCCGACCATCGCGTCATCTCTGGTCTGATGGTGGATCGCGTAGTGGGCTGTGAAGGTATGAACCGACGACCAGGTGGCTGCCTTGCAGATCTCCTGAAGCGGGACCTGCGCCAAGAAGGCCGTCGAGGACGCTTGGGCCCTAGTAGAGTGAGCCCGGATCGGAGGTGCAGGCACGTTGGCGAGCTCGTAGCACGTGCGTATGCAAAGCACGATCCACGCCGACAGGCGTTGCGTTGAAATAGGCTGGCCCTTCACCCGTTCCGCAATGGCCACGAATAGCTGAGTCGATTTGCGGAAAGGCCTGGTACGGTCCAGATAGAAAGCCAACGCCCGCCGCACATCGAGGGTATGCAGGCTACGATGGCGAGGGTCCGTATGGGGCTTGGGGAAGAACACCGGCAAACAGATGTCCTGCCCCATGTGAAAACTTGTGACCACCTTAGGGAGGAACTTAGGGTGAGGCCTAAGTTGCACCTTATCCTTATAAAAAACAGTATAAGGAGGTTCTGAGGTGAGGGCCTCAGCTCCGACACCCTCCTAGCCGAGGTGACAGCCACGAGGAACGCGACCTTCCATGAAAGGTGCATGAGGGAGCAAGAGGCCAGGGGTTCAAAGGGGGGCCCCATGAGTTTAGTGAGGACCAGGTTGAGGTCCCACGGGGGTATAGGTGGGCGAGTGTAGGGGAACATCCTTTCCAGCCCCTTGAGGAATCGGACCACTGTGGGGTTGGAAAACACGGACAGCCCCAATTCCCCCGGGTGAAACGCCGATATGGCGGCTAGATGCACTTTAATAGAAGCGGGGGCCAGGCCCTGGCGCCTAAGGCTCAGCACGTAATCCAGGATCATCGGTATCGAGGCCCGCAAGGGCTGGACGCGCCGAGACTCACACCAGAGCGAGAAGCGCTTCCACTTGGCCAGGTAGGTTGCCCTTGTGGAGGGTTTCCTACTACCCAGGAGGATTTGCTGGACCTCCTGGGAGCATCTGTGCTCCGCCTCATTTAGCCAGAGAGCAGCCATGCCGTGAGATGCAGCGATGGCAGGGCCGGGTGGAGTAGGCGACCTCGATCTTGTGTTATGAGGTCGTGATGGAGGGGGAGGGTTATCGGAGAGGCCACGGACAGCTCTAAGAGAGTTGTGAACCAGTGTTGACGTGGCCACGCCGGGGCGATGAGAATGACCTTCGCCCTGTCCCTGCGGGTCTTTAGAAGGACCCTGTGGATGAGTGGGAACGGGGGGAAGGCATACCGCAGGCTCCCGCCCCACGGGATTGCAAAGGCGTCCGCCAGAGAGCCCGGACTGCGGTTCTGGAAGGAGCCAAACTGTGGGCACTGGCTGTTGTCCATGGTGGCAAACAGATCCACCTGGGGAAACCCCCACCTCAGGAAGATTGAACGGAGGATGTCCCGCCTCAGCCTCCACTCGTGTGTGAGGTAGGACCGGCTGAGACGGTCCGCCAATCTGTTCTGGACCCCGGGGAGATATGCAGCCTGGAGGTGTACTGAATGGGCTATGCAGAAGTCCTAGAGGAGGAGCGCCTCGCGACAGAGGGGAGAGGACCGGGACCCGCCCTGCTTGTTTATGTAAAACATAGCGGTAGTGTTGTCCGTCAGAACTGACACGCCGTGCCCTCTTATGGTGGCATGAAAGGTCTGGCAGGCGAGGCGAACCGCCCTCAGCTCCTTCAGGTTGATGTGAAGCGACTGTTCCTCCCTGGACCACAAGCCCTGAGTGCGTAGGTCCCCTAGGTGCGCCCCCCAACCCAGGTCCGACGCGTCTGTCACCAACGTCAGAACTGGTTGTGGGGCGGCGAACGGGACCCCCGCACAGACCTGCTGTTGGTCGAGCCACCAAGAGAGGGCGTTCGATACCGGAGCCGGGATCGTGACAACCATGTCTAATGGGTCGCTGTTGGGGCGATATACTTGGGCCAACCACAGCTGCAGAGGCCGGAGCCGGAGGCGGGCGTGTCCAACCACGTGGGTGCATGCCGCCATGTGCCCCAAGAGCTGTAAGCAACGTCTGGCCGTGGTCGTGGGGAATCTCTGGATGGAGGTCACGGCCTCCTGGATTGCCCGGAAACGCGACACGGGAAGGCTCGCCCTCGCCGCCACCGAGTCCAGGACTGCCCCTATGAACTCCAGTCTCTGTGTGGGGACTAGTGAGGACTTGGGCACATTGACCAACAGGCCGAGATCGCGGAACACTTGTAGCGCCAAAGTCACGTGGGCGTGAACCTCTGCCTCTGACCGGCCCGCTAGGAGCCAGTCGTCTAGGTATGGGTAGACGCGCATCCGTCGCTTCCGAAGGAAGGCCGCCACCACGGACATGCATTTCGTGAAGACACGTGGGGCCGTTGCCAGGCCGAAGGGCAAGACTGCAAACTGAAAATGGCGCTGCTGGATAGTGAAGCGCAGGAACCGCCGGTGGGCCGGGCGGATAGCGATGTGAAAGTACGCGTCTTTCATATCGAGGGCAGCGTACCAATCCCCCAGATCCAGGGAAGGAATGATGGTACCGAGGGAGACCATACGGAAACGTGGTTTTTGCAAGTACTTGTTCAGCTTGCGAAGGTCCAGGATAGGACGGAGGCCCCCTTTTGCCTTGGGAATGAGGAAGTATCTGGAATAGAACCCTTTTCCTCTGAGGTCTGGAGGAACCTCTTCCACCGCCCCTACAGCGAGGAGGGTCCGTACCTCCTGCATAAGGAGTTGCTCGTGAGAGGGGTCCCTGAAGAGGGACGGGGGGGGGTTGGAGGGGGGGGCGAGGAAAACTGGAGGGCATATCCTGACTCTACCGTGCGGCGCACCCAATGATCTGATGTTATATGGGACCAGGCACGGAAAAAACGGGATAGGCGGTCCCTGAAACACAGGGGAGGATCCGGGGAAGAGATCGGTACGCTGTCCTCGATCGCGTCTTCAAAATCCTTGTTTATTGCCCGGCTGCGGCTTGCCGTTGTTATTGCCCTGGCCTTGACCCTGGTTAGGCGTATTGTTGCGCCTACGCCTATTGTCTCTGCCCCGCCTACGGTAAGGCTCGTGCCGAGGGCGAGGCTGGTAATGCCTCTGTGGAGGCTGTGGCTTAAAGGGTTTCCTCTGCGTCACGGGGGTATGCATCCCCAAGGGCTTGAGGGTAGCCCGCGAATCTTTGAGGCCATGGAGCCTGGCATCAGTCTGCTCCGAAAACAACCCCGTCCCTTCAAACGGAAGGTCCTGGAGGGTGTTTTGCACCTCTGGAGGAAGACCAGACGCTTGCAACCACGCTGAACGTCTCATCACCACTCCGGACGCGATAGTCCTGGCGGCCGCATCGGCCGAGTCGAGCGAGGCCTGTAATGAAGTCTTGGCCACCGCCTTTCCCTCGTCCACAATGGCCGCAAACTCGGGCTGGGACCCCTGAGGCAGGGCCTCCTTGAACTTGGACACCGACGCCCAGGAGTTAAAGTTATGTCTGTTGAGGATCGCCTGCTGGTTCGCGATCCGCAACTGGAGGCCTCCCGACGAGTAGACCTTCCTGCCGAAGAGGTCTAATCGTTTCGCCTCCTTGGCCTTGGGGGCCGGGGCCTGCTGGCCATGCCGCTCCTTTTCGTTGACCGCCGAAACTACCAGCGAACATGGGGCCGGATGGGAGAAGAGGAAGTCAAACCCCCTGGATGGGGCAAAGTACTTCCTCTCGACGCCCCGTGCGGTCGGCGCAGAGGAGGCTGGCGTCTGCCACACAGTCTTATAGTTTGACTGTACGGTCTTTATCAATGGAAGAGCAATCCTGGAGGGACCCTCCGGGCTGAGAATGTCTACCATGGGGTCCTCCTGCTCGACCGTCTCCTCCGCCTGCAACCCCAAGTTGAGGGCCACCCGGCGGAGCAGGTCCTGGTGTGCCCGGTGGTCAATCGGGGGAGGGCCGGACACTGTTGTGCCCGCCACGGCTTCATCTGGTGAGGAGGAGGAGGTCATGGCTTTTTGAGCGTCCTCATCCTCCTGTAAGTCCTCCTCAGCGGGCTGACCCTCCGGGGTGCGTCCCCTGCCCTGGGCCACGGACGGTGCCTGGCTCGGTGCCGAGTCCACCCTCTCGGCCTCAGGCGGTCTGGAGACCGTAGCCTCCGCACGGGAGGTGGGACGGTACCGTGGGGAGCGGGACCGGTCCCCCGAAGGGCCCGACCTCGAAGTTCTGGATGGCGGGCCTTGCTGGTGATAGGCCCACGGGGTCCAGAACGGCCACTTTCCCAGATGGCTCCAGTGCGGTTGCCAAGAGGTCTCGTGCCGTGTAGCGGAATGCCCTCCGCGATCGTACCTCGACCGCCCCGAGCTCACTTCCGACGCCAGCGACGGCAACCTGGAGGGCCATGGCGGTGCCGTGGAGCGGTGCCGATCCGGTGTCGGGGAGCGGTGCCGTCGCGACCGGGACCGTGAGTAGCGCCGTACCGATCTGGATCTGGAACGGTACCGTTGACCGCGGGACCGGGAACGGCTGCGGGAGGACGGTCTTGGGGTCCTCGCCGTCGAAGCGCCCCGGTGCCTGCTCGGGCCGGGTTGCTGGGACGGTGCCTCGCTCGCGCCGGGGCCCTTCTGCGTGGAGGCCCGTTGCGCGGCGGGAAGCCGGGAGTCCACCGAGGCGGAGCTCGACCGGGACCGGCGCCGGGAGCGGTGCCGAGATGGCGACCGCAATGGGCGCATCATCGCCGGCTTGCCCTTGGAAGGCAGTCTCGGCGGAATGTCTTTGGCGCGGAGTGTGCTGACGGAGGACAATTCAATGAGGTCCTTCGCCGCCTCAAATGTGTCCGGGGTGGAGGGCTGTTCCAACAGTTCCTCCAGCCCCTCCTCCTCACTCGACGCGCTTGTCCCGGGGCTCGACGGGCCTTTCGGCGCCGGAGCCACTGGTACCGGGACCTGCACGGCCTTGGGCGCACTAGCGGTGTTCGCAGGAGCCACCTTCTTGTGCGGGGAGCGACCCCGGGCCTTGGGCTGGCTCTTGGGCTTGGCCGGCGAAGCAGACCGGTGCCGGGCGTGATCGCGCCGAGGCGGCACCGCAGGTTTAGTCTGCACCGCTTGCGTTGGGTCACGGACCGATGCCGACGGTGCCGTGGGAGCGGAGGGCTGTAACGCCATCTCCATGAGGAGCTGTTTCAGGCGAAAGTCTCTCTCTTTTTGAGTCCTGGGCTTGAAAGCCTTACAAATCTTACAGCGCTCCTTCTGGTGAGCTTCTCCCAGGCAACGGAGACACGACTCGTGCGGGTCGCTCACTGGCATGGGCCTGCGGCACGTGGCACAAGCCTTGAAGCCTTGGGCGTGCGGCATGCCCCGCCGCCTAGGGCCGGTGCCGGGGTTGACCAAACCCCTATCACCAAGAGTTTGGTTGGTCTTTGTAACAACTAAAAAACTACTTAACTCTAACACTTACTATAACAAAGAACTGATAACTACTGCTAATGACTATGCTAAGGGACACTCTCGAGTTGAGAGAAGAGCTGTTCCAACATCGCCACGGGCGGTAAGAAGGAACTGAGGGAGGGTCGGGCCAGCAGGGGTATATATACGCTGCGGCGGGGCGCCGCTCTGGCGGGAAGGGAGACCCTGCGGGCCCGACGGGAGCCGCTGAGGGAAAAAGTTTCCGACGTTCGTGCACGCGGCGCGCGCACACCTAATGTGGAATGGACGTGAACAAGCACTCGAAGAAGAACTACAACTTTCTAGTGTAAACAAGTCCCTGCTCACTATCACTCGTGCACCTTTATATTGAATTAGAACAAAAAAGTCAGTCTCTTGTTACGGGGGAACAGAGATTGCCTCCCCACAGGACAAATGACACTCAGATACTTGGCCCTCAGATCCGGTGGTGATGGGCACCAACTGAGAAACCTAGATAAATAGCTCCATGTAGACGAACGAATGTCAGTGCAGAGGTGTCATGGGGTTGCTGGTCCCTTTAAGTGGAGTCTGGGCCCAGGCTACGTATGGGAAGCTAATTTAAAAGCAAAGAGCCCATGTAGGGCAGATGATTGTCTGTCAGGCACCTGGCCCTGATCAAAGGCCATCAGGACTCAGTGGCAAGGAGGGGCTCTTGGGACAGGCCCGTTCTGTTGCTGCAGGAGGAGACCTACAGCCTGTTTAACTCTCTAAGCTGTCAGGTAAACTGATGGAGTAGAAAGGGTCCAGCTTTAGCCCCCAGATCAGCCAATCAGCATTGAGACTCTGCGGAGCGGGAGGCTGAGGGGTATCACCACATGGCCCAAAGGATGGCCCAGCTCACCAGTGGGGATCACTGTCAGAGCACTCTTCCTGTCCCATGGCTTTGTGAGGGCCTCCCACAATGAGGGCTGGAGAGCAGCCCCTCCTCGCCTGTGGAGGGAGGGAAGAAGGGAAAAGGGAAAACAAAAGAGACACAAACCCCAATGTCCCCAGTGACTCTAACGGACAAAGGCTTAAGTGGGGGAAAAATTCTCCCACCTTAACCTAGTGTTTTCCATGCCTAGAATTTGGCCAGCACCAGATGGCTCAGGCTGAACAGGTTCCAAACCGCTCTGAGGCTCTGACCTTCACAACAGCGACGGCTGTTTTCCAGCTAAATCAGTAGTGGGAAAGGGGGAAACTCCGAAGAGGCTCCTCCTCGCGCTCACGTACCTGAACCTGAATTCTCCCTCAGGCCTCAAGGGGAGACCTCGGGAAGGAGACTGGCTGCAGCAAACCAAGGGGGGTCTCTGAGATTGCCCCTGCCCTGCAGCCTGTCCTGCCTGCCCGTTGCCATGGACTCTCTGTGAGGTCACCGCCTCCCAACCTCTTTTCACCAATCAGCCGAGGTGCTGCAAAAGGCCCTTGTGATGTCACTGCCAACCCACCCCTGCCCTGTGGGGCTAATGTCCAGCTCCTGGCCAGCCCATTTCGATGTTTGAGCTGCTTCCCCTGTATTGCCACACACACACACACTCACTGTTAGCTCTGGGGATCAATCAGGCTACTCATGAAAACATCAGAGGCTGCTCAATGTGCCACACTCCGGTTTTCAGAGATTTCTAGACTTTACCGCCAGAAGAGACCATTCGATCATATAATCTGACCCCTCCCCTCCCCGCCTCTTGTATAGCATCTTGTATAGCACAGTGGCTAGATATCACAGACCTCTTGTAGAGCACAGTGGCTAGTTTTGGACCAAAGCACACTCCAGAAAGGCATCTAGTCTTCATTGGAAGACATCAAGAGATGGAGAAACCACCACTTCCCCTGGTAGTTTGGAGGAAACTGATGCAGAGAGGGGAAGGGAACTGACCCCAAGGCCACACCTGTGAGTCTGTATCATAAGACATATGCACAACGACACCGTGCTAAGGTCCTACAAGCAACCTTCATTCTGGTGTTTCCTAACGTTTAAAGACCTGGTCTGCACACAGTTCTTGGTAGTTCTATAACTATTTTGGGTAGGGATGCATTTATTTACATCTCCCTTAATAGTTGTCCCAGCACAACTTCTACTGTGCACACAGTTATATCCTCATACAAGTGTCTTACACCAAGATAGCTTAGTCCCCTCACTGTACTGGTATAAAGCACCGTTATACTGATATGACTGTCCCCATACTAGGGGGGTTGTACTGCTTGAACTATACTAGTAGAGCTCAAGCACTACAACTTTCTAGTGTAAACAAGCCCCTGCTCACTATCACTCGTGCACCTTTATATTGAATTAGAACAAAAAAGTCAGTCTCTTGTTACGGGGGAACAGAGCTTGCCTCCCCACAGGACAAATGACACTCAGATACTTGGCCCTCAGATCCTGTGGTGATGGGCACCAACTGAGAAACCTAGATAAATAGCTCCATGTAGACGAACAAATGTCAGTGCAGAGGTGTCATGGGGTTGCTGGTCCCTTTAAGTGGAGTCTGGGCCCAGGCTACCTATGGGAAGCTAATTTAAAAGCAAAGAGCCCATGTAGGGCAGATGATTGTCTGTCAGGCACCTGGCCCTGATCAAAGGCCATCAGGACTCAGTTGTAAGGAGGGGCTCTTGGGACAGGCCCGTTCTGTTGCTGCAGGAGGAGACCTACAGCCTGTTTAACTCTCTAAGCTGTCAGTTAAACTGATGGAGTAGAAAGGGTCCAGCTTTAGCCCCCAGCTCAGCCAATCAGCATTGAGACTCTGCGGGGCGGGTGGCTGAGGGGTCTCACTATATGGCCCAAAGGATGGCCCAGCTCACCAGTGGGGATCACTGTCAGAGCACTCTTCCTGTCCCATGGCTTTGTGAGGGCCTCCCACAATGAGGGCTGGAGAGCAGCCCCCTCCTCGCCTGTGGAGGGAGGGAAGAAGGGAAAAGGGAAAACAAAAGAGACACAAACCCCAATGTCCCCAGTGACTCTAAGGGACAAAGGCCTAAGTGGGGGAAAAATTCTCCCACCTTAACCTAGTGTTTTCCATGCCTAGAATTTGGCCGGCACCAGATGGCTCAGGCTGAACAGGTTCCAAACCGCTCTGAGGCTCTGACCTTCTCAACAGGGACGGCTGTTTTCCAGCTAAATCAGTAGTGGGAAAGGGGGAAACTCCAAAGAGGCTCCTCCTCGCGCTCACGTACCTGAACCTGAATTCTCCCTCAGGCCTCAAGAGGAGACCTCGGGAAGGAGACTGGCTGCAGCAAACCAAGGGGGGTCTCTGAGATTGACCCTGCCCTGCAGCCTGTCCTGCCTGTCCGTTGCCATGGACTCTCTGTGAGGTCACCGACTCCCAACCTCTTTTCACCAATCAGCCGAGGTGCTGCAAAAGGCCCTTGTGATGTCACTGCCACACCCACCCCTGCCCTGTGGGGCTAATGTCCTGCTCCTGCCCAGCCCCTTAACATGTTTCACCTGCTCCCCCTGCATCACCCCCCCCCACACACACACACACACACACTCACTGTTAGCTCTGGGGATCAATCAGGCTACTCATGAAAACATCAGAGGCTGCTCAATGTGCCACTCTCCGGTTTTCAGAGATTTCTAGACTTTAAGGCCAGAAGAGACCATTCGATCATATCATCTTACCCCTCCCCTCCCCACCTCTTGTATAGCATCTTGTATAGCACAGTGGCTAGATATCACAGACCTCTTGTATAGCACAGTGGCTAGTTTTGGACCAAAGCACACTCCAGAAAGGCATCTAGTCTTCGTTGGAAGACATCAAGAGATGGAGAAACCACCACTTCCCCTGGTAGTTTGGAGGAAACTGATGCAGAGAGGGGAAGGGAACTGACCCCAAGGCCACACCTGTGAGTCTGTATCATAAGACATATGCACAACGACACCGTGCTAAGGTCCTACAAGCAACCTTCATTCTGGTGTTTCCTAACGTTTAAAGGCCTGGTCTGCACACAGTTCTTGGTAGTTCTATAACTATTTTGGGTAGGGATGCATTTATTTACATCTCCCTTAATAGTTGTCCCAGCACAACTTCTACTGTGCACACAGTTATATCCTCATACAAGTGTCTTACACCAATATAGCTTATTCCCCTCACTGTACTGGTATAAAGCACCGTTATACTGATATGACTGTCCCCATACTAGGGGGGTTGTACTGCTTGAACTATACTAGTAGAGCTCAAGCACTACAACTTTCTAGTGTAAACAAGCCCCTGCTCACTATCACTCGTGCACCTTTATATTGAATTAGAACAAAAAAGTCAGTCTCTTGTTACGGGGGAACAGAGCTTGCCTCCCCACAGGACAAATGACACTCAGATACTTGGCCCTCAGATCCTGTGGTGATGGGCACCAACTGAGAAACCTAGATAAATAGCTCCATGTAGACGAACGAATGTCAGTGCAGAGGTGTCATGGCGTTGCTGGTCCCTTTAAGTGGAGTCTGGGCCCAGGCTACGTATGGGAAGCTACTTTAAAAGCAAAGAGCCCATGTAGGGCAGATGATTGTCTGTCAGGCACCTGGCCCTGATCAAAGGCCATCAGGACTCAGTGGCAAGGAGGGGCTCTTGGGACAGGCCCGTTCTGTTGCTGCAGGAGGAGACCTACAGCCTGTTTAACTCTCTAAGCTGTCAGGTAAACTGATGGAGTAGAAAGGGTCCAGCTTTAGCCCCCAGCTCAGCCAATCAGCGTTGAGACTCTGAGGGACGGGAGGCTGAGGGGGTCTCACCACATGGCCCAAAGGATGGCCCAGAGCCCCAGTGGGGATCACTGTCAGAGCACTCTTCCTGTCCCATCGCTTTGTGAGGTCCTCTCACAACGAGGGCTGGAAAGCAGCCCCCTCTTCGCCTGTGGAGGGAGGGAAGCATGGAAAAGGGAAACCAAGAGACACAAACCCCAATGTCCCCAGTGATTCTAAGGGACAAAGGCCTAGGTGGGGAAAACATTCATAGATTCATAGATTCCTGGACTGGAAGGGACCTCGAGAGGTCATCGAGTCCAGTCCCCTGCCCTCATGGCAGGACCAAATACTGTCTAGACCATCCCTGATAGACATTTATCTAACCTACTTTTAAATATCTCCAGAGATGGAGATTCCACAACCTCCCTAGGCAATTTATTCCAGTGTTTAACCACCCTGACAGTTAGGAACTTTTTCCTAATGTCCAACCTAAACCTCCCTTGCTGCAATTTAAGCCCATTGCTTCTTGTTCTATCCTTAGAGGCTAAGGTGAACAAGTTTTCTCCCTCCTCCTTATGACACCTTTTTAGATACCTGAAAACTGCTATCATGTCCCCTCTCAGTCTTCTCTTTTCCAAACTAAACAAACCCAATTCTTTCAGCCTTCCTTCATAGGTCATGTTCTCAAGACCTTTAATCATTCTTGTTGCTCTTCTCTGGACCCTCTCCAATTTCTCCACATCTTTCTTGAAATGCGGTGCCCAGAACTAGACAGAATACTCCAGTTGAGGCCTAACCAGTGCAGAGTAGAGCGGAAGAATGACTTCTCCTGTCCTGCTCACAACACACCTGTTAATACATCCCAGAATCATGTTTGCTTTTTTTGCAACAGCGTCACACTGTTGACTCATATTTAGCTTGTGGTCCACTATAACCCCTAGATCCCTCTCTGCCGTACTCCTTCCTAGACAGTCTCTTCCCATTCTGTATGTGTGAAACTGATTGTTCCTTCCTAAGTGGAGCACTTTGCATTCGTCTTTGTTAAACCTCATCCTGTTTACCTCAGACCATTTCTCCAATTTGTCCAGATCATTTTGAATTATGACCCTGTCCTCCAAAGCAGTTGCAATCCCTCCCAGTTTGGTATCATCTGCAAACTTAATAAGCGTACTTTCTAGGCCAATATCAAAGTCGTTGATGAAGATATTGAACAGAGCCGGTCCCAAAACAGACCCCTGCGGAACCCCACTTGTTATACCTTTCCAGCAGGATTGGGAACCATTAATAACTACTCTCTGAGTACGGTTATCCAGCCAGTTATACACCCACCTTATAGTAGCCCCATCTAAGTTGTATTTGCCTAGTTTATCGATAAGAATATCATGCGAGACTGTATCAAATGCCTTAGTAAAGTCTAGGTATACCACATCCACCGCTTCTCCCTTATCCACAAGACTCGTTATCCTATCAAAGAAAGCTATCAGATTGGTTTGACACGATTTGTTCTTTACAAATCCATGCTGGCTATTCCCTATCACCTTACCATCTGTGACGGTGCTGCCCGTGGGAGCCAGCTGAGGTCACTCAATCAGGGTGAACTGCAAACAAAACGGGGCAGACCAACCCCAAACGCTGGTGGTTATTCCAATACTTAGATTTACCAAGCCAGCACAAAACAGCTTCTATAGTACCTCACTGGTTACTTAGAAGTCCAAACAACGCAGTTCCCTTCAAGTACCCAGCCTCAGGCCTCCGTCCAGACACACCTGTCAGATATATGATTACTGAAAATCTTCCTTCATCATATAAGAGAAAAGGTTCTTCCAATCCCAAAGGATCAGCCACATACCCAGGTCCAATTATAACTTAGATCTTACCCAAAATACACGCTAATAACCAATTCTTATTACATAAGAACATAAGAAAGGCCATACCGGGTCAGATCAAAGGTCCATCTAGCCCAGTATCCTGCTTGTGCGCTGCTTTATAAAGCCCTGGCCTGGGTGAATGCCCCGCCCACTGATTAAGGCTCAGCCAATTACCAGAGGCTTCTAGCCTTCAGACCTTCCTTTGAAGCTCACAGCTTCCAACTGCCAGCCACAGCACACGGTCCTTCAAACAACTAAACAAACAAACAGACTGACAAACACAAGCTCAGCACACAGCAAGTAACCCCCAAACACAAACAAACACACACTACAGACAGTCACTTACCCCAAGGGTCCTGTATTTGCTCCTCCTTCACCTGGAGAACTCCCTTGCGAAACTCCCTGTTAGCAGCCCCTGGTCGCAAAAGCGAACTAACCTAAAATGTATTAAAAAAGAAAAGAGAGAGAGTGTTGGTTAAAAGATCAATATACATACAGACTTGAATTCAATGCTTGAGGTTCAGATACATAGCAAAGGTGAGCTTGCAGTTGACAAAAGTCCTTTTAGATATAGTCCATAGGTTATAGTCCAATGGCCATATTCAGGGTGACTCCAGTCAGTGACTGGGGATCTCAATCCTTGTGGCTTAAGCTTTCCCCCTCTTGAAACCCAAAGCAGATCTGAGACGAAGCAGAATCGTGTCCCA
Source organism: Emys orbicularis (assembly GCF_028017835.1). NCBI lineage: Eukaryota > Metazoa > Chordata > Testudines > Emydidae > Emys > Emys orbicularis. Next base: position 17,798,874 of record NC_088703.1, on the reverse strand, counting down.
GGGTTCTTATACATTTCCAGCAGCCTTTCGGCCTGAGAAAACAATAGGCTTAACTCTCCTTCTCCCAAACATCCTGGCAATTAGCACAGGGTAATTTATCCATTAAACAGTTCAGATACAGGTTACCACAACCTTCAAAGAGACAGAGAGACAATAATACTATTTCACTCAAGTATCTTCATTAATGTTAATATTCCTTTTTGATCTTTGAATTAAAGTTACAGCAATAGACAAGACTTGTTTGTTTACATCACAAGACCTGAGCAAACATCTACCCTTGAGATCTCTAACAATGCAGACTTGCATTTCAAAGCTCTATTCATTTACATATCTTCCTAACCAGTTTCTACAATTCACCCATGGGTCAGGCCAGTCTGAGTTAGGGCTTGTCTACACTACAAAATTAGGTCGGATTTATAGAAGCCGGATTTATAGAAGCCGGTTTTATGCAGCCGACTGTGTGTGTCCCCACATAAAATGCTCTAAGTGCATGAAGTCGGCGGACCGTGTCCACAGTACCGAGGCTAGCGTCGACTTCCGGCGCATTGCACTATGGGTGCCTATGGGTACCTATCCCACAGTTCCCGGAGTCTCCGGCGCCCATTGGAATTATGGGTTGAGATCGCAATGCCCGAATGATGCAAAGCAGTGCCGCGGGGGGTTCTGGGTACATTGCGTCACGCACCTCCCCCGCCGTCACAGCAACGGCAGACAATAGATTCGCGCCTTTTTACCTGGGTTACCTGTGCAGACAACATACCACGCCAAGCATGGAGCCCGCTCAGCTCAGCTCACCGTCACCATATGTCTTCCGGGTGCCGGCAAACGTGTGACTGCATTGCTAAACAGCAGCAGCAGATTACTGCCTTTTGGCGGTAGACGGTGCAGCATGAGTAGTAGCCTTCATCGGCGCTCGGGATGCTGGTAGCTGTGGGGCTGGCAGCCGTAGGGCTGCATTGCACCAGCCCCTTGCCTTTTGGCAGTAGATAGTTTATTATGACTGGTAACCGTCCTGTCAGTATTGTCTGCTGAGCATCCAGAAGAGGCCGAGGGCAATCTGGGTGCTCAGCAGATCTGAAAGAAGAGCTTTCCTCAGGTCTGAAAGCAAGTAAATTTAGAGGTTGCCTGAAATGCTCATAGATTATTGTAGCCTGAGCGCCTTTACCGAGCCTTCTGGCTACTGTACAGCAGCAACCCCTTGCCTTTAACCGTCCTCGTTGGACAATGATGGTTACCAGTCGTAGTATACTATTTGCTGCCAAGTATTGTCTGCTAAGCACCCAGAAAAGGCCGAGGGCGATCTGGGTGCTGGCAGACATGTGGCTGGCACACGTGGGGCTACATTGCTACACAGCAGCAACCCCTTGCCTTTAACCGTCCTCGTTGGACAATGATGGTTACCAGTCGTAGTATACTATTTGCTGCCAAGTATTGGCTGCCAAGCACCCAGAAAATGCCGAGGGCTATCAGTCATGCTGCACTGTCGTCTTAAGATGTAAAAAATAGATTTGTGTTTTATTCATTTCCTTCCCCCCTCCCTCCGTCAAATCAACGGCCCGCTAAACCCAGGCTTAGGAGTTCAATCTCTGGGGGGGGGGGGCATTCTGTGTGACAGTTGTTTGTATTTCTCCCTGATGCACAGCCACCTTTCTTGATTTTAATTCCCTGTACCTGTACGCCATGTCGTCAGTCGCCCGCCCCTCCCTCCCTCCCTCCCTTCTTCCCCTGGTCTTTAGATACTAGTTTCGCGCCTTTTTTCAGACCAGACGCCATAGCTAGCACTGGGATCATGGAGCCCGCTCAGATCACCGCGGCAATTATGAGCACTATGAACACCACGCGCATTGTCCTGGAGTATATGCAGAGCCTGGACATGCCAAAGCAAAACCAGGAGGACCAGCTGAGGAGGAGGAGGCGATTGCAGCGCGGCGACGATAGTGATGAGGAAATTGACATGGACCTCTCACAAGGCACAGGCCCCAGCAATGTGGAAATCATGGTGTTACTGGGGCAGGTTCATGCCATGGAACGCCGATTCTGGGCCCGGGAAACAAGCACAGACTGGTGGGACCGCATCGTGTTGCAGGTCTGGGACGATTCCCAGTGGCTGCGAAACTTTCGCATGCGTAAGGGCACTTTCATGGAACTTTGTGACTTGCTTTCCCCTGCCCTGAAGCGCCAGAATACCAAGATGAGAGCAGCCCTCACAGTTGAGAAGCGAGTGGCAATAGCCCTGTGGAAGCTTGCAACGCCAGACAGCTACCGGTCAGTCGGGAATCAATTTGGAGTGGGCAAATCTACTGTGGGGGCTGCTGTGATCCAAGTTGCCAGGGCAATGAGAGGCCTGGTGATATCAAGGGTAGTGACTCTGGGAAACGTGCAGGACATAGTGGATGGCTTTGCTGCAATGGGATTCCCAAACTGTGGTGGGGCGATAGACGGAACCCATATCCCTATCTTGGCACCGGCGCACCAAGCCACCGAGTACATAAACCGCAAGGGGTACTTTTCAATGCTGCTGCAAGCCCTGGTGGATCACAAGGGACGTTTCACCGACATCAACGTGGGCTGGCCGGGAAGGGTACATGATGCTCGCGTCTTCAGGCACTCTCTTCTGTTTCGAAAGCTGGAGGAAGGGACTTTCTTCCCGGACCAGAAAATAACCATTGGGGATGTTGAAATGCCTATCGTGATCCTTGGGGACCCAGCCTACCCCTTAATGCCATGGCTCATGAAGCCATACACAGGCAGCCTGGACAGGAGTCAGGACCTGTTCAACTACAGGCTGAGCAAGTGCCGAATGGTGGTGGAATGTGCATTTGGGCGTTTAAAAGCGCGCTGGCGCAGCTTACTGACTCGCTGTGACCTCAGCGAAAAGAATATCCCCATTGTTATTGCTACTTGCTGTGCGCTCCACAATATCTGTGAGAGTAAGGGGGAGACATTTATGGCGGGGTGGGAGGTAGAGGCAAATCGCCTGGCCGCTGATTACGCGCAGCCAGACACCAGGTCGGTTAGAGCAGCACAGCAGGGCGCGGTGCGCATCAGAGAGGCTTTGAAAACTAGTTTTGTGACTGGGCAGGATATGGTGTGAAACTTCTGTTTGTTTCTCCTTGATGAAATCGCAGCCCCCCCCCCCACGCACCCGGTTAACTCTACTACCCTGTAAACCAAGCACCCCAACCTCCCCTACCCTCCCCTCTTCAAGCACCACTTGCAGAGGCAATAAAGTCATTGTTACTTCACATTCATGCATTCTTTATTAATTGAGCACACAACTAGGGGGATAATTGCAAAGGTAGCCCGGGATGGGTGGGGGAGGAGGGAAGGAAAAGGACACACTGCACTTTAAAACTTTAAAACTTATTGCTGTGGAAATCATCTAGGGTGGAGTGATTGGGTGGCCGGAGGCCCCCCCACCGTGTTCTTGGGCGTCTGGGTGAGGAGGCAATGGGACTTGGGGAGGAGGGCTGGTGGTTACAGAGGGGCTGTAGCGGCGGTCTCTGCTCCTGCTGTTGGTTACAGAGGGGCTGTAGCGGCGGTCTCTGCTCCTGCTGCCTTTCCTGCAGCTCAACCATACGCAGGAGCATATCACTTTGATGCTCCAGCAGCCGGAGCATCGACTCTTGCTTTCTGAGTACAAGCTCACGCCACTTCTCCTCTTCAGCCCGCGTTTCAGCCCGCCACCTCTCCTCTCGCTCATATTGGGCTTTTTTAAAATCAGTCATTGACTGCCTCCACGCATTCTGCTGTGCTCTGTCAGCATGGGAGGCAGTCTGTAGTTCAGTGAACATTTCGTCACGTGTCCTTCGCTTCCTTCTTCGAATATTCACTAGCCTCTGTGAAGGTGAAACATTTGCAGCTGGTGGAGGAGAAGGGAGAGTTGTTTAAAAAAGATACATTTTTGAGAACAATGGGTACACTCTTTCACGTTAGATTTTGCTGTTCACATCACACAGCACATGTGCTTTCGTTACAAGGTCGCATTTTTCCTCTTATATTGAGGGCCTGCCGGTTTGGTGTGAGAGATCACTCACGCAGTGCCAGGCCACAGATTTCAGCTTGCAGGCAGCCATGGTAAGACACAGTCTTTGGGCTTTTTTAACCTTGTTAACAAGTGGGGATGGTTTAAAACAGTACTGCTCTCATTAACCATACCAAGCACCCGTTGGGTTGGCCATTTAAAATGGGTTTGCAATGTAAAAGGAGGGGCTGCGGTTTCAGGTTTAACATGCAGCACAAACCCAACTAACTCCCCTCCCCCACACACCCAATTCTCTGGGATGGTCACTTCACCCCTCCCCCCCACCGCGTGGTTAGCAGCGGGGAATATTTCTGTTCAGCAGAGCAGGAAGGGGCACCTCTGAATGTCCCCTTAATAAAATCGCCCCATTTCAACCAGGTGACCGTGAATGATATCACTCTCCTGAGGATAACAAAGAGCGATAAGGAATGGATGTTGTCTGCATGCCAGCAAACACCGGGACCATACGCTGCCATGCTTTGTTATGCAATGATTCCAGACTACGTGCTACTGGCCTGGCGTGGTAAAGTGTCCTACCATGGCGGACGGGATAAGGCAGCCCTCCCCAGAAACCTTTTGCAAAGGCTTTGGGAGTACATGAAGGAGAGCTTTCTGGAGATGTCCCTGGAGGATTTCCGCTCCATCCCCATACACGTTAACAGACTTTTCCAGTAGCTGTACTGGCCGCGATTGCCAGGGCAAATTAATCATTAATCATTAAACACGCTTGTTTTTAAACCATGTGTAATATTTACAAAGGTACACTCACCAGAGGTCCCCTGTGTGCCCACAGGGTCTTGGGTGAGTTCGGGGGTTACTGGTACCAGGTCCAGGGTGACAAACATATCCTGGCTGTTGGGGAAACTGGTTTCTCCGCTTCCTTGCTGCTGTGAGCTATCTATGATGTTCTCTCCATCCTCATCTTCCTCGTCCGCCGAACCCGCTTCCCTGTCTCCAGTGAGGGACTCATAGCACACGCTTGGGCTACTGGTGGCTGCACCCCCTAGAATGGCATGCAGCTCCTCGTAGTAGCGGCATGTTTGCGGCTCAGCCCCGGACCTTCCGTTTGCGTCTCTGGCTTTGTGGTAGGCTTGCCTTAGCTCCTTAATTTTCACGCGGCACTGCTGTGCGTCCCTGTTATGGCCTCTGTCCTTCATGGCCTTGGAGATCTTTTCTAATGTTTTGCCATTTCTTTTACTGTTTCGGAGTTCGGCCAGCACTGCTTCATCTCCCCAGATGGCGATCAGATCCCGTACCTCCCGTTCGGTCCAGGCTGGAGCTCTTTTGCGATCCTGAGACTGGGACTGGGACTCCATCACAGTTACCTGTGCTGATGAGCTCTGCATGGTCACCTGTGCTCTCCACGCTGAGCAAACAGGAAATGAAATTCAAACGTTCGCGGGGCTTTTCCTGTCTACCTGGCCAGTGCATCTGAGTTGAGAGTGCTGTCCAGAGCGGTCACAATGAAGCACTGTGGGATAGCTCCCGGAGGCCACTAATGTCGAATTCCGTCCTCACTACCCAATTCCGACCCCCATAAGGCCGATTTTATCGCTAATCCCCTCGTCGAGGTGGTGTAAAGAAACCGGTTTAAAGGGCCCTTTAAGTCGAAAGAAAGGGCTTCGTCGTGTAAACGTGTCCAGGCTTAAGTCGACTTAACGCAGCTAAAGTCGACCTAAACTCGTAGTGTAGACCAGGCCTTAATTAACTCTTTCTGGCCCTGTCATCTTTTAATGAAATATTATTTTACACTCAGAACGTCACACCACCTTCCAAGTGTTTGCAGATGATTTCCTTAATTACTTGCTCCATTATCTTCCCTGGCATAGAAGTTAAACTAACTGGTCTGTAGTTTCCTGGGTTGTTTTTATTTCCCTTTTTATAGATGGGCACTATATTTGCCCTTTTCCAGTCTTCTGGAATCTCTCCTGTCTCCCATGATTTTCCAAAGATAATAGCTAGAGGCTCAGATACCTCCTCTATTAGCTCCTTGAGTATTCTAGGATGCATTTCATCAGGCCCTGGTGACTTGCAGGCACGAAAGCTTATGCTGAAATAAATTTGATAGTCTCTAAGGTGCCACAAGTACTCCTGTTCTTTTAACTTTTCTAAGTGATTTTTAACTTGTTCTTATTTTATTTTATCTTCTAAACCTACCCCCTTCCCATTAGCATTCACTATGTTAGGCATTCCTTCAGACTTCTCGGTGAAGACCGAAACAAAGAAGTCATTAAGCATCTCTGCCATTTCCAAGTTTCCTGTTACTGTTTCTCCCTCGTCACTGAGCAGTGGGCCTACCCTGTCCTTGGTCTTCCTCGTGCTCAGGGGCGGCTCTAGGCACCAGCAAAGCAAGCACGTGCTTGGGGCAGCCCATTTGCAGGGGCGGCAGGGATCCAGCATGGGAGCTGAGAACCAACAGGGGGCCCTGGGAGCTGTAGTTCCTTGGTTAGCTCCCTGCCTATAGAGCCAGCCCTGGAGCAGGGAAAGAACTACATTTCCCAGCATTCCCTTGGCCACTACCAACAGGAAAGAGGGGGAGGGAGTGAGGTAGCTGAGACCTCATGCTGCTGTGAATCGAGAGCTGCATTGTGAAGGTAGGGATACCATATTTTAACATTCAAAAAATAGGACACTCCACGGGGAGGGAGGGTTGCCCCACCCTGCCACCATCCACTCCCTCCGTCTGCCCCGCACAGAAACCCCAACCCATCCAACCCCCCTGCTCCCTGATCACCCCCTCCCAGGACCCCTGCCCCAACTGCCCCCCAGGACCCCACCCCCTACCTGTCACCTGACAAACCCCTGGGACTCCCATGCCTATCCAACTGCTGCCTGTCCCCTGACTGCCCCCCCAACCCCTGACCCATCTAACCCCCCCTTCTCCCTGCCCCTGACTGCCCCCCCAAACCTCCGCCCCATCCAACCCCCCTTGCTCCCTGTCCCTTGACTGCCCCCCCGGAACCCCCTACCCCTTCTCCAACCCCCCAGTCCCCTTACCGTGCCACTCAGACCAGCGTGCCTGGATTCGCGCAGCGCCAGACACGCTGCTGCATACATTCTGCCGTGCTCCCCTGCGGAGCCACAGCTCCCGCCCCCCTCCCAGCACCTGCCTTCCAGATTTGAACACCTCAAATTTCAGGAGTGCTCAAGCTCAATTTTGGCAGCTGTGACTTCATTTCTCCCAAATCAAATATACTGATCCATTGTAACTTGCTATAGAAAAAGTAGGATAAAATTGAGCAAGAAATGCTTCCCAGTGGTTATTAGGACTGGAATGGCTATTTTCAATAGCCATTGCCTTTTTGTTTGTTTGTTTGTTTGTTTGTTTAAAGGGAAGACAGTGAAATTGCATTGGCAAATTCCCCATAGAAAGAAAGAGTGGAACAAAAGAATAATAAAGGCACCTCAACTTTTCCTCATTTATGTAGGACAGTCTTGAGAGGCTCCCCCTGTATCGCCCCCACACACACACACACACTCACTGTTAGCTCTGGGGATCAATCAGGCTACTCATGAAAACATCAGAGGCTGCTCAATGTGCCAGACTCCGGTTTTCAGAGATTTCTAGACTTTAAGGCCAGAAGAGACCATTCGATCATATCATCTGACCCCTCCCCTCCCCGCCTCTTGTATAGCACAGTGGCTAGATATCACAGACCTCTTGTATAGCACAGTGGCTAGTTTTGGACCAAAGCACACTCCAGAAAGGCATCTAGTCTTCATTGGAAGACATCAAGAGATGGAGAAACCACCACTTCCCCTGCTAGTTTGGAGGAAACTGATGCAGAGAGGGGAAGGGAACTGACTCCAAGGCCACACCTGTGAGTCTGTATCATAAGACATACGCACAACGACTCCGTGCTAAGGTCGTACAAGCAACCTTCATTCTGGTGTTTCCTAACGTTTAAAGGCCTGGTCTGCACACAGTTCTTGGTAGTTCTATAACTATTTTGGGTAGGGATGCATTTATTTACATCTCCCTTAATAGTTGTCCCAGCACAACTTCTACTGTGCACACAGTTATGTCCTCATACAAGTGTCTTACACCAATATAGCTTATTCCCTTCACTGTACTGGTATAAAGCACCGTTATACTGATATGACTGTCCCCATACTAGGGGGGTTGTACTGCTTGAACTATACTAGTAGAGCTCAAGCACTACAACTTTCTAGTGTAAACAAGCCCCTGCTCACTATCACTCGTGCACCTTTATATTGAATTAGAACAAAAAAGTCAGTCTCTTGTTACGGGGGAACAGAGCTTGCCTCCCCACAGGACAAATGACACTCAGATACTTGGCCCTGAGATCCTGTGGTGATGGGCACCAACTGAGAAACCTAGATAAATAGCTCTATGTACACGAACAAATGTCAGTGCAGAGGTGTCATGGGGTTGCTGGTCCCTTTAGGTGGAGTCTGGGCCCAGGCTACCTATGGGAAGCTAATTTAAAAGCAAAGTGCCCATGTAGGGCAGATGATTGTCTCTCAGGCACCTGGCCCTGATCAAAGGCCATCAGGACTCAGTGGCAAGGAGGGGCTCTTGGGACAGGCCCGTTCTATTGCTGCAGGAGGAGACCTACAGCCTGTTTAACTCTCTAAGCTGTCAGGTAAACTGATGGAGTAGAAAGGGTCCAGCTTTAGCCCCCAGCTCAGCCAATCAGCATTGAGACGCTACGGAGCGGGAGGCTGAGGGGTCTCACCACATGGCCCAAAGGATGGCCCAGCTCACCAGTGGATATCACTGTCAGACCACTCTTCCTGTCCCATGGCTTTGTGAGGGCCTCCCACAATGAGGGCTGGAGAGCAGCCCCCTCCTCGCCTGTGGAGGGAGGGAAGAAGGGAAAAGGGAAATCAAAGAGACACAAACCCCAATGTCCCCAGTGACTCTAAGGGACAAAGGCCTAAGTGGGGGGAAAATTCTCCCACCTTAACCTAGTGTTTTCCATGCCTAGAATTTGGCCGGCACCAGATGGCTCAGGCTGAATAGGTTCCAAACCGTTCTGAGGCTCTGACCTTCACAACAGGGACGGCTGTTTTCCAGCTAAATCAGTAGTGGGAAAGGGGGAAACTCCAAAGAGGCTCCTCATCGCGCTCACGTACCTGAACCTGAATTCTCCCTCAGGCCTCAAGGGGAGACCTCGGGAAGGAGACTGGCTGCAGCAAACCAAGGGGGGTTTCTGAGATTGCCCCTGCCCTGCAGCCTGTCCTGCCTGCCCGTTGCCATTGACTCTCTGTGAGGTCACCGCCTCCCAACCTCTTTTCACCAATCAGCCGAGGTGCTGCAAAAGGCCCTTGTGATGTCACTGCCACACCCACCCCTGCCCTGTGGGGCTAATGTCCTGCTCCTGCCCAGCCCCTTTGGATGTTTCAGCTGCTCACCCTGTATCGCCCCCCCCACACACACACACACAACACACACACTCACTGTTAGCTCTGGGGATCAATCAGGCTACTCATGAAAACATCAGAGGCTGCTCAATGTGCCACACTCCGGTTTTCAGAGATTTCTAGACTTTAAGGCCAGAAGAGACCATTCGATCATATAATCTGACCCCTCCCCTCCCCGCCTCTTGTATAGCATCTTGTATAGCACAGTGGCTAGTTCTGGACCAAAGCACACTCCAGAAAGGCATCTAGTCTTCATTGGAAGACATCAAGAGATGGAGAAACCACCACTTCCCCTGCTAGTTTGGAGGAAACTGATGCAGAGAGGGGAAGGGAACTGACCCCAAGGCCACACCTGTGAGTCTGTATCATAAGACATATGCACAACGACACCGTGCTAAGGTCGTACTAGCAACTTTCATTCTGGTGTTTCCTAACGTTTAAAGGCCTGGTCTGCACACAGTTCTTGGTAGTTCTATAACTATTTTGGGTAGGGATGCATTTATTTACATCTCCCTTAATAGTTCTCCCAGCACAACTTCTACTGTGCACACAGTTATATCCTCATACAAGTGTCTTACACCAATATAGCTTAGTCCCCTCACTGTACTGGTATAAAGCACCGTTATACTGATATGACTGTCCCCATGCTAGGGGGTTCTACTGCTTGAACTATACTAGTAGAGCTCAAGCACTACAACTTTCTAGTGTAAACAAGCCCCTGCTCACTATCACTCGTGCACCTTTATATTGAATTAGAATAAAAAAGTCAGTCTCTTGTTACGGGGGAACAGAGATTGTCTCCCCACAGGACAAATGACACTCAGATACTTGGCCCTCAGATCCTGTGGTGATGGGCACCAACTGAGAAACCTAGATAAATAGCTCCATGTAAACGAACGAATGTCAGTGCAGAGGTGTCATGGGGTTGCTGGTCCCTTTAAGTGGAGTCTGGGCCTAGGCTACGTATGGGAAGCTACTTTAAAAGCAAAGAGCCCATGTAGGGCAGATGATTGTCTGTCAGGCACCTGGCCCTGATCAAAGGCCATCAGGACTCAGTGGCAAGGAGGGGCTCTTGGGACAGGCCCGTTCTGTTGCTGCAGGAGGAGACCTACAGCCTGTTTAACTCTCTAAGCTGTCAGTTAAACTGATGGAGTAGAAAGGGTCCAGCTTTAGCCCCCAGCTCAGCCAATCAGCATTGAGACTCTGCGGAGCGGGAGGCTGAGGGGTCTCACCACAAGGCCCAAAGGATGGCCCAGCTCACCAGTGGGGATCACTGTCAGAGCACTCTTCCTGTCCCATGGCTTTGTGAGGGCCTCCCACAATGAGGGCTGGAGAGCAGCCCCCACCTCGCCTGTGGAGGGAGGGAAGAAGGGAAAAGGGAAAACAAAAGAGACACAAACCCCAATGTCCCCAGTGACTCTAACGGACAAAGGCTTAAGTGGGGGGGAAATTCCCCCACCTTAACCTAGTGTTTTCCATGCCTAGAATTTGGCCAGCACCAGATGGCTCAGGCTGAACAGGTTCCAAACCGCTCTGAGGCTCTGACCTTCACAACAGGGACGGCTGTTTTCCAGCTAAATCAGTAGTGGGAAAGGGGGAAACTCCAAAGAGGCTCCTCCTCGCGCTCACGTACCTGAACCTGAATTCTCCCTCAGGCCTCAAGGGGAGACCTCGGGAAGGAGACTGGCTGCAGCAAACCAAGGGGGGTCTCTGACATTGCCCCTGCCCTGCAGCCTGTCCTGCCTGCCCGTTGCCATGGACTCTCTGTGAGGTCACCGCCTCCCAACCTCTTTTCACCAATCAGCCGAGGTGCTGCAAAAGGCCCTTGTGATGTCACTGCCACACCCACCCCTACCCTGTGGGGCTAATGTCCTGCTCCTGCCCAGCCCCTTTCGATGTTTGAGCTGCTCCCCCTGTATCGCCCCCCCCACACACACACACACACTCACTGTTAGCTCTGGGGATCAATCAGGCTACTCATGAAAACATCAGAGGCTGCTCAATGTGCCACACTCCGGTTTTCAGAGATTTCTAGACTTTAAGGCCAGAAGAGACCATTCGATCATATCATCTGACCCCTCCCCTCCCCTTGTATAGCATCTTGTATAGCACAGTGGCTAGATATCACAGACCTCTTGTATAGCACAGTGGCTAGTTTTGGACCAAAGCACACTCCAGAAAGGCATCTGGAGATGCCTTGGGGAAGTAGAGGGGAAGGGAACTGACCCCAAGGCCACACCTGTGAGTCTGTATCATAAGACATATGCACGACGACACCGTGCTACGGTCGTACAAGCAACCTTCATTCTGGTGTTTCCTAACGTTTAAAGGCCTGGTCTGCACACAGTTCTTGGTAGTTCTATAACTATTTTGGGTAGGGATGCATTTATTTACATCTCCCTTAATAGTTGTCCCAGCACAACTTCTACTGTGCACACAGTTATATCCTCATACAAGTGTCTTACACCAATATAGCTTATTCCCCTCACTGTACTGGTATAAAGCACCGTTATACTGATATGACTGTCCCCATCCTAGGGGGGTTGTACTGCTTGAACTATACTAGTAGAGCTCAAGCACTACAACTTTCTAGTGTAAACAAGTCCCTGCTCACTATCACTCGTGCATCTTTATATTGAATTCGAACAAAAAAGTCAGTCTCTTGTTACGGGGGGAACAGAGATTGCCTCCCCACAGGACAAATGACACTCAGATACTTGGCCCTCAGATCCTGTGGTGATGGGCACCAACTGAGAAACCTAGATAAATAGCTCCATGTAGACGAACGAATGTCAGTGCAGAGTGTCACGGAGTAAGGGGGAGTCAGGGCCCCGCACCCCTCTTCCTGAGATCGACTGTGACTCTCAACCAGCCAGTAAAACAGAAGGTTTATTAGGAGCCAGGAATACAGTCTCAAGCAGAGCGTGTAGGTACGACCAGAACCCCTCAATTAGGCCCTTCTGGGAGGTTCAGGGAGCTTAGACCCCAGCTTGGGGTTCCCTGCGTTGCACCACCCAGCCTAGCCCTCCTAAGACCAAACTCCTCTCTACCCTAGCAGCCCCTCCCTCCTTTGTTCAGTCTCCCAGGCAGAAGGTGTTACTTCTCCCAACCCCCCTCCTGGCTCAGGTCACAGCTCAGGTAGCTTCCTTCAAGGGAAGTCCCCCATCCCCAATGCAACCCCCCTGCAACATTCCCCGGTCAAATCTGCCCCGCTCCCTGCTCCGTCACATCTCTCCCCCCTTCGAGACTGAACTGAGCGGGGTCACTCTGCCCAGTGACCTGGGGAAGTTCAGGGCCCCCTCTCCGGGACAACGCATCCGCTATCAGGTTGGCACTTCCCTTCACATGTACCACGTCCATGTCATAATCCTGCAGGAGCAGGCTCCACCTCAGGAGCTTGGCGTTGGCTCCTTTCATCTGGTGCAGCCAGGTCAGGGGAGAGTGGTCGGTGTACACGGTGAAGTGTCGCCCAAAGAGATATGGCTCTAGTTTCTTGAGGGCCCACACCATGGCCAGGCATTCCTTCTCGATAGCCGCGTAGTTCTGCTCCCGAGGTAGCAACTTCTTGCTCAGGTACACGATGGGGTGTCTCTCCCCCTTTTCATCCTCCTGCATTAACACCGCCCCCAGCCCTGTGTCTGAGGCGTCGGTGAACACCATAAAGGGCTTGTCAAAGTCTGGGTTTGCCAGAACTGGGCCACTGACCAGAGCCTCCTTTATCTCCTGGAGAGCCCCCTGGCACTCCTTGGTCCAGACCACCTTGTCTGGCTTCCCCTTCTTGCACAGCTCAGTGATGGGGGCTGCTATGGAGCTAAAGTGGGGCACGAACCTTCGATAGTATCCCGCCGTCCCAATAAAGGCTTGGACCTGCTTTTTGGTTTGCGGGGCAGGCCAGTCTCTGATCACCTCCACTTTGGCTGGTTCCGGCTTTAGGCAGCCGCTCCCCACCCGGTGGCCTAGGTAGGATACCTCAGCCATCCCCACCTTGCACTTCTCCGGTTTTACGGTCAGCCCAGCCTCCTGGAGTCGGTCCAGCACTTGTCTAACCTGGGACACATGGTCCTCCCAGGTCTGGCTAAAGACACAGATGTCGTCAATATACGCCACGGCAAAACTCTCCATCCCCCTCAGTAGCTGATCCACCAGGCGCTGGAAGGTGGCCGGCGCTCCCTTGAGGCCGAAAGGCAGGGTCAGGAACTCATAGAGCCCCAGAGGGGTGATAAAGGCCGATTTCAGCCTGGCATCGGCATCCAGCGGCACTTGCCAGTAGCCCTTTGTAAGATCCATGGTGGTAAGGTACCGAGCACCTCCCAGCTTGTCTAGGAGCTCGTCAGGCCTGGGCATGGGGTAGGCATCGGCTACAGTGATGGCATTGAGCTTGCGATAGTCCACACAGAACCGGATCGACCCGTCCTTTTTGGGGACCAGCACCACCGGCGAGGCCCAAGGGCTGGAAGATGGCTGGATCACCCCCAATGCCAGCATGTCATTGACCTCTCTTTCCAGGTCCTGAGCAGTTTTCCCTGTGACCCGGAAGGGGGGACATTTTATAGGCGGGTGCGATCCTGTCTGCACCCGGTGGACAGTCAGATTAGTGCGTCCAGGCTGGTTGGAAAACAGCTGTTGGTACAGATGCAGCACCCCTCTGATCTCAGCTTGCTGGGCCGGGGTCAGCTGCTCAGAGAGGGGAATTGCTTCCAGGGGGGAACCAGCTCTTGTCCCAGGGAATAGATCTACCAAAGGGTCATCTCCCTGCCCCTCCCAGTGTCCACACACAGCCAACACCACATTCCCCCTGTCGTAATATGGCTTCATCATATTCACATGGTACACCCGGTGGTGGTGTGCCCGGTTCGACAGCTCCACCACATAGTTTACCTCGTTTAGTTGCTTGACGACCTTGAAGGGCCCTTCCCAGGCGGCCTGGAGTTTGTTTTTCCTCACGGGGATGAGGACCATCACCTGGTCCCCAGTGGCGAAGGCGCAGGCCCGTGCTGTGCGGTCATACCAGACCTTCTGCTTCCTCTGGGCTCTGGCCAGATTCTCCCTGGCCAGGCCCATGAGCTCGGCAAGTCGTTCCCGGAAGGTCAGGACATAATCCACCACCGACTCTCCATCGGAAGTGGCCTTCCCCTCCCATTCGGCTCTCATCAGGTCCAGGGGCCCCCTTACCCGCCTTCCATATAACAGTTCGAAAGGTGAAAACCCGGTAGACTCCTGGGGTACCTCCCGGTACGCGAACAGCAGGTGAGGTAAATACTTGTCCCAGTCCTGCGGGTGCTGATTCATAAATGTTTTCAGCATCATTTTTAGCGTCCCATTGAACCTCTCCACCAGCCCGTTGGATTGGGGGTGATACGCCGAGGCCCAGTTGTGCTGAACCCCACATTTCTCCCACAAGCACCGGAGTAGGGCCGACATGAAGTTGGACCCTTGGTCCGTCAGGACTTCCTTGGGGAACCCCACTTGGCTGAAAATGGTCAGCAGCGCATCTGCCACAGTGTCTGCCTCGATGGACGATAAGGGCACTGCCTCGGGGTAGTGGGTGGCGAAATCTACCACCACCAGAATGTATTTCTTCCCTGACCGGGTCGTCTTGCTGAGAGGTCCCACTATGTCCATGGCCACCTTTTGGAAAGGCTCCTCTATGATGGGTAAAGGCCTCAACGCTGCTTTCCCCTTGTCCCGGGCCTTCCCCACCCTCTGACAGGGGTCACAGGATCGGCAGTACTGTCGGACGTTGGTAAAGACCCCAGGCCAGTAAAAGTTCTGTAGCAGCCTCTGCCTGGTGCGCCGGATCCCCTGGTGCCCTGCGAGAGGGATGTCATGGGCCAGGTGCAGTAGCTTGTGGCGAAACTTCTGGGGAACAACCAGCTGCCTCCTGACCCCCCAGGACTCCACTTCCCCTGGGGGAGCCCACTCTCGGTATAGGAATCCCTTCTCCCACAGGAACCTCTCCTTGCAACCTCTCATCATGGTCTGTACCACACTGAGGTCAGCCAGGTCCCTTAGCTTCCGCAGGGAGGGGTCCTTCTGCAACTCGGCCTGGAACTCGGCAGCTGGGGAAGGGACGGGAACCTGCTCCCTCTCGTCGGCTGGGTCAGAAGCCACAGCCACCCCGAGCCTTGTCCTTGGGTGTTCCCTCCCCACCAGGGTAGGGTTCTGTGCCTCCGATGTGACATCCTTCCCAAGGTCAGGGCGTAGTGCCCCTCGCCGGCTCTGGCTACGGGTCACGACTAAGGCGGTCTGGGGGTTGCTTGGCCAGTCCTCTAGGTCCCCCCCCATCAACACCTCAGTGGGCAAATGGTGGTGCACTCCCACGTCCTTGGGGCCCTCCTTGGCCCCCCATTTCAGGTGTACCCTCGCCACGGGAACCTTGAATGGGGTCCCGCCCACCCCTGTCAGGGTCAGGAAGGCGTTGGGCACCACCCGATCTGGGGCCACCACCTCGGGCCGGGCCAGTGTCACCTCTGCGCCTGTGTC
Source organism: Emys orbicularis (assembly GCF_028017835.1). Lineage (NCBI taxonomy): Eukaryota > Metazoa > Chordata > Testudines > Emydidae > Emys > Emys orbicularis. Next base: position 17,782,979 of record NC_088703.1, on the reverse strand, counting down.
CCAGTATCCATAAACTTCCTTCCCATCCACCTCCAGGGGGACAAGGCACTCGCTCCGCAGGGGCAGCCCCGCGCCCACCCTGTAAACGGAGAACTTTGAGTCCGGAGCATCCGGCCCCCCAGAGAAGCTGGCCTGAGGCCCTTCTCTCTCTTGAGCAGTTGATAAGCTGCCAGCCCCCCTTGCCTGGAAAGCCGGCCCCTCGTCCGTCTGGGCCTCTACCAAGTTAATCCGGTGTGGGTTCGGTCTGCTCAGTCTGTCCTTGAGCTTGGGGCACTGGGCCCGAATGTGGCCTCTTCGGCCGCAGTAATAGCAGCTCATGTCCCGTGGGTCCCCTCGAGCCGGTCGGTTGTCCCTGACGCTGGGCATTCCTTTTGGGAGGGGATTCCCCATATTCCCCCTTTGGGAGGTACCCGGGTGACTCTCTCTCTGCATCGCGGCGGGCCTGCTCCTTTGGGACTCCTCCCTGCCAGCCCCTGACCGGCTCTTCACAAACTCATCGGCCAGCCGGCCTGCATGTCGCGGGTTCTCTGGTTTTTTGTCCCTCAACCACAGCCTCAGGTCGGATGGGCACCGCTCATACAGTTGCTCCAGTACCAGCAGTTTAACCAGGTCCTCCTTTGTCTGGGCCCCATCTGCCCACTTGCTGGCGTATCCTTCCATGCGGACGGCTAGTTGCAGATATGAGATCTCCGGGGTTTTATCCTGACTCCGGAACCTTTCCCAGTACATCTCAGAAGTCAGCCCAAACTCACGTAGCAGGGCCTTTTTGAATAGTTCATAGTCCCCTTTTTCCGCCTCTTCCAGTTGGCGGTACAAGGCCAAGGCTTTGGGGTCCAGTAAGGGGGTGAGAACCCGGAGTTTGTCTGCAGGAGGAATCTGGTGCAGCTCGCAGGCCGTCTCAAAGGCATCCAGGAAGTCATCCATGTCCTCCCCCTCCTTACGTGGGGCCATGATGCACTTATCAAAGCTTCGTGCAGTCCTGGGTCCCCCCTCACTCACCGCAGCCGGGGGCTCGCGGCCCTTCAGCCTCGCCAGTTCCAGTTCATGATGCCTCAGCCTCTCTCTCTCTTCATGCTGCCTTTGTCTCTCATTCTCCTCCCGCTCATGCTGCCTCAGTTTCTCTTTCTCCTCCCGTTCATGCTGTCTCTGGTGTTCACGATCCTCCAGCTCTCTCAGTTTTAGCTTTATCTCCCATTCCAGCCCATTCCGCTCCACGGATGCTGCGCGTGGCCGGGAGGATCCCCTGCTGGCCGGCGAGCGTTGCCGGGAGGATCCCCTGCTGGCCGGGGGGGTCACAGCACCCTCGGTATTTGCTGGGCTCCTCCCCACCCTTCCCCTAGGCATAGGAAGGAGGGGTCTCGGGAAGCCCTCAGCAGCCGGCTGACCACTCCCAGATGGGACAGACACTGGGGCCTGCGCTGCATCTGCCAGGCTGCTTCCCTCAGAGACAGGGATCAGTTCATTCGCGCGATCTCCCTTCTCCAGCTGGGCAATGAGCTGTTCTTTGGTGAGCTTCCCAATGCGCAGCCCCCTCTGCTTGCACAGCTCCACCAGGTCGCTCTTAAGCCGCTTGGCATACATCTTCCTGCTGGCCACTCACAGGCCTGGGTGTTCACCGCTCCCCACAGTTTCCAGGGAGACCCCTAGTGTGCCAGCCCTTCTCGAGGTCACCACCTCTCTGCCAGGGTCGAGCTGCAGACTCCTCCGCCCCTGGGACCACTCGCTGCGATCCCCCGGGGGACCCTGTTACTGCAAAAGTCCTTCTCGATGGTCACACACTCCCAGGGGTGATAACCGTCTCTCTCTGACTCCTCAGCACGCCTGGTCCCCGTCAATCCCCCTTCGTTTTACTGCTCCCCAGTCACTTACTGCAGGAAGCGCCGTCCACGGGGTGCAGTAGGTCCCGCCGCTGCCACCAGTTGTCACGGAGTAAGGGGGAGTCAGGGCCCCGCACCCCTCTTCCTGAGATCGACTGTGACTCTCAACCAGCCAGTAAAACAGAAGGTTTATTAGGAGCCAGGAATACAGTCTCAAGCAGAGCGTGTAGGTACGACCAGAACCCCTCAATTAGGCCCTTCTGGGAGGTTCAGGGAGCTTAGACCCCAGCTTGGGGTTCCCTGCGTTGCACCACCCAGCCTAGCCCTCCTAAGACCAAACTCCTCTCTACCCTAGCAGCCCCTCCCTCCTTTGTTCAGTCTCCCAGGCAGAAGGTGTTACTTCTCCCAACCCCCCTCCTGGCTCAGGTTACAGCTCAGGTAGCTTCCTTCAAGGGAAGTCCCCCATCCCCAATGCAACCCCCCTGCAACATTCCCCGGTCAAATCTGCCCCGCTCCCTGCTCCGTCACATCGAGGTGTCATGGCGTTGCTGGTCCCTTTAAGTGGAGTCTGGACCCAGGCTACGTATGGGAAGCTAATTTAAAAGCAAAAAGCCCATGTAGGGCAGATGATTGTCTGTCAGGCACCTGGCCCTGATCAAAGGCCATCAGGACTCAGTGGCAAGGAGGGGCTCTTGGGACAGGCCCGTTCTGTTGCTGCAGGAGGAGACCTACAGCCTGTTTAACTCTCTAAGCTGTCAGGTAAACTGATGGAGTAGAAAGGGTCCAGCTTTAGCCCCCAGCTCAGCCAATCAGCATTGAGACTCTGCGGAGCGGGAGGCTGAGGGGTCTCACCACATGGCCCAAAGGATGGCCCAGCTCACCAGTGGGGATCACTGTCAGAGCACTCTTCCTGTCCCATGGCTTTGTGAGGGCCTCCCACAATGAGGGCTGGACAGCAGCCCCCTCCTCGCCTGTGGAAGGAGGGAAGAAGGGAAAAGGGAAAACAAAAGAGACACAAACCCCAATGTCCCCAGTGATTCTAAGGGACAAAGGCCTAAGTGGGGGAAAAATTCTCCCACCTTAACCTAGTGTTATCCATGCCTAGAATTTGGCCGGCACCAGATGGCTCAGGCTGAACAGGTTCCAAACCGCTCTGAGGCTCTGACCTTATCAACAGGGACGGCTGTTTTCCAGCTAAATCAGTAGTGGGAAAGGGGGAAACTCCAAAGAGGCTCCTCCTCGCGCTCACGTACCTGAACCTGAATTCTCCCTCAGGCCTCAAGGGGAGACCTCGGGAAGGAGACTGGCTGCAGCAAACCAAGGGGGGTCTCTGAGATTACCCCTGCCCTGCAGCCTGTCCTGCCTGCCTGTTGCCATGGACTCTCTGTGAGGTCACCGCCTCCCAACCTCTTTTCACCAATCAGCCGAGGTGCTGCAAAAGGCCCTTGTGATGTCACTGCCACACCCACCCCTGCCCTGTGGGGCTAATGTCCTGCTCCTGCCCAGCCCCTTTCGATGTTTCAGCTGCTCCCCCTGTATCGCCCCCCCCACACACACACACACACACTCACTGTTAGCTCTGGGGATCAATCAGGCTACTCATGAAAACATCAGAGGCTGCTCAATGTGCCACACTCCGGTTTTCAGAGATTTCTAGACTTTAAGGCCAGAAGAGACCATTCGATCATATCATCTGACCCCTCCCCTCCCCGCCTCTTGTATAGCATCTTGTATAGCACAGTGGCTAGATATCACAGACCTCTTGTAGAGCACAGTGGCTAGTTTTGGACCAAAGCACACTCCAGAAAGGCATCTAGTCTTCATTGGAAGACATCAAGAGATGGAGAAACCACCACTTCCCCTGCTAGTTTGGAGGAAACTGATGCAGAGAGGGGAAGGGAACTGACCCCAAGGCCACACCTGTGAGTCTGTATCATAAGACATATGCACAACGACACCGTGCTAAGGTCGTACAAGCAACCTTCATTCTGGTGTTTCCTAACGTTTAAAGGCCTGGTCTGCACACAGTTCTTGGTAGTTCTATAACTATTTTGGGTAGGGATGCATTTATTTACATCTCCCTTAATAGTTGTCCCAGCACAACTTCTACTGTGCACACAGTTATATCCTCATACAAGTGTCTTACACCAATATAGCTTAGTCCCCCCACTGTACTGGTTATAAAGCACCGTTATACTGATATGACTGTCCCCATACTAGGGGGGTTGTACTGCTTGAACTATACTAATAGAGCTCAAGCACTACAACTTTCTAGTGTAAACAAGCCCCTGCTCACTATCACTCGTGCACCTTTATATTGAATTCGAACAAAAAAGTCAGTCTCTTGTTACGGGGGAACAGAGCTTGCCTCCCCACAGGACAAATGACATTCAGATACTTGGCCCTCAGATCCTGTGGTGATGGGCACCAACTGAGAAACCTAGATAAATAGCTCCATGTAGACGAACGAATGTCAGTGCAGAGGTGTCATGGGGTTGCTGGTCCCTTTAAGTGGAGTCTGGGCCCAGGCTACGTATGGGAAGCTAATTTAAAAGCAAAGAGCCCATGTAGGGCAGATGATTGTCTGTCAGGCACCTGGCCCTGATCAAAGGCCATCAGGACTCAGTGGCAAGGAGGGGCTCTTGGGACAGGCCCGTTCTGTTGCTGCAGAAGGAGACCTACAGCCAGTTTAACTCTCTAAGCTGTCAGGTAAACTGATGGAGTAGAAAGGGTCCAGCTTTAGCCCCCAGCTCAGCCAATCAGCGTTGAGACTCTGCGGGGCAGGAGGCTGAGGGGTCTCACCACATGGCCCAAAGGATGGCCCAGAGCCCCAGTGGGGATCACTGTCAGAGCACTCTTCCTGTCCCATCGCTTTGCGAGGTCCTCTCACAACGAGGGCTGGAAAGCAGCCCCCTCCTCGCCTGTGGAGGGAGGGAAGCAGGGAAAAGGGAAACCAAGAGACACAAACCCCAATGTCCCCAGTGATTCTAAGGGACAAAGGCCTAGGTGGGGAAAACATTCATAGATTCATAGATTCTTGGACTGGAAGGGACCTCGAGAGGTCATCGAGTCCAGTCCCCTGCCCTCATGGCAGGACCAAATACTGTCTAGACCATCCCTGATAGACATTTATCTAACCTACTTTTAAATATCTCCAGAGATGGAGATTCCACAACCTCCCTAGGCAATTTATTCCAGTGTTTAACCACCCTGACAGTTAGGAACTTTTTCCTAATGTCCAACCTAAACCTCCCTTGCTGCAATTTAAGCCCATTGCTTCTTGTTCTATCCTTAGAGGCTAAGGTGAACAAGTTTTCTCCCTCCTCCTTATGACACCCTTTTAGATACCTGAAAACTTCTATCATGTCCCCTCTCAGTCTTCTCTTTTCCAAACTAAACAAACCCAATTCTTTCAGCCTTCCTTCATAGGTCATGTTCTCAAGACCTTTAATCATTCTTGTTGCTCTTCTCTGGACCCTCTCCAATTTCTCCACATCTTTCTTGAAATGCGGTGCCCAGAACTAGACAGAATACTCCAGTTGAGGCCTAACCAGTGCAGAGTAGAGCGGAAGAATGACTTCTCCTGTCCTGCTCACAACACACCTGTTAATACATCCCAGAATCATGTTTGCTTTTTTTGCAACAGCGTCACACTGTTGACTCATATTTAGCTTGTGGTCCACTATAACCCCTAGATCCCTCTCTGCCGTACTCCTTCCTAGACAGTCTCTTCCCATTCTGTATGTGTGAAACTGATTGTTCCTTCCTAAGTGGAGCACTTTGCATTCGTCTTTGTTAAACCTCATCCTGTTTACCTCAGACCATTTCTCCAATTTGTCCAGATCATTTTGAATTATGACCCTGTCCTCCAAAGCAGTTGCAATCCCTCCCAGTTTGGTATCATCTGCAAACTTAATAAGCGTACTTTCTAGGCCAATATCGAAGTCGTTGATGAAGATATTGAACAGAGCCGGTCCCAAAACAGACCCCTGCGGAATCCCACTTGTTATACCTTTCCAGCAGGATTGGGAACCATTAATAACTACTCTCTGAGTACGGTTATCCAGCCAGTTATACACCCACCTTATAGTAGCCCCATCTAAGTTGTATTTGCCTAGTTTATCGATAAGAATATCATGCGAGACTGTATCAAATGCCTTACTAAAATCTAGGTATACCACATCCACCGCTTCTCCCTTATCCACAAGACTCGTTATCCTATCAAAGAAAGCTATCAGATTGGTTTGACACGATTTGTTCTTTACAAATCCATGCTGGCTATTCCCTATCACCTTACCATCTGTGACGGTGCTGCCCGTGGGAGCCAGCTGAGGTCACTCAATCAGGGTGAACTGCAAACAAAACGGGGCAGACCAACCCCAAACGCTGGTGGTTATTCCAATACTTAGATTTACCAAGCCAGCACAAAACAGCTTCTATAGTACCTCACTGGTTACTTAGAAGTCCAAACAACGCAGTTCCCTTCAAGTACCCAGCCTCAGGCCTCCGTCCAGACACACCTGTCAGATATATGATTACTGAAAATCTTCCTTCATCATATAAAAGAAAAGGTTCTTCCAATCCCAAAGGATCAGCCACATACCCAGGTCCAATTATAACTTAGATCTTACCCAAAATACACGCTAATAACCAATTCTTATTACATAAGAACATAAGAAAGGCCATACCGGGTCAGATCAAAGGTCCATCTAGCCCAGTATCCTGCTTGTGCGCTGCTTTATAAAGCCCTGGCCTGGGTGAATGCCCCGCCCACTGATTAAGGCTCAGCCAATTACCAGAGGCTTCTAGCCTTCAGACCTTCCTTTGAAGCTCACAGCTTCCAACTGCCAGCCACAGCACACGGTCCTTCAAACAACCAAACAACCAAACAGACTGACAAACACAAGCTCAGCACACAGCAAGTAACCCCCAAACACAAACAAACACACACTACAGACAGTCACTTACCCCAAGGGTCCTGTATTTGCTCCTCCTTCACCTGGAGAACTCCCTTGCGAAACTCCCTGTTAGCAGCCCCTGGTCGCAAAAGCGAACTAACCTAAAATGTATTAAAAAAGAAAAGAGAGAGTGTGTTGGTTAAAAGATCAATATACATACAGACTTGAATTCAATTCTTGAGGTTCAGATACATAGCAAGGGTGAGCTTGCAGTTGACAAAAGTCCTTTTAGATATAGTCCATAGGCTATAGTCCAATGGCCATATTCAGGGTGACTCCAGTCAGTGACTGGGGATCTCAATCCTTGTGGCTTAAGCTTTCCCCCTCTTGAAACCCAAAACAGATCTGAGACGAAGCAGAATCGTGTCCCAGGGTTCTTATACATTTCCAGCAGCCTTTCGGCCTGAGAAAACAATAGGCTTAACTCTCCTTCTCCCAAACATCCTGGCAATTAGCACAGGGTAATTTATCCATTAAACAGTTCAGATACAGGTTACCACAACCTTCAAAGAGACAGAGAGACAATAATACTATTTCACTCAAGTATCATCATAAATGTTAATATTCCTTTTTGATCTTTGAATTAAAGTTACAGCAATAGACAAGACTTGTTTGTTTACATCACAAGACCTGAGCAAACATCTACCCTTGAGATCTCTAACAATGCAGACTTGCATTTCAAAGCTCTATTCATTTACATATCTTCCTAACCAGTTTCTACAATTCAGCCATGGGTCAGGCCAGTCTGAGTTAATTAACTCTTTCTGGCCCTGTCATCTTTCAATGAAATATTATTTTACACTCAGAACGTCACACCACCTTCCAAGTGTTTGCAGATGATTTCCTTAATTACTTGCTCCATTATCTTCCCTGGCATAGAAGTTAAACTAACTGGTCTGTAGTTTCCTGGGTTGTTTTTATTTCCCTTTTTATAGATGGGCACTATATTTGCCCTTTTCCAGTCTTCTGGAATCTCTCCTGTCTCCCATGATTTTCCAAAGATAATAGCTAGAGGCTCAGATACCTCCTCTATTAGCTCCTTGAGTATTCTAGGATGCATTTCATCAGGCCCTGGTGACTTGCAGGCACGAAAGCTTATGCTGAAATAAATGTGATAGTCTCTAAGGTGCCACAAGTACTCCTGTTCTTTTAACTTTTCTAAGTGATTTTTAACTTGTTCTTATTTTATTTTATCTTCTAAACCTACCCCCTTCCCATTAGCATTCACTATGTTAGGCATTCCTTCAGACTTCTCGGTGAAGACCGAAACAAAGAAGTCATTAAGCATCTCTGCCATTTCCAAGTTTCCTGTTACTGTTTCTCCCTCGTCACTGAGCAGTGGGCCTACCCTGTCCTTGGTCTTCCTCGTGCTCAGGGGCGGCTCTAGGCACCAGCAAAGCAAGCACGTGCTTGGGGCAGCCCATTTGCAGGGGCGGCAGGGATCCAGCATGGGAGCTGAGAACCAACAGGGGGCCCTGGGAGCTGTAGTTCCTTGGTTAGCTCCCTGCCTATAGAGCCAGCCCTGGAGCAGGGAAAGAACTACATTTCCCAGCATTCCCTTGGCCACTACCAACAGGAAAGAGGGGGAGGGAGGGAGGTAGCTGAGACCTCATGCTGCTGTGAATCGAGAGCTGCACTGTGAAGGTAGGGATACCATATTTTAACATTCAAAAAATAGGACACTCCACGGGGAGGGAGGGTTGCCCCACCCTGCCACCATCCACTCCCTCCGTCTGCCCCGCACAGAAACCCCAACGCATCCAACCCCCCTGCTCCCTGATCACCCCCTCCCAGGACCCCTGCCCCAACTGCCCCCCAGGACCCCACCCCCTACCTGTCACCTGACAAACCCCTGGGACTCCCATGCCTATCCAACTGCTGCCTGTCCCCTGACTCCCCCCCAACCCCTGACCCATCTAACCCCCCCTTCTCCCTGCCCCTGACTGCCCCCCCAAACCTCCACCCCATCCAACCCCCCTTGCTCCCTGTCCCTTGACTGCCCCCCCGGAACCCCCTACCCCTTCTCCAACCCCCCAGCGCCCTGACCGTGCCACTCAGACCAGCGTGCCTTGATTCGCGCAGCGCCAGACACGCTGCGGCATACATTCTGCCGTGCTCCCCTGCGGAGCCACAGCCCCCGCCCCCCTCCCAGCACCTGCCTTCCAGATTTGAACACCTCAAATTTCAGGAGTGCTCAAGCTCAATTTTGGCAGCTGTGACTTCATTTCTCCCAAATCAAATATACTGATCCATTGGAACTTGCTATAGAAAAAGTAGGATAAAATTGAGCAAGAAATGCTTCCCAGTGGTTATTAGGACTGGAATTGCTATTTTCAATAGCCATTGCCTTTTTGTTTGTTTGTTTGTTTAAAGGGAAGACAGTGAAATTGCATTGGCAAATTCCCCATAGAAAGAAAGAGTGGAACAAAAGAATAATAAAGGCACCTCAACTTTTCCTCATTTATGTAGGACAGTCTTGAGCTGCTGCCCCTGTATCGCCCCCTCGCCCCCAACACACACACACACTCACTGTTAGCTCTGGGGATCAATCAGGCTACTCATGAAAACATCAGAGGCTGCTCAATGTGCCACACTCCGGTTTTCAGAGATTTCTAGACTTTAAGGCCAGAAGAGACCATTCGATCATATCATCTGACCCCTCCCCTCCCCGCCTCTTGTATAGCATCTTGTATAGCACAGTGGCTAGATATCACAGACCTCTTGTAGAGCACAGTGGCTAGTTTTGGACCAAAGCACACTCCAGAAAGGCATCTAGTCTTCATTGGAAGACATCAAGAGATGGAGAAACCACCACTTCCCCTGCTAGGTTGGAGGAAACTGATGCAGAGAGGGGAAGGGAACTGACCCCAAGGCCACACCTGTGAGTCTGTATCATAAGACATAGGCACAACGACACCGTGCTAAGGTCGTACAAGCAACCTTCATTCTGGTGTTTCCTAAGGTTTAAAGGCCTGGTCTGCACACAGTTCTTGGTAGTTCTATAACTATTTTGGGTAGGGATGCATTTATTTACATCTCCCTTAATAGTTGTCCCAGCACAACTTCTACTGTGCACACAGTTATATCCTCATACAAGTGTCTTACACCAATATAGCTTAGTCCCCTCACTGTACTGGTATAAAGCACCGTTATACTGATATGACTGTCCCCATACTAGGGGGGTTGTACTGCTTGAACTATACTAGTAGAGCTCAAGCACTACAACTTTCTAGTGTAAAGAAGTCCCTGCTCACTATCACTCGTGCACCTTTATACTGAATTAGAACAAAAATGTCAGTCTCTTGTTACGGGGGAACAGAGATTGCCTCCCCACAGGACAAATGACACTCAGATACTTGGCCCTCAGATCCTGTGGTGATGGGCACCAACTGAGAAACCTAGATAAATAGCTCCATGTAGACGAACGAATGTCAGTGCAGAGGTGTCATGGGGTTGCTGGTCCCTTTAAGTGGAGTCTGGGCCCAGGCTACGTATGGGAAGCTAATTTAAAAGCAAAGAGCCCATGTAGGGCAGATGATTGTCTGTCAGGCACCTGGCCCTGATCAAAGGCCATCCGGACTCAGTTATAAGGAGGGGCTCTTGGGACAGGCCCGTTCTGTTGCTGCAGGAGGAGACCTACAGCCTGTTTAACTCTCTAAGCTGTCAGGTAAACTGATGGAGTAGAAAGGGTCCAGCTTTAGCCCCCAGCTCAGCCAATCAGCATTGAGACTCTGCGGGGTGGGAGGCTGAGGGGTCTCACCACATAGCCCAAAAGATGGCCCAGCTCACCAGTGGGGATCACTGTCAGAGCACTCTTCCTGTCCCATGGCTTTGTGAGGGCCTCCCACAATGAGGGCTGGAGAGCAGCCCCCTCCTCGCCTGTGCAGGGAGGGAAGAAGGGAAAAGGGAAAACAAGAGAGACACAAACCCCAATGTCCCCAGTGACTCTAACGGACAAAGGCTTAAGTGGGGGGAAAATTCTCCCACCTTAACCTAGTGTTTTCCATGCCTAGAATTTGGCCAGCACCAGATGGCTCAGGCTGAACAGGTTCCAAACCGTTCTGAGGCTCTGACCTTCTCAACAGGGACGGCTGTTTTCCAGCTAAATCAGTAGTGGGAAAGGGGGAAACTCCAAAGAGGCTCCTCCTCGCGCTCACGTACCTGAACCTGAATTCTCTCTCAGGCCTCAAGGGGAGACCTCGGGAAGGAGACTGGCTGCAGCAAACCAAGGGGGGTCTCTGAGATTGCCCCTGCCCTGCAGCCTGTCCTGCCTGCCCGTTGCCATGGACTCTCTGTGAGGTCACCGCCTCCCAACCTCTTTTCACCAATCAGCCGAGGTGCTGCAAAAGGCCCTTGTGATGTCACTGCCACACCCACCCCTGCCCTGTGGGGCTAATGTCCTGCTCCTGCCCAGCCCCTTTCGATGTTTCAGCTGCTCCCCCTGTATCGCCCCACACACACACACACACACACACACTCACTGTTAGCTCTGGGGATCAATCAGGCTACTCATGAAAACATCAGAGGCTGCTCAATGTGCCACACTCCGGTTTTCAGAGATTTCTAGACTTTAAGGCCAGAAGAGACCATTCGATCATATAATCTGACCCCTCCCCTCCCCGCCTCTTGTATAGCATCTTGTATAGCACAGTGGCTAGATATCACAGACCTCTTGTATAGCACAGTGGCTAATTTTGGACCAAAGCACACTCCAGAAAGGCATCTAGTCTTCATTGGAAGACATCAAGAGATGGAGAAACCACCACTTCCCCTGCTAGGTTGGAGGAAACTGATGCAGAGAGGGGAAGGGAACTGACCCCAAGGCCACACCTGTGAGTCTGTATGATAAGACATACGCACAACGACACCGTGCTAAGGTCGTACAAGCAACCTTCATTCTGGTGTTTCCTAACGTTTAAAGGCCTGGTCTGCACACAGTTCTTGGTAGTTCTATAACTATTTTGGGTAGGGATGCATTTATTTACATCTCCCTTAATAGTTGTCCCAGCACAACTTCTACTGTGCACACAGTTATATCCTCATACAAGTGTCTTACACCAATATAGCTTATTCCCCTCACCGTACTGGTATAAAGCACCGTTATACTGATATGACTGTCCCCATACTAGGGGGGTTGTACTGCTTGAACTATACTAGTAGAGCTCAAGCACTACAACTTTCTAGTGTAAACAAGTCCCTGCTCACTATCACTCGTGCACCTTTATATTGAATTCGAACAAAAAAGTCAGTCTCTTGTTACGGGGGGAACAGAGATTGCCTCCCCACAGGACAAATGACACTCAGATACTTGGCCCTCAGATCCTGTGGTGATGGGCACCAACTGAGAAACCTAGATAAATAGCTCCATGTAGACGAACGAATGTCAGTGCAGAGGTGTCGTGGCGTTGCTGGTCCCTTTAAGTGGAGTCTGGGCCCAGGCTACGTATGGGAAGCTAATTTAAAAGCAAAGAGCCCATGTAGGGCAGATGATTGTCTGTCAGGCACCTGGCCCTGATCAAAGGCCATCCGGACTCAGTTGTAAGGAGGGGCTCTTGGGACAGGCCCGTTCTGTTGCTGCAGGAGGAGACCTACAGCCTGTTTAACTCTCTAAGCTGTCAGGTAAACTGATGGAGTAGAAAGGGTCCAGCTTTAGCCCCCAGCTCAGCCAATCAGCATTGAGACTCTGCGGAGCGGGAGGCTGAGGGGTCTCACCACATGGCCCAAAGGATGGCCCAGCTCACCAGTGGGGATCACTGTCAGAGCACTCTTCCTGTCCCATGGCTTTGTGAGGGCCTCCCACAATGAGGGCTGGACAGCAGCCCCCTCCTCGCCTGTGGAGGGAGGTAAGAAGGGAAAAGGGAAAACAAAAGAGACACAAACCCCAATGTCCCCAGTGACTCTAACGGACAAAGGCTTAAGTGGGGGGAAAATTCTCCCACCTTAACCTAGTGTTTTCCATGCCTAGAATTTGGCCAGCACCAGATGGCTCAGGCTGAACAGGTTCCAAACCACTCTGAGGCTCTGACCTTCACAACAGCGACGGCTTTTTTCCAGCTAAATCAGTAGTGGGAAAGGGGGAAATTCCGAAGAGGCTCCTCCTCGCGCTCACGTACCTGAACCTGAATTCTCCCTCAGGCCTCAAGGGGAGACCTCGGGAAGGAGACTGGCTGCAGCAAACCAAGGGGGGTCTCTGAGATTGCCCCTGCCCTGCAGCCTGTCCTGCCTGCCCGTTGCCATGGACTCTCTGTGAGGTCACCGCCTCCCAAACTCTTTTCACCAATCAGCCGAGGTGCTGCAAAAGGCCCTTGTGATGTCACTGCCACACCCACCCCTGCCCTGTCGGGCTAATGTCCTGCTCCTGCCCAGCCCCTTTCGATGTTTGTGCTGCTCCCCCTGTATCGCCCCACACACACACACACACTCACTGTTAGCTCTGGGGATCAATCAGGCTACTCATGAAAACATCAGAGGCTGCTCAATGTGCCACACTCCGGTTTTCAGAGATTTCTAGACTTTAAGGCCAGAAGAGACCATTCGATCATATCATCTGACCCTCCCCTCCCCTTGTATAGCATCTTGTATAGCACAGTGGGTAGATATCACAGACCTCTTGTATAGCACAGTGGCTAGTTTTGGACCAAAGCACACTCCAGAAAGGCATCTAGTCTTCATTGGAAGACATCAAGAGATGGAGAAACCACCACTTCCCCTGGTAGTTTGGAGGAAACTGATGCAGAGAGGGGAAGGGAACTGACCCCAAGGCCACACCTGTGAGTCTGTATCATAAGACATATGCACAACGACACCGTGCTAAGGTCGTACAAGCAACCTTCATTCTGGTGTTTCCTAACGTTTAAAGGCCTGGTCTGCACACAGTTCTTGGTAGTTCTATAACTATTTTGGGTAGGGATGCATTTATTTACATCTCCCTTAATAGTTGTCCCAGCACAACTTCTACTGTGCACACAGTTATATCCTCATACAAGTGTTTTACACCAATATAGCTTAGTCCCCTCACTGTACTGGTATAAAGCACTTTTATACTGATATGACTGTCCCCATACTAGGGGGGTTGTACTGCTTGAACTATACTAGTAGAACTCAAGCACTACAACTTTCTAGTGTAAACAATCCCCTGCTCACTATCACTCGTGCACCTTTATACTGAATTAGAATAAAAAAGTCAGTCTCTTGTTACGGGGGAACAGAGCTTGCCTCCCCACAGGACAAATGACACTCAGATACTTGGCCCTCAGATCCTGTGGTGATGGGCACCAACTGAGAAACCTAGATAAATAGCTCCATGTAGACGAACGAATGTCAGTGCAGAGGTGTCATGGGGTTGCTGGTCCCTTTAAGTGGAGTCTGGGCCCAGGCTACCTATGGGAAGCTAATTTAAAAGCAAAGAGCCCATGTAGGGCAGATGATTGTCTGTCAGGCACCTGGCCCTGATCAAAGGCCATCAGGACTCAGTGGCAAGGAGGGGCTCTTGGGACAGGCCCGTTCTGTTGCTGCAGGAGGAGACCTACAGCCTGTTTAACTCTCTAAGCTGTCAGGTAAACTGATGGAGTAGAAAGGGTCCAGCTTTAGCCCCCAGCTCAGCGAATCAGCGTTGAGACTCTGAGGGACGGGAGCCTGAGGGGTCTCACCACATGGCCCAAACGATGGCCCAGAGCCCCAGTGGGGATCACTGTCAGAGCACTCTTCCTGTCCCATCGCTTTGTGAGGTCCTCTCACAACGAGGGCTGGAAAGCAGCCCCCTCCTCGCCTGTGGAGGGAGGGAAGCAGGGAAAAGGGAAACCAAGAGACACAAACCCCAATGTCCCCAGTGATTCTAAGGGACAAAGACCTAGGTGGGGAAAACATTCATAGATTCATAGATTCCTGGACTGGAAGGGACCTTGAGAGGTCATCGAGTCCAGTCCCCTGCCCTCATGGCAGGACCAAATACTGTCTAGACCATTCCTGATAGACATTTATCTAACCTACTTTTAAATATTTCCAGAGATGGAGATTCCACAACCTCCCTAGGCAATTGATTCCAGTGTTTAACCACCCTGACAGTTAGGAACTTTTTCCTAATGTCCAACCTAAACCTCCCTTGCTGCAATTTAAGCCCATTGCTTCTTGTTCTATCCTTAGAGGCTAAGGTGAACAAGTTTTCTCCCTCCTCCTTATGACACCCTTTTAGATACCTGAAAACTTCTATCATGTCCCATCTCAGTCTTCTCTTTTCCAAACTAAACAAACCCAATTCTTTCAGCCTTCCTTCATAGGTCATGTTCTCAAGACCTTTAATCATTCTTGTTGCTCTTCTCTGGACCCTCTCCAATTTCTCCACATCTTTCTTGAAATGCGGTGCCCAGAACTAGACAGAATACTCCAGTTGAGGCCTAACCAGTGCAGAGTAGAGCGGAAGAATGACTCCTCCTGTCCTGCTCACAACACACCTGTTAATACATCCCAGAATCATGTTTGCTTTTTTTGCAACAGCGTCACACTGTTGACTCATATTTAGCTTGTGGTCCACTATAACCCCTAGATCCCTCTCTGCCGTACTCCTTCCTAGACAGTCTCTTCCCATTCTGTATGTGTGAAACTGATTGTTCCTTCCTAAGTGGAGCACTTTGCATTCGTCTTTGTTAAACCTCATCCTGTTTACCTCAGACCATTTCTCCAATTTGTCCAGATCATTTTGAATTATGACCCTGTCCTCCAAAGCAGTTGCAATCCCTCCCAGTTTGGTATCATCTGCAAACTTAATAAGCGTACTTTCTAGGCCAATATCGAAGTCGTTGATGAAGATATTGAACAGAGCCGGTCCCAAAACAGACCCCTGCGGAATCCCACTTGTTATACCTTTCCAGCAGGATTGGGAACCATTAATAACTACTCTCTGAGTACGGTTATCCAGCCAGTTATACACCCACCTTATAGTAGCCCCATCTAAGTTGTATTTGCCTAGTTTATCGATAAGAATATCATGCGAGACTGTATGAAATGCCTTAGTAAAGTCTAGGTATACCACATCCACCGCTTCTCCCTTATCCACAAGACTCGTTATCCTATCAAAGAAAGCTATCAGATTGGTCTGACACGATTTGTTCTTTACAAATCCATGCTGGCTATTCCCTATCACCTTACCATCTGTGACGATGCTGCCCGTGGGAGCCAGCTGAGGTCACTCAATCAGGGTGAACTGCAAACAAAACGGGGCAGACCAACCCCAAACGCTGGTGGTTATTCCAATACTTAGATTTACCAAGCCAGCACAAAACAGCTTCTATAGTACCTCACTGGTTACTTAGAAGTCCAAACAACACAGTTCCCTTCAAGTACCCAGCCTCAGGCCTCCGTCCAGACACACCTGTCAGATATATGATTACTGAAAATCTTCCTTCATCATATAAAAGAAAAGGTTCTTCCAATCCCAAAGGATCAGCCACATACCCAGGTCCAATTATAACTTAGATCTTACCCAAAATACACGCTAATAACCAATTCTTATTACATAAGAACATAAGAAAGGCCATACCGGGTCAGATCAAAGGTCCATCTAGCCCAGTATCCTGCTTGTGCGCTGCTTTATAAAGCCCTGGCCTGGGTGAATGCCCCGCCCACTGATTAAGGCTCAGCCAATTACCAGAGGCTTCTAGCCTTCAGACCTTCCTTTGAAGCTCACAGCTTCCAACTGCCAGCCACAGCACACGGTCCTTCAAACAACCAAACAACCAAACAGACTGACAAACACAAGCTCAGCACACAGCAAGTAACCCCCAAACACAAACAAACACACACTACAGACAGTCACTTACCCCAAGGGTCCTGTATTTGCTCCTCCTTCACCTGGAGAACTCCCTTGTGAAACTCCCTGTTAGCAGCCCCTGGTCGCAAAAGCGAACTAACCTAAAATGTATTAAAAAAGAAAAGAGAGAGAGTGTTGGTTAAAAGATCAATATACATACAGACTTGAATTCAATGCTCGAGGTTCAGATACATAGCAAGGGTGAGCTTGCAGTTGACAAAAGTCCTTTTAGATATAGTCCATAGGTTATAGTCCAATGTCCATATTCAGGGTGACTCCAGTCAGTGACTGGGGATCTCAATCCTTGTGGCTTAAGATTTCCCCCTCTTGAAACCCAAAGCAGATCTGAGACGAAGCAGAATCGTGTCCCAGGGTTCTTATACATTTCCAGCAGCCTTTCGGCCTGAGAAAACAATAGGCTTAACTCTCCTTCTCCCAAACATCCTGGCAATTAGCACAGGGTAATTTATCCATTAAACAGTTCAGATACAGGTTACCACAACCTTCAAAGAGACAGAGAGACAATAATACTATTTCACTCAAGTATCATCATAAATGTTAATATTCCTTTTTGATCTTTGAATTAAAGTTACAGCAATAGACAAGACTTGTTTGTTTACATCACAAGACCTGAGCAAACATCTACCCTTGAGATCTCTAACAATGCAGACTTGCATTTCAAAGCTCTATTCATTTACATATCTTCCTAACCAGTTTCTACAATTCAGCCATGGGTCAGGCCAGTCTGAGTTAATTAACTCTTTCTGGCCCTGTCATCTTTCAATGAAATATTATTTTACACTCAGAACGTCACACCACCTTCCAAGTGTTTGCAGATGATTTCCTTAATTACTTGCTCCATTATCTTCCCTGGCATAGAAGTTAAACTAACTGGTCTGTAGTTTCCTGGGTTGTTTTTATTTCCCTTTTTATAGATGGGCACTATATTTGCCCTTTTCCAGTCTTCTGGAATCTCTCCTGTCTCCCATGATTTTCCAAAGATAATAGCTAGAGGCTCAGATACCTCCTCTATTAGCTCCTTGAGTATTCTAGGATGCATTTCATCAGGCCCTGGTGACTTGCAGGCACGAAAGCTTATGCTGAAATAAATGTGATAGTCTCTAAGGTGCCACAAGTACTCCTGTTCTTTTAACTTTTCTAAGTGATTTTTAACTTGTTCTTATTTTATTTTATCTTCTAAACCTACCCCCTTCCCATTAGCATTCACTATGTTAGGCATTCCTTCAGACTTCTCGGTGAAGACCGAAACAAAGAAGTCATTAAGCATCTCTGCCATTTCCAAGTTTCCTGTTACTGTTTCTCCCTCGTCACTGAGCAGTGGGCCTACCCTGTCCTTGGTCTTCCTCGTGCTCAGGGGCGGCTCTAGGCACCAGCAAAGCAAGCACGTGCTTGGGGCAGCCCATTTGCAGGGGCGGCAGGGATCCAGCATGGGAGCTGAGAACCAACAGGGGGCCCTGGGAGCTGTAGTTCCTTGGTTAGCTCCCTGCCTATAGAGCCAGCCCTGGAGCAGGGAAAGAACTACATTTCCCAGCATTCCCTTGGCCACTACCAACAGGAAAGAGGGGGAGGGAGGGAGGTAGCTGAGACCTCATGCTGCTGTGAATCGAGAGCTGCACTGTGAAGGTAGGGATACCATATTTTAACATTCAAAAAATAGGACACTCCACGGGGAGGGAGGGTAGCCCCACCCTGCCACCATCCACTCCCTCCGTCTGCCCCGCACAGAAACCCCAACCCATCCAACCCCCCTGCTCCCTGATCACCCCCTCCCAGGACCCCTGCCCCAACTGCCCCCCAGGACCCCACCCCCTACCTGTCACCTGACAAACCCCTGGGACTCCCATGCCTATCCAACTGCTGCCTGTCCCGACTGCCCCCCCAACCCCTGACCCATCTAACCCCCCCTTCTCCCTGCCCCTGACTGCCCCCCCAAACCTCCACCCCATCCAACCCCCCTTGCTCCCTGTCCCTTGACTGCCCCCCCCCGGGGACCCCCTACCCCTTCTCCAACCCCCCAGTCCCCTTACCGTGCCACTCAGACCAGCGTGTCTGGATTCGCGCAGCGCCAGACACGCTGCTGCATACATTCTGCCGTGCTCCCCTGCGGAGCCACAGCCCCCGCCCCCCTCCCAGCACCTGCCTTCCAGATTTGAACACCTCAAATTTCAGGAGTGCTTAAGCTCAATTTTGGCAGCTGTGACTTCATTTCTCCCAAATCAAATATACTGATCCATTGGAACTTGCTATAGAAAAAGTAGGATAAAATTGAGCAAGAAATGCTTCCCAGTGGCTATTAGGACTGGAATTGCTATTTTCAATAGCCATTGCCTTTTTGTTTGTTTGTTTGTTTGTTTAAAGGGAAGACAGTGAAATTGCATTGGCAAATTCCCCATAGAAAGAAAGAGTGGAACAAAAGAATAATAAAGGCACCTCAACTTTTCCTCATTTATGTAGGACAGTCTTGAGCTGCTGCCCCTGTATCGCCCCCCCCCCCACACACACACACACACACACACTCACTGTTAGCTCTGGGGATCAATCAGGCTACTCATGAAAACATCAGAGGCTGCTCAATGTGCCACACTCCGGTTTTCAGAGATTTCTAGACTTTAAGGCCAGAAGAGACCATTCGATCTTATCATCTGACCCCTCCCCTCCCCGCCTCTTGTATAGCATCTTGTATAGCACAGTGGCTAGATATCACAGACCTCTTGTATAGCACAGTGGCTAGTTTTGGACCAAAGCACACTCCAGAAAGGCATCTAGTCTTCATTGGAAGACATCAAGAGATGGAGAAACCACCACTTCCCCTGGTAGTTTGGAGGAAACTGATGCAGAGAGGGGAAGGGAACTGACTCCAAGGCCACACCTGTGAGTCTGTATCATAAGACATATGAACAACGACACCGTGCTACGGTCGTACAAGCAACCTTCATTCTGGTGTTTCCTAACGTTTAAAGGCCTGGTCTGCACACAGTTCTTGGTAGTTCTATAACTATTTTGGGTAGGGATGCATTTATTTACATCTCCCTTAATAGTTGTCCCAGCACAACTTCTACTGTGCACACAGTTATATTCTCATACAAGTGTCTTACACCAATATAGCTTATTCCCCTCACTGTACTGGTATATAGCACCGTTATACTGATATGACTGTCCCCATACTAGGGGGGTTGTACTGCTTGAACTATACTAGTAGAGCTCAAGCACTACAACTTTCTAGTGTAAACAAGTCCCTGCTCACTATCACTCGTGCACCTTTATATTGAATTCGAACAAAAAAGTCAGTCTCTTGTTACGGGGGAAAAGAGATTGCCTCCCCACAGGACAAATGACACTCAGATACTTGGCCCTCAGATCCTGTGGTGATGGGCACCAACTGAGAAACCTAGATAAATACCTCCATGTAAACGAACGAATGTCAGTGCAGAGGTGTCATGGGGTTGCTGGTCCCTTTAAGTGGAGTCTGGGCCCAGGCTACGTATGGGAAGCTAATTTAAAAGCAAAGAGCCCATGTAGGGCAGATGATTGTCTGTCAGGCACCTGGCCCTGATCAAAGGCCATCAGGACTCAGTGGCAAAGAGGGGCTCTTGGGACAGGCCCGTTCTGTTGCTGCAGGAGGAGACCTACAGCCTGTTTAACTCTCTAAGCTGTCAGGTAAACTGATGGAGTAGAACGGGTCCAGCTTTAGCCCCCAGCTCAGCCAATCAGCATTGAGACTCTGCGGAGCGGGAGGCTGAGGGGTCTCACCACATAGCCCAAAGGATGGCCCAGCTCACCAGTGGGGATCACTGTCACAGCACTCTTCCTGTCCCATGGCTTTGTGAGGGCCTCCCACAATGAGGGCTGGAGAGCAGCCCCCTCCTGGCCTGTGGAGGGAGGGAAGAAGGGAAAAGGGAAAACAAAAGAGACACAAACCCCAATGTCCCCAGTGACTCTAACCGACAAAGGCTTAAGTGGGGGGAAAATTCTTCCACCTTAACCTAGTGTTTTCCATGCCTAGAATTTGGCCAGCACCAGATGGCTCAGGCTGAACAGGTTCCAAACCGCTCTGAGGCTCTGACCTTCACAACAGGGACGGCTGTTTTCCAGCTAAATCAGTAGTGGGAAAGGGGGAAACTCCAAAGAGGCTCCCCCTCGCGCTCACGTACCTGAACCTGAATTCTCCCTCAGGCCTCAAGGGGAGACCTCGGGAAGGAGACTGGCTGCAGCAAACCAAGGGGGGTCTCTGAGATTGCCCCTGCCCTGCAGCCTGTCCTGCCTGCCCGTTGCCATGGACTCTCTGTGAGGTTACCGCCTCCCAACCTCTTTTCACCAATCAGCCGAGGTGCTGCACAAGGCCCTTGTGATGTCACTGCCACACCCACCCTGCCCTGTGGGTCTAATGTCCTACTCCTGCCCAGCCCCTTTCGATGTTTGAGCTGCTCCCCCTGTATCGCCCCCCCCCCCACACACACACACACACACACACACACACACTCACTGTTAGCTCTGGGGATCAATCAGGCTACTCATGAAAACATCAGAGGCTGCTCAATGTGCCACACTCCGGTTTTCAGAGATTTCTAGACTTTAAGGCCAGAAGTGACCATTCGATCATATAATCTGAGCCCTCCCCTCCCGGCCTCTTGTATAGCATCTTGTATAGCACAGTGGCTAGATATCACAGACCTCTTGTATAGCACAGTGGCTAGTTTTGGACCAAAGCACACTCCAGAAAGGCATCTAGTCTTCATTGGAAGACATCAAGAGATGGAGAAACCACCACTTCCCCTGGTAGTTTGGAGGAAACTGATGCAGAGAGGGGAAGGGAACTGACCCCAAGGCCACACCTGTGAGTCTGTATCATAAGACATATGCACAACGACACCGTGCTAAGGTCGTACAAGCAACCTTCATTCTGGTGTTTCCTAACGTTTAAAGGCCTGGTCTGCACACAGTTCTTGGTAGTTCTATAACTATTTTGGGTAGGGATGCATTTATTTACATCTCCCTTAATAGTTGTCCCAGCACAACTTCTACCGTGCACACAGTTATGTCCTCATACAAGTGTCTTACACCAATATAGCTTATTCCCTTCACTGTACTGGTATAAAGCACCGTTATACTGATATGACTGTCCCCATTCTAGGGGGGTTGTACTGCTTGAACTATACTAGTAGAGCTCAAGCACTACAACTTTCTAGTGTAAACAAGCCCCTGCTCACTATCACTCGTGCACCTTTATATTGAATTAGAACAAAAAAGTCAGTCTCTTGTTACGGGGGAACAGAGATTGCCTCCCCACAGGACAAATGACACTCAGGCCTTGTCTACACTACGAGAGTACTTGGATTTTAGTTAATTCGACTATGTGGAATCGATATTACTAAGTCGAACGTGTGTGTCCACACTAAGGACAGTAATTCGACTTTGTGAGACTTGGTGAGTCCACACTAACGGGGCAAGCGTCGACATTGGAAGCGGTGCACTGTGGGCAGCTATCCCACAGTTCCCGCAGTCCCCCCTGCCCATTGGAATTCTGGGTCGAGCCCCAAATGCCTTCTGGGTAAAAAAATGTGTCGAGGGTGCTTTTGGGTGCCTGTCGTCATCCGTCCGTCACTCAAGCCCTCCCTCCCTCCCTCCCTGAAAGCGCCGGCGGGAAATCAGTTCGCGCGCTTTTCTGATTACTGACAGCGCGGACGCCACAGCATTGCGAGCATGGATCCCGCTGCGACCATCGCTGCAGTTGTGGCAGTTCTCAACGCCTCGCAGGTTCTCCTCCACCTGTACCAGAGGCAGCTGCAGATCAATCATGAGAGGAGGCTACGGCACTACCGTGACGGCATGAAGTCGGACACTAGCTCCGACCTCTCTGAGAACATGAGACCCAGCGCCCAGGACATCTCGCTGTCACTGGGTCTTGTTGATACTGTTGAACGGCGATTCTGGGCCCGTGAAACCAGCACGGAATGGTGGGACCGCATAGTGCTGCAGGTCTGGGATGAATCCCAGTGGCTGCGCAACTTTCGCATGCGGAAGGGGACTTTCCTCGAACTGTGTGAGTTGCTGTCCTCTGCCCTGAAGCGAAAGGACACCCGGATGCGGGCAGCCCTGACTGTCCAGAAGCGAGTGGCCATAGCCCTCTGGAAGCTCACAACGCCAGACAGCTACCGGTCCGTCGCTAACCAGTTTGGCGTGGGCAAGTCTACCGTGAGGGTTGCTGTTATGCAAGTAGCCAGGGCAATCGTCAAGCTACTGCTATCTAAGGTAGTGACCCTGGGAAACGTGGAGCTCATCAGAGATGGCTTTGCCGAGATGGGATTCCCAAACTGCGGTGGGACTATAGATGGGACTCACATCCCTATCCTGGCACCGGACCACCAGGCTAGCCAGTACATCAACCGGAAGGGCTACTTTTCCATGGTGCTGCAAGCACTGGTGGACCATCGGGGACGTTTTACCAATATCTACGTTGGATGGCCTGGCAAGGTTCATGACGCTAGGGTGTTCAGGAACTCTGGTCTGTGTAGACGGCTGCAGGAAGGTCTTTACTTCCCGGACCACAAAGTAACTGTTGGGGATGTGGAGATGCCAACAGTCATCCTCGGGGACCCTGCATACCCGCTAATGCCCTGGCTCATGAAGCCCTACACTGGCGCACTGGACTCAGGGAAAGAACTATTCAACTACCGGCTCAGCAAGTGCAGAATGGTGGTGGAGTGTGCTTTTGGCCGTCTCAAGGGGAGATGGAGAAGCCTACTCACTCGCTGTGATCTCAGCGAGACCAATATCCCCATTGTGATAGCTGCTTGCTGTGTGCTCCACAATTTGTGTGAGAGCAAGGGGGAGACCTATATGTCGGGGTGGGAGGTTGAGGCAAATAGCCTGGCTTCTGATTACGTCCAGCCAGACAGCAGGGCGATTAGAAGATCACAGCGGGACGCGCTGTGCATCAGGGAGGCTTTGAAAGCCAGGTTCCTGACTGAACAGGGTCTCCAGTGACTTTTTACTTTGTGGACACAGATGCTGAACCTGCCCCCGTTTCTTTACCCAGTTACTGTTGACTATCCTTCCAAGTTACATACCCCCTTCCCCACCTTCCCAACAAATAAAATCTGTTCTGTTCTGTTAATGAACAAGGTTCTCTTTTTTACTGTTTTCGCGGGAATGTTTTAAACCGGGGACGCAGACTGTGGCGGGGGGCGGGCTTAGTGTTTTGATGCAAATGATGCTTCTAAAGTCCGGGAATGACAGGCTCCGCAGTGCTGGATTGGTTGTTTCAACGCAGCCTGCCAGCAGTCCTGGGCGGGACTGGATGTATGTGTCGGCCAAGTGACTTTCTGGCAGGGGGCGGAGGGTAACAGATCCCCTGCTGCGTGGCTCTGTGATCCAGGATAAGGACCGCGGCATAGGATCTCTAACTGCCCTCCCCCGACACAAAGTCACAGATCAACTCCCTCGCACCCCAGAACAAGAAAACCGCCTCCCAGACTGACCAGGGTAACTGGTGACTGTGCTGTGTATGTGTCCTGATGCTGGACCTGCCCCCGCCTCTGTAGCCTGCTACAGGTGACTGTCCTGTCCAAGTAACAAACCCCTTCCCCCCCTTCAGACAGAATCCCCTCCAAAAGACACTCTTGGAAACAGTACTTAACAGAAACAGATGTTTTATTATGAACCGCACATGAAAAGGGGGGGGGGGGGAGGAAACTTGGACATGGGCTAGTGTGAGATGGGTAGGAAAGGACTTTTCAAACTTAGGAACGAGAGCCTTCCATTGCTGCAGCAGTGTGCAGTGGCCGACTGACAGTTTTAACGGCCCTTGCCGCCCCTCCTTCTTTGTACTTTTGGTGAGGGGGGTGTGGGACTTGGTGGCGGAGGAGGGCGGTTAGAGATAGACAGCAGCAGTGCTCTGCCCTCCTGCCTCCGGTCTTGCAGAACATCCACTAGGCGCCGGAGCGTCTCCGTTTGCTCCCTCATTAGTCCAAGCAGGGTTTGAGTAGCCTGCTGGTCCTCCTGGCGCCACCTCTCCTCCCGTTCCATGACTGCTCTGTGCATTTGTGACAAGTTCTCCCTCCACTGTGTCGTCTGGGCTGCCTGCTCTCGTGAGCACTCCATAAGTTCATAAAACATGTCTTCCCGCGTTTTTC
This sequence comes from Emys orbicularis, assembly GCF_028017835.1. NCBI lineage: Eukaryota > Metazoa > Chordata > Testudines > Emydidae > Emys > Emys orbicularis. The sequence goes on along the minus strand of NC_088703.1, from coordinate 17,758,246 downwards.
TCTTCCTTCTTCTAATCTGCGCTAGCCTCTGGGAGGGTGATGCCAGGCTGGGTTGGGAGACAGTCGCAGATGTGTCTGTGGGAATGGGAAAAAGGGAGTAAATTCCTGAGACAGATAAATGAAGTTGCTAACAAAGAGCATAGTCTTTCTCTGTGAACAACACCATGCACTGCACCTTTCACATGCGCACTCAGGACAAGGTCGAATTTTCGGCCCTCGCCTTATGTGTCTGGGGTCCTGCAGTTGCGATCAGAGAAGCGTTGCAGGACACCTCTACTTCTGCTGCAGGAAAACATGGTAAGCCGTAGACTTGTGGCAGCTTAAACATGTAATAGTAGCACTGGGCTCCTTTCGCACTGAATGCAAGGCCACTCTCTGCTGGCAGCAATCAGGGAAGCATGAGCTCTGCCCCTGTCCCACCACCTCGCGGCTGTCCCCGGGAAAGATCCCTGTATGCTGCCCCTCTGCCGCCTCCACCGCGTGGCTGTAAAGCAGTCCCAATACTAACATTCCCCTCCCTAATTTAAAGCAGGGCGTCATGTGTGACATTACACTCATGAGGATCTCGGAGACCGAGAGGGGAAGGATGCTGCGTGAGAGCATGCAGAGGCCTGGGCCGTATGCCGCCATGCTGTGCCGCGCACTGATCCCCGACTACCTGATGGACTCATGGCGTGGGAACGTGTCTTACCACGGGGGACCGAACAAGATCGCCCTGCCGTGGAACCTCATGCGCATGCTGGAGCGGTACCTCCAGGAGAGCTATGCCGAGCTATCCCAGGAGGACTGTCTGTCCATTCCCGGGCACATTGACCGCCTTTTCATTTAAGTTCAGCATAACGGACTACAGAGTGGAGCGTCCTGTGGTGGACTAATCATGAATATCCGGACAGTACTTGATTTTCTATACATAGTTAGGATTAAATAGTTCAGTAAGCCAACTAAATCATGAACAACAAATTACTAATATAGTTAATATTCCTGTTTTGTTATAAATAAAAGTTTCTATGTTTAAATGAGTGACTGAAAAGCCCATTCTTAACAATATAAATATTCCACTTATGTTAAAATGAAATGTTTAGATGTTTAAAGCACTCACTGCTTGATCCTTCCCCTGATTCGGTGTCCGGGGTAAGGGCTGTGGACGGTTGGTAGGGGATCTCTGTAAGGGTGATGAAGAGCTCCTGGCTGTCGGGGAAATCAGCGGTGCAAGCGCTGTCGACTGCCTCGTCCTCCTCATCTCCTTCCTCATCTTCCCCGTCACCTAACATTTCCGAGGAGGAACCGGCCGTGGACAATATCCCATCCTCGGAGTCCACGGTCAGTGGTGGGGTAGTGGTGGCGGCCGCACCTAGGATGGAATGCAGTGCCTCGTAGAAACGGGATGTGTGGGGCTGGGATCCGGAGCGTCGGTTTGCCTCTTTGGTTTTTTGGTAGCCTTGTCTCAGCTCCTTGATTTTCACGCGGCACTGCGTTGCATCCCGGCTGTATCCTCTCTCTGCCATGGCTTTAGAGATCTTCTCGTAGATCTTTGCGTTCCTTCTTTTGGAGCGCAGCTCTGAAAGCACGGACTCATCGCCCCACACAGCGATGAGATCCAAGAGTTCCCGATCAGTCCATGCTGGGGCCCTCTTTCTATTAGATTGCACTGCCAACTCTGCTGGAGAGCTCTGCATCGTTGCCAGTGCTGCTGAGCTCTCCACGCTGTCCAAACAGAAAATGAGATTCAAACTGGCCAGACAGGAAAAGGAATTCAAATTTTCCCGGGGCTTTTCCTGTGTGGCTGGTCAGAGCATCCGAGCTCGAAGTGCTGTCCAGAGCGTCAACAGAGTGGTGCACTGTGGGATAGCTCCCGGAGCTATTACCGTCGATTTCCATCCACACCTAGCCTAATTCGATATTGCCATTTCGAATTTAGCGCTACTCCTCTCGTTTTCGAGGATTACAGAAGTCGAATTTAAAAGAGCTCTATTTCGAATTAAGTAGCTTCCTGGTGTGGACGGGTGCAGGGTTAATTCGATGTAACGGCGCTAAATTCGATATAAGCTCCTAGTGTAGACCAGGCCTCAGATACTTGGCCCTCAGATCGTGTGGTGATGGGCACCAACTGAGAAACCTAGATAAATAGCTCCATGTAGACGAACGAATGTCAGTGCAGAGGTGTCATGGGGTTGCTGGTCCCTTTAAGTGGAGTCTAGGCCCAGGCTAGGTATGGGAAGCTAATTTAAAAGCAAAGAGCCCATGTAGGGCAGATGATTGTCTGTCAGGCACCTGGCCCTGATCAAAGGCCATCAGGAGTCAGTGGCAAGGAGGGGCTCTTGGGACAGGCCCGTTCTGTTGCTGCAGGAGGAGACCTACAGCCTGTTTAACTCTCTAAGCTGTCAGGTAAACTGATGGAGTAGAAAGGGTCCAGCTTTAGCCCCCAGCTCAGCCAATCAGCATTGAGACTCTGCGGGGCGGGAGGCTGAGGGGTCTCACCACATGGCCCAAAGGATGGCCCAGCTCACCAGTGGGGATCACTGTCAGAGCACTCTTCCTGTCCCATGGCTTTGTGAGGGCCTCCCACAATGAGGGCTGGAGAGCAGCCCCCTCCTCGCCTGTGGAAGGAGGGAAGAAGGGAAAAGGGAAAACAAAAGAGACACAATCCCCAATGTCCCCAGTGATTCTAAGGGACAAAGGCCTAAGTGGGGGAAAAATTCTCCCACCTTAACCTAGTGTTTTCCATGCCTAGAATTTGGCCGGCACCAGATGGCTCAGGCTGAACAGGTTCCAAACCGCTTTGAGGCTCTGACCTTCTCAACAGGGACGGCTGTTTTCCAGCTAAATCAGTAGTGGGAAATGGGGAAACTCCGAAGAGGCTCCTCCTCGCGCTCACGTACCTGAACCTGAATTCTCCCTCAGGCCTCAAGGGGAGACCTCGGGAAGGAGACTGGCTGCAGCAAATCAAGGGGGGTCTCTGAGATTGCCCCTGCCCTGCAGCCTGTCCTGCCTGCCCGTTGCCATGGACTCTCTGTGAGGTCACCGCCTCCCAACCTCTTTTCACCAATCAGCCGAGGTGCTGCAAAAGGCCCTTGTGATGTCACTGCCACACCCACCCCTGCCCTGTGGGGCTAATGTCCTGCTCCTGCCCAGCCCCTTTCGATGTTTGAGCTGCTCCCCCTGTATCGCCCCCCCCACACACACACACACTCACTGTTAGCTCTGGGGATCAATCAGGCTACTCATGAAAACATCAGAGGCTGCTCAATGTGCCACACTCCGGTTTTCAGAGATTTCTAGACTTTAAGGCCAGAAGAGACCATTCGATCATATCATCTGACCCCCTCCCCTCCCCGCCTCTTGTATAGCATCTTGTATAGCACAGTGGCTAGATATCACAGACCTCTTGTATAACACAGTGGCTAGTTTTGGATCAAAGCACACTCCAGAAAGGCATCTAGTCTTCATTGGAAGACATCAAGAGATGGAGAAACCACCACTTCCCCTGGTAGTTTGGAGGAAACTGATGCAGAGAGGGGAAGGGAACTGACCCCAAGGCCACACCTGTGAGTCTGTATCATAAGACATATGCACAACGACACCGTGCTAAGGTCGTACAAGCAACCTTCATTCTGGTGTTTCCTAACGTTTAAAGGCCTGGTCTGCACACAGTTCTTGGTAGTTGTATAACTATTTTGGGTAGGGATGCATTTTTTTACATCTCCCTTAATAGTTGTCCCAGCACAACTTCTACTGTGCACACAGTTATATCCTCATACAAGTGTCTTACACCAATATAGCTTATTCCCCTCACTGTACTGGTATAAAGCACCGTTATACTGATATGACTGTCCCCATACTAGGGGGGTTGTACTGCTTGAACTATACTAGTAGAGCTCAAGCACTACAACTTTCTACTGTAAACAAATCCCTGCTCACTATCACTCGTGCACCTTTATATTGAATTAGAACAAAAAAGTCAGTCTCTTGTTACGGGGGGAACAGAGATTGCCTCCCCACAGGACAAATGACACTCAGATACTTGGCCCTCAGATCCTGTGGTGATGGGCACCAACTGAGAAACCTAGATAAATAGCTCCATGTAGACGAACGAATGTCAGTGCAGAGGTGTCATGGCGTTGCTGGTCCCTTTAAGTGGAGTCTGGGCCCAGGCTACGTACGGGAAGCTAATTTAAAAGCAAAGAGCCCATGTAGGGCAGATGATTGTCTGTCAGGCACCTGGCCCTGATCAAAGGCCATCAGGACTCAGTGGAAAGGAGGGGCTCTTGGGACAGGCCCGTTCTGTTGCTGCAGGAGGAGACCTACAGCCTGTTTAACTCTCTAAGCTGTCAGGTAAACTAATGGAGTAGAAAGGGTCCAGCTTTAGCCCCCAGCTCAGCCAATCAGCATTGAGACTCTGCGGAGCGGGAGGCTGAGGGGTCTCACCACATGGCCCAAAGGATGGCCCAGCTCACCAGTGGGGATCACTGTCAGAGCACTCTTCCTGTCCCATGGCTTTGTGAGGGCCTCCCACAATGAGGGCTGGAGAGCAGCCCCCTCCTCGCCTGTGGAGGGAGGGAAGAAGGGAAAAGGGAAAACAAAAGAGACACAAACCCCAATGTCCCCAGTGACTCTAACGGACAAAGGCTTAAGTGGGGGGAAAATTCTCCCACCTTAACCTAGTGTTTTCCATGCCTAGAATTTGGCCAGCACCAGATGGCTCAGGCTGAACAGATTCCAAACCGTTCTGAGGCTCTGATCTTCACAACAGGGACGGCTGTTTTCCAGCTAAATCAGTAGTGGGAAAGGGGGAAACTCCAAAGAGGTTCCTCCTCGCGCTCACGTACCTGAACCTGAATTCTCCCTCAGGCCTCAAGGGGAGACCTCGGGAAGGAGACTGGCTGCAGGAAACCAAGGGGGGTCTCTGAGATTGCCCCTGCCCTGCAGCCTGTCCTGCCTGCCCGTTGCCATGGACTCTCTGTGAGGTCACCGCCTCCCAACCTCTTTTCACCAATCAGCCGAGGTGCTGCAAAAGGCCCTTCTGATGTCACTGCCACACCCACCCATGCCCTGTGGGGCTAATGTCCTGCTCCTGCCCAGCCCCTTTCGATGTTTGTGCCGCTCCCCCTGTATCGCCCCACACATACACACACACACACACACACAGACACACACTCACTGTTAGCTCTGGGGATCAATCAGGCTACTCATGAAAACATCAGAGGCTGCTCAATGTGCCACACTCCGGTTTTCAGAGATTTCTAGACTTTAAGGCCAGAAGAGACCATTCGATCATATAATCTGACCCCTCCCCTCCCCGCCTCTTGTATAGCATCTAGTATAGCACAGTGGCTAGATATCACAAACCTCTTGTATAGCACAGTGGCTAGTTTTGGACCAAAGCACACTCCAGAAAGGCATCTAGTCTTCATTGGAAGACATCAAGAGATGGAGAAACCACCACTTCCCCTGGTAGTTTGGAGGAAACTGATGCAGAGAGGGGAAGGGAACTGACCCCAAGGCCACACCTGTGAGTCTGTATCATAAGACATATGCACAACGACACCGTGCTAAGGTCGTACAAGCAACCTTCATTCTGGTGTTTCCTAACGTTTAAAGGCCTGGTCTGCACACAGTTCTTGGTAGTTCTATAAATATTTTGGGTAGGGATGCATTTATTTACATCTCCCTTAATTGTTGTCCCAGCACAACTTCTACTGTGCACACAGTTATATCCTCATACAAGTGTCTTACACCAATATAGCTTAGTCCCCCCACTGTACTGGTATAAAGCACCGTTATACTGATATGACTGTCCCCATACTAGGGGGGTTGTACTGCTTGAACTATACTAGTAGAGCTCAAGCACTACAACTTTCTACTGTAAACAAATCCCTGCTCACTATCACTCGTGCACCTTTATATTGAATTAGAACAAAAAAGTCAGTCTCTTGTTACGGGGGGAACAGAGATTGCCTCCCCACAGGACAAATGACACTCAGATACTTGGCCCTCAGATCCTGTGGTGATGGGCACCAACTGAGAAACCTAGATAAATAGCTCCATGTAGACGAAAGAATGTCAGTGCAGAGGTGTCATGGCGTTGCTGGTCCCTTTAAGTGGAGTCTGGGCCCAGGCTACGTACGGGAAGCTAATTTAAAAGCAAAGAGCCCATGTAGGGCAGGTGATTGTCTGTCAGGCACCTGTCACTGATCAAAGGCCATCAGGACTCAGTGGCAAGGAGGGGCTCTTGGGACAGGCCCGTTCTGTTGCTGCAGGAGGAGACCTACAGCCTGTTTAACTCTCTAAGCTGTCAGGTAAACTGATGGAGTAGAAAGGGTCCAGCTTTAGCCCCCAGCTCAGCCAATCAGCATTGAGACTCTGCGGAGCGGGAGGCTGAGGGGTCTCACCACATGGCCCAAAGGATGGCCCAGCTCACCAGTGGGGATCACTGTCAGAGCACTCTTCCTGTCCCATGGCTTTGTGAGGGCCTCCCACAATGAGGGCTGGAGAGCAGCCCCCTCCTCGCCTGTGGAGGGAGGGAAGAAGGGAAAAGGGAAAACAAAAGAGACACAAACCCCAATGTCCCCAGTGACTCTAACGGACAAAGGCTTAAGTGGGGGGAAAATTCTCCCACCTTAACCTAGTGTTTTCCATGCCTAGAATTTGGCCAGCACCAGATGGCTCAGGCTGAACAGATTCCAAACCGTTCTGAGGCTCTGACCTTCACAACAGGGACGGCTGTTTTCCAGCTAAATCAGTAGTGGGAAAGGGGGAAACTCCAAAGAGGTTCCTCCTCGCGCTCACGTACCTGAACCTGAATTCTCCCTCAGGCCTCAAGGGGAGACGTCGGGAAGGAGACTGGCTGCAGCAAACCAAGGGGGGTCTCTGAGATTGCCCCTGCCCTGCAGCCTGTCCTGCCTGCCCGTTGCCATGGACTCTCTGTGAGGTCACCGCCTCCCAACCTCTTTTCACCAATCAGCCGAGATGCTGCAAAAGGCCCTTCTGATGTCACTGCCACACCCACCCCTGCCCTGTGGGGCTAATGTCCTGCTCCTGCCCAGCCCCTTTCGATGTTTGTGCCGCTCCCCCTGTATCGCCCCACACATACACACACACACACACACACACAGACACACACTCACTGTTAGCTCTGGGGATCAATCAGGCTACTCATGAAAACATCAGAGGCTGCTCAATGTGCCACACTCCGGTTTTCAGAGATTTCTAGACTTTAAGGCCAGAAGAGACCATTCGATCATATAATCTGACCCCTCCCCTCCCCGCCTCTTGTATAGCATCTAGTATAGCACAGTGGCTAGATATCACAAACCTCTTGTATAGCACAGTGGCTAGTTTTGGACCAAAGCACACTCCAGAAAGGCATCTAGTCTTCATTGGAAGACATCAAGAGATGGAGAAACCACCACTTCCCCTGGTAGTTTGGAGGAAACTGATGCAGAGAGGGGAAGGGAACTGACCCCAAGGCCACACCTGTGAGTCTGTATCATAAGACATATGCACAACGACACCGTGCTAAGGTCGTACAAGCAACCTTCATTCTGGTGTTTCCTAACGTTTAAAGGCCTGGTCTGCACACAGTTCTTGGTAGTTCTATAAATATTTTGGGTAGGGATGCATTTATTTACATCTCCCTTAATTGTTGTCCCAGCACAACTTCTACTGTGCACACAGTTATATCCTCATACAAGTGTCTTACACCAATATAGCTTAGTCCCCCCACTGTACTGGTATAAAGCACCGTTATACTGATATGACTGTCCCCATACTAGGGGGGTTGTACTGCTTGAACTATACTAGTAGAGCTCAAGCACTACAACTTTCTACTGTAAACAAATCCCTGCTCACTATCACTCGTGCACCTTTATATTGAATTAGAACAAAAAAGTCAGTCTCTTGTTACGGGGGGAACAGAGATTGCCTCCCCACAGGACAAATGACACTCAGATACTTGGCCCTCAGATCCTGTGGTGATGGGCACCAACTGAGAAACCTAGATAAATAGCTCCATGTAGACGAAAGAATGTCAGTGCAGAGGTGTCATGGCGTTGCTGGTCCCTTTAAGTGGAGTCTGGGCCCAGGCTACGTACGGGAAGCTAATTTAAAAGCAAAGAGCCCATGTAGGGCAGGTGATTGTCTGTCAGGCACCTGTCACTGATCAAAGGCCATCAGGACTCAGTGGCAAGGAGGGGCTCTTGGGACAGGCCCGTTCTGTTGCTGCAGGAGGAGACCTACAGCCTGTTTAACTCTCTAAGCTGTCAGGTAAACTGATGGAGTAGAAAGGGTCCAGCTTTAGCCCCCAGCTCAGCCAATCAGCATTGAGACTCTGCGGAGCGGGAGGCTGAGGGGTCTCACCACATGGCCCAAAGGATGGCCCAGCTCACCAGTGGGGATCACTGTCAGAGCACTCTTCCTGTCCCATGGCTTTGTGAGGGCCTCCCACAATGAGGGCTGGAGAGCAGCCCCCTCCTCGCCTGTGGAGGGAGGGAAGAAGGGAAAAGGGAAAACAAAAGAGACACAAACCCCAATGTCCCCAGTGACTCTAACGGACAAAGGCTTAAGTGGGGGGAAAATTCTCCCACCTTAACCTAGTGTTTTCCATGCCTAGAATTTGGCCAGCACCAGATGGCTCAGGCTGAACAGATTCCAAACCGTTCTGAGGCTCTGACCTTCACAACAGGGACGGCTGTTTTCCAGCTAAATCAGTAGTGGGAAAGGGGGAAACTCCAAAGAGGTTCCTCCTCGCGCTCACGTACCTGAACCTGAATTCTCCCTCAGGCCTCAAGGGGAGACCTCGGGAAGGAGACTGGCTGCAGCAAACCAAGGGGGGTCTCTGAGATTGCCCCTGCCCTGAAGCCTCTCCTGCCTGCCCGTTGCCATGGACTCTCTGTGAGGTCACCGCCTCCCAACCTCTTTTCACCAATCAGCCGAGGTGCTGCAAAAGGCCCTTCTGATGTCACTGCCACACCCACCCCTGCCCTGTGGGGCTAATGTCCTGCTCCTGCCCAGCCCCTTTCGATGTTTGTGCCGCTCCCCCTGTATCGCCCCACACATACACACACACACACACACACACACACACACAGACACACACTCACTGTTAGCTCTGGGGATCAATCAGGCTACTCATGAAAACATCAGAGGCTGCTCAATGTGCCACACTCCGGTTTTCAGAGATTTCTAGACTTTAAGGCCAGAAGAGACCATTCGATCATATAATCTGACCCCTCCCCTCCCCTTGTATAGCATCTTGTATAGCACAGTGGCTAGATATCACAGACCTCTTGTATAGCACAGTGGCTAGTTTTGGACCAAAGCACACTCCAGAAAGGCATCTAGTCTTCATTGGAAGACATCAAGAGATGGAGAAACCACCACTTCCCCTGGTAGTTTGGAGGAAACTGATGCAGAGAGGGGAAGGGAACTGACCCCAAGGCCACACCTGTGAGTCTGTATCATAAGACATATGCACAACGACACCGTGCTAAGGTCGTAAAAGCAACCTTCATTCTGGTGTTTCCTAACGTTTAAAGGCCTGGTCTGCACACAGTTCTTGGTAGTTCTATAAATATTTTGGGTAGGGATGCATTTATTTACATCTCCCTTAATTGTTGTCCCAGCACAACTTCTACTGTGCACACAGTTATATCCTCATACAAGTGTCTTACACCAATATAGCTTAGTCCCCCCACTGTACTGGTATAAAGCACCGTTATACTGATATGACTGTCCCCATACTAGGGGGGTTGTACTGCTTGAACTATACTAGTAGAGCTCAAGCACTACAACTTTCTAGTGTAAACAAGCCCCTGCTCACTATCACTCGTGCACCTTTATATTGAATTAGAACAAAAAAGTCAGTCTCTTTTTACGGGGGAACAGAGCTTGCCTCCCCACAGGACAAATGACACTCAGATACTTGGCCCTCAGATCCTGTGGTGATGGGCACCAACTGAGAAACCTAGATAAATAGCTCCATGTAGACGAACGAATGTCAGTGCAGAGGTGTCATGGGGTTGCTGGTCCCTTTAAGTGGAGTCTGGGCCCAGGCTACCTATGGGAAGCTAATTTAAAAGCAAAGAGCCCATGTAGGGCAGATGATTGTCTGTCAGGCACCTGGCCCTGATCAAAGGCCATCAGGACTCAGTGGCAAGGAGGGGCTCTTGGGACAGGCCCGTTCTGTTGCTGCAGGAGGAGACCTACAGCCTGTTTAACTCTCTAAGCTGTCAGGTAAACTGATGGAGTAGAAAGGGTCCAGCTTTAGCCCCCAGCTCAGCCAATCAGCATTGAGACTCTGCGGGGCGGGAGGCTGAGGGGTCTCACCACATAGCCCAAAGGATGGCCCAGCTCACCAGTGGGGATCACTGTCAGAGCACTCTTCCTGTCCCATGGCTTTGTGAGGGCCTCCCACAATGAGGGCTGGAGAGCAGCCCCCTCCTTGCCTGTGGAGGGAGGGAAGAAGGGAAAAGGGAAAACAAAAGAGACACAAACCCCAATGTCCCCAGTGACTCTAAGGGACAAAGGCCTAAGTGGAGGAAAAATTCTCCCACCTTAACCTAGTGTTTTCCATGACTAGAATTTGGCCGGCACCAGATGGCTCAGGCTGAACAGGTTCCAAACCGCTCTGAGGCTCTGACCTTCACAACAACGACGGCTGTTTTCCAGCTAAATCAGTAGTGGGAAAGGGGGAAACTCCAAAGAGGCTCCCTCTCGCGCTCACGTACCTGAACCTGAATTCTCCCTCAGGCCTCAAGGGGAGACCTCGGGAAGGAGACTGGCTGCAGCAAACCAAGGGGGGTCTCTGAGATTGCCCCTGCCCTGCAGCCTGTCCTGCCTGTCCGTTGCCATGGACTCTCTGTGAGATCACCGCCTCCCAACCTCTTTTCACCAACCAGCTGAGGTGCTGCAAAAGGCCCTTGTGATGTCACTGCCACACCCACCCCTGCCCTGTGGGGCTAATGTCCTGCTCCTGCCCAGCCCCTTTCGATGTTTCAGCTGCTCCCCTTGTATCACCCCACACACACACACACACACACACACACTCAGTGTTAGCTCTGGGGATCAATCAGGCTACTCATGAAAACATCAGAGGCTGCTCAATGTGCCACACTCCGGTTTTCAGAGATTTCTAGACTTTAAGGCCAGAAGAGACCATTCGATCATATCATCTGACCCCTCCCCTCCCCGCCTCTTGTATAGCATCTTGTATAGCACAGTGGCTAGATATCACAGACCTCTTGTATAGCACAGTGGCTAGTTTTGGACCAAAGCACACTCCAGAAAGGCATCTAGTCTTCATTGGAAGACATCAAGAGATGGAGAAACCACCACTTCCCCTGGTAGTTTGGAGGAAACTGATGCAGAGAGGGGAAGGGAACTGACCCCAAGGCCACACCTGTGAGTCTGTATCATAAGACATATGCACAATGACACCGTGCTAAGGTCGTACAAGCAACCTTCATTCTGGTGTTTCCTAACGTTTAAAGGCCTGGTCTGCACACAGTTCTTGGTAGTTCTATAACTATTTTGGGTAGGGATGCATTTATTTACATCTCCCTTAATAGTTGTCCCAGCACAACTTCTACTGTGCACACAGTTATATCCTCATACAAGTGTCTTACACCAATATAGCTTATTCCCCTCACTGTACTGGTATAAAGCACCGTTATACTGATATGACTGTCCCCATACTAGGGGGGTTGTACTGCTTGAACTATACTAGTAGAGCTCAAGCACTACAACTTTCTAGTGTAAACAAGCCCCTGCTCACTATCACTCGTGCACCTTTATATTGAATTAGAACAAAAAAGTCAGTCTCTTGTTACGGGGGAACAGAGATTGCCTCCCCACAGGACAAATGACAGTCAGATACTTGGCCCTCAGATACTGTGGTGATGGGCACTGTGACGTTATGCAGTCTATATGGTTTTATAAAAACTTGATAATAAGTCAATATAATGTAACTGGGATAGTTTTAGAGAAAATACGGTAATAAGTGAATATAACGTAACTGGCACATGCTTCATGCAAAAGGTCTCTTGTAAGGTATCATTACAAAGCTTATAATCTACTGAGTATGATCATCTGATTTGTATAAATGTACCACTCTTGTATCTAAAGCTAGAAATATAAAATGTAACTCTGAGGGCCTATTGTAATTATGTAAAGTGTGGGCCATTAATGATGGTTTGGAATCTTGATGACTCCCATTAACCAGGACCATTGTCTGCAGATGGTTGTGTTTACCTGTTAGTCTTCCTGTATATGTGTGTGCTGGCAAGTGGGCAATGAAGTCTTGCAGTGACATGTGATCATGTCACCTGAACTGTGGTGATGGGCACCAACTGAGAAACCTAGATAAATAGCTCCATGTAGACGAACGAATGTCAGTGCAGAGGTGTCATGGCGTTGCTGGTCCCTTTAAGTGGAGTCTGGGTCCAGGCTACGTATGGGAAGCTAATTTAAAAGCAAAGAGCCCATGTAGGGCAGATGATTGTCTGTCAGGCACCTGGCCCTGATCAAAGGCCATCAGGACTCAGTGGCAAGGAGGGGCTCTTGGGACAGGCCCGTTCTATTGCTGCAGGAGGAGACCTACAGCCTGTTTAACTCTCTAAGCTGTCAGGTAAACTGATGGAGTAGAAAGGGTCCAGCTTTAGCCCCCAGCTCAGCCAATCAGCGTTGAGACTCTGAGGGACGGGAGGCTGAGGGGTCTCACCACATGGCCCAAAGGATGGCCCAGAGCCCCTGTGGGGATCACTGTCAGAGCACTCTTCCTGTCCCATCGCTTTGTGAGGTCCTCTCACAACGAGGGCTGGAAAGCAGCCCCCTCCTCGCCTGTGGAGGGAGGGAAGCAGGGAAAAGGGAAACCAAGAGACACAAACCCCAATGTCCCCAGTGATTCTAAGGGACAAAGGCCTAGGTGGGGAAAACATTCATAGATTCATAGATTCCTGGACTGGAAGGGACCTCGAGAGGTCATCGAGTCCAGTCCCCTGCCCTCATGGCAGGACCAAATACTGTCTAGACCATTCCTGATAGACATTTATCTAACCTACTTTTAAATATCTCCAGAGATGGAGATTCCACAACCTCCCTAGGCAATTTATTCCAGTGTTTAACCACCCTGACAGTTAGGAACTTTTTCCTAATGTCCAACCTAAACCTCCCTTGCTGCAATTTAAGCCCATTGCTTCTTGTTCTATCCTTAGAGGCTAAGGTGAACAAGTTTTCTCCCTCCTCCTTATGACACCCTTTTAGATACCTGAAAACTGCTATCATGTCCCCTCTCAGTCTTCTCTTTTCCAAACTAAACAAACCCAATTCTTTCAGCCTTCCTTCATAGGTCATGTTCTCAAGACCTTTAATCATTCTTGTTGCTCTTCTCTGGACCCTCTCCAATTTCTCCACATCTTTCTTGAAATGCGGTGCCCAGAACTAGACAGAATACTCCAGTTGAGGCCTAACCAGTGCAGAGTAGAGCGGAAGAATGACTTCTCCTGTCCTGCTCACAACACACCTGTTAATACATCCCAGAATCATGTTTGCTTTTTTTGCAACAGCGTCACACTGTTGACTCATATTTAGCTTGTGGTCCACTATAACCCCTAGATCCCTCTCTGCCCTACTCCTTCCTAGACAGTCTCTTCCCATTCTGTATGTGTGAAACTGATTGTTCCTTCCTGCCCAATCAAAAAGATCTCACAAAACTAAGTGATTGGGCAGCAAAATGGCAAATGAAATTTAATGTGGATAAATGTAAAGTAATGCACATTGGAAAAAATAACCCCAACTATACATACAACATGATGGGGGCTAATTTAGCTACAACGAGTCAGGAAAAAGATCTTGGTGTCATCGTGGATAGTTCTCTAAAGATGTCCACGCAGTGTGCAGAGGCGGTCAAAAAAGCAAACAGGATGTTAGGAATCATTAAAAAGGGGATAGAGAATAAGACTGAGAATATATTATTGCCCTTATATAAATCCATGGTACGCCCACATCTCGAATACTGTGTACAGATGTGGTCTCCTCACCTCAAAAAAGATATTCTAGCACTAGAAAAGGTTCAGAAAAGAGCAACTAAAATGATTAAGGGTTTAGAGAGGGTCCCATATGAGGAAAGATTAAAGAGGCTAGGACTCTTCAGTTTGGAAAAGAGAAGACTAAGGGGGGACATGATAGAGGTATATAAAATCATGAGTGATGTTGAGAAAGTGGATAAGGAAAAGTTATTTACTTATTCCCATAATACAAGAACTAGGGGTCACCAAATGAAATTAATAGGCACCAGGTTTAAAACAAATAAAAGGAAGTTCTTCTTCACGCAGCGCACAGTAAACTTGTGGAACTCCTTACCTGAGGAGGTTGTGAAGGCTAGGACTATAACAATGTTTAAAAGGGGACTGGATAAACTCATGGTGGCTAAGTCCATAAATGGCTATTAGCCAGGATGGGTAAGAATGGTGTCCCTAGCCTCTGTTCGTCAGAGGATGGAGATGGATGGCAGGAGAGAGATCACTTGATCATTGCCTGTTAGATTCACTCCCTCTGGGGCACCTGGCATTGGCCACTGTCGGTAGACAGATACTGGGCTAGATGGACCTTTGGTCTGACCCAGTACGGCCTTTCTTATGTTAAGTGGAGCACTTTGCATTCGTCTTTGTTAAACCTCATCCTGTTTACCTCAGACCATTTCTCCAATTTGTCCAGATCATTTTGAATTATGACCCTGTCCTCCAAAGCAGTTGCAATCCCTCCCAGTTTGGTATCATCTGCAAACTTAATAAGCGTACTTTCTAGGCCAATATCAAAGTCATTGATGAAGATATTGAACAGAGCCGGTCCCAAAACAGACCCCTGCGGAACCCCACTTGTTATACCTTTCCAGCAGGATTGGGAACCATTAATAACTACTCTCTGAGTACGGTTATCCAGCCAGTTATACACCCACCTTATAGTAGCCCCATCTAAGTTGTATTTGCCTAGTTTATCGATAAGAATATCATGCGAGACTGTATGAAATGCCTTACTAAAGTCTAGGTATACCACATCCACCGCTTCTCCCTTATCCACAAGACTCGTTATCCTATCAAAGAAAGCTATCAGATTGGTCTGACACGATTTGTTCTTTACAAATCCATGCTGGCTATTCCTTATCACCTTACCATCTGTGACGGTGCTGCCCGTGGGAGCCAGCTGAGGTCACTCAATCAGGGTGAACTGCAAACAAAACAGGGCAGACCAACTCCAAACGCTGGTGGTTATTCCAATACTTAGATTTACCAAGCCAGCACAAAACAGCTTCTATAGTACCTCACTGGTTACTTAGAAGTCCAAACAACGCAGTTCCCTTCAAGTACCCAGCCTCAGGCCTCCGTCCAGACACACCTGTCAGATATACGATTACTGAAAATCTTCCTTCATCATATAAAAGAAAAGGTTCTTCCAATCCCAAAGGATCAGCCACATACCCAGGTCCAATTATAACTTAGATCTTACCCAAAATACACGCTAATAACCAATTCTTATTACATAAGAACATAAGAAAGGCCATACCGGGTCAGATCAAAGGTCCATCTAGCCCAGTATCCTGCTTGTGCGCTGCTTTATAAAGCCCTGGCCTGGGTGAATGCCCCGCCCACTGATTAAGGCTCAGCCAATTACCAGAGGCTTCTAGCGTTCAGACCTTCCTTTGAAGCTCACAGCTTCCAACTGCCAGCCACAGCACTCGGTCCTTCAAACAAACAAACAAACAAACAGACTGACAAACACAAGCTCAGCACACAGCAAGTAACCCCCAAACACAAACAAACACACACTACAGACAAAAATAACAGGAGTACTTGTGGCACCTTAGAGACTAACAAATTTATTAGAGCATAAGCTTTCGTGGGCTACAACCCACTTCTTCGGATGCAGTCACTTACCCCAAGGGTCCTGTATTTGCTCCTCCTTCACCTGGAGAACTCCCTTGCGAAACTCCCTGTTAGCAGCCCCTGGTCGCAAAAGCGAACTAACCTAAAATGTATTAAAAAAGAAAAGAGAGAGAGTGTTGGTTAAAAGATCAATATACATACAGACTTGAATTCAATGCTTGAGGTTCAGATACATAGCAAAGGTGAGCTTGCAGTTGACAAAAGTCCTTTTAGATATAGTCCATAGGTTATAGTCCAATGGCCATATTCAGGGTGACTCCAGTCAGTGACCGGGGATCTCAATCCTTGTGGCTTAAGCTTTCCCCCTCTTGAAACCCAAAGCAGATCTGAGACGAAGCAGAATCGTGTCCCAGGGTTCTTATACATTTCCAGCAGCCTTTCGGCCTGAGAAAACAATAGGCTTAACTCTCCTTCTCCCAAACATCCTGGCAATTAGCACAGGGTAATTTATCCATTAAACAGTTCAGATACAGGTTACCACAACCTTCAAAGAGACAGAGAGACAATAATACTATTTCACTCAAGTATCATCATAAATGTTAATATTCCTTTTTGATCTTTGAATTAAAGTTACAGCAATAGACAAGACTTGTTTGTTTACATCACAAGACCTGAGCAAACATCTACCCTTGAGATCTCTAACAATGCAGACTTGCATTTCAAAGCTCTATTCATTTACATATCTTCCTAACCAGTTTCTACAATTCACCCATGGGTCAGGCCAGTCTGAGTTAATTAACTCTTTCTGGCCCTGTCATCTTTCAATGAAATATTATTTTACACTCAGAACGTCACACCACCTTCCAAGTGTTTGCAGATGATTTCCTTAATTACTTGCTCCATTATCTTCCCTGGCATAGAAGTTAAACTAACTGGTCTGTAGTTTCCTGGGTTGTTTTTATTTCCCTTTTTATAGATGGGCACTATATTTGCCCTTTTCCAGTCTTCTGGAATCTCTCCTGTCTCCCATGATTTTCCAAAGATAATAGCTAGAGGCTCAGATACCTCCTCTATTAGCTCCTTGAGTATTCTAGGATGCATTTCATCAGGCCCTGGTGACTTGCAGGCACGAAAGCTTATGCTGAAATAAATGTGATAGTCTCTAAGGTGCCACAAGTACTCCTGTTCTTTTAACTTTTCTAAGTGATTTTTAACTTGTTCTTATTTTATTTTATCTTCTAAACCTACCCCCTTCCCATTAGCATTCACTATGTTAGGCATTCCTTCAGACTTCTCGGTGAAGACCGAAACAAAGAAGTCATTAAGCATCTCTGCCATTTCCAAGTTTCCTGTTACTGTTTCTCCCTCGTCACTGAGCAGTGGGCCTACCCTGTCCTTGGTCTTCCTCGTGCTCAGGGGCGGCTCTAGGCACCAGCAAAGCAAGCACGTGCTTGGGGCAGCCCATTTGCAGGGGCGGCAGGGATACAGCATGGGAGCTGAGAACCAACAGGGGGCCCTGGGAGCTGTAGTTCCTTGGTTAGCTCCCTGCCTATAGAGCCAGCCCTGGAGCAGGGAAAGAACTACATTTCCCAGCATTCCCTTGGCCACTACCAACAGGAAAGAGGGGGAGGGAGTGAGGTAGCTGAGACCTCATGCTGCTGTGAATCGAGAGCTGCACTGTGAAGGTAGGGATACCATATTTTAACATTGAAAAAATAGGACACTCCACGGGGAGGGAGGGTTGCCCCACCCTGCCACCATCCACTCCCTCCGTCTGCCCCGCACAGAAACCCCAACCCATCCAACCCCCCTGCTCCCTGATCACCCCCTCCCAGGACCCCTGCCCCAACTGCCCCCCAGGACCCCACCGCCTACCTGTCACCTGACAAACCCCTGGGACTCCCATGCCTATCCAACTGCTGCCTGTCCCGACTGCCCCCCCAACCCCTGACCCATCTAACCCCCCCCTTCTCCCTGCCCCTGACTGCCCCCCCAAACCTCCACCCCATCCAACCCCCCTTGCTCCCTGTCCCTTGACTGCCCCCCCCGGGACCCCCTACCCCTTCTCCAACCCCCCAGCCCCCTTACCGTGCCACTCAGACCAGCGTGCCTTGATTCGCGCAGCGCCAGACACGCTGCTGCATACATTCTGCTGTGCTCCCCTGCGGAGCCACAGCCCCCGCCCCCCTCCCAGCACCTGCCTTCCAGATTTGAACACCTCAAATTTCAGGAGTGCTCAAGCTCAATTTTGGCAGCTGTGACTTCATTTCTCCCAAATCAAATATACTGATCCATTGTAACTTGCTATAGAAAAAGTAGGATAAAATTGAGCAAGAAATGCTTCCCAGTGGTTATTAGGACTGGAATTGCTATTTTCAATAGCCATTGCCTTCTTGTTTGTTTGTTTAAAGGGAAGACAGTGAAATTGCATTGGCAAATTCCCCATAGAAAGAAAGAGTGGAACAAAAGAATAATAAAGGCACCTCAACTTTTCCTCATTTATGTAGGACAGTCTTGAGAGGCTCCCCCTGTATCGCCCCCACACACACACACACACTCACTGTTAGCTCTGGGGATCAATTAGGCTACTCATGAAAACATCAGAGGCTGCTCAATGTGCCACACTCCGGTTTTCAGAGATTTCTAGACTTTAAGGCCAGAAGAGACCATTCGATCATATCATCTGACCCCTCCCCTCCCCGCCTCTTGTATAGCATCTTGTATAGCACAGTGGCTAGATATCACAGACCTCTTGTATAGCACAGTGGCTAGTTTTGGACCAAAGCACACTCCAGAAAGGCATCTAGTCTTCATTGGAAGACATCAAGAGATGGAGAAACCACCACTTCCCCTGCTAGTTTGGAGGAAACTGATGCAGAGAGGGGAAGGGAACTGACCCCAAGGCCACACCTGTGAGTCTGTATCATAAGACATATGCACAACGACACCGTGCTAAGCTCGTACAAGCAACCTTCATTCTGGTGTTTCCTAACGTTTAAAGGCCTGGTCTGCACACAGTTCTTGGTAGTTCTATAACTATTTTGGGTAGGGATGCATTTATTTACATCTCCCTTAATAGTTGTCCCAGCACAACTTCTACCGTGCACACCGTTATATCCTCATACAAGTGTCTTACACGAATATAGCTTAGTCCCCCCACTGTACTGGTATAAAGCACCGTAATACTGATATGACTGTCCCCATACTAGGGGGGTTGTACTGCTTGACCTATACTAGTAGAGCTCAAGCACTACAACTTTCTAGTGTAAACAAGCCCTTGCTCACTATCACTCGTGCACCTTTATATTGAATTAGAACAAAAATGTCAGTCTCTTGTTACGGGGGAACAGAGATTGCCTCCCCACAGGACAAATGACACTCAGATACTTGGCCCTCAGATCCTGTGGTGATGGGCACCAACTGAGAAACCTAGATAAATAGCTCCATGTAGACGAACCAATGTCAGTGCAGAGGTGTCATGGGGTTGCTGGTCCCTTTAAGTGGAGTCTGGGCCCAGGCTACGTATGGGAAGCTAATTTAAAAGCAAAGAGCCCATGTAGGGCAGATGATTGTCTGTGAGGCACCTGGCCCTGATCAAAGGCCATCAGGACTCAGTGGCAAGGAGGGGCTCTTGGGACAGGCCCGTTCTGTTGCTGCAGGAGGAGACCTACAGCCTGTTTAACTCTCTAAGCTGTCAGGTAAACTGATGGAGTAGAAAGGGTCCAGCTTTAGCCCCCAGCTCAGCCAATCAGCATTGAGACTCTGCGGGGCGGGAGGCTGAGGGGTCTCACCACATAGCCCAAAAGATGGCCCAGCTCACCAGTGGGGATCACTGTCAGAGCACTCTTCCTGTCCCATGGCTTTGTGAGGGCCTCCCACAATGAGGGCTGGAGAGCAGCCCCCTCCTCGCCTGTGGAGGGAGGGAAGAAGGGAAAAGGGAAAACAAAAGAGACACAAACCCCAGTGTCCCCAGTGACTCTAAGGGACAAAGGCCTAAGTGGGGGGAAAATTCTCCCACCTTAACCTAGTGTTTTCCATGCCTAGAATTTGGCCGGCACCAGATGGCTCAGGCTAAACAGGTTCCAAACCGCTCTGAGGGTATGTCTACACTACGAGGGTATTTCGATTTCACTTAAATCGAATAATGTGGAATCGATATTGCAATTTCGAACGTGTGTGTCCACACTAAGGACAGTAATTCGACTTTGTGAGTCCACACTAATGGGGAAAGCGTCGACATTGGAAGCGGTGCACTGTGGGCAGCTATCCCACAGTTCCCGCAGTCCCCGCTGCCCATTGGAATTCTGGGTCGAGCCGCCAATGCCTTCTGGGTAAAAAAAAAAGGGTCGAGGGTGCTTTTGGGTAATTGTCGTCATCCGTCTGTCACTACCGCCCTCCCTCCCTCCCTGAAAGCGCCGGCGGGAAATCAGTTCGCGCACTTTTCTGGTCAGTGACAGCGCGGACGCCACAGCACTGCGAGCATGGATCCCGCTGCGACCATCGCTGCAGTTGTGGCCGTTGTCAATGCCTCACAGGTTATCATCCACCTTTCCCAGAGGCAGATGCAGATAAACCAGGCGAGGAGGCTACGGCACCGCGGTGAGGGCCTGAAGTCTGAGAGTAGCACAGGCCTGTCAGAAAGCACGGGATCCAGCTCCGAGGACATCACGGTGACAATGGGTCATGTGGATGTTGTGGAACGGCGATTCTGGGCACGGGAAACAAGCACGGACTGGTGGGACCGCATAGTGCTGCAGGTCTGGGACGAATCCCAGTGGCTGCGAAACTTTCGCATGCGGAAGGGGACTTTCCTGGAACTTTGTGAGTTGCTGTCCCCTGCCCTGAAGCGCAATGACACCCGGATGCGAGCAGCCCTGACTGTCCAGAAGCGAGTGGCCATAGCCCTCTGGAAGCTTGCAACGCCGGACAGCTACCGGTCTGTCGCGAACCAGTTTGGCGTGGGCAAATCTACCGTGGGGGTTGTTGTGATGCAAGTAGCCAACGCAATCGTTAAGGTACTGCTCTCAAAGGTAGTGACCCTGGGAAACGTGGAGGTCATCATAGATGGCTTCGCCGCGATGGGATTCCCAAACTGCGGTGGGGCTATAGATGGAACTCACATCCCTATCCTGGGACCGCAGCACCAGGCCAACCAGTACATTAACAGAAAGGGATACTTTTCAATGGTGCTGCAAGCACTGGTGGACCATCGGGGACGTTTTACAAACATCAACGTCGGATGGCCGGGCAAGGTTCATGACGCTCGCGTCTTCAGGAACTCTGGTCTGTTTAGACGGCTGCAGGAAGGTATTTACTTCCCGGACCACAAAATAACTCTTGGGGATGTGGAGATGCCTACAGTGATCCTTGGGGACCCAGCCTACCCGCTAATGCCCTGGCTCATGAAGCCCTACACTGGCGCCCTGGACACTGAAAAAGAACTGTTCAACTACTGCCTGAGCAAGTGCAGAATGGTGGTGGAGTGTGCTTTTGGCCGTCTCAAGGGGAGATGGAGAAGCTTACTGACTCGCTGTGATCTCAGCGAAACCAATATCCCCATTGTTATAGCTGCTTGCTGTGTGCTCCACAATCTGTGTGAGAGCAAGGGGGAGACCTTTATGGCGGGGTGGGAGGTTGAGGCAAATAGCCTGGCATCTGATTACGCCCAGCCAGACAGCCGGGCGATTAGAAGAGCCCAGCGGGACGCGCTGTGCATCCGGGAGGCTTTGAAAGCTAGGTTCCACAGTGAGCAGGGTAACCAATGACTTTTAAGTTTCTGTACAGAGAGGCTGAACCTGCCACCGTTTCTTTACCCAGTTAATGATGACTATCCTCTCCAGTTACAGACCCCCTCCACCCCCTTCCAAAATAATAAAATCATTTTTATTTTGTTAATGAACACCATTGTCTTTGGTACTGTTTTCGCGGGAATGTTTGAAACCTGGGACGCAGACTGTGGTGGGGAGCGGGTGTAGTGTACTGATGCAAATGATCCTTCTAAACTCCAGGAATGACAGGATTCGCAGTGGCGGACTGGTTGTTTCAACGGAGCCTGCCAGCCCTCCTGAGCGGGACTGCATGTATGTGGGGGCTATGTGACTTTATGGCAGGGGGAGGAGGGTTACAGATCCCCTGCTGCATGGCTCTGTGATCCAGGACAAGGACCGCTGCATAAGATCTGTAACTGCCCTCCCCCGCCACAAAGTCACAGAGCAACCAACCCCCCCCCCCCCCGCCCCCCACAGAACATGAAAACCACCTCCCAGACTGACCAGGGTAACTAGTCACTGCACTGTGTATGTGCCCTGCTGCTGGACCTGCCCCCGCCTCTATACCCTGCTAAAGGTGACTGTCCTGTCCAATTACCAAGCCCCTTCCCCCCCTTCAGACAGACTCTCCCTCAAAAGAACCTGACTGAAACAGTAATGAACAGAAACGTATTTTTTATTAACAACTAGACATGAAACTGGGGGGTGAAAGTTGGACGGGGGCTTGGGTGAGGCGGGCAGGAAAGGACTTTTCACATTTTGGGGAATGACAGCCTTCTGGTGCTTGAGCAGTCTGCAGGGGTGGAGTGAGAGTTTTCACGGACTCTGCCGCCCCTCCTTCTTTGGACTTTGGGCGAGGTGGGTATGGGACTTGGTGGCGGGGGAGTGCAGTTACTGATAGACTGCAGCGGGGCTCTGTCCTCCTGCCTCCGTTCCTGCAGAACATCAACAAGGCGCCGGAGCGTGTCCGTTTGCTCCCTCAGAAGTCCAAGCAGCGTTTGAGTCGCCTGCTGGTCTTCCTGCCGCCACCTCTCCTCACGTTCCATGTGTGTCCGGTGCATTTGGGACAAATTCTCCCTCCACTAGTTCTGCTGTGCTGCCTGGGCTCGGGAGCAGCCCATTAGTTCTGAGAACATGTCCTCTCGCGTCTTCTTCTTCCTCCGCCTAATGTGCGCTAGCCTCTGGGAGTGTGATGCCAGGCTGGGTTGGGAGACAGTTGCAGATGTGGCTGTGGGAATGAGAAAAAGGTAGTGAATTCCTCCGAAAGATAAATGTTGTTGTGAACCAAGAACATAGTCTTTCTCTGTGAACAAGACCATGAACCACACCTATCACATGCGCACTCAGGACAAGGTCGAATTTTCGGACCTCGCCTTCAGTGCCTGGGCTTTTGCACTGCCGATCTGGGAAGCGGGGCAGGACACGGTAATCTCTGTAGCAGGCAAACATGGTAAGCCGTAGACTTGTGGCTGCTTAAAACTTTAGGAGTACCACTGGCCTCCTTTCACATTGAAAGCACTGCCAGTCTCTGCTGCCAGCAATCGGCCAAGCAGGAACTCTAGCCCTGTCCCACCCCCTCGCGGATGTCCCAGGGAAAGATCCCTGTATGCTGCCCCTCTCCCGCCCCCACCGCGTGGCTGTAAACCAGCGGTCACAGTTCTGTAAAGGAACTTGTTGCAAGCAGTCCCAATACTAACAGTCCCCTACCTAATTCAAAGCAGGTCATCATGAGCGACATAACTCTCATGAGGATCCCGGACACCGAGAAGGAACGGATGCTTCGAGAAAGCCTGCAAAGACCGGGGCCCTATGCCGCCATGCTATGCAAGGCAATGATACCGGAGTACTTGCTTGTCTCCTGACGCGGGAACGTCTCGTACTTCGGAAGACCCAGTAAGGCCGCTCTCCCCAGGAACCTGATGAACAGGCTCTATCCCCGGACATATAGACAGGATTCTAATATAGCTGCAGTAGCAGGGACTAAAGAGTGGAGCAGCTTGGGCAGCAGAATCATGCACAACCGGACACTGTTTGATTTTTTTTCAATAGTTGGAACTGATTACTTAAGCGCCCAGGGGGAAGAAATCATGAATCACACATTGTTCTTAGTCTTAATATTCCAGTTTTGTAAAAAATAAAGATTTATATGTTTAAAGCACTTATCGCTTGATCCTTCCCCTGAATCTGTGTCCGGGTTACATGCTGGGGAGGGTTGGTAGGGGATCTCTGTAAGGGTGATGAAGAGCTCCTGGCTGTCGTGGAAATCAGCTTGGGAAGCGCTGTCGACTGCCTCGTCCTCCTCATCTCCTTCCTCATCTTCTCCGTCCGCTAACATGTCCGAGGAACCGGCCGTGGACAATATCCCATCCTCAGAATCCACGGTCAGTGGTGGGGTAGTGGTGGCGGCCGCACCTAGGATGGAATGCAGTGCCTCGTAGAAACGGGATCTGTGGGTCTGGGATCCGGAGCGTCCGTCTGCCTCTTTGGTCTTCTGGTAGCCTTGTCTCAGCTCCTTGATTTTCACGCGGCACTGCGTTGCATCCCGGCTGTATCCTCTCTCTGCCATGGCTTTAGAGATCTTCTCATAGATCTTTGCGTTCCGTCTTTCGGAGCGCAGCTCGGAAAGCACGGACTCATCGCCCCACACAGCGATGAGATCCAAGACTTCCCGATCAGTCCATGCTGGGGCCCTCTTTCTATTCTGGGATTGCACGCCCATCTCTGCTGGAGAGCTCTGCATCGTTGCCAGTGCTGCTGAGCTCGCCACGCTGTCCAAACAGGAAATGAGATTCAAACTGCCCAGACAGGAAAAGGAATTCAAATTTTCCCGGGGCTTTTCCTGTGTGGCTGGTCAGAGCATCCGAGCTCGGACTGCTGTCCAGAGCATCAACAGAGTGGTGCACTGTGGGATAGCTCCCGGAGCTATTACCGTCGATTTCCATCCACACCAAGCCTAATTCGATATGGCCATGTCGAATTTAGCGCTACTCCCCTCGTTGGGGAGGAGTACAGAAGTCGAATTTAAGAGCCCTCTATGTCGAACTAAATAGCCTCGTGGTGTAGACGGGTGCAGGGTTAATTTGATGTAATGGCGCTAAATTCGACATAAACGCCTAGTGTAGACCAGGCCTGAGGCTCTGACCTTCTCAACAGGGACGGCTGTTTTCCGGTTAAATCAGTAGTGGGAAAGGGGGAAACTCCGAAGAGGCTCCTCCTCGCGCTCTTGTACCTGAAACTGAATTCTCCCTCAGGCCTCAAGGGGAGACCTCGGGAAGGAGACTGGCTGCAGCAAACCAAGGGGGGTCTCTGAGATTGCCCCTGCCCTGCAGCCTGTCCAGCCTGTCCTGCCTGCCCGTTGCCATGGACTCTCTGTGAGGTCACCGCCTCCCAACCTCTTTTCACCAATCAGCCGAGGTGCTGCAAAAGGCCCTTGTGATGTCACTGCCCTGTGGGGCTAATGTCCTGCTCCTGCCCAGCCCCTCTCGATGTTTGAGCTGCTCCCCCTGTATCGCCCCCTCCCACACACACACACACACACACACACACACACACTGTTAGCTCTGGGGATCAATCAGGCTACTCATGAAAACACCAGAGGCTGCTCAATGTGCCACACTCCGGTTTTCAGAGATTTCTAGACTTTAAGGCCAGAAGAGACCATTCGATCATATAATCTGACCCCTCCCCTCCCCGCCTCTTGTATAGCATCTTGTATAGCACAGTGGCTAGATATCACAGACCTCTTGTATAGCACAGTGGCTAGTTTTGGACCAAAGCACACTCCAGAAAGGCATCTAGTCTTCATTGGAAGACATCAAGAGATGGAGAAAAAGACGGTTACTTACCTTCTGTAACTGTTGTTCTTCGAGATGTGTTGTTCACGTCCATTCCACATTAGGTGTACGCGCGCCGCGTGCACGAACGTCGGAAACTTTTCCCTCAGCGGCTCCCGTCGGGCCCGCAGGGTCTCCCTTCCCGCCAGAGCGGCGCCCTGCCCTAGCGTATATATATCCCTGCTGGCCCGACCCTCCCTCAGTTCCTTCTTGCCTGTGACTCCGACAGAGGGGAAGGAGGGTGGGAAGTGGAATGGACGTGAACAACACATCTCGAAGAACAACAGTTACAGAAGGTAAGTAACCGTCTTTTCTTCTTCGAGTGCTTGTTCACGTCCATTCCACATTAGGTGACTCACAAGCTTACCATTGGAGGAGGGTAGGAGTCAAGGAATAACAGATTGAAGCACCGCCCTGCCGACCATCGTGTCATCTCTGGTCTGATGGTGGATCGCGTAGTGGGCCGTGAAGGTATGAACCGATGACCAGGTGGCTGCTTTGCAGATCTTCTGAAGCGGGACCTGCGCCAAGAAGGCCGTCGAGGACGCTTGGACCCTAGTAGAGTGAGCCCGGATCGGAGGTGCAGGCACGTTGGCGAGCTCGTAGCACGTGCGTATGCAAGGCACGATCCACGCCGACAGGCGTTGCGTCGAAATAGGCCGGCCCTTCATCCGTTCTGCAATGGCCACGAATAGTTGAGTCGACTTGCGGAAAGGCCTGGTACGGTCCAGATAGAAAGCCAACGCCCGCCGCACATCGAGGGTATGCAGGCTACGATGGCGTGGGTCCGTATGGGGCTTGGGGAAGAACACCGGCAAACAGATGTCCTGCCCCATGTGAAAACTCGTGACCACCTTAGGGAGGAACTTAGGGTGAGGCCTAAGCTGCACCTTATCCTTATAAAAAACAGTATAAGGAGGCTCCGAGGTGAGGGCCCTCAGCTCCGACACCCTCCTAGCCGAGGTGACGGCCACGAGGAACGCGACCTTCAATGAAAGGTGCATGAGGGAGCAAGAGGCCAGGGGTTCAAAGGGGGGCCCCATGAGCTTAGTGAGGACCAGATTGAGGTCCCACAGGGGTAAAGGTGGGCGAGTGTAGGGGAACATCCTATCCAGCCGCTTGATGAATCGGACCACAGTGGGGTTGGAAAACACGGACAGCCCCAATTCCCCCGGGTGAAACGCCGATATGGCGGCTAGATGCACCTTAATAGAAGCGGGGGCAAGGCCCTGGTGCCTAACGCTCAGCAAGTAATCCAGGATCATCGGTATCGAGGCCCGCAAGGGCTGGACGCGCTGAGGCTCACACCAGAGGGAGAAGCGCTTCCACTTGGCAAGGTAGGTTGCCCTTGTGGAGGGCTTCCTACTACCCAGGAGGATTTGCTGGACCTCCTGAGAGCACCTGTGCTCCACCTCACTTAGCCAGAGAGCAGCCATGCCGTGAGATGCAGCGATGGCAGGTTTGGGTGGAGTAGGCGACCTCGGTCTTGTGTTATGAGGTCGTGATGGAGGGGGAGGGTTATCGGAGAGGCCACGGACAGCTCTAAGAGAGTTGTAAACCAGTGTTGATGTGGCCACGCCGGGGCGATGAGAATGACCTTCGCCCTGTCCCTGCGGGTCTTTAGAAGGACCCTGTGGATGAATGGGAACGGGGGGAAGGCATACCGCAGGCTCCCGCCCCACGGGATTGCAAAGGCGTCCGCCAGAGAGCCCGGACTGCGGTTCTGGAAGGAGCAAAACTGTGGGCACTGGCTGTTGTCCATGGTGGCAAACAGATCCACCTGGGGAAACCCCCACCTCAGGAAGATTGAACGGAGGATGTCCCGCCTCAGCCTCCACTCGTGTGTGAGATAGGACCGGCTGAGACGGTCCGCCAATCTCTTCTGGACCCCGGGGAGATATGCAGCCTGGAGGTGTACTGAATGGGCTATGCAG
Organism: Emys orbicularis; assembly: GCF_028017835.1. NCBI lineage: Eukaryota > Metazoa > Chordata > Testudines > Emydidae > Emys > Emys orbicularis. Next base: position 17,730,836 of record NC_088703.1, on the reverse strand, counting down.
AAGTCCTAGAGGAGGAGCGCCTCGCGACAGAGGGGAGAGGACCGGGACCTGCCCTGCTTGTTTATGTAAAACATAGCGGTAGTGTAGTCCGTCAGAACTGACACGCCGTGCCCTCTTATGGTGGCGTGAAAGGTCTGGCAGGCGAGGCGAACCGCCCTCAGCTCCTTCAGGTTGATGTGAAGCGACTGTTCCTCCCTGGACCACAAGCCCTGAGTGCGTAGGTCCCCTAGGTGCGCCCCCCAACCCAGGTCCGACGCGTCTGTCACCAACGTCAGAACTGGTTGTGGGGCGGCGAACGGGACCCCCGCACAGACCTGCTGTTGGTCGAGCCACCAACAGAGGGCGTTCGATACCCAAGCCGGGATCGTGACAACCATGTCTAATGGGTCGCTGTTGGGGCGATATACTTGGGCCAACCACAGCTGCGGAGGCCGGAGACTGAGGCGGGCGTGTCCAACCACGTGGGTGCATGCCGCCATGTGCCCCAAGAGCTGTAAGCAACGTCTGGCCGTGGTCGTGGGGAATCTCTGGATGGAGGTCACGGCCTCCTGGATTGCCAGGAAACGCGATACGGGAAGGCTCGCCCGCGCCTCCACCGAGTCCAGGACTGCCCCTATGAACTCCAGTCTCTGTGTGGGGACTAGTGAGGACTTGGGCACATTGACCAACAGGCCGAGATCACGGAACACTTGTAGCGCCAATGTCACGTGGGCGTGAACCTCTGCCTCTGACCGGCCCGCTAGGAGCCAGTCGTCTAGGTATGGGTAGACGCGCATCCGTCGTTTCCGAAGGAAGGCCGCCACCACGGACATGCATTTTGTGAAGACACGTGGGGCCGTTGCGAGGCCGAAGGGCAAGACCGCAAACTGAAAATGGCGCTGCTGGATAGTGAAGCGCAGGAACCGCCGGTGAGCCGGGCGGATAGCGATGTGAAAGTAAGCGTCTTTCATATCGAGGGCAGCGTACCAATCCCCCGGATCCAGGGAAGGAATGATGGTACCAAGGGAGACCATACGGAAACGTGGTTTTTGCAAGTACTTGTTCAGCTTGCGAAGGTCCAGGATAGGACGGAGGCCCCCTTTTGCCTTGGGAATGAGGAAGTATCTGGAATAGAACCCTTTTCCTCTGAGGTCTGGAGGAACCTCTTCCACCGCCCCTACAGCGAGGAGGGTCCGTACCTCCTGCATAAGAAGTTGCTCGTGAGAGGGGTCCCTGAAGAGGGACGGAGGGGGTGGGTGGGAGGGGGGGGGCGAGGAAAACTGGAGGGCATATCCTGACTCTACCGTGCGGCGGACCCAATGGTCTGATGTTATATGGGACCAGGCACGGAAAAAACGGGATAGGCGGTCCCTGAAACACAGAGGAGGATCCGGGGAAGAGATCGGAACGCTGTCCTCGATCGCATCTTCAAAATCCTTGTTTATTGCCCGGCTGCGGCTTGTTGTTGTTGCCCTGGCCTTGACCCTGGTTACGCGTATTGTTGCGCCTACGCCTATTGTCTCTGCCCCGCCTACGGTAAGGTTCGTGTCGAGGGCGAGGCTGGTACTGCCTCTGTGGATGCTGTGGTTTAAAGGGTTTCCTCTGTGTCACAGGGGTATGCATCCCCAAGGACTTGAGGGTAGCCCGCGAATCCTTGAGGCCATGGAGCCTGGCATCTGTCTGCTCCGAAAACAACCCCGTCCCTTCAAACGGAAGGTCTTGGAGGGTGTTTTGCACCTCTGGAGGAAGACCAGACGCTTGCAACCACGCTGAGCGTCTCATCACCACGCCGGACGCGATAGTCCTAGCGGCCGCATCAGCCGAGTCGAGCGAGGCCTGTAACGAGGTCTTGGCCACCGCCTTTCCCTCGTCCACAATGGCCGCAAACTCGGGTTGCGATCCCTGAGGCAAGGCCTCCTTAAATTTAGACACCGACGCCCAGGAGTTAAAGTTATGCCTGTTGAGGATCGCCTGCTGGTTCGCGATCCGCAACTGGAGGCCTCCCGACGAGTAGACCTTTCTGCCGAACAAGTCTAATCGTTTCGCCTCCTTGGCCTTGGGGGCTGGGGCCTGCTGGCCATGCCGCTCCTTCTCGTTGACCGCCGAAACGACCAGCGAACATGGGGCTGGATGGGAGAAGAGGAAGTCAAACCCTTTGGATCGGGCAAAGTACTTCCTCTCGACGCCCCGTGCAGTCGGCGCAGAGGAGGCTGGCGTCTGCCACACAGTCTTATAGTTCGACTGTACAGTCTTTATTAACGGAAGAGCAATCCTGGAGGGACCCTCCGGGCTGAGAATGTCTACCATGGGGTCCTCCTGCTCGACCGTCTCCTCCGCCTGCAACCCCAAATTGAGGGCCACTCGGCGGAGCAAGTCCTAGTGTGCCCGGTGGTCAATTGGGGGAGGGCCGGACACTGTTGTGCCCGCCACGGCTTCATCTGGTGAGGAGGAGGAGGTCATGGCCTTTTGAGCGTCCTCATCCTCCTGTAAGTCCTCCTCAGCGCGTCCCCTGCCCTGGGTCACGGATGGTGCCTGGCTCGGTGCAGAGTCCGCCCTTTCGGCCTCAGGTGGTCTGGAGACCGTGGCCTCCGCACGGGAGGTGGGGCGGCACCGTGGGGAGCGGGACCGGTCCCCTGAAGGGCCCGATCTCAAAGTTCTGGATGGCGGGCCTTCCTGATGATAGGCCCACGGGGTCCAGAACGGCCACTGTCCCGGGTGGCTCCAATGCGGTTGCCAAGAGGCCTCGTGCCGTGTAGCGGCATGCCCTCTGCGGCCGTATCTCGACAGCCCCGAGCTCTCTTCCGACGCAAGCGACGGTGACCTGGAGGGCCACGGCGGTGCCGTGGAGCAGTGCCGGTCCAGTGTCGGGGAGCGGTGCCGTCGGGACCGGGACCGTGAGTAGCGCCGTACCGATCTGGATCGAGAACGGTAACGTTGACCGCGGGACCGGGAACGGCTGCGGGAGGATGGTCTTGGGGTCCTCGCCGTCGAAGCGTCCCGGTGCCTGCTCGGGCAGGGTTGCTGGGACGGTGCCTCGCTCGCGCCGGGGCCTGTCTGCTTGGAGGCCCGTTGCGCGGCGGGCAGCCGGGAGTCCACCGAGGCGGAGCTCGACCGGGACCGGCGCCGGGAGCGGTGCCGAGATGGCGACCGCGATGGGCGCATCATCGCCGGCTTGCCCTTGGAAGTGAGTCTCGGCGGAATGTCCTGGTGTGCTTCCCCCAGGCAACGGAGACACGACTCGTGCGGGTCGCTCACTGGCATGGGCCTGCGGCACGCGGCGCAAGCCTTGAAGCCTTGGGCGTGCGGCATGCCCCGCCGCCCAGGGCCGGTGCCGGGGTTGACCAAACCCCTATCACCAAGAGTTTGTTTGGTCTTTGTGACAACTAAACAACTACTTAACTCTAACACTTACTAAACAATGAACTGATAACTATTGCTAATGGCTATGCTAAGGGACACTCTCAAGCGAGAGAAGAGTTGTTCCAACGTCGCCACGGGCGGTAAGAAGGAACTGAGGGAGGGTCGGGCCAGCAGGGATATATATACGCTGGGGCGGGGCGCCGCTCTGGCGGGAAGGGAGACCCTGCGGGCCCGACGGGAGCCGCTGAGGGAAAAAGTTTCCAACGTTCGTGCACGCGGCGCGCGTACACCTAATGTGGAATGGACGTGAACAAGCACTCGAAGAAGAACATCAGAGGCTGCTCAATGTGCCACACTCCGGTTTTCAGAGATTTCTAGACTTTAAGGCCAGAAGAGACCATTCGATCATATAATCTGACCCCTCCCCTCCCCGCCTCTTGTATAGCATCTTGTATAGCACAGTGGCTAGATATCACAGACCTCTTGTATAGCACAGTGGCTAGTTTTGGACCAAAGCACACTCCAGAAAGGCATCTAGTCTTCATTGGAAGACATCAAGAGATGGAGAAACCACCACTTCCCCTGCTAGTTTGGAGGAAACTGATGCAGAGAGGGGAAGGGAACTGACCCCAAGGCCACACCTGTGAGTCTGTATCATAAGACATATGCACAACGACACCGTGCTAAGCTCGTACAAGCAACCTTCATTCTGGTGTTTCCTAACGTTTAAAGGCCTGGTCTGCACACAGTTCTTGGTAGTTCTATAACTATTTTGGGTAGGGATGCATTTATTTACATCTCCCTTAATAGTTGTCCCAGCACAACTTCTACTGTGCACACAGTTATATCCTCATACAAGTGTCTTACACCAATATAGCTTAGTCCCCCCACTGTACTGGTATAAAGCACCGTTATACTGATATGACTGTCCCCATACTAGGGGGGTTGTACTGCTTGAACTATACTAGTAGAGCTCAAGCACTACAACTTTCTAGTGTAAACAAGCCCCTGCTCACTATCACTCGTGCACCTTTCTATTGAATTAGAACAAAAAAATCAGTCTCTTGTTACGGGGGAACAGAGATTGCCTCCCCACAGGACAAATGACACTCAGATACTTGGCCCTCAGATCCTGTGGTGATGGGCACCAACTGAGAAACCTAGATAAATAGCTCCATGTAGACGAACCAATGTCAGTGCAGAGGTGTCATGGGGTTGCTGGTCCCTTTAAGTGGAGTCTGGGCCCAGGCTACCTATGGGAAGCTAATTTAAAAGCAAAGAGCCCATGTAGGGCAGACGATTGTCTGTCAGGCACCTGGCCCTGATCAAAGGCCATCAGAACTCAGTGGCAAGGAGGGGCTCTTGGGACAGGCCCGTTCTGTTGCTGCAGGAGGAGACCTACAGCCTGTTTAACTCTCTAAGCTGTCAGGTAAACTGATGGAGTAGAAAGGGTCCAGCTTTAGCCCCCAGCTCAGCCAATCAGCAATGAGACTCTGCGAGGCGGGAGCCTGAGGGGTCTCACCACATAGCCCAAAGGATGGCCCAGCTCACCAGTGGGGATCACTGTCAGAGCACTCTTCCTGTCCCATGGCTTTGTGAGGGCCTCCCACAATGAGGGCTGGAGAGCAGCCCCCTCCTCGCCTGTGGAGGGAGGGAAGAAGGGAAAAGGGAAAACAAAAGAGACACAAACCCAAATGTCCCCAGTGACTCTAAGGGACAAAGGCCTAAGTGGGGGAAAAATTCTCCCACCTTAACCTAGTGTTTTCCATGCCTAGAATTTGGCCGGCACCAGATGGCTCAGGCTGAACAAGTTCCAAACCGCTCTGAGGCTCTGACCTTCACAACAGGGACAGCTGTTTTCCAGCTAAATCAGTAGTGGGAAAGGGGGAAACTCCAAAGAGGCTCCTCCTCGCGCTCACGTACCTGAACCTGAATTCTCCCTCAGGCCTCAAGGGGAGACCTCGGGAAGGAGACTGGCTGCAGCAAACCAAGGGGGGTCTCTGAGATTGCCCCTGCCCTGCAGCCTGTCCTGCCTGCCCGTTGCCATGGACTCTCTGTGAGGTCACCGCCTCCCAACCTCTTTTCACCAATCAGCCGAGGTGCTGCAAAAGGCCCTTGTGATGTCACTGCCACACCCACCCCTGCCCTGTGGGGCTAATGTCCTGCTCCTGCCCAGCCCCTTTCGATGTTTGAGCTGCTCCCCCTGTATCGCCCCCCCCACACACACACACACACACACACACACTCACTGTTAGCTCTGGGGATCAATCAGGCTACTCATGAAAACATCAGAGGCTGCTCAATGTGCCACACTCCGGTTTTCAGAGATTTCTAGACTTTAAGGCCAGAAGAGACCATTCGATCATATCATCTGACCCCTCCCCTCCCCGCCTCTTGTATAGCATCTTGTATAGCACAGTGGCTAGTTTTGGACCAAAGCACACTCCAGAAAGGCATCTAGTCTTCATTGGAAGACATCAAGAGATGGAGAAAAAGACGGTTACTCACCGTTGTAACTGTTGTTCTTCGAGATGTGTTGCTCATATCCATTCCAGTTAGGTGTGCGCGCGCCGCATGCACGATCGTCAGAAAACTTTTACCCTAGCAACACCCGGTGGGTCGGCTGTGTAGCCCCCTGGAGTGGCGCCCTCATGGTGCTGGATATATACCCCAGCCGACCCAGCGCCCCCTCAGTTCCTTCTTGCTGACTACTCCGACAGTGGGGAAGGGGGGCGGGTTTGGAATGGATATGAGCAACACATCTCGAAGAACAACAGTTACAACGGTGAGTAACCGTCTTTTCTTCTTCGAGTGCTTGCTCATATCCATTCCAGTTAGGTGACTCCCAAGCCCCACCTAGGTGGCGGGGTCGGAGTGAGACATTGCTGCGTGCAGAACCGCTGACCCGAAAGCAGCATCGTCCCTGGATTGTTGCACCAGCACGTAGTGAGCAGCGGATGTGTGTACGGAAGACCAAACTGCAGCTCTACAAATGTCCTGGATCGGGACTTGAGCCAGGAAGGCAGTCGAGGAGGCCTGGGCCCTCGTGGAGTGAGCGGTGAGGCGTGGCGTCGGGACACCGGCCAGGTCGTAGCAAGCACGAATGCAGGACGTGATCCAAGAGGACAGGCACTGTGAAGAGACCGGTGAGCCTTTCATCCGGTCGGCCACCGCAACGAAGAGTTGCGTCGTCTTCCTAAATGGCTTTGTACGGTCGATGTAGAAAGCCAGGGCCCTGCGTACGTCCAAAGAATGCAAACGCTGGTCTTGACGAGTAGCGTGTGGCTTTGGGTGGAAGACCGGGAGAAAGATATCCTGGTTTACATGGAAAGGTGAAACCACCTTGGGGAGAAAGGCAGGGTGGGGGCGAAGCTGCACCTTGTCCTTGTGGAACACCATGTATGGGGGTTCGGACGTCAGCGCTCTGAGTTCAGAAACACGCCGTGCTGAGGTGATGGCTACGAGGAAGGCCGTCTTCCAGGATAAGTAGAGGAGCGAACAGGTCGCCAATGGTTCAAACGGAGGCCCTGTGAGCCTGGAGAGAACGAGGTTGAGGTCCCACGTCGGAACCGGCTGGCGTTGTTGTGGGTACAGCCGGTCTAGGCCCTTGAGGAATCTAACGACCATCGGGTTAGAGAAGACCGAGGACGCGAGTTCTCCTGGGTGGAAAGCCAAAATAGCGGCGAGGTGAACCCTGATTGAAGATATCGCCAAGCCCTGCTGTCTTAGGGACAGGAGATATTCCAGTATGAGAGGGATAGGTGCCTGCAAGGGGGACGTAGCTCGTTGCTCACACCAACAGGAGAACCGCTTCCACTTGGCTAAGTAAGTGGACCGCGTCGAGGGCTTTCTACTTCCCATCAGGATCTGCTGGACGGACTGCGAGCATTGCCGCTCTGTCTGACTCAGACATGGAGCATCCACGCTGTGAGGTGGAGCGATTGCAGGTCGGGGTGACACAGTCGGCCGTGGTCCTGAGAGACGAGATCCGGAGTCAAGGGGAGCGTGATCGGCGCTTGAACCGACAGCTCCAACAGTGTGGTGTACCAGTGCTGCCTCGGCCAAGCGGGAGCTACTAGAATTACTCGTGCATGGTCTGTGCGGATCTTGAGTAGTACCCTGTGGACCAGCGGAAACGGGGGAAAGGCGTAGAACAGGTGGTCCTTCCACGTTAGAAGGAAGGCGTCCGGCAGAGAGCCTGGGGCTCGCCCGTATAGGGAGCAGAACGCCTGGCACTTCCTGTTGGCTCGAGAAGCGAACAGGTCGACCTGGGGAAATCCCCACCTCTGGAAGACGGAATAGATGATGTCCGGGCGAATCGACCACTCGTGCGTCTGGAAGGACCTGCTGAGACGGTCCGCCAGTGTATTCTGGACTCCAGGAAGGAACGATGCCGTGAGATCGATCGAGTGGGCGATACAGAGGTCCCACAGGCGAATGGCTTCTTTGCAGAGGAGCGATGAGTGGGCTCCGCCTTGCTTGTTGATGTAAAACATGGCCGTGGTGTTGTCGGTGAGGACCAACACAGAACGGCCCTGTAGGAAATTGAGGAATGCCTGGCAGGCTAGTCGCACCGCCATCAGTTCTCGGACGTTGATGTGCAGGGCTAGTTCGGACGCGGACCACAGGCCCTGGGTATGGTGCTCCCCGAGGTGAGCGCCCCATCCTAGAGATGAGGCGTCCGTGACTAGGTGGAGGGAGGGTTGTGGGGCGTGAAAAGGTACTCCTGCACAGACCGCCGCGCGGTCCAACCACCAGGTGAGGGAGGCCAAGACCGAGGACGGAACCGTGACCAGCATGTTCAGGTCGTCCCGGTGAGGATGGTACACCGATGACACCCAAGCCTGTAGTGGGCGAAGCCGTAGTCTGGCATGCCTGGTTACGTAGGTGCACGAGGCCATGTGACCCAACAGGGCAAGGCATGTTCTTATGATGGTAATCGGAGATGCCCGCAGTCCTTGAATGACGCGTGCGATGGTCTGAAATCGGCTGTCTGGCAGAATGGCTCGTGCACGTCTGGAGTCCAGGATTGCTCCGATGAACTCTATTCTCTGGGTTGGCACTAGAGTGGACTTCTCTCTGTTGAGTAGAATGCCCAGCTCGCGGAAAGTGTGTGTCACTATGTGGACGTGAGCCTGAACTTGGTCCCTGGTGCGGCTGCGCACCAGCCAGTCGTCCAAATACGGGAACACCTGTAGCCCTTGTCGACGAAGGTATGCCGCGACGACTGCCAGACACTTTGTGAACACTCTGGGAGCCGAGGACAAGCCGAAGGGAAGGACTGCAAATTGGTAGTGCACCTTGTTTACTACAAATCGCAGGAAGCGCCTGTGAGGCGGATAAATTGCTATATGGAAATATGCGTCCTTCATGTCGAGGGTGGCGAACCAGTCTCCAGGATCCAGTGAAGGAATAATGGTCCCCAATGATACCATGCGGAACTTCAACTTTACTATGAATTTGTTGAGTCCGCGCAAGTCTAAGATGGGCCGTAGACCCCCTTTCGACTTGGGGATCAGGAAGTAGCGGGAATAAAACCCCCTGCCCCTTAACTCTGGTGGAACCTCCTCTATGGCCCCCATAGCAAGGAGCCCAAAAACTTCCTGTGTAAGGAGTTGCTCGTGAGAAGGGTCCCTGAAGAGGGATGGGGAAGGGGAGTGGGAGGGGGGGGGCGAGGAAAACTGGAGGGCGTATCCCCTCTCCACCGTGCGAAGGACCCAACGGTCCGAGGTTATAAGGGACCAAGCACGGTGGAAACGGGAGAGGCGATCCCGGAAGGGGGGGAGTTGAATCCTGGGTACTGGTTATGGTGCCGTCCTCGACCGCACCTTCAAAAGGTTTGCCTAGGCCCTGAAGGTGGCCTAGGCTGGCCCTGGTTCTGACCGGGTTGAGGGCCGGTCGACCTTCGCCTACTGCCTCGATCCCGCCTCCTGGCAAAGTCCTGTCTCGGACGAGGCGGGGGAGGGTAGAACCTCTGAGGCTGGGGCCTGAAGGGTCTGCGCTGAGGCCCTGGGACATGCATCCCCAGGGAGCGCATCATTGTCCGAGAGTCTTTGAGGATTTGGAGCCTAGAGTCCGTCTTCTCAGAAAACAGGCCCTGGCCCTCAAAGGGTAAGTCCTGGAGGGTCTGCTGCAGTTCTGGCGGCAAGCCTGACACCTGGAGCCAGGAGATTCGCCTCATGGCTATACCCGAAGCCAGGGTTCTAGCGGCCGAGTCAGCTATATCCAGGGAGGCCTGTAGGGAGGTGCGTGCCACCCGCTTACCCTCCTCTACCAAAGTCCCGAACTCTTCCCTAGATTCCTGGGGAACCAGTTCTTTAAACTTCCCCATTGAGGACCAGGTGTTAAAGTTATACCGGCTTAAGAGCGCCTGTTGGTTGGCCACTCTAAGTTGAAGCCCCCCCGCCGAATAGACCTTGCGCCCGAACAAATCGAAGCGCTTAGCGTCCTTCGATTTTGGCGCTGCCGCCTGCTGGCCATGGCGCTCCCGTGCATTCACTGATGACACCACCAGTGAGCACGGTTGGGGATGGGTATACAAATACTCGTGGTCCTTGGAGGGAACAAAGTACTTCCTCTCCACGCCTCTGGCCGTGGGTGGAATAGAGGCCGGGGTTTGCCAGATCGAGGTGGCATTAGCCTGTATGGTGCGAATAAGCGGTAACGCCACTCTGGATGGGGCGTCCGCTGAGAGGATGTTCACTATCGGGTCGTGAACCTCCACGATCTCCTCCATCTGGAGGTCCATATTGCGCGCCACCCGGCGCAACAGGTCCTGATGGGCCCGAAGGTCTATAGGGGGCGGGCCCATGGCGGATGTCCCCGCTACCGCCTCATCGGGGGAGGAGGAGGAGGATGCCCCCGGTGGCAAGGGGTCCAATGGCAGATCCTGCTGTAGGTGCTCCTGGAGCTGGGCCTCGCTCGCCCCAGGGTCCAGGGCCTCCGCAGGCGTGGGCACTGGAGCCTCCATGCCCCCTGGGGGGGGGCGGGAGATGGTGGCCTCCGGGGCTCTGGACTCAGAACGTGCCAAGTGGGAGGCAGACGGCGGAGCCCCTTGGGCTCGGTGGTAGGCCCATGGGGTCCAAAAGGACCAGTGCGCAGGTCCCTGTGTAGGGTCCTCTGCCGTGTCCTGCGAATGGCCGAAGTCTGCCGAAGCCGCCTGCCCCTGGGGAGGGTAGGCCGATCTAGAGGCCCCCTCAGAGGAGCGGGATGCAGATCTCGACGGCCACGGCGGTGCCGAGCGCGATGCATCCAGCCCCGGATGCCGGTCGTAAGGCGATCTGTCCCAGCGCGGTGGTGGTGGTGCCGGGATCGGGATCGGTGCCGGTAGCCCTGCCGGTGCCGCGATCCGGATCTGGAGCGGGACGACGACCGCGACGAGACCCGGTACCGGGAGCGGTCCCTCGAGCGGCGCTCATACCGGTGCCGGGAGGTACGCCTCGAGTCCGATCGCGCCGGTGATCGCGGCGGTGCCGAGATGTAGAGCAGCGTCGCGAAGAGGATCTCGACCGCGAGTACGACCGGTGCCGAGGTGATAGTCGGCGCCGGGACTCCGAGCGGCGTCGGGACCTGCTCTGAGACCTGGAGCGGTGCCGAGAGTCTACGGCTGGAGACGGTGGGCGCACCAGTGCAGGCTTGCCTCTGGACTGCACTATGCGTGGAGCCACCGGTGCCGGAAGTGGAGACGGTGCCGGCTCCGTGAGGGCAATAAGGTCCCTCGCGGTCGCAAATGTCTCCGGGGTTGAAGGGAGACAAGGTTCCACCACCAGCCTAGGTGGTGAAACAGTCCGCACCGGACTCAACGGCCTCGGTGCCGGAGTCGACGGTGTGGCCGCCTCCTTCTGGCGGTCCAAAGGCAGACGCGGCTCTACCCCCGGCACCGGGGGAGCCGGCGTCTTCAGGGCAGCAATGTCCTGTGCCTTGCGGGCCTTCTTATGGCCCGGAGATAGGGATCGGCGCCGAGTCCCCTGAGGCGGGCGCGGTGCCGAAGTCGGCCGGTGCCGAGAGGACTTGTCCGCGGCACAGGTCGGAGCCGCTGGGGCGCTGCGCACCGAGGCGCTCGGTGCCGGGCCTGGGCGCGCCGAGGGAGGATCCGGGCTGAGTGCCGCCTCCATTAGGAGCTGCCGAAGCCTAAAGTCCCGCTCCTTCCTTGTTCGAGGCTTGAAGGCCTTGCAGATCTGGCACTTATCTGCTTGATGGGATTCCCCGAGGCACTTCAAGCAGGAGGTGTGCGGGTCGCTCGTTGGCATAGGCTTCGCGCAGGACGCGCAGGGCTTAAAGCCAGGAGCCTTGGGCATGAGCCCGGTATGCTCCGGGGGAAAAAGGGGGGAGAACAACCCCTTAACCCCCGCTAACAATTTACAACAACTACAAAACTAAATAAACGACTATCTAGAGAACTTTAACTACTATACAAAACTATCTACAGAAATGAGAACGATAAGCTAGGGAGTGTGGAGACCAGCTATGCCGTGCTCCACAGTTCCAACGACCGTCAGGGGCGGTAAGAAGGAACTGAGGGGGCGCTGGGTCGGCTGGGGTATATATCCAGCGCCATGAGGGCGCCACTCCAGGGGGCTCCACAGCCGACCCACCGGGTGTTGCTAGGGTAAAAGTTTTCCGACGATCGTGCACGCGGTGCGCGCACACCTAACTGGAATGGATATGAGCAAGCACTCGAAGAAGAACCACCACTTCCCCTGGTACTTTGGAGGAAACTGATGCAGAGAGGGGAAGGGAACTGACCCCAAGGCCACACCTGTGAGTCTGTATCATAAGACATATGCACAACGACACCATGCTAAGGTCGTACAAGCAACCTTCATTCTGGTGTTTCCTAACGTTTAAAGGCCTGGTCTGCACACAGTTCTTGGTAGTTCTATAACTATTTTGGGTAGGGATGCATTTATTTACATCTCCCTTAACAGTTGTCCCAGCACAACTTCTACTGTGCACACAGTTATATCCTCATACAAGTGTCTTACACCAATATAGCTTATTCCCCTCACTGTACTGGTATAAAGCACCGTAATACTGATATGACTGTCCCCATACTAGGGGGGTTGTACTGCTTGAACTATACTAGTAGAGCTCAAGCACTACAACTTTCTAGTGTAAACAAGTCCCTGCTCACTATCACTCGTGCACCTTTATATTGAATTTGAACAAAAAAGTCAGTCTCTTGTTACGGGGGAACAGAGATTGCCTCCCCACAGGACAAATGACACTCAGATACTTGGCCCTCAGATCCTGTGGTGATGGGCACCAACTGAGAAACCTAGATAAATAGCTCCATGTAGACGAACCAATGTCAGTGCAGAGGTGTCATGGGGTTGCTGGTCCCTTTAAGTGGAGTCTGGGCCCAGGCTACCTATGGGAAGCTAATTTAAAAGCAAAGAGCCCATGTAGGGCAGATGATTGTCTGTCAGGCACCTGGCCCTGATCAAAGGCCATCAGGACTCAGTGGCAAGGAGGGGCTCTTGGGACAGGCCCGTTCTGTTGCTGCAGGAGGAGACCTACAGCCTGTTTAACTCTCTAAGCTGTCAGGTAAACTGATGGAGTAGAAAGGGTCCAGCTTTAGCCCCCAGCTCAGCCAATCAGCATTGAGACTCTGCGGAGCGGGAGGCTGAGGGGTCTCACCACATGGCCCAAAGGATGGCCCAGCTCACCAGTGGGGATCACTGTCAGAGCACTCTTCCTGTCCCATGGCTTTGTGAGGGCCTCCCACAATGAGGGCTGGACAGCAGCCCCCTCCTCGCCTGTGGAGGGAGGGAAGAAGGGAAAAGGGAAAACAAAAGAGACACAAACCCCAATGTCCCCAGTGACTCTAACGGACAAAGGCTTAAGTGGGGGAAAAATTCTCCCACCTTAACCTAGTGTTTTCCATGCTTAGAATTTGGCCAGCACCAGATGGCTCAGGCTGAACAGGTTCCAAACCGTTCTGAGGCTCTGACCTTCACAACAGGGACGGCTGTTTTCCAGCTAAATCAGTAGTGGGAAAGGGGGAAACTCCAAAGAGGCTCCTCCTCGCGCTCACGTACCTGAACCTGAATTCTCCCTCAGGCCTCAAGGGGAGACCTCGGGAAGGAGACTGGCTGCAGCAAACCAAGGGGGGTCTCTGAGATTGCCCCTGCCCTGCAGCCTGTCCTGCCTGCCAGTTGCCATGGACTCTCTGTGAGGTCACCGCCTCCCAACCTCTTTTCACCAATCAGCCGAGGTGCTGCAAAAGGCCCTTGTGATGTCACTGCCACACCCACCCCTGCCCTGTGGGGCTAATGTCCTGCTCCTCCCCAGCCCCTTTCGATGTTTGAGCTGCTCCCCCTGTATCGCCCCACACACACACGCACACACACACTCACTGTTAGCTCTGGGGATCAATCAGGCTACTCATGAAAACATCAGAGGCTGCTCAATGTGCCACACTCCGGTTTTCAGAGATTTCTAGACTTTAAGGCCAGAAGAGACCATTCGATCATATCATCTGACCCCTCCCCTCCCCGCCTCTTGTATAGCATCTTGTATAACACAGTGGCTAGATATCACTGACCTCTTGTATAGCAAAGTGGCTAGTTTTGGACCAAAGCACACTCCAGAAAGGCATCTAGTCTTCATTGGAAGACATCAAGAGATGGAGAAACCACCACTTCCCCTGGTAGTTTGGAGGAAACTGATGCAGAGAGGGGAAGGGAACTGACCCCAAGGCCACACCTGTGAGTCTGTATCATAAGACATATGCACAACGACACCGTGCTAAGGTCGTACAAGCAACCTTCATTCTGGTGTTTCCTAACGTTTAAAGGCCTGGTCTGCACACAGTTCTTGGTAGTTCTATAACTATTTTGGGTAGGGATGCATTTATTTACATCTCCCTTAATAGTTGTCCCAGCACAACTTCTACTGTGCACACAGTTATATCCTCATACAAGTGTCTTACACCAATATAGCTTATTCCCCTCACTGTACTGGTATAAAGCACCGTAATACTGATATGACTGTCCCCATACTAGGGGGGTTGTACTGCTTGAACTATACTAGTAGAGCTCAAGCACTACAACTTTCTAGTGTAAACAAGTCCCTGCTCACTATCACTCGTGCACCTTTATATTGAATTCGAACAAAAAAGTCAGTCTCTTGTTACGGGGGAACAGAGATTGCCTCCCCACAGGACAAATGACACTCAGATACTTGGCCCTCAGATCCTGTGGTGATGGGCACCAACTGAGAAACCTAGATAAATAGCTCCATGTAGACGAACCAATGTCAGTGCAGAGGTGTCATGGGGTTGCTGGTCCCTTTAAGTGGAGTCTGGGCCCAGGCTACGTATGGGAAGCTAATTTAAAAGCAAAGAGCCCATGTAGGGCAGATGATTGTCTGTCAGGCACCTGGCCCTGATCAAAGGCCATCAGGACTCAGTGGCAAGGAGGGGCTCTTGGGACAGGCCCGTTCTGTTGCTGCAGGAGGAGACCTACAGCCTGTTTAACTCTCTAAGCTGTCAGGTAAACTGATGGAGTAGAAAGGGTCCAGCTTTAGCCCCCAGCTCAGCCAATCAGCGTTGAGATTCTGAGGGACGGGAGGCTGAGGGGTCTCACCACATGGCCCAAAGGATGGCCCAGAGCCCCAGTGGGGATCACTGTCAAAGCACTCTTCCTGTCCCATCGTTTTGTGAGGTCCTCTCACAATGAGGGCTGGAAAGCAGCCCCCTCCTCGCCTGTGGAGGGAGGGAAGCAGGGAAAAGGGAAACCAAGAGACACAAACCCCAATGTCCCCAGTGATTCTAAGGGTCAAAGGCCTAGGTGGGAAAAACATTCATAGATTCATAGATTCCTGGACTGGAAGGGACCTCGAGAGGTCATCGAGTCCAGTCCCCTGCCCTCATGGCAGGACCAAATACTGTCTAGACCATTCCTGATAGACATTTATCTATCCTACTTTTAAATATCTCCAGAGATGGAGATTCCACAACCTCCCTAGGCAATTTATTCCAGTGTTTAACCACCCTGACAGTTAGGAACTTTTTCCTAATGTCCAACCTAAACCTCCCTTGCTGCAATTTAAGCCCATTGCTTCTTGTTCTATCCTTAGAGGCTAAGGTGAACAAGTTTTCTCCCTCCTCCTTATGACACCCTTTTAGATACCTGAAAACTGCTATCATGTCCCCTCTCTGTCTTCTCTTTTCCAAACTAAACAAACCCAATTCTTTCAGCCTTCCTTCATAGGTCATGTTCTCAAGACCTTTAATCATTCTTGTTGCTCTTCTCTGGACCCTCTCCAATTTCTCCACATCTTTCTTGAAATGCGGTGCCCAGAACTAGACAGAATACTCCAGTTGAGGCCTAACCAGTGCAGAGTAGAGCGGAAGAATGACTTCTCCTGTCCTGCTCACAACACACCTGTTAATACATCCCAGAATCATGTTTGCTTTTTTTGCAACAGCGTCACACTGTTGACTCATATTTAGCTTGTGGTCCACTATAACCCCTAGATCCCTCTCTGCCGTACTCCTTCCTAGACAGTCTCTTCCCATTCTGTATGTGTGAAACTGATTGTTCCTTCCTGCCCAATCAAAAAGATCTCACAAAACTAAGTGATTGGGCAGCAAAATGGCAAATGAAATTTAATGTGGATAAATGTAAAGTAATGCACATTGGAAAAAATAACCCCAACTATACATACAACATGATGGGGGCTAATTTAGCTACAACGAGTCAGGGAAAAGATCTTGGTGTCATCGTGGATAGTTCTCTAAAGATGTCCACGCAGTGTGCAGAGGCGGTCAAAAAAGCAAACAGGATGTTAGGAATCATTAAAAAGGGGATAGAGAATAAGACTGAGAATATATTATTGCCCTTATATAAATCCATGGTACGCCCACATCTCGAATACTGTGTACAGATGTGGTCTCCTCACCTCAAAAAAGATATTCTAGCACTAGAAAAGGTTCAGAAAAGAGCAACTAAAATGATTAAGGGTTTAGAGAGGGTCCCATATGAGGAAAGATTAAAGAGGCTAGGACTCTTCAGTTTGGAAAAGAGAAGACTAAGGGGGGACATGATAGAGGTATATAAAATCATGAGTGATGTTGAGAAAGTGGATAAGGAAAAGTTATTTACTTATTCCCATAATACAAGAACTAGGGGTCACCAAATGAAATTAATAGGCAGCAGGTTTAAAACAAATAAAAGGAAGTTCTTCTTCACGCAGCGCACAGTAAACTTGTGGAACTCCTTACCTGAGGAGGTTGTGAAGGCTAGGACTATAACAATGTTTAAAAGGGGACTGGATAAATTCATGGTGGCTAAGTCCATAAATGGCTATTAGCCAGGATGGGTAAGAATGGTGTCCCTAGCCTCTGTTCGTCAGAGGATGGAGATGGATGGCAGGAGAGAGATCACTTGATCATTGCCTGTTAGGTTCACTCCCTCTGGGGCACCTGGCATTGGCCACTGTCGGTAGACAGATACTGGGCTAGATGGACCTTTGGTCTGACCCAGTACGGCCTTTCTTATGTTAAGTGGAGCACTTTGCATTCGTCTTTGTTAAACCTCATCCTGTTTACCTCAGACCATTTCTCCAATTTGTCCAGATCATTTTGAATTATGACCCTGTCCTCCAAAGCAGTTGCAATCCCTCCCAGTTTGGTATCATCTGCAAACTTAATAAGCGTACTTTCTAGGCCAATATCGAAGTCGTTGATGAAGATATTGAACAGAGCCGGTCCCAAAACAGACCCCTGCGGAACCCCACTTGTTATACCTTTCCAGCAGGATTGGGAACCATTAATACCTACTCTCTGAGTACGGTTATCCAGCCAGTTATACACCCACCTTATAGTAGCCCCATCTAAGTTGTATTTGCCTAGTTTATCGATAAGAATATCATGCGAGACTGTATGAAATGCCTTACTAAAGTCTAGGTATACCACATCCACCGCTTCTCCCTTATCCACAAGACTCGTTATCCTATCAAAGAAAGCTATCAGATTGGTCTGACACGATTTGTTCTTTACAAATCCATGCTGGCTATTCCCTATCACCTTACCATCTGTGACGGTGCTGCCCGTGGGAGCCAGCTGAGGTCACTCAATCAGGGTGAACTGCAAACAAAACGGGGCAGACCAACCCCAAACGCTGGTGGTTATTCCAATACTTAGATTTACCAAGCCAGCACAAAACAGCTTCTATAGTACCTCACTGGTTACTTAGAAGTCCAAACAACGCAGTTCCCTTCAAGTACCCAGCCTCAGGCCTCCGTCCAGACACACCTGTCAGATATACGATTACTGAAAATCTTCCTTCATCATATAAAAGAAAAGGTTCTTCCAATCCCAAAGGATCAGCCACATACCCAGGTCCAATTATAACTTAGATCTTACCCAAAATACACGCTAATAACCAATTCTTATTACATAAGAACATAAGAAAGGCCATACCGGGTCAGATCAAAGGTCCATCTAGCCCAGTGTTTTTCAACCACTGTTCCGCGGCACACTAGTGTGCCGCGAGATGTTGCCTGGTGTGCCGTGGGAAAAAAATATTGCGCACTGAATAAAGTATTTTATAATTTTTCATATTTCTGTTTACTTACTATTACATAATAAAGTAATTATAAAATACTTTCTTTGTGTTTATTTGATTCCTATTCAAGAGAATTACTTTATATATAGTCAATATAGGCACAGAGTTAAATTTTTTAACATTTTCTAATGGTGGTGTGCCTCGTGATTTTTTTCATGAAACAAGTGTGCCTTTGCCCAAAAAAAGGTTGAAAAACACTGATCTAGCCCAGTATCCTGCTTGTGCGCTGCTTTATAAAGCCCTGGCCTGGGTGAATGCCCCGCCCACTGATTAAGGCTCAGCCAATTACCAGAGGCTTCTAGCCTTCAGACCTTCCTTTGAAGCTCACAGCTTCCAACTGCCAGCCACAGCACACGGTCCTTCAAACAACCAACCAACCAAACAGACTGACAAACACAAGCTCAGCACACAGCAAGTAACCCCCAAACACAAACAAACACACACTACAGACAGTCACTTACCCCAAGGGTCCTGTATTTGCTCCTCCTTCACCTGGAGAATTCCCTTGGGAAACTCCCTGTTAGCAGCCCCTGGTCGCAAAAGCGAACTAACCTAAAATGTATTAAAAAAGAAAAGAGAGAGTGTGTTGGTTAAAAGATCAATATACATACAGACTTGAATTCAATGCTTGAGGTTCAGATACATAGCAAAGGTGAGCTTGCAGTTGACAAAAGTCCTTTTAGATATAGTCCATAGGTTATAGTCCAATGGCCATATTCAGGGTGACTCCAGTCAGTGACTGGGGATCTCAATCCTTGTGGCTTAAGATTTCCCCCTCTTGAAACCCAAAGCAGATCTGAGACGAAGCAGAATCGTGTCCCAGGGTTCTTATACATTTCCAGCAGCCTTTCGGCCTGAGAAAACAATAGGCTTAACTCTCCTTCTCCCAAACATCCTGGCAATTAGCACAGGGTAATTTATCCATTAAACAGTTCAGATACAGGTTACCACAACCTTCAAAGAGACAGAGAGACAATAATACTATTTCACTCAAGTATCATCATAAATGTTAATATTCCTTTTTGATCTTTGAATTAAAGTTACAGCAATAGACAAGACTTGTTTGTTTACATCACAAGACCTGAGCAAACATCTACCCTTGAGATCTCTAACAATGCAGACTTGCATTTCAAAGCTCTATTCATTTACATATCTTCCTAACCAGTTTCTACAATTCACCCATGGGTCAGGCCAGTCTGAGTTAATTAACTCTTTCTGGCCCTGTCATCTTTCAATGAAATATTATTTTACACTCAGAACGTCACACCACCTTCCAAGTGTTTGCAGATGATTTCCTTAATTACTTGCTCCATTATCTTCCCTGGCATAGAAGTTAAACTAACTGGTCTGTAGTTTCCTGGGTTGTTTTTATTTCCCTTTTTATAGATGGGCACTATATTTGCCCTTTTCCAGTCTTCTGGAATCTCTCCTGTCTCCCATGATTTTCCAAAGATAATAGCTAGAGGCTCAGATACCTCCTCTATTAGCTCCTTGAGTATTCTAGGATGCATTTCATCAGGCCCTGGTGACTTGCAGGCACGAAAGCTTATGCTGAAATAAATTTGATAGTCTCTAAGGTGCCACAAGTACTCCTGTTCTTTTAACTTTTCTAAGTGATTTTTAACTTGTTCTTATTTTATTTCATCTTCTAAACCTACCCCCTTCCCATTAGCATTCACTATGTTAGGCATTCCTTCAGACTTCTCGGTGAAGACCGAAACAAAGAAGTCATTAAGCATCTCTGCCATTTCCAAGTTTCCTGTTACTGTTTCTCCCTCGTCACTGAGCAGTGGGCCTACCCTGTCCTTGGTCTTCCTCGTGCTCAGGGGCGGCTCTAGGCACCAGCAAAGCAAGCACGTGCTTGGGGCAGCCCATTTGCAGGGGCGGCAGGGATCCAGCATGGGAGCTGAGAACCAACAGGGGGCCCTGGGAGCTGTAGTTCCTTGGTTAGCTCCCTGCCTATAGAGCCAGCCCTGGAGCAGGGAAAGAACTACATTTCCCAGCATTCCCTTGGCCACTACCAACAGGAAAGAGGGGGAGGGAGGGAGGTAGCTGAGACCTCATGCTGCTGTGAATCGAGAGCTGCAATGTGAAGGTAGGGATACCATATTTTAACATTCAAAAAATAGGACACTCCACGGGGAGGGAGGGTAGCCCCACCCTGCCACCATCCACTCCCTCCGTCTGCCCCGCACAGAAACCCCAACCCATCCAACCCCCCTGCTCCCTGATCACCCCCTCCCAGGACCCCTGCCCCAACTGCCCCCCAGGACCCCACCCCCTACCTGTCACCTGACAAACCCCTGGGACTCCCATGCCTATCCAACTGCTGCCTGTCCCCTGACTGCCCCCCCAACCCCTGACCCATCTAACCCCCCCTTCTCCCTGCCCCTGACTGCCCCCCCAAACCTCCGCCCCATCCAACCCCCCTTGCTCCCTGTCCCTTGACTGCCCCCCCGGAACCCCCTACCCCTTCTCCAACCCCCCAGCGCCCTGACCGTGCCACTCAGACCAGCGTGTCTGGATTCGCGCAGCGCCAGACACGCTGCTGCATACATTCTGCCATGCTCCCCTGCGGAGCCACAGCCCCCGCCCCCCCCCCCTCCTCCCAGCACCTGCCTTCCAGATTTGAACAACTCAAAATTCAGGAGTGCTCAAGCTCAATTTTGGCGGCTGTTACTTCATTTCTCCCAAATCAAATATACTGATCCACTGTAACTTGCTATAGAAATAGTGGCTGTAGCTTTCGCCCAAGGCACAGGTCTCCGGGGAAATGCTCTCAGTCTGGGCCTTGTCCAGGGCAGGGCTTAATTTGTGCCAGAGCTTGCCAGCGCTGAGCCCCGGCACCTCTAGGCTTGGAAGTTCCTAGCCCCGACACCTCTGGAATTCCTGCATCAGTTATGAATGTAAAAAAATTGCTTGAGCCTCGGAACCTCTTTCATTATAAATTAAGCACTGGATCCAGCGGGACCGAGACAGGGCTGATCTTGTTCTGGTCAGGGCTGATCAACTACCACTTGGGATGCAGGCTGGGCTTCAAACTGGTGCTGACTTGGCAGCCACGATGGGTAGTCCCTGGAGAACTTTTCTACCATAAGGCTCAGCTCACATCATCTGGAGCTTAGCCTCAGACAGGTGGTTTTCCAGCTCCTCCTGGTTGGTGCCTTAGCACATAGACTTCAGCGAAGCAGCCACCAGTGTGTATGGATTAGCAAGGCTAGGGCGATACCTGTGGGCATAGGCGCCGACAATTTTTCCACGGGGAAAAATTGGTGGGTGCTCTGCACCCACCGGCAGCACCCCACCCCTCTGCCCCAGCTCACCTCCACCTCTTCCCGAGCGTGCCCGCTTTTCCCCCCTGGCTCCCAGCGCTTGCACCACAAAACAGCTGTGGGCAGGGAGGGGGCGGAGTTGGGGCGAGGACTTTGGGGAAGGGGTTGGAATGGGGGCAGGGCAGCGGCGGGGGAGCGCGAGCACCCACCGGCGCCGGGAAAAGTTGGCGCCTATGCCTGTGGGGAGAGAGGGGAGGGTGAGCATGATCCCAGGAGGCAGAGGAATTATACACGAAACCCAAGCAGGGGTTAATGAGCATGAACTATGCAGTAACGTTTAACAACCCCCAACATTCACACTTCCCTGTGCCATCCCAGAATCACCTCCCCTCTCCTGGCTCCACATTCCCCTGTACTCCCAGCCTCACCCCCGTTCCAGCTCTGGGCTCCATCTCCCCACTGCACCCTCAGAATCACCCCCTGCCAGCTCAGGGCCCCATCTCCACTCTATACCCCAGAATATCTCCTCTCCCAGCTCCAGGCCCCATCTCCCCCCTTGTACCCCCAGAGTCAGCCATCCCTCCTCTGGGCCCCAACTACTCCTGAGCCCCCAGAATCACCCCTCTCCAAACTCTGGGCCCCATCTCCCCCACTGGATCCTCTGAATCATCCCTCCTAGCTCTGGGCTTCATCTCCCCACTGCACCCTCAGAATCACTCCCTCCCAGTTCTGGAAAAATAAATACATCAATGAAGTTGTCTGTAAATTTAAATGAAAATACAGATAATTTCTTTCAAAAATTTCTGCAGATGTTTCAAAATTATTTCCACAGAAATTAAATGTCTATAATTTTTTTTGAAAAATCCATGTTTTAAATATTTCTGCACAATACATGCAAAAATTAATTAATAAATAAACACAAAAATTGTCTGTAAATTTACATGGAAATATAGAGAATTTCTCAAAAAATATTAGATTTTCTCAGAATTACTGCCCAAAACTAAATAAATATCTGTAATTTTTTTTTAAAAAGTTTAAAATATTTCTGCAAAAGTAAACCCATAAAAACCAAAAACAATATCTGTAAATGTACATGGAAATGCAGAGAATTTCTTTTAAAATATTTTCAGATTTTCTCAAAATTGCTGCCCACCCAAAAAAAAAATCCCTGTAATTAAAACAGTGTGTTAATTAATTAATCTATTAATTGCAACATTTAGGCCAAAATGATCTTTAAATTTATACTAACTTGCAGATTATTTTAAAAAATCTAATTTTTTTTTGCAAAAAATAAAATAAATGTTCATCCTTTGGTTCTAGTCGTCGAGAATCAGATGTATATTAACCCAGCCCCCTCCCTCCACTGGAGGAGGGTCAGCTCGGGGGGGGGGGGGGGCAGAGGGGAGCTGGGGAATCCAACCCCTCCCCCCCTCACAGGCTGAGCCACGCTCTAGAGGTCACACCTAGTGTGGCCACTCTCTGCCTCTGGGAGGCCTCTCTATGGTCGCCCGGCTACCATTGCACTTCCGGTCTCTATGGTTTCCCCGCACCATTTCCAGTCTGGTAGCGGCTTGCCGCGCCTCCTTTCCGCTCTAGGCCGCTCACTCTATGGTCGATGCCCGCCAGGACCCGGAAGTGACTCTGCGGGCGGAAACGGGGCGGCGATGCGGTTCCGGGTCACGGAGGGAAGTGGCCCGGCGGGTTACGCAGGGGCCCCGAGAAGGTGAGTGAGGCCCCGCCCCGACCCCCGCAGGGCCCCGGTCCCACCCCGCTCACGGAGCCCTCGCCCCGCCCTCAGCCAGGGGCCTTCTGTCCCCTGGGGCCCCGCCCACCTGACCGCTAAGCCCCGCCCCTAGCCTGGCTCTGAGCCCCGCCCCTCACCTGAGCCGCGCGCTTGACTGCTTGACGGGCGGGGGCGGGGCGGGAGCCAGGACTCCTGGGTTCTCTCCCCGGCTCTGCTCCTGGCGCCCTGAGTGACCTGGAGCGGAGCGAAGCGAACCCCCCCCCCCCACACACACACACACACACACACTTCCCTCCCGCGGGTCCGGTTCCCCTCTGCCATGGGGAGGGTGATTCCCGGCTGCGGCCTCCAGCGCTCGGACCCCCCGGCCCGCCCCGCCCTCCACAGCTGCCTTCGGCCTAAAACCCACGAGAGTTAATGATTCTCGCAATACGTGCTGGGCTCAGTTCTTTGCCGTCTGCTTTCGGGGCGTGTTCGCGCCCCAGCTTCCCACGGCAGCTGTTAGGTGTCGACCCTCCCCTTTGTGTTTGATAAGGGGAAGCCGAGGTTCTCGCTCCACGAGCCGGGGCGCGAAGAAACACCCCGCAGCTACCACAAAACCCAGAAGAGCTGGCAACCCCCACCTTGTACAGCGCCTTGCGTGGGGCGGCAGCGTCACCTAGTGGGTGAGCCTTGGACTCTGATTCATCAGACCCGGCTTCTGTTCCTGGCTCTGCCGCTCGCCTGTGCGACCCTGGGCAAGTCACTTAGGCCTGAATGCACAAAAGGATTTAGTTGTCCTGGCATCTGGAAGAATCACTGCAATTCACAAAGCCTGGGTTAGGTGCCTAAGCTGTCTAAGCAATGAATGGGCAGAGATCAGTGCCTTAGACCGAGATGCATGGCTCCACACTAGTCAGGGAGCCACCTAAGCTATCCAAATGTGCTAAGCCCCCACCCGCCACCTGTGTCTCAGAGATAGATGCCTAAGTCCAGGCAGCAGGAAAGTGCCAATTTCTGCTAGCGAGCAGCTGGGAACCCTCTTTGGCATGAGATGCCTTATGCCAGTGGCTCTCAAACTTTTTTACTGGTGACCCCTTTATATAGCAAGACTCTGAGTGTGACCCCCCCCTTATAAATTAAAAACACTTTTTTATTTATTTAACACCATTATAAATGCTGGAGGCAAAGCGGGGTTTGGGGTGGAGGTTGACAGCTCGCGACCCCCCAAGTAATAACCTCACGACCCCCTGAGGGGTCACGACCCCCAGTTTGAGAACCCCTGCCTTATGCCATTTTAGCAAGAAGCTAAGGGAAGGAAGAAAGTTTTAACCCAGTGGTTAGGATACTCACCTGGTATGTGAGAGACTCATGTTCTGTTCCCCCTCTGCCCTAAGCACCAGGCTGCAGAATCATTCTCACTCGCTTTCTGAGCCCAATGACTCTTTAGACAGAAGAAAGGGCGTGCGAGAGAGAGCACACGAGCGTGACTGCATAGTATAGTGGTTAGAGCACTCGCCCGGACGGTGGAAGACCCAAGATTCAGTTCTCTTGCTCCAATGACTCTTTAATTATTATGTAATTATAATTCAACCCCCCCCCCCCCCCCCGTGGTTGCTTTGTATGAACTCACTTGAGAGGCCCAATCTGGTCGGCAGCTTCTGAACCTGCTTAACCAGATCAGGCCCCACTTGTGATTAAGGCAGGCAAACAGCTATCTTCCCCGATCTGTGAATCACTCTGAGCTCTAGGCAGGAGAGAGGCATCCGGACACCTGGCGCGGGGCTGCTGTGTGCCTCCCTAGAGGCAGAAACGATAGGCACCTAGGTGCTGAGTGAGTTTAGGCATCATAGGGTTTGCTGCGGGAGGGGGAGTTAGTCGCAGTGATGCTGAAACCAGGACTTGGGCGCCTAAAATAGGGACTTTGGCACCTAACTCTGTTGTGCCTTCAGGCCTTACCCTCTCTGAGCCTTACTTACCCCATCTTTAAAATGGGAATAATGACACTTTATAAAATGCTTTGAGATCTGTGGATGAGAAGTGCCATAGAAGAGCTCTGTGTAGCTCGTAAGCTTCTCTCACCAACAGAAGTTGGTCCAAGAAAGGATGTTACCTCACCCACCTTGTCTCTCATATGTAAGAGCTAGGCGTTATTATCTACAG
The DNA here is from genome assembly GCF_028017835.1 of Emys orbicularis. Classification (NCBI taxonomy): domain Eukaryota; kingdom Metazoa; phylum Chordata; order Testudines; family Emydidae; genus Emys; species Emys orbicularis. Next base: position 17,705,766 of record NC_088703.1, on the reverse strand, counting down.
AGGAAGATGGATTGTCTGTGCGGGAAAGTTTTACCAGTTAAACTGGTTTAATTATACTAGTATACTTAAACTTCTACTGTGATACTGGTATAAGTCCCACAGGGACGCTCTGATTCTGGTATATGAGTGCTTCCTTTTGGTTAACTTAAACCCCTTCCAAAGCAACATAAACTAACCCCAAACAAGGACCTCTCACATCGACAGAGAAGAGCAACAAGAATGATTAAAGGTCTTGAGAACATGACCTATGAAGGAAGGCTGAAAGAATTGGGTTTGTTTAGTTTGGAAAAGAGAAGACAGAGGGGACATGATAGCAGTTTTCAGGTATCTAAAAGGGTGTCATAAGGAGGAGGGAGAAAACTTGTTCACCTTAGCCTCTAAGGATAGAACAAGAAGCAATGGGTTTAAACTGCAGCAAGGGAGGTTTAGGTTGGACATTAGGAAAAAGTTCCTAACTGTCAGGGTGGTTAAACACTGGAATAAATTGCCTAGGGAGGTTGTGGAATCTCCATCTCTGGAGATATTTAAGAGTAGGTTAGATAAATGTCTATCAGGAATGGTCTAGACAGTATTTGGTCCTGCCATGCGGGCAGGGGACTGGACTCAATGACCTCTTGAGGTCCCTTCCAGTCCTAGAATCCTAGACACCTGGAGCGCTTTGCTTGCATAATACTAATACCTCCCTCTTATCTAGTGCTTTTAACCCAGTCTCAAAGCACTTTACAAAGGAAGTCAGTATCATTACCCCCAATCTGTGGCACAGGGACGCGGGGGGGGTATTGTCTTGCCCAAGGTCACCCAGCAGGGCAGAACTGGGAATAGAACCCAGGTGTCCTGAGTCCCAATGTCTCTCCACTAGGCCCCACAGCCCGCTCTACCAGCAAAGCGCTCCTAGCGTGGGTGCAGCTTTACCAGCCAAACTGTGCTGGCCTATATCAGATGAGCGTCCACCCAGAGAGTTAGACCAGTAAAACTCTAGCACTTTAAACTCCCACCTGAGCCCATAGCAGTGTAACTAAGCTAAGGGTTGGTACTGATACTTGCCACCCCCTACCCAGCACTTACTCCGGGCGCAGCCCTTTCAAATCCCTCCCCTTTCCACACCTTGCTCACCCCTTCCCACAAACATTCTTGCTCTTCCAACGCTCCTGTCTGTGCTCCGTGTCAGCTGAGGGCCCCATAAGGAGGAGAGGCGCTTAGGCTGGTAGGCAGAGAATGGGACTACTTGGGCAAGAGGCAGCTGTGCTATTTAGATTCATGGAGTTTAAGGCCAGAAGTGACCCCAGATCATCTAGTCTGATATCACAAGCCACCGACAACCACCCAGCAGCTGCTGTTCCTTGTCTCTCTCTCTCTGTTTCAGGTTTTGCATGAAGCACGTCCCTGCAGCCCTACTCAAAGCAGCATCTGGTGACGTTTCCAACCCCCCTACCACCACCACCCCAGGCTCCTCCACATGGCACTGATGCATACCCAGCCCTCCGGTGAGCCCTGAGCGCTTCCCCCGCCATTGGCACAGAGATACATTCCCCCCCCTTGCCCATTCGGCCCGGAACGAAGCGGCCATGGCTGAAGCCGTCCATTACATCCACCTGCAGAACTTCAGCAAGTCCCTGCTGGAGACACTGAACGGGCAGCGCCTGGGCGGGCACTTCTGCGATGTGACTGTGCACATCCACGAGGCCACCCTGCGGGCCCACCGGTGCGTGCTGGCCGCTGGCAGCCCCTTCTTCCACGACAAGCTGCTGCTGGGCTACTCGGAGATTGAGGTGCCCGCCGTGGTGCCCAGCCAGGTGGTGCAGCAGCTGGTGGAGTTCATGTACAGCGGCTCCCTGGTGGTGGCGCAGTCCGAGGCCTTGCAGATCCTGACGGCCGCCTCCATCCTCCAGATCAAGACAGTCATCGATGAGTGCACCCAGATCATCTCCCAGAGCCGTAGCCCCAAGCCGCCCACCGCTGCCCCCTCCGTGCCCCTCGCCGTCCCCAGGCCGCTGGTCGTCAAGCCCCAGGAGCAAACCAAGGAGAGCCCAGGTGCTGTCGGTCTCCCAGCCTCCCGGCCCGGTGAGATGGAGCCCCCTGGCACCGCCCAGCTGGAGGCCCCCAAGCTGCTGTGCGCCTCAGAGGTGCGCTACAAGCTCCGCGACCTGCTCTCCTCCCAGCAGAGGCAGCTGGGGGAGGCCAGAGAGAGGGCAGCGTCCGAGGGGGAACTGGCAGCCGCCGGCAGCGACGGTGAGGGGCCCTACAGCGGGCTGCACCCAACCGAGGCTCAGCCCAGCTGCCACAGCCGCAAGCAGCGCCAGCCGGTGCGGCTCCAGCTTTCCGACGCCTTGCCTGTCATCATCAAGGACGAGGAGGAGGAGGAGGAAGACGAGGAGGAGGAGGAGGGCGGGGGAAAGATGACCTGCTTTGGGGAATGTAGCGGGGGAGCCTTCCCCAGCTGCAGCGAGGCCAAAGACACGGGGGGCGGGAGCGGCGGAGGCGGGGCGGGCAGGAAGGACGGCGTCCAGCTAGACTACCCCGCCGTGGAGGGGCAGGATTTCTTCGGTGGGCAGGACGTCTTCTCCGAGTCATTCATCCCAGCCTGGCAGAGCGAGGAGGGCGGCCAGGGGGCGGCCCGGGAGGGCGAGAAGTTCCGCACCGATTGCAGCCTGGAGGCCTCCAACATGAGGACGCTGGCTGGAGACTTCAAGCCAGCCCCGGCCGGCTTCCCAGCCCAGGCGCCCGAGCCCCGCAGCTTGGCGTTCGTCTCCTCCCTGGGCATCCAGCGGGAGCTGAAAGCCGAGGTGAGCGCCGCCGGACCCGGCACCACCACCACCACCAGCATCTTCCAGTTCCACCTGCCGCAGCCCGGCGTGGCCCAGAGCTTCTACAGCGTCCAGCAGGAGGCCGGCGCCGCCAACATGGTACAGCTCAGCCCCGGCGCCATGGTGACGGGCTCCCTGCACGGCGAGCAGGCCCAGCGCCCGGGGCCTTCCCGCTGCTCCGAACCCTCCTACCAGTGCAGCCACTGCCAGAAGACCTTCAGCTCCCGCAAGAATTACACCAAGCACATGTTTATCCACTCAGGTGAGGGGGTGGGTGGGTGGTCGTGCGGCGCTGGGGGCAGATACCCTTTGCTCCCTCCCCGGCTGCTATAAGCCGCAGGGTGAATTCTCTCACTGTGATTGGCTGGAAGAGCCTCAGCAGGGGCGGCACCGGAGGCTCAGCCAATGAATAGCCTGGGTGGTGCCAGGGCGCTCATGGGCAGCGACTGTGATGACCGCCCTCACGGCTGACATCCCCAGGGTCGAACCAGGGGCCTCCTAAGCTGGGGTCATGTGGTGCAGTGTAGGAGGGTGTTCAATCACTATGTGTGCGGAAGAAGCAGAGGGCTTTTGCTATCTGATCTGGATCACCCTGGTGACTCTCCACCCCTCCGTCCCACTTGGCTGAGGGTCTCTGCTCCAGGTACTCCCCTCTGGCCAGGGCTCTGAGCTGTCCCCTCCTGGAGAGTCTGCCCCAGCGGTGAGACGATCCCCACCTCCATCCCCGATGGCTGAGAGCCAGTCTGTCCTTGGCCAAAGCACACTGGCCACCTCTCGTTCACCCCAGCTGGGGTCACGCAGAGCTGTGTAGAAAGGGGCTCTCCCCTCCCTTCTCTGGGACAGCAGGCCTCTGGGATTGGGGTGCCCAGCATGAGTGAAGGGTCTCCCCAGAGCTTTAGAGAGAGGGACCCCTCTGCTCCCAGGGAGGAAATCCACCTATATACAGAGGCCAGTTTCCAATGGATGGGCCGTTTCTTCCCCAGGAGCTGTCAGCTAGGAAGCTGGGATTTGAGGGGTGGGGGGCAGTGTGTCAGGACTGGGGATGAGCCCTAGGAAGCCAGGACGGAGGCCGGGGTGGGATGTGAGGCCTGGGGCTCTGCCCTAGAAAGCCGGAATCAGGGGGGGTCGGGGCTGGGGCTGAGCCAGGGGTATCTGGGAAGCTGATCCGCTGCACATGACGGGTTCTGGACTCACTGACCCTGGAGCTCCCTTCCAGTCCTACATCCTCCTGTGCTGCTGTCTTGCAGGCGAGAAGCCCCACCAGTGCAGCATCTGCTGGCGCTCCTTCTCACTGCGGGACTACCTGCTGAAGCACATGGTGACGCACACGGGCGTGCGGGCCTTCCAGTGCTCCATCTGCTGCAAGCGCTTCACCCAGAAGAGCTCCCTCAACGTCCACATGCGCACGCACCGCCCCGAGCGCTTCCAGTGCTGTATCTGCAACAAGTACTTCTCCCACCGCACCCTGCTCGAGCGCCACGTGGCCACCCACACCGCTTGGAAAGCCGGCGAGCCCGACGTGGCCGGAGGCGCCTGGAAGGAGAAGCCTGACCCGGGAGAAGGCGCCAGCGTCACCGCCTGGAAAGGGGACCCAGCCGCCGAGGGCGCCATGGTGGCGTGGAAAGGGGACCCGGGCGGGGAAGGCACCATGGTGGCGTGGAAAGGGGACCCGGGCGGGGAAGGCACCATCGCAGCCTGGAAGGGGGACTCTGTTGCAGAGGGGGCTCTCCCCACCCAGCCTGCGTGGAAAGGGGACCCTGCTGGAGATGGCCCCATGCCAGCCCACACAGCCTAAGAGAGGGGCCCGGCTGGAGTGGGCACAGGTAAAGAGGGGACCAAAGTGGGCCCATCTCAGCCCAGCCAGCCTGGAAAGGGTCCCAGGCCTAGCACAACCCATGTGCCCTGGAAAGAAGCCGTAGAGTAACCCACTCAGCTCAGAGAGGCATCTGGGGTACCAGTTACTTTCCTGATGCCCCCCACCCCAGCCGGTACGACGTGCACTCAGGACCGACTGGCTTGGTCAAGTCCTGATTTGATCTCCAAGGTGAGTTCTCTCTGTGGGCTCAACTCCCTTCCGAGCCCCGCAATGGGCCATGCCCTGTGGACGCTCCCTCCTCCCAGTCACACCGGTTGGGAGCAGTACCGTCCCCTCCAGCAGACCATCTCTGAGCCAGGTGACAGAAACCAACGGAAACCCTAGCAGTGACCAAAGAGTCTGTCCGGCTCCCTGGGGAAGGGACAGAAAGGAACTGCACAGCTATGGAGCCCCTAAACCTTCCTTTGTGAGCAGCTGTTCCTCCATCTTCAGGCGTTCAGAGGTGGATCAGAGTTCTAGCTACTCCCTGGCTACAGAATCCCTCACTTGCCATCGGCGTTCTCCAGCAGCCCTTGTCATTACAAAGAGGAACTTCCTGATGTTTGCCTGAGTCTGCGGACAGCCTGAAACAGGCCCTGGGAGAGGCGCAAACTACCCCTTTGGTTATTAACCCTGAAACTTAACAATGACCGTTTAAATGTCGGCATCACTAACTGCAGCTCTCCCAGTAGTTTTAGCAGCCACATCCAGCTAACGTACTTGTCCCACAATGCCAAACAATTCCCCAGTTCTCAAATCTCCCCGCTCACTCCCCGATCGCCCCCTGAGAACATGTATAAGACAGGGTTTGAAGAGCAGTGGGGCACAGAAAATTTAAGGGCAGAGTAACTAGAGTTCAATATAAAATAAATAACACACTGACGAGGCACTGATTGCGCTGACGGAGGGGTTGCCGGCAGCCGGTGAACCCCTCCTTCTGTCTAAAAATATTGCACCCATAAGTCATACCTGAGAACACTTAAATGGAAGGAGATTAGAGAGCAGAAGTGGGTGAAATTTTTTAACCAAACCTTTTTTCAATGTAAAATGCAGATTTGGCAATGCCAAAAAGTTTCACAAATTCGTGTCGGTTTTGCCAAATGGTTTTGAGGAGAAAAAAAATTAAAAATAACATTCTGAAGAAATCAAAATGTTTCATTCGGACTTTTCTGGGGGGAAAATCCTTTTGGTTTTTCAATTTGAAATCTCCTTGAATTTTATTTTTTAAAAATAAAAATGCTCAAAACAAAACATATCCCTTTTGTTGGTTCAAAATACTTGTTTCAAAATTTCCTTTTATTTTAAAAAAAGGTCATGTTTAAAAATGCTCAAAATCAAGCCAAAATATTTAGATATTTTGTTTCAAAATGACTTGGTGTTTAGAAAGGTCCTTTACTTTTACTTTTTCAAACTAAATAAAGGTTTAAAATACTCAAAATCAAAATGTTTCAACCCCAAATGAATTTTTTTTACTTTGATTTGCTGAAAATTTTCCTTTTCAGTCCAACCCGAAATGATTTTTTCCCCCAATTTTTAAAATCACCAAGGAACCAAAAAGACCTGTTCTTAGTCCCACAAGATTAAAGAATCACTTTCTTCTGTTTTCCCAGTGTCCATTCATTCATGCATTCTCCTGCTGGTGGAGCGTAGAGTGAACACTTCGGATCACCTATTTCCAAAGAGCCCAGCCTCCTGCCAATGTTGTGGCCTGCTCTATATTAAGGCTGAGGCGGGCCAGGTTGGAAGCCATGACCTTCCTCCAGCATGTGTGAGGCTGACCATGAGGTCTTCTCCATCCAGCTTTTGTTGGATCATGCGTAAAGCTGGGGGGCTGGTATTGACTCCGATGTACTGAGCAGATGGCCAAGCCACTGAGTCACTTGGGAAGACATTGGAGGCCAGCTGGGCTCAACACTTGACATCTTCGTTCATAATGTGATAAAACCATCATATGCCTTCAATACCCAGCATCCCCTCTGCAGTAATCAACAGTTCTGTGGCTGATCCGTTTCAGTTCCTGTTGTGTTGCCATGAAGGCCTCGTTCATGCACTGCTCCAGGCAGAGAGACCTTGGGGGCCGGACCTGAACTTTTCCCAGCTCCTGGAGCAAAGATCTCACACACCTATATTCTGCCGCAGTCACTACAAGAGGACATTGAGCGGGACACAACAGTTTAGGCTGCTGCTGATTGGGGTCTGGGAACGAGTTCCCTCTACCACGGAAACCCTGGGGGAACCCCCACTTAGCATCACAGAGGTCAAGGCCAGAAGGGACCATTAGATCATCTGTCTAACCTTCTCTATAGCTAGGCTTGGCAGAATTCGATTTTTATTTTTTTTTATAATTTCGATGGATAATATCAATGTTTATTTGAAGCATTTTTTTTTCAATTTTTATCAATTTACATTTTTACAGGTGCACAAAATTATGGGTTTTAAGTGGTTTTTTTCCTTGATTTTTATCAATTTAAGTTTTCGTAGTTGCTGGAAATTGGGGGGCAGAGACAATCATTATTTAATGACCATAGACATTGAGATTAAAAGGTAAAGCTTTTTAACCGTGAAAACACAAATTGTCGCCATCATAAGTCAAATGTACAAACTAAATAGCCCTAAGTCAAACTTAGGAAGTTCTCAAGCAGCATTTTTCTTACTTTGCCTAGCTGTGAATTTCAATTATTATCGATGGAAATATTTTATCTTCAGTTTGTGGTTGTCTGGTGAAATAGATGTTCATCAGCGTTTACTGATAAAAATCGAATCCTTCCAAGCCTTCGTACAGCACCAGCCACAGCCACCACCCAGAACCCTGCTCACTATACCTGAGAGCCAGAGAGTCACTTTCTGAGCCCCTGTGTGGGCCTAACTAGTAGCAAATTCTGGGGGAAAGAGGAAGTGCCCAGCTGTGGGGACTGGAGAGGCCCCACCAGTTCAGGGGCAGGAGATTGGAGTCAGCCGAGGAGAAGGAATGGATCCCCCCCCCTATTTGGTGTGGGACATAATCTGGGTTTGTTGAGCTCACTGCTCTCTCTGGCCATGCGGCATATTGATGTTGCACAGCCAAGCTTTTCCCATGACTTTGGGTATGTCTTCGCTACACCGTTAACCCCGGTGATTAGCACCCAGGTTAAGCTAGCCCAGGAGTGAGCATCCTCACAGCAAGCCCTGTGCCCATGTTACTATTTCTTCATGCACACTAGGATTCTTTCCTCATCAGTTGTGGAAGAACTCATCCGTCCTTCAGGGAAAGGCGTTGGAGGAGATCAGTGCTCAAGTGATGGAGAATCCATCACCATCCTTGGGAAATTGTTCCAATGGTTAATTACCGTCACTGTCAAAAATTTATTTCGAGTCTGAATTTGTCTAGTTTCAACTTCTAGCCATTGGATCGTGTTAGACCTTTCTCTGCTGGATTGAAGAGCCTGTTATTAAATATTTGTTCCCTATGTAGGTACTTATAGATGAGATAAAGGCACCCCTGAACCTTCTCTTTGTAAAGCTAAAGCTCTTTGAATCTATCACTGTAGGGCGTGTTTTCTAATCCTTTAATCAGTCGTGTGGCTCTTCTCTGAACTCTCCAATTGATCAACATACTTGCTGAGGACTGAAGGTGAACTGTAATGAAGACAGCCCCTCTCGGTGTCCCATGTACCTCACTTGAGATCAGGCGAGGTGTTTCTGTTAACAGGCTCTAGATTTTAGCATTGGGCGTGGACCTGGAAATGAGGTGTTCTCCAGCTCCATTGGAGCCCACGTCTACTGGGTTTGTCTATGTGGGATGGGGGGGAGGTGAGTGCCCCACTTCTTGGGACCCCAGTTGGTTCAGGGAGTTAAAAGTATGAGCCTGGAGTTCGCTGCGGATACGGAGCGTTCAGCTAGCTGCAGCACTCCGCATGCCGGGGGCTTTCCCAGCAGCAGGGAATGACCCTGCAACCTGCAGCGTTCTGACTGATTCCTTGACGTCCATCCTCTACTCTCCCGATTCACACATGCGCTTCCTGGGCAGTGGGTCTGGACATGCCACAGGTTGCGCTGTAGGGCTGAAGAGAGCCAGGATGGTTGAATGGCAGGATCTGAGCTCACGTTGCCAGTCAGAGCAGTCTAGACTCTGACGGGGGGCTCGGCGGTCACAAGTCATAGACTTTAAGGCCAGCAGGGACCATTGTGATTATCTAGTCACAGAACCTCACCCACCCACTCCTGTAACAGACCCCTAACCTCTGGCTGAGTTACCGAAGTCCCCAAATCATGATTTAAAAACTTCAAGTTACAGAGAATCCACCATTTACACTAGTTTAAACTTGAAAGTGACCCGTGCTCCATGCTGCAGAGGAAGGCGAAACCCCCCCAGGGTCTCTGCCAATCTGACCATGGGGAAAATTCCTTCCCAACCCCAAATATGCCAATCAGTTGGACCCTGAGCATGTGGGCAAGACCCACCAGCCAGACACCTGGGAATGAATTCGCTGTAGTAAGTCAGAGCCTGTCCCATCCCTGGCCGTTGGAGATATTTGCTGCTATCATTTGCATTTGGGCCAGATGTTGTAGGCAATCTCATACTATCCCCTGCATAAACTTTTCAAGCTTGAAGACAGTTATGTTTTCAGCCCTCGCTGCTTCCCTTGGGAGGCTGTTCCAGAACTTCACTCCTCTGATAGAAACCTTCATCTAATTTCAACTTCTGTTGGTGAGAGAGACAAGCTTTCAAGCTTAGGGCAGGTCTCCACTACAGGGTTAAGTCGACCTAAGTTACGCAACTCCAGCTATGTCATGTAGCTTAGGTCGACTGACTGCGGTGTCTACACCGTGCTGGGTCGATGGGAGAAACTCTCCTGTCAACATACTTTACGCTTCTCGTTCTGGTGGAGTACTGGAGTCGACAGGAGAGTGATCTGCAGTCTTCACTAGACCCACTAAATCAACCTCCGGTGGATCGCTCGGTAAGTGTAGACATACCCTTTCACAGAGCTGTTCAGAAGAAGACACTGTGTAAGCTCGAAATGATCATCTCTTTCACCAACGTCCCATAAAAGCTATTACATCACCCACCTTGTTTCTCTCATATTCCGGGGCCAACACGGCTACAGCAATACTTCAGACAATATTTTTTTACTAGCACAAATTCTGGCTATAGGCCAGGCTCAAGCCACGTGGGCACTTTATAAAATACTACCCTGTTAGGGCTTGGTTGAAAAATTCCCAAATTGCATTTTTGACAGAATTACTTTCTCCCTGTGGAAAGAGTCAGATTTCCTCAACAATTTTTGGTTGTGGGTTATTTTTTGTTTGTTTTGTGTTGTATTTTTGTTGTTGTTTGTTTTGTTGCTGGAAAATGTTTCCGTTTTTGGGCAAAAACCTTTCAACAAAAACCTTCACAATGCTCCACTCGTGAACAAAACTCCATTTTCCAACTGGACCAGACATTCTGATATTGGTTTAAATGAGGCTTATTTGGGGTTAGTTTAATTCAGTTAGGAATCAGCCTAACCTAAACTTAATGATTAAAGGAGTAGAAAACAGGTTGTATAGTAATAGACTCATGGAGCTTAATCTATTTAGTTTAACAAAGAGAAGGTTATGGGGTGACAATTATCCCAGTCTTTAAGTACGTGCATGGGGAACAAATATTTGACAATGGGTTCTTCAGTCTAGCAGACAAGGTCTAAGAAGATCCAATGGCTGGCAGTTGGACAAATTCAGGCAGGAAATTTTTAACAGTGAGGGGAATTAATCATTGGAACAACTTGCCAGGAGTTGTGATAGATTCTCCATCAGTGCAATTATTAACTCAAGATTGAATGTTGTTGTTGTTGTTGTTTTGTTTTTTAATTGATCTAGATCAACAGAATTATTTGGGGGCCTGGCCTGTGTCATACAGGAGGTCAGACTATGTGATCACAATGGTCCCTTGTGGCTTTGGAATCTTTGACTCTATAAACTGCAACAAGATGCTCTGAAACTGGCTTTGCCCTGGTTTAAAAATCATCCTTTTAGTTTATTCCTAGATTTGGGGGCCAGAAGTGACCACTGTGATCATCCAGTCTGACCTCCAGTGAAACACAGACCAGTGAACTGCCCCCCAATAATCCCTGTTTGAACTAGAGCAGATCTTGAAGAAAAAATCCACTCTTGATTTTAAAATGGCCACCATGACCCATGACCGCTGGTGGGAACTTCCCCAGGGCCATTATAACCACCACAGGGAGTGTAACTGCAACTGAAGTTATGCAATTCAGAGTAGTCTAGTAAATAAAGCACTGGATGCTGGTGGTTAGGAAAGGGAGGGGGTGGACTAGATGACCTCTCAAGGTCCCTTCCAGACATTTCTGTGATTCCGTGGGAGTGGTGTGTTGGCAGTGGGAGGTTTTGAATATGAAGCGAAGATCGTAAAACTTCACAGACAGTAAAGTTACTTACGTCTACACTACAAATAAAGACCCAATGCAGCCTTGGGTCAACTGACTCGGGATCACGGGGATCACGCTACTTGGCTAAAAGTAGCAGTGTAGACATTCGGGCTCAGGTTGGAATCCGGGCTCTGAAACCTGGGGAGCAGGGTATGTCCCAGATCCCAGGCTCCAGCCCAAGATTGAACATCTACACTGCTATTTTTAGCCCCATAGCACAAGCCCGGCTCAATTGACCCTGTCTCTGAGATTTGCTGGCATGTTTTTTTTTGTTTGTTTGTTTTTTTGTGTGGTGTAGACATTCAATTATGACCTGAACATAAGAATTCCCAGTACAGAGTTATGCTCAACCAAGCACAGAACAGAACCAGACCATGTACGACCTTCACTTTCAGTCAAACCAGCTGGAATGTTGACTGTTAACAGCTCATGAACCTCAGGCCAAGAGTAATTGCCGATAATGGCCAATAAGTCCGAATCATGAATGCATTTGAGAAAAACTGTCATGTGCTCAGAGATTTAAAGCTGGAGGGGCCGACTGTGATCATCTAGAGAACCTCACCCAGTAATTCCTGCACTGTGCCTAACCATTTGGCAGGGTATAGCATTTAGAAAAAGACATCCAATTCTGATGGGAAATCTACAAATCCCTCAGGAATCTGTTCCATGGGCTCAGGACCATCGCCTTCAAAAAGCTGCATCTTCTTTCCGTTTTGAATTTTTCTAGCTTCCATCCTCCAGCCACTGGATTGCCTTAGGCCATTGTCTGCCAGGCTAAAGTTTCAAAGCAGGAGACTACGCTGATTTACACCAGCTGAGAATATGGCCCTAAATGCATCAGTAGCGTCTTGATACTGCGTTTGTACATGGACAATTGGCAAATGGAAAAAGGCAAAATTCACTGAACACGTTATGTGCTCCAAACCTTTTGCCCGGCTCTGTTCTTGTTAGCCATGAGTAAGCGAGATTCCACTGTGGCTTATGCATCATCAGTACAACCATGAGCTGTCACGACGGATGATACCATTAACCATTAAAAAAACCCCATCTTTAAGCAGATCTTAGCTGAAGTTGTTGATAACCACACAAATTCAAATTAGAAATAAGGCACACATTTTTTAACAGTGAGGGTAATTGACCACTGGAGCAAACTACCCATGGAAGTGATGGATTTTCCGTCTCTTGAGATTTTCAAATCCAGACTGGATTCATAGCTCCTAAGGTGAGAAGGAACCACTGTGACCATCTAGTTTAACCTCCTGTATAGCACTGGCCAGAGAACGGCCCCAAAATAATTGGATGTTTTTCTAAAAGATCTGCTCTAGGAATTATTTCGGGGCCGTTCTCTGGCCTGTGCTATACAGGAGGTCAGATTAGATCATCACAATGGTCCCTTCTGGCCTTCGAATCTTTGAGTTTTTGTTTGAACTGGAGCTGATCTCTTAGAAAAGCACCCAGTCTTGATTTAAAAATTGCCAGTGATGGAGAATCGACCACCGCCCTTGGTAAATTGTTCCATTGGTGAATTACACTCACTGTTAAAAACATGGTGTCAAGTATCAGAGAGGTACCCGTGTTAGGCTGGATCTGTAAAAAGCAACGGAGAGTCCTGTGGCACCTTTAAGACTGACAGATGTATTGGAGCATAAGCTTTTGTGGGTGAATGCCCACTTCGTCGGATTCATGTAATAGCATGCCATTACATGCATCCGACGAAGTGGGCATTCACCCACGAAAGCTTATGCTCCAATACATCAGTTAGTCTTAAAGGTGCCACAGGACTCTCTGCTGCTGTTAAAAACATGTATACCTTATTTCCCCTCTGAATTTGTCTAGCTTCAACTTCCAACTATTGGATCTTGTTTGACCTTGTTTGTCTTCTAGGTAAGTATTGACAGGGATCAAGTCATCCCTCAACAGTCTCTTTGTTAAGCGAAATAGATTGAGCTCCTTGACTCATGTTTTCCAATCCTTTAATCATTCTCATGGCTCTTCTTTGAACCCTCTCCAGTTTATAAAGATGCTCTTTGAATTGTCGGCATGAGAACTGGACACAGTCGACCAGCAAGAATCACACCAGTGTCAAATACTGAGTAAACGAATTTCTTTACTCCTACTCCAATTCCCCTGTTTATATGTCCCAGGATGCCTTTCTGGAAGATGCTTTAGCCGAACACAAGTTATTGGAATTAATGCATGGGTAACTGGGTGAAATTCTCTGGCCTGTGTTATGTAGGCAGTCTGACTGGCTGACCTAAGGGTTCTCTCTGGCCTTAAAACCATCTGTGAATCTATGCCCCCTACCTGGTGCAGTCGTTTACCTGAGACCGAAGTGTGCAGAATAAACACTTTGAGAATATTTTACATTCCGCTTGCACAAGGCAACATGTGGCTAAGACGAGTTAGCCCCATGGAGACCAATCACAGTGGAACTTCCCCAGGGCTATTATAACTGAAGTCTAACTGCAATTTCAGACAAGAAACTTTTAATAGCCCCTGATGTAGCTAATTTGCTGGCTGCTTCTCTGGGAGGCTCCAAAGGCCTCGCTCATCCCCTTGATGTTTATTTACGCTTCCCATCATGAGATGCCTGGGACGACTCGTGTTTTAATAAATCCCGATGCAAATGGCTGCAATTTTGCATCATTGTTCCTGGTGTGCCAGTGGGCCATTTCCCCCACGGGCAAACATCTCTGCGCAGAGAAGTTTGATGCTATGCCAGAGAGATGATGAAATCCAAAGACTCTCCATTCCAAATGGCTATTCTCAGAAAACTGGAGCTGGGGCTTGGGTCAAGGTGGGTTTAGGCTGCGCTATTGTGAATCGAAGACGTGTATGAAAGGACCAGGTGGGAGTGACTCGGTGGAAAAAATCTAAGTCGAGTCAGCTAGGTTTTCAAGCCAGCTCTTCAGCTGGTGTAAATCAGTTTAGCGCCTTTCGCTTCAATGGAGCTATGGCTGATTTACCCCAGCTGGGATCTGGCCCCATAGAGTGGTGGCCGATTTACACTACCCGGGGACCTGACCCCTTAATGTTTATAGCAATAAGCAAACAGGTCACGCAATCAGCAAAGGGAACAGAAAGCTGCCCAGCTGGGATTTCACCACCAGTCCTGTGAGCCCTGTGCGTGGAACCTGCCACTTTCACACCCACCCCATCACGTGTATTCCCCTGATCACGGGGAAACTGAGTTGAAGGTGTTCTCATGTTCACCAGAGGCCAGATGGGCCTCCTCCTACATGGCCTCCTGCGCCACGTTAGCTGGGCACCTCATAAACGTTAATGAATTTATCCCACAACAAGCAGGCAGGAAGGATGGGGAAAGTAAGTCATAGGTTGATGGAGTCCCGAGTTGACACAGGGAGTGTGTGGAAGAGCTGGGAACTGAATCCACCTCTCCAGGCCTAGTGTTGTGTCTTAATCAGCACGAAGGTTCCTCATGTTTGCAGTGACTCTAGCAGATCTTGAGAGGCATTTTCATAGCTGGGCCTCTATACAGTGTATTCTGTGGCCTGCCTTACTGTTGCTGGTGAGTCGGGATGGTCAGAAACTGGGAATTCCGTCCGGCAGGAAATTAGATGTTTCTATTTTCCCCATTCCAAACTGAACGAAAAGCCAAAATTTAAGATTTCCCACGGCCGAAAAATTCAGAAAAATTCCAATTCAGAACCATCATTGTGACAGCAGCGAATCATTTCAGTATGGTAAAAATATTTCGTTTCGGTGTCAATTCATTTTGTTTTGACGTTTATATTATAGTAACGCATTAAATATAATAGATTGGATAAACTATGTGGATATATAATATTAAAATATGAATTGTAATAGAATAGCAAAGTTTAAATGAAAGGAATGGAAGCAATACTGACCCCAAAAAAGGTAGGTGTAAATATAAGATTAAAATTAATATTTTACTAGAATATTAATGTTGAAAGAAAATGAAGCAAAATAATAAAAGTTAAAACATGCGTAAGATTAAAATCAATATTTTAATATAAGTTGAAATGAAATTAATGAGGCACAACCAACGGTGGCCAATTACCCACTGGGCCAATGGGGCCCATGCCCAGGGACAATTGGGGCACCAGAAAAATGGGTGCCCCAGCACCCTGGCCCACTTCACCCACCCAGTGCTCCTGCCGGGAAGCAGGGTTGGGGCGTGGGGGCTTGCTCCACTCTGCCCGCCCGGCACTCTAGGAGGCCAAATTCACATACCTGGTAAGTAGTCACGTTGTAACCATCACCCTGTTGTCTAAAGGCCCTGGCTGGCTCTAGGAGTCTTTACCATTCCGCAGTTGAAGCTGGAACAAGCACATGGGCTGAAAGACGCCTCTCCAAATACTCAGTAAGTGGCTGGTGGTGCATAGCTCCCCTGCTTCTATGAGGCCCCATCTGCAAGCTTTCTGCCCCGGGGAATTCTTGTGCTGAAGCGGCATTTTATGGGTCCCCCTCCCCAGTCTGCTCTTCTGATTAGAGATGGTGTCATGTCAAACATGGCCCCCTATCAGGGCCGGCTCCAGGCACCAGCTAAAGAAGCAGGTGCTTGGGGCAGCCAATAGGAAGGGGCGGCACTTCGGCCGCTATTGGGGCGGCACGTCCGGGGTCTTCGGCGGCAATTTGGTGGCGAGTCCCTCTTGGAGCGAAGGCCCTGCCGCAGAATTGCCGCCGAAGAGGGGAGCGGCACGATCGCGCTGCCGCAGCTTTTTTTTTTTTTTTTTTGCCACTTGTGGCGGCAGAAAACCTGGAGCCAGCCCTGCCCCCTATTAAGGTCTTTGGATGTTTAAAAGCAAAATGTTACTGACCCAAAGTCCAATAGAAACAGTCCCAGGATTTTCCTGAATTCCAGTAGAAAGAAGCTAAATAAATCCTCCCATGGGCTATCGCAGGAGAAGCACGGAAGGAGCTGCCTGCTGTTTTCATTGCTCAGCTCAAAAACAATGCAGAAAATAAACAGGAGTGCCAGGCTGGGGGGGGCAGGGCAAGCCGCCGTGCCCTGACCCCATTTCCCCAGCAGGAGTGCGGAGGGAACTGCAGGTGGAAGGGGTG
The DNA here is from genome assembly GCF_028017835.1 of Emys orbicularis. Classification (NCBI taxonomy): domain Eukaryota; kingdom Metazoa; phylum Chordata; order Testudines; family Emydidae; genus Emys; species Emys orbicularis. The sequence continues at coordinate 17,689,654 of NC_088703.1, read as the reverse complement.
GGGAGGGCCCCCCCCACTTGCTCTGGCCCCAGGCCCCACAAAACCCTAATCAACCCCTGCCTAAATCTCCCTTGCTGCAGTTGAAGCCCATTACTTCTTGTCCTGCCCTTGGTGAACATGGAGAGCAATTGATTCCCGTCCTCTTTATCACAGGCGCTTATTGTTTTTCTGCTTTGGGCGTGATCTAGGTACGACATTCACCAGCACGCTGCTGCGGCAATGGGCTGGCTATCAAATCTAGAGATACATTTGTAATTGTTGCTACCTACCCAAGCCATACGAAAGAAGATGACCTTGTGCCAGAGTTTGTACGTGCTCCCCATTCCTCCCTTCTCTATATACCAGAGTCCCCCATTCCTCCTTCCTGTTTTCCGCTCTTCCCCCAAATCAGTAGGGTTCTGCCTAGAACATTCCCTGAAGTTTAGGAATTGAGCTAATGTGGCACTCAGAAGGCGTCGCATCCCAGACAGACAATGCCATCGATTTGAGTGTAAGATCTTGCTTGGCTTGGCCAACGAGACGCCAAGCAGTGAGGTGTTCTTCACAAAGATGCCAGGAGAGCTTTTGTTAAAGAAATACGTTATTTTAAAATTACCGGGTTGCTAGCACCTAGATGGGAGCTGTCCACACACAGAGAGGGAGACAGGCCCTTCACCAGAGAGTTTACAGTCTAAATAAAAGATGGGAATAGAAATATGGGAACAGAAAGAACCCAAGTCTCATAAGCCAACACAATCCTGGGAGACATAAACAGTGGACTATCAAGCAGGAGTAGAGAGGGTATTTTGCCTCTGGATTTGGCACTGGTGCGACCACTGCTGGAAACCTGTGTCCATTCTGGTGCCCAAATTGGAGAGAGGTCAGAGAAGAGCCGCGAGAATGACTAAAGGGTTAGAAACACTGCCTTATAGACGCCAGGAACGCAATCTAGTTAACTTAACGAAGAGAAGGTTGAGGAGTGACTCGAGCCCAGTCTGTAAGTAGCTACATGGGGAACAAACATTTAATAATGGGATCTTCAATCTAGGAGAGGAAGATCTAACATGATCCAACGGGTGGAAGTCGAAGCTAAGCAAATTCGGATTGGAAATAAGGTGCAAATCAGGGGTTCTCAAACTAGGGGTCCGGACCTCACAGGGTGGTCACGAGGTTATTACATGGAGGGTTGTGAGCTGTCAGCCTCCACCCCAAGCCCTGCTTTGCCGCCAACATTTATAATGGTGTTAAATATATAAACAAGTGTTTTTAATTTATAAGGGGGGTCGCACTCAGGGGCCTGCTGTGTGAAAGGGGGTCACCAGTACAATAGTTTGAGGACCACTGGTGTAAACGTTTAACAGTGAGAGTAATTAACTATTAGAACAATTTACCAGGGGTCATGGTGGAATCTCCGGTACTGACAATGTTTAAATCAAGATTGAATGTTTCATGTTGGGTTTGTTTTTTTAATTGATCTAGTGCCGCAGAATTATTTGGGGGCAGTTCTCTGGCCTGGGTTATACAGGAGGTCGGACTGGATGAGCACAGTGGTCCCTTCTGGGCTTGGAGTCTATGAATCTCTAATGCCCAATCTACAGTCTATGTGTCAGGCCTTACTGCCTTATCCCTTCACAACACAGAAAGCAGAGCCTGCTCCGGGCCTCAGCCGGCAGCTCTCTGTTTCTCTCAGCAGCCCCTGTGCTGTGCATTGGCATATGAACTCACAAGGAGGGTTGATCTGAAATAGTCTGTTGAATCTTTTTTTAATGGAAAATAGTTTGTTTGTTTTTCAGAAAAAAAATTGTTGCAGAAAGCTGCCCGCTTTCATCAAAAAACCCTGTACCCAAAATATTCAACCAACTGAAATGCCAGCCCAGTGCCTCCTGGGAGTTGTACTTCAGTTACCTCAATTCCCCATTCTTCTCCATGAGCCTGGCTCTCCAGTGGACTACATCTCCCATGATGCATCCACCGCTCCCTTTCTCCAAGACAGGATATCATGAAGCATCATGGGAGATGTAGTCCAACCAGGGAGCCCGGTCTATAGAGAAGAATGGGAGCATGAGGCACCTAAACTACAACTCCCATTAGGCACTGTGGTGGCTCAGAAAGAAGAGGGGACTGTGATGCATCATGGGAGATGTACTCCTACCAAGGAGGCCAGCCTATAGAGGAGAATGGGAGCACGAAGCTCCTGAACTACACCTCCCATGAGAACCTGTGGCAACATTTCCAAATTGAAATATTTCCAATTTTGAATTTTTGCCAAAAAGCTGAAATTTAGCACAGAAAAACAAAACATTTGCCACCAGCTCTACTCACCATCCACCCCCACCCTTGCATGGCAGTAGTGACTGCCACATACAAGGTTGCCAAAGCTCACAGCAGCAGCTTGCAGGCTTCTTGCTAATACCATGAGTGAAGAAATGGCCACCAACTAGCCCTCAGGTCAATAATTCTTTATATTGTGCTAGTGCTTAGGCGTCCAAGTCATGGATCAGGGCCCCATTGTGCTAAGCACTGTACATTAGTTATTAGGTGTATTATGGTAGTGCTAGGCAACATTACGCTAGGTGCTGTACAAACACAGAACAAAGAGACGAGCACTGCCCTGAAGAGCCGACAATCTGCGTATAAGGCAAAAGTCACCAGGTGGAGATGGGCAGACAGGAGGCACAAGGAGACAATATTGGTCCGCATGGTGGGCAGGGAACTCAGCTCATCAGCCCCTTACCCGATGTCGAGTTGTTTGTAGGCATGGCGGCAAAGGGGAGTTTTAGGGTGGGGTTGGGAGGCAGATAATGAGGTGGGTTTGTGGGGGTTCACAGGGAGCTCCTCCCAAGAGTAACGGGCACCAGGGGAGAAAGCACCACGGGGCTTGTTTGAAAATGTACCAAGGGGATGATGGAGGGTGGGATCACAGGCCGGCTGGAGGTGGGAGCCAACATCTTGAGAGCGAATGAGAGAGGATCAGTCAGCTGGGGATTGGCCTTGAAGGGCCTTGGAAGTAATAGCCACAATGCACTCATTGTGAGGAGGGTAAGCGGCACTATCCCTGGGTTATATCAGCGGTACTATCCCTGGAAACCAAAACCGGGCCATTAAGGAACGTTGCTCCAGATCTGATCTAGGCATGGAACTCAGCTGTTCCCAGCTCCTAAGCCTGTCCCCACACCATGACGCCACGCCACCCTTGAGCCCAACGGTCTGTGAGATGCTTGGGATCTCTGGAGACGCAGGTCCTTGCAGGTCTGACTCAGCTGGATTTATTGCCAATGTGCTCAGTGCCGCAGAAGCTGCAAAGGAAAAAGCTATCTGAAATGTCCTTCCATCCTACCACATCATGTCGGTCTGTCAAAGGAAACCTGCACAACACCTTCTAAAGACGAGCCTGGGAGCTTAAATTCGTAACTTTGCTAGACGGTGAAGATCATGAACTCGTTTCAACAATCTATAACCTACTCCACCTCCTTCTTTGTCCTCTGACTGCAGCAGTATTAACGGGCCATTCCACCTTGAATGGTCTCTGACAATATGTGTAAATTCCTTATCTTAACTCTTCCATCTTGTATTGAGCTGTGACACTCTGAGCACCTTTCCCAGACCTGAAGAAGAGCTCTGTGGATCTTGAAAGCTTGTCTCTTTCACCAACAGAAGTTGCTCCAATAAAAGATATGACGTCACCCATCTTGTCTAATTAGACATAGGAACTTAGACCACAGGATTGGAAGTAACCCCGTTGGGTTACTGAGTCCAGTCCTTGCTAGTAAAGACAATCCCGTCATAGAATTCCTTTCAGAAACTATTAAACTCCATATTCAAAGCAGTTAGCCTGGTTTCCCCCAACTCCTCCTATTTCAGAATCTCCCTTCCCTGAGGGTCCTTCTCATGTCCAGCCTCAGTTTACCCAAGGCCCGTTTATCCCCATTTGTTCCTGTGCCAACACTGTCCTTTAGCTTCCATAGCTCTTCTGCCTCCCTCCTGTTCAGCCCGTTGTATTTATGGAGAGCAATCAGTTCTCCATAAGCCCTTTGGGGTAGGGACTGTCTCTTGCTGTATGTCTGTACAGCACCTGGCACAACGGAGGCCCAATCTGGGCGGAGGCGTCTAGACACTAGCCGTCCTATCAATGAGGCATAACAAGATCCAATGGCTGGGAGAAGAAGCCAGACAAATTCAAACTAAAATAAGGCACACGTTTTTAACAGTGAAGGTAGCAAACCTTTGGGGCAAATTCTCTGGCCAGTGCTACCCAGGTGAGATGAGGTGATCACAAAGGTTTTCTGTCGACTTAGCTCCTGCCTTTCAGGGAGGCGGATTACCAACACCGATGAGAGAAACCCTCCTGGTGGCATAGCTAGTATCTATACTGCAGGATAAATACATTAAAAATTGTGGGGTTCTCAGATACTGCGGTAAAGGGGGCCAACAAAGTACCCCATCACCATTGTATTTGAAAGCCTAAGATACATAGCATTTTTTCTGAATTCATAATTTTCAGGCTGAAAGGGACCATTAGATCATCTAGCCTGAGCTCCTGGTTATCACAGGCCATTAAATTTCACTATGTCACCCCAGCATTGGGTCCAATAACTCCTGTTTGACTAAAGTATATCTTCCAGAAAGGCATCCAGTCCTGATCTGAATCAGCGCCCTGCTCAAAAGCAGATGACTAAAACAGAACCTGGACAAGACAGAGAGGACTTTGGCAGGAAGAGGGTGAGTTCCCAATAAATAGTTCTTTCACCGTTGGAGTTCTGTACCATAGTCCACTTTACCCAGTCAAATACCTGTTCGTGTCCAGGGAAATAAGCCAGGAGCTATAGGAGAAAGAATATTGAGGAACAGAGAACCACTCTTGGGTAAACCCAGTTTGAGCTTAATGCACAAAAGAAGTTTTCACTTTAGACAAGTGAAGACATATACTTTACCAGAGAAGATTCATAGAAACATAGAAGATTAGGGTTGGACAATATATTTAAAGATCTCTGAATTCTCCAAACCAAGGGCGCTTCTTCACTAGGACAAAAAAAAAAAGTGTTCTTAATTTAACTAACAGAAGTTCACAAGGATTTTACATCATTAATTAATTTGAGTTAAGAACACATCTTTTTTCCCCAGTGCAGACACAGCTTTAGTAACTATGGGCTTGTGAAAAAGGGCAGATAGGTGTGAAGGTTGCAGACAATTGTAGGTGCATCCCTGCAATATATAACAGAGTTAAAATTAGAGCTGTGTGAATAACTCATTTTTTTGGTTCACTGGCAGTTCCAAAAACTAACATAATTTTTTTAAAAAGCAACAGAGGGTCCTGTGGCACCTTTAAGACTAACAGAAGTATTGGGAGCATAAGCTTTCGTGGGTAAGAACCTCACTTCTTCAGATGCATCTGAAGAAGTGAGGTTCTTACCCACGAAAGCTTATGCTCTCAATACTTCTGTTAGTCTTAAAGGTGCCACAGGACCCTCTGTTGCTTTTTACAGATTCAGACTAACACGGCTACCCCTCTGATAATTTTTTTAAATCATTCGGGGTTGATCAGAAACAATTATTTGTTTTAAATTTCAGCAAAAACGTTAAAAAAAATAGTTTGACCCAAAATGAAACATTTTGTTTTGATTTTTGAGCCTTTTAAAAAACAATAAATAAATAAAAGTCAAGGGAATTTCTAAACAAAAAGTCATTTTGAATCAAAACACTTTATTTCAAAAATGTTGAAACAAAACATTTTTATTCTGAATTTTTGGAGGGTTTTTTTTGTGGGGGGGGGGGAGGTATTTTTTTACCAAAACAACAAAATCAAACCAAATTCCTAAAATGTTTCAGTCAACCAGAATCTGCATTTGTCAGCAAAAAAAAAAAAAACCAAAACCAAACCAAAACAAAAGTTTTATCCAAAAAACTTCACCTAGCTCTAGTTAGGGGGGAGGGATAGCTCAGTGGTTTGAGCATTGGCCTGCTAAACCCAGGGTTGTGAGTTCAATCCTTGAGGGGGCCACTGAGGGATCTGGGGCAAAATCAGTACTTGGTCCTGCTAGTGAAGGCAGGAGGCTAGACTCTATGACCTTTCAGGGTCCCTTCCAGCTCTATGAGATCGGTATATCTCCATATATTATATTAGTTGAAACTTTTGCTCCCCTTGAGATTCTGACATTTGCGGAGTTTATTTGGGGAATTTAACCAGGTCATGAGATTTATTCTGAAGCTATTTCGTCATAGGAGCTCTGTACCATAGTCCACTTTACCCAGTCAAATGCCTTTTAGTATCTGGGAAATAAGCCAGGAGCTATAGGAGAAAGGATATTGAGGAACAGAGAACCACTCTTGGATAAACTCAGTTTGAGCTTAAAGCACAAAAGAAGTTTTCACTTCACACAATCTACCTGCTGTTGAATTGTAAAAATCACCATTTAATAATCATTGGCTGAGACCAGGAATGATCTTCAACCTTTCCCCCCCCCCCCCCAAAAAAAAAAAAAAGAATCAAAGAAATATTAGCTAGGGATATTTACATTCCCCTCTATAAATTCTGGATCCCAGCTGCCTCAGAATCCCCCTCACTGAGCCATGCACTCAGGTACACACACGGGGGGAGGGGGGGCACAGAATGAGAAGCAACTCCCAGACTTCAATGCAGAGAATTACATCCCAAAAATTCATCGGCTATAGCAGGGTCTTCAGCTCTCTCACTCCACTTTGCCCAGAGTGCACTCCAGAGATGGGATGAGAGCCCAGGGGCTCTGTACGTCCTCCAGGAGCATCCGTGCTGCTCAGACCTCCCCAGAGAGACACGTTCAGATCCTCCGTTTCACAGGAAGGAGTAATGAAACCTCCCCTCGATTTTCCATGCGTCTGAGCTGCAGAACTAGAGCCTGATCCAGAATCTGTTGATTTCAAACGGGTGACTGATGATTGACTGCAGCAGGCTTTGGATGAGCTGGATTTCTACCCCCTTCATAGAGCAGTTTCTTGCCGGCTGGCTATGGCTTTCCCTCAAGGATTCTGTCTGCCATCAGCAAGTGTTTTGGTCAGTCCTCCCCCCTTAGATATTGGGGTCAGAGAGAGCCCCATTGCGCTTACCTGCACAAACAGGTGTCTCTTTCAGCCCAACAATTTCTCCAGCATGTTTTCAGCAATGCATGTGCCCAGTGCATCATTTCCCAGGATCAGAACATTCAGGCTGGTCTGCCATGGGTTCCACTCTTCCATCCATCACATAGCTGGCTTTGGTCAGTACCTTTGGTGCATTATTGTCTCCCTGATCTCTAGTCCATGGATTTCCTCTCCAGCCCGTCACACTCAGGGCCAGTGGGAGAAAGAGGCTCCGACCTTTCTTCTTCCACAAATCTTCCACAACTCCTGCAGACCCCAGCGCTCCTCCAGCCAAAAAGGAAGGCTAGAATTGGATCACTGAGATAGACAGTGCTGGTAGCAGTGAGCAAAATCCACCTCTGGGTGGAGAAACCAGTACGAGCCTCAGCACCTCACTGGACCCAGACCTGTGCAGGGGAAACCCCCCCACACACATACACCACACACACACACATTCTAGGGCAGGGATTGCCAATAGGCAGATCATGGGCCAAATCCAGACCACCAGATCCTTTTGAACGGACCCTGAAATCTCTTGATTTACTTCACCGTTATCATTATTGATTTTTTATTATTATTATTTTCTTCTCTGGAGTCTGGACCTTGACCAAGAAATTTGGACTTTGACAAAAACGAATGGACTACCCCTGTTCTAGGGGAACTAGGCCTCCGCTCCCCCCTGCCCCCCGCCTTGGGGGGAAACTGCAGAGAGGAGCCAGCCAGGAGTGGGCGAAAGCAGCTAAACCCAGGATTTCTGGTTCTTCAGAGAACAATCTACAGCTTTGTCTCTGCCCTGTGCTGATCAGCTGTTTGCTCCAGGCTTCCCCGCCCTTCTCACAGTCTCTTCACCTCATCTTCACTCCACACCTCCCCCTCCTTCCCTTCCCTTTAGCTGATCCCCTCCAACCTCCCTCTCAAAAAATCATGGAACACCCCCCACACACACATGCCTTGCTGGTTGTTTTTATTCCTCCCCACACACATACCCCTTGTAGGCGTCTTTCTTGTAGAATTTGCAAACTTTGATTAGCAGTGCAAACAGACGCCCATCATGAGACACCCAATGGTCAGCCAGGGAGCCAAGTGCCTCCTACCCCCTGCCTGAACAAAACCTGTTTATCACTTTCTGGTGGCCACTCTTAACTAACGCACCATAAGAACCTCAGTATAGAGACAGAACTCCTTAAATATCATCCATCTCACAGGCTTAAGATGACCAGTGCATCACGGGCTCTTGGCAGAGACCTCACGCGCCACCCTTTGGCACACTATTAGGTAGACGATAGACCCAGGGGATCCCTGGAAACCCCACGCGCCCCCTTATGTCCTCTGGCTGTTTGCCTCAAGGGATCTCTGGGTCACACCTCTCTTCTCTGGGTCACACCTCTCTTCTTACAGTAAGGGCAGCCACTGGCTGTTAATAAGCGTCCATTCAGAGCCTTTTTGCCTGGACAGTGTATCAGAGCCCGCATTTGCTTTGCCCATAATATGTACAATTTCCATAGGGGATTCTTGAAGTGCGATGCACCAGCCTTCCCGTTCTTCGCTCTGCTGGTGCAGTATCCCCCACGCCCACCCCCCGGTGCCTGTCCTGTCTGTTCAGATGATCAGCTGTCCGGGGCAGTTCTTCTGCTGCTCAGTGTCTGTGTGGCACACCGGGGCCCCATTCTCAGCTGGCCAGTGGGCACTACCTTAATAAACTAATTAATTAATGTTAAAAAAAGGCCTATCCTCCATGTAAATCCGGCTTAAGCTTTCAGAGTCAGACTCGGGCAGGGCGACGGCATTAGGCTACTGCCTCTCAGCAGGCAGGTGGGATTTTGCCCGCTGCCATCAGCACTGTCTCGGAGCCAGCGGTGCAGGGATGGACTTTCCTAGGGTCGCAGATCCCAAGGCCCGAAGGGACCATGGGGATCATCTAGTCTGACTTGCTGCGTAGCACAGGGCAGAGAACTGCCCCCAAGGAATCCCTGTTTGAAGTAGCGTGGATCTTTTGGGGGGCGGGGGGGAGGGGAACCATCCATCTAAAAAAGGCCAGTAATGGAGAATCCACCATCAGCCTTGCTCCCATCGTTCATCACCCTCACGGTTAAAATGTTATTTCTAGTCTGAACTGGTCTGGCTTCAACTTCCAGCCGTTGGATTGGGCTGGACCTTAGAGCCCATTATCAAATATTTGTTCCCTATAGACTGTGACCAAGTCGTCCCTCAACCTTCTCCGTGTTAAGCTCAACAGACTGAGCTCCTGGGGTCTCTCGCTATGAGGCAGGTTTTAGGATCCTTTAATCATTGTGGAGATTAAGATTTTGTCACCGTTATTTTTAGTAAAAGTCCCAGACAGGTCGCGGGCAAGAAACACAAATTCATGGAAGCCTGAAACCTGTCTGAGACTTTTACTAAAGATAACTGTGGGGGGGAGGGGTTGACTGCTGGGGGGGAGGGATTGGCAGCCTGAGTCCCACCGTGTGTGTGTGTGTGTGGGGGGGGGGGGGGGGGGGGGGGGGGGGGGGGAGAGAGAAGACAGCTCCCTCCAGGACCAGCTACAGCCATTGGGAGAATGGGGGAGGGACAGCTCCGGCCCCGGCTGCTGAGGGGGGGGAAGGAAGGGACGGCCCTGTCCCCAGTTCGTGGCGAGGTGGGACAGCCATGACCGCTGTGGGGGGACAGAGGGGGGACAGCTCCAGGCCCATCCGCTGACTGCTCTGGCTACAGCCGCTAACCACCCCAGCCGCTGACCACCTTGGCTGTGGGGCGGCAGGCAGCTCCAGCCCCCACCACTACCGCAGGGTGGGGTTGAAGCCAAAGAAGTCACAGACGTCCATTAAAATATCACGGAATCTGTGACCTCCGTGACTAAATCGTATCCTTGAATCATTCTTGTGGCTCTTCTCTGAGCCCTCTCCAATTCACCAACATCCTTCTTGAATGGTGGGCATCAGAACTGGACGTACTGGCGAGCGACGGGTGAAGAAGTCGAATTTCTTGGGTTTATTTTTCCTCTAGTTTAGTGATTTCTCCCCGAGCAGAGTCTCTGCCAGGTGTAACCACACACCCCCTCCTCCCCCCTCATACACTTTTCTCCCGTGGTTTCCACTCTGTAGGCAGCTAAGGTACCAATGAGCGCAACACAGATCCACAGCAGATACGTCCACTATGATTAAACTCCCTGCTCCGGGTTTCTCTTTGCTGGGACACGTGGAATACGTTGTGAATTCAAAAGGAATCTTTCCCCCAGGTGGACAGAATGTCTCTTTCCCCTCCCCTGCCCCTCAGGGACTCTCCGAGGTGTTACAAGCGCTGAGCTCCCCCATGTCCACGGTCACCATCCCACATGGACTCTCCAAGGTGTCACAAGCGCTGAGCTCCCCCGTATCCACGGTCACCATCCCACGTTTACTCTCCGAGGTGTCACAAGCGCTGAGCTCCCCTATCTCCGCGGTCACCATCCCACGTGGATCCTCCAAGATCTAATAAGCATTGATCTCCCACAGAAGCCCTTTGTCCACGTGTCCCCTGTGGATTCTCCCAGGTGTAATAAGCCCTGAGCTCACCTGTGTCCGAGGCGTAATAAGCGCTGCATTCCCACGGGAACCGTTTGCCCACGTGCCCGGCATGTCCTTACTCCCAGTGTGGGTCTCTAATAAGGCACGAGCAGTGCGCCAAACCCTCCCTCGGCAGGCTGCTCATAGCGGGTTGGCCGCGTGGGTCCCGTGGTGTAGGATGAGCGCCGAGCTCTGGCTGAAGCTTTTCCCGCACTGGGTGCACTTGTAGGGGCGCTCGCCGGTGTGGATGCGCTGGTGGCGGATGAGGTGGGAGCTGCGGCTGAAGCTCTTAGCGCACTGCGGGCAGCGGTAGGGCTTCTCGCCGGTGTGGATGCGCTGGTGCTCCAGCAGGCGGGAGCTCTCGCAGAAGCGCTTGCCGCACTGGGCGCACTGGAAGGGCTTCTGGCCGGTGTGGAGGCGCTGGTGCTGGATGAGGTTGGAGCTCCAGGAGAAGCGCTTGCCGCACTGCGGGCAGTGGTAGGGCTTCTCGCCCGTGTGCATGCGCTGGTGCTGCAGCAGGTTGGAGTTCTGGGTGAAGCTCTTGGCGCAGGCCCCGCACTTGTAGGGCTTCTCCCCCGTGTGGGTGCCCAAGTGGCGCATCAGGTGGGAGCTCTGGCTGAAGCCCTTGCCGCACTCCGTGCACTTGTAGGGCTTCCCCGGCGACGGGCGGGGGGCCGAGGCGCCAGCATAGGGAGGGGCCTGGCCCGGCTGGTCCTCTGCCTCGCTGCCCCAGGCCTGGCCGAGCCGCTCCACCGGGGAGTTTCCCTCCTGGCCCCCGGCCTCAGCCTCATCCCTCCAGGCTGGGCCCAGACACTCCACTTCAGAGTCCCCCTGCTGCCCCCCGGCCTCGGCCCCCCAGACTAGTTCTGGGTCCGGGCCCCGGGGATCGTTCCTGGCAGAGCCTCTCGTGGACATCCTGTGTGGCTGTGCTGCCTCTTGCCAGAGATCTCCCACCTCAGGCTCACTCCCGCCACCTGTGGAGACAAGAGAGGGGTGAGTCACTCCCCGGGCCGAGGGAGACGCCAGGGGCTGCTCATTGCAGCCGGCTGGGAATTTCTCAGGGGGACGATATTTCGACGGGCAACGCGCTTTCCTCCTGTGAGGAAGGGGGAATTTTCTGTAACAGTCCAACAGTTCTGATGCCTCGGTGCTTTGCATGGCCACCCCTGGGTGCCCCCGGGTTAAAGATCCGCTCTTGGGGCAGAGCCGGAGAAAGGCTGAAATTAACCCATATCAATGAAGGCTCTGCAAAGACCGTGGGAACCCCAGGGGCAGAGCAACTGATGCTTCTCCTCGGGAATCTCCGGCAGGCGGCATGTGGGTCCGCAGGAGCTGGATACGGAGAGGAGACTAAAAGAGCTTGGCTTGTTTACCTCAGCGAAAGAAGGCTGAGGGGAGATATGATCGCTCTTTAGCAGTACAGGAGAACCCCGTTTATCTGGTCTAATTGGGGTCAGGGCCAGATCAGATCATCAAAACTCTGGATAAACCGGAGAAAGAGAAAATATGATGCTGCAGCACCATCTAGTGGTCATAGGAGATATCACCTACTTCTGGCCCTGCAGTCTTGGTTGGTCAGTAAATGCGGCAAGTCAGTTAGGGAGGGTTGGATAAACAGAGTTCTACTGTACATCAGAGGGATAAACACCAGGGAGGGAGAGGAGTTACTTAAGTTAAGCACCAATGTGGACACAAGAACAAATGGATATAAACCGGCCATCAACAAGTTTAGGCTAGAAATTAGATGAAGCTTTCTAGCCATCGGAGTGAAGTTCTGGAGGAGTGGGGGCCAAAAATCCTAACTGGCTTCCAGACTGAGCTTGATAAGTTTATGGAGGGGATGATATGGTGACACTGCCTACAATGGCATATAGCCGATCTGTGACGGCTCGCAGCAAATATCTCCACCGGCCGGTGATGGGACACTGCATGGGGAGGGCTCTGAGTTACTACAGCAAATTTTTTCCCAAGTGTCTGGCTGGTGGGTGTTCCCCACATGCTCAGGGTCCAACTGATCACCATATTTGGGGGAGGGAAGGAATTTTTCCCTGGGTCAGATCAGCAGAGACCATGGGATGTTTTTGTCTTTCTCTGCAGCATGGGCCATGGGTCACTTGCAGGTTTAAATTAGTGTTAATGGTGGAGTCTCTGTAACTTGAAGTCGTCATGATTTGAGGACTTCCATAACTCAGAGAGAGGTTAGGGGTCTGTTACAGGAGTGGGTGGGTGAGGTTCTGTGGCCTGCAACGTGCAGGAGGGCAGACTAGATGATCATGATGATCCCTTCTGGCCTTATGGTCTATGAAAGGCATCAGGTGGCTGGAATAAGGGTGGCTTTGGGAGAGAGCCAGCAGCTCTGGGACTACCAGGGAGATGGAGAGAGATCGAGAAAGGGAATCCACAGCAGGTTGGCTGGGAGGACCACTGGCTTAGCCAGAAAGGACTACGGCTTAACCTTTAGTTCTCTATCCTACGACTTCCCGATGCTGGGTTCCAGCTGACTAATAAACCCTGCTCTGCTTTGCAAACGCTGCCAGGCGTCACTGCAAATACTCGCTGAGGTGGATGGGTCCCTGAAGGGTGTACAAGTCTCTGACCAGGAGTCTAGCTCAGCTGGACTCGTTGGGCAAAGCTCAGTGTGAAGCAGGAATGCTGGAGCTCAAAAGCTCAGTCTCAGAGGCATTGACGCCGTGTGGCCTACGTGAAGGAAGAGTGGGACCCCTGGAGGGTCCACCACACAGATGGGGTTCTTCCCAGGGGCTGTTCAAAAGCTGGGGCGTAGCACGGATCCTGCAGATCCGTCAGCCCACCCCAAATCACATTCAAAATTTTCCAGGTGGAAATTTTAATTTTGCCGACTCTTTTCAATTTTCCATTGGGAAACAGAAACAGAAGATTTTGTTCCAGGTCAGTTTGATCCAAATTGAAATATTTTGGATTGCTCAACTGGCCTGAAACAGTTAGTTGTAAATCAGTTCAGCTTTAAACAGCATTTCATGTTAAATGCATCTGTACAACAGGGCTAATAGCTCTTCCCTCCCTCACAGGATAAAAACATTAAGGACTGTGAAGCGCTTGGAGATCTACTGATGAAAAACAGCTAGGTATTATTATTATTTCCATATTGTGGTGCATTGCCTCATGGGAGTTGTGTTCCAGGTCCCCATTCTCTCATACGGGCTGGGCTCCCTGGCTGGACTACATCTCCCATTATGCAACATACTCTTCCCTCTCAGTGAGGCATGTGGTGCATCATGGGAGATGCAGTCCAGCCAGGCACCCCGGCCCATAGGCAAGAAGAGGGGCATGAGGCACATGAACTACAATTCCCATGGTGCACCATGATGAAAGTTTAATACTGAACTAACTCAAAACTAGGCTTGGCAGAATTCAATTTTTAATACGTATAATTTTAATGGATTATATCAATGATTATTTTTTAGCATTTTTTCTGATTTTTATCAATTTAAATTTTCACAGTTGTGGGAAATTGGATCAGACAATGGGGGAGGGTCAGACAATAATTATTTTATGACAGTAGATGTTGATATTCAAAAAGTTAAAGCTTGATAATCATTAAAACACAAATGGTTAATGTCCGGTCAAAATGAGCAAAGTAAATATCTTTAAATCAAACTCTGATGAGCAGCATTTTTCTTACTTTGCCTATCTGTAAATTACCATTTTTAGCAATGGAAACATTGTTTTGTGGGTTTGTGTGTGTGCACAGTGAAATCAACGTTTACCGAGAAAAACCCTTCAAAGCCGACTGAAAACAAAGCATTTTGGGGTCACCTCACTGCTCCCCAATGAAGCATTTCCATTCAGGGATAGCAAAATGTTCCACATCAAGCAAAACAGACAAACCTGAAAAATAAACATCTCACCGGTTCCTAATTGAAACTTTTTGTTCCACAGAAAAAAAAAATAAGCAACATTTCGACTTTTCACCCCGATTCAGGACTAAAACAAACGTTGAAATGTCACAATTTCCAACCAGATAGACGTTCCGATTGTCGCTCATTTTGTAACTATCGTTCTATTCTATTCAGGTCTGCATACCGTGCCTATCCCAGAATATTGGAGTCTCTTCCAGTCATGCAGTCAGCAAGGTGGCTAACATCTGTCACGTGGTCTTTGTTCTCTCCCCAGGAGGAGAAGTGTGTAGTGGCCTGGTTTGGTCTGGATACCCACCGACCCAAACATGTTGCTATGCAGTTTGAGAAGGGAGGCTTTGCACTCAGAGCGGAAGGTGGTGAGGTTTGAGATGCTTCAGTGGAGAATCATACCACTTTCATTTTGGTCTGGAGCAGAGTAGAACCCATGTGCCCTGCCGCAAGGCCCCTTTAAAAGGAGGCGGGGTCAATCCCACCTGGGCCTTTTATCTCTCTGCAGACCTGGCTGTCAGTCACGAGCTCTGGGATGTAAATCAGGCTCGGTCCATTTCCCCTTAAAGGGGCCGCTCACCCTGTGCCAGACCCAACAGCATCAAATATCACAGTGGGGTACTCTTCACAGCAGTGTGGCCTAGTGGATAAAGCACAGGACACAGGCCAGCTGGGCTCTCTCTCCAGGTCTGCACTGGGTGACCTTGTGCATGTCACTTCCACTGTCTGTGCAAAATGAGGACAATGGTACCGCCCATCTTTTGACGTGTTGCGAAAAGGGCCAATTGACTTGTTCAAGGGACCAATGGGATGAAGTGGGAATGTTCTGTGATATTTGCGTGACACCTATGCCCGCCTCCATTTCTACTTTGCATTGGTACCCAGTGGGCGTGCAAGGGTGAGCGCTGCTCTTGGTAGGTGAACTTCGCCTGGCCTCGCCTGAGGACAACGAACTGAGAGGTGAGAAAAGTCGGCTTTTGGGGGAGGCTCAATTGCCCTCACTTGGGATTGTGAAGCAGCCAGAGGAAGAGAGCCTGAAACGGAGTCCACAGGAGCGTGGCTGGCGGATTGCGCTGGCGTGGCCAGGTCGCACAATTTCTTGACCAGCATTTCTCAAACTGGGGGTCCTGACCCAAAAGGTGGTCACAAGCCTTTTGTAAGGGGGTTTGCGGTATTGCCAACCTTGCTTCTCCGCTCTCCAGCCAACCAGCTCTGAAGGCAGCAGTGGCGGCTGGCCAGGTGCCCAGCTCTGAAGGCAGCACCGCCGCCAGCAGCAGCACAGAAGTAAGGGTGGCCTGGTATGGGTGGGGTCGATAGTCATTTTTTGGGGGGGTTGTCACAGCCTGAAATATTTTCAAAGGGGGTTCCAGCAAAAAAAAAAGTTTGAGAACCCCTGGTCTTGACCTTTATGGCTCTGTGCTAACCTAAGGATTTCCCCGTGGTGGGTTGCAGGTGACCAATACACCCTGCTCTGGTGTGAAAGGCTGCCTGGTGTCGATGCAAATACTGGACAATCAAAAGAAAGCAATTCAGCTGCCCAACACTAAGCCGTGTCTGGGATTTTGTTTAGCCACTTTCAAAACCTATGGGCTTTTTAGGATCGATTCAGGATGCAACTCTTCCTTCTAAAGCCCAAACTGATTTCCCGCATTCCTCACCTGTACGGGTTCCCCTCAGGACCACCCTTTCCGTGGAGTCCTGGAGATGCGGGACACAGGGCCCTTCCCTTCGCCTCATCTGGAACAGCACGTCGTGGGGGCAGGGGGCTGGGAATCCTGTTTATGGGGGAAGGAAACAGGATCAAAGGTCAAACGAGCGCAACGAAGCCTGCTGCGTGATCTTGACTCGCCTCCTCTTTATACTGGGTGTGGGCCAACTGGGTCGGGGGGGGGGAATCCTTCCTGACACTTGCAGGTGCCTGGCTGAAGCCCTGAAGCATGAGGTTGGATTAAAGTCACTGTCTTAAGGCACAGTTGGGGGTGGTCTGAGCAGGTTGAGGGGAGGTCATGGGGGGGATCCCCGCACAGAATCCCCATTGCTGGATGGGTCAGTGGGGGAAAGGTATGGGGAGGCCACCAGGGAAGCAATATTGCTTTCCCCAGAAAGAAAGGGATGAAGAGGGGGATTCCAGGGCTAGAAGGGACCATCATGATGCCCAGCTGGAGATGAGATGAGAATATCAGAGACATCCAGCTCCTAATACCCCAGGGAAATGGGGCCTTCCCCAGGTCCACCAGGGCCTGCCCATGATCCTGTACGTCTCCCTCTCCCCAAACAGACCCTACTATGCCCGTAACATGCACGGCACCACAGTGGGTTCACTCGCCCCCAGACCCACAATATTATCACCGAGTGCTCCCCAGCCACAGTGCTCACTCAGTCTGTGTGTGTAGGCGGAGATGCTAGCCCCCTTCTACAGAGAGGGAAACTGAGGCACAGAGGGGCACAGTGGCCCCTTGCCCATGGCCACATGGCAGAGCCAGGAACGGAACCAGGAATCCTGCTCTAGCAACTAGGCCAGCTGCCCTCGGTATCTCATTGGCGCCAAGCCCGGCACTCGGGCCCTGGCAGAGCGGGGGAGGGGGGAGAGCTTGGGCAGTACAGCGGGCTCAGAGGGCTGCTTTACTTTAGGGCTGCTTATTAACTTTGACGAGAGGGAAATCAGAACTCAGGTGGGGAGGGGGGATGATGTGGTCAGTGGCAGGGAAAGCGCTGCACAGACTCCCCGGGGCTGGCTGGGTCAGTGTGTGTGTGTGGGGGGGGATGGGGGGATCCCTGCACAGACTCCCCGGGGCTGGCTGGGTCAGTGGGGAGAGGGAGTGGGGGGATCCCCGCACAGACTCCCCGGGAGGGGGGGCGATGGGGCAGTGGGAGGGAGGGGGGATCCCCGCACAGACTCCCCGGGGGCGATGGGGCAGTGGGGGGGGGATGGGGGATCCCTGCACAGACTCCCGGGGGGGGGGGGGGGATCCCAGCACAGACTCCCCGGGGCTGGCTGGGTCAGTGGGGGGGGGGGGATGGGGGGATCCCCGCACAGACTCCCCGGGAGGGGGGGCGATGGGGCAGTGGGAGGGAGGGGGGATCCCCGCACAGACTCCCCGGGAGGGGGGGCGATGGGGCAGTGGGAGGGAGGGGGGATCCCCGCACAGACTCCCGGGGGGGGAGGGGGGGATCCCCGCACAGACTCCCCGGGAGGGGGGCCGATGGGGCAGTGGGAGGGAGGGGGGGATCCCCGCACAGACTCCCCGGGAGGGGGGGCGATAGGACAGTGGGAGCGATGGGGGGATCCCCGCACAGACTCCCCGGGAGGGGGGGCGATAGGACAGTGGGAGCGATGGGGGGATCCCCGCACAGACTCCCCGGGAGGGGGGGCGATGGGACAGTGGGAGGGATGGGGGGATCCCCGCACAGACTCCCCGGGAGGGGGGGCGATGGGGCAGTGGGAGGGATGGGGGGATCCCCGCACAGACTCCCCGGGAGGGGGGGCGATGGGGCAGTGGGAGGGAGGGGGGATCCCCGCACAGACTCCCGGGGGCCGATGGGGCGGGGGGGGAATGGGGAGACTCCTGCCCACCCCCCCCCCCGCCATGCCGGGCTGCCCTCTCACCCCCCCGGGCGCTGCTCCGCGCCGCCGCCCCGGGCCCCACGCAGCCGGATGGGAGCCGTCCTGGCCCGGCTGCAGCACCAGGAAGCTCCGGTCTCAGTTGCAGCCTCTGCCCCCACCCCATGCACCGCTCTGCCCCACGGCTGCCGGCTCGCTGGTTTTAACCCGCCCCTCGCCGGGGTGCTGCGCTTGCCAACCCTCCGGGATCGGCCGGGAGGCTCCCGGCGGCTCTTGCCAGCGATCCGGGAGTCGCGGTTACGGCGGGATTTGATGCTATAAGTATCTACTGTACATGGGAAACTAATATTTATAATGAGCGTTTCAAGCTGGCAGACAAAGTACTGACACCGCCCAGCGGCTGGACCGAGACCAGGGGCTCTCAAACTTTAGTCCTGGTGACCCCACCAGACAGCAGGCCTCTGAGCGCCCCCCTTGTACATTAAAAACACTTTTGTGTCTATTTAACACCATTATACATGCTGGGGGCAAAGCGGGGTTTGGGGGGGAGGCTGACAGCTCACGACCCCCCCATGTAATAACCTCGCAACCCCCTGAGGGGTCCCGACCCCCAGTTTGAGAACCCCTGAGCTACTAGACAAATTCAGACCGGAAAGCAGGTGGAAATGTTTACCAGTGAGAGTCATGAACCATCAGAACAATTTGCCCAGGGTGGTGGTGGATTCTCCATCCCTGACAGTATTTAAATCAAGATGGGATGTTTGTTCTGAAAGATCAGCTCTAGCAAGTATCCCGGGGCAGTTCTCTGGCCTGTGGTACCCCGGAGAGCCAATGGTCCCTTCAGACCTTGGGATCTATGAAAAAAAACCAAAGTGCATCAAGCAGCCACTTGTAGCTGAGACCTTAAGGCCTCATTGCCATCTGGGGAGACACATCAGTACAACTAGCTTTTGTGGCCAGCCACTGGACTAACGATCATTTTGCGGACATTATTACTAAACAAGTGTCCAAGAGTGGTCCCAACAGTGTAGCACTTTGTGTGGAATAAAGTGTGTTTTACACAAAGAACTGATGCAAAGCCAGGTGGTATTGCTCAGGGCTTTCTCTTTAAGGGGTGCAATTCTGCTCCAAAGGTCAGAGGTCAGTCTGGATGGAAAGAAGCTTTCCCATCCCAGGAGCGTGTTAGGGATCAGAACAAAAAAGTCGAAATCTCGAGAATTTTTCCGAACTACTCATCTGAACAAATATTGGCTCTATTAGGAAGGAAACGTTTTGATTTTTTATCTCAAAACGAATGTTTTGTTTTGAAAGTTGCATTAGTTTATATTTTAAAAAATAAATAAATAAAATGAAACTGACGCAAGACAAATCATTTGTCAGAATTTGGCTTTGTGAAAAAGTTCAACATTTTTGGCACTTGTCCCAATGTGGGAGGATTTTTTTTTGGGGGGGGGGGGTAATTTCTCATTTCAAAATGACTTTCTTTAAAAAAAAAAATTTTTTATTTATTTGAAAAATGAAAAAAGGGTGAAAACGAAGCATTTCTATTGACCCGACACAAATTATTTTTGGGGGATTCTGCTTCACCCAAACTTTTAGCGCGACTTTTTTTTTTTTTTCAAAAATGTCAAAATTTTTCACAGGACAGAAACACTGTCCTCCAATCAAGCCTAGGAGGCATCCCCGATTACCCTGCACTGCCATCTGGTGCATTGTTTTGTGGGGCATTTTGCAATATATTGCGGTGTGGCTGCCATATATTGTAGGACTGGGACACCATTTCCACCAATCCCTCTGTTCCATCCCATAATCTCCTCTTTTTCATGCCATTTTTCTATCTCACTGCCAAATATGTGGCTGCCTCACAGACCAACCTTGTCCATTTTAAGGACAGGTCAAATGATCCTTTGGTATTTGCAGAAACACAGCACCTGCACAAATAGCAGGGATCTGGGTATGTTTACGCAGGGATAAAAGGCCCGCAGCATGGCCGCAACTGGCCCGGGTCAGCTGACCTGGGCTCACAGGACTCAGGCTGTGGGGCTAAAAATTGCCATATAGATAGGGTGACCAGATGTCCCGATTTTATAGGGACAGTCCAGTTTTTTGGGTCTTTTTCTTATATAGGCTCCTAGTACCCCCCACCCCCTGTCCTGATTGTTCACATTTGCTGTCTGGTCACCCTACGTATAGACAATCCAGCTGGAGCCCGAGCCTGAATGTCTACATAGCAATTTTTCAGCTGCCCTGGGCCAGCAGCAGGTTTTTTATCCCTGTGTAGATGTACCCAAGAGGACGAGCAGGTGGTAGAGAGGGTGCATGAAGCTGGCCAACTGCTGCAAGAAATCACAGACCAAGCAACTGCACTCGCTGGAGCAGGGGTTCTGTGCCTGAACACGGAGAGGCGGGATCGGCTCACGATGCACAATGGGAATAACCGGCAGCAGATCCAGTCCTTTCAGATGCTCTCTCCCCAGCCCTGCAGCGCACAGACACAGAGAGTGCATCCACACTAGGGGGGGTATGGCTGTAAGATGTAGACACACCTGAGCTAGCTTTGATTTAGCTAGCTGCGGCAGCAACCGCTTAGCCTACCTAGGACCCCAGATGGCCAGTCCTCGCTGCAGTCTGTGCTGCCACAGCATTGCTACTCCTGGTATCCGAGCCAGCAAGACCAAAGCCCACTTAGGTATGTCTACACCAGCTGCAATGTAGACACATACCCTAGGATGAGGGCTGCCCTAACTGCATAGAAATAGGTGGTGATGTCTGCCCTAGAAAGGATTGGCCAGCATGGCTATATACCAGCTAGCGGAGATGCAGCATATACCAGCTAAAGAGTGCTTTCGCCGGCTTCCTTTATATTTAAACTTGGAAGGATTCGATTCTTGTCAGTGAATGTCGATTTCACCTTGGACACAACAAAATATTTCCATCGACAACAACCAAAAACGACAGCGAGGCAAAGTAAGAAGAATGTTGCTGGAAAACTTTGTAGATTTTGGTTTAAGGTTATTTGCTTTGGACATTTTGACAGGGCATGTTGACAACTCGCCTTTTGACAGTTCTAAAGCGGCAACTTTTTGAAATCAACATCTACAGTCATTAAATCATTATAATTTTCTGCAATTGTGAACACTGAAAATCGACACAACAAAACCTTAAAACCCATCATTTTGCACAACTGTGAGAATTTAAATGGATACAAAATAAAGAAAACACTTAAAAATAAGCATTGATGTTATCTTTTGAAATGATAGATAGAAAGACAGATAAAAGAATTCTGATTAGATAACAGAATTCTGCCAAGTCAATTTACACCAGTTCCCTGAATGAAATAAGCGAAAGAACTTGCTTGCCAGTATTACTGCATCTATACTGGGGCTTTTCCTAGCATGGCAATGTCACGGGTGTGGTTTTTTCACACTCCGAATTGACATAGATATGCTGGTAAAACTTTGAAGTGTAGACCAAGCCTGAGTGACTTTGGACCCTAAGTCTGAGGCTCCTAAATCAGCTAGGCACTTGTGGAAAAACATTACGTTTATGCATGTGCTTTTCCTGACGCCTTGAGATCAGTGTGACAGATTGATCAAAGACCTGGGAAAACTTGTATGCCGAGAGATTGAAAGGATCATGATTGTTTCCCTTGGGGAACCCCCTGCTTAACGCTCTCTTTTGCTGTGCTGCCCACAGAAAATTTGACAATGGTTGGGTGGCTGGTGTGTTATGACCACTACCCAATGCTACCCAATGTTGTCTCCTTGTTCTCCCCCATCTGTCTGTCTCTATGGAGTGTCTCTTGTCTTATCCTCCCAAGTGTCACTTTTTTTTCCTGTGGTTGTACCAGCCATAGCCCAGGACTCCATTACGCTAGACACTGTACGTTATTTATTAGGTGTAGTACAGTAGCACTAGGAGGTCCAGGCATAAACTCCACTGCACCAGGCGCTGTACAAACACAGAACCAAAAGCCGACTCCAAAGAGCTTACAGGAATAGAAATAATGGCAAAGAGCCATTTTGCTTTTGAATGTCAAGTGGTTTAATGTTTCTGCAGTTATTGTTTCTGTGCATAATAAAGGTTTGAAACCATCTTTATCATAGGGTCGCTATGGCACAAGCAGGCCAGAGACACTCAACACAGCCTCTGGAATATGATAAAAGGGCTTAATGTTGCAAAGCCAAAGTTCTTAAAAACATTTGAATTGGAGCTGGGCACAGAATGGATTTTTTTGGTTCGCTGATAATGCTGGGGAAAAAAAATAAACCTAATGAATTGCAGGGTGACGCTAAAAGGAAATTTTTTGAAATTTGGATTGCAAAGTCAAAGCAAAAGTCGTTTCAGATCAACACTTCATCTGACCCGAAATTAAACATTTTATTTCAACTCTAAGCATTTTATAAAACTAAAACGGAAGGAAATTATGAGACAAAAAGTCACTTTGAAATAAAAACAAACAAATCAAAATGTTTCACTTTGCAAGTGTCAAAAGAAAATATATATTTTTTGGAAACCAGCAGAAAGTCACCAAATGTTTTGGTGCCAGCGAATCTATATTTGTCACCAATAATAATCCAGCAGAATAATTTTGCCCAGCTCCAGTCTTAACACCTTCAAGCCTCTCCAACACAAAACTTTTCCCTCTGTTGTTCCATCTGCATGAAAAGAAGTGAAAAAAGATGCAATCAAATCCCAGCCTAATGACCCTTTGTCAAACAGGGAGCCCTTTCACTGTTGCAGGGATATGACATGATCGTCGATGGGAGGAAATCATCCATAAGGCAGACTGTCCATTAAAATATGGTTATGAAAATAGTTCCACATGAAAGGCTATTTGTCTATTGTTTTTCTTTTTGAAATTTTGTTTTGTTTTGTTTTTTAAGAAAAGAACTAGAAAATACTATACTAAGGCGCTAGGTTGAAAGAGCAGAGGAACATGATGTGGTTCACAGATAATAATGGCAGTGTAGTTGGAGACTCTTGTGATTCTTACACACAAAAGGGCAGAGTTAAGGTTATCCAGAAAGCCATAACTAGCATTTCCTGCTTCAATAGGCCATTGATCTGCTCGGGAATTGGCAAAGTACAACCCTAAATTGTCATTTTAGCATTTCACGACTTGAAAGAACACTGGTAGAAAGGAGAGGTGGTGTTTCTGGTCAGCCTCAGGCAGGACATTTATATGCAGAGCTGGTGGGGAAAATGAGGGGTTTTTTGCCACAGAAAATTTAGACAAAAATGGGAGGGGAAGGGGAGAGTTTTTCCTGAAATTTTCCACAGGAAATGTCAAGCTTTTGGCAAAAAAACAAAAAACCCAAAATACAAACTCTCTTGCCTGAAAACGTAAACATTTCCCCCAAAACTTGACATATTTTTGGCCAAATCACAAAATATTTAAATTCTGAAATGCCACAATGGTACCTCACACTCATATTCTCCTCAGTCAGACTACATCTCCCATGATGCATAACAGTCTCCCCTCTTTCTAAACCACTGCAGTGCCTTATAGGAATCGCAGTTCAGGAGCCTCATTTTCCATTCTTCTCTATATGCCAGCCTCCTTGGTTCGACTACATCTCCCATGATGCATTCAGGTCACCCTGTAGATGACCTATCATGATGCCGCATGGCAGTCACATGCCCACATTGCATCATGGGAGATGTAGTCTTGATGGTTAGCCTGGCCTACAGCATGAGGCAACCAAAGCGCAACTCCCATGATTCACTGAAGTGACTCAGGAACAGGGGAGATCAGGGAGAAGTGGGGTTTTTACCCATGAAAGCTTATGCCCAAATAAATCTGTTAGTCTTTAAGGTGCCACCGAACTCCTCGTTATGTTTTTAAGGGAGATCATGGTGCATCATGGGAGATGCAGACCAACCAAGAAGCTCAGCCTAGAGTGGAGAATGAGGGCATGCAGCAATTGCACTACAACTCCCATGAGGCAGTTCAGCAGTATTTCAGAATAGAAAAATTTCAGTTTTTGGCTGATGTTTTTCCGACAAAAAAATGTAAACTTTCTGGAGGAACCAGACACATTTTATTGGATCAAAACCCCAATTTTCCAGCCGAAAAACAATTCATTAATAATGATACCTAGCACTTTTCATCAACAGATCTCAAAGCACTTTAGTATTACCTCCACTTTGCAGATGGGGAAAAAGAGGCACAGAAAGGGAAAGTGACTTGCAGCAGGGGAGAGCTAGGAATAGAACCCAGTCTCCTGAGTGCCAGTCCAGGCCAGTGCCCGCTCCTTGAGGCCAGACTGCTCTAAAGAGAGCCCACCGTGTGATATTTGGCAACACTGGGTCTGGGACAGGGTGGGCATGTCTTCATTGGAGCCCCCAGAGCGTTTGACGGACAACCAGGTCGGCGCAGCTGATGCTGGCCCCGCCTCCTCTTAAAGGGGCCAGCACGCCCTTTATTTGTATGGTCTCTATGCCGCATGTGACTGGGTCTGTCACCGGGTGAGTGGCCCCTTTAAAAGGCAACGGGCATGGCATGCGACGGACAACCAGGCTGGCACAGCTGATGCTGGCCCTTCCTCCTCTTAAAGGGACCAGCACCCCCCTTTATTTGTAGGGTCTCTGTGCTGCGTGGCTTCTCTGGTGGGTGATGAGCCCTGATCGCTGGCGGAAGCTCTTGCCGCACTCGCCGCACCGGTAGGGCTTTTCCCCCGTGTGGATCCGCCGGTGAATGGTCAGGTGGGAGCTGACGGAGAAGCCCCGGCCGCACTCGGCGCAGCGGTATGGCCGCTCCCCGGTGTGGGTCCGCTGGTGGAGGTTGAGGGTGGAGCTCTGGCTGAACCGCTTCCCGCAGTGGTGGCACTGGTAGGGCTTCTCCCCCGTGTGGGTGCGCTGGTGCTTGGCCAGGTGGGAGCTGACGGCGAAGCTCCGCCCGCACTCGGTGCACTTGTAGGGCTTCTCCCCGGTGTGGGTGCGCCGGTGCAGCACCAGGGTGGAGCTTTGGCTGAAGCTCTTCCCGCACTCGCCGCACCGGTACGGCTTCTCCCCCGTGTGGATCCGCCGGTGGATGGTCAGGTGCGAGCTGACCGAGAAGCTCTTCCCGCAGTCGGGGCACTGGTAGAATCTCTCTGCTGCCGGGACCCGTGGCTGCGGCGGCAGCTGGGCAGGGCGCACACTTTGGCCGAAACTGCCCCCACACTGGGTGCACACGGTCTGGCTCCCCCCAGGCTGGGGGAGATGCAGAGCCTGGACCCGTTGCAGGGCAGCGCTGCCCTCTTTGAGTTTCTTCAGGCCCTCGCTGTCGGCAGCTGTTTTGCTCCATGGCTTTCCCGCTGGCCTGGCTTGGCTCTGGCAGGTGGCTGCGTGGCCTGGGGCCTGGTAAACGTTCCCTTCGGATCTCATCCCTGGTAACGTCCCGTGGGACTGTGCTGTCTCTGGGCCTCCCTGCTGCAGGGCTGCGTTAATAATTCCACTATCTGCGAGGATAAAGAAAGAATCCGAACATGATTTTCCGGGCTGTTATCTCATCAGCACCTCTCCCTTCTGCTTCCTTGTTCCCCAGAATCTTAACTATAATTAAAAAAAAAAGTCTCTAGCTGCTATGGTTGCGAAGAAAACCAGGAAAATGCAAATTGAGGGCATAACCGACGCTGCCTGAGTCTGCTGAGAGCCTGAGCCTGTTGCTCTGTGAAGTGTGAATTCTCTGAACAATGGTTCTGAGAAGTGCGGGCAGAGTTTATTTTACATGTGGGGCTTGGAAGGGTAGCACCAGCTTCCCCCCATCCCACCCAATTTGCTGCCAGAGCTGGGGAGGAAAGAAGAACAACTGAGGGCATGGAAATGAACTCATTAGAATGCCGAAAAATAAACCCAGCTGCCTTAATAACCCGTCCTCAGTTGTTCTTCCATCTCGTACATGGACAGGCAGTGATGAGGGGAGGGAGCTACCGCCCAATGTGGGGTGGGATGGGTGGAAAGCCATGAGTGGCGCATCCGCCACTCCTGATTCTATGCCCCTAGGGACCATCTTTCTGTTCTGGGTTTGTACAGCGCCTAGCACAATGGGGTCCAGGGGCATTACCGGAGCTCCTAGGCGCTACCGTAATACACCTAATACATAATTTATGGCGCCTAGCACAATGGGGTCCTGAACCATGACCAGGGCTCCCAGTGTTACCGTAATACACCCAGTAAATAACAATGATAATAGTAGTTGTAATCCTCTCCTATATGCAGTACAATTGAGAGAATTCACGAGTAGAACTGGGCAAATAATGGCTTTTTCGATTCACTGGCAATTCGGAAAAATAAAAAAAAAATCAATTTCAGCTACAACCGAAAATAATTTTTTTCAAAATTTTCAGGTATTCAAAAAGTCAAATATATACACATCTATATATTGATTTGGGTGGAAGGGAATGTTTCATTTTGAGAAAATCAGAACGTGTTTTTATTTTGACCCTTTTAAACCATTTTCTCGGGGGGCGGGAAGGTAGGTTATTATATATAAAAATAAAGGAAATTTTGAAACCAACAGTCATTTCACACTGAAAAATTGAAATGCTTCGTCCAATACTCTGACTTTGGGGGGAATTTAATTTAATTTAATTTAATTTAATTTTCCGGGGAAGATGAAAGAATGTGGCAGAACTGACATGATTTGACCGAGGTCACCCAGCCGGAGAGAGCGCAATAGGTCTGCTGAGTTCCAGCCCAGTGCTCTATCCACTAGGCCACGCTGCCTAGCATTTTCTTTCTCCTGCCCCGTGAGTCTTGGCTACTTAGGCTGTGAGCTCTTGGAGGCAGAGAGCGTCTCTCAATATGTTGACGACCTCTTGAGGGTCCGTTCAGCCCTGGCCTGGTCCTGGCACCATGGGGTGCTGCGGAGTCTGTGAGTGCTAAGGTAACAATGCTATAATTTAGTTCTGGCAAAGCTGAAGAGATTGGATAGCGGACAAGTGTGTAAGTCTGCGTGGAGGAGAAGAGACGGGGTGGGAAGCAGTATGGGCTAGTGGCTAAAGCAGTGGACTGGGGTTCAGGACCCAGCTTTGCCACCGGCCTGAGGGGTGAACTTGGTAAATCATTTCATCTCTCCGTACCTCAGTGTCCCCATTTATAGCACGGGGATAAGGATACAGCTCTCCTGAGGGAAAGCGCAATACGACAGACAGATATTATGAGCAACGCCACAGCAAAATTCTTCAGACAAACCCCTTTTTTCAGCAAAAAACACAGGCCCAGGTCGCCTGAACGCCGTGTGAATTAGAGTCGAGTTTGGCAAATTGTTTCAGTCGCTCAAGAAAAAAGGGGGGGACAAATCCAAACGTTTGGATCGTTTGGATCAAAATGACTTTTCATTTCCAAATTTCCTTTGCTTTTATAAAATAGTAATTTTAAAAACAGTAAAAAATGCCTGAAATCTAAAGGAAACGTCTCGGTTTACATCAAACACAACGTTTTGTCTGACCCAAAATTTTTGTTGCAGGACGACCCCTAAGGGCTTTTTCCCCCCATTTTCCAGATCTGCCTCGTAACCAAAAACATCAGTTATTAGCTCAGCTCTAGCCGCGGCATTTCTGACCCTTCTTTCTCATCGCAGATGTGGAGGCGATTGTCTCCTTCCCTCTCGCTTGGATTCAGGGGATGGGGGAACTGACACCCCAAATCTAAGGGGGAGAACCCAGAGTTAGAGCCAATCTGGGCACATCAGAGCCTGCCCAGCCCTGAATGTCAAGGGGGATCCTTACCCCGAGAGAGGAGCGTCCCGTAGTTCTCCGGAACCATGTCCCTGTAGACGGGCCTCGGAGCGGGGTCCAGCAGAGCCCACTGGATCTCAGCAAAATACATTGGACCCGCCTCTAATGTCCCAGCGCCCTGGAACGAGAAGGGTCTGAGCTCGGGGCAACCCAGCATCCAGCCCCATGCTTCCCAGCACAGCCCTATCCCCCTCAGTCCAGCCCCACATCCTCCGGCTCAGCCCTGCCCCCTTCAGTCCAGCCCCACAACCTCCAGCTCAGCCCTGCCCCCCTCAGTCCAGCCCCAAATCTCCCCCAGCTCAGCCCTGCCCCTAACTCCAGCCCCACATCCCTACAGCTCAGCCCTGCCCCTCTAACCCCAGCCCCACATCCCTGCAGCTCTGCCCCACTCACCCCAGCTCAGCCCTGCCCCCTCACTATGTGTTGTGTCTCTACAGCGCCTAGCACACTGGGGTCCTGGGCCATCACTGGGGTACCTAGTGCTACCGTAATACCCCTAGTAAACAATGTACAGCACCCAGCACAATGGGGTCTTGGCCTGTGCCGGGGACCCGTCTCCGAGCCACGACTGCGATCGCAAACAAGAAGGCGGAGCTCTCATCTTACCTAGCGCTTTGCTTTACAGAGGGCGGCGGAGCGCCTTAGCCCGCTTGCGCAGAGGGGTAAACTGAGGCACGGAGAGGGCGGGGACCCGCGAGTCGCCGAGCTGGGGAGCAGAACCCAGGCGTCCTGCGCTAGCCGCGCCCCCCGGTGAGAATCCAGCCTGGCTGCCGGGGGGGACCTGCCCCGCCCAGCCGCCACCGCCTACCTGGGCCCGGTCCGGCAGCCCCAGCCGGCGCGGCGGAGGCCGGGTACCGGGGCGGGACGCTGCGCTGCGCTGCGCACGCCGCTGACCCGGGAAGTTCAGCCCCCGCCGGGGTGAGCGGGGAGGACGGAGCCGCGGGGCGGGCGCAGGGAGCCGGGAGCGGGGCCGGGGCAGAGGCAGAGCCGAGCGGCGCTGGGAGCCCCGGAGCTCCCGGCACAGCGCCCCCGCCCCAGCGGCCCCCAGCCCCGCACCCAGAGCCTGGATGGGCCCCACGGACCCCGAACTTCCCTCCCGCCCCACAGCCGGTCCCCCAACCCCCCACAGAGACCCCGAGCCCCACAGCCGGTCCCCCAACCCCCCTCCCGGACCCCCCACAGAGACCCCGAGCCCCACAGCCGGACCCCCAACCCCCCTCCCGGACTCCCCACAGAGACCCCGAGCCCCACAGCCGGTCCCCCAACCCCTCTCCCGGACCCCCCACAGAGACCCCGAGCCCCACACCCGGACCCCCAACACCCCTCCCGGACTCCCCTCCCGCCTCACACCCGGACCCCCAACACCCCTCCCACCCCACAGAGACTCAAACCTCCCTCCTGCCCCACACCTGGACCTCCACAGGGATCCTGAGCCCCTCTCCCACCCCACAGAGACCCCGAGACCCCTCCTGCCCCAGAGCCAGACCCCACAGAGACCCTGAACCCCCTTCCTGACCCAGACCCGGACCCCCAATGACCCTCCTGCCCCCCACATGGACCCCGAACCCCCCTCCTGCCCCACACCCAAACCCCACAGAGACCCAAACCCCCTTCCTGCCCCACACCCGGACCCCGAACCCCCCTCCCGCCCCACACCCAGACCACCACAGGGACCCTGAGCCCCCCTCCCACCTGACACCTGGACCCCCAACGCCCCTCCCACACCCCACACAGACCCCGAACCCCCCTCCTGCCCCATACCCAGGTCCAACAGAGACCCCTCCCGCCCTCCCTTCCCACACCTGGACCCCACAGAGACCCCGAACACCCTTCCCACCCCAGACACAGACCCCCACACACAGACCCCCAATGCCCCTCTCACCCCACACCCGGACCCCCCACACCCAGCCCCCCAACACACGGCCTGCCCCACACCTGGACCCCCAACAGTCCTGCTCCACACACACACCCCCACACACAGACCCCCCAACACCCCTCCCTCCCGACACCTGGACTCCCAACACCTCTCCCACCCCGCACACAGACCCCTAATGCCCCTCCTGCCCCACACCCAGACCCCAACGCCCCTCCCGCCCCACATCCAGACCCCCAGTGCTCCTCCCACCCCAACCCCGCAAACAGACCCCAAACACCTCTTCAGTCCCGCCCCACACACAAACCCCAAACACCCCTCCCGCCCCGACCGACACACACAGATCCTCAAAGCCCCTCCAGTCCCACCCTGCACACAAATCCCCAACGCCCCTCCTGTCCCACCCCACACACGGACCCCAAATGCCCCTCCAGTCCTGCCCCACACACAGACCCCCAGCACCCCTCCAGTCCTGCCCCACACACAGACTCCTGCAAGCCCCTCAAACCCCAGCCTACACATACCCCATCTACAGTTATACCAGTGGCCATGTCTACACTACAAGGCCTTTACTGGCGCAGCTACAGGCAGCATGGACCCATGGAGAGAGCGCTGGTTTGGGATGCAGAACACCTGGTTTCTCTTCCCATCTCTGGGTGACCTTAAGCAAACCGGGGGGCGGGGAGATGTCACTCTGTGCCTCAGTTTCCCCATCTATGAAATGCTAAAGATACTGCCCTCCTTGGTCAATTGTTTGGAGATCTACCCAGGAGCAGCTCAAGATAAGAACTGGGGGATTGTAAAACCATCCCATGAGCAGAACAGGCTATATTAGTAAAGCACAGGTTTGCTGGTGTCACTGCGTCTACACGAGAGCCTTTTTTGGCACAGGTCTCTCGGTCAGCGATTGTACCCCTCCTGACACAGCTGTGCTGGCAGAAATCTGTAGCGTAACCATAGCCTGTGGCTACATCAGGGATTTTCCTAGTATTGCCATGTCAGCAGAAAACACCCCCATGTCAGTAAAACGTTGACGTGTAATATAATGGCTCTTATCTAGGACTTTCCGTCACAGGCTTTAATACATTTAGCCTCACAACAGCCCTGGGAGGTGGGGAAGTGCCATTAGCCCTGTTGTACAAATGGGAAACTGAGGCACGGCGGATAGGTCAACTGACTTCGGCTCTTGGGGCTACAGTTAGCGGTGAGGACGTTCCCACTCAGTCAGGAGCCCGGGGACTGAAACCCAGCAAGGGGGATGGTCCTCAGAGCTTGGATGAGAAAGTCAAGCACAAGCCTGAGTTAGTCGACCCAGGCTCTGAGACTTGTTTTTTTGGGGTTTTTTTGCTGTGTAGATGCACCCAGAGAGGCTAAGAGTTCATCTGTGCCACAATAAAACACCCTCAGCTGGGCTGGGACAGCTGGCTGAGGCCCGCGGGGCTGTTAAATTGCAGTATAGACATCCAGGCTTGGGCCCAGGCTCTGGGACCCACCTCGCCTCGCGGGGGTCTCGGAGCCCAAATGTCTACACTGCAATTTCCCAGCCCCAAGAGCCTAAGTCAGCTGACCCCAGCGTTTGATTGCAGTGTAGATGTACCCACGGTCACGCTGGAAGTTTGTGGCATAGCAGGAAATTGAACTCACGGTTCTCTAACCAGGTTTCAGAGTAGCAGCCGTGTTAGTCTGTATCCGCAAAAAGAACAGGAGTACTTGTGGCACCTTAGAGACTAACAAATTTATCTGAGCATAAGCTTTCATGGGCGCTTCCTTTATTCTTCTGCCTTTAGGCTTGGTCTATGCTAGAAAGGGTTTGCCAATATAGCAATTCCAGCAGAGCTAACCTGGCAACTGCTCCTAGATAAGATGCAGATTCTGCAGAAATAGCTTTGTTCCCAGGAGCGGCGCCAGGGTTTTTGGCGCCCTAGGCGGGGGTCCTTCTGCGCTCCCGGTCGTCGTCGTCAATTCTGCGGGGGTGTGTGTGTGTGTGTGTCCTTCCATGCTCCCGGTCTTCGGGGCACTTCGGCGGCGGGTCCCGGAGCGAGTGAAGGACCCGCCACAGAATTGCTGCCGAAGACCCGGAGCGCGGAAGGACCCCCCGCCGCCGAATTGCCGCCAAGGGTGGCAAAATGCCGCCCCCCCAAATCCTGGTGCCCTAGGCGACCGCCTAGGTTGCCTAAATGGAAGCGCCAGCCCTGTTTGTTCCCTGAACCAAATAAGCTCTGCCAGCAAAAGGACTTTTTTACTACTACAACTGCATCTCCACTGGGGTTTTCGCTGGCAGAGCTCTTTGGGCAGGGCTAGAGCTGGGAGAATAATCGATTTTTCTGGTTTGAAAAGGGGAAAAAAATCATTTTGGGTCAGACCGAAGGTGAACATTTTTGAGATTTGGGGCAAATTCATTTAAAAAAAAAGTTCATGTCTGATTGAATTATCATTTTGCTTGACCCGAATCAAAAAGTTTCCTTTTGGGTTCCACCATTTTTCAATGTTTTTGAATTTTTGAAAGATGAAAGTAAAGGCAATTTCAAAGCAAAAAGTTGTTTTGATCTGAAATGTCAGCATGTTTTGGTTAGAAAATGTCGAAACAAAAGGTTTTATTTTTTCAATTTTTGTTGTATTTATTTTTTATTTCTTCTTATTATTTTATTATTATTCCTTAACAATTATTTATTTTATTTTAGGTATTTGTTTTAGGTATAATTAATTAGGTATTTATTTGTATTTCTTATTATCATTTTATTAATATTCTTTTATTATTATTTATTATTATTAACAGCAATTATTTATTTTAGTTTAGATATTTGTTTTAGGAATTTTTTGATGTTTTGAAAATTGTTTTTAGGGTTTTTTTTCTTTCTGATCATTTTATTATTATTACTTTTTTATTACTTTATTATTAACATTTATTTTATTGCAGGTATTTGTTTTAGATACTTCTTGATTTTTTTTAATAAATATTTTTAGTTATTTATTTTTTATTTCTTATTACCATTTTATTTTTATTACTTGATTATTTATTGTAATGCTTAACAATTATGTATTATAATTGTGATTAGGTATTTGTTTTAGATATTTGGGAGAATTCCTTTTAATTTTTGTAGGTATTTATTTTGTATTTCTTATAATTTTATTAGTATTCCTTTATTGTTTTTTAGTTATGTTATGTTAGGTATGTGTTTTAGGGTGGGTTATTTTTAATTTGTTTTTCTTTTTAGGTATTTCTTTTTTAAACGAGCAATTCGGCAACTTGAATACGAATTAGTAAAATATTTCGGAGTTGCTAAATCTGCCTTTTTCGCTGGCAAAAAACTGTCGGTCAAAAAGTTTTGACCAGCTTTATCTAGGGATCTGATTCGTTTCATACTCCTAGCCAATATAGCTGTGCTGGCAGAATGCCTAAGGGCAGGCCAGGCCTACAGCATTGGGCATATGCTGGTCCACTAGATGCATAGATTCCAGCCCAATTTACGTCAGCCATGTGAGAAGAGGGGAGATCTTGTGGACACAGGCCGGAACAACTGTGTTTTTTCCCCACCTCTACTGCAATCTTCTGGAGAGAGGTTGGGCAACTAGGTTGTTCTCCTCGTATCCAATATGTGAATTATTTTTATTTGTTATCTGTACTAATGTAGCTCTGTACATTATTTATTAGGTGTATTACGGTAGCACCTAGGAGCCAAAGTCAGTGCCCAGAACCCCGTTGTGCAAGACCACTCCTGTCCCCAAGGAGTTTATAATCCACGTGTAAGACAAGAGTACAGCTGACTGGAAAAAATTTGTCTAAACAGTTTTCCATTGGAAAATGCTGTTTTGACAAAACCAATTTTTATTTATTTATACATTTATTTGGAGAAATAGTGACAAGATTTTATTTAAAAAAATGTTGGGGGGGGGGGAACGTTTCGACAATGTGGAACCATCCTGTGTCGACATTTTGCAGGACCAAAAGATTTGATTTTTCTTGCCTCAAAAGCTACCTTTTTGTTCTGAAATTTACTTTATTTTATGTAAGAGCCTTTAAAAAAATTAAAAAGGGTCAAAATGCAAAAGAAACATTTTGACAGACCTGATTTTTTTTTTTTTTTTTTTTTTTGATTTGGGGGGAATTTAGTTGTGTGCAAAAATTGAAGTTGTTCCAATCAGGATGATCTTTCTTTCTTTCTTTCGGAAAAATTAGAATTTTTTTATGGGATGGCAAATCCATTTCTCAACCAGCTGGAGACAAGAGATGAAGAGAGACAGACAGACGGGTGAGTTCACGGAAACAACAAGATAATATTGGTCAGTGTGACAGACAGGGTCTCAACACATCAGTGGCCAAACTCTCATCAATTTTTTTAGAGGCACCATGGCAAAGCAGAGTTTTCAGGAGGGATTTGAAAGTGACTAATGAGGCAGCTTTGTGGCCTCCTCCCAAGGGGCAGGAGCCAAGGATTCTTCCTAAAAATGGGGGGAGGGGTCCATGAGGCCCCTCCTCTTCCCTCCGAGGCCCTGCCCCCCAGCCACGCCAGAAGCTGGAGCCATGGAGCAGGGAGCCCAGGCCCCTCTGCCTGCTCCCTGGACCCCCCACCCAAGGCAGGTGGAGGGTCCATGGTTCTCCACAGCTCTGGATTTTGGCCTGGCCGGGGGGCGGGGCCTTGGGGGCCGAAGAGCCACAGCCAGGCCATGGTAAGAGCCACCTGGGTAGGGACACAGGCTGGGGGCTGCTCTCGGGCCCCCCTACCTGGGCAGGTGGAGGGTCTGCAGTTCCCCACAGCTGCCCGGGCTCCCCAGGCTACTCTTATCCGGGCCAGGCTCCAACTTCCAGCCTGGCGGGGGGCAGAGCCTTTGGGAGAAGGGGGCTGGGCCCGTGGCGAAAAGTGGGAGGTCCATGGCCCGTTGGACCCCCCTGTTCCGGCGCCCCTGCCAAGGGGCAAGATGGGAGAAAGCAGGAGGGTACTTGTTCAAAAGTTTGACACTATAAAGCATCTGTCACTGTGTTTTCCAAACCTTTCATCATTCTTCTGGCTCCTTGCTGATCCCGCTCCAATTTATCCACATCCAGGGCCGAAGGACGGATGTTTCGCGTCCTAGGTGAAACTTCCACCTTGCGCGCCCCCCCCCGTCCCCGAGCCCCCGCCCTGTGGCAGCTCCCCACCCCCCACCCTGAGGCACCCCCCCCGCCCCAGCTCACCCCTGCCCCGCCTCCTCCCCGAGCACGCTGTCGCTGCTTCACTTCTCCCGCCTCCCAGGCTTGCGGCGCCTAAGCTGATTGGCGCCGCAAGCCTGGGAGGCGGGAGAAGTGAAGCAGCCACGGCGTGCTCGGGGAGGAGGCGGGGCAGGGGTGAGCTGGGGCGGGGAGTTCCCCTGCGTGCCGCCCCCCCCTTGCTGCAGGCGGCCCTGCCCGCGCTCCACTGCCCCAGCTCCCTCCGCCTAAATGCCGGCAGCGACCGGGGCGGCCGAAGATCCGGCTGCTGCGGTCGCTGCCGAAGAAAATGGCGCCCCCCAAATCCAGCGGTCGCCTAAATGGTTGCACCGGCCCTGTCCACATCCTTCCTGAACGATGGGCCCCAGAACTGGACACAGGATTCCAGCAGTGGTCACCCCAGTGCCAAATCCAGAGGGAAAAGAACCTCCTGACTCCTACTGAAATTGGCCATGTTTGTGCATCCCAGGATCGCATTAGCCCTTTGGCCACAGCGTCACACTGGGAGCTCGTGTTCAACCGATTATCCATCCCCACATGTTTCTCAGAGTCACTGCTTCCCAGGATAGAGTCCCCCATCCTGTAGGTATGGCCCGCGTTCTTTGTTCCTGGCTGTACGACTTTACGTTGGTATATTGCTGGCTTGTGTCCACCTCTCCAAGCAATCCACATTGCTGGGTATCAGTGACCTGTCCTCTCCAGTCACCCGAAATACTGCATGCAGTGCTGGTTGCCCCATTGCAGAAAAGCTCCCTTAGAGTCAGAAGAAGTGCAAAGAAGAGCAATGAAAAAA
This sequence comes from Emys orbicularis, assembly GCF_028017835.1. Lineage (NCBI taxonomy): Eukaryota > Metazoa > Chordata > Testudines > Emydidae > Emys > Emys orbicularis. Next base: position 17,654,016 of record NC_088703.1, on the reverse strand, counting down.
TTTAGAGGGATGGAACAGCTGCCGCATGAGGAGAGATTAAAAAGATGGGGTCTGTTCAGCTTGGAAAAGAGATGACTAAGTGGGGGACACGGAGGTCTATAAAATCATGACTGGTGTGGAGAAAGGGGATAGGGAAATGTTATTTACCCCTTCACGTGACACAAGAACTGGGGGGGGGGTCACCTGATTAAATTAATAGCGGGTTTTAAACAAACAAGGAAATATTCACACAACAGTCAGTCAACCTGTGGAACTCATTGTCACATGATGTTGTGAAGCCCAAAAGTTGGGTTCAAGAAAGAATTAGATAAGTTCATGGAGGATAGGTCCATCAGTGGCTAGTAGCCAAGATGGCCAGGCTCCATCTTGTTAGGGACACCTGTGTCCCTAAACCTCCAACTGCCGAAAGCTGGGACTAGATGACAGGGCCATGGATCATTTGCATTTGCCCTGGTCTGTTCATTCCCTCTGAAGCATCTAGAACTGGCCACTGTCAAAGACAAGATACGGGGCTAGGTGGGCCATTGGTCTGACCCAATATGGCCATTCATTCCTATGTTCTTATCTTGAAACCCTGCAAGCATGCCAATCGTGTAGAGGCATCATGACAGATTCCACTTCTTGCGACCCCCCCACCACAACCCCCAAATCTTTTTTCCCAGTCACTGCTTCCCAGGAGAGAGCATCTCTAAGTATGGTCGACATTCTTTGCTCCTAAATGGATACATTTACATTTAGCCGCATTAAAACGCCTCTTGTTTGCTTGCGCCCAGTTTATCCAATTGCTCTGAGTCAGTGACCTGTCCTTTGCGTTATTTACCACTCCCCCGATTTTTGTGTCATCTGCAGACGTTACCCAGGATGATTTTATGTCTTCGCCCAGGTCACTGACAAACATGTTTAACAGCACAGGGCCGAGAACCGATCCCTGCGGGACCCCACTCACTGGAAATGCAGCCTCTTGATTCCCTGTTTACAGTTACATTTCGAGACCTAGCCGCTGTTTTTTAATTCATTCGACGTGGGTCATGTTCATTTTATAGCGTTCTAGATTGTTTATGCAGAATGTCGTGCGGGACCAAGCCAAACGCCTTGCCGAAGTCTACGTCTATTACGTCACGGTTATCCCCCAAACCCGTAATCTCATCAAACAAAGAGATCAAGTTCGTCTCTCCCAGAGGCAGATTATGGGGGACGCGTTTCTAGTTTTCGGTTCCAAACGGCGTTTTGTTTCGAAATTTTTATTTTTAAATGTTTGAAAATGCTCAGGAGCGAAACGACTTGACCCCACAGGACATTTCTCCACCTGAAGTCAAAAGGAAAAATGAATTTTTTTCCTCCCGACTTTTTGAGTCACTAAAAATGTCATATTTTTAACTTGAAATGACCCCCCTCCCTAATCGCCCCCCACACACACACTTTTGGGAATCAGCCAGGGACCGGAAACTCCATGCTGGGCCCAGCTCTGCTCGGCCCCCAGGGGGATCCGGGCGCTGCCCTTCGGCGCCTCCAGGGGCGCCCCGCGGAACCCAGGCGTCCGGGGGCTGGGGGGTGGTCTGCCTGCCGTCTGGCGGGGGAAGGGTTAACAACCATCGAGCTGGCAGGCCACTGCGGTGCAGAGCGGAGCCGGGGCTGGGGGAGGAGAGACCGAGAGATGGGCCCGGGCACCTTCCTGCGCCCAGCCCAGCGTGTGCACCGGCGGTGAGAGCGGGCGGGGGCGGCTGGGCTGCAGCTGGGGGCGGGGGGGGAGTCTGGGGGTTACAGCAGCTGGAGGGGGGCAGGGAGCTGGGATCTGCAGGAGGGGAGGGGGCTGAGGGTGAGAGCTGCAGCTGGGGAGGATGGGGGGCAGGGAGCTGGGATCTGCAGGAGGGGAGGGGGCAGGGGTGAGAGCTGCGGATGGGGGGCAGGGAGCTGGGATTTGCAGGAGGGGAGGGGGCTGGGGTGAGAGCTGCAGCTGGGGAGGATGGGGGGCAGGGAGCTGGGATCTGCAGGAGGGGAGGGGGCTGGGGTGAGAGCTACGGATGGGGGGCAGGGAGCTGGGATTTGCAGGAGGGGAGGGGGCTGGGGGGGAGAGCTGCAGCTGGGGAGGATGGGGGGCAGGGAGCTGGGATTTGCAGGAGGGGAGGGGGCTGGGGGGGAGAGCTGCAGCTGGGGAGGATGGGGGGCAGGGAGCTGGGATTTGCAGGAGGGGAGGGGGCTGAGGGTGAGAGCTGCAACTGGGGAGGATGGGGGAAGAGGGGCTGCAGAGATGGGGATGAAACTGGTGCTGGGGAGAGGAGGGGGGCCGGCGGCTGGGGCTGAGAAGGGGCAGGGAGCTGCTGCCAGGGAGGGACACTGAGGGGCTGGGATCTGGGGGAGACGGAGGTGGGAGCTGGTAGCTGGTGGTGGAGAGGCTGGGATCTGGGGATGGGGGATCTGGGGATGGAAAAGGGGCTGCAGGGAGGGGGCTGGGAACTGGGGTGGAGGGAAGGGGGGAGCTGGGTTTGGGAACTGGAGGTGGCGGGGGGCTGGGATCTGGGGGTGGGGAGGGGAGGAGAGGAGGATGGAGAAAAGGAGTCTGAGGGTGGAGGTGAGAGGGGACTGGGAGAAGGAGAGGGGCCAGCCAGCAGCTCTCAAAGCTCTTTACTGAGGAGCTCAGTATCATTATCCCCATTTTACAGATGGGGAAACTGACGCACAGAGTGGGGCTGTGACTGGCCCCGGTCACCCAGCAGGCCAGTAGCAAAGAACCCAAAGATCTCCTGAGTTCCAGCCCAGTGCTCTATCCATTAGCGCCCCCCCCCCCCTCGCAGTTCCCTCAAACAAGCAAAACACACAAATGGGAGCTGAGATTTTTTTTTTAAGTGTTTAAAATAAACTAATGAAAGCCGAGCTTCTCCCATAATCTCCAGCAGAGCTAGGGAAGTGGTATTGCCGTTCTACAAGGCACTGGTGAGCCCTCAGCAGGAATTCTGTGCGCGGTTTTGGTCTCTCATGTTTAAGAAGGATGAATTCAGGCTGGAACAGGTGCAGAGAAGGGCTACTAGGATGATCCGAGGAATGGAAAACGCACCTTACAAGGGGAGATTTTATGAGCTTGGCTTGTTTAGCCTGGCCAAAAGAAGGCTGAGGGGAGATATGATTGCTCTCTGTAAATACATCAGAGGGATAAACACCAGGGAAGGAGAGGAGTAGTTTAAATCAAGCACCAATGTGGACACAAGACCAAATGGATGTAAACTGGCCATGAACAGGTTTAGGCTTGAAATTAGATGAAGGTTTCTAGCCATCGGAGGAGTGAAGTTCTGGAACAACCTCCCAAGGGGGGAGCAGTGGGGGCAAAAAACCCAACTGGCTTCAAGACTGAACTTGATAAGTTTATAGAGGGGTGGTATGATGGGACTGCCTACAATGGCACGTAGCTGATCTGTGACTGCTAGTAGCAAGTATCTCCAGCGCCCGATGATGGGGCACTAGATGGGTCGGGCTCTGACTTACTACAGAGAATCCGTTCCCAGGTGTCTTGCCCACATGCTCAGGGTCTAACTGATCGGCGTATTTGGGGGCAGGAAGGAAGTTTCCCCAGGGTCAGATTGGCAGAGACCCTGGGGGGAGGGGGTTCGCCTTCCTCTGCAGCATGGGGCACAGGTCACTTGCAGGTTTAAACTAGTGTAAATTGTGGAGTCTCTGTAACGTGAAGTCTTTAAATCATGATTTGAGGACTTCAGTAACTCAGCCAGAGGTTAGGGGTCTGTTACAGGAGTGGCTGGGTGAGGTTCTGTGACCTGCGTTGTGCAGGAGGTCAGACTAGATGATCATGATGGTCCCTTCTGACCTTAAAGTCTGTGAGACTCTGGGAGCTGTCAAACTAACATGCTATTTTTTTTTAAGGGATTAAAAGTTTGGTTGATAAAGGTAATAGTGTTGACGTAATAGACTTAGACTTCTGCAAAGCGTTTGGCTTGGTGCTGCAGGACATTTTGATTAAAGAACTAGAACGATATAAATTTCATGTGGCCCACATTAAATGGATTAAAAACTGGCTAACTGATAGGTCTCAAAAATGTAACTGTAAATGGAGAATCATCATTTGGGGGGATGCATGTCCAGGGGGTCCTGCAGGGATCGGTTCTTGGCCCTACGCTATTTAAGATCTTTATCAATGACCTGGAACAAAACATAAAATCATCATGGATAAAGTTTGTAGATGACCCCAAAATTGGAGGAGTGGTAAATAATGAAGAGGACAGGTCACTGACAGTGTTCTCTCTAATTTTTCCCACCCCTGTGTGGAATGAATTTTGTTATGTGCACCAATATGGAGGTGAGGTGTGACACATCACCTCCATATCGGTGCGCATAACAAAATTCATGTGGCGGGGGTGGGGCTGAGGGGTTCGGAGTGTGGGAGGGGGCTCAGGGCTGGGGCAGAGGGTTTGGGGTGCAGGGGAGGTGAGAGCTCCGGCTAGGGATACGGGCTCTGGGGTGGGGCTGGAGATGAAGGGTTTGGGGTGCAGGAGGGGGCTGGGGGGTGAGGCCAAGGAGTTCGGATTGTGGGAGGGGGCTCTGGGGTGGGGCAGAGGGTTAGGGTGTGGGAGGTGGAGGGGATGATGGCTCTGGGGTGGGGCCAGGGCTTTGGGGTGCAGGCTACTCTGGGGCTACGGGCAGCTCTCTCTCCCTGCAGCAACATCTGGGCTGGGCGGGAGAGGCGCCTCTCCCTGCTGCGGCAGGTCCGGGCTGGGGCTGGGTTGGGGCCGGGGGGAGGGGCAGGTCCGGGGCTGGGTTGGGGTGGGGGAGAGGGAACTTAGGTCACTGATATAGAGCAATCTGGATTGCTTGGGAAACTGGTCTCAAGCAAACAATATGCATTTTAGTACAGCTAAATTTAAAGTGTATCTGTCTAGGAACACAGACTGCAGGCCATACTTACAGGGTAGGGGACTCAACCCGGGGGAGCAGGAACTCCGAAAAAGATTTGGGGGTTGTGGTGGTTAATCAGCTGAACATGCGTTCCCAGTGCGACGCGGTGGCCAAAAGAGCTAATGTGATCCCGGTCAACGGGGGAATCTCAGAGGTTATTTCACCTCTGTATTTGGCACTGGTGGGACCGCTGCTGGGATCCTGTGTCCAGTTCTGGTGCCCACAGTGAAGAAGGATGTTGATAAATTGGAGAGGGGTCTGAGAAGACTGAAGGATGAGAAAACCTGCCTCATTGTGATAGACTCAAAGAACTCAATCTAGTTAGCTTAACAAAGTGAAGATTAAGGGGTGACTTCATCCCAGTCTATAAGTACCTACAGGGCAGAGTAAGCTGGTATGCCCCGGTACGGCGTACCGGCAAGAGCCAGTGCGCCGTATCGGGGTGGATCGGCTTCCCCTGGCGGCAATTTAAAGGGCCTGGGGCTCCCAGCAGCGGCTGGAGCCCTGGGCCCTTTAAATTGCCGCCAGAGTCCTGCTGCCGGAGCCCTGGGGAAGCGGCGGCGGGGCTCGGGCGGCGATTTAAAGGGCCCGGGGTGCCTGCCGCAGCTACCACCCCGGGCCCTTTAAATCGTCCCCGGAGCCCTGGAGTAGCGGCGGCAGGGCTCCGGAGGCTATTTAAAGGATCTGGGGCTGCGGCAGCCGCTACCGCTTGGGCCCTTAAAATAGCCGCTGGAGACCTGCCGCCACCTCCCCAGGGCTCCGGCAACAGGGCTCCGGGGACAATTTAAAGGGCCCGGGGTGGTAGTGGCAGCCGGAGCCCCGGGCCTTTTAAATCACTGCCCAAGCCCCCAGCTGCTGCTGCTACCCTGGGGCTCCTGCAGCGTGGCTCGGGGCTCCCACTGCCACTACTCTCCAGGGCCTTTTAAATCGCCACCCGAGCCCCGCTGCTGGAGCCCTGGGGTAGCGGCGGCGGGGCTCTGGCGGTGATTTAAAGGACCAGGGGCTTCCGGCTGCCGCTACTGCAGCGGAGCCCCGGGCCCTTTAAAGCTCTGCCAGAGGCCGGGGCCCCTTCCGATGGTGATTTAATGGGCCCGGGGCTCCGCTGCGGTAGCAGCAGCTGGAGCCCTGGGCCCTTTAAATCACACCTGGGGCTCCCAGCCGCCTCTGCAGCTGGTAGCTCCGGGGGTGATTTAAAGGGCCCGGGGCTCCCAGCTGCTGCTACCACAGCCCCAGCTCCGGGCCCTTTAAATCCTGATGTAAAGCGCCCAGGGATGTAAAGGTCCCGCCTCTTCAGGTAGAGGCCACGCCCCTCCTAAGGACTCCGGAGTATGGTAAGTCCTTTAAGTTACTTTCACCCCTGCTACAGGGGGAACAAATATTTAAGGATGAGCTCTTCAGTCTAGCAGAGAAAGGTCTAACATGACCCAATGGCTGGGAGTTGAAGCTACACAAATCCAGACTGTAAATAACATGCAAAATTTTAACACCGATGGAAATTGGAATGACTTACTGAGGGTCCTGGTGGATTTTCCATCACTGACCATTTTTAAATCAAGAGCGGATGTTTTTCTAAAAGCTCTGCTCTAGTTCAAAGAGGAATTAATTCAGGGAAGTGCTGTGGCCTGTCCAAGCTAGAGCAGGGCAGAAGTTTTAGCACAAAACCTTTTTTCCGGAAAAAAAAGTCAATTCACTGACAGATTTTGCAAATTAGCTCGGGTTCCCCAAATTGTTCATTTTGGGGGAAATCAAAACCTTAAAAAAATCCAGAGAAAATCAAAGCATTTACAATTGTTTTGGTTCAAAGTGGCTTTTTGTCTAAAAATTTCCTTCCCTTTTAGTTTTTCTTAATTCAAAATTATTTGAAAAGGGTCAAAATCGTCTCCTCTGACTCATAGTTCATAGAATCGTAGGCCTGGCAGGGACCTCGAGAGGTCATCTAGTCCAATCCCCTGCACTCACGGCAGGACTAAGTATTATCTAGAGCATCCCTGACAGGGGTTTGTCTAACCTGCTCTTAAAAATCCCCAATGATGGAGATTCCGCCACCTCCCTACACAAGTTATTCCAGTGCTTAACCACCCTGACAGTTAGGAAGTTTTTCCTAATGGCCAACCTAAACACCCCTTGCTGCAGTTTAAGCCCATTGCTTCTTGTCCTATCATCAGAGGTTAAGAACAAATTTTCTCCCTCCTCCTTGTAACATGCTTTTATGTACTTGAAAACTGTTATCATGTCCCCGCTCAGTCTTCTCTTTTCCAGACTAAACAAACCCAATTTTTTCAGTCTTCCTCACAGGTCATGTTTTCTAGACCTCTAATCATTTTTGTTGCTCTTCTCTGGACTTTCTCCAATTTGTCCACATCTTTCCTGAAATGTGGTGCCCAGAACTGGACACAATACTCCAGTTGAGGCCTAATCTACGCGAAGTAGAGCGGAAGTATTACTTCTCGTGTCTTGCTCACAACACTCCTGCTAATAATAAGACTCAACGCGAAACTTTTTGTCCAACTTTACGATTTTACAAACTTTCATTTTTGCACTGACCAGAAACTCTCTTTTTCCCACCCAACTTTTCAAAATTGCCAGTTAATCAAAAACTCCATTATTTGCCCCTGTTCTAGTCCCATCCCATCCCTAGATAGCTCTAGATTGGCTGGATCCCTGAAGCAGAGAGTGTAGAACCGTCCCAGGAGCTGTCACGGAACACCTGACCTTACCCTAATGCTTTCCCTCAGTAGGATTTTCTGTTGTGAGCTCCTGGGGATGTGACCACAATCGGGCCTGGAGGAAAGGACAACACCAGAGAGGAATCAGGTGAGCGGGGAGTTAGACAGGCTGGGAACCCTGCAGGAGAGCACGGGAGTCCCAGCAAAGCCGCCCAGAGCCCCTCTAGCAGGTAACTAGACTTCGGTGACATTTTTTGAGTGGAATGTTTTTTTCAGCAAAAACTGCAGATTCAGTGAGGCCAAAAATGCTTCCTGAATTCATGTCTGATTCACCAAATTGTTGGTCGCGGGGGGGAGAATAAACAACAAAAATTCCCCCAAAGTCCAAAGTTTCCTTATGACATTTTCTATATGAATTGCCGGCTGAAACGACTTTCCGGTTAGGATCGGCCTTCGATTTTATTTTTAAAAGGCAAATGCATTTTTTTTTTTAAATCTTGAAATCGACTCAAAATGTTTTGGGTCGACTGAAAGATTTCCCTTGACCCAAAACAATTATTGTTTCAACTTTAAGATTCACCAACATTTAAAAAAAAATCATTTTGGGGTTGATGTGTTTTTCTCCAGTTTTTTTGGAATTGCCAGTCAACCGAAGAGTCGCCTATTCACACAGCTGATTGTCACGGTGGGAATGTGGGGGGTGCTGGTTCCCGTGCTGTCACCCACCCGAGCATTCCTCCCCCGTGGGGATCCATGTCTTACCAACCCCACTGCCCCTGGTCCTTAACCCCACCGGGCCTTTCCCTGGAGGAGTTGATGCCAAAGCAGGCCTGGGCCCCTCCACTAGAGGAAGGCTGGGGGTGTCTCCTTCTGAGCCCCATTGCTGTCTTGGGGGCCTGCCTCTCAGTTTCACCAATGGCAGCACTATATGGCCTGGGCATAAATGAGAATCCGTGTCTACAGCCTGGGTGTGGATGGTCATGCCTAGTGGTCGGAGCTGGAGTCAGGAACCCGGGGTCAAGCCCAGGGCCGGAGACAGAGACAGAAACCGGGCAAGGAGCAGACCAGAGCAGGACAGGAAGAAGGCTGGGGCAGGAGCACCCATAGTGGCGAGCATAAGCGTTAAGCTGCCTCCCCCTCAGCCAGTCAGGCCGGCCGGCTACCGAGCAGTTCTGCTGGCACTCGGATGTACTCATGAGTCAGTACTCGTGATTCCAGGCTCAGCTGCCGGCGCTTGGTTCTATATTAATAATAATGCCCAGTGCTTTCCATCCATAGAGCTCACAGCCCTTGACGATGGAGCTCGGTAGTGTAACCCCATTGCACAAGTGGGGAAACTGAGGCACGGGGCGGGATGGTCGCCCAAGAGGCCAGAGCCGGGAATAGAAGCCAAGTGCCCTGAGTTCTGGTGCTCTATCCGCTAGGCCACGCTGCCTCTCACCAGAAATGGGGAGGCTTGGGGAGCATGCCCCTCCCCCCATAGAGCAACTCACGACTGGATTCTCTGTCCTCACAGGGAGCAGGGAAGAAGGAGGGGGATCCCCGGAGCTGCCTGGGAGGAGCCAAAGGGAACAGTCCTGGTAGCGAAGCCGGGCTGCAGGCAGGCTTGTTGAAGGATTGGCTGCACACATAACCCCAGGCTGCTGGAGCACCCCGTCGGCCACGCCCATGGGTGAGAAGGCCAACACGTGCCCGTACTGCGGGAAGGGCTTCCGGCGCAGCTCCCACCTGACCCGGCACCTGGGCACCCACTCAGGCGGAGAGCAGCGCCCCTATGCCTGCAGCCACCGCGGCAAGGGCCCGGCCCTGACTCCGCCGCCGGCGGGCGAGCGCCCCTACGCCTGCACCCACTGCGGGAAAGCCTTTGGGCGCAGCGCCCACCTGGCCCGGCACCAGGAGACCCACTCCGGCGAACGCCCCTACAAGTGCACCTACTGCGGGAAAGCCTTCGGGCGCAACGCCCACTTGACCCGGCACCACGGCACCCACACCGGCGAGCGCCCCTACCAGTGCGGTATCTGTGGCAGGGCCTTCACCCGCGACGCCCACCTGACCCGGCACCAGCTCGTCCACACCGGCGAGAAGCCCTTCCAGTGCGGCGTCTGCGGCAAAGCCTTCACCCGCAGCGCCCACCTGGCCCGGCACCAGGGCATCCACACGGGCGAGAAGCCCTTCGAGTGTGGGGTCTGCGGCAAAGGCTTCACCCGCGATGCCCACCTGGCCCGGCACCGGGCCACTCACACCGGCGAGCGCCCCTACAAGTGCGCCGACTGTGGGAAGGGCTTCGGAGCCACCTCCCACCTCCTCCGCCACCAGAGGACCCACCAGGAGTAGCTGCCCTGGCGTGGAGCGTGGGAACCAAGGGGCAGTGGTTCCCACACCCCTGGCGCCCTCCTCCATCATGGGAGGAGAGGGCATGGGAATCGGGGCACCAGTTCCCGCGCTGCCACCCTCTGGGGCGTCCCTCCCACATGGGAATCAGGGTGGCAACAGTTCCCGCGCTGCCACCCTCTGGGGCGTCCCTCCCACATGGGGAACTGAGGGGGTGCCAGCTGTCATGCCCACTCCTTTCCCATGGGAGGGTGTGGGACTCAGGGGGGTGCCAGCTCCTATGCCACTTCTGCCCAGAGTGCACCATCCTCTGGGGAGGGTGTGGGAACCAAGGGGGCACCACTTCCCGTGCTGCCACCCACTGGGGTGCTCGTCCCCCAGAGGGAGAGCTGGTGCCCCTGCTTACACACACTGACATGCTCCTACTCCCCTGGGCTGGGCGTGGGAATCGAGGGGGGCAGCTGCAACGACCGTACAGGAGGATCTGGCCCAGAGTTGGGCTCCAGGCATCCTTGGGGCGTGGATGTTAACGCGGGCTGCCTGGGGAGCGCACGGAATCACCGGCCCCGTGGCCAGTCTGCCCTGCGAAGGGACGACGATCCAGCCGTATCTAAAACCTCGTCCAGACAGGGAGATTGACTGAAACAGCAGCCGCAGGTGGACGTGCTTTTCCGAGGGAAAAAGAACTCTATCCCGGGACAATCGCTCTGCCCCCAAAGCGACGCCCTTGCCCAGCCCCGGCGACAGGCCCAGATGCCTTCTGCTCTGCCAGGCTGGTCACAGGCGCTAGCCCCCTCAGCCCTTGCCAGGCTTGGCCTCATCCCTTCCCAGCAGGCCCCAGGGCACTGGTCCTCAAAGGGGCAGGCCAGCCTGGTCCAGGGAGTCCAGAATAGCTCTGTTAGACGGCACTAGCCAGTGTGGAGTAGTTAGTCTGGAACAGCCAGGCCGGGCCACTTCCTTCAGTGTAGACATGGTGTGAGAGCGCACAGGCAGCGTGCCAAGACAAGAGCAGCGGGGGGGGTCTGTCCGTGGGTGGGTGTGAGAAACCTCCGTGTGTGTGTGTGTGTGTGTGTGTGAGAGAGAGAGAGAAACCCTGTGTGTGTGAGAAGCCTCCTCGTGTGTGTGTGTGAGAAACCTTGTGTGTCCCTGTGTGTGTGAGAAGCCTCCTCGTGTGTGTGTGTGTGTGTGTGTGTGAGAAACCTCTCGCATGTCAGAAACCTCCTTGTGTGTCTGTGTGTGTGAGAAACCTCTGCTCGTGTGTGTGTGTGTGTGTGTGTGTGTGTGTGTGTGTGTGTGTGAGAAACCTCCTCGTGTGTGTGAATGTGAGAAAAACCTGTGTCCGTGTGTGTGTGTGTGAGAGAGAGAGAGAGAGACAGAAACCTCCTGTGTCCGTGTTTGTGTGAGAAACCTCTTCTCATATGTGTTTGTGAGAAACCTCCTTGCATATCCGTGTGGGTGTGAAAACTTGTATGTGTGTGAGAAACCTCCTTGTATGTCCGTGTGTATGTGAAACCTCGTGTGGATGTCCATCCATCCATGTGTGTGAAATGTCATGTGTGAAACTTCCTCCCACGTGTCCATGGGAGTGTGTGTGTGATAACCCTCCTTATGTGTGTCTATCCTTGTGTGTGTGGAACTCTTTCCAGAGGATGTTGTAAAGGCCAAGACTATAACAGGGTTAAAAAAAGAACTAGATAAATTCATGGAGGACAGGTCCATCAATAGCTATTATTAGCCAGGATGGGCAGGGATGGTGTCCCTAGCCTCTCTTTGCCTGAAGCCGGGGATGAGCGACAGGGGATGGATCACTTGATGATTGCCTGTTCTGTTCATTCCCTCTGGGGCACCCAGCACTGGCCACTCTCGGAAGACAGGATACTGGGCTAGATGGACCTTTGGTCTGACCCAGTCTGGCCGTTCTTATGTGTGTGTAACACCTCCTTGTGTGTGTCTGAGAAACTTCCTACCGTGTGTGCAGGTGTGGGAGTGCGAGCCTCCATGTGTGTGCATGTGTATGTGAAGCCGCCTCTTGTGTGTGTGTGAAACTTCTTCCTATGTGCATGTGTCTGAATGAAACCTTGTGCGTGCGTGAAACCTCCTCCCGTGAGTGTGTGTATCTGAAACTTCCTCATGTGTGTGAAACCTGTAACTGTGTGAGTGTGTGTGTGAGAGAAATAGGGTTGCCAATTTTGGCTGGACATTCCTGGAGGTTTCATCACATGACATAATCTTTAATTAAAGATTGATCTTTAATTTCTGGCGACTCCAGGACAGTCCTGGAGGGTTGGCAACCCTAGTGTGAAACGTGTGTGAGAGAGAGAGAGAAACCTCCTCCGATGTTTCTGTCTGTCTGTGAAACCTGTGTGTGTGACAGAGAATAAAGCCTCATTGTATGTGTCCACGAGAGAGACCTTCCATGTGTGTGTATGAGAGAGAAGCCTCCTCGTGCACGCACATGTGAGAGAACCCTCCTGCATGTGTGTGAGAGAACCCTCGTGCACTTGTATGTGTGAGAGAACCCTCCTCGTGTGCACGCATGTATGAGAACCCTCCTCATGTGCGTGTGTGTGTGTGTGTGTGTGTATGTGAGAGAGACAGATAAAAACACAGACACATGCGCACGTGAGGGAGGTGGTTTTGTTCCCACACCTCGGGGGAGGGGTGTGCTTGCTGTGGGACCCAGCAAGTCTCTGTGGGGTTGTCAGAGGAGCACTGAGGCTGCTGGAGGATATTTCTGGCCTCTGCCCCATGTCGCATGGAGGCTGTCTGCACACTGCACTGTAAACCCGGGTCTGGGGAAGCCAGGCCTGTGCACTGGGTGTGTCCAAGCCTGCGCTGGAGCATCCGCGTTGTGTTGTAAACCTGAGTTTGCAAATGCTGGCCCCGGTCTCCCAGCCAGGCTAGTGCGTCCACACTGCACCGCGTGGCCCTTCTGCCTCTGGGCTGTGGCTTGAGCTGTGTCCACACTGCACAACGCCAGGGCTTGGACCCACCCCCCGTAGCAGGGCCCTGGGCCCGGTGCGCTTGCTGAGCCAAGTCAGACCGATGTGTGTGGACGGCAGGGGAGGCCTGGTGCTCAAACCTGAGTCAAAGCCAGGCTTAGTGTGCAGTGTAGACACACCCTGAGGGAGCTGGCCATTTCCCCTCAGTCAAAATGGCCGCTCTCTCCCGTTTATTTGGGGGGCTGGGAGGGGGGGATGAAGCCAGCCTGTGCTGTAGAGTTAGCCCCCACCCTGCAATGACCCATTCAGGGAGTCTGGGTCAGGAAACTAGGGCAGGGGGATGTGTGGGGATGGGGGGCAGAAAGGTTGAAGGGTCACAGGGATGTGGGGTTTAGAGGGCAGGAGGGGGTTGCAGGGAAATGTGGGGAGCTGAGAGGTCACAGGGACAGGTGGGGGAGGCTGGGGGCAGCCTGAAGGACAGGAGGGAGATCACAGGGGCAGGAGGAGGAGGGGGGCTGGAGGAGGGGGTAGGAGGAAAGGCTGGGGCAGGGCGTGAGGGGAGATGGGGCAGGAGGGGGACATGGGGATGAGGGGGGCAGGAGGAAGGCTGAGGCAGGGCTAGGGGGATATGGGGGTGGGGCGGGCGGTTGTGGGGGGCAGGGAGAGGCTGAGGGAGGGGATGGGGGCAGGAGAAAGGCTAAGGGAGGGCTCAGGAGGACATGGGGGCAGTAGGATGGGGGGAGGGGAGCACCAGGGGGTGCAGGAAGGAACGGGGGGAGGGCTGCAAAGGAAAAGGCAGGGAAACCGGGGGGCAGGCAGGGGGCGGAGAGACCGGGCGGGGTGGGGAGACAGGCAGCCCCCAGCTCTAGGGGGCGGGATGCATTGCAGGCTGAGCCCCAGATGCTCTCACACCCATTGGGAGCCAGCGCTTTCCCCAGCCAAGCTCAGAACCACAAGGTGGGTCCCGTCCTCCCCCCAACCCTACCCCCTAATTATTATTGTTTGACAAATCTGATTTTTCAGCCAGGCACTGGAGCTTGGCCCCTCGGGTCTGACAGCGTCTCCAGCCACGGGTCACCTTCCAGCAGCTCCCAGACGCCTCTTCCTGGGGGCGTGATTGTGGCCAGTCCCCGGCGTGTGGCTCAGCAAGGGGGCAGCTGGCATGCCCACGGGGCCACGCTGTGGGGTAGAACTGGCATCCCGAGTGGCTTGGCCATGACCTCGCGGGACTGTCCCAGGCCACGCCGGGCCCCATTACATCTGCTGCGTCTCGGGCCTGCCATGGTCTCCTCTCTGATGGAGGCCGCACGGGAGATACTGGGGTTCGTGCCTGGTCACCATCCCCTTGCTCCTTACAACACGGCACCCGCTGCACCAGGCACAGAGAGGAAGGAGGGGCCGATTGCTGAGGACGGGATCCGTCACGCTGCCATGGGCGGGGACATGCTGGGGCAGGGTGGGGGGGACGTGCAGTGCTGGGTACTTTACCATGTTCGTCTTCAGTAGATTGTATTGTTAGTGGCCCCACACCAGTGCCAGGGGTACGGCGGGCGACTGGCTGAAATGGAGTGGCCTCCCAGGGCTCCCTCCCTTTCCCACACCCGCCCCCCGTTTTCCTGGTGCTGTGTTTTTCGGGGGTTGTCCTCTATTTTCTAATCGTGCTAACGATGTCTGTCTCGATCTGAAATAAATGCTCTTTGCCCTACCTGCCTCGTAGCCCCATCGTCTTTCCCACAGTCCCCAGGCCAGATGCCCTATGGGCATCACTCAACGTAGCTCCTCCAGCAGAGCTGTCGGCTGAAACCTCCCAATGCTACAGCACCAGAGCTGCTGAGAAATTCAGCAGGCCGCCCGGGGAACGGGGGATTTCCCGCAGGAGGAGGCGAGGTGCCGCAAATGCCGATGGATGGTGGCGTCTCCAGTCCAGTTTGGTGGCCATGGATTAGGGGTGGGGGGATGAACATGCACTAGCCCGGCTGGCTCTACTTACCCCTCCCCACTCCACAACTAGCCCGTCTTGAAAGCAACACTCCACTGGCTTGAGAGGGTTTGCACGTGGATGGGGGCTGTCCAGGACTGGAGCAGGAGCAGCCTGGAAGAGCTACCAGGGTACAGGGAACATTTCCCCCACACCCTTGCTATGTGACCCTGGGTTGATGATGGAGCCCATCTGAGAAGGACGGGCAGGGCTGGTATAAAGCCAGGAAGCTGCCAGCAGAAACAGGCTGCAGGGGAAGCAGGCTGCAGTCACCCCGTGGGAGCTTGAGTTGGACCCCAGGGCTGGGCCAGAATACCGAGAAAGAGAAAAAGAAGGACATAGGAAGGAGCACGGGAAAATAGCAACGGGGTCTGGGAGTGAGCAGACCGGGGTTGCTGGGCTGGACTCGAGTCATGTGTGGGCCCGGGTTCCCCTGCCCGCTGCTGGGAAAGGGGCATAGTCTTAGGTTAGAGAGCAGCCTGGAAAGGCAGCCGGATAGTTGGAGAGATTTTGCTACTCTGGAAGGGGGAAAACACATAGTAGCCCGGAGGGCCAAGCCAGGATGAGGGAGCGGCCAAGCCCTGATGAGGCCAAGCTCCCAAATCTCAGCACGACACAGGGCCCAGCAAGGCTGGGGCAAAGTCTGCAGGGCCCGGCTTCCCCCCCATGGGCAGGAGCGACCCCCAGCACGGCTAATCCCCCCACAGCCTCAGCCCTATGACCCGGATACAGAGCAGTTCACAGGGCTCTTGGCAGACTCGGGCAGCGTTGCTGCATCAGTTACACTTGATGCAGCTCCCCCCCTCCCAGCGATGGGGCTCAGACTCGCTGCAGACTTAGGCAGTGTTGCTGCATCGCTTACATGCAGGGCAGCTCCCCCTGCTCCCAGCGACAGGCTCTGGCTCTTGGCAGACTCAGGCAGCATCGCTGGATCGCCCACACCCAGAGCAACTCCCGCTCTCCCAGCAACAGACTCAGGCTCTCGGCAGACCCAGGCAGCATCGCTGTGTTGGTCAAACTTGGGAAGATTCCCCCCACCCACCCACCCACCCACCCACCCACACACACACACACAATGATGGACTCAGGCTCTCTGCAGACCCAGGCAGTGCCGCTGCATCGGCTCACTTTTTGTAAGTTTCCTACCCAGCCTTAACAAGAGGTAAAGACTGACACCCCCCCTCCGACTCAAAGAAAGCTGAGCCTCTGGAGAGCAATGGGGAGCCCTGTCCAACCTGCTCACCCGCCCCCTCCCGTGGCTTTGGGAAACCCTGAGATTATGTGTGTCAAGAGGCCTTGGGGATCAGCCGTCCGCAGGCCCGTCCGCAGGCATACGCAGCTGCGTAGGGCACCATGACATTTGGGCAATTGGCCCAAATGTCATGGTGCCCTAGGCCAGCTGCGTGCTGCATACGCGGCAGCGGCAGCCCCGGCGACCAGCCCTATCCCTCGGCCGGCCCCCCCTGCAATGGGCAGGGCCGTCCCTAGGGGGGTGTGGGGCCCCAGACAACTCCCTCTGCCCTGCCTCTTACCCTTCCCCCCTGCTCCACCCCCGGCCCACCCCCATTCCACCTCTTCCCCCAGTGACCCCACACTCACCGGCAGCTGCGGGAAGCGGAGCAACCCGGCCCCAGCCCGCTCTACTCTGCCAGCTCCCAACCGCGGCGCTCCGCTTCCCACTGCCGGTGAGTGCGGGGAAAGGATCGCCCCCCGCACTCACCGGCAGTGGGAAGCAGAGAGACGCGGCCGCAGCCCGCTCCGCTTCCATTGCCCCGGCCCCAGCCATGTTGCTAGGGTTGGGGAAAGGACCGCTCCCAGCTCTCACTGGCAGCGGGACGCGGAGCCGCAGCTGGGAGGTGGCGGAGTAGAGCGGGCTGGGGCCGGGCTGCTCTGCTTCCCGCCGCTGCCGGTGAGTGTGTGTGTGTGGGGGGGTCCGTTCCCCCAAGTCCCCTCCCCCGAGCGACACAGCTGGGGCCTGCGTGAGGGAAGTGGAGCGGGCTGCTCCCGGCCCCCCACGAATCCCCTGGGCCACTCTGGGCATGTGGGGCCCCCAAAAGTGGCCCCCCACAGCGCCTGCCTTCCAGACCCTGGGGGAGGGGGAGGCCTGGCGCCCCACACAATGGCTTGGGACGGCCCTGGCTGTCGGGGAGGGACGGTTTAGCAGGATCTGGGGTGGGGATCTCTGGCAGAGGAGGGAAATCACCCTGACCCCCTCCCCCACCCCGGCAGCTGGGGACAGAATTATAACCCACCTCCCATCCCATCAATTCAACGCCACACCCTTCCCTGGAAGCTTTTGTGGGCTGGGCTTCACTCAGCTGCCCCATTTGGCACCAGCTCCTGGCGCCCGGCTAGGGTCTCCCCAGGACCAGATGGAGGGCCCCTCCCCCACCTCACTGCCCCGGGAGGGGTTCTGCAGCACCCCCGCCCCCCTGCCCAGCCTGGCCCTGGCTTATCTGCCACCAGCTGCCATTGCAAGCTCCTGGCTGAGGTTCCTGGGCGCCGGATATTTCCCCAAAGTCCTTTGCCCTGGGGAGCTCCTGCCCCGGTTCGAAGCCAGGAGCTGGGGGGGAGTCGTCTTTTTAGATACCCCGAGATGAATCCCGGCGCTCGGTTACCTGTAGGACCCAGCCCAGCAGCTTGGAATCGGGCCCCTCCTCTCCAGCCGGCCTAGGCCAGGACCCATCTCGTAGGTCTGAGTCCCAGAACCCTGCTGGCCCCCAGTGACAAGATAGGGCCTCTGGGCTTTCTCAGCCTGGCCTCTAATGGCCAGGTGATCACCCCAACTATATCAGGCCCAGGTGGGGGGGATGGGGAGGGGCGCAGGAGAGAACGGACAGGTCAGCCAGTGGGGGGGGGGGCGATTTGGAGGGTGTGTGCCATCAATTGGAGCTGGGGAGTGGGTGGGTTTGAGGCTGGGTGGGTTTGGAGAGAGGGGGGCAGCTGAGCTGGGACCTGGGTGGGCAGGGGCAGAGCTGGTCATACTCAGCGTGAAGTCTGGGGGGGCAGCACAAGTGATCTCAGCCCCATCCTCCCCAGCACTATAGGCAATCCACCCCCCCAGCTTGGAGCAGTACAGGGGCCATGACACACAGCTCAGCAGTGCTGACTCTGTGCTTGTGCGGGGCCACACGCCCCCTTCACCCACCCTGGCTTGCCTGGGGGGAGCCGTGGGGGGAGGCCACAGACACTCATGTGATGGAAGGGGGGGGGCAAGGGCAGAGATGGACAGGGAGGAGTCGTAGATTGATGGAGCTGGGAGTAATTTATGCCTGGGGAGGAAGTAAAATGGGGCCTCCCCCCACATCCATCACCAGGGCGGGGGAGGGGGGCAGCATCGCTTTGGGGCATTTACCTCCAGGCCTTCTGCCAGTGCCTGTTCATGCCCCATCCCCCAAGGGCCTCAGAGCTGAAACAAGAGCTTCCGAGTCCCAGCCCCCGCTCTAACCACTAGATCCCATTCCTTTCCCAGAGCCAGGGAGAGAACCCAGGAGTCCTGGCTCCCAGCCTGCCTGCTCTAACCACTAGACCACATTCCACTTCCAGAGCCAGGGAGAGAACCCAGGAGTCCTGGCTTCCAGCCCCTTCCCCGTTCAAACCACTAGATCAGCACCCGCCCAGCCCTGCGCCGAGTGTGTCAGGGCTCTGTGCTTGGCCAGGTCACCCCTCCATCTATCCAACCCCATATACCCCATCTATCTATCTATCTATCTATCTATCTATCTATCTATCTATCTGCACTCTGTTTCAGAATCAAAGCCAACTCCCTCCCCACTGGTCTCCAGTTCACCTGGCTCCGGCAGCTCCGGCCTCCAGGTCCTTGTCTCTGGAGAAGGGAGGGAATTTCTGGGGTTAGAGAGACGCCCTCAGGAAGGAGACTCCCCATCCCCCCAGCCTGCAGGAGAAGGGATCCCTCCAATCCCCTGAGACCTGGCGGGGCCCTCGGGCTGGGGGCACAGGGGATCCCTATGGGGGGCAGTTACTGCCTGTTGCAGACCTTCCCCCCAATTTCCCCGTGTCTCCAAGTGAGGTGAAACTTGGGGGTACGCAAGACAAATCAGACTCCTGAGAGGGATACAGTAGCCTGGAAAGGTTGAGAGCCACTGTCCTAGAGCAAGGCGCTCAGAGGGCAGACATCCAGCCGGGCCAGGTCTCAGCAGGGGCTTTCCCGGACAGTGGCAGGAAGCCCAGCCTGACAGGAACGGGACTGATATCCACGGACTCCAGGGCAGGATTCTACCCTGGCAGCAGCCAGAGACCTGACCCCAAGAGTCGAGAGAACCTCGGGGAAGAGTCTGGACGCAGGCGAGCCGTGGACGCAGAGTGGGGGCAGCGGATGGAATGGGACTGGCTTGCTCTCCCAGCTAGGATGCTGGGAGGCAGCTTTCACTGATATTTTATGTTGGCCTTTTCTGTTAATAAACGAGCCCCTCCACAGCGGGGTGCTCTTTAATACCGGAAAGTCTGCTTGTATCTGTATATATGCCAGGTGAGGGGGAAATCGAGGCAGGGCTCACCTGCGGCACCATGCCTGCCCACAAGGGGGCGCATGAAAGGGTGAGAGACACAGAGACAAGGTTTCTGTGGTTCATTGCAGGCTTTCTATCCAGAGCCAAGGAAGATATTAGCTGTTACAAACAAGCCTCAACTATCTGCAGTCACTGTGGCTAGTTCTCTAAAAACATCCTCTCAATGTGTAGCTGCAGTCAAAAAACCTAACAGAGTGTTAGGAACCATTAGGAAAGGGATAGATGATAAGACAGAAAAGGTCATAATGCCACTATATAACTCCATGGTACGACTACATCATGAATACTGCGTGCAGATCTGGTCACTCCATCTCAAAAAAGATATATTGGAATTGGAAAAGGTACGGAGAAGGGCAACAAAAATGATTAGGGGTATGGAACGGCTTCTGTATGAGGAGAGATTTATATGACAGACTGTTCAACTTGGAAAAGAGATGGCTCAGAGGGGTTATGATCAAGGTCTATAAAATCATGACTGGTGTGAAGAAAGTGAATAAGGAAGTGTTATTTACTCCTTGTCATAACACAAGAACTAAAAAGTAACAGAGGGTCCTGTGGCACCTTTAAGACTAACAGAAGTATTGGGAGCATAAGCTTTCGTGGGTAAGAACCTCACTTCTCTTGCATCTGAAGAAGTGAGGTTCTTACCCACGAAAGCTTATGCTCCCAATACTTCTGTTAGTCTTAAAGGTGCCACAGGACCCTCTGTTACTTTTTACAGATTCAGACTAACACGGCTACCCCTCTGATACAAGAACTAAGGATCATCTGATGAAATTAACAGGCAGCAGGTTTAAAACAGACACAAGGAATTATTTCTTCACCCAACACACAGTCAACCTTTGGAACTCCTTGCCAGGGGATGTTGTGATGGTCAAAACTATGATGGGGTTCAAAAAAAAAAATTAGATAAATTCCTAGAGGCTAAGTCCATCAATGGCTATTAGCCAAGCTGGTCAGGGATGCAACCCCATGCTCTGAGAGTCCATAGCCTCTGATTGCCAGAAGCAAGGTGTGGACAACAGGGGAAGGATCACTCAATAATCACCCTATTCTGTTCAGCCACTGTCAGAAGGCAGGATACTGGGCTGGAAGGATCACTGCTCTTACCCAGTCTGGCTGCTCTTATATACTTTTGTAGCAGACACCAAGCAAAGGATTTTCACAAGGAACTTCAACACGTCAACCAAACAGGATTCCTTTCTTAGAGTCATAGATTCCCAGGCCAAAAGGGACCGTTGTGATTATCTAGTTCGGGGTCTTCCAGGGGGTACATCAACCCATCTAGATATTTGCCTAGTTTTACAATAGGCCACATAAAAAGCCCTAGCGAAGTCAGGACAAACTAACATTTCATACAGACACTCTGTCAGGACTAGTGGGCTGTGACACGATTGTATTTTTATGTCTGATTTTGGAAGCAAGGAGTTTTTAAGGGAGGTGAAACTTGAGGGTACACAAGACACAAATCAGCCTCCTGAAAGGGGTCCAGTAGCCAGGAAAGGTTGAGTGCCACTGATCTAGTTCGATCCCCTGTATAAGACAGGCCTTAGAACCTCCCCAATGTGGTATTCATCCAGAGCAAGGACTTGTGGTTGAAAGACATCCAGTCTTGAGTTAAAGTTTTCAAGGGCTGGCGAATCCACCCCCTGCCTTTGTGTGACAGATAAATGGCTTTTGCAGATAGACACATGAACCAAATGGACACTTGTAGGTGCTAGACCTTAGTATTGATGCAGAAATGGCTGTTCATACAATTATTATAATTTATTCTGATGTTAGGCCATTCCAAACATGCTGGAGCCTTAATTTTAAGAGATACCTACAATTATTTTTATACCAACAATGCTTCGAGGATATAAGTGTCATAGACTCACAGGTCGTGCCCATTCTTGGCCTGTACGGTCCCTGGGGGAACCCCCTTCAGTGTGACAACCCTTCTCGGAGGTTCACTCTCTCTCGGGGGTTAAGCCCCTCTGCCTCCTGGAACTGCACCTCTCTGAGCCTTAGCACACCTGTCTCTCGCTGTGGGCCCCCTCAGGGAGTCCACTTGCTCTGGACCCCCGGGGCCTCCACTCCCAGAGAGAATAATGCAACCCCGTTCTCTAGACCGGAGCGACTCTCAGCCAGCTTAAAACAGGAGGGTTTATTGAGCATCTGAACACAGCACAGGAAACTCTCAGGGCCTCAGGCCTGGCCTCCCTCAGTCCAGCACATCTAAGTCTCCCCTGCATCCAGGTGGGCTCTGCCTGCTCTCTCTCCCCAGTCCCAAGACCCCCCACTTTCCAGCTGGGCATCTGATATCACCTGCCCCCAAGCCCCGCCTCTGTCCTCTGTCTTCTATCCAGGTAAACAGGGTCGCCTGGTCCTCCTCTCCTCTCAGCCGTCCTTTGTACTCCTCTGGATGGAACCGGCTGGTCAGGTCACCGGGGTCCTCTCTTCACAGCACATTGTCCTCCCACTGGCCAGAACCAGTTGTGACTCCCGAGCTGGGCCTCCCGGTCACCAGGTCACCAGTTGCTGGGGTATCAATTCTCCAGGCCATTGGCTGGGGGTCCGGTCCTCTGTAACAACAAACTCCCTCTCCCATCACCTCGTTAAACCAGTAACACCCAGGGAAACTGCATCCCACCCCCTCTGCATGCAAACCATTGAAAAAAACAAGAAAACCCCCCACTTCGTCACAATAACCACACGGGTTTTCAGTTGCTTACTTAATTATATGAAATGTTCAAGCTAAGGTGATTCTTAAGAAATCTGCCTTCTTTCAACCTTCCTGAGCCGTAAAACCTCAGAGCATTAAATGCAGTCTTTATAACTTCTCCCTTGATCCAACTTTTCTATACTGTTTTCTTTTATGCCAGGGATTCTCAAACTGGGGGTTGGGACCCCTCAAGGAGTCGCGAGGTTATTACATGGGGGGTCGCGAGCTGTCAGTCTCCCACCCCAAACCCTGCTTTGCATCCAGCATTTATAATGGTATTAAATATATTTAAAAGCGTTTTTAATTTATAAGGGGAGTCACACTCGGAGGTTTGCTATGTGAAAGGGGTCACCAGTACAAAAGTTTGAGAACTACTGTTTTACGCTGTGTGGTTTGAAAACTGTATAAATACATCGGTTATTGCAATCTGCACTTTGTATAACATATTTAACGGATGATGTTGTAATTGCAAGTTGTAAGGTTTGTAATCTAGGGCAGAATGGTTAAAAAAAAAAGAAGAAGAAAAGACCAACAAGTTGGTTTTATCAAAACCCACACCACAGTTGCCTGTGATAAGCTATCAAGGTTTTATCTCAAGCAACAGCCTTTGCAAAATGTTTGTTTTAGAAAAGTCCTACCTTTAGAAGAATGTAAATATGCAGTAAGGAGTGATGCGGATGAATGCTACCAGAGCCATAAACTCGGTTGTAAAATAGTTTCATTTTACCCTCTTTGCACGAAAAAGCCTCTGGTTTAAACCTGTCCAGTTTAGTCTCCTGAGCAGGGCAGTGCTTTAGACTGACTCAGATGGTACGGACAGAGACGGAGGGCAGGGTCATGTACCCATAGAGGATCACCAAGGTAGAAATACAAGGCCAACTCTGTCTCGGCAGCTGAAAGGCCACCAAAGAGCAGGTGTCCTCAAGGGAAGATCCAAATACACAGATGCCAGGGCCAGCAAGGACTACTGTGATCAGCTAGTCTGATCCCCTGTATAACCCAGGCTTCCCCAAAGTACTGGGTCTGTTGCATAGAGACCATCCATCGGGTCAAGCCAGAGCAATCCACCAGTCCAGCTGGGATGGATTCCGTCTTTGGCTCTATCTCAGCCACGCTTCTGAAAAGTGGGGGGAGGACCCGCCCCGTCTCTCCTCTTCCCCTAGAAGCCCCACCCCCAGCCAAGCCAGAGCAGGGCCGGGGAGCCCAGCCCACCCGGGAGGGGCCAAAAGCAGCCCCCTGCCCATGTCCCCGCCCCCCGGGGCCTCCCGCCCAGAGCAGGTGGAGGGACCCAGGCTCCCCACAGCTGCCTGCGTGGCTCTTACCCCGACCTGGCTCCGGCGGTGGCGGGGGGCCTCGGAGCCACAGCTTGGCCATGGTAAGAGTTGGGCAGGCAGCTGTGGGGAGCCACGGACCCTCCACGTGCCTGCGGTGGGGGCGGGGCCCGAACAGCCCCCGGCCCATGTCCCCATCCCCTGGGCCCCCCGCCCAGGGCAGGTGGAGGATCTGCGCCGCGGCTCCCCACAGCTGCCCACATGGCTCTTACCACGGCTGGGCTGCAGCTCTGAGCTCCCCCCACTGGCCGGAGCCGGCACGGCCAGGGGCTGCTCTCAGCACGCCCGGGCAGGAGGAGGGAAGGGTGCGAGGTCCGCCACAGCAAAATGTGGATGGGCCAGCCCCCCCCCACACTTTCAAAAAGTAGGAGGGTTATGGCCCCCCCCTGGTTCCGGCGCCTCTGCTCTATCTCCTTCTGACCTCTTAGCCAGGGGCGTGTGGCCAGCTTCAGACACCCACGTTTTACCCCCTGCCAGTCACCCCTCAGGCCTTTTTTCTCCAGCCAGGGCCCTGCAGAGACCATAACGTCCCTGGCTGGGGCTTCCCACTGTTCAGTGTTGGTTGTTGTCCTTGGAGCTTGCCTTGTCTCTCTGGCCCCGTTGTTGATCTGGGTCTGGTTTCCACCCGTTCCTTAATGACCCTGTCCATGGCGGCCCAGAAACACCCCTCCTGTCCTCCGCTGCACCCAAGAACAGACTGAACCCTTCCCCTCCCCCCGTGGGGTAGCAATGCAAAGTACAGAGGGAAACTGAGGCGCACAGGGCATCAAAAATATTACAAAAAAATTCCCACTTTATCACAATACATCTACACTGCAGTGTAAACCCAGGTCTGCCTGCGGACTGGGAATTTCCCGGCCCCTGCCCGCAGGGCACTGAGAATACGTCTACACTGCACTATAAACCCGGGTCTGTGGGACCCGAGCTTTTGGACTTGGTGTTTCCAAGCCCACACTTACCCCGGGTTTACAATTGTTGGACCCGGGTCTCACAGCTGTGCTAACACATCCACACTGCACTTCACAGACCTTCTGACTCGAGTCTGTGGCTTGAGCCACGTCCACACTGCAAAATGACAGACAGGGCTTGGACCCGAATCACAGCAGAACTCGGGCTCTGATCCGCCCCTCCCCAGCATGGTCCTAGAACCTGGATCCTGAAGGCTTGCCGATCTGTGTCAGGATGATTCGTGTGTGGACGGCAGGGGGGCTCAAACCTGAGTCAGCGCTGGGGCTTAGTGTGTAGTGTAAACGTTCCCGAAGAGTCCAGCCAGAGCTTACGGTCGAAAAGGGACCCTGGTGACTCCGGTGAGCACCGCTGACTGGGCCGTTAACAGTCCCGTTGGTGGTGCTGCAGCGCTAAGGCAGGCTAGTCCCTACCTGTCCTGGCACCGCGCTGCACCCTGAAAGCGGCCAGCAGGTTCGGCTCCTAGGCGGGGGGGCCACGGGGCTCCGTGCGCTGCCCCCCACCCCAAGCACCGGCTCTACACTCCCATTGGCCAGGAACTGCGGCCAATGGGAGCTGCAGGGGTGATGCCTGCGGGCGAGAGCAGCGCGCAGAGCCACCTGCTACAGCACCGCCTAGGAGCCAGACCTGCCGGCCACTTCTGGGGTGCAGCGCGGAGCCAGGACAGGCAGGGAGCCTGCTTTAGCCCCGCTGCGACGCTGACCGGGAGCTGCCCGAGGTAAGCCCGCGCCCCAAACCCGAGCCCCAAACCCCAGCCCCGAGCCCCATCAAACCCAGAGCCCCCTCCTGCACCCCAAACCCCTCATCCCTGGCCCCACCCGAGCCTGCACCCCCAGACAGAGCCCTTACCCCGTCCCACACCTCAACCCCCTGCCTCAGCCCAGTGTAAGTGAGTGAGGGTGGGGGAGAGCGACCACCAAGGGAGGGGGAATGTAGTGAGTGGGGGGCAGAGCCTCGGGGAAGGGGTGAGGCAGGGGGCATGGCCTCAGGAAAGGGGCATGGCTAGGGTGTTCTATTTTGTGTGATTAGAAAATTAGAATGTGGGGCACACCTCCCTCTGCCCCACATTCCCTGACCCATATGGCCCCCCATAGCTCCCATTCCCCTCCCCCACCCCTCTATATACTCCTGCCCCCCCATTCCCAGCCCCCCAATACCCTTTCCTCCCCCCATTTCTCTGCTCCCCACACTTTGCTATGTAGCCCCCCCCACCCTCAGTGGGTCTGAGCTGTGGGGGGGGGGGGCAGGATTGTTTCCTACCCCTGCTGAGCTGGGCAGGGGGAGGGAGAGAGTACGGGGGTGCCCCAAGTTGCCATAGGGCGGGTTCAGCCTGAAACACACATGGGGGGACCCCACTGACCCCAAATCCCCCTCCCCCGCCCCTGTCACTGTCCTGCCCCCAGACCCTCCTCAGCTCCTGCCCCCTCAGTCCCTCAGACAGATGCCCAGCTGGGAAGCAGGGGGGCTCAGGACTGGAGAGGGGGAGCAGGCAGAGCCCACCTGGATGCAGGGGAGACTTGGATGTGCTGTGCTGAGGGAGACCAGGCCTGAGGCCCTGAGAGTTTCCTGTGCTGTGTTCAAACGCTCAGTAAACCCTCCTGTTTTACTCTGGCTGAGTGTCACTCCAGTCTAGACAACAGGGTTGCATTATTCCCTTTGGGAGTGGAGGCCCTGAGGGTCCAGAGTAAGTGGACTCCCTGAGGGAGCCCACAGCAAGAAACAGACGTGCTAAGGCTCAGAGAGGTGCGGCTCCAGGAGGTGGAGGGGCTTAATCCCTGAGAGAGAGTGGACCCCCGAGAAGGGCTGTCTCACTGAAAGGGGTTCCCCCCACGGATCGCATGGGGCCAAGAGTGGGCCCGACCTGTGAGTCCATGACAGACCCCACTCCCCTCCCAGAACCAGGGACAGAACCAAGGGGTCCTGTCTCCAAACTCTCCCAGCAGAGAAGCCAGGGAGTGAATGGACCCTGGAGACTGAACTGCCCTGTCATCGCTAGGGAGCAGAGCTCTGGCCCCCAGGGGCTGGGGTTGCTCCGTGACTCATGCTGTTAGCTAGGGTTACCATTCGTCCGGATTCCCCCGGACATGTCCGGCTTTTAGAGTTAAAAATAGCGTCCGGGGGGAATTTGTAAATGTCCGGACTTCCCCCCCATGCAGAGCGCGCGCGGCTGACAGGGCAGCCGGCCGGATGGTGCCACTTACATGGGGCTCCGACAGCCAGAGAGAGCCCCTCCTCCACTTCCCCCTCCTCTCCCCTGCAGCTGAGAGCACTCCCTCCCTCCCTCGCAGATCACCAGCTGGTCGTTTGCACCGGCAGTCTGGAGCTCCTCCCCCTGCTCCTCCTCCCCGGCATGCTGGTCTGAGCGGCAGGGGGGGGGGGGGGGTCGGGAGTTCGGGGGGGTGTGGATAAGGTTTTGGGCAGTCAGGGTACAGGTAGGGGGTAGGGTCCGGGGGGCAGTTAGGGTGGGGGGGTCTCAGGAGGGGGCAGTTAGGGGACAAGGAACAGGGAGGCTTAGGTAGGGGGTGGGGTTCTGGAAGGCAGTTAAGAGCAGGGGTCCCAGGAGGGGTGGTCAGGGAGTTCTGGGGTGGGGCTGTCAGGGGGCAGGGGTGGGGAGAGGGATCGGAGCAGTCAGGGGACGGAGCAGAGGGGTTTAGATGGGTCGGGAGTTCTGGGGGGGGCTGTCAGGGGGTGGGGAGTGGTTGGATGGGGCGTGGGAGTCCCAGGGGTCTGTCTGGGGGTGTGGATAAGGGTTGGGGCAGTCAAGGGACAGGTAGGGGGTAGGGTCCTAGGGGGCCAGTTAGGATGGGGGGAGGGTCTCAGGAGGGGTCAGTCAGGGGACAAGGAGCGGGGGGAGGGTTGGGGGTTCTGAGGGAGGTGGGAAGTGGGAGGGGCTAGGGCGGGGCTCCTCCCGTCCTCTTTTTTGCTTGCTGAAATATGGTAACCCTATGTTAGCCCAGGGCTCAGAGGAAACTCTGGCCCCTGTGGAGAGGCATCCAGAACCCCTCCCAAGGCTGCCGGTCTGACCCGCCACTGAGGCCGCGTGGTGAGGATCGGCCCCAGGGCTGAGTGACGGGGCCTGTGTCTCACGGCCTGTCTGCTTCCCACTGCAGAGCCCAGCTACCCCAAACCCAACATCTCCCTGCTGAGCCACAGTGGGGGGGTCTCCCTGTGGGGAGCCGTGACCATCCGGTGTCGGGGGCAGCGCCGGGGTGTGCGGTTCATGCTGAATAAAGAGGGACACCATTTTCCATCTGTGGATTCGGACGGGTTTGGGGCTGTGTTTCCCATCAGCAACGTGATCCGGGAGCACGGCGGGAGCTACAGCTGCTACTATCACAGCAGATCGGAGCCGTTCGCTGTGTCCTACCCCAGCGACCCCGTGGAGCTGGTGGTGAGAGGTGAGGGGCCCGGCTCTGTGTCCCCGCTCCCAGCCCTGCACCCAGCTGAACCCTCGGGGGGGGGGGGGCTCGGTGCCAATGGGATGCTCAGAGCCAGGCTCCGCCCTGAGCCCAGCAGAGGGGATGCCTGCCGGGGAGCGGGGACGAGTCACTTGAGGGTTCGCCAGCCAGGGGGGAGCAGCAGCTGCTGCTGGAGGTTCAGGGCTGAGGGAGGGGGAGAACAGGGCTGAGGGAGCTGCAGAACAGGGGTGATTTCCCAGGGGGATGCTCCCCAGGCTGCCCCCGCTCTGGGGACGCACAGAGGAGTCGGAGCCCAAGGGCTGCTGAGCTGGCACCGTCCCCCAGCCATGAAATCCCCTCCCCCGAGAATAGCAACAAAGGGTCCTGTGGCACCTTTAAGACTAACAGAAGTATTGGGAGCATAAGCTTTCGTGGGTAAGAACCTCACTTCTTCAGATGCAAGTAATGGAAATCTCCAGAGGCAGGTATAAATCAGTGTGGAGATAACGAGGTTAGTTCAATCAGGGAGGGTGAGGATGACAGTGATGATCGACGTGGAGGTGGGAATCACTGAGTCGCTCTTTCAGCCCTGCCCCCAACGGACGCTGGTTCTATTCCCGCAGGGGGAACTGACTCGACCCTGCCGGCTCCCACCTGCTCGGGCAGCGCGTGGCCAGGTACCGAGGCCGGGGGTGGGGGAATCTATTGAGTCACAGGTACAGGGCAGCTTTCCCCAGTGGTTGTCCAGGGGGAGGGACGGAGGCTGTTCTCAGGGGCAGTGACCCCCGTACCGAGGGATTTGGGAGGGGAGCAAAGCCTCCTGCTTCAGACACGAACCCACCTCTAGATGCAGCCGGAGGTTTCCTCAAGGGGCAGCTGGGCCCATCAGTGGCCATCGGGGGCCCTGGGCATCCCCATGAAGCAGCCAGGAGCAGCCAGCATGGGAGGCGGGATACCAGGCTAGATGGGCCCATTGGCCTGAAGTGGTGTGGCCAGGCCTGGCTGGTGCCATGGCACTGAGTGTGGGGGTGGAGGGGGCGGGGGCTGGAAATGCCTTAGACAGACAGACAGATGCTGGAGGAGCCTGGGACCAGTCAGCTTGGATCAGAGCCAGTGTCCATATAGAGCAGTCGCCGGTCACTGTGGATGGATGGATGGATGGATGGATATAGAGGTGTATGAGTGGCGCAATAGATAGATTAGATAAGAGGTGGTGGATGGGTATATGGGTCTGTGGTGGTTTTCTGCTCTGGGGGGCAGAAAAGGGGGTGGGTGTCCCTGTGGATCTAGCTGGACGGTGACTCCTTGCCCCACCCTCTGAGATCAGCTGCTGATGCCCCCCTCCCTCTTTGTCACCCCCAGATTACATCCGGGGCAACATCGCCCGTCTGGCCCTGGGCGCCTGGGTCCTGCTGGCTCTGGCGCTGATCCTGGCTGAGGCTGCCCACGGAGGGAGGAGGGGCAGATGCTAGGTGAGGTGACCCCCCCCCCAAGTATCCTCCCCCCACTCTAGCCTGGTGGCCCCAGTGTGAGGGAAGCGACATGACGCTGCGTCATCAGGATGGAGCCGGAAGGACCAGTGCAGCCGAACCCATCTGAGCCGGCCCTGCTGAGCGGCCCCCAGGGCGTCTGGATGGGCCCGGCTCGGCGTGGGGCTGGAGGAGGGGCTGTGCCGAGGCCTCTGTCTGGGGGTGGTGGAAATGGCTAATGACAACGGGATGGGGAGCCCGCACCACGGGGCGCCCTTGGGGAGAGCTCAGGGCCCTACAAGGCAGCTGGAGCCGTGGGGGACACGGGGTGTCCTATAGGAGAGCTCTGGGCCCTACAAGGCGGCTGGGGCCATGGGGACACGGGGCGCCCTAGGGGCCATGGTTTGTGGCCAGCACCCCCTGTGTCCGTGGCCTCTGGGACACGCTCCGACACAGCCATGCCTGAGAGGACATTGGCTCGACCCCCAAGCCTGAGCCGCCTGGGGGTCGTTCGCACTGTTGTGGCTGCTGAGTCTGCGAAGCGGCCCGGCTGCGAGCTCACATGTAAAACCCACGGGCAAGTTCCCCAGCTGGGCCAAGGCCCGAGAACCAGGGGAAATTGGGGATGATGCTGAACGTTGTAACCCGGGCGAGAGAACCAGCCACAGACGCTGGGTTGGTCTGAGCTGAAAAGCCCCCTGGCTACAGCCCCAGGACTGCCGACATCGCGCTGGGGGAAGACAGAAGCTGGAACCAGCAGTCAATAGCCCCAAATTGGCAGGAGGGACTTTGGGCCTAACTGGGGGTAAAATAATGATGGGGGAGGACTAGGCTGCCCACTTGCCCCTCGCTGGGTTCCTTAAAAGGGGGAGGGGAGCCCGGCCGAGGTCGGAGCAGGGGGAGGGACAGAGGATTGAGGGGAGACCAGATGGGAACAGAGGAGTAGGGGTTTGAGGGGAGACAGGCTGAGTTTGGCATACGGGGGAGTTGAGGGGAGACGGACTGAGATCAGAGCATTGTGGGTGGGGGGGGAGACAGGGTGTTGAGGGGAGACAGGAGGGTGCGGGGGGTGATGGTGGTTGAAGGGGAGATGGGACTGGGGTGGGTGGGGATGGGCTCCCCTTTCACAGAGTCAGGGTCAGCGGATGAGGTGTGGGTGGGGATTTGTTTTCCCACCAAATTTCCAGCTGAGCTGGGGCACCTCTGCCCAGCTTGGGGTTGGGGTGGAGCGAGGGGCAGGTGACACTCCCCAGCCCCCCATGGCCAAGGGGCAGATTCACCCTGAAATGCTCACGAGGGGGGAACCCAGGTGCCCCCCAAACACTGGGGGAAGCTTCCATTGTCCCCCCTCCCCCACCACTTCCCCTGACCCCCAGCTCCTGCCCCCTCAGCCCCCCAATGCTCCCCTCACGTTCTCCCACCCCCCATATTCCCCTGCTCCTAGGGTTACCATATTAAAACATTTAAAAAAGAGGACACTCCACGGGCCCCGGCCCCACCCCTTCCCCGGCCCCGGCCCCGCCCCAACTCCGTCCCCATTCCAACCCCTTCCCCAAAGTCCCCGCCCCCTCCCCTGAGCGCCCCGCATTCCCCTTCCTCCTCCCTCCCAGCCACGCGAAACAGCTGCCCGAGCGCTACCGGCTTCACGGTTTGCCGGGCAGCCCCCAGACCTCCAGACCCTGCGCCCCCGGCTGGGCGCTTCCCCTCTCAGGCTCCGGCTGCGCTGGGGAAGCGCCCAGCCGGGGGCGCAGGGTCTGGAGGTCTGGGGGCTGCCCGGCAAACCGTGAAGCCGGTAGCGCTCGGGCAGCTCAGCTTTTCAGCTACACAGAGCTGAGGTGTCTGGGGGGAGCAGCAGCAGCCGCCGCCGGCGGAACCGCTCTAAGGTAAGCAGGGACAGGGATGCCGGCAAAGCATTTTCCCGGACATGTTCGGCTTTTTGGCAATTCCCCCCGAACGGGGATTTGAGGACCAAAAAGCCGGACATGTCCGGGAAAATCCGGACGTATGGTAACCCTACCTGCCCCCCGTACTGCCCCCCTCCGCACCCAGATAGCTGCCATTGCCCAGAGGGCAGCCTGGCGCCAAGCCCACTGGGGACACAGGGAGATGGCAGCTGTGGTTAGATGTTTAACTTGGTTCATTTTTTATTCTTTTATTTTTAAGTTATTTTTTATTCACTCCCCTGCGATTGAGTCTAGGTCCCGATTTAGGTTTTACCAGAACCCAGCTATTCTTATATGGTGGTGGTTGCAATGCAGTGGACCCCATTTTATCTTTTAATTTTGCTAGGGTCAAAATTCGTCAGAGGTCACCAATGTGGTTAGATGTTTGGCTGCATGTGTGTGTTCGTCCTGTGTGCTGCCCCAGCTCTGCGCAGACAGCCGGCACAGCAGACCTCAAGCAATCCGCCCAATGACCACAAGCTTTGTTACGGAACGAAGGCACCAGGCCAGGTTTATTGTCAATGAAGCATGGTAATAGCACCTGGCAGACTCTATGAGGATATTAAGACATGGATGCCCCTGACAATGGACACAGCTCAGTTAGTGGCGAGACTTTCTATTCCTCCCTCGGCTGGACAAAGATACTTCATCTGCGATACATCTTTATACCCTGATGCAAACAAGTTAGTACAGCCCCCTGACGTGGCTAGTTATTACCCATTACCTTGTACATGTCAGTTTGATTAAAACATCTTTATTACGTACTGTCATTCTGACCTTAATTTTTTAGGAGGGGTCAGTGTGTTCCTGTTATCCTTGGAGAATGTTTTTGCACCATCCTTAATATTGGGATGTTCTGGTACCACTTGATATTGGGATCTTTTTGCATGAGCACTCTGTGACTAGCACTTCTTAGGAATGTGTATTTCTGCATTATTAGCCCCGTTCTTGCCAGATTCTGTGAGCAGAGCTCCCTGACTCTCCATGTCCATTAGCCCCAGCGGGGTGATCGCCCTGGGGGGAGGTGTCACCCTCCGCTGTATAAAGATGGAATCCAAATCCGGGAGCTGGATGCTGCTGGGGCGGGGCTGAATTCACCATCCCCAGGGCCAGACGGGCAGACGGAGGGGTCTATAGCTGCCGATCTCACTCCAGATCCGAGCCGCGCAACTGGTCGGATCCCAGTGACATTGGGCAAATCGTTGTAGCAGGTGAGGGGCCTGGCTCAGTGTCCCCGCTCCCAGCCCCACCCCCAGCCAGACCCTCGGGTGGTCCCTGTGCTGATGGGATGTTCAGAGCCAGGCTCTGCCCTGAGCCCTGGGGCCCAGCAGAGGGGATGCCTGGCTGGGGCGTGGGGATAGTCAGTGGGAAGTTTCCCAGCGGGGGGGTAGGGGGAGAAGTGGCTGGAGCTTTTGGGGTCAAGGGATGGGGGATCTCTACCCCCAGGGGGAACTGCAGAGCAGGGGGCCTTTCCCAGGGGATGCTGCCCCCGCTCTGGGGACATCCCCACCTTTTCCCGGCGGGATGCTCTGGGGATGCACAGAGGAGTTGGGACAGGTGTGTGTGGGGGGAAGCTGCTGAAGGGTGGAAATCGCAGCCCCCTCCTGGGGGGCATTGTCTGCCCCTTCCCTCTCAGACTCTCCAACAATCCTGTCACCCCAGCCCAACCCCAGCTCTGACTTTCTGTGGAGGAGCCTGTCTGCCTTCAAATTCCTGTCCCGCATCCTGGCCCCTATCCCTTCTGCCCCCCTCCCGACACCCCAACCTATTTCCCTCAAACTCCCAGTTCCCCTAAATCCCTCTGCGCCCTGTTGTGTTCATGGAGATGCAATAAAGGGCCCAAGGTGCGAACATGCCCCAGCCCCTGCCCCACACTGAACAGGGTTAAACATGGGTCAGGCGGGGTCCAGAGCCCGCAGCCTGCTCAGCCCCACGGCAAACCCCCCAGTGACCCCTTGGACCGGCTGTTACAGACCCAGCAGAGCAGGAACCAGGGGAGCTGTGGCAGGCGCTGTGTGAAACGAGGGGTTTGTTCCAGCTCCGGCCCTGGCCCCGTTCGCCGGAATGAGTCTCTAGCCGGAAGATTCCCCGGTGTCTCCCCGCTGGCCCTGGAGACGCTAGTGACTGTCCTGGGGGGGCAGAGGAGCCAGCGGAGCTGGGCTGGAGCTGGCGTCGCCGCGGCTGCTGTTAAAGTCCGACCCCGTTTCCTCCCAGGTTGGGGGTTCAGCCGGGGGAGGGGTGATGGCGTCGGGATCCCTCTCTCCGGCCGCTCTGCTCAGGACGTCTCAACGGAGCAGGGTCCAGATGGCCCGGGAGGGCCAGGAGACGGGGGATGGCAGCCAGGATGGTGAAGCCAATTTCTCTCCCCCCTTGTGGCAGGCGGCACCTGGCTGGGCGTTGGGGCTAATCAGCTCTGAATTGATGCTGCTGCCGGGCTGGGCGAGGGGCAGGCTGAGCTTCTGTAAAAGCGGGAGCTAGACCGGGGCCCTCACATGCCCTCTGCACCCCAACCCCCTACCCCAGCCCAGAACCTCCTCCCACACGCTGAACCCCTCATCCCGAGCCCCATCCCAGAGCCCACCCCCCCCAGCCGGAGCCCTCACCCCCCTGCCGCACCACAATCCCCTTCCCCAGCCTGAACCCCCCCCCACTCCAAACCCCTCAGCCCCACCCCAGAGCTCGCACCCCCAGCAGGAGCCCTCACCCCCTTCTGCACCCCAACCCACTGTCCCAGCCCAGTGAAAATGAGCGAGGGAGCGAGGGTGGGGGAGAGCGAGTGAGGGGGGTGGAGTGAGCAAGGGAGGGGCCTCGGAGAAGTGGCGGGGTTTCAGGGCAGGGGTAGGGGGCGGGGCAAGGGTGTTTGGTTTTCTGCAATCAGAAAGTTGGCAACCCTAGCTGTCCTCAAGTGCAAACTTCCCCACCCAGCTTCAGAGAGCCACAGACCCATCGCTGTGAAGGGGCAGTTTCCCAGTTATCATTAGCGAGTCTGACCTCCTGTATAACACAGGCCAGCCACCCTCCTGAAGCTGGGCGGGAAGCCCAGCACTTCTGGTTGAGCTAAAGTATAACTTTATAGAAAGACCTTTGGTCTCTATTTAAAGACGCCAGATGATGGAGAACACCCCACACCCCCCGGTGATGCTTCATAGAATCGTAGGACTGGAAGGGACCTCGAGAGGTCATCTAGTCCAGTCCCCTGCACTCATGGCAGGATTAAGTATTATCTAGACCATCCCTGACAGGTGTTTGTCTAACGTGCTCTTAAAAAACTCCAATGATGGAGATTCCACAACCTCCCTAGGCAATTTATTCCACTGCTTAACAATCCTGACAGTTAGGAAGTTTTTCCTAATGGCCAACCTAAACTTCCCTTGCTGCAATTTAAGCCCATTGCTTCTTGCCCTATCCTCAGAGGTTAAGGAGAACAATTTTTCTCCCTCCTCCTTGTAACAACCTTTTATGTACTTGAAAACTGTTGTCATGTCCCCTCTCAGTCGTCTCTTCTCCAGACTAGACATACCCATTTTTTTCAATCTTTCCTCACAGGTTTTCTAGACCTCTAATCATTTTTGTTGCTCTTCTCTGGACTTTCTCCAATTTGTCCACATCTTTCCTGAAATGTGGCGCCCAGAACTGGACACAATATTCCAGTTGAGGCCTAATCAGCGCGGAGTATTATTATTATTATTTATTAGAAAGAAGTTAATTTAGGGCCCTTCTGTGCTTGGGAATTTACCAAAACAGCTATTTCAAAATAGTTATTTCGGTACAAGCCCCCTGTATGATCGCTCTTATTCCGAGGCATATAACTATTCTGGAAGAACTATTTGGGTAAATTTCCAAGCGTAGACAAGCCCTTACTACAATAACAACACTTCTCTCGCTCTTCCGTAGCACTTGTCATCCGTAGATTGAAAGCGCTTTACAAAGAAGATCAGTTTCATTACCCCTGTTATATGGAAGGGGAAACTGAGGCACAGAGTGGCATTGACTGGATTCTGGGATTCTGGATTCCAGCCCTACTCTCCTACTGGGAGAGAGATTCTGCAAGAGTCCTGTGTCCACTTTAAGGGGCGGGAGAACGTTTGAAAGCACCTGAGATACGTGACTTCCACGAAGCTCGAGGCCTGATTCCTTAGGGTTGCCAGTTTTGGTTGGACGTACTCCTGGAGGTTTCATCACATGATATAGTCTTGAATTAAAGATTCATCTTTAATTCCCAGAGACTCCAGGACAATCCTGGAGGGTGGGCAACCCTATGATTCTTGTGGGTACCTTTTGACAGTCCCAACCCCACAGCTCGGCCTCGCCACCACAATGTGGAAGCAGTCCTGGCCTGAACATGAGCAGCAATGCCAGATGCTGAGAATGGGCAGTGGCAGGGGCGCTCCAAAGCCTTGCCTGTCAGACAGAGGGGTGATCAGTGGGAGACAAGAATGTCTGGGGCTGCTCCATGCACGAACCATAGGCAGCCTGGCCTGGAACAACCCTCCCCCTGCCCTGTTAAGGGATCAAAACCTGCACCCTGCCAGCTTCTCTCTCTCTCCCCAAACCCAGAGAGCAGGGCATGCTGGGAGTTGTAGTCCAGCATGATGAGCAACCCCATGGGCTTGGAAACCAGTTCTGAAAGAAACCCACAAGATGGGCCCATAAAAACCGCATGCGATTTTTTCCTAATAAACGCTGGGTTCTTTGCCTTCTGCTTTCTGAGCCTTTAGGGTTATAACCGGATCACCTAATAAGCTATTCTCTGCAGACCTGAGGGCTAGACATTTCTTTTTCTTTTTAAATGAAAGCGCATTCTCTCATGATTGCAGCAGCTGGAGGTTGAAGGACAATGCTAAATCTGGCAAGACTCGTGATAAAGTCACAGGAGTTGGCAACAATGAAAAGGCAGAGAATGTCTAGGTTTTTTTTGGGGGGGAGGTGCGTTGGTGTAAAATTTCAGCAGAAAATGTTGACTTTCTGTTGAAAAACTACAATCAACAAGTTCACACCCAGGATCGGGGACTGTGGTACTCCCAACTCAACTGGGCTTCCACTCCTGCCTCTGATGGGGGCAGGGAAATCACTGTCATCCCACCCAGCTCTACCTGCCCCTTTGCCACTGCTGGCAGAGAAAAACCGCATTTCTTCTGACAGAGAAGATGGTTTGCTTACATCAAAGGCATGGGCAGCGGGTGAACCCCCTCTTTGGGGAGGCTAGCCTGCTGGCCTCGCCCCTTCCGCCCCAGGGCCCCCCATGCTATTGGCAGGGTTCAAAACTTCCTCTCAAGTGGAGGATTAAAGCTGATTTCTTTAGGCTTCCTCCCCAAACCACACTGGGGTGAGTGTCTCTTGGGGTGCTCTCAACCGGTTGGCTACGGACAATGCTTCACTCGTCCATCTGGCCTCCGTCCCTAATCTGGCTTCCTCTGGGATGAGATGGGGAGCTGAGGTGCTGGCATGGCATGGAAACTGGCATTTTGGGAAGTGAAAATGGAATGCCCCCGGGCACTGGCAATGGGTCGTGCGTCTCGGGCTGATGCTGCTGGTGACTTTTGTCCCTCTGAGACATGGTGAGTAAGACTGAATGAGGAGATTGCATATCTAGGCCAAGTCTAGACGCTGGGTCCTTTCCTTCAGCAGTGAGATGGGTTAAAACCCAGCTTCAGCCTGATGCCACTTTAGCTGGGAGTTTGCACACTTACATAGTTACATTAGTGCAGACGTCCTCAACGTAGTTAGGACAACGGTCCCCAAACTTTTTCCCGGCATGACCTCATTTCCTGTGACTCCAGACAGCACGGAGGATGCTCTGCACAGCGCGACCTCGCGGCCGAGGTCATGCTGTGTGGAGGATGCTGTTTTGCCATGACCCACCATTTGGGAGCTGCTGAGTTAGGACCTTAGACTGCGGAGACCCTCTTGCATCTGTCCCACCCTGAACGGAGGATCACTGGCCTGGCAAAAGCACTGCTGAGAAGGATCTGGGAGTTGTGGTGGATCACAACCTCCACATGAGTCAACAATGCGATGCTGTTGCCAACTCTCATGATTTTGTCGTGAATCTCATGATAATAATTGTTTTCCTTAAAGCCCCAGCTCCTGGAGTCAAGTGGATATGTGCTGATTTCAGCCTTCCTTCTTAAAGAAAAATGAAGTTTCTAGTCTTTGTTGCTGTGGGGAAAGCTTTAAAATGAGACCCCAGTGCATCCAAAAGGCTCAAAAAGCAGAAGGCAAATAAAAAGAACACCACATCTATTATTTTTACATAATCTCATGATTTTAAAGCCAATCGCATGATTTCTGGGGAGCCTGACTCATGATTTTTGAACCTTTGGGGTTGGCAGTACCACAAAAGCAAATGCAGTTTTGGGTTGCGTTAACAGAGGCATAGCATGTAAGTCATGGGAGGTGATAGTACCCCTCTACTCGGCTCTGGGTAGGCCTCAGCTGGAGGACTGTGTCCAATTTTGGTCCCCAGTGTACAGAAAGGATGTAGCGAAACTGGGAAGGATCCAGAGGCGAGCGACAAAGATGATCAAAGGGATGGAATGTCAGCCATAGAGCAAAGGAACTGGGTATGTTTAATTTGGAATAGAGGTGACTGAGGGGGGACACAAGAACCGTCTTCAAATACTTGACAGGCTGCCACAAAAAAGATGGAGAAAAGTTAGTCTCTCTTACCACAGAGGGCAGGACAAGAGGCACTGGGTTCAAACTAGAGCACAGCAGATTTAGATTAAATCTCAGGAAAAACCTCCTAACCATAAGAATAGTAGGACAATGGAACAGACGCCTAGGGAGGTCCTGAAAGCTCCTTCACTGGAGGTTTTCCAAAGGAAGCTGGAGCCAGCTGTCTTGGATGCTTTAGACCCAACAAATCCTGCCTCTTGGCAGGGGGTTAGACTAGATGACCCTTGTGGTCCCTTCTCACTCCATGGTCCTATGAATCTAAGATGGGGACATTTCCACCCCTAAGCATACTGTGTTCATAACTTCCCACTGAGTTCTGGAGATCTTGGCTGTCCCTGCTCAAAAGCCCCACAGCCCCAGCACATTTACAGGGGACAGGTAATAAAAGCCACTTTCTCCCCTTACAAAATAGTGTGGGCCTGTCTCTTCTTTATGTCTGCTCCTCCCCTGGAGTGCAGGGGTCGTCCTGTGAAAGGTGCTTGTTGAAAACACAAGCCAGGCCCAGCCCTGGCATTGTGCAAACACTGGGATGGAGGGGGGGGGGGGTTGAACTTGTATATCCCAGGCTGTGCAGGAGCATAACTGATATGGGGGTGATAGCTTATTTCTGCTGGGCCCGGCTCAGCGGAGACCTTCCCCCGCCCCTCAGTGACCCCTCTTTTATAGAGCAGAAGCTGCTCTCCTGCTCAAATTGCTGCCGAGAGATGGATCACCCTGGGGCGTGGTGTCCCTCTGTCCCTCGCACTCACGAGATGGAGCCATGTCCCCAAAGCTCGACACAGCCTTCAGCTCTGGTCTTAGTGTAGACGGGGAATTGGACAGCAGCTCCCCTGAACCTCACGTTCGACAAGGGGCCTGAATCCCAGGGGCTTCACTCCGGGCAGCGCCTGGATTACTAGCCTCCGCCAGGAACGGCTTTCCGTGTGCCCACCTCACTGCACGCCAGCCGGGCTCAAGCACATCAGGGCCAGGACAGAATCCTCCCAGCCAGCTGGGTGTTTCCTGGCCGGCTCCTGCGCGAATACGCCCATCACTTGCTGGATGAACTGAATTCTCATTACCAGACTGCTGCATGGGGGGAGATGGCTCCACTTGGGGGTTTCTTCCCCTCCTCTCCATGGGCATGGGGGCGTGCAGCCCACTCCATGAGTCCGACTTGCCCCGAACGAGCCGTGCTTCACTGGAGCTGCGCGTTGTGCTCCCAACGGAGCCTCCTCTGTCTGTCTCTTTGGGATGGGGTGTCCACCCCTCACAAGGCCGAGCGGGTTAAGTTAGGTCAGTTAACCCTGTAGGCTGCACCGGGGGGAGAGCCAGGGCTCCGTAAAGCCTAATGGAAGATGACAATAGATAATGGGTTATGCGGGGTGGCCTTTTACTCCAGGTCTGGAGGTTATCCGGACCCTGGTCAGGGATTCATGGTCGGCAGGATGCTGGAGGGTCAGGCCCAAGCTGCCGGGACAGTAAGCCAGTGACTTTGCAGGTCCACAGGCAATTAGCCAAGGTTCTTCCTCAGCTCTGCCATTTGTCAGGGTGAAGCTGTACTCTTCAAGGCAGCCTTTTTCTTGGCTTTCTTCTGGGTCAGTGAGCTGGTGCCTTTAGCCCCGGGAGGGCTCTTTGGGGCAGGCTCTCGAACTACAGGATGTGCTCTGCTCCGGTGAGATGGGCCCGTGTCCTGAACGGGCACTGCGGACGTACGTTCCTGCCCGGGGACTGTTCCTTCCTAACCAAATTCCAGTTTCTGGCAGTGCTTAGGAAGGGGCTGTCACTCGGGCTAGCCACGAGGAGAACATGGCTCCTGTTCACGGCCACCCAGCTGGCCTGGGGACGTCAGAGGTCCAGGCAACAGTAGGGTTACCATTCGTCCGGATTCCCCCGGACATGTCCGGCTTTTTGAGCTAAAAATAGCGTCCGGGGGGAATTTGTAAATGTCCGGACCTCCCCCCCCCCCATGCAGAGCGTGCGCGGCTAACAGGGCAGCCGGCCGGATGGTGCCACTTACATGGGGCTCCGACAGCCAGAGAGAGCCCTCCTCCTCTCCCCTGCAGCAGAGATCACTCCCTCCCTGCCTCCCTCCCTGCATTCACAGATCGCCTCCGGCAGTCTGGAGCTCCTCCCCCGCTCCCCAGCGTGCTGGGACGAACGGCTCAGGCCGTTCCTGAGCAAGCTCACAGAGACATTAGGCGAAGGCCAACAACAAGGGGGCCAGGGGGTCGGAGAAGGGGCAGGGAGGTTCTGGAGGGAGCAGTCAAGAGACGGGGGGGGGGGGGCTTTCTGGGGGTGGGGGTGTGGATAAGGTTTTGGGCAGTCAGGGTACAGGTAGGGGATAGGGTGCTGGGGGGCATTTGGGGGGGGTCTTAGGAGGGGGCAGTTAGGGGACGAGGAACAGGGAGGCTTAGGTAGGGGGTGGGGTTCTGGAGGGCAGTTAGGAGCAGGGGTCCCAGGAGGGGGCAGTCAGGGGACAAGGAGCGGGGTGGGGTGTTTGGGAGTTCTGGGGGGGGGGGGGCTGTCAGGTGGCAGGGGTGGGGAGAGGGATCGGAGCAGTCAGGGGACGGAGCAGAGGGGTTTAAATGGGTCGGGAGTGGGGTGGGGAGTGGTTGGATGGGACGTGGGAGTCCCAGGGGTCTGTCTGGGGGTGGGGGTGGGGCTGTGGATAAGGGTTGGGGCAGTCAGGGGACAAGAGGCAGGGAGGCTTAGGTAGGGGGTGGAGTCCTGGGGGGCAGTTAGGGGCAGGGGTCCCAGGAGGGGGCAGTCAGGGGACAAGGAGCGGGGGGAGGGTTGGGGGTTCTGAGGGGTGGAAGTGGGAAGGGCAGGGGGGGGGGCTAGGGCAGGATGGGGCGGGACTAGGGCAGGGCAGGGGCGGGGCTAGGGCGGGGCTCCTCCCATCCTCTTTTTTGCTTGCTGAAATATGGTAACCCTAGGCGACAGGACACAGGCGATTGAGGGCCTATAAGTGGTATGTGGAGCCACCTGAGGGGAGGCGTCGCAGGTGGTGGGCCGTAAGCACTGCAGGTTTTAACCATGTCTGCTTCTATCTCCATGTCGATACGGAATGCATCAGAACATGCCCGCAGCTAGGGATGTGGATTTGCAGGCTCAGCATCCTGCATTGGGCTTGCAAGACAGCGTCTACTTCAGCCGGGGGCTTGCAGCTGGGCCCAGGGCGGAATGTGATTTTGCCTCGGCACAGCAGATGGGGAGGGCACTGGGGGCAGCTCATGCCCTGCTTTAGCCCGGGCTGGCACCTCAAGAGCACACACCGGGTATGGTTGTTATCCACCTAGCGGGGCAACGACCTGGGGACGCACGCCAGGCTCGAGCTGATTTGGAAGGCTGAACTTTATCAAGAGGATGGACTGCAGCTCTCTGATCTAGGGGTCACTTTGGTATCTCGGTAGGGGGCTGGCCGAACTCCTAGATAGCCCATGCAGGGTGGGTTGGAGGCAGCTGGGCTGATGTTGACCCATCCTTGTGGCAGATGCCTAGAGCAGGAACTCACTGATTTAGGCTCCAGACCCAAAAAAGGTAACGTCGCTGGGCTTCCCCTTAAGAGATGGGGCAACATGTCTAACCCCCCTGGAGGCAAATGGGACAGGACAGTATCACAGAGGTAGAGCCCTGCATGGATACAAAATGTATATTGTGTACAAGTGGCTCGCACACTCCCGGACAGTATGCATAGTGCTTCATGGAAGGGACTCCTGTCTGGGAGGGTGAGAGCTGCTTGCACACAGTAGTGCAACCAGGGACAGCTACTGGTGAGCCCACTGGCGGGGGGGGAGGGGGAGCGCTGGGGGTGGTACAGCCACGCTGGAGGAGCTGCCTGCGCCGGGCACTGGCTTCTGCAAGCGGAGGCCTGCTGCCTTCACAGCTGGAGCTCCCAGTAGAGCCCTGCGGCTCTGTGGATATCCCCTTTCTATCTGCAGAGATCTGCATCCGTGGATATCAGTTTTGTATCAATGTAGGGTTCTATCTAGGGGGACTGCTCTGCCAATGCATCTGATAGCAGTGCTGGCTGGGGGGTTGAGGCCCGCTCTCACCTCAACCCCCGGAAGGCAGGTGGGGAGAGGCGCCTGGAGAACCTCCCAATGTGGTGATTGGCTCCCCCCTGCTGTGGGAGCCCCCCAAGAACAGGCAAAGGATCAGTGGGGTGCGAGTGACTGCACTGGGCTGTCCCGCGACGCAGCCCCTGGGATGTCCTTTGAGTAACAAAATCGCGGCCTGGTTAAAACGCATCCCACGGGTCCTTGCCTTCTTCCATGCGGTGAGCACACCCAGTGGCTGAGTTGGGGCAGAGAGCTGCCAGCAGCACAGAGGTCCTGGGTCAAGGGGAGAGCTGCAGGAAGCAGGGTCACTCCAGGGCTCGTGGCCTGTAGCAGGGGGATCTGTAGAGAACAGAAGACTCGAGATTGAGGGGAAGAGGGGGTTGACACGCTGATTTTGTGCCAGATGGAGGAAATAAAGCTGAAGCCCCGAGAAAAAGGGTACGACCCAACCTCAAGATGAGATGTCAGACTTGCCTGGTCTGGGGGGACAGGCCGCTTACAGCTGGAACTCAGCGGAGCTGGGTAACAGGCTCAATTCCTACCACTGGCCAAGAGGCTGCCTTTCCCTGTGCCTCAGTTTCCCCATCTGACCCCCACTTTGGAAAGTGCTTTGGGATTTACGAGGAAAAGTTCTACCTGTTGTTATTAAATAGAGGGTAGATGACTGACTCCAGTTTCTCAATGACTCAGTCAAAGCAACGCCTCGCATTTGTATGGGGGCAGGTTGCCTTGCAAACTGGTACTGCACAACAAGGGCTGGGCAGAGTTTGTGATTTCAATTTGGGGTCACTGGATCAAGGGGTTCTCACTACGTAGCCTGCTGTGTTATGAGCAATCCTGAAAATCTAGGGGCCTAGTGGGATTCTCTTGAACGTTGGCATGCCACAAGAGGGGTTGCGGGAGACTTCTCGGGGCTACCGTGAAGTTAGTTGGTCAAGGGCTCCTCAGATCCTGCTACGGAGCTGATTTTAATTTTCAAATTGCTCTAAACCCCAGAGTCTCAGGGAGACTGTCATGAAATCTAGTGGGCCGCCCGAGGTGTGGGGTAGAGATTAGGGGAGGAGAGCACTCACAGAGAGGAATGGAGCAGTTCACACCCCTCCAAGCTCTTTTGTCAGGCTGTATATGGGGTGTTGTCATCCAGTTGAGAACACCACATTTTGCTGAATGGGCCACTTCACAGCTCTGCCTTCCTCCTAAGAAGCAGAGTCCCTTCCCCCTACGCTAATTTCGCCTTCCAGATGTGCTGCTCACAGCCCTTTGGTTACCGCCTCTATTCTAGCAACGTTGCCTCGTGGATAGAGGATCAGCTCAACCTGGGGCACGGAGGAGCGAAGAGGAGGGCACAGATGGTAGCTTAGTGGTGATGAGATATTCCCAGGAACCCTCCTTGCGCCTCCCCCCACTGCCAACTGCTTCCTCCAAAAACAATGGAAATTCTCTGCCCCAAAACTTTGTTAATGCAATTAAGTGCTATCAGCAGGGGCCCTGTGTCCTTCCAGAATGGCGAGTGCACCTTGATTCCTGGGCTTAATATAGGGGTATCTGGGGTCAAGTTTAATGGCCTGTGAGGTGCTGGAGCTCAGACTAGATCATCATCTAGTCCCTTCTGACCTTAAACTCTATGGCCCAGATCCTCAGAGGCTGAAATCAATAGAAATTAGCAGCCTACAATACCACTGAGGGTCTGGGCCTGTGAAACCACGGAGTCCAGGACAGGCAGAGCTACGGTAAAACGCATTGAAGGCTAGGAACTGCACAGCTAAGACGTCTGCCGGCCCTGCCCCACAGCCTGATCTCTGCGCTCTTTGAATGGTATTCCAGCCTGCCCTCGACAGACATCACAGCCCTCTATCCCCCTTCCAGGTGACATGGGAAGCTGTGGGGGGCTGGGGGGGGGGTACAGCACATGGGATGTGACACTGGGTGGTCCCCTGAGAGTCCTTTCCAACCTCAGTAACTGATCACACCCA
Source organism: Emys orbicularis (assembly GCF_028017835.1). Classification (NCBI taxonomy): domain Eukaryota; kingdom Metazoa; phylum Chordata; order Testudines; family Emydidae; genus Emys; species Emys orbicularis. The sequence continues at coordinate 17,610,166 of NC_088703.1, read as the reverse complement.
CTCTACACCCTGCTTTATCAGACGTTATATTTACAGTCTGTAGCCAGTTTCCCAGCCCAGCTGGCATCTGGGGAAGGCTGCAGCAGGCCCTGCCTGCAGCTACCCTCCTTCTGGCTCCCTACTCTTCCCCCAACCCCCCAGGACTTCCTTCCTGTTTGCTTACACAATCCTAGCGGCTGGGGATAACCCCCCCCCCCCTGTATCTCCCCTCCGTTAACTGGCCTCCTCTGCCAACTGCCTGACCAATGTGGTCCCAGTGAATAGATACTGGTGGAGAGGGTGCTGAGTTAGCCCGACAGGAGACAATGTCAGACCATGTCCTCACTAAAATGCAGTGGCTTCTAGAATTGGCTTAGGGAACCCCAGCTGGCTATGCCTGGCCTACATTTGACCCACCTCACCATCAAGTTGACCGATGTTCCCACCCTTACCCTAAAGCTTCCCAGTAGTGCACCCTGGTGTGCTGGCACGGCTGCAGATCCCTGCAGCAAGACTAGAGCGCTGACTAGAGAAGTGTTGCCTAGCGAATAGAGGACAGGACTCAGGAGGCTGGAGTTCTCATCCTGGATCTGCTGCTGTGTGCCCTTGGGTGAGTCCGATCCCGTCTGTGTGCCTCAGTTTCTCCAGCTGCGCAATGGCGATCATGAGACTGAGCTGCTTTGTGAAGTGCTTTGAGATCTACAGATGATGAGAGCTAGGAGTTATTATTTGCAGTGTGTTGCTGTAGCCGTGTCAGTCCCAGGGTATGTGAGAGACAAGGCGGGTGAGGTAATATAATTTTATTAGACCAACTTCTGTGGGTGAGAGAGACAAGCTTTCAAGCTTACACAGAACTTGTCTTCAAGTCCGGGAAAGGTTCTCAGAGTGTCAGCTTGTCTCCTTCACCCACAGAAGCCGGTCCAACAAAAGGGATTATTGCATCAGTTTAAATTCACTCTCAGGTTATACCAAAAAACACTTTCCCATGTAGAGCAGGCCTGAATGGAAGCTGAGCCATTAGGAAAATGAGACCCATGGAGTCTGGCTTTCAAGTGCTCAGCACCTTTGAGGCTGGATGCTCCATGAAGTCAACTAGGCATTTTGCTGTTGCTAGCGATTTTTACATGGGAGATGCTCAGATGTTACAGTGATGAGTGGGAGGAGATGATGCTAAGGTAAGGAGGTAAACAGATGTGTGTGGGGGGATGGGGGCATGGATGGAGGTGTGGAGAGGTGGTAGGTAGGTAAGTAGGGATGGGTAAATGGAAGGAATGGTGCGTGTGGACAGGGATATCTGAATGGATGTTTGGTGGATAGATATGTGTGGGAGTGGATGACAGGTAGGTAGATAGATATGCATGGGGATTGAGGGGGTGGATGGAGGGGGTGGAGATAAGAGAGTGGATGAAGCAGGGTGAGGATGGAGGGAGGGAGGGAAGGAAGGAGGGAGGGCGTGGGGACAGGGGGTGGACGAAGGAGGGGATGGGAATTGGGGGATGGATGGACAAGGTGGGAGTGGATATGGGAGGGGGTGGACAGAGACTCTGAGATGGATGGGCTAGATTGCTCCGCACTCAGCATTCTGGGCCACTTGTGCAAATCTGGCCCCTCAGCAGGTGCTGAGCCCTTTGGAACATTCCAGCTGGGCTGTTGCGGGCTGCAGCACAAACATAAAAATGGCCACACTGGGTCAGACCAATGGTCCGTCTAGCTCAGTATCCTGTTTTCTGACAGTGGCCAGTGCCAGGTGCTTCAGAGGGAATGAGCAGAACAGGGCAATTATCCAGTGATCCATCCCCTGTTGTCCAGTCCTGGCTTCTGGCCATCAGAACTTTAGGGACACCCGGAGCACGGGGTTGTACCCTGTCCATCTTGGCTAATAGCTATCGATGGAGCTATCCTCCATTTTGTGAACCCCGTTGCTCTCCGTTATAGTTTTGGTCTTCAAAACATCCCCTGGCAATGAGTTCCACAGGTTGACTGTGCGTTATATGAAGTATTTCCTTTTGTTTGTTTTAAACCTGCTGCCTATTAATTTTATTGGGTGACCCCTGGTTCTTGTGTTATGAGAAGGAGTAAATAACACTTCCTTATTCACTTTCTCCACACCAGTCATAATTTTATAGACCTCCATAATATGCCCTCTTATTCATCTCTTTTCCAAGCTGAAAAGTTCCAGTCTTATTAATCTCTCCTTATAAACATGTTGTTCCAAACCCCTAATCATTTTTGCTGCCCTTCTCTGTACCTTTTCCAATTCTAATATATCTTTTTTGAGATGAGGCAACCAGATCTTCACTCATTATTCACGATGTGAGCATACCATAGATTAATATAGTGGCATTATCCTATTTTCTGTTATATTATCTATCCCTTTCCTAATGGTTCCTAACATTTTGTTAGCTTTTTTGATTGTCACTGCAGATTGAATGGATGTTTTCAGAGAACTATCCACAATGATTCCAAGATCTCCTTCTTGTGTGGTAACAGCTAATTTAGACCCCATCATTTTGTATGTACAGTTGGGATTATGTTTTCCAATGTGCAGTGCTTTGCAATTATCAACATTGAATTTCATCGGCCCTTTTGTTGCCCAGTCACCCAGTTTTGTGAGATCCCTTTGTAACTCTTTGGAGTCTGCTTTGGACTTAGCTGTCTTGACACTAATTTTGTATTATCTGGAAACTTTGCCATCTCACTATTTACCCCTTTCCCCAGATCGTGGATGAATATGTTGAACAGCACTGGTCCCCCCAGTACAGATCCCTGGGGGACTCTGCTATTTACCCCCCTCCCCTGTGAAAAATGACCATTTATTCATACCCTTTGCTTCCTGTCTTTTAACCAGTTACTGATCCATGAAAGGACCTTCCCTCTTATCTCTGACTGTTTATAATGGCAAACATCACTTCTGATTGCTCTCCTCCCTTCCTAAGAGGAGAGTTTACACAGGCTAGAGAAGAGAGGCTGACAGGGAGGGGTGCAGGAGCAGAGGGATGCCAGGCCAGGGACCCTGGGGCCATGACACAGCGGAGAGGAAAGGGGGGTTGGGGTGGAGACAGATGAATGCCTTTGTCTGGGATTGCTCCACTTAATTGCGTTAGCATCCAAATGGGCTGTGCCCTTAGCATTTCTCTCAGCTGGATGGGGCCCATTGTTCCTTATAGGGCTGGGATGATCCAACCCCACCCCAGAAGTCAATGGGAGTCTGGGAATCAATGGGGAATCTCCCATTGACTTTAATGAGTTTTGGATGTTCTGCACCTTGAGTTGGCAAGGCCAAGGGCTAGGAAGCCAGGGGAGTCACATACACCAGGAGTCACATGCTTCAAGCTTGTGCAGGCCAAGCTCCTTGCAGCCCCAGTGGCTTCTTGCATCCTTCCATCCTCCCCCCACCCCCACACCAGCTCTTTCGGTGCCACTCCCCCCGCCCGCATGCGTCTGACGAAGTGGGTATTCACCCACGAAAGCTTATGCTCCAATACATCTGTTAGTCTATAAGGTGCCACAGGACTCTTTGTTGCTTTTTAAAGGCTCCCAGGATTTCAGGGACTCTCTGCATCCCCCCTACCCCTTGCCAGTAGCTCTGTGTGCTCCCCATTCCCACCTTTCCCTCACCACCCCGGGGCTCTATGTGCCGCCTCATTCCTCCCATACCAGGGTCCCCCATTCTCCCCCAATGGCAGGGGCCATGTGTGTCCCCTAGTCCCCACATACCAGCATTCCCCATTGTCCCTACCCCTCAGGGGCTCTGTGTGCCCCCCATTTCCCTTATCTGCAGCAGTCTCCCCCATTCTTCTCCCATGGCAGGGGCTGTGTGTGCCCCCAAGCCCCCATACCAGCATCCCCCATTGTCCCCACCCACCAGGCTCTGTGTGCCCCTCATTTCCCTTATCTGCAGCAGTCTCCCACATTCTCCTCCCATGGCAGGGGTTGCGTTTGCACCCTTATTCTCCCATATCAGCGTCCCCCCATTCTCCCCACCCTCCAATGGCTATGTATGCCCCCCATTTCCCTTGTCTCCCCTACCAGGGTCACCCATTCTTCCCCCATGGCAGTAGCTGTGTGTGCCCGTCATTCCCCCATTACCGGGGTCCCCCATTTCTACCTTCCATGCCAGAACATTAAAAACAAAGCACAAGGCCCCTAATCCTGGAGAAATATGCTTAATTTTACTACTCTCTGTGTGTATGTGAAAGAGAGAGCCTGAATTAAGCATGTGCATAAGAGACCCTCACCCTGGATATTTTTCTGAAAGCTTCAGCACCTGGAGTCCTGGGATTCAGTCAGACTCTCAACTTGAATTTTTTTAGAAAGTAATTTTTTTACCCCTTAGAGTTGCAGAGAAAGGCTTAAAAATGTGACCCAAACTGCCCACTAAGGGCTCAGACCAGGAAGCAAATAAAATGAGCCCCAAACTGATTGTTGTTGTTGGTGGTGGTTTTTTTTAAATCATGAGTTTAAGCCTGTCCCATGACTTCTTTGAGGCCTGACTCCTGATTTTTCAATGTTTGGCATTTGTGGCACTACTAGTGTTAGCAGGTGGGACGCCTTTGTTTGGATTTAACCATCCCCTAAGAGCCTGGATGCTGGCGGTACGTCTACACTGCAATAAAAAGACCTGAGTCCAGGTCAGCTGATTCAGGCTTGCATCTCGGACTGCAGATGTAAAATTGCAATGTAAACGTTCAGAGTGAGGAACCCGTACCCCAGCCCAAGCCCCACTGTCTACAGTTACACAGCAATTTTATAGCCCTGCATGCCGAGTCAGCTGACCTGGGCCAGCTCTGTGTCTTTTATTGCAGTGATGTACCCTGGGAATCAGGGAGTGAAACAGGTTAAACTGACTTATCTTTTTGTGTTGCACAGAAATCAAAGGGCAGAAATGAGGGGTGTGTGTGTGTGTGAGGGGGGAGATCACCAAGATTTTAAAAAGCCCCATTAGCTTTAATAATTGCAGAGGCTGTAGGGAACCCAGGGACAGAGTTTTGTTTTGGAAAATATGATTGCTCCTAGATTTCAAGGCCAGAGGGGACCATTCTGATCATCTAGTCTGACTTCCAGTGTAGCAAATCAGTGGTGCCTGCATCCAGCACATGCTTTCTGGCTGAGCTAGGGCAGATCTGTTAGAAAGAGACACCCGGTCTGGGTTTAAAGACTCCAAGTGATGGAGACCCCATCTCTCAAGGGACATCTCTCACCTCCTCGTGAGACGTTTCTGTGGTTAATGACACTCCCTGTTAGAAACCCAAGCATTATTTCTTGTCTCAGTTTATCTAGCTTTCTCTTCCAGTTGTTGGATCTTGTTAAACTTTTGTGGGTGAGACTGAAGAGCCAGAAATCTCCCGGGTAGACCGTATTGCCAATCCAAAATGTTCAAAAATCATGAGTCAGGCTCATGAGATTGGCTTTAAAATCATGAGATTATGTACAAATAATAAATATTGGTGTTCTTTTAATTTGCCTTCTGCTTTTTGAGTCTTTAGGGTGCACTGGGGTCACATTTTGAAGCTTTCTCCACAACCACGAGTGCTAGAAACTTAATTTTTCTTTAAGAAGGAAGGCTGAAATCATCACGTATCCACTTGACTCTAGGAGCTGGGGCTTTAAGGAAAACAATCATTATCATGTATCAGAGGGGTAGCCGTGTTAGTCTGAATCTGTAAAAAGTAACAGAGGGTCCTGTGGCACCTTTAAGACTAACAGAAGTATTGGGAGCATAAGCTTTCGTGGGTAAGAACCTCACTTCTTCAGATGCAACCAAAGTGAGGTTCTTACCCACGAAAGCTTATGCTCCCAATACTTCTGTTAGTCTTAAAGGTGCCACAGGACCCTCTGTTAATCATTATCATGAGACTCATGACAAAATCATGAGAGTTGGCAACACTGGTAGGTACTTATAGGCCATGATCAAGTCACCCTCACCTGGTACCCTTCCCTAAAGTTAGTTAAATAGATCAAACATCTTTAATCTCTCACAGTGAGACAGGTTTTAAAGACCTAGAATTGTTCTTGTGGCTTTCTTTGAATGATCACTGATGCTCTGTTTCACAGCCACCCTTTCATTATTTGCTACCGACTAGGGCTAGGCAGCAGTTCTGTAGACAAGGACCTAGGAGTTACAGTGGACGAGAAGCTGGATATGAGTCGACAGTGTGCCCTTGTTGCCAAGAAGGCTAATGGCATTTTGGGCTGTATAAGTAGGGGCATTGCCAGCAAATCGAGGGATGTGATAATTCCCCTCTATTCAACATTGGTGAGGCCTCATCTGGAGTACTGTGTCCAGTTTTGGGCCTCACACTACAAGAAGGATATGGAAAAATTGGAAAGAGTCCAGCGGAGGACAACAAAAATGATTAGGGGGCTGGAGCACATGATTTATGAGGAGAGGCTGAGGGAACTGGGATTATTTAGTCTGTGGAAGAGAAGAATGAGGGGGGATTTGATAGCTGCTTTCAACTACCTGAAAAGGGGTTCCAAAGAGGATAGATCTAGACTGTTCTCAGTGGTACCTGATGACAGAACAAGGAGTAATGGTCTCAAGTTGCAGTGGGGGAGGTTTAGGTTGGATATGAGGAAAAACTTTTTCACTAGGAGGGTGGTGAAGCACTGGAATGGGTTACCTAGGGAGGTGGTGGAATCTCCTTCCTTAGAGGTTTTTAAGGTCAGGCTTGACAAAGCCCTGGATGGGATGATTTAGTTGGCGATTGGTCCTGCTTTGAGCCGGGGGTTGGACTAGATGACCTCCTGAGGTCCCTTCTAACCCTGATATTCTATGATTCTATGAAATCAAAGTTCTGTTTTTGGGGAGAGTGTTGAATTCAAGGGGGCCTAGACTTTAGTCTGGGTGAATCTGGAGTGAATCAGGAGTGACTCCAGTGAGCTCAACAGGGCCAGACCCTGCTCTGAGTCAAACCAGAGTGAACCCAGAGTGACTCCACTGAGCTCAGTGGGGTGGGACTCTGTGTTGAGTCAGACTGGAGTGATTCCAGAGTGACTCCACTGACCTCAGTGGGCAGGACCCTGCGCTGGGTCAGTCTGGAGTGATTCCAGAGTGACTCCACTGACCTCAGCAGATTCATTGGAGTGACTCTGGAGTCACTCCGGATTGACTCATTATTTGTCTCCACCTCCCCGTGAGGGAACTGGGTTTCGCTTTCTGTTACAGCCAGCCAGCAAGGGAGACCTCAAGTTTTTTTTGGGGGGGGGATGGAGCCACTCCCCCCTCCGGGAGGCGAGAGGAGCAGGGCAGCGGGAATTTAGGAGAAGGTAATTGGCCTCATCTCCTGCCAGTCATTGAGTAGCTGCTAAGGTAATTCATAAGCTGATTGGTTCTCTCTCCTGTCTGTCCCAGGATTCCTCCCGCCTCCTCTCGAAGCTTGGAAACCTACAGGGCCTACCCTATGTTAATCAACTAAGTTCCCGCCCTCAGGGATGGCTTCGGTGGATGATTGGCCTCCAGATCCGTCAATCACTGACTGTTGCCGTTTGCATGCGGAGGGGCGGAACCTTATTAACGGATCATTCTCAAGCGCCCTTCATGCTCTACCCAGGCGGGCAGGCCTCGCCGAAAGCGGATTCGCTCCCATCTCCTGTCAGTCTCTGCCTATCCCGCCGCCATCGGGCAAACGAGGGAGCGGATTGGCCTGTCTTCCTGTCATTTCCACGCCTCCCCTCTCCGTCCCACCGGCGCTCCGAGTCCCGCGATTGGTGCAACCCCCAGTCGATCGTCCTTTCTCCCGCCCAACGCAGAAACTTAAGGTGACGTCCTCCGCTCGCCTCCCAAAGGCGGGTGGATTGGTCGGTTTGTGCGTCCCTCACCGTCCCAGAACCGCCCACGGGGATTATTTGAGCGCTGATTGGTTCGGCTGCCGCAACCGTTTTTCCCCCCAGTAGGAGGAGCGACGGCGAAGGACGCGCAGGCGGCGGGGGCCTTATCCCTCTCTAACTCTCTCTCTCTCTCGCAGCGTGCGTGTGCGCGCGCAGCTCCCCTTGTCTCCCAGGCTTTGTGCAGCGGGGCCCCGAACGCTCCATCGCCGTTAGCAGCAGCAGCGGCGCGCGCGCGCGGCCCTCCCGGCGAACGTTCCGTCCTCAGCGGCGCGCGCGGCCCTCCCGGCGAACGTTACACCAGCGGCGCGCGGGCCCCGCGTGCAGCTGGAGCCGGGAGAAGCGGGAAGCGGGAAAGGGGGAGCGGCCGCCATGTCGGGCTCGGCGGCCTCGGCCGAGGCGGGCGGCCCCGGCGGGGAGAAGCGGCCCGAGGCGCTGGAGCTGCTGGAGAAGTGCGGCGTGTGCCGCGAGCGGCTGCGGGCCGAGCGGGAGCCCCGCCTGCTGCCCTGCCTCCACTCCGTCTGCCGGGAGTGCCTGCGGGCCGAGCCGGCCCCCGCCGCCGACGGGGAGGCCGCCAACAACAAAGAGGGACAAGGTGAGCGGGGCGAGCGGGGGCGTGTATGGGATGCCTTGGTCACTGGGGGGAGGCCACGGGGGGAGGGGTGCCGGGCCGGCGGGAGCGGGCATGGGGGGGGGGCTGTGCAATGGGGGGAGGGGTGTCGGGCCGGCGGGAGCGGGCATGGGGGGGGGGCTGTGCAATGGGGGGAGGGGTGCCGGGCCGGCGGGAGCGGGCATGGGGGGGCTGTGCAATGGGGGGAGGGGTGTCGGGCCGGCGGGAGCGGGCATGGGGGGGGGGCTGTGCAATGGGGGGAGGGGTGTCGGGCCGGCGGGAGCGGGCATGGGGGGGGCTGTGCAATGGGGGGAGGGGTGTCGGGCCGGCGGGAGCGGGCATGGGGGGGGACTGTGCAATGGGGGGAGGGGTGTCGGGCCGGCGGGAGCGGGCATGGGGGGGGCTGTGCAATGGGGGGAGGGGTGTCGGGCCGGCGGGAGCGGGCATGGGGGGGACTGTGCAATGGGGGGAGGGGTGTCGGGCCGGCGGGAGCGGGCATGGGGGGGGCTGTGCAATGGAGGGGAGGGGTGCCGGGCCGGCGGGAGCGGGCATGGGGGGGCTGTGCAATGGGGGGAGGGGTGCCGGGCCGGCGGGAGCGGGCATGGGGGGGCTGTGCAATGGGGGGAGGGGTGTCGGGCCGGCGGGAGCGGGCATGGGGGGGGCTGTGCAATGGAGGGGAGGGGTGCCGGACCGGCGGGAGCGGGCATGGGGGGACTGTGCAATGGGGGGAGGGGTGTCTGGCCGGCGGGAGCGGGCATGGGGGGGCTGTGCAATGGGGGGAGGGGCAGCGGGAGCGGGCATGGGGGGGGCTGTGCAATGGGGGGGAGGGATGCAGGGCGAGGCAGGAGGCGGACCCGCGGGGGTAGGCGCAGTGGGGAGCAAAACCAGTTTTGTACACGAGGTGGCCAGGCTGGATGTGTAGTTGGGGGGGGGGGGGGCGCTGGCGCTGCTTATCCATAGGGAGGGGGAGGGGCTGTGCATTGGGGTCAAGGCCTAGGCTGTATGGAGCCCATGCAAGAGGAGGTGGGAGTGTGAATGGAGGGGTGGAGTGAGTCCAGGAGACCTGTGTAGTGGGTGGGGGTGTGGCCTTTTCCTCCAGCCTAGGAAGGCCCCTGGAGTGAGCTGGGTGGAGATGGGAGGCCTGCCAGAGGGACCCTGCCTGTGGCAGCCCCACCCAGCCACTCTTTCGTTTCCCTCCCCAGGATAGTGTCTTTCCTCAACCCACTGCTTGAGCAGACCCCCAGAACGCCTGCCCCGCCCCCAGCACCCCCCTCATTCTCGCCCCCAAACTGCTCTCAGTGCCCCCACCCTGACCACAGCCAGCCCCCATAGTGCCTTAGAACAGCACCCCCAGTCAGTCCCCTCAGTGCCAGAGGAGTGCCCCTGAACCTGTTCCCTCAGTGACCCCACACTGACTCCCAGTCCCCCTCAGTGCCCTTGAGCTGTGGCCCCACCCCAAATCACCCCCTCAGTGCCTCCACACTGGCCCTCAGCTCCGCCACCCCTACCCTATGCCTCTTTGAGCTGCTTCTACTGTTGCTTCTGGACCTCCCAAGCCCTGTTCCCCTCTCATGCCCCACTTGTGTCCCTTATCCCAGTGCTTACAGGATTCAGACTAGACACAGTGTGGGGCAAGGACATGGGGGACGGTCAGTGTGAAGTGGCTGGGCCTTACCTGAGGGCCCCTGTGCCCAAATGCTAAGTGCTGGGTGAAAAAAGCAGAGCACCAGAGGGGTTCACACTTGTCTGCTCTTGGGGAGGGAGCCAGGGCTTGCCCTGCCCCTTGTGCTCTGAGAACTTCTTCCAGCAGCACACAGTGACTCAAGTAGATTTCCATGAAGGAGGGAGATGTTTTCCAAAATGCCAAAAAGATTTAGAAGCTCAAATCCCATAGGTTTTCAGGCCTAGTCTACATTGGGAAGGGTTGGCTAGTATAGCTATACAGTAGAACCTCAGTTATGAACACCTGGGGAATGGAGATTGTTCCTAACTCTGAACAAAACGTTCTGGTTCTTTCAAAAGTTTACAACTGAACATTGACTTAATACAGCTTTGAAACTTTACTATGCATTAGAAAGATGCTGACTTTAGCCATCTTACTTTAAATGAAACAAGCACAGAAACAGTTTCCTTACCTTGTCAAATCTTTTTTTTAAAACTTCATTTTTTGGGAAGTTTACATTTAACACAGTACTGTACTGTATTTGATTTTTTTTTTTGGTCTGCTGCCTGATTGTGTACTTCTGGTTCTGAATGAGGTGTGTGGTTGACCGGTGTTTGTAACTCTGAGGTTCTGTTGTACTGGCAAACCCTCCTAATATAGATGTAATTGATACCCATTATAACTATAACTGCACCAGGGGTTTTGCCAGTACAGAAATCATACTCCCTAACCAACATTACTATACTGGTAAAGGTTTCTAGTGTGGATGTGGGACTGGAGATTGCACCCAAAATTTGCTAGCCACTCTGCTGTAGATAGTGGAAAGGAAAAGATTCTTTGAATCTGTTCTCCAAGGAGATTGCCTGTATTTATGAGAAGAGGTGATTTAGGCCTGATGTATGCACATGTTTTGTATCAGAGTAACTTGGGGTGGCGATTATTCTGAAATAAATAACACTGGCACGATTCCCTGGTCTAGATCCAGTTATACAAGTATAATGGTGTCTTATCCTGCCACAGTGAATTCACTTTCATGAATGGGAATAAGCTGTGCTGGTAAAGCATATTCACACTGGGTATAACTGCATCCACATCATGGGGGGATTATATTGCTTTGTAGTGGCATGATGTTGTGGTTACATCTCTGGCCCCTTTTTGGCATCTGAGTGCACCTGTTCCATTAATTCGGACAGAATAAATGGACCCAGTCTGTTAAAGGTATTAAAATGATCATATCACTGTCCCAACAGTAAACATGGTTTGGGGGTTTGTCTACAAAGACCTTGGCACAGCTTATTCCTATGGCAAACACTCCATTAAATTCTTTTTAAGCAGGAGGAGGAAAAACTACTAAAGCATTTGAAATGTAAAGTATTAAGTCTGTACTAACAAAATTCCTTGTTCCTTAAGCTGTAGAGTTTTTATAATGAAAACCCTCTGTTTGACCATCTTTTAGATGGTATTAAAGATGGTAACTGTCCTTGGGGGCAATTGTTTGCTAGGTTGGAGCTGTTGGTAAAGTCTGATCCTGTTTCCTTTAATACAAGATAAACCCATGGGAGAGAAGAACAGCAAAGATTGAAAATGCAGCTTCTCTTTGGGGCTGACTTTTATTTGCAACCTCACTGCTGGAGAAACACAGGCCTGCTCTGCTGTCTAATCAGCCGCTTTGAGAACTGGCAAACTTGTATCAGCATCAGGCTAGTTAGTTAGGACATGGCATTGCTTTTGACTGCTTCTCTGGTCACAGGCCTACAGCACTGTTGCAAAATATGTAGCTTTGGCTAAGCCAGATTTACTAAACAGAAGGCAAAAGGAAAGAGGAAAAAATAAGGTGGGGAAGGAAAAGGACACATGAGTGGGAAGGGGGACAGCAATAACCAAAGTCTTACAACTCAAATGGTGCTTGGGTTGAAATAGTTGGAGGTGGGGATGTCATTTTGGTGTCACTCTCTGGCCTGGTCTGGTGAGGGCATTGAAGGCCCAATGGTATCAGAGTGGGTCCTGGGGCCCAGGAGACAGTGTGGGAGTAGCAGCTATGATGATAAAGTTTGCCCATTCCATTCCATCTCTCTCAGCTAGCTAGCTGACTTCTCCCTCCCCAAAGTCTTTTTTAAGGATCCCAAAATGGAGTGATGAATGTAATATCCTATCTTCTCTCCGTTTTGTCACTAGTTAAGCCTGAGTTCCAACATGCCAATTTTGGTCTGATTTCCAGTCCATACTACTTGTTTATCAAAGGTGATCTTTAACACAGTCCTTGAGTTACAGCAGTAGACATCTCACTTTAGTACCTTTTCCCATCAACATTTGTTGCAAGTTTATAAATTGTTCCAATCCGCTATTTCTACTTTCCACTGTCAGGCTCACACTTAGGGGTAGGTCTGTGAGACCCCGATTATTACAACACCCCCTTTCAGGTTACTTATCTTGGGATGGAATTTTGCAGTGCTCCCCTCCTGGATCGGGCCCTGGGCTGCAGTAACCCTGTGTGTCTACCATTCTTACCCTTAGTAGGATTCAGTTATTTTATTGGTACGATAGGTAGTCCAGGCTCAATTCGTTTATTGATCAGAGATCAGCACAATACAGAAAGGCCAGTACATTACCAACAAGCCTGGAAGACAGTCATATAAGCATTCATGCAGTGTTGTAGTCGTGTTGGTCCCTGGATATTGGAGAGACAAAGTGAGGTATTAGCTTTTCTCTGTCACCAACAGAAGCTGGTCCAATAAAAGATCTAGTTTATACTCGTGTGACAGCTCAAAAGTTTCTCTCTCAACAGAGGTTGGTCCAATAAAAGATATTACCTCACCTATCATGTCTCTCACCTAAGTGTTCAGTGTGTCCCAAAATGTGAGCACAAAATCTGTGTATATGTATGTAGACTGTGTCTCATACTGGTAGAACACTCCATCCAGAGTACCCAAGGTTCCAGTTCTTACCAGTTTCTTCTTTTAACATAGTATACCTCTACCCCGATATAACGCGACCCAATATAACATGAATTCGGATATAATGCAGTAAAGCAGCGCTCCAGAGGGGCGGGGCTGCGCACTCCGGCGGATCAAAGCAAGTTCGATATAACGCGGTTTCACCTATAACCAGTAAGATTTTTTTGGCTCCTGAGGACAGCGTTATATCTGGGTAGAGGTGTATACCAGGAGTCAGCAAAGCTTAGGTGGCCTTTTTGAAACCAGTTTTGTAGGTTGGCTGGAGGCAAAATCATCAAAGCTAATTGTTCTGGCATTGTCCCATAACAACTCTGAAGCATTTGCTAAGAGGTGGCTTATCTTGAGCAGTTCTTTTCTTTCCTGCTTGTTTTTCCAGACAGACTCCTGTTGAGTTAAACTAATGTAGTCATTCAGAAAGTGTCCCAGTAACCAGTCTAGCATACACTGCACATAAATAATTTCAGAGCAGCTCCATGTCCATCAAATAGCTAAAGCAGCACCACTCTTGTGTGCAGATGAAGCCTTGATCTTAGATATCCCTAGGCATCCATTTTTGACCATAGATTAGCCTCCAAAGTCTGTATTTGGGTGCCTAAGGCCTAGGCTTTCAGAAGCAAAATAGTGATTTAGATGTTTTAAAATCTTGAGTGCCTAACTTGATGACACATTTCTGAAGGTGCATGGTTTCCAGAGGGTGGGTGAGGGCTTTCTGAAAAAATAGGCCTCCTTTAAAGTGTCCAAAGGAGCTCACAGGCATCATGAATCAGCTAGTTGCTTTTGAAAATGCAGTAAGTGGCCTTTCTAAAGTACAAATCATTCTTTTACTGAATCATTTTGGGGTCATTTACCCGTTTCTTCCCTCTATTTAACACAAGTGAGCAGTGCATATGTACATGCCAATACTCCTGCATATCTGGATGCTGAGTGGAGTACTCAGTGGAGTACTTATCCTCTTCTATGGCTGTTTTTAGTTGGTTTCCTTTGCAAGTTTCAAGTCCTAGGTATTCAGGGATTGAGTGTTTACTGTTAACAGGTCTGGATGGAGTCCTTTGAATTGATTTGTGGATATTGTTGCAAAGCCCCCAAGCTGTTAGGTCAAAACCAACAATATTAGGGCTTCTTTCTCTGTACTGTGTAAAGAATGAGGCTATCTTAACTCTCCCTTATATCTGATGTCATGTATCCTTCTTGATCAGCGCTTGGGTGGTGAGTAGGGATGTAAAATATTAACCGGTTAACTGATAAGTATTAGTCTTAGCGTTTAATATATTGCAGTTAATGTTTAAAACAGATTGGCGGCAGCCCCGACCAGGACCCCCGTCATGTTAACGATTAAACGGTTAACCAATATAATTTTAATAGTTTAAACAGGTTCTTTTTTTAAACTCTATTTACAGCCCACTGGTGAGTGGGTGTTGTCAAAGGACATATGCTGAATAGCAAGTGGAGTTTCCAACTATGCATTCATTCAACAAAAGGCCCTCTTAGGCACTGGTGCAAAGGCAAGGTGTTAGTTTAGTTGAGGTGGGGGGCTAGTGCTTCTGAGAAATAGCTGGTGTGGGTCCCGTGATTGGTGTTGACTGATTCATGCCTAAACGTCCCATTCACGTCTGGTACAGCTTTTTTTTGTATGGGGAAGCTTCATTGGTGCAACTTTCACCCTGCCTGTAGTATTCACGTGCTGCTGTGCAGACCAGGTAAGCTACTGGTAGCGTCCCATTGGCAGGGTTTGAAGCATTTGTGTACTGGTCTGGCAAGATTCTCCCCTTGAAATGTGGTGAACAAAATGCAAATTGGTGAATTGTTTACTTGTGCTTCCTGCACAAGTTACGAGGCTTCAAAATGGGATTTCCGGCACACAGGAAAATGCTACCTTAAAGCGGCTGTAAAGGAAGGATTGCTTGGGGGGAAGAAGCAGCTATGTAATGTAATGGTGAGCTATTTGAGTCCTCCATTCTCTACTGAAGGCAGGTGGGGATAGTGTGACCAGATGTCCCAATTTTATAGGGACAGTCCTGAAATGTGGGGCTTTGTCTTATATAGGTGCCTATAACCCCCCCCCCCCCCCCAATGTCCTGATTTTTCACCCTTGCTATCTGGTGACCCTAGGTGGGGATGATGATGGGCCATTCTTTCTTACCGCACAGAGGTCATGCTTTATGTGGAGAAAAGTCTCAAGGTTAATACTGGGAGGGTGTCAGTCTGAGCAGGGCATGTTCAGGGATGTCCTGTAATAGTCAAGGGTTGGTCCGTATTTCTTCCTTCTTCCATCCAGTGGTCAGATGGAGTAGCAGTCTCCTTCCTAAGAAAAGGCCAGTAGGGTGTAATCATATCAAGTCTAATCCAAGATTTAAGTCAGTTATGGTGAAAATCCAAACCTTGGGTTAACAGGAAAGAATAGCGATCATGTTTAGGAAGTGGGTAAGTGACTGAAGGGCAGGCTTACATTTTTGCTTTGTTTCGGAGATCATAGCTATGAGAGTAGCAAAAGAAGCTTGGAGAAAGGAGATAAGGTAACAGGATATTGCTTTGGTTCACAGGGAAATTGTGCAGACTCAGGGAGTCTTTCTCTATTCCTGGCAGCTCTCTGAAGCTGTACTGCTACTGAAATACTGTTTCTGATTACATTCCTGCAGTTGTCCAGCATGTTACCATGTTTTTTTTGAAACTTTTAAACATGGTTAAAGCTATCTGAGATGAGAATTTTTGTGTGTGCCTTCAAACTTTCCAAAAGGAAATGCTTTTTGGTGGGGTAAAGATCGTGTTGAAATCTTGAGGGAGATAAGGCAGAAAGAATGGCTTGAGGAGAAGTTAGAGAAATGTGGCTTTAGTGCATGGAGTGGCTTTTGCAACATAAACTGTAGAACTCGGGGGTGAGAGTGAAGGTTGAAGGGGAGGAGGGATGGTGGCATATGGGCACATGGAGTTAAATACATTGGCACCATTTTTTAAATCTGATATGCCAAGAAAGCTGGGATGGCTGCGCTCTGTGTTGCTTATTAAAATACCCTTGAATGCATTTTAAAAAAAACACCCTACAATTCAGGTATCTTGTCTACTTTTGTCTCTCACTATTTAGATCCAGTAAAGACCTGATCTTTCCTGTTGTTCAAGGCCAGCACCAGTATAACTAAAGCTGTTCTCAAACTTCTGTATTGGTGACCCCTTTCACACAGCAAGCCTCTGAGTGTGACCCCCCATATAAATTAAAAACACATTTTAAAATATTTAACACTATTATAAATGCTGGAGGCAGAGCAGGGTTTGGAGGTGGAGGCTGAGAGCTTGTGACCCCCATGTAATAACCTCATGAGCTCCTGAGGGGTCACAACCCCCAGTTTGAGAACCCCTGAACTAAAGGCATGTTTAAATCAATGTAGTTAAACCTATGTAACTATGCGGACACTTAAATCTATTCAAACCTGGTTTAGCTTGTTTTGGTAAACTACAACCAACAATCAATACAGTTATCCTCACAGCAGGTGGCACTGTTTTAACTGAGTCAGGATTTAAACCTGTTTAACCATAACCAATAGGACTTCTGTGTGAATAAAGCCCTTAAACTTCCCAACTCTTAGTTTTTTGCCTTTTTAATGTAAACAATAAGCAAATGGGTCATAGAAACTCTCAGCTCAGGGCTGAGGAGCGCCATATCAGACCTTATTCCTGATGCCCAACATTTTTTCAAAATGTGAATTTGATGTTTTTAAACCATATTCTTGCAGCTAGATAGAAGTGGCCTGTTTTGTCTGACCCCTTTCCCTGAGGTGCTGAGCATCTTCAGCTTTCTGCTTCCGGGGGAGGTATGGTCTCTTGAATTTCAGATTTCTTGTGTTTTAGGAGCCTAACTTGAGGAATCCATGAGTGGGGAAGCTTGGCTATTTCTAACAGAACAAGTAGACTAAACACTCAAAATAGAACACCACATCTTGAGGCCTTTGTGCATCATAAAACCATTTTTGTCACCTTTTAAAGTGTTGGGGTGGGGGGGCTTGTGGAGGAGGGGGATTTGAGAGGGTCTGGAAGAGCAAAGGGAGTAGTAGTAAACTGTTGCTGGGTTACAACTACTTTTATTTACAATGCCCTGCTGTCTTTGTTCCCTGTGAGGGGATGTGTAGTGCTCAACTGGACAGGAAAAACGGAACTTGACCAAGTCCCAGTGACTTGATTGTGCTCACATTCAGCAGTTCCTGGCAGTGCTGCATGTGCTTCTTGGGTACAGATAAGAGGGATTCAAGCATATTTTGGTTATACAGAGGAGATTGCCTCTCCTGGGCTGTAATGCAATTCCTCCAAGGTCCCCAAACCAACTCTTCTGATATCCTGTGGCCTCCATGCCTTTCATTCCTCACTTGGGAGCAGATGTCTCCTGCTAATTACTCCTCTGTTTTTGGAGATGTAGAGGGGAGGAGATAGTAGCTGATTGATGTATGTGGCAGAGTGGAATGGGCTAAGATAAGAGGAAGAATTAACAATCCTCTTTTGAAGTGTTTAGCAACCTTGTACACCCTCCCTCAAAAGGGCGCTTTAGATTGAAACTGTCAGTTTCCCACTCTGAGCTGGAAAATAGCTAGAGATTGTAAAGCTTGATTCCAGCAAGGGCCCTGGCTGGTGGGCAGTCCTTCAAACTCCACCAGTAGTTTTTATGTTTACAAGTCCATAAAGTGTGAACTCTTTTGCTCAGCACAAGAATCTCCCATGAATCTGAGAGCTGCTCCTTATGCTGCTTGGGCCTTTTGATCTTGAGAGTAGGTAATTTGTAGACACAGGTTTCCATGGAGTGAAAAGATCAGGCCTGGAGGTGGGAATTGGCATTCCCTTCCCAAGTATTTCCTGGGAAACCTACTCAACAGTATATTGTTTTAGATGATTGTTTCAAGGAGTCCTATGAAGCTCAACGCTTTCCCATGGTTTACATTAGTCATGTCTCCTAGACCAGTTGCATACAGTCCCACAATAACACACAAACATCTGCGTTAATACAGTGGGCTCCTAAATTACTTCGCCCTGATCTACACTACAGAATTACTTCACTGAATTTGCCTTTGAGTGATACAGTTGTACCGACAAGTGCTTCTCCCACCGATAGCTACTGCTTCTGACAAAGATGTATTAACTAAGCGGACAGGAGAGCTCTCTCTCATTGGCTTAGAGCAGTGATACTCAGACTGCATCTCATGGCAAGTAGCTCTTTACTGTGTCTCCTGCAGCTCTTTGCAGCACATTAAAATACTAATTATTAACCAATCAGGATGCTTGAGCTGTTAATCATTTAAGTTATTAATTTATTTACTGAGAATAATATCTAAATAAAAACTAAATATTTCCCCTGTCATACTGTTTAAATAATTAGTACTATAGTAAATGAAACTGAATTCATACTATTGGGACTCTTTTGGGTAATGTTGATCGCTAATTTGACTCCTGAGTATCCCTGGCTTAGAGAGTCTTCATTAAAGTGCTTCAGTGACTGTGTCGATGCAGTGTTTTAAGTATAGACGTGCCCGTAAACTGAATTCAGTAACGTATGTCCAGGAAATTACCATATCTATCTCTCAACTATCCTAAAGTGAATGCAGTTATAACAGCATAAAGGCACAGTATTCTGGTATAGCTACACATTTAAGGAAAGAGAATAAGCTCTACAGGGGATAAGGCACCCTTATACAGATACACCTGCATCCACACTAAGGGCTATACAGATTTAACTGGTAAGAAAATCACACCCCCTAACAGTTAAACTGGGGAGAAAAATTATGTAGACAAGGCCTTAGTTAAAACAATGCAAATCCCTAATTTGACTTAAACCTGGTTTTCCGTTGGTTTAGCCCTGAGTTGAGAGAAATCAATGTGAGCCAAGTTTAAATTGATTTAGGAGGTATTTTGGTCCCATTTTCATTGGTTTAATTAGATGTTTAACTTTGAATACAAAATAGATAAGGCCTCTGAGCCCCCTTGGTGATTTTTTTTTGTGACCCTGGAATCACACTTGCCTATTAAAAAATGTTTTTTGTTCCCTTTGTTGCTGTTTGACAGTCCCACACAAATGGGAAACTCTGAAAGTTTCTACACAGTGATGTCAAATGAACAAAGTCTACACACGGGGAAAAATAGGAAAGTATTGCATTTTTCCAACTTTCCAGTCCTGGTAAATGTTTCTTGTAACAACAAGTAGTGAAAAATGTTCAGAATCTGGTGATCAAGTTGTAGAGGAAATACCCTGATTTGTATTTTGTGGCAGGTAGGGGAGGAGGGAAAAACAAGGTCCCCTGCATGAAGTGGAACGTGGAAGGGCTAGACTTGGTGGAAAGTCATTTAGTCCAGTTTTGTGACATGTAAACCTCTCCCGCAAGTCTGTAGCAGTTGTGGAATAAGTTTTGAAGATCTTGTATGTTGGCATGTAATTGCTTGTCTGGCTGCAAGTGTCAATGTGTATTCTGGTCACTCCTAGATCCAGAATTAGGATTGTGACTTGCTTTGTAACTGTGTAGATTAGCTGTTCTGGTGACTACCCTAGAGCAGGGTTTCTTAACTGTGGCCTGTAAGGGGGCACTGGCTGTGTTGTATCCCATGGGTTTAGGGGAAGAAATGCAGTTGTACTGAGCTGGGAAAGGAGCAATATGTTTTCGCAAGTTCTACCTGCCCGCAGAACTCGGGGGGACTGTGTCTGTGCTGTAGAGCTTGTTTTGGTGTCCTCATGCACTGCTGCCCTAGAGCCTGAACTGTGATAGGCTATGAGACAAGATGGGTGTGTTAAGGGAAGCTACCCTGTATATGGGCAGTGCCAAACTCAGAACACCATCATCCAGAAATTACCTGTGATGCCCTACCATGACGACAAACCTTTGCACCCTTGAAGTATTATGGGATTAGGGTGAATTGCCATTAGGAAACCAGAGGGTTTTTTCAGTTCCTGGTGGGGAAAATTCTAAACACTGATCTAGACGTATAGAGCCCTGCGCGGATACAAAAATCTGTATCTGCATCCGATCCGCATTTGCAGGGCTGTACACTGGGGCTGGGCTGAGGCTCCGAGGCGCACTCCTCTGCCCCTTCCTCCGCCGGCGCCTGGTCAGGTGGATGGTCTGCCGCGGCTCCCTGGCTGGGCTCCATGCTGGCCTGGGCAGGGGGGTGACCTCTGGGGCTGCTCAGGCTCTCTGCCCAGGACAGGTAGCAGGTCCCCCAAGGCTCCCCACAGCTGCCTGCCTGGCTCTTATATCTACATCCGCGCTATCCACAAGATGCGGATATCCGCAGATATAAAGCAGATACCTGCAGATTTGCAGGGTTCTATACATCTATTTTTTTAAATTAGTGTTGCAGTGGCACAGTTTTTGTCTTCAAACTATTTGTGTGTAAAGTCATCCTTGGTGCTGAAGCGCGGAGCAGACTTAGAACAGACTGACTTGGTTTTACATTGTCAGAGCATGAATAGGCAAAGGATTTTGATGCTTTTAAAAAAATGTCAGGTATCTCTCTCCACATTTCCTCCTGCCCATCCTAAGAGCTTTTTTTAAAAAAGCTCACCCTGTGGATATGTATAACCTTTAATGAGGAAGGTGCACTTTGCTGAGGTTGGGAAGAAAATCTAGGCATTAGTCTAGTTTGAAAACTTGCTACGATCATAGGAAGTGCCGGATTGGATCAGATCCATGGTCCATTTTGTCAAGTTCCTGTCTCTGACAGTGGCTGGCAGAAGATGTTTCAGAGGAAGGTGTGAAGCTTCCTAATCCCTGATAGTTAGAGATGAGCTTAAACCTTGAAGCATGAGGCTTAATATCTCTTCACAAATGTGTTAAATTAATCATATAGATGTCCACTCCCTCCTGAATCTTGCCTAAGTTTTTGGCCTCAACGAGAGCTCTAGGATTCTGCATTGCAACTACTGATGGTGTCTAGTCTTGCTTTCCTGTAGTTACTGCTGCAATATATATGTGGAAGGTCCCTGATTGGAAGTAGTTAAAAATTATAACTTGTATAGGCCCAGTGCGTTTGGCATTGGCGAGAGGTCATTGGCCCCATGCATGCGGTCACCCAGATACACTATAATGGAGGTCTTCCTTTGTCATTGAACAGACTTCAGATACATGGACTGGGCAATTAATTCTATACTAAAAAAACCATAGTAAATATCTGCTTATTACAGTAGTGCAGTCTCAGCTCTGCACCTATATCATCTTCCACTGAAATAGATACATGTGATATGATCTCAGCAGTGTGCAATTGGATTCCTCCCTTAAATACTTAGGCAAAAATGTTAAACTTGCAAACTTACTGTTGCATTAAGGGCAGAAGGCCTGAAAATTCCAACTTTCATGTTTGGACAGACAAGTCGAGTGAGGTAATATCTCTATTGGATCAACTTCTGCTGGTGAAAGATGTTTTCGAGCTTACACAGAATTCAAGTCTGGGAAAGGTACTCAAAAGGTATGTCTACACTGCAATTGGCATGTGCCAGCTGACTTGGGCAAAGGGGCTGTTGTGTAGATATTCGGGCTTGGCTTGGAGCCAGGCTCTAGGACCTGGCGAGGTAGGAGGGTCCCAGAGCTCTTGAGCCCAAACATCTACACTGCAATTAAAGAGCCCCGTAGCCTGGGTCAGCTGGCACTGGCCAGCTGTGGGTGTCTTATAGCAGTGTAAACATACCTGTGGCAAGGCACCTGTTTTCTCTTGCCAGACTGTTTCCCCCTCTGGCAATGGGGGGCCTGGGGTAATCAGCCCCACTCAGGCAGGGTTTGCCTTCCCCCTTCTGTCCCCTTTGGTCATATTTTCAGGGTAGGTCTGAGGGTCGGTCTAAGGCGTGATCCTCCACCAAACAAAAAGGAAACAGTCTCATAAACCCAGGGGGTACCTTTCGCTGCCCCCCTCACTGGAGCAAGGTGTCATCCAGTTGGTTGTCCTGGAGTGTCAGTCCTTCCCCTAGCAGGCACTCAGGTTTGGCTGTTGCCCTTATGGGAAGGAACAGCCTATTTCCCTTCTGCCACTAGCCTGGCAGCAGCTTGTCTGTCTGTCCCCCCTTTGCTCTCCCCAGGGGAGGGGTTTGTAAAGGCCTCAGGCAGCCCTTAATTGGATGCAGGTGTCCCTAATTGACCTGAGGTAACCTCTTCTCAGCTTGTAGGAAAAAGGGCCTTTAACATTCTAGGGCTAATATATTGGCCTCCCAGGACCCTCTTGCAGCTATCAGGCCTGATTTTGTCACACATCCTTGCTTCCTGCTCAACACCGTGGGGTTGGGCTACTTAGGTTGAAAAACAGTGCACCCTTGACAGGCCATCAGTATTGCCATGCCTGGTCCCTGACCTGTTGCACTCTGAAGTGGAAGGGTTTTAATGACAGGAACCATCTCGTTACCCTTGCATTTCTTTTTGTTTGGTGCATCTGTTTCAGGGGGGCATGATCAGTGATGAGGGTAAACATCTGTCGGAGAAGGTTGTAACAGAGGGTTTCGGTTTCCATGGCCCACTTTACCGCAAGGCATTCTTTCTCTACCACAGCATACTTTTGTTCTATGGGCAGGAGTTTCCTACTAAGGAACAGGATTATGGGTGTTCTTCCTCTCCTACCATTTGAGAAAGCACAGCTCCCAACCCAACCTCAGAGGCATTGGTTTGCAGTATAAACTCCTTCTCAAAGTCTGGGGCTACTAGCACCGGGTTACTGTAGAGGGTGGTTCTCAGGTCTGTAAAAGCTGCTTCAGCTGCACCGGTGCATTTCACTATGTTTGGGCCGTGGGCTTTCATCAGATCCATCAACGAGTACGCTCTGGTAGCAAAGTAGGGAATGAATCGCCTATAGTACCCAACTATTCCCAGGTATGCTCTGAGCTGTTTCTTCCAGATCGGTTAGGGCCAACTTTGTATCGCCTCTAACTTGTTCAGTTGGGGCTTTACTATGCCCCTCCCCATGATGTACCTGATGTATTTGGCTTCTGCTAGCCCTATTGCACATTTGGAGGGATTCAAGTGAGACTTGCCTTCCCCAGGGTATCCAATACTGCTTCTACCTTTTCTAGGTGCATCTCCCAGTCTGGGCTATGGATGATATCATCCAGGTAAGCAGCTGCATACTTGCCATGTGGACGCAACAGATGTTCCATGAGCTGCTGGAAGGTTGCGGGAGCCCCATGTAATCCAAAAGGGAGGAGGACCTTGTACTGGTACAATCCTTCTGGTGTAGAAAATGCAGTCTTCTCTTTGGCTTTGTTGGCCAGGGGGATTTGCCAATAACCTTTGGTCAGGTCAAGGGTGGAAAAAATCTGGCTTTTCCCAATTGGTCGATTAGCTTGTCTGTACGAGGTATGGGGTAAGCATCGAACTGGGACACCTTGTTTAATTTTCGGAAGTCATTGCAGAACCTCATGCTGCCATCTGGTTTAGGTATGAGGATGATTGGACTGGACCATTGACTATGGGATTCCTCAATGACTCCTAGCTCTAGCATTCTCCTAACTTTAGTCCTGATCTCCTTTTTGCCTCAGGGATCTGGTAGAGCTTAATGTTCACCTTTACTCCAGCATCTGTCATGATATAATCAACTTCTGTGATCCTGCTTGGCTTCTCTGAGAACACATCCATTCATATTGTTTACTTCTTGTTGTTCAGGGGTCAATTCAGAGGATATTCCCACCTGTCCCTGATGTTTATTTTCTTGGGGTGGCATCTCCAGGTTGAACAGATGAACCTACCTGTCTTGCCAGGGCTTCAATAGGTTCATGGCTGTCCTCTCAAATGGGACTTCAATAATTGGCAGTGGTACTATAGGGGCCCTTAAGTGTGGTCGGGGCCGTGTAATTGGCACTCTGGGCAGGAGGCACAATATCGTCTGACCTCCATAGGATTTAATGGAGGGTCTTATCTATCCCTAGGTGTACTCCAAACAGATGACTGTGATCTAGGTCCAACGCTGCCCTTTGATGCCTTCGTGGTACCAAGAGTTGCTCCATTTCTTGCTCTTGCATTTGAACTACTCTATATATTAGGTCCCTTTTTATCATGGAGTATAGCCCTAGGCCTTCGGTTTTCCCCTCCACCGGGACCCCATTCACCTCAACGACCTCCTTTCTAATATCATATAGTAGATCATTGGCCTGATCCTGCCCAAAATTCTCAAATGATGGTCCAATGTGCCCAAACTCAAAGGGGCCTACTTTTGTTTCCCCCCTCAGGGTTGGTCTCTGGAACTGGGTACAGCTTCTGGCTCATCCACCCTCTGCATCATTCCCCTGCCAGCTGGACATGATTTCTTCCCTACAAGTGCAGCCTTTTGGTTCTGGGCCAGAATCCTGGTTCCCAACCTCTTGTCTGCCCTCCTTTCTCACCTAGTCTTCCATGGCTAGAGAACAAGTCCTGGGCTAATTCACAGAAGACCAGGAGAGGGCTAGTTCCTGGGGTTATTGTATCAATAATCCCAGGGTTACTACCCTCTTCTGACTCATCTCTGGGGAGTAGGCCTTCAAACCCTGGGAAGTCTTGTCTTAGAAGGACTGGATATGGGAGTTCTGGAACCACCCCCCACTGTCACCCTTGTGGTATTATTCCCCTGGACCTCAATTTGTACAGGGATGGTTGGATAATAATTGACAGCACCACGTACACAGGTTATTCCGGTGTGCTACAGCTGGACCCACCCCACTAGTTTCCTTGAGACCAGCGAGACAGCACTTCCGGAGTCCACTAATGCAATGGTCTGTATGTCATTCATCCTAACTGGCCACGTGTATCTGTGGGGCCATCACCACTCCCACAAGGTTTATCAAGCCCCGAAGATCTTCATGATCCCGCAGATCGCACTACATGGGTTCCTCCACATTAGGGCACTGGGCAGCTATATGCCCTACTTCCCCACAAGCATAACATCTATATCCTGCTCAAAGGAAAACCCTGCACACCACCTTCAGAAGACCAACCTGGGAGCTTAAATTCGTAACTTTTAGACAATCATGAACTCAGACTCTGGATTTATGGCTCAGTACAACAATCTATAGCCCACTAATCCAGTGGCTCTCAACCCTTCCAGACTACAGTACCCCTTTCAGGAGTCTGATTAGTCTTGCGGACACCCAAGTTTCATTCACTGAAAAACTATTTGCTTACAATATCAGAAATAAAAATGTCACAGCGTACTATTACTGAAAAATTGATGCCTTTAAATATTATATTTACATGTCCGTGTGTAGTATATAGACATATAAACAAGACGTGAAATTTTAGTTTGTGCTGACTTCGCGAGTGCATTTTATGTAGACTGTTATAAAACTATACATGTATCTAGATGAGTTGATGTATCCCCAGGGGTACATGTACCCCTGGTTGAGAGCCACTGACCCTCCCTGTGTCCTACAACTGCAGGGGTGTAACAATCTGTTCAACTTTGTGTTTAGCTGTGGCACTCCCAAGTACCATTCCCAGACCTGAAGAAGAGTTCTGTGTAAGGTCTAAAACTTCTCTCACCAACAGAGGTTCGTCCAATAAAAGATGTTACCTCTCCCACCTTTTCTCTCTCATTTCATGGGACTGACACTACAAACTGTTGTCAAGCTGTTGAAAATCTGCCCTTTTCACTTTGATGTCTGCTCAACTCTCTGCAAACACCATAAATGCAGCTCTAAAACACTTCATTTATAGAGCCTTGCCTGGGGACTATTTTTTAATCCTGTTCCTATCCCACCCTGCAATACCTACTCCTACATTTTTTCTTGCATTTTTATCCTGCTCCCACCCACAAAAACTTTAGATCCCGCAACAGATTCCCCCGTGCTACTAAAAAACAAAGGTCGGTTAGTACATTTTATATATAAACTTAATTCAGGCACAATTTTTACCACTAAAAATAAAAAATCTTACTTAAACCATGTAATAAATAAATAGCAGTTTCCCTGATAGGCTCATCTTGATAAACTGATGAGAGATTTTGTTTTCCCACAAGTACCGCAGTCTGGGTTTTTTTTTTGGTCCACCCAATCCGTACCACCACAAAGTGAGTTTTACCTGCTCCCGCTAGTATGGCAGCCAGTCCTATGGGACCTGCGGGATCCCAGTCCTGTATTGCTCTATGCCAGGGGTGGGCAAACTTTCTGGCCCAAGGGCCACAATGGGGAATAGAAATTGTATGGCGAGCTATGAATTGTCACAAAGTTAGGGTGGGGGAGGGGGTGTGGGCTCTGGGGTGTGGCTGGGGATGAGGAGTGTAGGAGGGTCCTCTGGGCTAGGACTGAGGGGTTCGGAGGGTGGGGTGCAGGAAGGGGTGCAGGTTCCAGCTGGAGGTGCAGGCTCTGGAGTGGGGCTGGGAATGAGGTTTGGGGTGCAGAGGGGTGTTCCAGGCTGGGATTGAGGGGTTTGGAGAGCGGGGGGGGGGAATCAGGGCTGGTGTAGGGGGTTGGGGTGTAGGAAGAGGCTCAGGGGATGCAGGCTCCTAGCAGTGCTTTACCTCTAGCGGCTCCCGGAAGCAGTGGCATGTCCATTCTCCGGCTGTTATGCGGAGGTGTGGCCAGGCAGGTCTGCATGGTGCCCCATCCGCAGGCACCGCCCCTGCAGCTCACATTGGGGTGTGTAGGAGCAGGGCCATGCGGCAGCTTCCGGGAGCCGCCTGGTGAGGCCCCGACCCTGCGCCCCATCTGGCGCGCCAGAGCAGGGCCGAGCCACGTGGTCCGGCCCCCGACTCAGTGTCCTGGCCGGAGCAGGGGCTAGCTTAAACCCACTGACGAGCCGTAGTTTGCCCACCCCTGCTCTATGCACTTATGATAAGTTGATGGGTGATTCATAAATTCAAAATTAAATTACTTTATCAAAATTTTCACAGCTAAAGTCACGTGAACATAGATTTTTGTGATTTTTTTTTTGTTTATATGTAGCTATGAAATGCCTGCATGCGGTTATGATCACCAGTAGTGTTGAACAAAATTATTGGTTGCAGTTGGATTTTAGGATGAAATCTGGACTGAACAGCTGTGTCCCCATAGTTCTCCAACCTGGGGTGCCTTTTACACTGCTTTGCTGTGAGAATAGCAATTTAGTCTGCTCTCTCAACCTCCAGCATGTAAAGGATTCCCAGCTGTACTTTGAGTGCTGTGGCCAGCCATTCTTGAATTACACCAGCAAATTCCCAGTCCCAGACTTTCCCCCAGTAATGTCTATCTTGTATTGCCCAGCCCTCTCCTGGACAACACAAGCTCATATAAAGTCTGTCATTTTCTTAATAGAAAATGATATGCACAAATCCTGTTATCCCAAATGGAGTTTCCCAAACACTTCAGTCCAAGAACACTGGTTTAGATAAAACAATTAAACAAGTTTAACTACAGAAAATAGAATTGGTGATTACAAGTAATAAGGTATAAAAGTCAGAATTAGCTGCATTTTACCTTTTAGATGTTGGTTACAAAGAAATAACTTAACAAGCTAAGTGATTTCAAAGCAAAAGTCTTTCACCACATGTTTTAGCAGACTTACTGGATGAATTCCTTTCTGCCAGGATCCCTCCAGAGTCCAGTATACTTTTGTCCTTCAGGTGTTGCCTTAGTGCCGTGAGTAGAAATGAAGGGAGAGATCTTTTGGTGTCTGTTCCCTTTTCTTAGTTTTTTCTTTGAAAATCATTTCCAGCTGAGGTTCTGGAGACAGCAAGGGTGGGGGTGGGGGATGGGAACCTCCACTGTTTCTTTGCCAAAATGTAGGTTTCTCGCTCACACCCTTTTTTCTGCCAAAGAATGACTGCTTAACCAGGTGATAATCCATTTGATTTTGTTTACACCTACCTGAGGCATTTGTTTGCCTTTTGTCTCTGAGGAACTGGTTTGTGCCTGCTGGAACATCTCAGCAATGTAACTTTACAGTGTTGCCACACTATCAGGACAATCAGCAAATTTGAGTTTTTCAAATTATACCTCTCAAGGCATCCTTTGTACAAAATTTCAGTCTTGTAACACGGGTGACTTAGGTTTAGGCACCAAATGAGTCACATAGAGCAGGGCACCGCTAGATTTTAAATATGGGTGCAAAAAGGCAATGTCAAAGCCAGAAAGGAAGGACCACTGTCATTTAGGGCAAGTCTACACTTAAGCGCTACAGCACCCAATGCAGTGTTTTAAGTGAATATGCTCCTGTGTTATTGGGGGAGAGCTCCTTAATCAATCCTCCTGCCCCCTGAGAGGTGGTAGGTTTGTTGACATACTGACACAGGTCTGTAGTACAGAATTGGCCTTAGCCTGATCTCTTGCATAACAGGCTGGAGAAGCTCTCAGTGGTTTTGAGCCCAGTAACCGGTGATTGGCTAGATTGAATCTCTTAGAACTTGTGTGTAATAGGAAGTGTGTGTGCGCGTTTACTTAATTGAAGATCCCGTTAGTATCAGTATGGGCACAGTAACCTTTGCATCTATTTTGGATGGTTAAATTATAGCCTAGATCAGCTGATACTCAGACCTCAGTGGTTCAGGAGCCACATTAGCATTACACAAAAGAGCCACGGTCGTGTGAATTCATTGTTTCATTTACACTGTTACTATTTTATCACATTGGTTAATAATTAAATCAGTGTTTTCATATCGTGCTGCAGAGAGTTGCAGGAGACCCATTAAAGAGCTGCTTGTGAGTCTTAGTCTGAGTATCACTGGCCTAGGTCCTTCCCTACGCTTTAACTCCACAAATGTAGCCTGGACACTGTTTCTTTGCTTGGACTACTTGGGGCATGCGTATACTCAGGGAAAGTTTAGTGCTCTTCAGGATGGGGTAAAGAACTGCCAAGTCGTGTGACTCCCTGAAGTCAGCTGATGAGCATGTCAGCAGCCAGCTAATGTCTGCTTTAGCTGCTGGGTGAAGGATAAGGTGGGGGTTGCTGGTGGAGTTGAATAGGTTGAGTGAGCGGCACCAACATCTGCAGTTGTTGATTAATCTGTATAAATGAGTTTGCAGATGGGGTGCAGCCCTCCAGCTTTGGACAGCCAGACTGAACACCACATGGATGCATGCCTCTTCCTCCATTCAGTGTGGGTTGCCCCAGGTTTCCTACAGCGACTTAAATATAAGGGCTTGTTGCACTGGGTTTATTTTTGCACTATTGTAGCTGTACTAGTGGAAACCATTCATTTAGACATGGTGCATCAGTGTAAAAGGCTTGCACCCATGCAGCTTACAGTGGCTTGAGTCACTAGTTGCACTGGTGCTGCACATGTACGGGGGGGGGTGTTCCAGTGCAGTTACACCAATGCCCTGAGCCATACTCTGCTGTTACTTGGATGCATTTCCTTGGGGGGAAGTCTGGAAGCCAAATGTGCTACATGGGTTTTCAGCCTGTCTTAGGCCTTGGCTACACTTGCAGCTGTACAGCGCTGTGAGTTAAACCTGACTTCGTGCAGCTGAGTAGGGAAAGCGCTGCAGTCTGTCCACACTGACAGCTGCCAGCACACTGTCGTGGCCACATTTGCGGCAATTGCAGCGCTATTGGGAGCGGTGCATTATGGGCAGCTATCTCACAGAGCACCTCTTCCCATTCTGGCGCTGCGGGTTGTGAGAAGGGGGCATAGGTGCGGGGCATTCTGGGTCCTGTCCCAATGCCCCGTGATGCATCACTTCGCATCCCAGAAATCTCTTTGTTTCCGTCCACCTTTGGCGCCATCTTTCAACGGTTTCTGTGTAGCGCGATCTGTCTGCGGGAAATGGAGCCCGAACTGCTGAGGCATATGCTGACTTATCTCGCCAGCACGTCACATTTGGCTGTTGAACTATTCCAAAGTGAGAGTGAGGAGTCCGACGATGCTATTGAGCCACGTAACGCGTACGACACGAAATTGCTTGTAGCATTCACGGACATGCTCAGCACCGTGGAACGCCGCATTTGGGCTCGGGAAACAAGCACCGAGTGGTGGGATCACATCGTCATGGGAGTCTGGGATGATGAGCAGTGGCTGCAGAACTTTCGGATGAGAAAAGCCACCTTCATGGGACTGTGTGAGGAGCTTGCCCCCACCCTGCAGCGCAAGGACACGAGATTGAGAGCTGCCCTGCCAGTGGAGAAGCGGGTGGCTATTGCAATCTGGAAGCTGGCAACTCCAGACAGCTACTGGTCGGTCGCAAACCAGTTTGGAGTGGGAAAGTCGACTGTTGGAATCGTGTTGATGCAAGTTTGCAAGGCCATTAATCGCATCCTACTCAGAAGAACCGTGACTCTGCGTAACGTGCAGGAAATAGTGGATGGCTTTGCACAAATGGGGTTCCCTAACTGTGGAGGGGCGATAGATGGGACGCACATTCCTATTCTGGCACCACCCCACCTAGGATCCGAGTACGTTAATCGGAAGGGGTATTTCTCTATGGTTCTCCAGGCGCTTGTGGATCACCGTGGGCGTTTCATTGACATTAACACAGGCTGGCCCGGAAAGGTGCATGACGTACGCATCTTTCGGAACACTTGGCTGTTCAGGAAGATGCAGGCCGGGACTTTTTTTCCCAGAGCGGAAGATCACGGTAGGGGAAGTTGAAATGCCCATTGTGATCCTTGGCGCTCCCGTTAATGCCGTGGCTCATGAAACCCTACACAGGGAGCCTTGACAGCAGCAAGGAACAGTTCAACTACAGGCTGAGCCGGTGCCAAATGACTGTGGAGTGTGCCTTTGGCTGTTTAAAGGCCCGCTGGCGATCTCTGTATGGGAAGCTGGACTTGGCCAAAAACAGCATCCCCGCGGTTATATCCATGTGCTGTGCCCTCCATAATATTTGTGAAGGGAAGGTTGAAAGCTTCACTCAGGCATGGACCTCTGAGGTTCAACAGCTGGAGGCTGAATTTGCACAGCCAGAGAGCAGGGCTATTACAGGGGCCCAGTACGGGGCTGCAAGGATTAGGGATGCCTTGAGGGAGCAATTTGAGGCTGAAAACCAGCAGTGATATCTGGTGCCCTGCACGGGAGTGAAGTGCAGTAGTTCCAATCTTTAGGAATCAGTGTTTGCTAAGCAGACTTGCAGTGCCTGTTTATTTCCTGGGCTAAGGAGTCTTTTACTTTATGCAATAATAAAGAATGTTTTCAAAGCCAAAAAATCCATTTATTGAAAAGAAACAAGGGGGTGGAGTGGGGAACGGTACAATCACAGATTCGCGTATGTCCTGTCCAGTGTGCTGTGCAGTGAGTGCTGCACTTCAGGATAGCTATACTGCATGGTGATGGGGGTTGAGTGCAGAGGGTAAGGGTCGTGGTTTTCAGGGCTGGGTGGTGAAGATACTGGTGTTGGAGGCAGCGGGTGGCGTGAAGAACACGGAAGTTGGGGAAAGTGGGTTGGAGGTGACAGTGGGGCACAACGGAAAGAGTTTTGGGAGCAGGGCTGTGGGGGGAGTGGCGTTTGCGGTACTGCTCCTCTTTCTGCATGGCTACGAACTCCTGGATAGCGTCTGCTTGGCGCTCCAGGATGCTTATGAGCCGATCCGTGCTTTGCTGCCGGTGCTCGGTGCTTTGCCGCCGGTGCGCTGCATTTTCCTGGCGGATCCTGCTTTCTCTATCCCTCCAGTTCTGTGCTTTCTCATTCTTTTTAATAGATTGCCGCATCACTTCTTGCAGCATGTCTTTGCTTTTTCGCGGTCTCTTCCTGAGTCTTTGCAGTCTCTGAGCAGGCGATAAGAGGGACGGCTGAGGTCTCAAGATTGATGCAGCTGTTTAGGCAAAATGCAACATTTAACAGAGGCAGCATTGTTTATACCAGATAGAGTAATGATTCCCCCCGCACTTAAGGAGTAGAAAACACACTGGGTCTACACAATAGCATAATTTTCCCGTCCAAAACAGAGCACACATCCCACGGGAGCCTCAAAATCATAGAATATCAGGGTTGGAAGGGACCTCAGGAGGTCATCTAGTCCAACCCCCTGCTCAAAGCAGGACCAATTCCCAACTAAATCATCCCAGCCAGGGCTTTGTCAAGCCGGGCCTTAAAAACCTCCAAAGAAGGAGACTCCACCACCTCTCTAGGTAACGCATTCCAGTGCTTCACCACCCTCCTAGTGAAAAAGTTTTTCCTAATATCCAACCTAGACCTCCCCCACTGCAACTTGAGACCATTGCTCCTTGTTCTGTCATCTGCCACCACTGAGAACAGCCGAGCTCCATCCTCTTTGGAACCCCCCCCCCCTCAGGTAGTTGAAAGCAGCTATCGAATCCCCCCTCATTCTTCTCTTCTGGAGACTAAACAATCCCAGTACCCTCAGCCTCTCCTCATAAGTCATGTGCTCCAGCCCCCTAATCATTTTTGTTGCCCTCCGCTGGACTCTTTCCAATTTTTCCACATCCTTCTTGTAGTGTGGGGCCCAAAACTGGACACAGTATTCCAGATGAGGCCTCACCAATGTCGAATAAAGAGGAAGTAATGGTGAGTAAGGGGGACTGATTGTTTCAGGGCTGCACTGTCCTCTGGGTTTCTGTGCCTTGGGGAGAGCCAACAGCTTCAGGGGGCACCTACACTGAACACTGTCCCAACATTTTCCACAGGAGTTCGTCCTGGACGATATCTTGCTGCTGAGGGTGACCTGGGAAGCAAGGGAGGGTCTTCTACTGCAATGTGGCTTCCGCCCTGGCCCATATGCAGCTTGCCTGTGTGCAGCATTGGTCCCCCCGCCCCTCGCTGCACTGTGGCGCAGACACGTTAGCCTGGCTGGGACAAGGACTACGGTGGGTCTCCCGATAAACCTGCGCAAGCGCATTGCACATGTTCTGGATGAGACATTCGAGGAGATTACCGAGGCCGATTACCGCGATGTGATAAACCACATCAATGCACTATTCCGCATCCAGGCATGCATGCCTAACTCTCCTCTCCCAAAGAGCCCGCACTGAAAAAATTCCTTCCCGAAAAAAAAAAAACGCTTACCAGGAACCTGCTCTTCTGTTTGTCCTCCACGAAGTACCGGCCGCTGCAACTGGCTACCTTCCTCCTGGCTCGAGAAGAGCTCCTGGTTGCATGGCTCCAGGGATTCCGGGGTGTCTCCATCCGGCCCACCATCACTCCCGTTTTCTTCCTCCTCCCTCCTCCTCCCCCCACACCAGCTCTGAAGTGTCCATGGTGGTGCTCGGAGTGGAGGTGGGGTTAACCCCAAGTATCGCATCCAGCTCTTTGTAGAATCGGCAGGTTGCGGGGGGAGCACCCGAGCGGCGGTTTGTGTCACGGGCTTTGCGGTAGGCACTCCGCAGCTCCTTCACTTTAATCCTGCACTGTAGGGCATCCCGGTCATGGCCCCTTTCCATCATGTCCTTTGATACCTTCCCGAAGGTATTGTAATTTCTACGGCTGGAGCGCAGCTGGGACTGTACAGCTTCCTCCCCCCAAACACTGATGAGGTCCAGCAACTCGCCATTGCTCCATGCTGGGGCTCGCTTGGCGCGTGGAGGCATGGTCACCTGGAAAGATTCGCTGATAGCACTCCACGCCACGCTGGGCTGCGCAAACAGGAAGGGGATTTTTAAAATTCCCAGGGAATGTAAAGGATGGGTCACATGGTTGGTTACCTGAGGCCAGGGCAGTAGAGTTTGAACTGATGACCAGAGTGGCTAGAACAGGCATTGTGGGATACTGCCGAATACTTCTGGAGGCCATTCACAGTGCATTGGGCGGCCATACTGGCGCCGCAGCGCTGCAGCGGCAGCGCAATACTCTGGGGGGAGGGATAGCTCAGTGGTTTGAGCATTGACCTGCTAAACCCAGGGTTGTGAGTTCAGTCCTTGAGGGGGCCACTTAGGGATCTGGGGCAAAATCAGTACTTGGTCCTGCTGGTGAAGGCAGGGGGCTGGCCTCGATGACCTTTCAAGGTCCCTTCCAGTTCTAGGAGATAGGATATCTCCATTAATTATTATTTATTATTAATACTCGCTATTCCTCTTGGGGAGGTGGAGTACATGCAGCGCTGCAACCACGGAGATACAGCGCTGCAAATGCTTGCCAGTGTGGACGGGGAGTGAGTTACAGCGCTGGGGGCGGTTTTACAGCGCTGGGGGCGGCTTTACAGCGCTGTAACTCGCAAGTGTAGCCAAGGCCCAAATGTTCCTTTTTTCAGGCTGGAGTGGGTAATAGGTGCTCATCTGGCTACCCATAGGGATGGAAATAGTTTTGTGGTGTTGAAACTGGAAGAGTCTGGGGACATACTGAATTCTTGCTGAGAGGTGGGAGGCTGTTTTAAGGTGCTTTGTGCACTAAAGATCTGTTAAATGCACTGACTCTAGCACTCAACCACCTCTTCTTCTGGCCGGCTTTTGTGACTGCTTCCTTGTGTTGGGTTTTGGAATGAATTTGTATACTTGGGGTAAATAGAAGGCCGGCCTAAGGCCTTATCTTCATTCACAGTTCTACTGGTTAGACTAAAGGGGTGATTCTAAACCAATTTAGTTAAACTGGTGCAAAGCACTGTAGGGACTCTTAATCTGATTTAAACCTATTTATATTGACTTAGCTTCAGGATCTACTTAAACTAACTCAATACAGGCCTGGTTGAAATCAGATTAAGTGTCTACACTGTGCTCTGTGCTGGCGTGAGTAAATCTGTTTAAAACCACCACTGTCATCAAACAGATGCAGCACTGATTATAGATGAGGCTTAAGGCCTGAGGAGGGGGGAGTGCATTTCAAGCCAGCTCTTTCCCATTTGCTGCTGGGCCTCAAGACCTTCTCTTCAGTGAGGGGGACTTCCAGATACAAGCAGAGTCTGGAGGTCTAACTCAATGCAGGGGGCTGCAATGGCAGCCCGGCATCTGGCTTAACCATCCCATTGAACAGCCTTGCTAATGGGCTAGAACAGGATCCTCTTCTGAGGGGGATTTAGGAGGGACAGGTCTTCTGGAGGAAAAGTCCAGACACCTGTAGCTGAGTGTATCCTGTAACTTGTATATCTTTTTATAATTTGCATATTTTTTTGGCAGCTCTCCCCAGGAGTGTTGCTGATAGCTCCTAGGCTGCATATTGTAGTTTGGGGGGGAAAGGAGGGGGGGAGAGCGTGGGGGGGGGGGGAAAGGCGGGGGGGGGGAGGGGAGAGAGCGCGCAGAGGTAACTGCCATTTTAAGTACAACCGTAAACCTTTCTCCCCCATCCCCCTTCTCCGTAGAAAGCATCCACTCTTCTCTCTGAACCTAGAGCGGGAATTCCGGCAGAGCTGTAAGTGTGCAGGGATCAGTCTCCAGTAGCTAGCTTCCCTATTCCTCTAGTCCAGCCTGCACTCTCAAATCTGTTCGCTCACTGAGCCACCTGCTAGCCTGGGCGGCTGGCCTGCTTCGTCCTTATCACTCGTTTGCTGGGGCTGAGCAGCCTTCCCGCATGGCTGCAGGCAGGAAGTTGGCCATACCCCGCGGTCTCTTCCGTTCAACCCTCTCCATCTACACTAATTCCAAAGTAGGCAACTTGATGTGTTCAATTCCCAATCCCACTTTCCCAGTAAAACAGTCTGTCTGGCTCCTTCCTTCCCCAAAATCTTGCTTCCTTGCAAGTCTAAAATGAGGGGTGGGGGAGGAAGGGAAAGGGGGATTGAGGCAGTACAGAGTCTACTGTCCAAGCTTGACTGGCTACCAGTGGATGCTGTGATCGGGATGAGAGCAGTGTCTGGCATGTCAGTGTCTGGGAAGTTCAGGGTAACTCCTCCCTAGAGTGCAGAGCACTTCTTACATGGTGGCTGGCTCAGTGCCACAGTCCCCGTGCTCCCTTTCTGTCCTCTGGCTCTCTATTGTCTGCCGTAACCATGCTCCCTTTGCATTGAGAAGCTGTGTGGCAGGCAGTTCTGCTGTGACACCATGTATTTCCTCTGGGGGCCTTGGTCATGCTGCAGCTGATCTTGGGATCACAGGGAGCTGCTGATACACACCCAGGCCGCATCTTCCCCTCCCTGTTTACAGCAGGGTAACACCTGTTAGCGGTCTCTGTAAAAATCATAGTGGAGAGACAGCACTGTAGTGCTTAATGCCCCTGCCTGTTGTTAAACTTGCAGTGTTACTAGTAGCACATAGGAGCCCCTGTCATGGACCAGGGCCCCACTGCGCTGGGCACTGTACAAACCTAGAACAAAGAGCTGGTATAGTGTTGTCAGCTAGCTGTGGCGCTTGTCTCCACTAGGACTACACAGCGAGATGGCTCATGGGAATTAATTATCCTGCTGTAAACACACCTTTTTATGGCAGTGAAGAGACAGCCGCAGATGAACAGGCTGTAGGCTGTTTGCAAGTTGGTGATGACCCCTGAGAGGAGATGCAAGTGAAAGTGGAGCAATGTGGGGAAGCTGGGGTGGAGGTGAGTCAGCGGTCTGGAGAACACTGGTGAGGCAGACGCTGGCCTAGATCCTAATGGCGGAAGGCTTAATTCTGAGTGGGAGATTTTCAGTGAGCCCCTGGCTTGTCCTAAAGGGGTAAAATGTAAAAACTTCCCACCTGTCAATGCCAAAGCTGATCTGGGAGGGGGACACCAATATCCATATTTTGCAGAGGGGTAGTTGTGGCAGGGTCTCCTGATTCCCAATTCTTGAACCGCAGTGCTTCCCCCACCCTTATCACCACACTGACCCGAGGACAAGAATGTGAACCTAATCTGGGCCACAGCCACAGGTGTTGCTTAGCAGTGGGAGTTGCAATGAGGCACACCTGGTTACCTTGATCACCTACTTGTCAGTCCCATTGTACTCCCAGGGTAGTGCCCTTAAACAAGCAAATGCCTTGGGGCCCTTTTTGTCAAGATCTTAACATCTGCCTTTGGGCTCGCAGCAGGAAATGCTCCTTAAACGCTGGTGGGCGTGTTGCAGAGGAAACAGCACAAATTCCTAGGGCACTAGTGATGCTGGGGCTTCCTGCCTGCATGACCGTCTTTTTTTTTTCTAATGGAGAACTGGATTTGTTCAAATACTTGAGCTTTCAAGCCTATTTTAATGCTAAAACCAAGCAGACTTGGTGTGTTGCTGTCCTCTGAGCCTGTCTGCTACCTTATATTGAAGGAAGTGATTTATTTTCTTCCCTTGCTTTGTAAGGGTGGTTCAAGTTTCTGCTTGTTTTTTATTCCCAGCGCCTTTAGTGTCTGAACTAAAATAACTTTCTCCTCCTGTAACCAATGTGTGAGGATGCTTAGCATGTGTGTGTCAATGAAACCTGTTCGTTAAGGGATATGATGGATTCTGTCCCTTGAAACCAGAAGTCTTAATAATAATAATAATAATAATAATAATAAAGCCTCTGATTCAACCATGTGAATGAGCTCAATTTAGTGAACACTGGGAGAAATACACTGTTACACAAAGGCTCAGACTAGATGATCCATTTTAGCCTTGAGACCTGTGAAGGCAGACAAGGTTCCTCCCAAACATTTAAGAATTTTTCAGACTGGGCCATCTTAATTAACTAAAAAACCCAAAAGCCCCATACTCTTATACATCAAGGAAACAAGAGGGCACAAATCCATCTGGTCATCTCTTCTACGGACCACATCTTACTATAGCTAAAGTGGCTCTTAATTTCACTGTTTTTAAAGAACGTAGAGATCTTTGGATGAAAAGGCGAAATGTAGTTGAGATGCGAGGCGCTGGTGCTGAAGAACTGCTCCGGTGTTTTCATCCTACATGTTTCAGTAACACATACGTATCCAAACTTCATACAACGATAGCACATACAATCGAACAAGATATTCATGTCTAGCAGATCAAGACTTTTAGAATACTTCAAAGCATACTTTGTACAAAACATCCTAGTTACAGGACCATGGGGAC
This sequence comes from Emys orbicularis, assembly GCF_028017835.1. Classification (NCBI taxonomy): domain Eukaryota; kingdom Metazoa; phylum Chordata; order Testudines; family Emydidae; genus Emys; species Emys orbicularis. The sequence continues at coordinate 17,572,441 of NC_088703.1, read as the reverse complement.
TATTGGAGTGCCAGGGTGTCTCAGGTTCCTTCTGGTCTTGGAATCTATGAATGAATGAAAGGGGATAGGGTGCAGCTGGCCTCGCAACTGTGGTACTGGCAGCTGACTCTCAGGTGATTATTAGAGACCCAAGGTGGGTGAGGGTAAGAGCTCTTGGACCAACTTCTGTTGGTGAGATGAGCTTACACAGCTCTTCAGTAAACTCCAAAGCTTGTCTCACTCATAGAAGTTGGTCCAATAAAAGATGTTACCTCACCCACCTTGTCTCTCAACATCCTGGGACCCACATGGCTACAACAACATTGTGTCAAACTTGGTTAGTGGATAAACACTCTCATGTAGCATTGTACAAGTTTGAGGATTCAGATTTTAAAAAGTGGTTGAATTCCTCTTAGGCCATTATCTTTAGCAAGTTAATGAGTTTGCTTTGCGCACACAGACCCCATGTGATCCTAAGCTCTAATGATCTGGGGGGAAACTCAATAGTAGGGGCAGCTCCTTGTATGAGCAGGGGATAAAACTTCAACTGGTTTTGACATGCATGAAAAATCGAACTAAAATCATGGAAAAGCTGAATGGCATTCGCTTTGGTTCCATGCGCCGCAATCTAAAACAAGTTGAATGCTGTGTTTCAGAATGGGAGTTGGGCATGTTATCACTGGCAGCTCCCAGACTTGGAAATGGGATGCTGTCAAATTGCTTTGTCGGAAGTCTCGTGTATAGACTTTCTGCTCTAGTTTAATACTTAGTTAGAAGTGTCTTGAAATGGGAATTTCAGGTCTATAGTGGGGGAGATGTTTCAGCTTTAACACCTGCCCACACTTTTGAATGTAACTTTGTAAGGAAAAGGAAGCTTTTTGGGTTGCGCTGCTTACAAAGGACCCTGTACAAATTGCCACATTCAGTCTGTTTTTATGACTATTGTGGGACAAGATGATGACCACTTTGCTTTGGCTGCTCTGAAGGGTTTGTCTTGTTCCTGGTTGGCATTACTGCTGTTGTATAGTTCTCAGCAGCAATCATTCCCTTCAGAATCTAGAGACTGAATTTAAGGCTGCCTTCCCACCTGAATTTCTCTGGAGCTGCGTCTCCATGGCTGCCACATCCACAGCTCATGCCCAGGTGGCTACAGCATCATTTGTTTTGCTGAGCTGCGCAGGTCTCCTGGAAGTTTCCCATCCCACCCAGGATGTGCCAAGCTGAAATTATCCTTCTGCTGTGGTAGCTAGATAAAATGGGGGAAGGATTAGCCAGGATACCTTATTATATACTCCAATTGCTGTGTCTGGGTTACACAGCACCTGTAGCCTTCACGGTTTTAACATAAATGCACTGAGGAATTCTGCCTCTCGGAATCTCTTTATTTGGTGACTCTTCCTCACAGTGTCCTTTCCCATCAGGGGCACTTTCCTAGATAAACTAGGAACTGAGTGTTCTGGATGGGTACTTCCCAAGCCATAGGATTCATGCCAGATACTGAGTTGATTGTGGCAGACGAGCTGTTCCTTCTGCATCCAATTCAGCCACCCACGCCGGGCTGGCTATGCAGCCGGGCTGGCTATGCAGCAGAGCCAAACAGGATAATGCACAGGCTGGAAAATAGTTGTAATGGACGTGCCACTGCTGTTGGGTAATTCTCACCTCTCCTTAATCTTGGCACTGCCTTCCTGTCGTCTCCCCAAAGGGGGGAAGTTATGCTGCTCAGTGGAGGAGCTCCCATTATAGGACAAGGTGTGATGTTGAGAAGTTGAGGCTTGGTGCCTTTTCAGTTGGTGCAGGCTTAGCATGTGTTAAATGTGTAGACCGGGGTAGGCAATCTATGGCATGTGCGCCGAAGGCGGCACGCGAGCTGATTTTCAGTGGCACTCACACTGCCCGGGTCCTGGCCACCGGTCTGGGGGGTTCTGCATTTTAATTTAATTTTAAATGAAGCTTCATAAACACTTTAAAAACCTTATTTACTTTACATACAACAATAGTTTAGTTATATATTATAGACTTGTAGAAAGAGACCTTCTAAAAACATTAAAATGTATTAGTGGCACACAAAACCTTAAATGGGAGTGAATAAATGAAGCACACCACTTCTGAAAGGTTGTCGACCCCTGGTGTAGACTCTAGACTCTTCAGGTATGTTAACACCTGCTTCTAGCTAACATGTTCTAATGTTCACCTGTAAATCCTGCTGTGGATGGGCTTCAAAGGGCATGCTGAGGTATGCTTAGGAAGCTTTGGAGCCTTTACTGGGCAAAGTAGCAGAACTGCTGCTTGTGGGGTTGGCTGTGTAGCAGGTTGGGGTTGGTTGTGGAGTGGCCCATAGTAGATCCAGGCACAAGAGCAGTTTAGGCTGTCTGCCTGTTCTCATGGAAACCTGCCTGGGGCACTTGGCTTGCTGTGTGGATGCAGTCAATGGAGATGGCTGAGATTAGAATCTTGTAGCCGATTGTAACTATGCAAAGAGCATGGCTCTTAAATACTTTGTTAGGCAGAGGGGTCTGGCCAGGTGCCCCATTGCAGTGTGGTGGAGGTTTTGAGAGCTGGGTTTTCAGCCCACACATGACAGATGCAGGATTTCTTAGCTAAAAGGGATTAGCATCTGCTTAGACTGGAAACCTGTAGAGTTTGAGAGTTTATCTATTCGCTGTATTGTGGGAAATCTGTTTGCATAAATCTGGGAGTATGGTTTGGCTAATGTGTTCCTGCTTGTTTTTCCTGATAAACCCCCATTACATTAAACATCTTTGTACCATAAACATTCCAATAAGCAGGTCAACGCTGTTCATAACCCACTATAGGTGCTTAGATGCTGTGACGATGGGTGCTGTGGAAAACAGTGGCATAGTGTAGACACGTTTTTTGTGCCTCTGCAGTTTTGAAAATGGGCATATCCATGCATCTCAATTGCCGATAATGCTTTGTACTCATGCTAAATGTTGTGGAAACTTTACTAGTATAATTATGTTGCTGTAACCTGTTTTGTACATGCAGAATATATCAGATGTATATTCTGGTGAGGTTTGCCAAACGTATTGTGCACTAAATAGATGTCTCTGGTCTACTAATATCTGGAATGTTTCTGCAGAGATAGGTGTGTAAGGGCTGTGGAATTTAATGTGCTGTAAGGAGGGGGAATATAAATATGAGCAACAGTGAGGATATAACAGCTGCAAGACTTTCCCAGATTGGTAATGTAGTCAGCTTTCTGTGCTGTGCTGATTTATCTTCAGTTAATAAACTGAGCCTGGTTATCTGACATCAGCTCGATAAAGGAGCTGAGCCCTCAATAGAAGCACCTCAATGTTCCATGAGCCCAAACTCACTCCAGGCAGAACCAAAAGTACCAGCTTGCCAGTTCCTCACGAGTAACCCTATAACCTCTCAATTTTAATGGCTGCTCCCCCGTGGGGAGGTGGAGACTCATGTGGGGTTGTCTTGCTCACTGGGGGCAAATTCTGCTGAGGCATTTGAAAGGAGGCTGGCCTGCCTCTACCAGTCACATTGTGCTTCCCCCGCTGTCTTCTGCTCAGGTGCTGTGGGCAGAGACTGTGCCCTCTGACATGACAGTTGGGAGACTCTTTCTGGGGAAGTGAAATGGCTCCATCTCCACGTACATCCCACATCCATGGCTGCAGTGGCCATTCAGAGATGGTGCTAAGTTTTGGTATCTTAGCCCTGGTCTACTGTACAGACCTGTGTTGGTATATAACTAGGTCGCTCAAGGGTGTGGATTTTCAGGGGTGACTGACAGTTGTATCAACCAAACTCCCTGTGTTGACAGGAGGGCTTCTCTCCCCTCGACATAGCTACCACCTCTCAGGGAGGAGGATTAACTACACCAGGAGTGGCACCCCTACGATTAGCTACATATCTGCTGCCACTTCCTGAGTGCGTGATGCTTTCTTCTGCTCCCCTTACCTTGCAGTGGTGGACTGCCCTGTGTGCAAACACCAGTGTTACCTCAAGGACATCGTGGAGAACTACTTCCTGAGAGACAGCGGGGCGGAGGCAGCCACAGACAGCAAGGATGCAAACCAGGTAGGAGTGCAACCTTCCTACCCCTTCCTCCCCAGAAGGGCTCTGACTGACCCCCTCAGCAGAACACAGCTCTGCTCCCCACCCTCTTATTCCCAACTTGCCATGCAGACCAGGCAGTGGTGGGGGTAGCTTGCAGTCCCTCTGGCCATAGATCAGCTCAGTTCTCCTGGTAAAAGGAAGCAGTGCAGAGCACCTGGCCCTTCCTTTCCTGACACTGTGCTCCACGCTGCTCCTGGCTGCTGGGGTGGGACGGGGCTGTCTCGTCGGGGATGTTGAGGTATCTCCAGTGTACACCCTGCCCAGGGCAGGCAGTGCGCTCATCGGTGCTTTGTCCGGCCCCTTTTGGAGGTGGCAATTTGTTACAGTAGCACCTATAGACTCTGCTGGGCTGGGGGCTGGGCTGGGTGCTGTGCAGACACAAGCTCGGCCCTCAGCGTTTCCTTATAAATAGACCAGATGGGTAGGGAGGGGACAGGACAGGACGGGAGTAGACTTTTGATGTCACAGCAGGACTTGGCTGTGAGCAGAGCCCTTGGTCCTGGGCCTTGATTTTTTGACACTCCCTCCCTCTGAGATGACCCATGATCACTGTTAGCTGTCTAGCTGCCCCTGGATCCCCTCTCTGAGAGCACCCCCTCGGGCATCCAGCCTCAGGATTTATCTCCCTGACTTCCCCACTCCTAGATGGTCTCCCTGTGTACCAGCCGTGCTTACCCAGCAGGTCCAAACAGACCAGTGCCTGCGGTTCTTCAGTTTGCGTGGTGAATAGTGACCCGAAGCAAACAGCTGCTTTAGAACAAAGTGCATCAGTGGGAACATGGCAAAGCATGAGAGAGGCTGTTTAAGTGCATGTCTGTCTTAAATAAAAGCTCAGGCCAGGCCTGTCTTACCCTGACCTCTGCTCTCTGAGGGCTTGTCTGCCCCTGTCATTGAGGGCCTGTCTTTTTATCCAGCCGAAGGCTGTTCAGCTTGGCCAGCTCCTCAGGTGGCGGAAACCAGAACTTCAAAGTAAATAGCCTAGGCGTTACCTGGAGCAGTCGTCAGGCCATTACCCAGGGTTTTCAGAACTCAAAACTGTGGCAACTTAATTGGTTTTCTCCAGGCGGTGTCAGGATTAAATTGATGGGGACACAGCTCCTCTGTCTGCTGAATGATTGGTACAAACGAGTGCTTTCATCCAAAGCTCCCTTTTTGTGTCTCAGGCACTCACGCATATGCCATAGCAGTAGTTTTAGAGCACACCAAGTAGTTTACCCAAAGTCTGAGATGGTTTTGAGTGATCAGTAGCCGGGGTTCTGGGGGCCCTCCTTCCATCCAGCTTAGGGTTGCCAGTTTTGGTTGGACATATTCCTGGAGGTTTCATTACCTGACATAATCTTTAATTCTTGGAGACTCCAGGACAATCCTGAAGGGTTGGCAACCCTAGTCCAGCTGCTTGGGGAGAAGATGTCAGTCACTGCTCAAAGAAAAGCTCCTTCGAACTGCTCCAAAGTGTGTTCTCTTATAACCTTTTATAGCTGCTAACTTAAACAAAGCACAAACTCAGTGACTCCTAATGGGTCACCATTGTAACCCCCTAGTGGGTCACCAATTCTTCTAGCTTCAGTAAATTGCTCATTATCCCTTATCAGCAAAGCATTTCTAGTCATAATAAAACTTATGTCAGGGGCACTCAGAACTGAGGTCGGTTATTCCTTCCCTTCTCATAGTCCATTAACTCCGTCCCATCCTCCCATTCTGATGAGCAAAACTGCAAACGTGCAGCTGTTTGGCCTTGCCTCGGAGTCCTATCTATGTGGTGTATTTGCTTTTCAACTAACGGTGGCTAGCCACACACAATAGCTGCAGTTAGGTCAAGTTCCATTCTCTCATTATAAGGGCTGCCTGCTTGACTGAAGCCCTTGTGTTCATACAATCATCCTCTTAAACTATGTCCACACTACAAATGTCCACATCCCCGAGTGGCGTCAGTTATCCCAACCTAAGGGCCAGTGTAGACAGTGCTATCTCAGCCCTTTGCAGATGGGAGAGCCGCTCTCCTGTCAGCTTACAACATCTTCACCAGAAGCACTACAGTGGCACAGCTGCCTTGGTGCAGCTGTGCCTCTATAAATGATGTAGTGTAGAAAGGTTTGGCGCTAGCCTTGACTATAACTTATTCTCTGCCTTAAGAATTGCACATCTGCAGCCCATCTCCTTCCATTCAGTCTGAGCTGGAGGACTCCAGAGCTGTGCTCCCAGGGTCATCTGCTCCATGCAGTACCACGGGTGCCCCTAACTGCACTGGGAGCCAGGGATGCAGAACACCCTTGGAAACGAGCCCCAGTGTCTATCTTGCCCTGTGCCTAGGCTTGTCTCTCCAAGGTTGTGGTGTAATTTGTGGGGCTGGTGTGTTCCTTGGTGCTCACCCTTCCTCCTGTCCCCCAGTGCTGCACCAGCTGTGATGACAACGCCCCTGCTACCAGCTACTGTGTGGAGTGCTCAGAGCCGCTGTGCGAGACGTGTGTGGAAGCCCACCAGAGGGTGAAGTATACCAAGGACCACACGGTCAGATCCACAGGTCAGTACCCTGCCCCACTCCTGGCAGGAATGCTGCGCTAGCCTGGTACTGCCTGCCCTTTGACGAGGGATAGGGTGGGGATTGGGGTCATGGAGTGTAACCACTTCTCCTTTCCCACCCAGAGTGCCGCATTTGGGTGTCTATACGAGAGCTGGTTTAAACTGGTTTGAAACTGATTTGGCTAAATCTGTGCAAACCCTTGTTTATGCTATCTATGTTCTGTTCAACTTAACCTGTTCTTGGGTGCTACTGTCCACTCTTCAGATGGAATGAGAGCATCCATCTGGGATTGTACTGCTTTAACTGAATCAGTTTGAATTCTCCCCTTTGGGAAGTGTGCAACTTCCTCATGTAGACAAGGCTCCAGAGGCAGAAAGCTAGGTTCCCACTGGTGAGGGAGAGGACTTTAATCTGATAGGCTCCATGCAGTGCCCACCCCCTGGCAGCATGGGCTCTGCTGCCCATGGCCAGCACTGGAAGCCTTGAAGAGGGGATCTGGGAAATAGGAGAGATCTGGACATGCAGGCTATAGTTGGGCATGTTGCACGTGATGGCTGAGCAGGCTTCCCCTTCAGCTCTGCCCCTTAACCCAGACCTGCAGCCCCCCTGGATCCACTCCAATGCACAGCTCTGCCATTATCCCTCAGTCCCCCCCGTCCGCCGCCCCCCCCCCCCCCCACTGTCCCGCTCTGCTGGTGCCCCTCACTCCCGACCTGCAGGCCACTCTAGGCTGGCTGCTGTGGTTGGGGTGCCCCTGGGGTCCTGGCTGGAGGAGAAGGGTAATGCTCGCGTTCTGTTCTAGGCCCGTCAAAGTCAAAGGAGGGTGAGCGCACAGTCTACTGCTCCGTGCACAAGCATGAGCCCCTGGTGCTGTTCTGTGATACCTGTGACACTCTGACCTGTCGGGACTGCCAGCTCAACGCCCACAAGGATCACCAGTAAGCATGCACGCCCGCTGGCTGTACTCTGCCGTGAGCGAGTAGGCCGCTCTCCGCTACCCCTTCCCCGTCCGCTCTGGGGCAGGGTTGTGCTGCCCATACCTCTGCCTGGGATACTAATGGTGTGGCCTGGGCCAGGCTCTCTCCCCAGCTGGGCTGGAGATGTGGGCACCCACTGCCAGTCTGTGCCGTGCTTTCTTCCAGATGGGACAGCTGGAGCAGACCTCTCTGCCAGCCTGTGCATCCTTTCTCCTGGATGGGATGGCTGTGCCAGACCTCTCCGCTAGGCACTGCTGACCTCTGCCACGTTTCCTGGCTGCTGCTGGGGTTGAGGCAGCTTAGACCAGCCCTTTGTGCTGTGGGTAGGTTGGGTTCTGGTGTTCCTTGACCTGTTCTCACCTGGGCCCCTGTGATGGTTCTCAGAGTAGCCAGAACGGAGTCATTTTACACCCCTGCCTCATCTGTTACCATCAGCCTGTCAGCCACCCAAGCAATCTCCTCTGGGCTGTACCCTCCTGCACTTAGTGCAGTAGGGGTACCCTGGCTTGTGTGATTCAACTCAGGATCAGTGCCTTACATAGTTCTGCAGCCCTGAGATGTTTCTAGTGAAAACAAATTTATTATCCGAGTCAGGAGATAATGAGGAAATGAACACACAAGGCTACACACCCAGCAAAATACAAACACGCTTCCTAGAGACTCAACTTAACAGGGTAACTTCCTGTCTTAAAGTTCATCTTGCCCCAGACATCTGTTCCAACCGAGGTGGGCTGGGCGTCCGTTTTCATGAAAGTGAACACAGTGCCCGCTTACTTCCTGTGAAAGACAAGATTGGGGGGGAGGTCTTCTGTTTCCCAAATGTAGCCCATCAAACCTTTGATGTGTATCTCAAGATGAGGTTCTCTTCCCCTGCTGTTTTCTTCCCTGTTGACTGCCTATGTAAGCATGCCTGTGTTTTTTAGCTTAGTGATTAATTTACTTGCTGGTCAAAAGACAGCCAATTAAGGTCCCTTGTCTAGCAGGAAACCTGCTTCTCTGCTGTTGCTGTGATACAGAATATAAGAACATATTTTAAGTGTGTGTATGTACATTTCACAACAACATTAATAACCAGTCAGTGTGGCCCTGGCTTTCGTTTGAGACTTCACTTAAGTACATCACAGGAGCCAAAATGTGCACACCAGAACCAGGAGATTGTTGCAACCCCTTGGCCGCTGGCATTGAGGGGTTCATGGGTCACAGCCCCTGCACCTGTTCTCTGCCCGGCCAGCTATGAGCATCACTCTCCACTTCCATCCCCACAGATACCAGTTCTTGGAGGATGCTGTCAGGAATCAGCGTAAGATGCTGGCCGCACTGGTGAAGCGCCTGGGGGACAAGCATGCCAACCTGCAGAAATCCACCAAGGAAGTGCGCACCTCGTATGTAGCCCTACTGAGCGTCCCGACCTTGGGGAGGGGTCCCTGCCCATGCTGCTGAGCCCCAAGGAGAGATTTCTCCCACCCCCAAAGATGTGCAGGGAAACCCTTTCTTGTGACGGGGGGAGGAGGGGATTGAGAGATCTTTTCTGAGTGCTGGTCCCTATGTGTATGCATGTGCCTAGGACCAGAGTATCTTTGCCAGCAATGTCCATGCCTGTGTCGCCGAACAGACTCCTGTTGACTTCCTGCATTCCCTGTGAGCCAAAGAGGGGGTCATAACTGGCAGGCAAGGTCAAGACAGAGGCCTCCAGGGCTGCTGTTAAGCTGGGGAGGAAGCAGTTGGGATTGACAGAAGGGTGCCCATTTCCAGAGGGCAGTTTGGGCCCAGGCCTGTGTCAGAGGCACTCCAAAGGATGGGATGGGAAGCTGTGCTATTGCAGAACCTCTCCTGGCCTTGGCTGGCTGAGATGCAGAAAGCCCTGGGGAGGGGACCGGGTGTGGGTGTATGGTATACTCAGCGTGTGGCTCTGGCTGGCTACGCAGGATCCGGCAGGTGACGGATGTGCAGAAGCGGGTGCAGGTGGATGTGAAGATGGCCATCCTGCAAATCATGAAGGAGCTCAACAAGCGGGGCAAGGTGCTCGTCAATGACGCACAGGTGAGTGCATATTGTGGAAGGCCCTCCCAACCCACCTCTGGAGCAGACCCCTGACTCACCCTCCTGCTGCCCTTGCAGGGGCCTTGAACACAGGTATGCAAGGAGTTCCTCTGAGCGCATGTGGATCTTAGCACTGAAACCTGCTCACTCCCTAGGAGTAGGGAGTAAGGGAGTTGTCCCCCTTGGCTCCCCCCCATTTTTGTGGATCAATAGGATCTGTGCTCCATCTCCGCTTTTAAACAGTCCTTTGGAGGAACCCTTCCATTGTGCCAGCCCCCAAAGGGTCCGACTCTCACCCTCTGGCCCACCCCATGAGCTGTGCCCAGCGCATCCAGCTGAGAAGTTTCCGAGCAGGAGTCTGTCCCGCATTGGCACCAATCCCTACTCAGTTCACAACCATGCATATCATTCATTAAAATATCAGGCAGTTCCCACTTCTCCACACAGGCTGCACTGCAGCCCGGGGCATGTGGCAGCATCCTGCGGGGGGGTGGGCAGGTCTCTGTGCTGTTGCTGATGGAGTGCTGGCACCTGGCTGTGTTGCAGAAAGTGACTGAGGGGCAGCAGGAGAAGCTGGAGCGCCAGCACTGGGCCATGACCAAGCTGCAGCGCCATCAGGAGCACATCCTGCGTTTCGCCTCCTGGGCCCTGGAGAGTGACAACAACACTGCCCTGCTGCTTTCCAAGAAACTGGTGAGTGACTAGACGGGCAGGGGGATGGGGTGCAGCACAACGGGGCCCTATCTAGTGCCAGGTCAGACCCTGATCTCTGGCTCCGCTGTACTCGCTGCAGGGTGCTCTCCAGGCTCGGTTCCAGTGGAGATCTTCTCTCCACTTGGCTTTCTGAAAGGGGTAAGGCTCCTGCAGGTGTCGGGCAACATGTCACAGCTTAGGTGTTGCACCTGCATTCCTCCTCCGTGGTCCAGCAAGGACACCCACTTCAGGCTCCACAGCTGTCTGCTCTTTTGGGTGGAGATCCACATCTCTCCCTCCTGCCTGGGGTATTGCCAGGCTGCACAATTCCCTGCCTACACTGTAAATCCCCCTGGCAAGTCATAGAATCCTAGAATATCAGGGCTGGAAGGGACCTCAGGAGGTTATCTAGTCCAACCCCCTGCTCATAGCAGGACCAATTCCCAACTAAATCATTCCAAATGCCCTAAGCA